>NC_141693.1:1115273782-1116727977 GCF_964263255.1 Lissotriton vulgaris
TGAGGAAATTAGAAACAAGATACATCCTCATGCTAGATAGCAAGTCCCCCAATGGTTTGAATGCATCGGAGGACTTTTATACCTGTCTGTAGAGCAGCTAGTGTTTCTCCAAGTTATGTTCCGTTAGGGCGAGGTATTAGGCCAATTTCAAAAGATCTCACATCATGGTTATGTAGTGTATTTCCAGCTTGGCCAGTGGGGTCTTTTTGACCTAGATCTTGTCCGTTTGTCTGTTTGATATTTTCAGTGATCCTATCTTTCTGTTTGACAGATCTGATTATAATTAATTGAACATCATGGTCATATTTATAATCAGCTTGTAGTGTCTGTCTTAAGATTTTAATCACATTCACTTTGCACTTTATGTCCACATTCTGGTAATGCAACCAATGTAGTGCTTTATTATGGCTGAGATACCCGCCACCCCCTCTCAACACAATCATCCCCAAGAATTGGGAAACCGGAAACAGTTCTTGCACTTTTGGAAGGCGGGAAGGGAGTTACCCTTCCCGGCCGTATTTATTAAAATATGAAACAAAAAATAAAACATTAAAATAACAGTTTCATATTATGTACAATTTCATTTCCACATTACGATGTTTGGCTAACCTTAACAGATCTCTAATACAAAGGTTCTCCTAGCCGAACTAACATCCTACAAAACATTTGACTTGAAATTGTACATCCTAACGTTAAGGGCCAACGGCAAGGTCGTAACCGGTGTCAGATCCCTAAACCAGAAATACCCCCCTCACTTGTGAGAGGAGCGACCGCACAGAGGCGTACCTCAAGTGCATCTACCAATTTCCCTTTGTACTTGACGGGGGCCCCAATAAACTCGACGCCATTTAACGGTCGTTCGAGGACTCGTGTGAGGTGTCTAAAAGGTAGCGTAAACCCCCTCCCGCACCCCACACAACTTACCCATCTGCCGTCGCAGATGTCCTGGCCCCGGGAAATTCCCCAGGAGGGGCCGTAGCCCCTCCTATCCAGGAAGGGGCCTTGACCACCTTTCCTTTCCTTCCGGCGGCCTCTCCTTAGACAGGACCGCCTCCCCGTTGAGGGGCCAATTGGCCACCTCCCCCGAGCGCTCCCATCCGTAATGGGTGACGCCCCCTCATAGGGATCTTCGAATTACTGCTCACCGATCATGACCTTACCGCCACAGGCCGGATAGTTGACCGGCTATCCGGACCCCCCACAAAACACTCTTACCTAAAGGTCATGCTGTAAACTCCTTAACCATGCTATGAAGTCTCCTATGAGTAACTCGTTCCCCACCCGGGACAAATGAACACCGTCCCCCAAATACATACTGTCCCCTTTGATACAACCATGCGAAACAGAATGCAGTGTATTTGAACGAAACAATCTACTCACTTTGTTATTTATCTTCCTTACTGAATGATTTAATGCAGTAACCGAAATAGCCCCCTGCCACACTTTCCGTGGGATCATATGGGACCATGCAATTGTGCACCCTGGAACTCTCCTTGCCAACCAACTTACTGTGGAAAGCATTGCCTCAAGAAGAAGTCGTCTACCAGTGGCCACCAGATCGTTACCCCCAAGATGGACTATGATTATAGACGGCGGTGACCTTGTCCGCTCTAACAAACCCTCAAAAAAGAATTGAAACTGGTCAATACAGAGCCCGCCCTTTCCGTAGAAGGACACCCTGTACCCGTATTCCCCAGCCACGTGAATCATATCACCTGCTTTGAATACGTCCGCGGCACGCCTCACATATGAGTGGCCCACGACCCACACCTCCTTATTCGCAGACGGTGATTTCTGACCGCTGATCCCCAGGAGTCGGGTCGACTGTACAGTCCGCCCGCTTCGTAAGCTTGCGTAACTGAAAATCAAACAGAAACAAGAAGCGTGAGTATATCATTACAGCTTCTCAACATGTGCAACCGCACATACCTTTTATAACAGTTCGAGGACCAACGCCCCACACGTTTTACTTGTTCCACACTCAGACCCCTGGCTGTAGCCTCAGTAGCAGCCCCTATCCGAAAGGAATGGGTCCCGAACTCGCCGGGGTTCAAGCCCGCGGCCGAAATCGACATCGCAAGCACCCTCTGGAACTGAAACCTCGTCAGTGGGGTGGCGTCAGCGTGTCTCAAGAAGGTCCCCCCCCATGCTGCAACCCTCTGCGCCAAATATTCCTCTATGCATACCACAGGGCACATGGAAGACCCGGGGATCCTCTGAATGATTACACAGTCCCCGATTGCACCTTGATCGGATTTGGACCTAACAAATGAGACCGTCATCGTCTCCCCCCTGACCTGAATGTGCTCCCGGCACAATCCCCCCATCGTATCCCTCTTGTTCTTCGCCACTAGTTCGCTTACCCGCATAGCCCCATGGAATGCTAGCGCAAATGCGGCTCGGAATAACACAGTTTCATACTGGGATGAACATGTTGCAGGGAGTACGGAGGATAACAGGGCCAACCTATCCAGACCTATCGGGTGCCTCTCATCCACTCTGCGACCCTCAATGCGTTGCCACCCACGTAGCGCTCTCTGCACAACGAAAGACGCTGTCGGGTCCTGGATCCCATGAGCCTTTGCCATAAAGGAAATGGCGGCCCGATGCCTCTGGGCCGTAGCTACTGATTTGCCTGCCTGATGTAAAGAGAGCAGAAATTGTACTACAAACTCTTCCTGACCCCAAAGCTCTCCCCTAGCAATACCCAAAAAGGCCCAATAGGAACGGAACGCCCCTTCATATGCCTTCCTCGTCCTGGGTGCTAAACTCTCTCCCACAAGGTTTTGTAGTTCGGGGCACCGAGAGACCAGAGAGCTTCGGGAAAGGGTGCCGCCACCGGGTCCGCTGTGGGCAGAAAACCCCAGAAGGCCTGCATACGGAAACGAGAAAGCGCATCAGCCGCTTGGTTCATCACCCCCGGCACATGTCTTGCCCTAAACAGTACATTCAGTTGCATGCATAACAACACAATCTCCTTGAGCAGTCTCAGAATCAATCTGCATCGTGCTGCCTGACTATTGATACACTCAACCACGGTCATGTTATCAGACCAGAACACCACAGAGTGATCACGGAAACCCCCGGGCCACGTTTTCAGGGCCACCAAAATAGGAAAAAGTTCGAGAAAAGCAATGTTACTCGTCAACCCGTACTCATGCCACCATGACGGCCATTTTTGAGCCGACCATTGTGTACCAAATATGGCACCAAAACCTATACTCCCCGCCGAATCTGTCCAAAGGCCCAGCTCCTCGGAGGACACCGCTGGTTTGTTCCAGACAATTCGACCATTGAAATCCGCCAGAAATGCCAACCAAATGCGCATGTCCTGGCGAACCTCTGCCGAGAGTCTCGTGCGGTGATGTCCTTCCTTCAGGCCGACCATGGCTTGTGCAATCGAGCGGGAAAAGGGGCGCGCCATTGGTATCACTCTTAGGGCAAAATTCAACTGACCCACCACCTGTTGCAATTGATGCAGGTTTACTTTTGTTGCACGAATACATGTCTCAAGGGATAACCTGAATTTCAACACCTTTTCCTTGGGTAATCGAAAACAACCTTCTACCGAGTCGAGCTCGATCCCCAGAAACTCGATCAAGGTCGAGGGCCCCACAGTCTTACCTGGCGCCAATGGCACACCAAATCGATTCATTAAGACACAAAATTCCTGTAAAGCCTGTCCACACTCAGGATCCCCGGCTGCCCCCAAAAACAGAAAGTCATCGAGATAGTGCATAACATGTTGAAAACCTGTCTTCCTTGTGAATACCCACTGCAGAAAACAACTGAACTTCTCGAAATAGGCACATGAAATCGAGCACCCCATTGGCATACATCTATCCATGTAATAGCGACCCTGAAACATGAAACCAAGAAGACGCTGATCGTCTGGGTGTACCGGGAGCAACCGGAACGCTGACTCGATGTCTGATTTCGCCATCAGCGCCCCGGGCCCCAGGCGATTCAACATGGCTACGGCCTCATCGAAAGATGCATACCGCACTGAACACACTTCCGGGTCTATCGCGTCATTCACGGAAAGACCACGTGGGGCTGACAAGTTATGTATCAGCCGAAACTCACCCGGGTCCTTCTTGGGGACCACCCCTAGAGGGGAACAAACAAAGTTAACAACCGGTGGCAAATCGAATGGACCGGCAACACGACCTCGAGTCACCTCCTTCCCAATCTTTACCTGTACCACCGCCGCGTGCTGCAAGACCGACAGTTGATTCTTACAGTTTGCTACACCCTGAAAATCCCCCACTGGGATGCGGAAACCATATGAGAACCCGTTTCGCAACACCCCAGCGGAAGCATGATCCGGGTATTCGTTGAGCCAAGGAATCATTGCCATGGTATCAATCGGGTAGGTAAAGGCGCCCCTCGGACTATATCAGACCTGTTTGGCGCCTCCCTTACCACCGTTATCACCCGTTTTGGCTCTGCACAAGGACTCAGGATGGGATGGCTGCCCACACCCCCCACACTCATGTCTGAATTTGCATGACCCCTGGGGCCTCGTACATTTCCCTCTGTTAAAATTCCAACAGATCCCCCTTTTCCCTGTGTTACCACTCGGTTTCGAGTGGTACTCATTACCTGCACCCGTCCGAAAGGGCGTCCCAGAGTTTTGGCGGGAAGATTCTCCTCCGTTACTCCCTACCAATGGTACCTTCAACATTCCTGTACTCTCCATTTTTTGCCATGACACGGAGTCGTAACAATCCCAAGTCAACAATGGGTTGTGTTCCTTAGCTTTTCTAAACAGATTGTCATAGCAGAACCACTGATTGCCTCCATATGCCACAAAATACTCCATAATACGTGACTGATAAATGGGTAACTCGGTCAGCAACTCGGGCCTGCGCTCGCCCATGATGGAGGTAAATATGCCCCACGCTCTGCCCCAAGTACCAATGTTCTCGTCAACCTTAAAGGCGGCCATTTTTGCGCGCCAAACACTCGGATGCATGAGCTCCTTTTGGCTCTTCACATGCTCTATCTCGTAATGGTCGGTAAGCAATGAAAACATGTTTACATACTTATCCGCCCAAATCAATTCCTTAATTTCTAGTGGGACATGCTGGGCAATCTTCTCCCTTCGAGAAGGTACAGACCCCTCCCCCGCAATCGGCAATGGCCGCTTACCTGAAGTAGACCCCGTGCTTGTCGCCGAACTTGGGCCTGCTGTACTTCCAGCCGCCGGAACCTGTGGGGGAACAGAAGATGTTGCCTTCGCGGCCTCCCTAGATTCCCGCAGTTGCCTCATTACTGCCCGGGCGTCGTCAGCCGTGGCGCCCTCGCTATCTTTTCCCAACCACGCTGCCAATTGTGCCGCTAACTCGGGGGCATATCCTCCCTGTTCACGGGGGTGACCACCACAGGAATTGGATTCCCCTCTTTCGGCACCGGGATTGGCTCCTCACGTGGGGTATCGGGAACCGGGGTGTCTCCCCCAAGTGCTCCCCTTCTGGGCCTCTTGCTTTTTCCACCGGGGACTGCCCCCTGCAAAGGCCGTTTCGATCCTCCCGCCCCGTCCTTAGCCTCCACCTTTTTCTTCAGATCGGCTATCTCCTTCATGAGCATGCGGAGCATCTGCTCGGTACCGACCCGCTTTCCGACTTTCTTGGGCATTCTCAGACGGGATATCTGTAAGACAAAAGAAAGATTACAACGCTCAAAATTGGCTCTTCGTTCCGTCTCGAGCTCACGTGCAGCGGGGAGGTGCAGCTTCAGAGCACAGGAACAAGAGGATGCTTTCTTGGCTTCCGCTCCTTTTATCCGTCTTCAGGGCGGGCGTAAACCCGCCCCCGCCTGCCTCCGAGGGCGTGGCCGGCCGCGTCGGTGTCTAGGCCAGCCCACTCTAGGGCGGGAAAAAGGCGCGCCCCGGCTACGCCGCTTCGGGCATACCAGCCGAGACTCGCCTCCCGCCCAAGATGGCTTCCCGGGGGGATCGTGGTACTCCACCATACGTTCGGGGGGACCGAATGGTCGCCCCTTTCCATTTGTTTTGTTTGCCGTTTTTACAGATCGAGATAAATTGTATGACAATGTTCCCCATGTGTAACAGTGTTCTAGGCACTTGGAATTGTCTTAACGGTTACACTTGTGTAACCAATAGGATTGCCTATAAACTAAAATGGATTTATCCAGATACTGCAGTAGGCAACATACGCAGACCACAATGGTTATATTTATGAAAAACGATATGATTTGTTGCTTATTGTATTGTTTTCTTCACTCTGGTTACACAGACACCTTTAACGGATTTATCCGGACATTGTATAATTCAGGTGTTTTTCGGTACACACACACACTTGAATAATGGGTCTGTTTCGGGATTTATCCCAATCTTGGCAAACTGACATTTATGATGAAAATGACAAAAATGTTATGAGTTTATTTAAGTCATTAATGCTGACACGGAGTATTTTTACCATGTCTATTGCACTGTAGCACTTTACTCTATTCTGGTTGGTTACCATTGAATGCTTTGCACTTTAAATTCAGCCATTCCCTTGTGTAACACCATGTGACCAAGGCCTGTGAGAGGCTGAAACGTTATGCTGCTGTTTGTTGCTGAATAAAAGAACAACTCACGGAATACCTGGGTCTGCTGTTTTCTTGAGGTAGCGTGACTGCCTGATGCCCCGAGTGCCTTGCTGAAAACCCATGGTGGATATATATATATATATATATATATATATATATATATATATATATATATATATATATATATATATATATATATATATATATATATATATGCAAACACACTTTTTCTCCTTAAAGAAGGGAAACGAGCCGCTACCTCAGCAGTGAAAGAATTTATTTCCGGATGATTTTAATTAGGCATTCCTGACGCGTTTCAGTCCGCATGGACTTTTCTCAAAGGATTGCGCCCATTAAAACCGTGCAGCAGAGTTCCACAAGCCTGCTGAATTATGAAAAGTTCTGCCCATTGTTTTTCCAGGGCTGCCTCCGTGGGTCAAAGTGTCATCTTGGCTCACAGGACCGGCGTTGATTTAAATCCCATTCCTCCGATGGTGCAATATGGAATCACTTCCTTTAAAGACCCAGTGTCTTATGGGCCCTGTGACGTCGATGGCTGTCAGATTTTGAAGGTTTGGCTGGGACTTGTAGTTTCCTGCTGCACAGTTCCCTGGGGTGTTTAAAATAAAATGAAAGTTCTTGTCATTTTTCACTTTCACTGGCTGACTCCATTGCATGCCTCCTTTGAAAGGCTGCGCGGACACCATACCGAAGCCAGTCTTCGGGGACACCTGCTGAACCCTCTTCGTTTGCACGAGTCCTGCTGAATGGTTCATTTTGCGGGCAGCTGTGGTGCACTTTGCTGGTGGTGCGATCCTCATGGCTGAACCCCGCCATATTTATGCAAACAAACTTTTTCTCCTTAAAGAAGGGAAACGAGCCGCTACCTCAGCAGTGAAAGAATTTATTTCCGGATGATTTTAATTAGGCATTCCTGACGCGTTTCAGTCCGCATGGACTTTTCTCAAAGGATTGCGCCCATTAAAACCGTGCAGCAGAGTTCCACAAGCCTGCTGAATTATGAAAAGTTCTGCCCATTGTTTTTCCAGGGCTGCCTCCGTGGGTCAAAGTGTCATCTTGGCTCACAGGACCGGCGTTGATTTAAATCCCATTCCTCCGATGGTGCAATATGGAATCACTTCCTTTAAAGACCCAGTGTCTTATGGGCCCTGTGACGTCGATGGCAGTCAGATTTTGAAGGTTTGGCTGGGACTTGTAGTTTCCTGCTGCACAGTTCCCTGGGGTGTTTAAAATAAAATGAAAGTTCTTGTCATTTTTCACTTTCACTGGCTGACTCCATTGCATGCCTCCTTTGAAAGGCTGCGCGGACACCATACCGAAGCCAGTCTTCGGGGACACCTGCTGAACCCTGTTCGTTTGCACGAGTCCTGCTGAATGGTTCATTTTGCGGGCAGCTGTGGTGCACTTTGCTGGTGGTGCGATCCTCATGGCTGAACCACGCCATATTTATGCAAGCAAACTTTTTCTCCTTAAAGAAGGGAAACGAGCCGCTACCTCAGCAGTGAAATAATTTATTTCCGGATGATTTTAATTAGGCATTCCTGACGCGTTTCAGTCCGCATGGACTTTTCTCAAAGGATTGCGCCCATTAAAACCGTGCAACAGAGTTCCACAAGCCTGCTGAATTATGAAAAGTTCTGCCCATTGTTTTTCCAGGGCTGCTTCCGCGGGTCAAAGTGTCATCTTGGCTCACAGGACCGGCGTTGATTTAAATCCCATTCCTCCGATGGTGCAATATGGAATCACTTCCTTTAAAGACCCAGTGTCTTATGGGCCCTGTGACGTCGATGGCAGTCAGATTTTGAAGGTTTGGCTGGGACTTGTAGCTTCCTGCTGCACAGTTCCCTGGGGTGTTTAAAATAAAATGAAAGTTCTTGTCATTTTTCACTTTCACTGGCTGACTCCATTGCATGCCTCCTTTGAAAGGCTTCGCGGACACCATACCGAAGCCAGTCTTCGGGGACACCTGCTGAACCCTGTTCGTTTGCACGAGTCCTGCTGAATGGTTCATTTTGCGGGCAGCCGTGGTGCACTTTGCTGGTGGTGCGATCCTCATGGCTGAACCACGCCATATTTATGCAAACAAACTTTTTCTCCTTAAAGAAGGGAAACGAGCCGCTACCTCAGCAGTGAAAGAATTTATTTCCGGATGATTTTAATTAGGCATTCCTGACGCGTTTCAGTCCGCATGGACTTTTCTCAAAGGATTGCGCCCATTAAAACCGTGCAGCAGAGTTCCACAAGCCTGCTGAATTATGAAAAGTTCTGCCCATTGTTTTTCCAGGGCTGCCTCCGTGGGTCAAAGTGTCATCTTGGCTCACAGGACCGGCGTTGATTTAAATCCCATTCCTCCGATGGTGCAATATGGAATCACTTCCTTTAAAGACCCAGTGTCTTATGGGCCCTGTGACGTCGATGGCAGTCAGATTTTGAAGGTTTGGCTGGGACTTGTAGTTTCCTGCTGCACAGTTCCCTGGGGTGTTTAAAATAAAATGAAAGTTCTTGTCATTTTTCACTTTCACTGGCTGACTCCATTGCATGCCTCCTTTGAAAGGCTGTGCGGACACCATACCGAAGCCAGTCTTCGGGGACACCTGCTGAACCCTGTTCGTTTGCACGAGTCCTGCTGAATGGTTCATTTTGCGGGCAGCCGTGGTGCACTTTGCTGGTGTTGCGATCTTCATGGCTGAACCACGCCATATTTATGCAAACAAACTTTTTCTCCTTAAAGAAGGGAAACAAGCCGCTACCTCAGCAGTGAAATAATTTATTTCCGGATGATTTTAATTAGGCATTCCTGACGCGTTTCAGTCCGCATGGACTTTTCTCAAAGGATTGCGCCCATTAAAACCGTGCAACAGAGTTCCACAAGCCTGCTGAATTATGAAAAGTTCTGCCCATTGTTTTTCCAGGGCTGCCTCCGCGGGTCAAAGTGTCATCTTGGCTCACAGGACCGGCGTTGATTTAAATCCCATTCCTCAGATGGTGCAATATGGAATCACTTCCTTTAAAGACCCAGTGTCTTATGGGCCCTGTGACGTCGATGGCAGTCAGATTTTGAAGGTTTGGCTGGGACTTGTAGCTTCCTGCTGCACAGTTCCCTGGGGTGTTTAAAATAAAATGAAAGTTCTTGTCATTTTTCACTTTCACTGGCTGACTCCATTGCATGCCTCCTTTGAAAGGCTTCGCGGACACCATACCGAAGCCAGTCTTCGGGGACACCTGCTGAACCCTGTTCGTTTGCACGAGTCCTGCTGAATGGTTCATTTTGCGGGCAGCCGTGGTGCACTTTGCTGGTGGTGCGATCCTCATGGCTGAACCACGCCATATTTATGCAAACAAACTTTTTCTCCTTAAAGAAGGGAAACGAGCCGCTACCTCAGCAGTGAAAGAATTTATTTCCGGATGATTTTAATTAGGCATTCCTGACGCGTTTCAGTCCGCATGGACTTTTCTCAAAGGATTGCGCCCATTAAAACCGTGCAGCAGAGTTCCACAAGCCTGCTGAATTATGAAAAGTTCTGCCCATTGTTTTTCCAGGGCTGCCTCCGTGGGTCAAAGTGTCATCTTGGCTCACAGGACCGGCGTTGATTTAAATCCCATTCCTCCGATGGTGCAATATGGAATCACTTCCTTTAAAGACCCAGTGTCTTATGGGCCCTGTGACGTCGATGGCTGTCAGATTTTGAAGGTTTGGCTGGGACTTGTAGTTTCCTGCTGCACAGTTCCCTGGGGTGTTTAAAATAAAATGAAAGTTCTTGTCATTTTTCACTTTCACTGGCTGACTCCATTGCATGCCTCCTTTGAAAGGCTGCGCGGACACCATACCGAAGCCAGTCTTCGGGGACACCTGCTGAACCCTGTTCGTTTGCACGAGTCCTGCTGAATGGTTCATTTTGCGGGCAGCTGTGGTGCACTTTGCTGGTGGTGCGATCCTCATGGCTGAACCACGCCATATTTATGCAAGCAAACTTTTTCTCCTTAAAGAAGGGAAACGAGCCGCTACCTCAGCAGTGAAATAATTTATTTCCGGATGATTTTAATTAGGCATTCCTGACGCGTTTCAGTCCGCATGGACTTTTCTCAAAGGATTGCGCCCATTAAAACCGTGCAGCAGAGTTCCACAAGCCTGCTGAATTATGAAAAGTTCTGCCCATTGTTTTTCCAGGGCTGCCTCCGTGGGTCAAAGTGTCATCTTGGCTCACAGGACCGGCGTTGATTTAAATCCCATTCCTCCGATGGTGCAATATGGAATAACTTCCTTTAAAGACCCAGTGTCTTATGGGCCCTGTGACGTCGATGGCAGTCAGATTTTGAAGGTTTGGCTGGGACTTGTAGTTTCCTGCTGCACAGTTCCCTGGGGTGTTTAAAATAAAATGAAAGTTCTTGTCATTTTTCACTTTCACTGGCTGACTCCATTGCATGCCTCCTTTGAAAGGCTGCGCGGACACCATACCGAAGCCAGTCTTCGGGGACACCTGCTGAACCCTGTTCGTTTGCACGAGTCCTGCTGAATGGTTCATTTTGCGGGCAGCCGTGGTGCACTTTGCTGGTGGTGCGATCCTCATGGCTGAACCACGCCATATTTATGCAAACAAACTTTTTCTCCTTAAAGAAGGGAAACGAGCCGCTACCTCAGCAGTGAAATAATTTATTTCCGGATGATTTTAATTAGGCATTCCTGACGCGTTTCAGTCCGCATGGACTTTTCTCAAAGGATTGCGCCCATTAAAACCGTGCAACAGAGTTCCACAAGCCTGCTGAATTATGAAAAGTTCTGCCCATTGTTTTTCCAGGGCTGCCTCCGCGGGTCAAAGTGTCATCTTGGCTCACAGGACCGGCGTTGATTTAAATCCCATTCCTCCGATGGTGCAATATGGAATCACTTCCTTTAAAGACCCAGTGTCTTATGGGCCCTGTGACGTCGATGGCAGTCAGATTTTGAAGGTTTGGCTGGGACTTGTAGCTTCCTGCTGCACAGTTCCCTGGGGTGTTTAAAATAAAATGAAAGTTCTTGTCATTTTTCACTTTCACTGGCTGACTCCATTGCATGCCTCCTTTGAAAGGCTTCGCGGACACCATACCGAAGCCAGTCTTCGGGGACACCTGCTGAACCCTGTTCGTTTGCACGAGTCCTGCTGAATGGTTCATTTTGCGGGCAGCCGTGGTGCACTTTGCTGGTGGTGCGATCCTCATGGCTGAACCACGCCATATTTATGCAAACAAACTTTTTCTCCTTAAAGAAGGGAAACGAGCCGCTACCTCAGCAGTGAAAGAATTTATTTCCGGATGATTTTAATTAGGCATTCCTGACGCGTTTCAGTCCGCATGGACTTTTCTCAAAGGATTGCGCCCATTAAAACCGTGCAGCAGAGTTCCACAAGCCTGCTGAATTATGAAAAGTTCTGCCCATTGTTTTTCCAGGGCTGCCTCCGTGGGTCAAAGTGTCATCTTGGCTCACAGGACCGGCGTTGATTTAAATCCCATTCCTCCGATGGTGCAATATGGAATCACTTCCTTTAAAGACCCAGTGTCTTATGGGCCCTGTGACGTCGATGGCAGTCAGATTTTGAAGGTTTGGCTGGGACTTGTAGTTTCCTGCTGCACAGTTCCCTGGGGTGTTTAAAATAAAATGAAAGTTCTTGTCATTTTTCACTTTCACTGGCTGACTCCATTGCATGCCTCCTTTGAAAGGCTGCGCGGACACCATACCAAAGCCAGTCTTCGGGGACACCTGCTGAACCCTGTTCGTTTGCACGAGTCCTGCTGAATGGTTCATTTTGCGGGCAGCCGTGGTGCACTTTGCTGGTGGTGCGATCCTCATGGCTGAACCACGCCATATTTATGCAAACAAACTTTTTCTCCTTAAAGAAGGGAAACGAGCCGCTACCTCAGCAGTGAAAGAATTTATTTCCGGATGATTTTAATTAGGCATTCCTGACGCGTTTCAGTCCTCATGGACTTTTCTCAAAGGATTGCGCCCATTAAAACCGTGCAGCAGAGTTCCACAAGCCTGCTGAATTATGAAAAGTTCTGCGCATTGTTTTTCCAGGGCTGCCTCCGTGGGTCAAAGTGTCATCTTGGCTCACAGGACCGGCGTTGATTTAAATCCCATTCCTCCGATGGTGCAATATGGAATCACTTCCTTTAAAGACCCAGTGTCTTATGGGCCCTGTGACGTCGATGGCAGTCAGATTTTGAAGGTTTGGCTGGGACTTGTAGTTTCCTGCTGCACAGTTCCCTGGGGTGTTTAAAATAAAATGAAAGTTCTTGTCATTTTTCACTTTCACTGGCTGACTCCATTGCATGCCTCCTTTGAAAGGCTGCGCGGACACCATACCGAAGCCAGTCTTCGGGGACACCTGCTGAACCCTGTTCGTTTGCACGAGTCCTGCTGAATGGTTCATTTTGCGGGCAGCTGTGGTGCACTTTGCTGGTGGTGCGATCCTCATGGCTGAACCACGCCATATTTATGCAAACAAACTTTTTCTCCTTAAAGAAGGGAAACGAGCCGCTACCTCAGCAGTGAAAGAATTTATTTCCGGATGATTTTAATTAGGCATTCCTGACGCGTTTCAGTCCGCATGGACTTTTCTCAAAGGATTGCGCCCATTAAAACCGTGCAGCAGAGTTCCACAAGCCTGCTGAATTATGAAAAGTTCTGCCCATTGTTTTTCCAGGGCTGCCTCCGTGGGTCAAAGTGTCATCTTGGCTCACAGGACCGGCGTTGATTTAAATCCCATTCCTCCGATGGTGCAATATGGAATCACTTCCTTTAAAGACCCAGTGTCTTATGGGCCCTGTGACATCGATGGCAGTCAGATTTTGAAGGTTTGGCTGGGACTTGTAGTTTCCTGCTGCACAGTTCCCTGGGGTGTTTAAAATAAAATGAAAGTTCTTGTCATTTTTCACTTTCACTGGCTGACTCCATTGCATGCCTCCTTTGAAAGGCTGCGCGGACACCATACCGAAGCCAGTCTTCGGGGACACCTGCTGAACACTGTTCGTTTGCACGAGTCCTGCTGAATGGTTCATTTTGCGGGCAGCTGTGGTGCACTTTGCTGGTGGTGCGATCCTCATGGCTGAACCACGCCATATTTATGCAAACAAACTTTTTCTCCTTAAAGAAGGGAAACGAGCCGCTACCTCAGCAGTGAAAGAATTTATTTCCGGATGATTTTAATTAGGCATTCCTGACGCGTTTCAGTCCGCATGGACTTTTCTCAAAGGATTGCGCCCATTAAAACCGTGCAGCAGAGTTCCACAAGCCTGCTGAATTATGAAAAGTTCTGCCCATTGTTTTTCCAGGGCTGCCTCCGTGGGTCAAAGTGTCATCTTGGCTCACAGGACCGGCGTTGATTTAAATCCCATTCCTCCGATGGTGCAATATGGAATCACTTCCTTTAAAGACCCAGTGTCTTATGAGCCCTGTGACATCGATGGCAGTCAGATTTTGAAGGTTTGGCTGGGACTTGTAGTTTCCTGCTGCACAGTTCCCTGGGGTGTTTAAAATAAAATGAAAGTTCTTGTCATTTTTCACTTTCACTGGCTGACTCCATTGCATGCCTCCTTTGAAAGGCTGCGCGGACACCATACCGAAGCCAGTCTTCAGGGACACCTGCTGAACCCTCTTCGTTTGCACGAGTCCTGCTGAATGGTTCATTTTGCGGGCAGCTGTGGTGCACTTTGCTGGTGGTGCGATCCTCATGGCTGAACCACGCCATATTTATGCAAACAAACTTTTTCTCCTTAAAGAAGGGAAACGAGCCGCTACCTCAGCAGTGAAAGAATTTATTTCCGGATGATTTTAATTAGGCATTCCTGACGCGTTTCAGTCCGCATGGACTTTTCTCAAAGGATTGCGCCCATTAAAACCGTGCAGCAGAGTTCCACAAGCCTGCTGAATTATGAAAAGTTCTGCCCATTGTTTTTCCAGGGCTGCCTCCGTGGGTCAAAGTGTCATCTTGGCTCACAGGACCGGCGTTGATTTAAATCCCATTCCTCCGATGGTGCAATATGGAATCACTTCCTTTAAAGACCCAGTGTCTTATGGGCCCTGTGACGTCGATGGCAGTCAGATTTTGAAGGTTTGGCTGGGACTTGTAGTTTCCTGCTGCACAGTTCCCTGGGGTGTTTAAAATAAAATGAAAGTTCTTGTCATTTTTCACTTTCACTGGCTGACTCCATTGCATGCCTCCTTTGAAAGGCTGCGCGGACACCATACCGAAGCCAGTCTTCGGGGACACCTGCTGAACCCTGTTCGTTTGCACGAGTCCTGCTGAATGGTTCATTTTGCGGGCACCTGTCGTGCACTTTGCTGGTGGTGCGATCCTCATGGCTGAACCACGCCATATTTATGCAAACAAACTTTTTCTCCTTAAAGAAGGGAAACATATATATTACCTACTAGCGGTTGCCAGTAGGTAGTTATAGTTAGGATTATTTTCAATAGGGAAATTGCAACATTCTATTGGGAATAACTTTAGGGCCGGTTGAGGAATCTGCCTGAAAATTTCCTCAAATTTGCCTCGCGGCGCTCCGGTCCTTCCCTAAAAGTTTGGGGGGGATTCGTCAAGCGGGGGCCGAGAAAAAAGGGGGGTCCCAAAACGTGTTTTCCCCATGTTCATTTCCATAGGGCGGTCAACCTCACTTTTAGCCCGAACGGCTGAATGGATTTCCACAAAACTTGGCAAAATTGTAGGGACTGGTAGCCCGATGTGCCTTTGCTATGTCTCAAGATATGTGCTCCAGTGGATTTTGAGTAATTTAGGTTCTAAAAGATATATATATCTATAAGCGCGCCCCGGTATGCGCACCGGGGCGCGAACCAGCGCGCTATGCGAGTTCGCGCGCGGAAACCTGATTGGCTCTCGGGTGTCTGTAAACATTCCAAACAGTCGGGAAGCGGTGGCAAAAACAAAGAGGGGAATGACCAAAAGGGGGCAGGATAGACCCCCCTGTCCCCCTAGGTTTTATGTGGGGGCCATTTTTTTTTCTATTTGCGCGGGGGGAGCGCCCTGTACGTGCACCGCGGAGCGTACCGGGGAGCGTACCATGGGAAAAAAGAATGACAGAGTTTTTTTAAAATGTAGCCTTTTTTTATAAATTGGACGTAGTTTTGAAAATAACTGTTTTTTTTCTTCTTTTTGTTGTTATCAAACTCTGACTACAATTCTATTTCCTCTGTTTAACATCAAGAGCTGGGATGCTTCCGAGTAGCCATGCGCTATAGAAAAACCTTTACAATTACAATTACAATTACAATGCCCATAATCCTTCATTTTAGAATCACGGCAGTCCAGTATTACAATATTAAACCTAAGAATGACAAATAGCCGTTCTTTTTGTAAATTCATTTTGATTCCCCGGACAAATTATCCTATGTCCCAGTGGGCAATCAACACCACAACAGATGCTTGCGTATTGCAGCACCAAATTAAGAATTTCACTGCCGCAATTGATTAGCATTGCTACAGCATCTTAAAAATATATCAATGTTTATGCTACTTCGGTCTGTGACTTCCTATTACCAGCCCAAGTGGGCTACAAACATTGTCACACTCCATTGAGCCCAAGTGGGCATTAGTACGTTGTGCACATTTAGACTAAAAAATGAGGTCCCAACAAAGGGTCTCTGATCCACAAACAACAATCGATTGCAGATACTTTCACTCTTCAACATCTTCGTATTAATCCATCTGACAGGAAATAATCTGAAATTTAAAAGAGAATGCACCAATTAAAACATAGTTAATACATTAATAACATACATCCAAAGATGCATATGAATCAGAGGAGGTGAGAATAAAATATATAGCAAAGATATCTTAAAATGACAAACAGTGACAAATATTTCTAGCCTAAATGTACAGCAAGTGCTTCATCACCATTGTGGCCTAATGGTTGCAGTGTATGATATTTTATTATCATATTGGACTCCAAACGTCTTAGCTCTTTGAGTCTGTCTCCCCCCTCTCACGCCTAGGGATACAGTCCAAGACAACAAATGACAATAAACTTGTATTTTGTCTATGATCCGAAAAGAAATGGCATGCAATAGGATACTGTCGTGGTGAGTGATCGTCCTTAGATGCTCCAACACACGTTTTTTGGCCTTATGGATAGTACTACCAATATAATTCTTGTTGCACGGGCATCTAAGGGCATAAATCGCATACTCTGTATTACACAATACATGTTACTTGATTTTGAAAGTACTACACTATACACATTGGAAAGGGAACCATATACAATTGATTACATTTGGTATATTACAATTAGAAAAATGTTTTAGGTTAACATTCACTTTATCATCTTCAAATTATTTGTATTGAGAGTATATTGATAGGATGAACAGCTACCACATCGATAGAGGCCCTGGAGTGATGTAAACCTTACATATCCTCCTGTGTATTTGTATTATTGGGCATTTTAGTCATAGAATGCACAAAATGATCCTTAATATTCTTCCCTCTCTTAAATGTAAATAGAGGAAGTTCCAACAATGGGTATATATTCTGATTTACATGCCACTGTTTTCGAACTAGATCTCTGCTTTTATTAATTTGACAACAATATGTGGTGACAAATGCTAGTTTATCATAGTATTTTTTCTCTTTCACTTGCAGTACCTCATTTTCTGGAGCAGTACAAATCCCTTTTAAGGGCTGTTTTGATTGTTTTCCATGGGGAACCTCTACTGAGTACCCTGTACTGTAATATAATTGCTTCTTGGAAGAAGTCCTTCTTGTGTGTACCTTTCCTCCAACATCTTTAGACAGCTCTAGTGGTGTCTACTATGAGAGGTATGTTGTTGTCTATGAGTCAGTTCTTCCATGATGAACTTTTGCCATCACTCTATTATTCTAATAATACGCCCCCTATATTTTTTTAGGATGTCATTGTTGGGTAATAAATCCATTAAGCTGGGTAATAAATCCTCCAACCCTCCTCCTCAGAGCGAAGACGAAGACGCAAAGCAATTAAACCACAGCTGCCTCCCAAAACACAGGAAATGTTCTTGCACCTTTGTCCGTTTATTGGCATGCCAAGGCAGAATGCAGACGCAGTGTCACGTCTTGGAACAAGCTTCTTCTGCTACTCATGAATAGTCACAGCAGAATATATAGGGCAGAAAGTGCAGTCATCAGTAAACTCATAAGATGTGGCCAAGGCCAAATACGGTTGTACATATACAAATAGAAGTGCCATGCAGGCCCAGAACATAGAGCAATATAAGGGCACAAGGGACCAGAAAGCAAGTTTAAGCCAACCTGCAAGATTCAGAGGCTTTCCACAGCTGTTAACCCATGACGTGTCGCAGAGGTCAATGTAGGGCTCGGGGTCAAGTTTTAATAGATCTCTAAGGGGAGGGGTGTTCAGGAGCACGGAGCAAGCAGCTTGGTCAGAGCGGTTAGCTGAGTAGGTCTGAGCTAGTGTGGAGGAGAATATGGGATTGAGATATATTTTTCCCCACAATATCCCTCCTTTTTGATAGCAATATCAAATACCATTGTAAGAAAAATATGAATACATACATATGTAGAAATATCGCAAAAGTACTTATCTTTGACTAGCATCACACAGTCTTTAAATAACATGCATATATTGGCGTAGAACCATCCAAGAGGTATTCATTTTTCTACATAGATAAAATTATATACTAATACTTAATGCTTTTATATTATATCTCTATAGCCACTAATTGAAATGTTTCTTTGTGTGCTTTCTCTACATCCTGTTGTATTTGGAGATATTTGTAGGCTAGCTCCTGTTCTGTAGGAGGTAGAGTTTTAACTGCGGAAATTGAATGGATGCTTTTACTACACCATTGCTGTACCATGGAGCAGCAACACTGAAGACAACACAAAAATATCACTATTGTTAAAAAGATACCCAGAAGCGCTAAAAGTAAGTGCTTTAACCATCCTATTGGTAGCCATGACCATAGCCAGGACCAGTCATCAGAATCTGTAATTTTTGCTGCTCCACGGAATATTTGAACTGCATTCTTAATTTGTGCCACATCCCTTGCTATGTTCTCACTTTTGTTTAAAAAATAACAGCAAGAGGAATTTAATAAAACGCACAGTCCTCCTTGTTGTAGTGTCAGGAGGTCAAGTGCAATTCGATGTTGAATAGTCATGGCAGCTACTGAGTTAATTTCCATCTGCAACTGTTGAAGTGCATCTCTTGTTGCATTGAATGCTACAGCTAGCTCAGCAGACATATTAACTAGAGCCAATTCTAAATCATATACCCCATATCCAGGAATAAATATTTGCATTAGTTCAAAGAATAGACCTTGTCTAGTTTCCAGAATAGGTGCATGTATATCTCTTTTATATCTATGAGCAAAACTCCCCAAATTTAGTGGCTCATTGGCTGCAATGTGTGGCACGACTGAAATGTTTGGTGTAAGGTAAGAAACAGCACACATGCCTTCCCAGTGGCTGGGAAGCACCTTGTATGCTTTAGTGCCACAAACAAAATACATTCCGCCCTGTAACTGTGTGTCTAATATGTGATATTTACTGAGTGGAAGGCCTACCCCTTCAGGGAAAGTGTTTTGGAATTGATCACACCATTTGTAATCAATCCATGAAGAATTTATAAGGGTAACATTTGCCCATGGTGCCATGTACAAGCAGCGAGCTGACCATAAGGGGTATTCTAATATTTTAGAAATTACATTTGGTGCCCTAGCGTGCTTATTCTTTTGCTCAATGAATGGATCATATAGAAGACCATCAGGTGTTATTAATAGTGTCTCTCTATCTACAGTGATGTTCCAGTAATGCAAAGTATAGTTTACTTGTTTTCCCCGTACCTTAGCTGTCCAGTTTCTACTTACTATTTGTCTGTCTTTTATGTTCCAAGTCCCTGTGATATTATCAAATTCTAATATGTTAGGACACTGGCTATTTTTTAAATGTCCTAAGTATCGCGAAGCTGGGTTATATCCTGAAACATGATGCTTTAAACATACAGGAAATGCTTTTTTCTTGTCTTTGTATTCTACTGTAGGAGTCACTTGATATTGGGCTTGAATATTTGGCAGTATGGTACAACGTGGGTACCATCCAATCCTTCCTTCTCCACAATCCCAGGTTACATTGGATATGAGGCATCCTATTCCTTGCGCATAATTTTGTATAGGCACATGCATTTCATAAAGGCCAATAGGGTCGCTTTGGTGTCTGGATAACTCTCTACAAATCCAGCAATTTTGAAGACCTAAAGCCTGGGCAACTTTCTCATGTACTGCAATGAGGGGATGGTTAGCAGGTTGTTGCAGTACAGGTAGCACACACATAATTAAGGTACTTAAAAATATTGTTCGCATAATGCAATGCATTTTCTGGACAGTGGTAAATGTTCCTTTCAGAATTTAAAATGTTGTTAGGCAGTGCCTTTCTGTCTCAGTTCCAGGGTACTTTCTGTAAGTGTCAATAAGAAAGTTTTTGTGGTGTGCTGTCATCTGCTTCTCCTCCTGGTCCGTAGTCGTCTTGTTCAGGGGCGGTTTCCCGGACCTGCCCTGCGTGCTTCACTCAACAGCATCAGTTGGTGTCACAGTTCCTGGGACACTTGATGAAGGACCCTCAGCGTTGTTGTTAGGAAAGGCCCTTGTCCTGTGTTTCGCGCTGCTCCACTTGTGGCCGTTGCTCATCTGTTAAAGGTGACTCTGCCTCAGGCGTTGTTGGTGCAGCTCTGCATCTTGTTCCGTGCAGCCACTCGGGACGTCCCTCCACCTTTAGTGATGTTCTGGTAACCAGGAGCACAATGTGGGGTCCAGTCCACCTAGAAGTAAGAGAAACATTTTTTATTTTTCTCACCATGACCATGTTGCCAGGTTTAAAAGGGTGTGTTTGTTCTACGGAAGGATGGGGCAAAGCTTCCTTCACCTGGAGATGGTGATGTCTCAATACCACTGATAATTGTACAGCATAGTCAGAAATCTGCTCATCCGTCCACAGCAGTGCTGCTTGGGATGCTGTGTGAGGCAACCTCAACGCCACCGACATAGGCCGTCCCATCAATACCTCATGGGGGGACAAGAGAGTTGTTCTAGATGGTGTTGCTCTTATGGCATGCAGCACTAAAGGCAGCGCCTCTGGCCATTTCAGGCCTGTTGCATCAGTTGTTTTGGCTATTTTATGTTTTATTGTGGAGTTCATTCTCTCCACTTGCCCTGAACTTTGTGGGTGGTAAGGGGCATGCAGTTTCCACTCTATTCCCAAACACTCACACATCTTTTCCACAATGGCAGCAACAAATTCACCCCCTCTGTCACTGTTTATGCTCTGGGGGACCCCAAATCGGGGTATTATATCATTCATCAAGCATCGCACAACAGTTGCTGCATCATTCTTCCTAGTGGCAAACGCCTCCACCCATTTTGAAAACTGATCCACACATACCAGCAAATATTTGAATCCATTCACTGGGGGCATGTAGGCGAAGTCTATTTGAAGGTTGGTAAAGGGACCCTCTGGTACTGGCAAGTGATCATGGGTAGCGGGGGACCGACCTTTAGCATTGTGCAGTGAAAGCTGTTATCCCTGGTGCAAACCATTCTTGTCTAATCAAAGCATTCATCCCACCTTGAGCCATGTGAGTGGGTCCATGGGCAAGCCTTGTAAGGGGCAGGAACATACTGCGTGGGGCCACAGGCCTCCCATCCGGTTGTACCCACAATCCCTCATCATTTGGCTCACATCCAGCATCACTCCACGCTCTTTCTTCTTGTGCTTCTTTCACATCAGCTAGCAACAATTGTCTCTGAATCATCTGTATTTTTGGAATACTTTTTGCCATTGATGGCACCATCTGTACTGGCTGTAACATGCTCTTTTTTGCTGCTGTGTCAGCCATCGCGTTACCTCTGGCTATCTCAGTATTAGCTCCTGTATGTGCCTCACATTTTATTACTGCTACTCTGTTGGGCAGTAGTATTGCCTGTAGCAAATTCTTTACTAAGGGGCCATTTTGAATGGGGCGTCCTGCTGCTGTTATGAAACCACGATACTGCCACAGCTGGGCAAAATCGTGTACAACTCCAAAGGCATAACGAGAGTCAGTGTAAATATTAACATCTTTCCCCTCCGCTAGGATGCATGCTCTTGTTACAGCATACAGCTCGGCTTGCTGGGCAGATGTGCCAGGTGGGAGGGCTGCACTTTCAATTATGGTGTCTACTGTTGTTATAGCATACCCTGCTCTGTAATCAGTGTCTGTTAGTCTGCTGGAAGAACCGTCAGTGTACCACTCATAGTCAGTTTTTTCCAATGGTGTTTGCTGCAAATCTGGTCTGGTGCATGTCTCTACAACTTCAACACAGTCATGGTCAGGGGTCTCATCTGAATCACCTAGTGGAGGTAATAATGTTGCACAATTAACAGGTGGGCATCTTTTAATGGTGATATTGGTGTTAGACAACAGAGTGACCTCATAACCTGTTTGCCTGGCCGCCGAAAAATGTTGTGTTGCTGCAGATGACAACAACAACTGTACCGAATGTGGCACATAAACAATACAAGGGTAGTCCAACACAATGGGAGCTGTCCTCTCTACCATCACAGCTGCTGACGCCACTGCTCTCAAACAAGCTGGATGCCCAGTTACTGCTGCAGGCAAAGTCACAGAGTAGTATGCCACAGGTCTTTTTCCTGAGCCATGCTGCTGTGTCAGCACACCATTTGCAATGCCATTTTGCTCTGACACATAGAGATGGAAGGGCGTTTGTAATCAGGCAGCCCCAGGGCTGGCGCAGTACACAAAGTCTCTTTCAGTTTCTTAAAACAGATTGCAAGTTCATTAGTCCATACAATGTTGTTGGGAGCATCTTGTAGTGTACTTTGTCACAGGATGGCATCATAGGATCTGTACTCAGGGATCCACTGGCGGCAGTAGTTCATCATCCCCAGGAATGACTGCATTCCTTTCTTGGTGGACGGAGGCTGCATGCCCTGAATCATTTTTATCCTGTCAGGTGATATGCGGCGTGTTCCTTTGGATACCACATAACCCAGGTAAGTCACCTCTTTTTGGCAGCACTGGAATTTTGACAATGAAGCTTTGTGTCCTCTCTCCTGGAGGTGATTCAGCAGCGCTACAGTGTCTTTTTCACAGGCTTCAAGTGATGGGGATGCCACAAGTAAATCATCCGCGTACTGCAAGATGATACTACCTCCTTCCAGGTGTAGGCTATCCAGGTCTCTCTTTACTGCCTGTGCATAGACCGTGGGACTCTCAGTATAGCCTTGTGCCAGTCTTCTGAAAGTATATTGGGTATCTTTCAATGTGAAAGCAAAGAGGTACTCGCTCTCTGGATGGACTCTAATACTGAAAAATGCAGAGGAGAGATCAATGATTGAAAAGTACTCTGCCTCTACAGGTATAGAAGATAATATGGTATTGGTGTCAGGCACAACAGGTGCTAAGGGAACCACAATGTTGTTTATCTGTCGTAAGTCCTGTATGAACCTATACTGCCCAGTATTGCCCTTGGGTAATGGAATGATAGGACTATTACAGGGGCTGGATGTCTTTTTAATGATACCTTGTTGCAAGAGAGATTCAATCACAGGTTTTATTCCCTCCTCTGCCTGAGGTTACAGCCTGTACTGACGGACATAAGGTAATTCAGCATTCTCTTTAAGTGTCACTTTATGGGGAGGGCATGTTTTCAATAATCCTGCCTCATTTTTGTGTTTTGCCCAGACCTCTGAGTTCACTTGCTCTAGGATTTTGTTTTTAGTCAGCTGTAAAGCCATATTCCCTTCAAGTTTGTCAAAAACTGCAGTCCTGTCCTTTCTGTTCATACACAACATCCAACACCATCCTTCTCCATCTCCTAACACAGACACCATTCCTAAAGGAAATGTAAAATCCTTAGTTCTAGGTAAGTCCTGAAGCCGTTTGACCATGGGCCCCAAATCCTTAGGGTAGTAACCTGGTGCTACAGCTATGGATACATGTGGTTCAGAATCTGGCACTTGAAATAATCTCATTTCCTGTGGTCCTAGTTCAATGCTCACTGCACACCCTTCTTTTCCTACATATAATGTGTGCTCAAACAACTCCATTGTCCAGTGCAAATGTTTATCTGCCCTGTAGGCGTACCATTCAGGCACTGCTCCTGTGAAAAATGCTGCAGTACAGTGTATGGGCTCAGGTACTAATGGCAACTGCACTAAATGAGTGACAAATTCACTCGCAATGTCAGGGCTGTATTTAAACAGTTCTTGGAACATGTTTTCATAAAAACCTCCATGTAATGGAGTCCATTGGTAACGTGTTGGAGAGAGAGAGAAGACAGGGGGTGCACATAACACAGAGTCCTCACTTAATTTGCAAGCAGTAAGTGCTCTATTAGCCAATTCTAACCTGTCTTCAGGTACTTGTAAGTAAATCCCATTTTGTGAAAAATATAATGTTGCATGCAATTTACAGAGGAGGTCTCTCCCCAGCAAATTGATGGGTGCATCTGGTGACAGCAGAAACTGATGGGTCATTGTGAGGTCATCAACAGAAAATGGTAGGGGTTCTGACAATTCTTCATGCATCATCATTCCATTTACTGCTATAGTAGTAACTGTTTCACCACTACCAGGACCCAACTTGTTTCTTACTGCGGATAGGGTTGCACCACTGTCTATTAGGAAATCGATCTCTTTATCTCCTACCTTAATTTGAAACATGGGATTCTCCTCTGGTGTCTCTGATACCTTCATCATAAAGCACTGGGCTCTGGTTGCTGCAGTTTGTCCCATCTCTCTCTCCGCGTTGTCCTATGCTGATCCATGTTGCTCCTGGAAAGGATTCCTCAGTGAGTGCTGGGTCTGCTTCAGGTCTCTGGGCATGGGTGGTGCAGATGGCTGGGTCTCATTTCTGTCTGACCGTTCATTCCTGTTTCTATCATTTCTATTATACTGGTCACTTCTCTCATTCCAGTCCCTTCTACCTCTATTATTTCTACAATCGCGTGCCAAGTGCCCATACCTCTGGCAACAATAGCACCGATCCCCACTCTTGTCTCTCCTCTGGTATCCTTGTCCATTATCCTGTCTTTGCTGTGCCCCCTGATAGTACATTCCCTCTGGCTCCTCCTCTCTTTGTATTTGCTGCAACATCATTCCTTTGTCATTTTTAGCGATGTCCTTCCTTACCTTAAAAATACCATCTCTTTCCATAGTTATGAGAAGTGTGCACAACTCGTGATATCCTTTAGTGGACCAATCAGGGTGGCGTAGTTTACAACTGTGGGCCACAGAAGCTAGCAAGCCATTCATAAGGGTTTGCGTAGCCAATACCTTATAGGCCTCTGTGGTGCGTGGTACCCCTGCACTGTTATCCCATGCTTCATTGTACCTTAAGATGTAATCAGCCACTGACTCACCTGGCTTCTGCAACGTGGCAGTGACTTGAGAAAAATCACCATGTTTAACTGCTAGGCCATTAATTGTGTCCCTGATAGACTCTAACCAATTAATCAATCTATTTTCTGTGACATCCATATTATTAGTCAGTATGGTCCAATCTCTTTCTTGTGGAATTTGAAATGCACTTTTTACTAAAGACCATCTGCTCCCATATCCTATTTTTAATAGCATTTCTACATCTCGAGGGAGGGGGGTATAGGCAATACATATTTTATGAAGCCACTCATAATATTTTACACTGGCAGTCAGTGGGTCAGGCGCGTCCTTAGTCATTTGGGTTGCCTCCAAGGGGGTCCATGGTTTTAGCATGGCTGTCCCCCCAACACTATTTTTGGTGCAGTTAGTTTAGTGTTCAATAATATGTCATCAGTATATGATTTCTCACCCTTTCCCTTTAGCGACCGTGTTTGTGACTGTATATGTATCAGCCGTTCCCTTCTCTCTAGCTTGTCCTGTAGTTTATTAATGGAGCGTTGTATTTCCTCCCTATCAGTGTTCACTTCTTCTTGGAACTCATCTGCCTCTTTCTTCAGGTGTGCCAACTGCTCATGTTCCTCATCCTTTCTCTCTTTTGCACTCAGCTCTATGTCTTCACTCAGACCAAAAGTGGAAGGTTGGGCTGGGGATTCAAAAGCATGTAGCATTCCCCTCCTAAGGATAAGTGCCCATTCAAGACTGTTGTTCTAAAATTGCCCTCTCTGTTGTTAGTTAGTATGTCAGGTACCCTAGTTAAATCACCTTCCAGGGATATGTGGAAATAAGGTACACGTGCTAAGCTTTGTTGTGAAGCCAGTGCTTGCTCAGGTGTGTTATGTCTTTCACACTGTTTGTAGGGGCCTGAAAGTGATGGGTAAATTGAAGTTGCTGGAAGAGGGGATGAGAATTGAGGTGCAGGAGAAACAGGCCCTGCAGACTGGCTGTTTTGTCCCAATGTTTGCTGGCTGTTCTCATTGCTGGCTCTATCTGAGACCCACAAATTAAATTCACTAGTTGCATTTCCTCTCTGTCTTTTCCTCTCTTCCTCAGTAAGCAACACAATCTCCTCCTCAGTCAATGCGCTACTAGTTATTTGCTCATTGTCTGTTCCTTCTCCCATTTTGACGAAAAGGCCTTGAGGCTTCGAGGCGATAAACAGTTTTTTCAACGTATTTATATCATTATTTACTTGGCGGTGCGTCCAAATACATAGCAGAGCAGCAGCCCGTCTAGAAGTAGCGGCATTTGGTATTTCCTTAACACGTTCTGCTTCAATTGTTGAAAACCCACACTTTTGCCATAGTGACAACAAATGCTGTTCTGTTTGCACATAGTTACTTAATTCCAATAAACACTGGCTATAAGATGCGGGTCAATCTTTTGCTAATTCTAGCTCTTTTTTAGTAGGCTTTTTGCACTCACTATTCACCATTGCTATTGCAGAACATTCTTTATATTCAGTGGAGGCATTCCACTGGCCTTTCTTTTTTGAAAGGAGAGCTTTATTTTTTGCAATTGAAAGCCACTGCTGTAAACAATCTTTTACATAATGTGAATCCCATGATGGGTCACTTTTTAAGTGTATTCTTTCTGTCAAGCGTTCAATATCATCTATCTCAAGAGAACCAAATCTAGGCCACAGCCCTTCATTCCCTTTCCACGTCCATACTAGTGCGCAAAAAGGAGTTACATATTCTAAACAATTTGTATCTTTCACAACCTGAGCTGTAGGGCTATCTGCTGGTAATTTAAAATCCTTCTCTAATGACAGTTGTTTAAACAATTTCTTTGTCTTTTTCACCATGCGAGGCCTTACCACCTCCATAGTTCCTTTAGAATTACCAGAACCCATTGTGCCCTTTACTCACAATTTTTAAACCCTGAAAGATAAAACGAATTTGTCTCCTGGAAGTAAAATTTTGTTAAGATTTGGATAGAGAGACTTGAGAGAAAAAATATACAGTTGTGGAACACTCAGACACCACATAAAACAATTTGACTTCTCTGATGCAATTTTGTTTTGATATCACTCAAAGAAGCATTTTCAAATAAACATAGCAGGACAATACTTTTTTAAAGACTCTAAATATAATTAAATACAGTCATTGATCAATGACAGGACAGTGCAAAATTGAAAAACATTTCCTTGTGTCCTGCAGCCAGCCAATGGTCACTGCTTCCCTCGCCACACTCCGGGAGGGCTTTTTTATCTTTTCAACCCTCTACTCATGGGTCATAAATTATTGTCCTGCCTAGGCTCTTCTGTCGCATATGGGATCCCGTAGAACCCTGCCGCATATCAACTCCAAGGTGTTGATACAGAGAAATATTTCAATGACGATCAAAATTTCAATCACTTGATGGAAAAGACTTCAATCAATGATGAAAAAAAATCAATCAATGTTTCTCTCCAGTCCTCTAGTTAGATTAGATGCCGGTTACTACCTCCTATCTCTTTTTTTTTTGTTTAAAAAAAATGCTATGTTCTAACTGAGCATTTGAAACACTGAAAGGTCACGTCAGCAAGTTATTTTAGCTTTACAGCCTACTTACCAACTGGTGACTTTACAGTCCTTCAATGATCCCACTTCTAACACCACTTCTGTTGGGTAATAAATCCATTAAGCTGGGTAATAAATCCTCCAACCCTCCTCCTCAGAGCGAAGACGAAGACGCAAAGCAAATAAACCACAGCTGCCTCCCAAAACACAGGAAATGTTCTTGCACCTTTGTCCGTTTATTGGCATGCCAAGGCAGAATGCAGACGCAGTGTCACGTCTTGGAACAAGCTTCTTCTGCCCCTCATGAATAGTCACAGCAGAATATATAGGGCAGAAAGTGCAGTCATCAGTAAACTCATAAGATGTGGCCAAGGCCAAATACGGTTGTACATATACAAATAGAAGTGCCATGCAGGCCCAGAACATAGAGCAATATAAGGGCACAAGGGACCAGAAAGCAAGTTTAAGCCAACCTGCAAGATTCAGAGGCTTTCCACAGCTGTTAACCCATGACGTGTCGCAGAGGTCAATGTAGGGCTCGGGGTCAAGTTTTAATAGATCTGTAAGGGGAGGGGTGTTCAGGAGCACGGAGCAAGCAGCTTGGTCAGAGCGGTTAGCTGAGTAGGTCTGAGCTAGTGTGGAGGAGAATATGGGATTGAGATATATTTTTCCCCACAGTCATCCTATCCGTCTTGCTTTTCTAACATGCAGGATTTGGTCTGAACTGTGGTTAGAGATGTGTACCTACTAATGTCCCCTGACAGTTTTTCAAATGCTGGGTTTCCCAAGTTAACATGTGGCAGAGAAAACAGAGACTTTCTAAATGAAGCTATGTAGCGCATAACAGAGTTATCATAGTAGGTTGCTAATTTATTGACAAATATCCCTGGCAAGGCCAGTCATACCTACAACAGAACATTGATTTAGCTCATGCCAAATAAGTTTGCTGTTAGTGTGGTCTTTTGGTGTGCCGGTACAGCCGAACGTTTGTCCATTCATGCAACATGTGGCAAATATTCTACCAGGAACTCTTCCAGATGACAATATCTTTCCTATGATCAAAACCTTTGGCTAAAATGCCCTGTAATCATAGACACACCTAGTCGACATTATGTGTGTCTTATAAAGCACTTGGGTCATATTAGTGAAGTGTGCTAGAACCACAATGGATGTTGTGCCTGTTTTAACAACTCAAATGAAAAAAGGTACAGGATTCTTTGTGTTTCCTTTTTTTTGGATACCCTCTGTTCTTAGCAGAGATAGTGCCTACACAGTGGATAGTGGACATAAACTCAATAGTATACTGACAGGACCAATTCTTTTTCACATTACAGTCAAAGGTGTACAGGTAAAATTATCCATTGCAGTGTGCTAAATTTGATCATTGCAAGCTCTAACATGCGGAGTAAATGCATGCTCTGAAGAAAATGCATTTTTTAGTTAAAGGGCATGCAGTCCAGGTCTGTGTCCAATGAACACAGTGGATATGTATACTGGTGCATATTGAGGCAGTGAGTCCCTTTATTAATATGTCCTTTGTTGTCTCTTGACAGATATCTTTTGTGGAGTGTAACTCAAGAAGTGTCACCATGACAAAGCCCTACTAAGGGTGCAACCAAATATTAAGAAACATTGGCAAAACCTATAGGTCTGGCATTGGCTGTTGGCCTTTTGTCAATTCTTGTTTTGAAATGGTTTTTGTTCAGGAATTGCTATTGTGTGGGAAGTTGCTGGGCCCGCTTCAATCTAAAAAAACATTGACTAAAGGCAACATTTTGTTTTGGTCTCAAAAAAGGCACATTTTGCCATAGTACTCCCTTACACTGAAGTGGACCACTGTGTTTGTGGATGTGCTTCTTGTGAAAGGGCAGCAAGCAGTAACTCATAGTGAGGTCAGTCAATGTATGGCGTGGGCTGACACACTGTCCCTTGATGCATGCTGGACTGGGTGGAAGAAAAGTGTGAACAACACAACCACAGACAAATGGATGAAGTATGTCTGAAAACCCCTATAAGTAACAAAGTTATACATATAATTTTAGTAAAATCATAGGGACTTGGCTAAAGCAAAGTTTTAAAAAAGCCAATTGGTCTAGCATTGGCAGCCAGCCTCTTGCCTTTGAGAATGAAAGAAAGAAAGAAAGAAAGAAAGAAAGAAAGAAAGAAAGAAAGAAAGAAAGAAAGAAAGAAAGAAAGAAAGTGATAAAGCGAGACGAAAGAAAGAATCAAACAAACAAAGATGCAAACAAAGGAAGAAACAAAGAAAGAGCACCAAAGAAACAAAGAAAGAGCACAAAAGAAACAAAGAAAGAAAGAGGAAAGAAAGAACGACAAGAAAGACAAGAAAGAAGGATGAAAAGTGTATATGTGAAAATAAGGATGTGTCATATTTTGTATAATACGATAAACATGAGGTTGGTAATTTTGAGTATTGAATTGGCTCTTTTTATACAGTATGTTGGAGCGCTCACACCTATCTTTTTGGTTTGAGAGCGAGATCTGTTCGATAGACTTGTTTTACTACAGACTTTGATAGACTTATTTTTCTACACTTGGATTTGAAATTTAGTATGTTTGCCAACTGATTTTTGGTTGCAATAAGGGCAAACAATTGGCTGTAATGGTGATTCAACTTGCGCTTTAGTGTTAGGTCAGGTAGTAGGAACCATTTGTGTCGAAAACTTTTAGTGAAATATGAAAAATACGTTTTAGTCGAAGGGATCCATGATTGTTCAACCATGTGTTCTTGTAAAAATATTCTACAAACAAGGTTAACTTTTTCCCTGTTATCTGGAATTTGGTGGAATGCTGAAAAAAACTTGTTCTCACATTTTTTTTAACAGAAGGAAGAATTGCTGGGTAATAAGTGAATAATTAAGATATCAATTCTTCATCAGATCACAAAAAAGGTATAACTGAATTCCAAATCAGTGAATCCGTGAATGCTATTGTCAACAAAACTTTATTACTGTAATATGGAAAAGAAAGAAGGAAAGAAAGAAAGAAAGAAAGAAAGAAAGAAAGAAAGAAAGAAAGAAAGAAAGAAAGAAAGAAAGAAAGAAAAAGAATGTCAGACAAACAGATTTGCAAAAATAGTGTACCCTGATGAGCTTATATTCAGAGTTCATGTGAGCTGCTGGTATGGTGTGAATAATACCAAAAACAATAGTCCAAAACCTATCCTTAGACTGCGGGTCTTCTTCAGGACAGGGATAAAGGGCAACCTTATGAAATGAGAGGGGTAGGCAAATTACTAAACAGGGCAATAATTGAACCAATATAAAATCAGTGAACATGCTTGTCTACCAACCTGTTCAGTGCGGTCACGTGGGTAAGGGCGAGAGAATGAAGGAAGTGCACATCAAGGGCTGTTCTAAAATGTGGTATACAGTGAAGGTAATGAGTAATGATTAAAATTGAATAGGGAGATCTTCCGCTGAGAAGCTGCTGTGCGATACCTCTATGGCTCCTCAAGAGTCATATTATGTGAAGAAGGAGTAATCCTCATCTAGAAATAAACATGAGCATATCAGTGCTTATATGCAGGAAGTCAATAGTGAATGGCATAAGACCTCATTGGACTTATTGCATTTACCCATATTAGGAAGGTCATAGTAAGCCGAATAAATCGGGATAGCTGGCGAACATATCAGCAGCTACATTTGTGATTAATAAATACATGCTGTTTTGAAAATCTAAATGGTTGTTGCTCATCTAATACTCACATTATATTTTGTGGATCGATGAAACTGCGAGCTGGATTAGTAGAATTGAATGATAATTATTTACAGAAAAATACTGTGTAAAAGGATAGGTTTTGGACCATTGTCTTTTGTATCATTCTATACCCAGGTCCAAGGACTTTCTTTTGGGTTACCCCATTCATTATTATGGTATGGTGTGAATAAGCAGCATTCAGATAATAAAATGCAACTTCAAAAGTAATTTACAACATCATTGGCTGGAGATATGAACTGATGAAAGTGGGTGTGCCCTGTACTCACTTCTGATGGAAAAATGCCCTGCTATCCAATCAGGCTCTACGAGCAAGGGCAACACCAAAGTAATAATAAAGTAAGAAAAAAAACACTGGCACTGAAGGGTGCAGACTTGCTCCTTGTGAAAGGGTCCTTGTAAAAGAGCTAAATGCATACACTCAAAGTGAAATAGGATGACGTATTTGACCATGCTGTACGCTGTAGTGGGTTGAAGCAACATGTGAGTGACACAACAACAGACAATGAATGAAGAGACATAGCTGAAAGATGCTTTCAGTAAGTATATTGTACATATAATTTAGGAAAATCAAAAGTTCTTGGCTAACGGCAGACCAAAAAAAGGAGTTGTAAAGGTGTATAGATGGGCCTCACTATAGATGGTTCTGGATCCCTCAAAAAGAAACTCTGCAGGTGCACATGTGTAGACCATCTAAGTCAAATGATGTGTTCCAACATACCAAACTTCTGGCCACTTGAGGTGCACCTAAGACTCCGATGAGAATGGGTGCAACCTCAGACTGCAACACTTCTCCTAGTGAGAGCTGTCAGCTACTTCAACAAATCCTGGAGGCCCAGAACACACAGTTGGAAAGTCAATACACTTTTCTAATAATGCAGCTCAGTGCAGCAAGATGACTTGCAGCGCCTCTTTGAGTCATTTTCTTGTAAACATGCTCCTGAGTTTTTACGTGTTTATGTATAATGTCACATATCTAATACCAGTAAAGATGCCTACTTGATAATATTCTGCAACACTTTCGAACCACCTAGTACAACAGTTGGTCTCTCTCTCTCTCTCTCTCTTTCTCTATCTCTCGCTCTCTCTCTCTCTTTCTCTCTCTCTCTCTCTCTCTCTCTCTCTCTTTCTCTTTCTCTCTCTCTCCAGGCGATCCTCTGTTTTCCCTGGGAAATACCTTGCTTGCTGGCTTACATTAGTTGTTGGTTTCAGAGACGCATACTAGGGAATCAATGATACAGATTAACTTCGAACTCACTACATACCCAAAGTTAGTGTGTATATTTGCATTTATGCCTGCATGCTGCGGTGTCCCCTGTCTCCTTTGACAATAAGTTGCTTAGTGCTCCCTAAAACATGAGACAGTTTTTGGGACATTGGTGGAATTCTTTTAATGATACAAGCACTAACCAGGATATCACCTTTTCTATGGGGATTAGGCGGTTATGCTTTCCCTTTTTTTTTTTTAAAACAATTTTTATTACACAAAATTTTTTCAAAACATTAAGGAGCCCCCCCCCCCCCTCCACCCACTCAAATACAGGCATGGTTGCACGATATTATTGATCATATCGCCTAACATCGACTAACTAAACATGACGAGTAACTATACCCTTAAGACAAGACTATAAACATTTGCATTTAAGTAATGAATACAAAAAAAAAAATGGAGTTAAAATACTATCCAAGACCTTCGATCCATTGTGTAAGTGGGTACCAAATTTCTAAACCCTTCTTTTTCTTTTTGACACCCTTCCTGCTGTATATTGCTTTTTCCAAGCTATAGGCTGAGAGTAATCTGGCCTGCCATTGTTGGAAAGATGGGGGGACATTATCCAGCCAAGAAGAGGCAAGACAGATTCGAAGCACCGCCATGGAGACAAATAGAAGTCCCTTCATGTTATCTGGGTGGTTCGCACTATCAAACCCCAATATTATTTCCGGTGTTGTAATGACAATTTCTGTTTCAAATATTTCAGAGAAAAAGGTGGATATCTCACGTCTGATGGTACATAGTGCCCCGCAAGTAGCAAACATATGTATTAGATCTACTTCAGGCATCATGCATCTCGGACAAAATGTCCCTTTAACTGTACTACATTTAGCTAGCATATAGGGGGTATGGTATAGAAGAAAGAAAGTTTTGTAGAATTGTGCTTGCAGTTTTGAAGACATTAGTATCGATTGGGATAGCTGGAATGCGTTCTGGATGGGTATAATTGAGATTCCGAGTTTATTCTGCCAATTATCTATGTGTTTGTCCATATCATCCGGGAATCCAGTGGTTAACTTGGTGTATATTGCCCCAATTTTTACTTTGCTACAATGAACAATAGATTCTATTAGCTCGTTTTTCTGAAGAGCTACCCAACCCCCCCCTTTTTCATGATATAGTCCCTGACCTGTAAATATTTGAAGAAGTCCCTATTTTCTAGGCCATATTTGTGTTTTAGAGACTCGAATGAGGCCAGACCAGCTGACTCATAAAGAGAACCGACTTGGATTATACCAAGTCTGGTCCACCGTGTCATACACATGTCAGAAAAGATATCCGGGAGGTTGTTGTTGCCTATAAAAGTAGTATAGTACGAGTACCGGCCTAGCCCTAGATGTTTACGGATGTCATTCCAGGCAGCGTAGATACCCTTTAAAGTTTTGAAGCGTACTTTCTTAAAATGGCAGTCATAAGTCAGTCGCCACAAGTGTGCGCTTGCTTGATTGCCAAGAATAAGTTCCTGAGGGTTGGGAACAGATCTTTCTAAGCGATCGTCCTGATTATTCCTGAGCAGCTGGCTACTATACTTAAGTATTGTCGCCCACCAGTAGGTTTTAAGGTTTGGGAGTGCCAAACCTCCTCGTTCTTTTGGTAGGGTAATAAATCTATTGGATCTTCGTATTTTCCCATAGCTCCATATGAAGCGAGAAAATTTTTTATCGATTTCCTTAAATAAAAGTGGTTCAAAATTCAAGCAAATGGTTCTAAAAAAATATAAAAATCTAGGAAGATATACCATTTTGATTAGATTGCATCTTCCTATGATTGTAAGGTGTAGATTATGCATTTTTTTTAGGCATTTTTCCGTTTCTTTCATTAGAGGAGCCATGTTAAGTTTAACCAGATTGTTTAAATTAGCGGTAAGGTTAACACCGAGATACATTGCCTTATCCGTTACCCTTTCATCGACAATATTGCTATTGCTGTTGATTAAGATTTGAGTTTTAGTCTGGTTTAATTTATACCCCGAGATTTCGCCAAATTTGTTTGCCTCTAGTTCCATTGCCTCTACTGATTTTTTAGGATCAGCTGTAACTATGGCAATGTCATCGGCATATGCTAAAGACTTTGTTTCGCCATTAATAGTCCTTATTGGCATTATTGAAGTATTCATTTCCAATCTGTGGATGAAAGGGTCGATGAATATGGCAAATAGGAGAGGTGAACAAGGGCACCCCTGTCTTGTACCTCTTGATACTTTAATTGTGGCTGTGTTTTCTCCATTTATCGAGACCACAGCTTCTGGATTAGAGTACATCTTGCGAATAGCATTGATAAATGTCTCCCCAATCCCACTCCTCGACATAGCGGTCCATAGATATTTCCAGGAGACCCTATCAAAGGCTTTTTCAGCATCTAAAAGGATAAGTGCCATAGGGTCTCCTGTTACGTCCGCTATGTCGAAGAGCGTGATCACCCTCTGAATGTGATCAGTAGTAGATCTACCGGGAACTAATCCATGATGTTTTACGGAAATAATTTTGTGGATTACCGGGGCCAATCGACTAGCAGGTAATTTAGAATATATTTTTGCGTCGTTATTTATCAGGGTAATGGGGCGGTAAGCCCCTAGCTCCTTTGGATCTTTATTTTTTTTAGGAAAAACTATGATTTTAGCCTGATTCCATGATTCGGGTGCTCGCCCTCCCTTAAATACCTGAATTACCAAATTGGTTAGGATTTCTTTTAGTTGTTTGTTGAATTTAACGTAGAATTCGACTGGAATTCCGTCTAGGCCCATTACTTTTCCGGTTGGGAGACTATTTATCGACAGGAGAATTTCGAGCCATTGTGGAGTTTCTGCAAGTTTGTCTTTGTCGGTTTCGGGTAGTAGACAACCTGTACCAAGATCCAAATATGTATCTATTTTGTGTTGATTTTTCCCTGTCTCGGTGTACAGATCTTCATAGTATCTCTGGAACGCTTCCCTTATCTCTTTAGAATCACAGGTCAGGCCTTTAATTGGGTCTCTAATTTTAGTGATTGTGTTGTCGCTGATCTGTTTTCTTAAGCGGACAGCCAGTTGGTGTCCTACCTGCTCATTAAGCTCATATATTTTCTCCCTGTTCATGATGGCATTGGTTATTGCTTTTGCGGTGAATGTCTCTGTTATTTGATTTCTTGCTATCGCAACTTTTCTTGCTGCACCTTCTACATTACCATTACCCTGGACAGCTTTCATCAGGTCTTCCTCTTTGCTCGTAAGATTATCATTTAATTCGTTTAGTTCTTGCTTTGCTTCCTGGCTGTGTTTGATGGAAAATCTAAGAGTTTCTCCCCTTACACCGGCCTTTAATGTGTCCCAGACCACCTCTAGGGGAGCACTCCCTAGGTTATATTTTAGGAAGTCAGGGATCCATTTTTCCATAAGGTTACAGTATTTTACGTTAGCAAGAAGAGCCCTTTCAAATGTCCAATTGCTGCAGGGTATATGCAGATCCCCCAAATCCATATTAATAATTGAAGGGTTGTGGTCGGAAAAGACTCTTGGTAATCTGGCTATCGAACAGTGAGAGATAATTACATCAGACACAAGAAAATAATCTAATCTTGCAAATTTAGAATGGGGATGTGAAAAAAAAGTATACCCAGGGTCGGTTGGGTGTTGCATCTCCCAACAGTCAGATATCGCATGGGTGTTACAAAGATCATTGAGTGCTCTAAATATTTTTGGCTTCCTTCCCTGGTAGCTAAAGTTATGAGTAGTTATCCACTTAGGCAGGAGATTTAGATTAATGTCACCGCAAACAATCAGCGGAACAGGCCAATGTGATAATTTGTTTGATAAAAAGTTCAAAAGATCGGGATCGTCAGAAACACAGCCATACACAGAGCAGATCGGTTATGCTTTCCCTAACCCCAACAAACACTGGGGCATATTTACAACAGAATGGAGAAGTGTGGTGTTAAGAAAACATTGCTAACACCATGCTTTTCCATTCTGAAAACACAGGGGCATGCTGTATTCACACAAATGTGGCGCACCCCTGTGTTTCACCTAGTCCTGGCACTGAGCTCAGCTGCCTAGCGCCAAAGCAGGCACCCTTGCACCATAGTGCAAGGGTGTCTGCGTTGGGGGAAATAGTTGTATATGTGAAGGAAGGTCTACCTTCCTGCACATAAACAATCATTCATGGCATCTTGAAGCTTAATGCAGCACACATAGAAGTTGCAAAGCGTAATTGTTTTGTTTGATTGTTTATGTGAAGGAAAGGTCACCTTCCTGCACATAAACAATCAATGGCAATTTGCTGCGTCTAAGTGTGCTGCACTAGGCAGCACACTTGGAAAAAGTAAAATTGAGGAGAAATTAAGCATTTCTCCTTGTTTCGCCAGAGTAAGACCAGGTTGTCCCTGGTCTTAATTTTGGCTCTGTCTACTATTTACCCCACCCTTGTAAATAGGAGGCAGCGTCAAAATCATTGCGTCTTGCGGTAGAACACCCACGGCAACACCCAGTGTCCATGCTAAGTAAAGCATGAAAGGGTGCCTTATTTACAATGCAGCGTTAAGCCACGTATTGCCACCACAACGTCACTATAAGTGACAGTTTGGTGTCGAAGGGGGCTTGTAAATGTGCCTCACTGTCTTTAGTATTACAGCAGGATTATTCAGTGATGAAAAACGTTTTTTTCTAACCATGAAAAAAGCGAATATATGGATTTAGAAATCATTCATAAGTTGCAATATTTAAAATCACTTTTCTGCAGGGGTTAACATAATTTTGAGAGCCAGGAAGTTGAAATTACTGAGGTTATTTGTGCTGAGCCAATAAGGGGTCAATCACAGGTTATTATGTGATTCTCTGCCTCTGTAGATTATGCAGAGTAACCTTATAGTACATAAGTTGCATTGCAAAGTTAAAGACAAGACACAAAGAGTCAGTGCACAAATTGTTCCCACTATCTGTGAGTACATTGTACCCTTATTGCCTAAATGTGGTTGCTATATAGCTTGCTATGTCTTTTAACTGAATTCAGAGACTAAGGGCCTGTTTCACAAAAAAAAATTGTTTTTTAAAAGTTAGTGTTGTCGAGTTTGTGAAAGGAAAGCCACAGTTATTAAAAGTGCATTGCATTCATAATTGTGTTTATTTTTATGTTAATATCTTTAAAGTGCTGAATTGACAGACAGAGAGGACCTGAAGTTAGATAGCCTATTCAGAAGTAAAGAAACATGTCTTTAAGGCTCTCCGGAAAGCCAGAAGACTGCGCATGGCTTTGATTTATAGAGGAAGAGCATTCCATGCTTTCATGTAAATGTAAATTGATACTTGTATAGCGCACTACTCACCCGCAAGGGTCTCAAGGCGCTTGTACGAATACCGCTGTGGAACCCATCCCATCTTTCCCTGTGAGGCGTCCACTCCTGGGCACCCCCAAGGTGGAGGCCAGGCATCGTTAGCGTTGTGTGGGCCGTTGTGGAGATTAAGCAAGCTATTGCCCAGAGTTGCAGAGTGGGACTCCATGATTGGAATAGGCACCGAGGCGAGAATTATCAGGTCCATGGAATTTTTTAGCCCAAGACACGCCGAGGCGGGGAATTGAACCCTGGTCCCAGGCTAGACCTCTGCATCAGGGTCTGCCGCTCTAATCATTGAGCCACACTTGCTCCCAGCGCAAAGCTTCCACTCCAAAAGCTGTGCACTACCACCGATTTGGCAGAGGCAGATCGTAAGGACCTGCTTGGAGTGTACCAAGTGATGCTCTTCATCAGAAAAACAGGACCAAGGTCATGTAGTGCTTTGTGGGCAATGCAGAGTGCTTAAAAAATACCTGAGCGTCTGCCCAATGAGGAGACAGTGAAGCTTCCTAATTGACTTGGAGACTGAATTATATCTCTGGACTTTTAGCAGCATACGAGCTGTAGCATTTTGCAAGGTTTACAGTTTGTTGAGTACATGCTGATGGGTGATGAGATAAATCCAATTACAGTAGTTCATCTTGGACAACACCAAGGATGTGACTACCGGTTTCTGAAGATTAGGTGGAATAAATGGTAAGTCCCTCTTTATCACCCTGAGAGTTATGTTATGTTATGTTATGTTAAGTGGAATTTGTAAAGCGCACTGACATCGTGGGTTACCTGGCGCTGTAAGAGTATGGAGGGCGGCAGAGGGAACCCCATTTACATGCTCCGAATAGGTCAATTTATCATTGATTAGGACCCCAAAATTCCTGGTTTTCCTGATTGGTGTGGCGGGTAGTCTTACACGCATAGGAACAGAAGAAAGACTGGGCACCGAAAAGCAAAACCTTAACCTTTCCCAAATTAAATTTCAGGACCACCCGCATACAGTCACAGAGTCTCTGCCCTATACCAGTGCTCTCAGTGCCGAAAAAAAAATGACAATTTGTGTGTTGCCTGAGTTGAACGTTAGGGAGAAACCAAAAGATTTTAATAGCTGGGCCAAATGTGACATAGACATTAAAATGCTTTGGCTAAGTGAGGAGCACTGGGGGACCCCACAAGGTAGAGAGAGTGCGAATGAGAACTAAATCCGCTCAATCGAACAGACAGGAGAAAGGAAATAAGCAAATCCCACACTGTTCTGGTCACTCCAATCCTGCCCAGGCACACCATAAGCAGCGTTGGGATTAACAGTATCAAAGGCCACTGATAGATCGAGCAGGATAAAGGCGGCTCTTCCTCCCCAGTCAAGAGACCGCCTGATCTCCTCAGTAGCTTTGATTAATGTGTGCTGTGAACACCGTGAAATCCGAACTGAGTACCAAAGACAAGATTTTGAACTTGGATATCTTTGACTAGTTGTTTATTCATAACTTTTTCAATGAGCTTCGCTGGCAAGGGTAGACAAGAAATGGGGCGTTGACTACTTGGATCGAGAGATGGTTTCTTAATCAGAGGTGATACTGAGGCCTTCTTCCAGACTGAGGGAAACGAGCCAGACCTCCATATTAAATGAAACATGTCTGTCAGCTTGTGGTCAATAGTCTCAGCTGCTACAATAGTAATCAAAGGTGGAAATGGGTCACACAGAGAATCCAATTAAGTTTATTTAATCCGTCTAATGACCTCCTCTCTAGATTGTGAGACAAATTTACTAAGAAGACTGTCCATATTTAAATATTTAAAGGGTTAAGAATAGGCAAATCACAGGGAGAGATGAATGGCAGGGTGGTGAACTTGTATACATCTTTGGCTTTGTGAAGGAAAGCATCCACCAAGGTGTTATAAAAGGACTTTCTAAGGTCCTTGAATGTATTAGAAGTATCAGTTGTCAGTTTTATGACTGTGGAAACAAATATTTAGTAGACTTTGCAGCTGCTACAATCTTGTTAGTAAAATAAGCAGCTTTTTTCCTTCAAAATCAAGGTCTTATATACAGACAGACATTTCTTATATTTAGCCTTTTCTTCTTCATAGTAGCCTGCTCTCCATCTTATCTACTATTTCCTGCAGCATTGGTTTAGGGCTCTAAGGTTCTCTGAGAACTAAGGAGCAAATGTTGTTTCGCTTCATCTTGGACCTTTTAACATGTGCCAAGATTCAAGCAACGGTGTCTATTCAGTGTGTGTACTGAGAGACCGCTGTGTCAGTGCCTTCCGAAAAACCGGGAAGAGAGTTTATGCCACACGCATATGAATTATTTCATTAATTTATACCATATGCAAAATGCTATACTCCGTGCTTGTTTTTATTTATGTAGGCATTTATTAAGCATGACCTTCCAGACAGGTAAAGAAGTGCTGTACAATTGCTTACAAGTGAATCATACAAAACACTGGAAAAATAGGAAAAGAGTGGAAAAAGGCTCAAGAAACTCTAACGAGGTATGTGTTCACACTAAGACTCTTTAATAGTAGACTCTGAAATTAATTTACATAAAAGTAGTATAACTTTGCTCTCCTTCAATAACTCTGTGTACATGAACATAAAGGATCCCTATGTAAAAGGAGCCATACCAGACTAACAGCACTCATCATTGCTATTGCTATTGCAAAGTAGCCATCTAAGGGGCCGGAAAGTCCCCTTAGATGGCTACTTTGTGGTCTTTTACAATGGAAAGTTCAATACAGCCTATAAAGTGTTAAATCTCAATGGTTTTTTTACATATGAAAGGGGATTCTTCCTTGTAGGGTCCTCAACTGTGACTCCGAGTCCATCTGTGGTTTTAGCTCCGAACACCATCCAAAATGGGCCAGATGCCATCGCTTTGTATCAAGGCATGGGTGTATACAGAGAGAACATGCGGGTTATCAGCGATGGGTTGATTGATGCCTTGGTGCACAAATCCAAAGACACTGATAAGGCAGATGTTTTAATCAGTGTTTTTACTCCAGGTAGGGAGGCTTTCTTGGAGGATCCTCTGTTCAGGATTACGGATGAGTCCATTGAACGATGCCTTGGCCCTGATTCCCAGTGGACTTTCCAAGTTTCTGCACCATCCCCAGGCAAGGAGAACCACTGCGGCTCTTCTCCTACGTGGAACTCCTCGTTGGCCATTGTTATCAATGAGGTTAGCACCGTGTCCTCCCATGGGGAATTTGAATTTGTGGAGCTCCAGGGACCACCGTCAGCCCATTTAGAAGGCTTGGTGTTGGTACTTCTCGATGGAAAAACTAAACAAGTCTACTTCTCCATGGATATTCAAGGGAAGACTTCTCTAGACGGACTGTTCCTAATTGGACCTGCACATCCCAAAGTTGAAGGAATGGCACCCAGGATCTGGAACTCACTCCCTCCTGAAACCAGGCTCATCTCCTCCAACAAACTGTTTAAGAAAGAAGTAAAAGCGATCCTCATGGCTAAATACACATGATCTATTATCCTGTAGCTCTCATGAATCCGCTCCGTAATACCTGCCTGACCCCTTGGTCTACTTGTACTACTTGTATTATGACTTATTTGATTGTATATGTTCCCTCTTTTTACTACTTGTACTACTGGTATTATGACATAATTGATTGTATATGTTCCCTCTTTGTATTTTGTTGTATTACTGACGCACCTGTCAGACTTGCACACTGTACCTACACCACCTCAACCATCCCTACTTTTGTACTACTGATGCACCTGTGTGACATACATCCTGCACGCATCTACCTCAACTATGCCCACCTTTATGTTATCTCCAAAAACACTTGCAGCACGCTTAAATAAGTATATGCTTACTTTTGTACTTTTATATTATTGCGCAACGGTTTGACTATGCACCTTGTACTGACACTACCTCACCTATGATCGACCTCCTGTTTTTTTGACCTACCTATGTAACTATGCACCTTGTACCTAACTACCTCAACTATTTACATTCTATTACTTCATCTCCTCCTTGTAAAGCGCTCTGATATCTGCAAAGATCTTGTTTGCGCTATATAAAACTTTCAAAATAAATAAATAAATAAATTGCTGTAACCAAAGAGGAATTTATAATGTATAATGGTCTAAATTGCTTCTTCTCAGCACTGACTCCATTGATGGGATACAGAATCAATTATCCATGGTGTGTATCTGGTACGGAAATAAATGTTGCTATTCGCTCTCTCTAGTCATGCAATCTCTTTTAATCAGAGTTTAATTCGGATGTGCACAATGCTAACTGTCCCTGTTGAAAAGAGGCGACCAGGATTAACTTCAATTACTCCCAAATTTAAAATCAATTTCAAATAAAATGTCATGGTGACGAAGTTAACACGATTAGAAGGTCTTCAATATGATTGGATCAACAGCAGGCCTTGCTGCTGCCTCTGAGGCGCACAGGATTTTCCGTGTTGGTAATGTGGGTCTAATGAAAACTCATTATCTAGCAGAGAATGTCTGGATCCACTCGGAAGATGGAAACAGTTCAGGAAGAATCCAGAATTCGATCCACAGTTCCGTTTTCAAGATGAACTTACATTGAATGATTTTGTGAGTCCCCTGTTTTCACTTTGTTGAAGTGATAATTGCAAACATAAAAACCAAAGAGAAGCACCAAGAGCAACATACAGTACAATAGTAGCTTAAATATGAAAAAATGTCCATGATGTCTTTGAATCAGAATTGCATTTTAGTGAGATATTCAGAGCCATAGATTAAAGATGTTTAATAATTGGAAATATCCATTTCTATGTATGCACCTGATCAAACAATGAAAATATAAGAACAAATATGCAGTTTAACTTTTTTCTTTGTTTTGAAAATGCTTTGTTGTATTTTTCCTACTTGCCAGTGTTTTATGAGTATCCATTTTTCTGAAGTACCTGTTTTTCTGGTCTATGTATTCTCGACCATGTGCTACTCTGCCTCTATGAAGATCTGCCAAGTGCAGCTGTAATCTTGGATCCACAACAGAATCTCGTTATTTTCCTGCAGCCAAAGTTTAAACGCCTTATTTCAATAAATCTTGTATTAATGGACACTGAATTTCAGTATTTTTTAGCATGATGATTGCATTTGCAGCAGTTGATGGGGAATAATGTGCAAGTGTTTTTGGACACATAGTAACACTATCATTCTCTTTCCCTGGGCACTAGCTACATTCTTTCTGTACTGGACACACAAACAAAACCAGGATAAAAAAATATTTCAGCCCACCATTTCAATTTTAGCCCAACTGGACTTTTCAGGTTTGATCTTATGACTGCATATAGAACCTATAGAGTGGACCACACACCAATAAAGGCAGGTATGCAGAGGGACTGAACATTTATAGACCAAGAGATGGCAGTCCGAGGAGGTACAGGTGGCAGACCCAGCAAAAGCCACACCGGGGGTCCAACCGCCCCATTAGGAGTTGTGCGGTTGGACTGCCCAGGGACCACCGGCTCCTCCAGGGAATTGCTGTTCCCTGGCACTGAAGCAGTAGTTAGAAGCAGCAATATGGTTGACGAGACGGCCGCGGTCCCACCAACCATGTTAAGAGTTTCCTCTCCTCTAATGTTTGTAAATCTTGAAGGAGAGGAAACAAAGGGGGCCCTACAGGGGCCTCTATGCCTCAACTGCATCTGGATGCACACAGGGGCCATAAAATGTGCCCCCCCCGTGTGCATGCACATAGTTTCCTGCAAAGGCATAGACTTTCAAGTTCATGCCGTGCAGGAACATTGTAGTACGGTCCCATTGCGATGCTTTTTTCAAAGGCATGCAGCTTTTAAAGGAGGCACCGCCACTTTGCCCGGTTGCCAGACTGCTGACAAGTTGTAATCTGGTGGACAGGCAGCGGCTACCTTTAGTGGAGCAGTGGCACAGAGGTTTGCAACTCTGCATCACCACTGTGCCAAAAGTTGTAATCGGGCCCTCGGAATGTAAAATAGCTTGACAATGTATGGGTAATGCAAATTTCATACAAGTTTCGTATACATAAGCAAACTCACACCCACATACACAAGCCCAAATGTGTACACATGCACACACACCACAAATACCAGGCATATTACATGAAGCAACATTGCAAGCATGTCTCTCACATAGACTCACACGGATCACTGACATAATATCGAGGGACATAATATCGACTATCAAAAAATCGGCGACAAAATATTGACAGACAGAATATCGAGTTTGTATCTACTAACAGGTAAGTACAAAAATATCGAGTAAAAAATATAGTTTACAAAAATATAGTTTATAAAAATATCGACTTTATTAAAAACAATGTTAAATTTAATTAATATTAAAAATTAATTACTCCAAAATATATTTAAAAACACTTAAATTAACTTATAATAATTAAATAATTAAAGAAAGTTATAAAAAAAATGTAAATCATATTTGTTAAAACATATATATAACATAATATAATTAAATAATATCCAATATTATTAGTGTACAATAGCAGAAGTGTAAAAATTACTATTCCCACTCCAGAGAGTGCAACAGTAGGGAAAGCGTTGGATAGCGTAGGGATAAAAATTAATATTCCCACTCCAGTGAGTACAACAGTAGGGAAAGCGTTGGATAGCGTAGGGGTATAAATTACTATTCCCACTCCAGTGGGTGCAACAGTAGGAAAAGCGTTGGATAGCGTAGGGGTAAAAATTACTATTCCCACTCCAGTGAGTGCAACAGTAGGGAAAGTAAATACTTCATATATTATTTAAAAAAATATAAATTAATATCTATAAAAAATTAATTAAAAGTAATTACCAATTTAATATAATATAATAATTAATCAATTAAAATTACAAATTAAAATGTATTATTACAATTAGTTACCTAATAATACAAATTAATTACAAATTAACAATTAATTATTTGACAATTAAAAATTAACAATTAATTCAAATTAAATACAATTAAATACATTTCATTATTTAATTAATTATACATAAATTACTTCCCACCCTATTCCCCTATAAAAAATGTAGGATTCGCAAAATGGAATCTTGATACATCTGCCCCATTGTTTTTTTATATTTTAATATTTCCATTGAGAAGCAGCGATTCACAAATGTTGAAGGATCAGAGGGCATTTTAAAGCTGGAGGGTCGAATAATGGAATGCTTCAACAATACACCAGGCTGCTACCTTTGCATTAACAGCGTCCCCTTTCCACTTAGGTTTAGGATTTAAGGGTGCACTTTTATTTACTTCGACAGTTGAAAAAGATGACGCAAATTATAGAACACTTTTTCCGAACATACCCGTGCTGTAATCAAGTGCAAACTTGATTGATTGTTCACATCCCAAGAAAGACTTTAAGCCAACAATGTAGTAATCCAGTCTATTTTATAAAACTACAAGGCTTGAAATAAGGTGAATGAACGTTTACAAAGAAGCACTGTGCACGCCATGCACCCTGCAGCTTAGTTAAAAATCCTGACATTACAGCCACATCAAATTGATGAGCTGGGCTCTTACCCCCACAGCTTTTGTCAAAGTAACAGGAACAAATTAAGCAATAAACCAGACCAGCCACAGCGAGTGCTATTTGGCTGCATGATTCAACATGCCTTGGAGGATGCTCTCAGAAATGAGGATGCTAAGTGTGGCTTTTGGAGATAGTGCATGCTTAAGTGTTTGAAATTGTTTTTCTTTGAATTGATGGCAAGGAATATGTTCCATTGCTCTGCTTCTCTGTTAATTATTTCACAATGTAAGGACATAATGGAGAAAATTTCAGCTGGAAATTTCCCGCAGTCTCCTGTTGTTAAATTGGCACCAAGTTGATGAACCTAACTTACGGAATTAAATTCTTTCTTGGAGCTTGTAAAACGCCCTTGTCGCCAAAAGAAACATTAGAAAGAACATTGCAGAAATGCACCCTAGGATCCGGACGCCTTTCTTGAGTTTAAATATTAGTTAATTTGTTCCATCATACTCAATTTGATGGCGTTGGCCTCTAAGCACAGTGCTTTACACAAAAAGGTTCGTGGGTTTTCATGGAACGGTGAATACATTATTGTACCACGTTAGGTAGATACTCGTGTGATAAAGTACTTTTTCAGGTGACGGACGAACTACTGGGATTGTCCGCTTTCAGACATTTTAGTTCTCTGCGGTATAAGTGTGTGTAAAAGTGTTATAAGTTTGCAAGAACATAATTGGGGCAGATATACGTTACCTGGCACATCCGTGCAAATCAGCAAGGATGCGCCAAGAAACGTGCAACACGCAATGCCATCGTTGCGCCACCACTGATGCGCTGCATTTACAATGCGGCGCGCCATGGCGCAAGGAGAGGCAGTATCGTGTCTTATCTGCCGGCGTAAGGTTGGCGCAGTGCTGGAGTTGTGTCACGGGCGCGATGCAACTCCAGCACTGTGCCAACCCGGCCTATCTTCCACATGGTGCATCACACCTTACGCCTGCTTCAAGCACCCTCAAGGTTTTCGCGCCGCGAGGTCGGAAAAGTGACTGAGTTAAATCTTGTAGATTCCACTCAGGCACTTTTCCGAGGCGTTCCTGCGCCGGAGCACCCACCCTGCGCCGGTACGCCCGCATGAAACCTGACGCAGGTTTCATGTGGTGCAGGGCTTTACAACATGATGCAGCTCCCTAGATGCGCCACGTTGTGAATCCCCTGCAGCATGGCGTCAGCTTTACGCCGCCGCTGCGTCACAGTAAGTGATGCAACGGCGGGCGGCGGCGCAAAACTGGCACACAGGGCTTGTAAATCTGCCCCAATTGTGTTTTAGCATGTAGTAATCCAATCTTCTAATTCGATAATGCTTTTCTGAATAGGAAAGTAGTTTTAACATCTTCTTTGAATTGCAAATAAGAGTGGGCATGAACGAGGTATCCCCACCTATTTGCTGTTTGCAGAGAAATGTGTGAATGATTCGTGACTGCAATTGCGGCTTCAAACCATTTAAATGTTATACACTCCTCAAAGGAGGTGGTAAACGATTGTGTCAGACAGCTTCCTCTTTGGGAATTGTGCTGATCTGCCTCAGGTGGAGCCGGCAGTGGGTCAAGGGATGCTGCCTGTTCTCGTTGATGTCTTCCCAACTTGATTTTTCTGGGTGAAGCAGCAATACTTCCTTTACGGAATACAAGCTACATAAAAAAAACAATCCTATTTGGAAATATAAATACGAATATGGTGATCAGCTGTTCCTGTCAGGGCACTATTACTGATACAGGCAGTTTTTAAAAATGGCCTAGCTAAATGAGCTTTTGTAAATGAAGAACCATTTTGTTACTGTTACATTTAAAAAAACTTTTTTTATGAAGCGATCGGCCACGGGTCTTTAAAATATAAACATTTAATAAAACAAATGCAGATAAACGAATTATTTGACATAACATCTACTTGGGGTTTCACAAGGTTAATGACAATATGCTTGTCTATAGTCGAAGTTGCTCTTTGTTCCACCCCTCTGTCTTACCTCATAATCATGCTGTCTTTTACATCCTCACGGCCATTTTATCTGAAGCTATTATGTCTGGCATTTTCTATTTTCCTCAACACTGAGTGTCATTGCTTCTAGACATGTCAAATCAATTTCAGTGTAATAGAAACTATATTTAACCAATATGTTTTCAGTACTGTAAATGTGGAACTGCTTCCTCTAATTTTTGCACCACATTAGATAGCCATATACCCTTCTGCTGAGTGTGTACTGGTTGTTAAAGACCCTGACTTGAGTTATAAGCCTGAGCCACAGGCAAGGGCTTATAACAATGGAAAGGGAGTTTAACAACTGGTATAGCCTGAGGCAGAAGGGCTGCAAGGCTATTCGACCCTTCCACCCACTGAGGGTAGAATGTTCTTAAATAAAAAGGGAGTAACAGAGAGGCAAACATTCAAATAATGAAGGCTTACGACAGCCTTATTAGCTCTGAGCCACCTCATTGTTTTCGATGGAACTCCCAACATTCCAATGCCCTAATTGGCATTAAAGATTTATTTTGCAATCCTAGAGAACTCTGGATATTCATAGAAGTGCGAACATATCCCACTATCTCAGTATCAAGTTGGAGGGTGAAATTCCCAATGACCTTCAACCCAGCATAAATTTCATGTATAAGAATCTGATTTGTACAGGATATATTTGATGTAAATATGTTTATATAAATAACATTGCACTCTTGGTCAAAGTCAATATACTCCTCAGAGTGCCTCCAATTCCATTATATCACAGATATTCTATGATGCCTTAGAATTGTCCTAACATTGTGCTCTTATGCCCTGTCGTATCATTGCCCAGAATTGATCCCACTAGGTAACAATAACATTTCTCTCCTAAAAAATCTTGATAGCTAGCAGTGGGGGCAGTGGCTAAATTACAGTAACTTTGCCCTAAATTGTATCAGTCCTCATGGTATCCTACTAGATTTCCTTCTTTCCTCCCACCTCCACCCTCACTCTCTGATCATACATCATCCACAATCATCACACATAAATTGAGAGCAGCATTTGCTACAGCGCGTGGGTTTTTGTAGCAACTGGAAGCTGACATGCACCAAGTTTTAGTTGGAGTTTTCATTTCCCCCTTCTTTATTTCTCATGGTATTGTTGAAAGAAATGTAATGAACTTTATTGTCTTTTTTTCCTCTACATTGCTTGCACTGGGGGTTCCCTGATCGATCACATTTTATGGAAAAATTCTTGACACTCAATATCTATGTGCTCACCTAATATATTATGCTTCCAGCTGTGATCTACCTCAGAGTTTACCACATTTTCTCTCTTCCAGTGTAACATGCTATTGAACACCTATATGCTTCTTGTACTGCAAAATTAAGAAAAACTGGTTATGAACAGTATAGAGATGTTGACCATGAAACTTATTTTCAATAAACAGATTCATACAAAAAAATCAGTCCTCATCTTATATATGGTAGTAGGCAGAATATTCCTCTTAGATAGAAATGCACTGTTATTGCTTTAAAACTGTTGTAAACGTTGAGCTTGACCCCAAGTTGGGGGATAATCTTCATCGCCAATGCTATCTTACGGGTTATTTCTTGGCCCAACCAACATGAGCAGATGTTCTTTGGAGACAGGAAGATGAAGACCAAGCCAAGATTCCTGCCATATGATAACGATCAGATAATTCACAATGGATGATACAGAGGTTCCTCTGGGAACCTGCAGAGAGCTGATATTCCTTGAAGGAGCAAAAGAGACAGTTCAGAAGTGGTATAAGATATTTTCCAGGCACAGATGGTGGAAAGGAATGTATTCTAATTTGAAAACAGTGTTTTCTGGGGATCATACATATTTTGCTGTGGGTGGACTAAACAGACCCTTAGCCCCTCCTGGGCTTTTGAGATGTGTGGTCTCCCTATGGATTACTCCTCCTCCACTCCTTACCTAGGAATTCAGGGAGCTTAGACTTTGCTACTCTTTACCGGAGGCTATTTGCATACCATTTACAATTAGTTCACTTAGACTAATTGCCTTTTGAAATATTCAATGCATACAAATTACATTCCCCGACTGCCTCCATAAAATCCCAATGTACATTTATGCTCAGCCATTTGATAGGAAAGTTTTTCCTTCCAAAACCCCTGCTCACCATTTTACCTGTTGTCTCTATCCCATAGCCTACCCACTTTACTTTGCCACCCTCACCTTCCCTTTTATCCCCCAACGTAACAACTAGAAAATTTCCTAACCTCACTGCACCATTCATAACCATTCTTTCCCCTCTTCATCAATACATAGTTCCTCTCTTTGCCACCTTCTTTTAAGGTAACTATCTTTCCTTCTAGAAGCCCTTAGTCAACTTCTCTCCCTTTTCATATACCCATATCACTCCTTCCTCCACTCCTATAATCTTTTCACTGCCACTAACACATATATCCTCCCCTCACCCTCTTATATCTCAACCTGCTTCCCTAATAGCTCCTTGTCTCTGTTTCCACGTAAGCTCCTATTCCACCTATGACACCCTACTGACTTTCCTCATCCCGCATTGCATAACCTATCTCTCCCTAATGTATGACCTCCTTAGACCCCTAACAATCATGCTTCTAATCCCTGTGTTTCTCTCACCATCCCATCACCCTTACATTTCCTAAGCATCTGTATCCTTCTGCATCCTTAACTGAACATATCCAATGTATCACACTCCTTACTACCACCTCTTACCTTTTACCTAATCCCTCTAACAATTCTGCTACATTCAGAGCGTCCTCTGACTTCTATCTCCTCTCTCCTTCCTCATATTTAGCTGCCTGCAAACGCATTACAGAGCACATATGATTATTCCCTTTGGCTTTTTAGCCTACGACAAAACTTTATTCCATCCCAGCTTTACCATACACTCAACCGCTCTATTCTTGATGTAACAAAAAATGAAATGGTGAGACTTCTAGATCATAATCCATCTGATTATGCCTGCTTGCATTGCCTTCTCTTTCTCCACATCCCTGTCCTTTCCTCACCATGGATGCTCTTTCCATTCACACCATTTACTACATCTCAACTGCTTCTCTTTGGTAACCATGATTTACACACCTGTTCTTTTAGTTCTGATAACTGTTTGAAGGCCTCCACCACCTCAAGGTCCTTGACAGCTAGGCCTCCACTTCCTCCTTTGCTCCTATATCCCCCTTACCACTTACTCCTTAAAATTCTTTTTCTACTGAACATGCTTTGACATATCTATCTGCCATTTCTGGGCTCTGTCTTATCATCAATGTATGAGCTATGAACAACACTCCTTAAACATCTGCAAACTTATTTGGACTCAACTCTGACAGAAACTTGGCTCAGTGATAAGACACCTCTGATCTGCCCTGATGGTATTCTATCTGAATATCCAGTGCTCACTTAAAACCACCCAAGTCAGAAAAAAACTGAGCAATTCTTGCCAAATGCACTGCTCAGACCACAAATATATCACCCACACACTGCACATCAAAATTATTGGTACTAATAAAGTTGCCAATAATTTTAAGCGATGCAAAATGAATTAAATTAAACAAATTATAATGTAATCAAGTAATATATTAGTAATATTAAATTACCTGATTTTTTAATTTGTTGGCTAAATATTTGTTTTGATATTTTATTATTAATTGATAACATTTAAGTTGCATAGTAATAATACTCATTCTAAGAATAAATGCAATGTTATGTTATGTTATGTTATGTTATGGGGGGGTTTTGTATAGCGCTCAGATACTCCAACGGAGTGTCCCGGCGCTTTCAGACCAACAGGCCAGCAGCTAACACATAACACAACAAAGAAAAAAGGAGCAGTAGGAAGAGTAGAAACACCAGACTAAAGACCAAACAACCAGGTTTTAAGTCCCTTCCTAAAGGCAAGCAGATTGGCGGTGCTGCGGAGTGACAGGGGGAGAGTGTTCCAGAGCTGGGGAGCAAGACGTTTGAAGGAGCGTCCACCAGTCCGAGCCTTCTTCACCACTGGAACCACCGCAAGAGAGAGAGTTTCTGATCTCAGAACCCTGGTGGGTTTATAGAAGGCTAGCCTTTTCTGAATATAAGTCGCTCCAGTAGAATATAGCGCCTTGTGGGCCAAAGTGAGGGCCTTGAAAGCAATTCGCTTTCTGACAGGGAGCCAGTGCAAGGTGGATAAAAGATCAGAGGCACTGGCCCGACGGGGGAGACCATAAATGGCGCGGGCGGCCGAATTCTGGACTACCTGAAGACGCTGCATCAGGTAGTCAGGCAGACCCAGGTAAAGAACATTGGAATAGTCCAGCCTCGATCCTATGAGGGCATGGACGGTAATCTTACGATGGTCAAAAGAAAGCAGAGGGAGAAACCTCCGCAACATCCTGAGCAAGCCAAAACAGACGCCCACAAGGCCAAGAACTTGGGCTTTCATCGTCAGGCCATTATCAATTTTAACCCCCAGATTTTTCGCCACGGTGGAGGAAGATGCCGGTGGAAACATGTCATGCGGCCACCATTCCTGCCAGCTCGGGTCGGATTGGCACCCGAAAAAGAGCACCTCAGATTTTCCAGGGTTACACTTAAGACTATGACCCTGAAACCATTCAAATACAGCTCCTAGGCAGCCACAGATACTGTCTCCATCAAACTCAGCCCCCTTTGCACACGTGAAAAGGAGCTGAGTATCGTCGGCGTATGATATTATCTTGGCCCCAAAAGACTCAGCCAGCACCGCCAGAGGGGTCAGAAAGATATTAAAAAGTATCGGGCTCAACACGGAGCCCTGCGGTACTCCAACCCCAAGCGGCGGCACTTCGGCTGAGTGGGGGGGGGGCCCAGACCACCTGCCGGCGACCAGTAAGGTAAGATTGAAACCACCTCAACACCGTCCCACGCAGACCTATCTCATACAGTCTACGGAGAAGACCTTCATGAGGGACGGTGTCGAAAGCCGCCGACAGGTCGAGCATGACCAACATGGCCCTGCCCCCTGAGTCCAGCACCTCCTTGATAGCCTCACTGACTTCAAGAAGCGCCGTTTCAGTGCTAAAGTTGGTACGGAAGCCAGACTGAGAGGCATGAAGCAGGCCGTGTGACTCAAGGAAGGCAGAAAGGACCCCATGGACATGTTTCTCGACGATTTTAGCAAAAGCAGGTAGGAGAGAGATCGGGCGATAGTTCGCATGAAGTTCAGGGTCGAGTCCCGGTTTTTTGATTACTCATAATCATCAATTTTGTTTACATCCTATTTTTGATTATATGTATATAATATTATTATAGCATAGTTATTATATTATGATGTATGTCATATGATATAATATTATAGTAAATATTATTTTTAATAAAATACAGAATGGAAGGCATATCAAAAGTGGAATATATTTTATCTAAAAGAGGCAATACACTTCTCAAACACAATGGATACATATTCTACAAAGAGAGAATATTAGAACCAAGAGCACAATGGAGACGCATTTGCTACTACTCAACACACTGCAGAGGAATAACACTAACATTGGGAGATAACATAACAGAGCACAGCCATTGTGCATCAGCCTTGGAAACTGAAAGAAGAGAGAAACTATAACATGGCAAGAGTCTTCGTTGTGTAAGCCCTCTGGTTCTATACCAAAAGAAGGTTCTACAAGCATTCCAGAACATGTCACAGGTATGATTCCTGGAACCAACAATTTTGAAAGACTAATATCTAGTAAAAAAGACAGGAGAGTATTATACAACCTGTTCCCATGACTTTTGCTGATATTATTATTCTTGAAACATTAATAACGACTTATGAAAACAAACTTTTCCTTCCTTAAGGAAATCGATTACAGTGTTTTCCAACTGAAACAAACTTACTAACCAAACAAAAACATAATATTTGTTCAATGGGTAGACCATACATTTTTTTTTATATACAAGACATGCCAAAATAATTAATAGCACTGTACTATCAATCGGCTACTTGATTCCAGATAAACAATGTCAAACGGGTAATGCAGTTTTTCTTGTAATTAAAAAAGAAGCAAACAACAAATAGCCACATAATTATCGACTTAGAATCACGAATGAATAATTTAATCAATACATTTTATCATTCATAGCTGGTGCAAGGTTGTTTTTTTTATTTTTACAAGCAATATAGAGTAAATATTAAAAAAAACTACCCTTACAGGAGATTACATGACTGATAGCAGGTTACAATTTGAAATTAAGAAAATTAACAGCTTTAGCTTTCGACCAAACTAGGGGGTCAATTAGGATGGGGGACAATAGGCCGCTGCCGGGCCGGCAGTGGACATTCGCCCGCAATCGCAACCCGGAAAACAGCCGGTCCCATTAGCATGGCTGGTACCAGTCTGCACACCTGACTAGTGGGAGGAACAGAACCGCTACAATGGTGCCGGTGCAGGGCCAGGCCCCGCCAACATGATTATGATGCTGGCGGTAGCAAGCCTTTACACGGTGGTGGGACCGCCATGGAAAGGCATGCAGAGAATGTCTCCTGGGGCCAATTGCGGGCCCCCAATGTGTTGGGGGGGTGTGGGTGCACTAGGGGTACCCCCCATGGTACCCCCCTACATGTCCCTGTACCATGTGGCAGGCACTGTACAGTGCCTGCCACGCAGTGCAGCGATATGCATGATATGCTCCTTTTCACATCACTGCGGTGCTGCCGCAATGTTAATGGCCACAATCGTACCACCGTGGTCGGATATCGACTGCGGAGCATACTAATTGAACCAGCGGTTATGCTGCAGTCCTAGCGGGCGGTCTTTTCCCGCGACTATGGCAGTCGGTGTGATTTTCCAACCGCCATCCTAATAGACCCCTAAGGGCCTCATTAAGATGTCGGTTGCAAATGTTCCTAGCGGCATTCAGTTTGTCCGAATCTGCGTTGGAACCCATGTTTCCGAGCTACTCGAAAACAGTTCTGACTGACATTTTACTATGCCAGGTAACCATTCGGTCTTTCTAACTCAGTTCCGATTGACATTCAGAGAAACAAAGTCTGTCAGAGCCGACTAGTACAGGTCTATGGACCGCATTTCCATTAGAGTGATAACAATGTTGGATTCGGACTACCTTACCGACTCGGTTTGTCTGACACGGATGGGCTGTCGGAAATCAAATTTGGGGGCCAGTAGAAGACCCCCCATAGCACGGAATCCTCCGGTTGAGGCCCAAGGGTTTACCAAGGGTTCCCCTCTTTTGAGCCATATACGGTGTGGCAGGCACCCTCGGGTGCCCGTTACAGGGTGCAAGGTTTTCCGCAACCACCCCTTTCTTCAATGGGAGACTGTGTCATTGGTCAGAACACAGGCTCTTGATGAAGTAAATGGGAGTCTGATCGAACAGTGTTCGGAAACATCGTAATCGGTCAGACAGACTCCCTGAACCTGAGGTGGTCGGAAATAAGTCCGTCAAGGAGTCGGTCAAATGCTTTCCGAAGGACATCGTAATGATGCCCTAAAAGAATTGATCACTATTACACAGAAATTATACAGTCTCCAGAAAAAAATTGGCCCAACTTTTAAACTTTTGAAGAAATGAGGATTGGAAATCTAACCAGGTTGGGCTACAAGACCACCACTGCATTTTATTTCAGATTCCGAACTTTTACACAAGCTGCTTAGATGGTGAGGCAAAAACAAATAATTCTGTCAGCGCTGACATAGCAATAAAGCCAGTAGCATTGGTAAATCAGACCCTGGTTTTCCTTAAAGAGCAAAGTTTCGCCAAAATTAGACTTGCTCAATGTTTTGCTGGCAGTCTACAAACACACATTTCCAAAGAAATGAATGATAAACTACAATTTAAACTTGAACAGTTTGGGAACATTTTCCACACATGATTATCTTGAAAACATTGCATATATTTTAAATTATTGATAGTTGTTTAACTATGTCTTAATTCTAATTAACAATCACTAATCAACCCTACTCTCTTGTTTTTTGTCTCATATGATATATGGTAAAAAAAGAATACGTTTCTTACCTGAAGATGTCTTCATTCTTATGGCAAATGAGGGTTATTTTAATCCAACTGACATGAGTTTAATATTTCAAATTGGCAAAACAATTATTCAAATGAAAATTATCTTTATTTATTTTTAATAATGAATTATCACATCACAACACTATTTCTTCTTTTATTTAAAAGACCTAATCCATCCCTAAATTCCACGGCTCTAGAGAGGGTCAAAACATTTCAGTACCTGGGCGTAACCCTCCAAGAGAACCTTTCCTGGGGACCACAGATCGCAAGCTCGCGACTAAGGCTTTCTCAACTGTCTGGGGCTATTTTAAAGGTTACAAACACCTCAACATACAAACCTATAGCTCCTGCAGTTGAGATGTACAAAACACAAGCGAAATCTGCAGCACTTTACGGTAGTGAATTATGGGGACACCAAGCTAGAATTGAGCTGGTACGTGTTGAAAACAATTTCATGAGGCGCCTTCTGGCCCTCCCAACCACAACCCCTCTGTTTCCCTTACGTTTAGATCTGGGTATACCGTCCATTAGGGAGGACCTTGAATCTAAACCCATAAGATTCTGACATAGACTCTGGTCAACAAAGGAGCTTAGTCACTACAGGCAAGATCTTGTGCATGTTATGAACTTAAACCACAATGACAAGATCCCTTGGCTAGCCTTTGTTAAAAAAGAATTGTTCCGGCTTGGTTTTAATGAGCTGTGGGAGGCTCCAGAAATAGGATGTAACAAGGTCCCCCGGAAAAGACTTGTGGAAGCATACAAGGAACATAATCTTGTATCCCATATGACTGCACCCAGCATCGGCACCTTAACCCACTGTTTTACTGAATCCAAAAATTCTTATAAGTTTGAAACTTTTATGGACTTTATTTACCCGATCACGGCAAGGAAGCTTTTTATACAGTGGCGCTTTGGCACCCTACCTATCAAATCCTTCACTAGCAAATGGACCAATGGAGGTGACAAATTATGCCCTGGCTGCAATTCGTGTGATGAGGAGGAAATCCATGTTCTGTTTTTTTGCCCCACCTATAAGTCTCCAAGGAAATATTGGTTGGTGCCCCTATGTAGGAACATGGCAATAAGGAACTGTTTAACATCCTACAGAATATTGAAATCTGATTCCTCCCCCCACATTGTTTTTGCAGTCTCAAAATATCTCTTCGCCATGTGGCGCATTAGGTCCAAGTTGATTAAGGTCAAACCATCATAGGATGAATGTCTCTGCCACTGTCTTATTGCAATCCTTGATTTCCGTTGGCAACGACTCCTATCACATTGTCTATTTTATTCCTATTGACATGGTTTGTTGTTGCTCTTCCCTTTATCCGTTTTATTTACCTGATTTTAAATGGCATGAAATATTGTTACTTGTTCTTGTATCCATTTCTTTGCGGATTTTAATACTGTGTATGTATTTTTATGCATCTTTTATGGCCTAAATGGCCGAAATAAAGATTTTTTGGATTGGATTGGATTGGATATATGGTAAAAAAATTAATACGTTTCTTACCTAAAGATGTCTTCATTCTTATGGCAAATGAGGGTTATTTTAATCCAACTGACATGAGTTTAATATTTCAAATTGGCAAACAATTATTCAAATGAAAATTATCTTTATTTATTTTTAATAATGAATTATCACATCACAACACTATTTCTTCTTTTATTTAAAAAAATTGACAAAAAAAGATTAACATTTTTATATTTTATTTGGCTCATCATGGATGTATGATGATACAATGCATGCTTTTACAACGCATACTTTTACAACGCAGTTTTTACAAAGCAAAATCTATTACAACGAATGTTTTAACAACACATACCATTACAACACAATATATATAGAATGCATTAAAAGTGCCATTACAACGCGAAACAATACAACAAATACCATTACAACGAGAAAAAAAATATGTTTTAAATAAAATTTGTAGGATAACTCCGGGCACAGGATGCAGGGGAAACAGGGGTTTTGGGTGGGTAAGTATATTAAAATATGGTACGCAACTGAGCACATCATTTTTAAAAAACTGACATTTTTTTCGGAACTAATATTCAGGTATTAATTATAACACTCGAGTATTAATCGAGTAACATAACATATGATAAATAACAACATTTTCACTCAGAAAACAGAAAATAATTTCTAAATCTAATAAATACATTTACAAATCGTAAGAAAACATACTCAATAAAGAAAAGTAACGAAATAGCAAAAAACGATCCACCATTTTAAGAGCTTTGCTCAAACACAAGTAATACAACAGTTTTCATGACAAGAAATAGAGCCTCGAGCAAACAAAATGGAGGAGTAAACACTGATGAACCCGATAAACAGGCACTTTATTAAAGATAAATTAAATTGTAAGTTCTCACATGAAATTAACCCAAAAAAAAGGACAATCAAAATGAATATTTTTACGTATATAAAGGTGAGACACAAAAAAGGTATAAATAATTGATGTTTACCATTTTGAAATCAATGGTCATCTGACTACCAGCGAGAGCACACACATTTAACCCCCAGAAACTAACACAGTGGCATAGCATTTCAGGAATTCTCAACAAGCAAGTAAGTATAATGCATTGCTACTAAAATAATAACTTTAATTATTAAACAATAAAAAATGAAATAATGAATATATATTACTTTTCAGTTTTTTGCAAACTTGACAGGCATTTATCGAAGGAGCCGAATATTTGAAAACAATTACTAAACTTGAAAGTAAGAGAATTAATTAAATATAATTTAGAGTGGTTTTACCAAAAAAGTGAGTTTTTGTTCCCAATAGAAAAATTTGATACATTTGAAATGTTGAAATGAATCAGAGTTGTATGATAATAAAAAAGGTGTTTCGAATTAATTTACGGAAAAAAGAATAATTATAAAAAAATTCATCAAAATGAAGCCAATGTATGAAATGTGCCGAAGCAATTTTTATTTATAATTTTTTATGGTCTATCCAAGTGTGTAACTAAAATGGTAATAATGCTGCAAAAATAAAAACTGAGTATAGAAAAAAACAATAAATGTTTTTGTAACATACACAATAAAAAGTTAATCAGAGTTTATATTACGAAACGTGTAAATTTACAAAAATGAGTATTTTCAAAAAATAGGTAAGACTGTTGAAAAATGCTGTAGTAATATTTCTTTTACAAAATGTAAAGTATTGTGCACAAAGAAATAAATGTTAGTAAATGAATGAATATTTTGTTTTTTAACACCTCAAAATTCTATTTTAAAAGTGCTAATTCACATAATTTTTACTTAATTCCAGCATACAGAAAATATTTCTGACCATAACAATATTGAATTGAAAGAACAAACTAAACCAACATCAAAGAACAACATCTCTGTTCAAGGTAAAAAAAAATTATAAACTAATTAAACATGTGCAATTATGAAGCAATGTGAAAAAATGGAAAAATAAAATTGTGTTCATGTCTGAAACTGTTTCTTAACTGATATCTATGTTTAAAAAAAAATGTTTTAAAAGATGTTGCTGTAAAAATTGCATTTTAATATATTGTAATGCCTTGTTACCTTGAAATAATGCAATATTTTTATTCCTATAAATAGAGATTTAATAAATCAAAATGAATATTCTATATATATTATATCCTACAACAGATATCAACATTTACAACAGAGCATTAACGAAGAAAAAAAACAGCTTTAGAACACCCTTTAACGAAAATCACCAGCTTCTTCACTAAATCCTAAAGAAATCCTAAAGGTAATTATTTTTCAAAAATGAAAAGAAAATTAAATGAATCCCTTTTTTCTCCATATAGACCAACATAGCAACACAACAATATAAATGTAATAAAAAAATATCTAATTATCTTACAGCACAAATTTTTGTAAAGTCAATGAACCAACAAGCAGACCAACCTAATCCTTCATAACGAACAAGCAAGCAACTAAAAATGTGAAAAAAACTTAAACAAGTTTTACAATGTATATTTCTATCAACAGGAAGAATTACTAAAAGACAGAACAAAAACCATGCAAGCAGACAATGTTTCATATATGTGTTTTTAAACAGCTGTTCTAAAAGAAGCAGAACCAAAAAAATGATAACAAATCATATAATAATAATACTGACAATCTTTTCTTGTATTTATTATCATTTCAGATAATGTCAACGAATAAGACAGCTCAATATATTACATCGAGCAAAGGAAACAGACTTCTGAGGCATGCAGGGTACATTTATTGCAAGGAGAGAATAACAGAACCAAGGAGACATTGGAGGTGTGTGCAATACTACTCAACCCATTGCACAGGCAGAGCGGTTACTCTGGGTGACACAGTTGTAAAAACAACAGAGCATAACCACTCTGCCTCTGCAATGGAGATTGAGGTGAGAGAAAAAATAAATGAAATGAATGATATTGCAAGCACCTCCACTTACACCTCTGGTTCCATTTTGAGGGAGGTTGCCCAGCATGTCCCTAGTCATATTGCTAGCAGTATGCCTATCATACCCAATCTGAGACGAATTATACAACGCAAAAAACAGGCAAGTAACCCTCAATGAGTTACACCTCAAACATACTCTGATATTCTTATTCCTCCTAAACTCTCTGTTTCTATATCTAACGAACCTTTCGTACTGCATGACAACAAAAACCCTCAAAAACGAATACTTATATTTAGCACACCCCGTAATTTAGCAAAGTTATAGAATAGTGATTTGGGATGATGGATGGGACATTTAAAAGCACGCCCCATCCATTCACCCAAATATACACTATTCATGCTAAAATTAACAATACAGTAGTCCCCTTATTATACAGTTTGCTACCTTATAAACAATCCACAGCTTACACTGAACTTTTAACAGTGTTAAAATCCAAAACATCAAACAAAGTCCTAGGAAAATTATTATTGGTTTTGAATTCGCAATCATAAATGTTATTTCTAAAACGTACACGGATACCCAAATTCAAGGATGTTTTTTTCCATTTTTCCAAGGCATTTTGGCGTAAGATACAAAAAACATCCTTAGTTGTGGATTACGTATCAGATAGCAAACTGCAATTCGAATTAAAAAAACAAACTGCACTTTGCTCTGTTCTTCCTGATAGTGTAGACGAGTACTACACTACAATTACAGAATCAGACTTTTACACATCAAACCAAGAAAAATTGGCAACCTTACTAAATAATTTTGAATATACATGGATTGGGCATCTAAGCAGGTCGGGACGCAGGAGGAAGCAACGTTTCCATGTGGAGTGGTGGAACTACTACTCGAGCTGCTTAGAAGGAGGAGCAAAGACACACAATGCCATAGAGGGATGGCACAACTCCTTCAACCACACAATTGGCAAACCTCACCCCAACTTTTATCATTTTTTGGAAACTTTGAGGAAGGAGCAAAGTTTCCAAGAAAGGAGAATGTCACAAGCATTAACAGGTAGTCTAAACCCACGCATTTCTAAAAGGTCAAAAGAAATGTCTGATAGACTATTGGGTGCATTACAACAATTTTCGTTATGTGTGGCTTCAGACTACTTGGATAATGTTGCACACATTCTACATTACTAACTCAACCTACTCTATTACTTTCCTGTTTTGCCCTAAATTATATAAATACACTTTTAAATTGGCATTTTTCAAAACATTTTGAAAAAAATTAAAGTCGGGTAACCTTTACCTTATATGTCTTCTTTTTTCTTTACTTTTCTTTAATAATCCAATCCATAACTATGTTTTCCAAGCTAGTTTTTTTCCAAATTAAAATCCACATAACGAAAACCCATTCGGAAAATCTTCTTTTTTTAACTCATGTTCCAAAAAGATAACCATTCCAATTAATTGGTACTCCATTCCAAAAATGAATCCTTTCAAAAAAGATCAATTTACACAAAAAATTCACAAAAATATTTCTTCTCCAAATCCAAATTTTTTCTAATCCCAAAAACACTATATGACACTCCATCTTCTTTGTTCGAAAAGAAATCCAAACCCTCGAAATCCTCAGTTGTTTTTAAATGTTCCATGAAAAAAAAAACAATAACATTGATGTCTTACACATTTACAAAACCCCAAAAAATCTATCTGGTTTCCCTAGAATAATTCCATTTTTCTTAACTAACTCCAGGGGGGTGTAATAGTAGGGCAAGTCTTGGATAGTGTAGGGGTTAAAATGACTATTCTTACTGTAGAGGTGTGTAATAGTAGGGTAAGTGTTGGATAGTGTACGGGTTAAAATTACTATTCTAACTCTAGGGGGGTGTAATAGTAGGGTAAGTATTGGAAAGTGTAGCGGTTAAAATTATAATTCTTACTACAGGGGGTGTAATTGTAGGATAAGTGTTGGATAGTGTAGGGGTTAAAAATACTATACTTACTCCAGGGGGGTGTAATAGTAGGGCAAGTGTTGGATAGTGTATGGGTTCAAAATACTATTCTTACTCCAGGAGGGTGTAATAGAAGGAAGTGTTGGATAGTTTAGGGGTTAAAATTACTATTCTTACTCCAGAGGGGTGTAACGTAATGTAATGTAAGGTGCACTTCTATAGCGCGATTATCACCCAAAGGGTATCCTGGCGCGTACATTACAGAGCAGGGGGAGCAACAGAATAGGCACGGTCTACCCTCTAGGGAATAAACTGGTTTTCAGTTCCTTCCTGAACCGGACAAGGTGTTCTGCTGTCTAAGCTTCAGGGGAAGAGCATTCCAGAGTCTAGAGGCAGTAAAGCTAAAAGATCTACCTCCCGTTTGCACCTTCTTAACATGGGGGACGCAGATCAGGTATGCAGAAGAAGCTTTAGCAGGCAGTACCCTAGGCCCGATTTTATGTACTGCCCTGTAGACAATACATAATGCCTTAAATGGTATCCTTTGTACAACAGGCAGCCAGTGAAGGTCCCTAAGGGGCAGAGAGGATGACGCACCCCATGGCCGGTTTAATGTGAGTTTTGCTGCCATTGTCTGTACTCTCTGTAACTTCTTAAGCAGAGAGGCTGGAGCACCCGGAAGCAGCGCATTACAATAATGAATTCGGCTTAAGACAATGCTCCAAACCACTTGAGTTATGTGTCAAAAGGCGAAAACTGAAGGATCTTATGCAGAGCTCGAAGTAGGGCCATACAGGTGCACATGTTTTATTCACCTGGCAGTCTAGCTGGAGGTCACTATCCATCAGGACCCCTAAATTGTGCAGGGTTTTAGTGGGCAGTAAGGAGTTGTTGGCCAGGCCAGGCCAAAAGTCTGTAGGAAGGGGGCGCTGAATACGGCCATCCATACAGCTCAAAACTTCGGTTTTGTCCTCATTAAATTGTAGGGAATTCATTTTCAACCAGTCTGCCGTTTGATGCAGACAGTCATGAAACTTTTCCATGGACACTGCATTGTTGCCCTCAAAAGTGAAGACAAGCTGAGTGTCATCAGCAAACTTGATGACATTAATTCTGAATGATTTTATTCGGAAAATGAGAGGGCGAATGTATAGATTAAACAAGATCGGGCTGATGGTCGAGCCCTCAGGTACCCCTTGTTTAACCTCTCTGTATTGAGAGAAGAAAGGCGGCAGAGTCACTGCCTGCTGCCTATTCGAGAAATAAGAATAAATCCAGTCTCTGGCCTTGCCCACAATACCCAATTCCGCCAGCCTTCTGATCAGTATCTGGTGGTTCACTGTGTCGAACGCGGCCGACATGTCAAGCAGGACTAAAAAGGCTGTTTGACCCCTGTCGGCCCGCATTCTTAGGTCATCCAGGACTGCCACCAAGGCAGTCTCGGTCCCATATGCGGGGCGAAACCCAAATTGGACTTCGTCCAGCAACTGGTTGTCCTCAACATACATTTGGTTACTATCCTTTCTAGAATCTTAATAGGGTAAGGTAACAGAGAAATGGGTCTATAGTTGGCCGGGTAATGCGGATCCAATGATTACTTTTTTAGTAAAGGGGAGACCACTTTAATAGCAGGGTAAGTGTTGGATAGTGTAGGGGTTAAAATTACTATTCTAACTCAAGGGGGGTGTAATAGTAGGGTAAGTCTTGGATAGTGTAGGGGTTAACATTACTATTCTTACACCAGGGGGTGTAATAGTAGGGTAAGTCTTGGATAGTGTAGGGGTTAAAATTACTATTCTCACTCCAGGGGGATGTATTAGTAGGGTAAGTGTTGGATAGTGTAGGGGTTAAAAATACTATTCTTACTCCAGGGGGTGTAATAGTAGGGTAAGTCTTGGATAGTGTAGGGGTTAAAAATACTGTTCTAACTCCAGGGGGGGTGTAATAGTAGGGTAAGTCTTGGATAGTGTAGGGGTTAAATTACTATTCTCACTCCAGGGGGATGTATTAGTAGGGTAAGTGTTGGATAGTGTAGGGGTTAAAATTACTATTCCTACTCCAGAGGGATGTAATAGTAGGGTAAGTGTTGGATAGTGTACGGGTTAAAAATACTATTCTAATCCAGGGGGGTAATAGTAGGGTAAATCCTGGATCGAGTAGGGGTTAAAATTACTATTCTAACTCCAGGGGGGTGTAATAGTAGGGTGAGTCTTGGATAGTGTAGGGGTTAACATTACTATTCTTACTCCAGGGGGGTTTAATAGTAGAGTAAGGGTTGGATAGTGTAGGGGTTAAAAATATTATTCTTACTCCAGGGGGGTGTAATAGTAGGGTAAGTGTTGAGATACTGTTGGTCTTAAAATTACAATTAAACTATAAAAAAAAACTACTTACCCATACTTACGTTGTAAAGGCATGCATTGTAATAGCATCTGTGTTGTAATGGCATGTGTTGTAATGGCATGTGCTGTAATGCCTCTTGCGTTGTAAAAGTTGCGTTGTGATGGTATTGTGTGGTGAAAATTGCGTTGTAATGGTTCTTTCCCCTCATCATTATTTTAAAATCCTCTAACTTTTTAAAAAACATAGTATTTAAGATAAGATTTTCTTCTTTGTTAAAAAATAGCCTCTTAACCTGAGACATATGTTGGGAAAAGAAAATGTTCATAGCAACCTTCATAAACAACCTAAATATTATTTCACTCTAGCATTCAATTAAAGTATCATTTTTATAGTGATATATGAAAATGTAATATTTCTTACTTTGCATGACAAGTTTTAAACCTACTTCTTTTGAGATGAAACACTGAATGAAAAAATTTGTACATTGAAAACCATAGAAAAGCTTGAAAAAATATGATTTTTTTTGTAATCTTTATTTGTCAATAAATTGTATTATTTCTATGTAATACACTTTTGTATTTTAAAAATGATGTTTCCATTTTTTATAATGTATTTTGATAAAAATTGTATTTAACATTTTCGTATCTTATTCTTTCACTTTCAATGTACTGTTTTAAATTATTTGAAAATATTTACTCAAATATTTTAATAACAAAATACATTACATTAATGTTTCAATTTGTTAATTTAATAGTTTATAGAACATTTTGACATTATAATGACACAATTAATATTGAAATGTATTTTGTAAATATTTTATTTATTTTATTACAAGTTTAAAATCAGTTATAATCCTATAAATAAAGGTAATGTGAAACATATTTAAGTGAAAACTCCATCCATCCAATAAGGGATGTTTGGCGCGGGGACACCCCCGCGCCGCACGGCCACCAGCTGCTGCGTGTGCCCCTTGCCTGCCCTCTTCCTCGCTGCTGCCTCGTTTTGCCGATTGCCGGCGGGCGCCGCTGCGGTTGTTTTTGCCCTTGTTTTGTCCAACATTTGTGCCTGTTTGATATAACTTTGTTTTTTTCCTTGTTTTCCTTGTTTTGTTGAGAATTTGTGCCCGTTCTGTATAATTTTCATTTCCCCCGTGTTGTGGTTTCCTTCCTTGTTGTCCGCCTACCTCGCCGCCCTCCGCCCTCCCTTCCCGCCACCGCCGCTTTTCCCCGCCCCTTTTTCTATTCTGTACCCTCCCCGCCTCCCAGCTGCTCCGCCCACCCGCGCACTTCGCCTTAAATGGCGACCGTGCGAACGCGCAGCGGTAACGCGCAGCGGACGCGCCGATTGTGCGCCGAAGGCGCGCCAAAGGTAAGCCCGTCTACGCCCGTCCGCGCCTGGACCGCGCCCAGTGCCAGGACCCCTGGCCCACAAAGACCCCGTCCGACCCGCCTGACGTACTCCGCCGCCACCCTCACCGCTCTCAACACCGGCCGACTCCCAGAATGCCATCAAGCCTCTCCACGACGTACCCACGGACCCTTCAGCTGCCACGCCTGCAAGTTCACCTGCATCCGGACCTGCCTCGCACCAGCACCCAACAAGCCGAACACCAGCAGCACCCACCTCAAGTGCATCCTACTCAACACCCGCTCCGTCCACAGACATGCCATTGAACTCTGGAACCTCCTCGACACCACAGCTCCAGACGTTGCCTTCCTCACCGAGACCTGGATGAACGCCTCTTCAGCTCCCGACATCGCCATCGCCATCCCAGAGGGCTACAAGATCGTCCGGAGGGACCGAAACGCCAACCAGATGGGAGGAGGCATCGCCATCATCCACAGGAGCACCATCCGTCTCACGACCAGCACCGACAACTCCCTGACCACCGCCGAACACCTGCATTTCCAGATCCACACCAACCCGAACACCACCCTCAGAGGCACCCTGATCTACCGACCCCCTGGACCACGCACACAATTCAGCGAGGACATCGCCGACTTCGTCAGCCCACATGCCCTCCCCTCCGCTGACTACATCCTCCTGGGAGACCTCAACTTCCATCTGGAGAACAACAACGACCGCAACACCAGCACCCTGCTCGACAACCTCGCCAACCTGGGACTCAAGCAACTGGTGTCCACCCCCACCCACCTCGCCGGACACACACTCGACGCTGTCTTCTCATCCAGCAAGGACATCGACTTCAGCCACGCCACAGAGCTTCAATGGACGGACCACAGCTGCGTCCACTTCACCTTCAAGAAAACAACGACCCACCACCACCAGCAACAGGCCGCCCGCAGAAGCTGGAACAAGATCACAGCAGACCAGCTCGCCACCTCCCTGAGCCAGCACCCTCCTGCCAGCTCAGCGAACCCCAGCCAGGCCGCCGACAACCTCACGAAGTGGATCAGCAACTGCGCGGACGAACTCGCCCCACTGAGGACCCCGCCCAGCAGACCCGGCAGCAAGAAAGCCCCATGGTTCACCGACGAACTCAAGAGCTCCAAGAAGAACTGCCGAGCCCTCGAGAAAGTCTGGAGAAGGGAACCGACACCGGACAACAGGACCTCCTTCAAACTTGCCACCCGGAAACACCACCAGCTGATCCGCGCCGCCAAGAAAACAGCATTCAAGGACCGGTTGGACAACAACGCACACAACTGCAAGGAACTCTTCAACATCGTCAAAGAGCTTTCCAACCCCAGCGCAGGAAACAACGACATCACCCCATCGCAAGACCTCTGCAACTCCCTGGCTTCATACTTCCACAACAAGATCGCGGACATACACAACAGCTTCAACAACCAACCAACGCACACCATGACCGAACAACCACCCCCCACCACCACCCTCCACGCCTGGACCCTGATCAGCACCGAAGACACCATCCGCACGATGAACTCCATCCACTCCGGATCACCGACCGACCCCTGCCCTCACCACGTCTTCAACAAGGCCAACGCTGTCATCGCACCCCACCTGCGAGACATCATCAACACATCCTTCGACACCACCACCTTCCCCGAGAGCTGGAAACACGCCGAACTCAGCGCTCTACTCAAGAAACCAACAGCGGACCCCACCGACCTCAAGAATTACTGCCCCATCTCGCTCCTCCCGTTTCCAGCCAAAGTCATCGAGAAGACCGTCAACAAGCAGATGGCCGCTTTCCTCGAGACGAACGGATCCCTCGACCCCTCACAGTCCGGCTTCCGAGCCAACCACAGCACCGAGACCGCCCTCATCGCCGCCACCGATGACATCCGAGCCCTGATGGACAACGGAGAAACAGCGGCCCTCATCCTCCTGGACCTCTCCGCGGCATTCGACACGGTCTGCCACCGCACCCTAGTATGGCGCCTCAGCAACGTCGGAATCCAGGACAAGGCGCTGGAATGGATCATCTCCTTCCTCGACGGGAGAACACAGAGAGTCCGCCTACCACCGTACAAGTCAGAGGCCACCGAAGTCATCTGCGGCGTCCCCCAAGGATCATCTCTGAGCCCCACCCTCTTCAACGTCTACATGAGCCCCCTCGCGGCCATCGTACGCAAACACAACCTCAGCATAATCTCCTACGCCGACGACACCCAGCTGATCCTCTCCCTGACCAACAACCCCGCCGCCGCCAGAGCCAACCTGCACGAAGGGATGAAAGAGGTAGCCGAGTGGATGACGACCAGCCGCCTGAAACTGAACTCGAACAAGACGGAGGTCCTCATCCTGGGCTCCTCTCCCTCCGCCTGGGACGACTCCTGGTGGCCTCCCGCCCTGGGCTCCGCACCCAAACCGACAGACCATGCACGCAACCTGGGCTTCATCCTGGACTCCTCCCTCTCCATGACCAGGCAAGTCAACAACGTCTCCTCGGCATGCTTCAACATCCTACGCATGCTACGGGAGATCTTCTGGTGGATCCCCACCGAGACCAGGAAGACCGTCACCCAGGCCCTCGTCACCAGCCGACTGGACTACGGCAACGCCCTCTACGCCGGTACCACCGCCAAGCTCCAGAAGAGACTCCAGCGGATCCAGAACGCCTCAGCCAGACTCATCCTCGACATCCCACGAACCAGCCACATCTCCGGACATCTGAGAGACCTTCACTGGCTCCCCGTCAACAAAAGAATCACCTTCCGCCTCCTCACCCACGCACACAAAGCCCTACACGACCAAGGCCCGAGCTACCTCAACAGCCGAGTCAACTTCTACGCTCCCAAACGCCACCTCCGATCAGCCAACCACGCCCTCGCCGCCGTCCCCCGCATCCGAAGAGCGACTACAGGAGGAAGGTCCTTCTCCTACCTGGCCGCCAAGACCTGGAACTCCCTCCCGACCGACCTGCGCCTGACCCAAGACCACCTCTCCTTCAGGAAGAAGCTGAAGACCTGGCTGTTCGAGCAGTAGCGGCTCCCCCCCCCCAGCGCCTTGAGACCCTACGGGTATGTAGCGCGCTTTATAAGTGTCACTGATTGATTGATTGAATTTATTAAAATCATTAAATCTTAAGATTATCCAATTATGTACCCCTACAACTTTTTTAACGTGCTTATTTTTTAAAATTAAAATATTTTAAAATCTTATCATAATGGCACAATTAATTTAGACAAATAGATCTATAATGAATACATCTTTAGTGAATAATAATTATTTATTTTTATTATATTGTTTTTATTATATAATTGAATTTGCAGACCAATGTTCATTCAAATAAAGCATGTACAAATAATCCCACTTCCATTCTTTTTAATTTTCTATTATTAATTTAGCTCAATTGCTAATTATTTTTAATGAAAATGAAAAGATTTTTATTGTTTCAGGTAATTAAAACCACAACAATACATTTTAAAGAAATCGACTAATGTGTTTAAAATTTCTTAGTATATATGTACAATCTCTGTTAGTATATTCTATAACACTCTCCGTAATTATTTACAAAAATACATTATAAATGAACTTTTCTCTTACAGATTTTGGTCAATCTTTTTCAAAATAAAATAGCAGATTAATTTGAAAAAGTGTTAAATAAAATGTGTTTTTTAAATTGGATTTACATTTTTCTATTTCTAAATGTTTTTTTATCAATATTTGATGGAATGTAAAGCTAATGTTAAGGATAAAAACCTGAAAATCAGATTACATCCCACTGTTTATCACTATAACTTGCCATGAACTACTAGACACCCCACATATTACATCACTCCTGCTATCTTGTATGACATATTTGCCAATATTAGCTCAACATTTGCAATTAAATTATTGTTGATAAAACTATGCATGGCGGGGTAGCGAGTTTAAGTTACCTTAGGTCATGAGTTATAGTTGCTTGAGAATTATTGGTGAATTTCAGTGGCTTTGTATGATTAAACGGTTATGTTGTCAGTGTCACTGAGATTTTCACTTAATTATAAAGTCACTTTTACCTTTGTGTATTTTAGGACGAGCAGAGAACCTGATGCTGCGCACAGCCTTTTGCCAGGCATTGCGCGGGGCGTTTGCAACAGGGCATGGTCTGCGGCCAGACCATGTGGCCAAATACCAAGCAGGGTGGCCAAGCACACACCATGCACAGCCTTTTGCGCACCACAGGATTGACCATCTGGCCCCAGAGACCCCATTCCCTGGAGTCAAAACACATATAGGGAGAAGGGATAGGGCGTGCAGGACCCTTCCCAACCCTTAATTGACCTTGGGACCCCATCCCTTATGGCTGAGTAATTAATACAGGGAAGGGGATGCTTCCCCCCCTCTCCGAGCCTAATTAGGCCCTGGGTACCCCATCCTCACTCACACACTCACACACTCACTCAATTACCCATACAAAAACTCACACAGCCACCAATACAGGCACTCACACACCCACACACTCACCCATACAGCCACTCAAACTCTCACTCCATTACCCATAGAGCCACTAACACAGTCACTTACTCACCCATACAACCACTCATGCAGTCACTCAAACAGTAACAGAACCACTTACATACCGTTCACATATCCTTACAGCCACTTACACATATGCTCAGAGGCTGATTATGATGGGGGTGTTGGACACAACATCAGCTGTCCCTGCGGTGGGCCCACTGCATTACAATGCAGCGGAGGCATTGGGTGGAAGCACCGTCTGCAGCGCTTCTGACAGACTCAAAGGCCGCTCGGTGCGTCAGAACCCACCATAACCTCATAATGATGAAGGAGCTAGGCTCTGCTCCGCCGTCAGCATTATGATGGCAGTTTCAGACAGCCTTTCCATGTCGGCGTTTCCAACATGGATAGTCTGCTGGAAAGTATCTTTGGGGACACCGAGCGGGCCCCCATGCCCCCTGGCCCTTTGCTATGGGGTCTGGTGGGTGCACCCCTAAACATACCTGCACCATGTGGTGGGCACTGAATGGTGCTTGCCACATGGTGCAGGGATGTTTACAAACAACCATTCTACAATGGAAGCTTGTGCTGCTGGCCTATTCCGTCCACTGCACAAGCTTTCATTGTAGAATGGATGTTTGTGACCACCCTATGGGCAGTCACATCCTAATACTATGATTGGAACTGTTAACCTAAGGTCTGGCGGTTCCAAACAGTGATGGTATCAGGCACGCGTAAGTACGCAGACAATGTAATGAGCCCCTCACTCTCCAATACAACCACTTCTTCCCACTCACTTACCTATACACACACACTCAAACCGCTACTTAGTCACCCATATACCAACTCACACACACACTCACAGACCTATGCAGCTACAGTTACAAGCTGTGTGTGCAGTAGGTGGCGCCAGAGAACAGACTGCAGACTGAGGAGAGCGAGCAGAGTGCTACCAGCGGCGGATGCAGCGGCGGCGGTGATCGTGAGCGTCAAACAAAAGCGCCGAAAAGCCTCAGAGGAAATCCGAAGTTGCTTAAACACCTGAACACGAGAATCGGCGGTTCAGCGGTGGTGAGGCGGTGGCGATGAGCCGCGGAAAGAGCAAAGGGAGAGGACGAGGAACCTGGTGACCTGGTGAACTCGGGTGAACTCGGGTAGCTCCGGACGTTTTGGGAGATGCCGGAATTTCCACCACCCTTGAGCCTGCGCCTGTCCCGACGATCCCCAGGGGCACACAAGCCTCCATGGCTCTTTGTCTTTCTGTTTATGCCTCACCTGCCTCACCTCGCTTTCTCTGACGAGCCTGTGAGCAATCCAGCAGGCAAATAAGCAGACGGGAGCTCAGAGCCCACAGCCCTGAAGTGAGGTGCACGGAGGTGCACAGAGCAGATCACAGAGAGGAGAGTGTGCTAAGCCTGCCAGCCTGCACCACCTGGACAGCGAGAGAGAGCACGAACAAAGACGTGGACCTCGGAACACCCTGGACACCATGGACACTGTGGACACTGGTCACGCACCACGGAGTTGAGGCACTGTGGCACTGTGGTCCCCCCAATTATCTTTTGACCTAGATAGCCGCTCCTCAGCTGAACCTTCCAACTGGCCTCATCACAGCATCGCAGCATCGCAGCACTGCTTGTTCCATAAGTGTTACGCAACGCAGCGCAGCGCTTAAAGCATAAAAGCATAAAAAGCTCAAAAAACACAAGTGACGCTCTTTAAAGTGACTTTCTTTAAAAAGCCACAAAATTATAGCCGAGAAGAAGTAGCATTTGCACGTCAGGTGAGGGGTGCCGGGAGGTGTTTTCTACTGAAAGGACAGCGCAGCGTTGGGTTACGCCCCCCTGCCCCTTCCCCCCCTTGGCTGACATCAGCTTCTTTAGCCATCATGAGATCAGGTAAAGAAAGAAGAAGCATTTCTACAGTAGTGAGCAATCGGAAGAAGAAAAACAAGCTACTTAATGCCTCCTCCGACAGCCTCGAAAAACTATCAAGGCCAACAAAACCTGGCACATACACAGAAGACAACTTCTTAGTTACCCTTATGCATGAAGCTGAGGGTCCAGAGGGATCAGCTCTAGGTCAAACAGACCAACAAATTCATAACCATCTAAAATCAAAAAAAACTCTTGTACAACCTACAATTTTCTCCAAGTTTGCCTTTGTAAAAGATGCTGGGGCCGTGTTAAACCATATGAGCCCCACTCAGAAGGGCCTTCCCTCCCCTTTGCTTCCGGAAATAATCATCCTAACAAAACACGACGTTGCAGACTCGGCAAGAGCCCTAAAACCGGCTTCGGTATTGGCGAGCCATTTGGTCAATGAAAGGCCACATAAACCTTACAGAGACTCAACGCCTAATTTAGTTACAGTAGCAAAGAGCCTTCAATGTTCTGAAACCGACGGAAATAATCCCAGGTGGCAAAATAAAAGCTTTGAAGTGAACAAGGACACAACCGTGATAAGAGAACATAGAGAAGATGAGCCAGCAGATGAGCCTGATGATGAAGACAAAGAGCATTCTCCCAAGGAGCACTTAGAACAGCCATCATCGCTAAACTATTCACTCCACGCCACCTTAGCAAAAAAATCACAGCGGGAGTCCCCTGATCTGGCTTTGGAGTTAAACAGTTCATACCAAACAAATCATCCTGGTCCGAATACAACCCAGTATGTGCCAGCAAGTCCCGTACACACCGCTGCGTTGGAGTCAAACATCTTACCTCAATCGAGACTCTCGGTTTCAACTATAACTCAGCACTCAGAGTTAGCATTAGCAAACAGCGCATTTCCCGTGATAAATGAAGAACGGGAGATAAAGGCAGAAACACCTGCCCATGGTAAAGGTGCCATGTTCCCTCATGATACAGAAACCAAAACGGTTGATTCCCCAAAGACTCTAAACACAGAAGAGTGCGGGCTCTGGGCATCACTGTTAAACACCATGAACCTCACGACAAAAGCAATGGAATATCACTCGGATAAGATGGATATCCAATTAAATCTGCTAACCCGACTAACGACCCACATCATCAACATCGACACCAAGCTACTAGATCTGAACGAGATGATCAAAAAAGTTCAATCAAAAACTACAATTAACCCACCAAGCTGCACTTGTTACTCAATCATTGATACATTATCATCTTTACCAGAAGCAATGAGTGAGCTCTTAATTGATATAGAATCTATAAATGACTCCTACAGAGCAGCATGGGCAGCAGCAAGCAAGGAAAGAATAAACCCAGATTGTGAGATAACAGAAAAAATCCAATCGGCGGTTATTCCCATTGCTACAATGGTTTCAAACAATTCAATTAATCACCCTAAGGAACTGAATGTACAGAACCCACAACAAACGGGAGGGGCACAAAAGCTCCGGCACGACGAAAACCAGCAGAGATCAACCAGAGACGCGTCCGCCATTGGAGAAAGCAGGGAACACACATGCAACAAACAACTGTCTGCTAAACAAAGAAGGAAAATGAAGAGAAAAGGGAGAAACAAGATGGGCTCTATAAGTACATACTTCCCACAAGCCAACAAACTGCTGCAGGAACAAGAGACAGAACAAAGAGGCACTAAGGACGATCTAAGCAAAAGGGCAAGGCAAAGCCCTCCAATATCCCCTACTCTTATAAGCCCAGAGGAAATGTCTGCCAAGAATATAGCAACAGACGCTGATCTTATAAGGGGCTCAGCTGAAGAAGCTTGTGTACAAGTTGACTTAAGGGCAACAAGCAAGTATTCAAAAAAGCCCTTCCACATCGAGTCAATGAGGTTACAAACTGCGGACAACCTGGTGGTACAATCAACAGGAGGAACTAATCCTTGGAATTCCGCCATCTGTATCTCCACACTAGCAATGAAACACGAACATCACACAACTGCGGACAAGTTACCCCGCATTCAGAGAGAGCAAAACCCAGGTTCAACCCATAGTACAGCCCTAGAATTAACATTGGGGCAAAGGCAGGACAACAACAAGCACGAACCCCGTGACCCCACTGCCATCTTGGGCCAGCTGACGCAACCCCGTGATCCTACTGCCAACTTGGGTCAGCTGACGCAAAGTGAGCAAGCCCCCTCAGTCTACAGCAATTGCATGAATACAGCAGGGGTATCAACAGCCAACTCGGGCCCGCCGAACCAAAGAGAGCCATACTCCCAAGAAAGCTCTCATGAATACAGTAACTGCAAAAGCATAGAATGGGCATTAAATCCCGAACAGAGGCAGGAGGACACCAACCACGAAGAGCCCAAAATAATACTCTTCATTCCTGACTACAGATCCAAAGGGGGCGAAGATATTTTAAATCGAAGAAATATCTTACGAGTGTTGAACTCTATTACATATTTAGTTACGCTAACTACTCAAGCATCTTTCTGAGCAGGAAATAACAAAAACAATCTGGAACTCTGGAGAATCAGTGAAATAAATCTTAAGAGAGGAAAAGCAATTAAAAGCATGGGGGATTCGAATCAAACCATTCTACAACCCAGGCTACCCAGCTCCACTACTCCGCAATCTACAAGAAAATGCCAACTTGAATTTGAGCAAACACCGTCCAGATATTCCCACAAAATCAATATTGAGAGGAGCACGAGGATGCTCAATCGAACGAAAAGTTGGTGCACCCCCTCTGCAAATAACCAACGGTCTTCCGACCCAAAAACAAGAATGGGACTGGATTGCAAAAACAATTAACTTCAGACAGTGCAGCCAATGACAATATGAAGAACGAATTGGTACCCCCTTAAATACAAATCGGTCGCTTAAATTGTGTTCTTGGACCATAAACGGTCTAAGAGCAAAAATCATCAACAAGGAGCTATTGCTATATTTTCAGCAGTATGACTTAATACTGTTACAAGAAACCTGGTCAGCAGAACCACTCCATCTTCAGGGAATCAAAACATACCACCTCCCAGCAAGGAGAACCTCAAAATTTGGGCATGAGAAAGGTGGTTTAACGATATACATCGCGATACAAACAATTAACCACGTAAAAGAACTGCTAAATAAAAATATTTCGGGAACTGAAAACGGGATCACTGCAGTTCAGCTGGAAATCTAAATACCGGATTCCAATAGGCAAGAAGTTATCCTGGTTAATACCTATCTGCACCCAAAGGGAAAACAAAAGGGGGCCACTGCCCTGGTGACAGAACTGAACAAACTAATAACGGTAGTGGATAATCCGAACCTTACTGTCTCAGGAGACTTTAATATGTTCCTTTCAAAATCATCAGGGAAGAACTATCCAATGGAAGATTATTTGCATGTCAGAGGGATTCTACCTCTGGAAGTGTGCCCCTGGGGCAAACAAACTAATCTATCAAAAAGCTTAACAGAAGATCTAGCCAATTTGGGTCTGATTGCGGCAAATGGGGGAACACCAGGGGACCGTCCCCAAGCAGCAACCTTCCACAACTCGGTTACATCATCGGCGATCGACTACACCTTCTTGTCTTTTTCACTGTTCGCATTAGTACAAGATTTTAAAATCGGAATATCTGACTGCAGTGACCATCTCCCGCAAGAACTGTCACTGAGGGCACAAGGGACAGCGCTAACACTTTTCGCAAATGGCCCAAAGCTGACGACCTCAGCAAAATACAACAGAATTAAGTGCAACACTAGCGACCCAGTACGATTACTGCAAGAAGCAAAGATGTGCTGGGAAAGTGCTGCTGAGCTGAACGATAGCAAAATACTCGCCTGGGATTCCTTCTTGAAATCCTTTGGCCTAAAGTACACTAAGCATAATGTCGCTAAAGAAAACAGGGTACGGACAAGCCAAAACAAAACATCGTCTAGCCCGACAAGCAACCCAAAAAATTACTCTCAATCCTCTCTAACGCCTAATCTAAGGGCAGTAAAAACAGCCACGGAAAAAAACATGGGCAAAACTTCTCTACGAGTCAAAAAATAATAACAGTGCAAGATTTTGGAAAACTGTTAATAAAATAGATAATCCGAATGCCCCTGGAGTGAACTCCCACATCACATAGACATCCTGGGTAAACTATCTGTTCCAACACTTTAATGATGAAGTACCAAGCATGGGCCACCGAAACCCGGAACTCTGTAAGCCGATCGCAATGGCCCTTAAGCCCCTAGCTGCTGACACCGACTTCCCAAGTTCGATTGAAAAACTGAAGGGACGAATTGCGAAAGGACGGAAAGAGGGAGCCCCAGTCCCAAACGGAATCCCTCCCATTGTCTATAAACAAGACCCAACCGATTGGGCGGAATAACTCCTCCCGCTCTTTGTAGAAATCTGGAAGGTTGAACAATTTCCGTCCTCTTGGAGGGGTTCAATAATAGCTCCAATCTATAAAAAAGGCAACAAGAGTGAGGCTAAGAACTACAGACTGATAGCTCTTATAGACATAGATGTAAAATACTTCTCAGGGCTGCTCTTGGAAGAACTAACCTCCTGGGCGTGAAACAAAAAATTAATCCCCATCAACCAGACTGGATTCCAAAAAAATCTAGGGACCTCGACAAACATCTTAGCCCTCTCCCTGCTGATAGATGCCGCCATCAAACACAAAAAAACATTATATGCGTGCTACATCGACTTCTCAGCGGCTTTTGATAGCATTGATAGAGGGAAATTGTGGTCAAAACTTTCAAAGTGGGAGGTGGACAACAAATTGCTCAACTTACTGATCTTACTACATTCAGATACTTGGATCCAAATAAAACTGGGGGCCCTCAATTGTTTATCAAAAGAGATTCCGACCACAAAAGGACTGAAACAGGGATGTGTCCTCGCACCGACCCTGTTCAACCTTTTTGTGTCTGACCTTTCTAAAGATCTGGGCAACTGCAACCATCACTCCCCAAAGCTAGGGGGGCTTACACTGTCGAACTTATTATATGCAGATGACCTGATACTAATCAGCCACACCCCAGTAGGCCTGCAACATCTTATTAATACAACAAGTACATTCTCGGATAAAAACGGCCTGACCATAAACATGGAAAAATCGAAGGTGATGGTTTTCAATCAAAAATCAAAAAAGCAAACATTTCAATGGTCTCTGCACGACCTAAAAATGGAAACAGCTAAGGAATACAAATATCTGGGGATAACTTTTGATTCCAACGGCTCATTCCAGCGACACGCAACAACAATAAAAAACAGAGGGACTTCACTGTCCATCGCTTTAAAAATCATTGAGAACAAAATAGCGGGCCCAAGGTTAATCCCCTTGCTGGATATATTGCGCGCACAATTACTACCATCAATAACATATGGCAGTGAATGCATGAGAGGGAGAGATTAGGTCACTCTATACAATGTGGTCAGTAAAACACTCTGAATACTCTTCTCACTCCCCCCCTACACCTCCCCAGCACAGTTAAGGTTGGAGTTTGGTTTACAGAAGCAGCAAATAGCACGTAAAGGTGCATATGCTAAATGCTGGCACAAACTAAAGAATGCTGAACCAGACTCCTTGAACGCCCACCTTTGGAAAGAGCAGGAGACAAACAAGGGATCCTCCGCAACAGTGTACCTTCAAGCATCTATAAAATCCCTTGCACTGGAAGACCTTTGGCACCCGAGCTGTTCATACAAGTGCTTCAAGCGCCTTGTCAACAAGTCAGTAAAAATTCTTTCCATGGAAGAAGACAAAGCCGCCCTAACCAGGAGATCACATGGGTGGTTTGTGATCCAAGGCTACACTAGCGCCCTACCTCAGCCATACCTCAACACCAGATTCTCAAGGAAGGTGAAGGAAGATTTCCTGCTGCTGAGGATGGGGGTAATTCCGTCAAAAGTGCATCTTCCCCCATGGAAACACTTGGAAACTGAATTCCAATGGCAGGCTTTGCGAATACCCAAAGGAGGACGTTCTGCACTTGTTATGTAGCTGCAAAGGTCTAGACAGTGCTCGAAGGGGCAAATTAACACAGCTCTGGAATCAAAAAGGTGTGCGAACTCGCAGGCAAGCCTTGCTGATCAGCTTCAAGGGAGAAGATACTCAATTAGCCTGCAGCCTAGTGCGCTTCATGAAAACAGTTAACACAATCCAAAACCCAGAGGCCAGCGATTGAACTTGACTCAATAAGACTCGCTTCTGCATCTCAAGAAACTCTCTTTTGATTAACAAAGACTCAGTAAACCTTGAAATGCTTTTCTCTTTTACAAACACAATGTATTGCATCAGTTTGCACGGATCTTTCGTCCACATCTTTTACCCTCTTTTACTGTTTTAACTTTTTTTGTAAAACTTTTGATTATGTATCTACTCCAATGTTTTTTTAAAAGAGTCATTGCAAAGATTTTTATTAATCACGCAATAAAGTTTATTATTATTATTATTACTATGCAGCTACTCACATTGCCACTAACTCACACAAACAAGCACTCACCTACCCACTCACTGTCTGATACAGCCACTCACACAGCCACTCAGTCACTCATACAGCTGCTCGCTTACTCATACAGGTACTCCCATACCCAATAACACATCCATACAGCTACTATGGATAGACCCACTCGAACACACCCATACAGCCACTCAGACACCCACTCATACATTGATACTAACAGTCATAAATCCATTTATATTACAGATATTATAAATAGTATCACTTGTAGTGGAGAAGGAATAGAAATGTAACTGATGCAGTAGCTTAGTATATATCTTCAAGTTTCTGAAATGTTTATGAAACACAAATACTCACTGGATGATGTCATCAGTGATGTCATTTGAGATGTTATCAGCGGTGTTATCATTGATGCCACTGACCATGTCATGAGTGATGTAATAAGTGAGATCAAAAGAAGTACATTACAGGGGCATGAGTCATAGTTTGCTCAGGTAACTATATGCAGGGCACTCCACACGACCACGAACCTACCAGTACCGGTTGAAGCGCTGCCCTGTCTCCCAGGGCTGCGTGGACGGCCCAAATCGCAGAAAGCCAGACTGAAATTCTTAGATTTTGCCATGTTACTAGCAATACGGGCATTGACTAGAAGATGGAAATCTCCAAGAGCACTGGGACTACACATGGCAATTAGAAGTATTGAGCAGAAGGGGCGGCCCTCATGAGGGAGGTAATTCGGGGTCACAGGATATATCCCATATCCCAGGACTGGGAGGTCATGCTTATAGCGCTCGAAGAGATGGATCTAGCCCCGGCACCAGGGTTTAGTTCACAGGGTTAGAGAGTGGGAGTCAAGGACTACAGAGGTGTGGCCTGCTGACTGGGTCGGGTTTTTTTTAAAGTGGAAGGGGGCATGCAGGCATCCCTCGATGCCCAAGCAAATTTAAAAATGGGAGGGGAATGGAGCCAACCTCTCTGGTCTGATTTTGGTCACAAGTAGCCCATTCCTGGGGCCAGCCATAATAACAAATGGGAGGGGGTCACACGGTCCCCCTCCTGGAGCCAATATTGGCCCTCGAGACCCCAATCCCCAGGGCCGCTCCTGCTATGTTCCGGGGTGCACACCCCAGGACATAGCGGTTTCACTGCCCACACTGGCATGGGCTGGGTAACCTGTGTTTGTTTTCACTTGGCGGGGCAATTTCAAACCTCCCACCAAGCAACAGCAACCATATTATCTGTAGGGAACTTTGAAAATGCTCCTGCCAGCTGAGAGCGGATTTTAGATCTGTTTTGGGAAACAGATTGGACTATTGCTCCCACCTGGAGGCAGCACCATTTTCAGATGCTCTATGCCAGTGGGAGCGATGTTGGCTCCCGCTGGATGCGCTGTGACTGCCGGGGCTGCAAAGTCCTTTGGGCTTTCCTCGCAGCTACCAACCAAGATATAGTTGGTACCCTAAGTCGGCACAAGCGTACCCACTCTTTGTTAGCCGGGCCTGGGAGATGGGGTCCCCAAGGGCCATTATCCGTCCAGGTAGGGGTGTTGCGTAGCTCCCTCCCCTTTAGTAATTTGCCGGGCCCCATTGGTTGGTGTCCCCAGGTCCCATATCAGCCCTGGGAGGGAGACACATGCCCCATCCCACACACAAATGTGCTAGGCGCCAGGTGATGGTCCCCAGGCCTTAATGGGGACCTTGTGCCCCCCTTCCCCGAAAAATATGTTGCAGAGCTCCAGGGGATAGGGTAACCTGGGCCAAAAGAGGACTGTGGAATTGGATTTGTGACCCCAGCCCCTTAAAAAATGCACAAACCAGCCCAGGGAGGGGGCCTGCAGTTTGGCTGTCTTGGGGGGTTGGCCACTGTGCCTGGCTACTTGGTAGGTCCTCTCGCCATGCCCTTGCCATGCACAGTCAAATGCAGTGCATGTCATGGAGTTGGATGCATGTGGGTCACGGGGCTGAATGCAGACAGGGGGAGGCTGCAGGGCCTGGCTGAAGACTGTGCGTGGCAGCGGTTGGATCAATGGATGGTAATTAAGTATTATTTTACATTAAAAAAAATATAGAAATTCACTGAAAACATCAAAGGTAACAGAGACATTATAGTTAGGAAATAGCATTTAGAAGCCATAGAAATTCACTTAAAAAAAGAGGTGGTGGGATGCTAAAGTTAGGAAATATAATTAGAAAAAAACCTTTGAAATTCACTAAAAAACAAAGGTTAAAGGGATATTATAGTTAGGTTCAGATTTTACCATAGAAATTCAGCAGTTAGAGTTATCGCAAGTAACTGTAACTCTTGCCCTAAGGTAAATATTACTCACACCCTCGCCATGCACTGCTTATTACCCCACATGTTACATCACTCATAACATCTTCTATGACTTCGTTGAGGATATCAGCGCAGCATTTGCTGTGAAATTATCAGAAAACTGTGCATGGCAGAGCGTAAGATACAGTTACCTTAGGGCATAAGGCCCTGTGGCCAAAACACCCCCTCCCATTGAACACGAGTGTGAAGCGAAGGGTTGGTTTTACATATGATCATAAAATATTGCTTATAAAAACACTGGAAAGTCACTTAAAAAACCAAAGGTTAAACTAACATTCTAAACTTTACAAACCACAGAAAATCACCAGTTATAATTATCTCTAGTAACTATAAGTTGTGCTTTTATGTAACTATAACTCGCCACCTCGCCATGCACGGCTAACTGCCCCACATAACACACCTCTCATCACATCTTCTATGACAACATTGATAATATCACTGCAAAATTTGCAGTGAAATTATTGATGAGAAAACTGTGCTTGGAGGGAGCGCAGGATTACTTAACCCTGAGAGCAACTAATTAGGTGATTGACTTCCAACCACACAATTGTATAACCTTTGGCGTATGTTGCATTATGCCTTCTCTTTCTGTAAAATACAAGATTTTTTAATGAAAACCTGCAATGATCAATTGCCATTTAAAAATTAAACCAATTATGATGGACTCTGTGCATTGTGTTTCTTATCAATGTAAAACCCCTGCTTCATAATTCAGTGTCCAACACATTCTAATTTAAAGGAAGATCACAATGCATTACAGGCACAGTGCTCCTGCACCTCCACTAATAATCTCAAAAGCAATTTAAGATGAGCTTTCAATCTTGCACGTATCAGTGAATTGAGTGGTGCGACCCAAGGTACTATATCTTATAGCAGCTTGTTATACATGGAAGTGATTCACGAAAATAGTGTGCTGCAACAGATGTTGTACCCACAAGGGGCTAGATTATACCCCTGCGTCACTGATTATTTAAGGATTCTTTTTGTTTATGATGCAATGATCCTCAACCGCCAAGGCGGCATGCTTCATCATCAGAGGTCATGCTTCACGTTGGGTGGTGTGTGTCAGTGCTTAATTTGAGCCGCTGGTTTCCAGTTCTTGGTCACGGCAATTAAATACCGACACCGGCACTTATGACAGTCTGCCATGTGGTGGGGCTACTGTCTTATTTAGAGATTAAAAAAAGTTGTTTATTAATTCAATATGCATTAAAAATGACTGATACCCACAGTCCAAGCCATTCTTATAGCTTGAGGGAGCATGGAATAGTCTCAGTTGTCACACTTGTAGGTGTGTGATGGCAATAGTTGTGTTAGTAGTGCAATTGGCAGCACTGACAGGGGCATAGCAAACTGCAGTGATCTCTTGATGAGGGCCCTCACCACTTATTTGTTTACAAATTAAGTTCTGGTGTGTGCAATACCTTATATGCTCCGAATTTAGCTCTTTTTGGAGCTCTTTTTTTGATCCAGGAACCCCCTGAATTTCTGTATTTTTATTTTTTGGGGTATATGAGATGGAGCACTATTTGATAGAAACATAATATTTCATGAGGTAACGATAGTAATTATTCTTTATCTGATTTCTTAGCCTTGTAACATTAAAATAGAGGTGGGACTTATCATCCGATAATTTCACAGTTTATTGTGGTCAACATGTTTCTTGTTCTCCCAGCCCTGTGGATATACGGCATTCATCTGGACCTGTTTTATTAACCCTAATCTTTTCGTCGGCCCTCTCAAGAGTAGGGCCCACACTCGGATGAGTGCAACAATATTTGCACAATTATGATAAAGGTCACATTGAACCTCTCTTTTTTTTATATTTTTATTCGAGTTTTATCCCCCCCATTTTTGTTGTACAGAGCACATAAAAAATATCATTACAGTTTAACATGCAAGGTTTGTCATAAATCATACAAGAATATACAAATAAAACGAAAATACAGGTAAAGGCATAACAAGAGAAAAAAAAGAAATTAAATTAATTCCTAGGTCCCTTTGTTTTCGATCCTACCCCGAATCTCTCTCCTTCCACCTCTGTATAGGATTCCATATTTCCTTTCCTAGTTTCTTGCCTCTTCCACCCCTCCTTGCATAAATTGCTTTCTCAAGGTTGTAGGCAGCTAGTAATGTCATTAGCCATTGGTGGAACGTAGGTGGTAGACGATCCAGCCATGCAGTAGCAATACACAGCCTTAAGACAGCCATAGCCACAAAGATGAAATATTCATGGTTGGTCTGACTAGCATTATCCTCTAGTCCGAGGAGTACAACTGAAGGTGTTAAGATGATTTCTATACTTAATGATCTTTTAAGAAATACTTCAATTTCCTACTGGGTCGTTTTTAAGCGGGTACAAGTGGCAAACATATGGGCTAAGTCAGCTTCAGTGCTATCACATCTGGGACACGTAATGCCAGCTACCCCTCCCCATTGTGCAATCCTAGATGGGGTATAATACAGAAAGTACAATGTCTTAAAATGTTGCGCCTGGAGCGATGCTGAACACAGTAGTTTCTGCCCTAGTTTCAGTGATCTACTGAAATTTTCTCTCTCTGCGCCCAGCTTCTGCATCCATTTACCTTCGTATTTTCCCTCATCATCTGCTGGATGCTATACTAATTCGAAGTAAAATCTTTTAATTGTACAATCTGTACCGGCCTGTATAGTATCCAGAATGGAGTTCATTGCGAATCCCGCAGGCCCTCCAGTTTTTGTCAGGATAAAGCTTCTGATTTGCAGATATTTAAAGAAGTCGGTTGCGTCTAGTCCATATATTGCCTGTAGACTGCTAAACTGCAACACCCCCGCGGTCCTATCAGATCGCTCATTTTGCTAATCCCATGATTTCCCCAGTCTGAGAATACTGCTCCTGAGAATATATCGCCAGGGAAATTAGGATTATTACTCAATCTGGTGTAAGCATTATACCTGCCTAGGCCACATTTTTTTGCAAAGGAAGTCCAGAACTTATGGGCGGCCATAACCGTTTTAAAGTTAGTTCTCTTGAAATAGCTATACTTTGTAAACTTCAGTAAGAGGTTCATAGCTTGATCTCATAGCACTAATAAATAGATTGCCAAAGTTCCTAGCTCATCATGTCCTTCACTCTCCGCCCCTCCAAGTAAGCCTGCCATGTATTGGAGGGATGCTGCCCAGTAGTATAATTTTAAGTCACACAGGGCCCATCCCCCTTGCTCCCTCGGCAGTGCCATGTATCTAAGCGCCCTTCGGGTTTTTTCATGTGCCCTCACAAATCGATTTACCATGTTCTCAAGAGCCTTAAACCACTTGTCTTCAAACAATAAAGGTATAGCCCTGAATAAATAAAAAAACTTCGGGAGAAAGATCATTTTGACTATATTGGTTCGGCCTACTATCGTGAAGTGTATATTATGTAGCCTATCTAAGTCCTTCTTTATTTATTATCGGTGATATGTTTATCTCCAGGAGGTTATCTAAGTCTGGCGTTATTGTTACACCTAAGTAAACTCCAGTTTGCACCACAAGATGATCTATGCAATCCACCTTACTGTTTTTAATGATCTGTGTTTTTTCAGTGTTGAGGGCATAGCCAGACACTTCTCCAAATAATTGCACCTCTGCCTCAACCAAGGCTATAGCTTCTGTGGGTTTAGGTGTGACAATTGCCACGTCGTCGGGGTAGGCCAGGATTTTGCATTGGCCCCTGTATGTCTCTACTGGGCAAATGTTATCATTCAAATCTATACGCCTTATATATGGATCCATGTAGAGGGCGAACAAGAGCGGGAGCAGGGGCACCCCTGTCATGTACCCCTCTTTATCTGAAATGGTAGCGTATACCCTGCATTTACTCTTATGCGAGCAGATGGTTCCCCATATAGAACCTTTAGAGATTTCACCAGTCCCCCCCCCCCCAAATCCCACCCTTCTCAAAATAAACAAAAGAAAGTCCCAGGAGACCGGATCGAAAGCTTTTTCAGCATCCAATAACATCACTGCGACCGGGTCTCCTGGCATCTAATAAAGTAATAACCTTTCGGGTATGATGAGGGGTACCCCTCCCTGGTATAAACCCATGCTGATTAATACTAACCAGAGTATCAATTACCTTCGCTATTCTTAGTGCAAGTGTCCATAATTGGCATGTTTGCCTTACTAGTCCCTAGTAAAGTGCACTATGTGTGCCAGGGCTGGTAATGCAAATGATACTACTCGACACAGAGTCAAGACGGATTTGCATATGTCTGAGTCCAAATTGGGGTGGCATAGTGGGCAAAAGAACGATGGATTTAACTCAAATCTTTTGACTGGGGAGAATGTTTGCATTGTCAGCATTCCATCCATCATTTGTTTGCTGTAAGACTTTTTGCCCTAAGTGGGATGGGTATGCCCAGACGTCCCTTGCTCATAATGCCACTGGATTCATGCTAGCCTGGCTGAAGATGGGTGACATACCCTGAAACCGGTCCCAAGATGCTTGTTGCTGGTCCAGGGTGGACCTGGCCTGACAGTTCGGTCTGGACTGTTCCCATGGGGCTCAGGGTCAAGACTGATTTGCATATGGCTAGGTCCAAACTGGGGTGGCGTAGTGGGCAAAAGAACAATGGATTTAACCCAGATCTTTTGACTGGGGGAGAATCTTTGCATTGTCAGCATTCCATCCATGATTTGTTTGCTGTAACACTAGTGAGCCTGCCGCACTAATTGTGCCACCCACACAAGTAGCCCAAAGAAGAGATCTCAGGCCTACCACTCCAGTGCCTAAACACAGTTTGTTTGCTGTCTTGTTGTCCTGGCAAGTGCACCCACTTGCCAAGCAGTACCTTCCTTTTTTATGCACGCCAGACACCCCATGGGTAGGCCCAAGGTACCCCCTTGGGCAGGGTGCGGTGTATGTGAAAGGTAGGACCTGTACTGAGGTGAAATACTGCCAAATTAGTTTTTCACTGTTGCAAGGCCATCTTGCACAAGGGACAGAATGGCGAATGATGTGTTCCATGTTTCCAGCATATCTTCCTAAAGGCATAAGATGGAGGGATGGAGTTTAGTGTGCCTGCACTCAGGATTTAATAACACATCTTTTTGGAATGATGGTTTTTAAATTGTGTGCTTAGAAACCACAATTTTAAAAGTGGCTGGTTTCTTGTCTTAAACCATCCTGTGTGCCTCTGCCTGGTTGTCTATTGCCTGCCTGGGTTTAGATGTGACAGGGTCTGAGAAGATCCTGACCCCAGGGAGGAGTAGGTGAGACAGCAACAGACTGAACTGCTTTGATGTGGGGGAGGAGTAGCCCCATGGATGTGAAGAGGGCTGCGTTGTTGCCACCAGAGGATGGCTCCAACTCCTGCTGACGGGACTTTGCTGTGTGCTGTGTCCCCCTGCTTGTGAGAACTTTGCTGCGGGCTGTGTCCTGAAGTAACGTGTCTCCAAGGGCCCGAGGATAGCTGGTCTTCTGTTGTGGAAACTCAGGAACATAAAAGTTTCCAACTGTGTCTCAGCGACGCTTGTTGCGTGGTGGTTTTGCACGGCTGAGTCTGCCGTGTGGTCCGTGGTACTGTTTACGTGGTGCCCCATGAATGCATTGCCCCCACAGCGTGAAACATCGTCCACGCTGCGGTATTGCTGCTTGTGGCCCTAGCCCTCATCGTAATTGAGGCAGTGAGGAAGAATCACCACTGCCGGCCCGAGCCGCAACATGCTACAGGATTTCTAGAAGACTGCAGTGTGGTCCATGGTACTGTTTACGAGGAGCCCCGTGATCACATTGCCCCCGCAGCATGAAACATCGTCCACACTGCGGTATTGCTGTTTGTGGCCCAAACCATCATCGGAACTGAGGCTGTGAGTAAGAATCACCACCGCCGGCCCGAGCTGCAACTTGGTAAAGGATTTCTTGAAGCTAAGAAAGCTACAAGGTGAAAGGGATCGTGATCGTTGTTCTCCAAGAAGAATCTGCCCAAGATCCTCAACGAAGGAGAAGGCAGCACCGTAACCGGTCCGGCTACAGTGTCGCCTGGCAACAGAGCTACAACGTGATCGGGATCGCCCAGCAGGACATCTGACAAGCGGAGAGAGAGGGTGAGGCAGCGCACCCCCCCCCCCCCCCGGTAAGGCTTGGACTCCGGTTGGGAGCCGCAAGCATGTGTGGCCTGGGAAGGAGTGCAGGAGGAGTACAGGAGTGCTATCCCGCTGTACCGCGTTAGGCGCCACTGAGTTCCCGAGCGGCCGTATCTGCCGAGCAGTACTGGAGCTGCCCCTTTAAGCTTATGACCGTTGTCTCTCGTGTTGGGGCCTAGTGGGGACCCGAGTGGACCATGCAGATTACGAACTGCATTATTATTGCCTGATTCTTGCATTGCGAACCTCACTATTATTGCATTACGAACTGCCGGAATCTTGCATTACGAACTGCTTTATTATTGCATTACGAACTGCCTGATTCTTGCATTGCGAATGGCAATATTATTGCAATACGAACTGACTAATTCTTGCATTACAAACAGCATTATTCTTGCATTATGAACTGCCTGATTCTTGCATTAAGGGGCTGTCTTATTACTACATTACGAACTGCATTACGAATGGCATAGCATTTTGCACATTGCCTTGGAGATAAGCCTGCCTGCTTGTGCCAAGCTACCCAGGGGTGAGCAGGGGTTATCTAAGGGTATGTCCCTCCTTACCCTGATAGAAGTAAGGGTCCCTATATGGACTAAGGTACCTACCTCAGCCAATTAGAGACCCTCAGTTCTAACACTTCCCAATTCTGAAACGTTTCATTTTCTGAATTCATTTATTCGATTCCAGCACAGGCACAAAATGCCTAGGCTTATGGAATGGAGAAGATCTGAGTTTATACATTAGAGTACATTTTGTTATAAATATTTGTGTTTCTTATACCTTTAAGTAGCACAGATTCTTTTTTTTGTAAGCAGGATAACTCATAAGTACAAGTCTGCGAAAAAACCCTGGTACTCGTAAATGATGCAAACAAATGAATAAAAACACAAATAAATCAATAAACAACGAAATGCAGAAATGCATTTTGGACTCACGTTATACGTACACAGAGGATTCAAAACTGCAAAAAGTTCCTGATACAGTAAGGACGTCAGTAAGAATAATAGCAACACACTTATAAAAAAATTCTCAAGTTGTAAGTCTTTTGGTCTGTTCTATAATATCCAAGCAACACTGGGATCAGGCATTGTTTTTTTTTTATTGAGCAGAGCAAATGAGACATAGCAACAACAATTGGTAACAGGGAGTTTAAAAAATATTCTATGATCAAAACCTGCACATTATGCATAAACCCAGCATGGGATAAATATAAGAAGAAAGAAAAAAAAGCATATTGCAATAATAATCTGGCTGCATCCTTGATTTTCAGAAGTGCTTTAGTCAATATCCCGACTATTTACAAATGTGAAATCTAACATACTAAAGTGCTAAAGTGCTATCACACATGGAAAGCCCCAGAATAAGTTATATTTCGCCTAACATAAAACCAACATAGATTATGTACAACAGAACATATTGCGACAATAATCTGGCATTATCCTCGATTCTCTAAAGTGCTTAGGTCAACATCCCTACTTTTAACAGATGTGCAAATCTAGCATACTAAAGTACTAAAATGCTATAATACACAAAAAGACCAAAAAAAGACTATCTTTCACCTAACAAAATATATCCGCGTGATAAACCAGAATTCAAGTACGTGTTTGTTTGTTTTAGTTTTTTTTTTAGATATTGACCCCAGACTTACAAATTTGATAATCCTACTTAAATATCTATAGGACTTCTATCCCACCGTAGTTTCAAGGTTCATTAAATATTCCTAAACAGCACAGAATGTTTTTGTAGCGCCCACCCTCCTAGCATATGCTTCTTCGAACATCATGGTTTGCGCCCTCCGTTGCACTAATTTATACAATTGCAGAATTCCTAACAGTGCTGCAGCTCACTACGAAGCCCCCTTTCTTTGTATTTAAGTTTGAATCAGCCAACTGCTGACACGACAGTGTTCCCTGAGGGGTATCACTCCATTTTTTCATGATGATACGCAGGATAAGCTTCTTGATTGATTCCCTTAGAGTAATCCCGCTGCCAGAGCGGTGCTACCTTGACTGAAGGCCTGACACATTCTAATATTCCCATCACACACGTTCTCCTGCCGGATTCCCACGCAAATCACATTTCAGCAATGAAATGAGGCGGGTACATTTTGCGATGCTGTGGTGGCCGTAGAGCGAGTGTGTTTTGCGCATTCGACTAGGTCATAAAATGTGATTCAAAAACACTTTGACGCACACCATATGCCAATTGTGATGCAAAAAATGTGCCAAAAAATACGTGTAAATCACACCAACCATATGCATCGTGCTGCGATCAAGAGCATGACTAAATAAAATAAATATTACCAAAAAACAACAGTAGGGGCATTGCTACAATTGGTGCAACAGGTGTAGATGCACCGGGGCCCATTGAAACCCTGGGCCTCATTTACAATAGAATGGCTCAAATTTGCCACTCCGTGCCATTCTAAAAGTGCAGGACTGTGCCATAGTTACAAGAATACAGTGCATTCCTGCACTGACCCCTGTGCCAGCGCCAAATAGGCAGCCTAGCACCAACGCAAGCACCCTTGTGCCATGTTGAAAAGGTGCTTGTGTTGCAGGGATGATTGATATTGTGCATGAAGGGACACCTTTTCTACACAAACCAACAAATGGAGGCAACTTACTCCTTCGATGTGTGGTGCAGTTCTGCAGCACACATAGAAAGAGGAAAAACGTGGAGAAATAAGCATAATTCTCTTTGTTATACCTCCCTAATGTGGTGTTAGAATCTGATGCTTTTCCAGGGTTACGATTATTTGTAAATCTGAGAATGCTTCAGACAGGGCCGGCTTTAGGCTCATGGTGGCCCTGGGCAGGGAGCGTAGGTAGGGGGCCCCGGAAGAGGGGGTCCGGGCGGGGCGGAGCGCGCAGGCCAGTAAAGAGGGGAGGGGGTCAGGGAGTTTAGAAGTGGAACAGAGCCAGAGGCCGCCAAATCCCTGCCAGGGGCCACCACGCAAATATGTATCCATCCTCAGAGGATGAATATATTAAGGATATATATTGGCGTGGTAGCCCCTGGGGTTTGGTGGCCCTGTGCAGGTGCACAGCTTGCACATGCCCTGCTTCAGATTCCATGGGTGTTGCATGTTCAGCGTGAAAGGGGCTCATATTTAGAGGGCAATGAAAAGCCATGCAAAGTGACTTTGTGTGGCCTTGTAAATATGCAGCGGCACAATGCGCTACTTGAGCATCAAAAAAGTGATGCTCCTGTGGTGCAAGAGTGCTGCCAGGGCCTCGTAAATGAGGCCTCCTGTATTTTCTGCCCCAATAACCGGCAAAGGGTTAATATTCCTTGCTTACAACAGAGCCCAAAGCATCATTGCTAAGCTACCGAACATCACTTTAGTTAGTTTATGCTTAAAGCAAAATATGTGTCCTTTTGTTGCTCCACTGCCATTCCTTACTTACTCCAAGTTAGAATAGGAACAAGTTAACAGCCAAAGAAAATAGGAGTAAATAATTTGTTTCAGTTTTTGAGCTCACATTTTACTTGTTTGGATTTGCTCCCTTATATGAACATATCTAAATTAGGTAAGTAAGTAAATATGTTTATTGCTCAGGATTCAGAAAGCCAGATTGGGTGACTGAGTAGTTCCAGCCACTTTCTACTCACGGTTTGGAACAGTATCAGTGGTGTCGTGAACCTAACCACTCCGGTTTCACTGCTTGATCGGGGGTGGTGTTGACACCTATAATTATTTATGAGCTTGTTCTATCTGCAGAAACAATAACAGAGGTCAGTAGTTGGGAAGCCAATGACAGTAAAGGAGGCTAAAAGGGGATATGATGAGAGAAAGAGAATGAAAGAGTGAGCATGGGGTGTAGCTTCAATTGGTGTAACAGGTGTAGTGGCACTAGGGCCCAGAGGCTTAAGCAGTGCACTGAATCCTGTTTATTGCTGTATTTTAGTAATCAAAAGGTAGTCAGGGGCCTATTTAGTTTCTTACAGTGTGGGCCACAATACACTGACTACAGTACTGAGAGTGTGAGAGAGGTGGTTAGAGAGAAGAAGGAAATAAAGAACATATGAAAAAAGAAACTGTGACAAGTAGGAAGGGCAAAAAGCATAAAAAGATGGATTCTAGGGTGAAAGAATTGATGTATGAATGGAAAACAACATTGCATTGGTGATTCAAAGAAAGAATGGCAGGTATGATGAAAGGCTGGATGAATGGGTAGATGGATGACTGGAAGTGTGGATGGATGGGTGAATTTATAAATGGAGAGTGAAGTGATGGATGGATGAAAAAGAAGGGATATATGGATGGTAAAATAGTTATTGAATGGCTGATGTGTGAGTGGAAGGATTGAAGGATGGGTGGAAGAGTGATGATGAAAGGGTGGATAGATTGAAGAAGGACGGGAAGGAGGGAGGAAGGAAGGAAGGAAGGAAGGAAGGAAGGAAGGAAGGAAGGAAGGAAGGAAGGAAGGAAGGAAGGAAGGAAGGAAGGAAGGAAGGAAGGAAGGAAGGAAGGAAGGAAGGAAGGAAGGATGGAAGATGAGATGAGGGCACCACATGGGCATTAGAGATACGGATCAAGTGGAGGGTACTTTACTTTTCAGGCTATTCCCCTGAACAGTATGTGCATATGTAGGCACATCAAGCACAGCACAAGTTACTCACATTATCTCAAGAGAGTGGATTTGTGAGAGACTTTTCAGTGACCTTCCAGCCATAGGGCAGCATCAAGGGGATTATCTTATCTTTCCCAGTCATCAATTCCTCTTCTCAGCAATTATCAAAAAGGAATGGGACAGCATTTACCACTAAAGATCCCAGCACGTCTCTGGACTTGTGTTGCAGATTATACGTTTACAAACTCAAGAAAACAACTCAGTCTCAAATTTTTTGTAATCTGGAGTCAAACTTCACTAAGCTGGTTGGTTACGACCCTGGGCCTCATTAACTATATTTGGACGCACGGCAGCACAGCAATCATGAGCGGTATTTTCTTCTTTCTACGTGTGCAGCATAATGCAGCACACACAGAAAAAGGAAAAACAAGGAGAAATAGCAGTATTTCTCCTTGTTGTGCCTCCTTAATGCTTTCCCTGGGGAGATGTAGAAATCTGACATATTTCCAGGTTTACTAAACCTTGTAAATTCTGGGAATGCATAGGTTCCATGAATGTTGCACGGAAAGACCCAGAGCAACACCCACGGAAATGCCCCTTCAATCAATCATTCAGGGGTTTGTTGAAGTGTGACTACTCACCCGTAAGGGTTTCAAGGCACTAGGGGTGGGGGTGCAGGTACCATTCCATCAAAGAGGGGGTCTGTCGAAGAGCCAGGTTTTGAGGTTTCTTGCGAAGATGGGGAGCGATGTTGTCTATCCGAGGTGGAGTGGAAGGGTGTTCCATGCTCTGGCCGCAAGGAAGGAGAAGGAGCAACCTCCCGATCTGGTCTTTCTGGTGCGGGGAACCATGGCGCAGGAGAGGTGGGCTGATTGTAAGGTCCTTTGGGGTGCGTGGATTTTGAGTCAGCTGTTCAGGTATGCTGGTCCAGTGCCGTAGAGGGCCTTGTGTGCGTGGGTGAGTATCTTGAAAGTGATTCTCGCCTTGACAGGGAGTCAATGGAGAGTAAGAGTAAGGCACGAAAGTGGGGCATATTTACACAGCCATAAAAAGCTATGCAGGGTGACTTTACATAGCCTTGTAAATATGGGCCGGAACACAGGGCCACTGGTGCATCCAAAAAAGTGAAGCACCTGCGGTGCAATAGGCTTGCAAATAAACCCCCCTGGGTTTTGCATTCTAATCCGACCTTTCAAATCTCCTACATGGTTCCATTTTAATAATTATAGCACCTCCTAAAGCGAACCATGACTCTTTCCACTCTTACACAAAATAAATGCATTGCACAATTACAAACCCATTGTAGACATTGCAGAGCCGCCTCCCATATCTTTAGGAACAGTGCAGCTATCCATTCAGCATGAGGATAGAGGTCTGCTGAGGTCTGCTGAGTACTTCACAGCCAGGTTTCCATTCCTGTCTGGGTTAGGAATCCACACTTATTAACATTAGGGAAGAGCTGCTTGCTGCTCGTGTGAACAACTGCCATCCACCGTGGGACTGCTAGAAAGTAGGAGGTTGAGAGAGCGAAATTTGAATGCAAAATACATCGTAACCATATTTAGACGTATATGTTATAAACGTAGGAATGAAACGTATATCGTAATGTAAAGTTGACAATTATAACATAAAAGCCAACGAATGTGATAACATGTTATAGAAATGCATTCACATGTTAAAATGCATTAGATTTAGAAGGCCCGTATACATGATGGGTAATGTAGAGATGCTTATGAAATGTAGAACGTGCACAGTAGAATTCGCGAATATGTGTAACTTTAAATGGAGAAGCGGCGAGAAATGTAATGTGGAAAAGCATAAACGTAGAGAAATGTAACGTGAATAAATGTAGGGAACGTACATGATAATGTAACCAAGGAGAATGCATAAGTTATATTCTATACAGTCGTATTCTATATATATATATGTCTGATGTAGAATGTATTTAGGTATAATTAGGGCGTTTGTTAAACGTACGAATATATAAATGTAGGCCAAAGGTTATACTGTATAGAGAGTTTCTGTAGGAATGTTGGAAGAGTTTAGGTCATTTGTGTTTATAACCTGACTGACCAAGAGTTCGAAGGAGCATAGTCACAAGAATGTAATTTAGAGGGTTTGTAAAAGTCGTAAATAGTTTGATGTGGACGTGAGAGCCGAGAAGTCTAGCACTTGTTAGATTTAAGGTGACAATGCCGGACGGAACTTGTTGCTCGAACGTGAGGAGAGGCATATGTTGAGGTGGACTATGTTTTGACAAGACCATTCACATGATCTAGAAGGTTAAGAAGTGTACAGATAAGTTAAGACCTTGTCCAAGTTTCTATGACACTTGAGTCGAAAGAGTCAAAAAATGTCGACGATGAGATGATGAAGATGACATCGAAAGGAGAAGGGTCAACTTAACGAACGACGCAAGGAATGGACCAATGGAAGAAGCAAGAAGTTGACATCATCGGGGGAAGTCCGTGGTGGGCGTCAAGGGGCGTTCCACCCACACTGTGATTGTGTATTTTAGGGACAGCACCCCGGGGAGGAGAGAGCAATCAGGGAAGAGCAATGTGAGGAGGTAGCAATTGGGAGATTAGGAACAGCGAGACGAATTGCTCAGAACAAGGGCGAAGGGTAGATGCCTTGAGCAGATGCGCTAGGACATCAGAGCGCAAGGGAGCAGTAGGCCGAGGACCCTTAGAGAGCGGATGGGTAGGCAGATAGGGTACTGCTTCTGAAACTTAAGATTTCTTTTAGAGGCTAGAGAGAGTTTGAACTTCTTTGGAAGTCAAACTGCTGACACCTTTTTAGGGAAGAAGCTGGCGAAGTAGGGTTGACACTTAGTATAGAGTAGGGACAGATTAACTTGATGATTGTTTTTATCTTACTGCAGATGACGCAGAAGGAACCACTTCACACCGAAGCTTAAGAGGCTGAAATTGAAACTGATTTTGTAAATTGTATACTTTGAGATTTTATCCTGAGTGGATTGTATCGTATTCAAATTAATCTTTATATAAACTCTTAAAACTTTATCAGTTGTAAGTGGTTCTTCAGAGTGGCGTCAGTTAATGGGGTTTGTCTAACCAAGGCGGGGGTGGTCCTTTCCTCAATGACAGATATGAGCGGTCCAAAACAGACGAATGGGATTCTTTATTAAATTTATCATACTCATAAATTGATATCAAAATCTCATTCCCCGCAAGGTAATACAGCAGTCTTATTCACCTCCTTCTGATGTAAACACCCTAAGGTCTTACTCCTTTTTTTGTAAGCCCTGACTCTATCTTAGCTAATGGAGAGCACCATCTTCCCTATTTTAGACAATGGAAGTTACCATATTCCCTGATTTATGCAGATTCATTGTCATGTGTGCCCATAGATGCAGTTGTCCCCAGACCTTATTGTTTTAGAACTGTGAAGGCATCAAACCATTTGATTAATGACATTAGGAAAACACTTGATTCAACATTTGTCTGGGTCAAATGTCTTCACTTCATCGGGTCAAGGTTCAACAAGAACACATATCAGACATTTCGCCGAAATAGTGTAGTCTGGATTGACATCCTTTTACCTTAAATGTTCATAAGGAAATGTCTGGGACACAAACCTTGATGCCTCTAATCTATATCAGACTTTTTTAAACTTATGTCAGAAATAAGATTTAGGGGCAGATTTAAAATGTCCCTGGGGGTCTTTTATGCCGCTAGAGAATCACTTTTCTGCTGCTACAGAGGGGTAGTGTGCCGGTCCATATTTACAAGGCCTTGCAAAGCCACCCTGTGTTGCTTTTTATGGTCTTGTAAATATGGAGTAAGGCCATGCCTGGCTCTGCATGGAAGGAGCGTTCCATGTGTATCGCTGTCAGTGTTCCCTTGCAACATCCATGGTTTTTGCCACCGCCCCAGATTTATAACATAGCGTAAATGTGGGGCAGTGCCAAAAACGAACACCTTCCCGTAGCAAGTGTAATGAAGAGAACTGTTTACATTATCATAGATTGAGGAAAAGGCCCCCTTTGAATGTTTTTATGCAGGAAGGTATCCCTTCCTTTACAACACAGACAACCTTGCGTCATTTTGCAAGTGTGCCTTTGTTGGAGCACGGTTGCAGTTTGTGCACACGAGCAGGCAGAAAGGACAGGAATGCATGGTATCTTGAAGATACGGCACATTCCAGCCCTTTTCATTGGAAGTAGGGCTGCACAGCTAGAAGGGTTTCAATGCTGCCACTTAGTATATAATGACTGCCACTTGTCAGGAGAGGTCGTTAGGCCAGATTGTTGCATAAGATTTTACCAGAGATGGTCTCACCACCTGCCAGTGCACTTCATGCTTCACAGCTGCTATAACTCACCAGAAGCCTACAGCTGATTAAGTTTTCCTCTTTGCAGGGCAGACTGTCTTGATGCCTCCACTGATAAAGACAACCTATGCTGTCAACAAGGTATACAGTGAGTCTCTTCCCCCTATGGAACTCTAAACTGCAAGTTGCCCTGCCTTCCATGGTCTCTTAGTGTAGCGCAGAGAAGTAGAGGTTACAATGTTAGGCTCTTGATTACATTTTAAACATGTTAGTAATGTTCATTTTATTCATCATTATTAAGTGCTCCTGTTTGCTGTATTTGTAATATTCTGTGTAGTTGTGTTAGATGTACTAACAAACAGATTGTTCTTGTAGTAATAAATACTTTTATTTAGGAGTGTGTGTGTGATATTGTGAATGATGAAACATGTTTGTTACTGTTACCACGAGCCCCTGATCCCATCCTCAGAATTGTTAGTAATCCAAAAGCAATTAGTCTATTGCAGTAATTCATTGATTAGTGTTCTGAGGGGCCACAATAACCTGTCTTTCACATTAATCGCTGGTACTTTGAACCAAGTCTACCTGTGTCACCCTTGTTTGGGAAAGCACACCTTGTTGAGCTACTCTAGAGTCGTAACTTATAAAACAGTTGGCTCCCAATATGGGGCTCATATGTTACGGTCACGCCTAAAATTGTTTATAAATATTCACACACACATTAGCCATTATTATGTTATTACAGAGACATCTGTAATAATAATGGTTACCTCTTTATGGGGATAAGGGAGCACTTATCTGTCAAGCTTGACTCATAAAAGATTATTCCCCATTCTGTGGGTTTTCTATTTCTTTGATTTCAATTTTCAAATGAATCCATTCATTATGGCAGCACCTATTGAGATGGGGTCAATTGCAGGGAAACAGTCACTCAGCATCTCAAAGCTTGAGGTGTTCCCAATGAGGAGGGGCATTTACTTTTGTAATAGCTGCACATCCAGCGTATGCCTTTCAGACCTTTGGCTCATGGGTGGAGTTCGAGCCTATTGATGCTGCCTCAGAGCAGTATCAAAAATATGCAGTTGTAGATCCGCCAGGGCTTACCAAATTTTGGAAATCCCTTTAACTTAAGAACACCAGAATTAGATTGGTGCATAAGCACAGATATGTCTGTGTGAGGCCTCTGAGCAATGAAGGAGCAACATAGTCAGTTTTTCCAGTTCTGGCTGGGAATACTCCTGTTCCTCGCCCTGGCACCTTAACAAATGCTGATGTGGTAGGGATGCTAAATTACACAGTTACATTATACTGGAGACTTGTACAATTTGTACTAAACACTTTGAGCTCCAGACCTGCTGTCGCCGAAAGACCTGCAGCTCCTACTCAAATGCAAACTATTAGTCCTCAGACTATTAGAGCTATCATGGGAAAAGTGCCCACCTAGCATGATGAAAAGGCTTTCTGTATTGCTTGCAAGACAAATCAAGTGTAAGCAGTGTATCTATACACTACCCCACAAGACACACACAGAATACTTAGTAGGTGTCTCCTTCTTGGAATGGTACTTCCCTTTCAGGAGTGGAACATCTGGAGAATCATCTTTGCATTCCTTTATACCAGTACACATGTTACACCTTCACTGGTGGTCCTCCCTTATGTACCTAGACAGTTCAGAATGAACATGGAGCTGTCCCAGCTCGGATTTAAAAATTAAATTAATGGGAAACGTATCTACAGTGTCCCCTATCATCTTAAGCAGTATTAAGAGAGAGGCTTCAGTTTGGCTATGAGTCAGAGACTAAAACACTTCTGTTCAAGACTGTGAACGGCAACTACCAAAAATAATTGCTGAAGTTTATGCCTTCATAGACGGAGATACCTTGGGTACTCGACCCATTAAGCCACATTTATAACCTAAAAATGACATTGAGTTCTCAGTTGAAGAGAAATCTACAGTGGAATGTAAGAAAAAACAGAAAGCTAAAGATTAAAAACGGACTGGATCATCCACTACTCAATAATCCGGGAGAGGCGTCTATAACTTAAGAGACCACGAGAAAATAAAAAAAACTTGAGTAGTACCAATATTCTGACAGCCAATCTTCACGTTCTCTGCAGGACACTGATGGCAAAGGAAGATAGAGGGGTAGCTGATCCGAATAATGCATCACTGAAAAAATATCAAGGGACAAAATATCGACTTGCAAAAATATCATGGACAAAATATCGACAGTCAAAATATCGAGTTTGTATCTACAAACAGGTAAGTACAAAAATATCGAGTACAAAATATCGTTTACAATAATATAGTTATAAAAAATATCGACTTTATTAAAAACAGTGTTTAATTAAATAAATATTAAAATTTAATTACTAAAATATACTTAAAAATACTTAAATTAACTTATACTAATTAAATAATAAATGAAAATAATAAAAATATTTTTTTACTATCATATTTGTTAAAACATATATATATAGGAACATACTATAATTAAATAAGATACTATTATATTACCGTACAATACCAGAAGTGTAAAAAATACTATTCCCACTCCAAAGAGTATCGACGGTCACATTATCGACTTGCTAAAATATCATAAAAAAACTGAAAACTGACCCTGAACCCTAAAAATACCCCTTTACCCAAAAACCCAAAACTGACCCTGAACCCTAAAAATACCCCTTTACCCATAAACTGAAAACTGACCCTGAACCCTAAAAATACCCCTTTACCCAAAAACCCAAAACTGACCCTGAACCCTAAAAATACCCCTTTACCCTAAAACTGAAAAGTGACCCTGAACCCTAAAAATACCCCTTTACCCAAAAACTGAAAACTGACCCTGAACCCTAAAAATACCCCTTTACCCATAAACTGAAAACTGACCCTGAACCCTAAAAATACTCCTTTACCCAAAATTAATCAATATTATTTAATTACCAATTAATTATTAATTAACAATAACAACAAAGTAAATATATTAGCACATTAGCTGTAATTAATTTAATAATTAATATTATTTTTTCCCAATTAATTACTTAACAATAACACAAAATCATATATATAATTACCAATTAATTACTAATAAACATATGTACAAAATTATAATAATTAATTAACGAATTAATATTAATTACTTATCAATTAATTATTAATTAAAAATATTTTACAAACATATATTAATTAATTAATTATTATTAAATTACTTCCCACCCTATTCCCCTATAAACCCACAACCCGCTACAGAATTACATTACTCAATTATTATAAAAACAAAATTCATTTAATAAAATATTTTATAACATTAATACACACTTTTCACACATACTATTACATAATAATACACTATAAAATATTATATATTATTAAAAATTCGATATTTTTGCTATCTATATTTATACAGTCGATATTACTTCACTTACCTTACAAACGATATTTTTGTAGTCGATATTCTGTCCAGTCGATATTTTGTCCCGTCTATATTTAAAAGTCGATATTATGTCCAGTCGATATTTTGGAGTCAATATTTTGTCTGTGCACCCCGAATAATGAAGAAAAGAGGAGTACCATAGGAAAAGGAAACCAGGACACAAGACTAACGTCAGAGTAAAGAGGGAATTGAAAGGATTGGACTCTTAAACCACAGTAAGGAAGAGGAAAGTAGCAGGACTTTCTAAGAAACATGCTGGTCCACCTGCGAGTCCTTCTGCAAAACAGGACTTGGGCGAAAGTGCTCCTAGACAGAACTGCAGAAGTCACAATAGCACATCAGATGCTTCATAGTTTTCTAAATGCAAATCCAACTTATAACTTCGTACGGATCAAGACTCCAGATCAACATTTAAATCCTCCTGAAAGGGTTTACAGTCAAAATATAAATATTGAAGAGGACATAGCAAGTAATATCAAAGCAGTCTTTTGGGCAGAATTATATGATGGTTATGACATCATCCTAAAATAAGAGGACTGGCCTCCAACATTTATTAGGGAAGCATCACGTGGGGTGTAAGCCACAAGGGTAGGCCTCTCCTTCATAGTACCTGAAGATATCACAGAAATGGATGCCAGCAAATGGGGATTACACCCACAAGTGTCCTTACATAGAAATCAAACAGCTGGGGCAATTAATCTAGTACACATGTTATTCCCCTACTCAGCTAAGCATAACCAGATGCACAACATCCTTTAAAACCATAGGCAAAATGTAGTATAAATGCAATATTAGATCAATTACAGTACCAGAGCATAATAGTGCCTTGCCGCTCATCAATGAACATGTCCCTTTTTCCCGCCTCCAAACCAGAAGGCTCCTATAGATTAGTCTTAGACTACAGGAATTTGAATGCTAACACACTAACTTATGCAGTCCAAAATGCTTATAACAGAGTTTTAATGACTAACCTGGATCGGAAAAAATACAAGACAACCCTGGATATTTCCATTTCCTTTTCCAAATCATAGTGCCTGAAAGTGAGCAACTGCTTTCAGTTTCAACTCAGTACACTTTTCATTGCAATATTTACCCATGGGCTATAAGAACAGTCCTGGATTGTTTTCAACATGAATCATGATGACCGTGCAACAGATCCTGGGGTACTGTAATACACTGATGATATCACCTAACCATGATAAATAGAATAGTGACCAAATTGACATCACATGGTTATAAAATAATTTAAAGAAATGTAATATTGTCTACCTAATGGTAATCCTCTTGGAATATGAAATATCCAGCGAGTGCATGGGTTCAGCTCCAGACTTCCTCCAGAAGTGCAATACCTTGCAACTCCCTGATACACTGAAAAAGTTGCAGTTCCTGTTGGAATTTCTCCACGTTGAACGTACGTATCTGCCTCACAACACTGTGAGAGTGAAGCCTTTGAATGACCTGAATTCTTCCATGTTCTTATGTAAAAAATGTCTGAACACTCGCACTGATATAATACATGCTCTGCAAGCAGATATGATTGAGATTTAATATTTACAAACTAAGAACGATAAAACCAACCTAGTTATCGGAGTCATACCCAGTCACTATGGGTACGCTTATGTGACCTACAATGAAGGAAAGACTATTGCTTACAAGTCTCACTTATATTCCCTAGCTGAAGCATGTTTTGCTTTCATTGAAAAAATCCTGATGGCTATACAAACAACTATTCCAAAGGAGCACCCTTTGGCATGGGAAAAACATATCCTTGTTGTTTCTTCTGTACCAGCACTAGAAGCAGCTACCAAGGTAAGGTACCAAGGTAAGCACTGCCTACATCAGAGATGGGTGCAGTGGGCTTCCACTTTGAGTGCAGTGGATGTAAAGTTGCAGTATGATCCTTCTCTCCTCACTGGAGTGTCTTCCATTCAGATGTCTCTGTCCAACCTAGGGTATGAACTAAATACAAATACTCCTCAGCCTACAAAGCAGTACAAGGTGTAGTAAGGATGGTGAATTCATGCCACAGTGCCCCAACACTAAAATCTTAGGTGAAAGTACTGCACAATATGTAGAATTATATGCCCTGCTACTTGCCTTACAAAAGGCTGGCTCATTGGTGCCTACAGTTATTGATTCTGACTCATCCTTCTGTGTGCAAGGTTATAATGTCAATTTTCAACATTGGTGGTTGAATTGATTGAAAGGGAAAATCTATAAAGAATAAACAGCTTTGATGAAAGAGAGCGGTCTTACAAGACAAGCCTCGGTCGGTGCATGTGAGGTGCACTTTGGGGATTGAGCATGAAGGTATTCATGTTAAAGGGAAGTGTGCAGCTGACTTAGTGAGAAAGGCTACAATTCAGACTGTTAGAGTAGCAGCACTAACCACATCTCAAAAAAAGATTGACACAGATACCTTAGCAGACACAAATGCAACCAAGCAAGCTGGGAAATCTCGTCTAGGTTTTCCTGCCAAATACTCCTACAACCTTAATTCATATACAATTCCTATAGTTACGATACCAGGAGTAGGATCCAAAAGCATACTGACTAGTCTGTCCTGATTAAATTAAAGCAAGGAAGCCCATGAGGGACTCGCATCCACTCATGCAGGAACTAACACAAATGTAGCAATGTTACAGCAGTGCTACTGTTGGCCTAGTTTAGACAAACATACTAGGGACTATGTTAGGCAGTGATATATTTGTCATAGATCAAAACCTCCACTGACAAAAGACCCTTTCCAGCTCCTATCATGATCTCAAATATCCCTTTCCAAGTGATTTATTGGGACACATTGGTCCCCTCCGTTCAGCCGACTGATATAAGTACTTCTTGATAGTGATTGATTCATGTTCTCTATTCCTATGGATTTGGCCATATAGAAATGCAAGTGCTTCAGCAGTAATAAAATATTTACAGTGCCTAGTGGCAATTAGAGCAGTTAATTCATTTCATTCAGATAATGGTCCTGAGTTTGCCTCTATGGCTTACAGATCATCAATGTCTGCGCTAGGAGTTTGTCTGTAATTCAGAAACCCATTCCAAGCTGAATTGAACAGAGTTGTTGAGCATGCCAGTGGCATGATTAAATAAGCTTTGACTGCTAGGTTGCTAAGTTCAAGTGTTAGCTGGAACCATAATCTGTATGGAATCCAAAACGCATTATTTAACTTGCCTTGATGAGTATTCAAAGGACACACTCCATACGAGGTCCTCTTTAGAGTTCCTATTTAAGCGCCAGGCTTACATCCTTCTGGGAAGGTGGTGGATGAAGATAAAGGTGACTTGGAATTACATTTGAGGGTTTTACAGAGTATCCAAGAAGTCAGAGACAAGAAGGCTAACACAAACCACTTTGATCCCGCCACCTGTGAAGAGAAGTTTTTCACAGCAGCTGATTGGTGGGTTCCCAAAGCTGGGGGACCTAGTTTGGGAGAAAATCCATGGGAGAAAATCCATGACGAGCAAACTTTTGAACCATCCTACAGGCCACCCATCACTGTTCTTAGGGTAACAGGCATCAGAACTGTTATTTTCCTCCTAAATCAAAAGGAAAGAGACGGGTGTTTATCGGCCATGTTAAAAAACACTATGTGGCCTGTCCAATATGCCCGACCACTGCAGACACCAAGAAGGATTCTGAATAGTGCCTCCTAACCTCTCACTACTCTGAATACTCTACCCCTTTGTGGGGAGTGTGTTCCTCAGGAACAATACCCTCCAATGCCCACCTTCTTTCAGCATTGACACTGTGATTAATACACTAGAGGATCAAAGTGGCCAGATGAGGGGAAGGGTTTTGGGGAGTGTACTGTGGGGAGGTAGACCTGGAACAGCGATGACCAAGGATTAGTGCAGAACAAAAAAGATAGACACAATTAAATCAGTTTCAGTAAACATATGATATGCATGCAACACTACGCCCTCTTAGCTGTATGAAATTTAACGGTGTATTCACATACTAGCACGGATTTCAGGCATTTGTGTTTGTTGAGCTCAAGGTATCATTTATCCTATGCTTGCAACTGTTGGCTGCTTTAGTAAAAGTCTATAGTATTTCAAAATATTTGCTCTCCTATTACTTTAAGCAAAAGTCACACATGCTTCATGCCCACTAGAGTTTGTGCCTTCCACAAGATAATGATTCATATGGTTCTCAAAGGTAATTAGGTAATCATTATAAGCATGATAATTTGATATAACATGTTTTTGTATGTTCTCAACTTTCTTTTCCCATTAGTTTTTGTGTGTTCGCAAAGAATCTGTATCACTTACAATATTGTGTGTCCCATCAAGTCCTTAGAACTTAATGGCATTAATCGTAATTGTTCACTGCGTCCCATTCATGGTCACTCGAGCACACTATCACCACTCAACTACTGTTTGCCGATTTGACTTGTTTTTATGGCCTAAGAATCTCTTACTCTGCCACTCTAACTGAAAATCATTCAGTGATTCATTAGACTAGGGTTATTGAGAAGAGAGGGCTGCTGCCAGTATGTGGATCTGTGCTAATCATGAGCGCTAATCTACGGGCAGGCCTCACTTAAATTGGCTTCTGCAGTGACCGCACCCAAGATGGGAACTGTGTTGTTATGTGTGTTGCCAGCTGCATTGTCATGTTCCAAACAACTAGAATGTAAATCATAATGTTATTATGGGGAGCTGGTGAATTATACTTGCATGGCGCAATTATTGTTCATGGCCCGCATTGCGCCTTATGGGCAGCATTAATTTCATACGGGCCCTGAGGTTTGCAAGTAATCCATTAGTCTATGGGTTTTTGCTGCAGGAAGTCACAGTAAGGTATACCTCGCAGCGCAGACAGCACAATCACCCACATAAAGACCAGTGCACACATAACAAACAGGGTCCCAAAGCACACTTCAGCAACCAAGATTTGCTCAGGTGCCCGAGGGATGGGCTAAAAGGTCACAGGTCATAACGTCCTTGAACAAAGCAGTAACATTTCTGGCTTGAGTAAGCATGGGCGGAAAATCCGTTTCGCTCGCGGATTTTGCGGATTTTCGGTAAATTCGAATCTCCCGCAAAATCCGCAAATCCGCGAGCAGCGGATTTTATGGCTTGCTCGCACTGTTCGCGTGAGTTTGCGGCTTGCCAGTACAACTTCGCACCCCGCGAGTAAGTGCTAAATTGCAGAAATACGATCTTAGCAAAACTGAAACTACTTACCAGGTTCAAAAGTTCAGGCTCATCATTAGTAGCCATTTCCTGTAGTGCTTCCTGAGGGGCCCCTCCAGAGTTCAGTTGCCAGTTGCAACTATTATGTGACCCTGCTCTGAACCTCAGAATAGTTACACATATGCCACAAAGGTCCTGAATTACAGCTAAGGGAGACAAGCAGGAGCCAGGCTGGAAGTTAAAATCCATTAATCAGCCCCTAATGCATTATTGTCAGTTGGGGCAGGGCAGGTGTTGTAACTAATTTTGCAACAATGAAAGCACTTAGCAAGTGCAAAAGATCACTAATCAGGAAGCACTAAGGAAGCAGGTGCCAGCTAAAAAAATATTCTGTGACACATTAATCAGCCCCAAATTAATTCAGGTCACTTGAGGCAGGGAAGGTGTGCTTTGCTTTGCCGAAAATAATGTACACTGGACAACCAGAGGGTGTGGTGATGAAACAGAGGGTGGCATGGGTGGGCCAGAGGGTGGCATGAGTAGTCAGAGAGTGGCAGTGGTGACAGAGAGTGGCAGTGATGAAGAAGAGTGTCCCAAACAGGCTGGACACGTAGAAACAACAAGTTCGCAAAACTTGCGACCCGACAGGTAAGTTCGCAAATTGAGAAATTGTAAAAACCCTCGCGAACTGGCAGAAACACGCGCGAACACAAAAAAAAAAATCCGCAAATTCGCAGGAATTCGCGGATTTTGCGGATTGCGAGTTCGCAAATCCGCAAAATTCGCGAACGCGAGATTCGCAAAATTCGCCCATGCTTAGGCTTGAGTTCCCAGCCAGGCATACTTGAGCAAAACACTCTATGAAGAACATTGAGTGCAACAAACACAGCTAAAGCTGCTAATATGATAGTGGGTACTATTCAACATAATTCAATGTTTTACTATGAAATTCCACCTAATGATATGTCATTAGGAATGGTACCCTTTTTGAAAACCTCGAGAGACCAATGACATTGCAATTGACTCTGGATATTTCAGAGGCGATTTTTCAGCCCTTACTACGGTCACTCACCACAGAAACTGCTTCATGGTTGCTAATGTTTTGTGATAAGTATTTGATTCCTCTGTGGTCCTATGCCTGGATGTTTTTGGAACTTTTCTTCTCATCAGGTGGTTATCAATGATACTCGTCATTCTACTACTACTGAATGGACATTTCGTCCTTACAAGAACAATTGCATCACCTGTGGTTCTTTAACACCTGCCAACTGAATTCACATAAGTCCCTATAAGAGGGTCCTTGTATCAATACCTAGACATCGGAGTAGACAAGGGCAACATCAAATGATTACATCAAAGAGTATTGCTACATATAAAAAAATGTATTATCAGAGCAAATCATTTTTTATCTTTTCATAAATAGACATAATACATATCAAGTCATATCATGGTCATTTTCTTCAATGAAAGAGAAACTCATTGGTCCACGTCCCACACAACCAAATTCATACCACAATCAAATCATCAGACATTCCACAATTCAACATAACTCATACATCAAACATACATGAAATCCAAATAGCACATAAGCGCCACAGGATGGTTAGATGACAAGTTGGAGACAAATCATCGGGGGAAGAAAAAAGCAGCATATAGATGAAAGAATGCAGGAAAAAGACAATCCAACAACCCCGCAAGAAAAAACGCCAACGCGCGTTTCGGTGTGTTGCCCCAGCCGGGGCTACACCTTCATCAGGGCAGAGATGTACAAAGGAGTGTGGGACAATATATCTGTGAACATAAGAAGAAATACATATATCAAGATAACACATATATCAAGCTAATCATTGCTACTAGCAGGTCAATATTTTTATTTTTGTCAAGTACATGGTGCATCTTGAACGGCTCCGTAAAAAAATGATTATATCAATATGATACTTAAAAAATCCAAATATGGAGAAGAAAGCCTGAAATAGACTGTTTTATCAGAGTACATATAAAACCACAAGATAAATATAATGGTATTTTAAATATTATTCATACTTAAGAAGGAAATGGAAAACATATGTTAAAGAGAAACCGTCAATCAGAAACGAACAAAAAAGCTATGTGTACTTTAAACATGCTTGTGTGGAGAGAAAAAGAAGGTTAAAATGCTGAGCAGGGAAACAAGGAAATGTGTGAAAACGAATTTAACAGAACATAAACATCCAATATCCCAGTGAAAAAAAGGAAGAAATGGTGTTCCAAGGGGCTCCCTACCTGTAGTCCAAAATGGATCAACACGCCTAGGGGAAACTATCCCCTATTTATCAAGTGCGTATAGGAGTTCCGGCATTGAGAGCTTAAAAGAAATGCTCTAAGAAGGATGAAAACAAGAGCAGAGCGACACATAAGCTCTCAATTTCAAATTGATGTATACAAACAACCTCAGCGAGAGAGTGAGATAAACCGCCCTATAGAAGGGAAAGTGTAAACACCTACCAGAGGTCAGTCTCGAGATCATCCAAAAAAGTACATCCGATTCCTTCCTAGCAACCCATTCAGGTCGTAGAGCGATATCTTCGGCTTTGAATATGAGGGGAAAACTTTAAAACTCCAAGTTCGAGCTCATTGTAGATTTGGGTATGATAGACAAGCGGTCTAAAAAATGCAAATATGAATCTCTTTAGGATAAGACCTCCAAGTAAACTACACAGACGCCCGCTGTATATGCATAAGCGCCTGTTACGCGAAGATAGATCCTAAAACAATATATGGCTAAATGCTCTCACCTATCAGACTGAGGGAAGGGACCAAAGGTGTAAATGCATTAAAATAGGATAGATAAATTAAGGCCCATACTTGACATAATAAAAAATAAAAAATATAAAATTGTCGCCGCCAGATTAACAATTTGGGATGACTACACTGAGGTCGAACAGATTTAGGAATTGACACAAAGTAGACATAGGCTCCACACTATTTAAAGCCCATATACAGGGTAAATGAATAATCAGTAAGAGGGAAGATGGAAAGAAAGTAATGCACACTGAGAAAGCCCAGCATTACCAAAAGCCAGTAACAATATTGCAAAAGTCTTAACGTTTAAAAGGTGCCACTTCAAGAGATAGACCTAAAAATATAAAGCAAGTGCTATCGGTGGCATGCGCTAAGAATACCACCAAGGAGGTCGTCTCAAATTAGTTTTTTTAAGTATAATATTGATATAATAATTTTTTTCGGAGCCAGTCAAGATGCACCATGTACTTGACAAAAATAAAAATATTGATCTGCTAGTAGCAATGATTAACTTGTTATATGTGTTATCTTGATATATATATTTCTTCTTATGTTCACAGATATAATGTCTCACACACCTTTGTACTTCTCGGCCCTGATGAAGGTGTAGCCTCAGCTTGGGCGACACACCGAAACGCGCGTTGGCGTTTTTTCTTGCGGGGTTGTTGGATTGTCTTTTTCCTGCATTCTTTCATCTATATGCTGCTTTTTTCTCCCCCGATGATTTGTCTCCATCTTGTCATCTAACCATTCTGTGGCGCTTATGTACTATTTGGATTACATGTATTTTTGATGTATGAGTTATGTTGAATTGTGGAATGTCTGATGGTTTGATTGTGGTGTGAATTTGGATGTGTGGGACGTGGTCCAAAGAGTTATATTTCTCTTTCATTGAAGAAAATTACCATGACATGGCTTGATATGTATTATGTCTATTTATGAAAAGATAAACATTTTTTTGCTCTAATAGTATAAACATTTTTATATGTATCTATACTCTTTGATGCAATCATTTGATGTTGCCCTTGTCTGCTCCAATGTCTAGGTATTGATGCAAGGACCCTCTTATAGGGCCATATGTGAATTCAGTTGGCAGATGTTCTTCCTTTATTAATTGCCATTTGCTTATGTTATAAAAGTTTCAACGAATGATGGTATAATACCCGATTCTTTTTCAGATGACTGGGACATTAAGACTGTTGAAGGAATGATGCCTGATTTACAGTCAAATGCTAGTTTGAATAATGGGGATCCTTATATTAAACTCAGCAATTAAAAGCAATGTATTGTTTTCACCACAATGCACATAATTTGATACATAGGACTGGCTATACTAGAGATGTTCATAGTCACACACAGTTGGGACATTGTGAGGCTCTGCCTCCTAATAGTCATTCTAATTTCTTGAAGAAGTCCCCTTACTTTCAAAGTACTGAACGGGAACACCCTTCAGCCTTTTATTTTACAAAGAAGTTACATCAGCCTGTGAAAATTGTAATCACTACCAACAAGCTGATTTACTCTCCTGAGTTTAGTCACAACCTGGCTATTAAAGGATATGAGTATTGGAAAGCAAATGTTGATGAAAAAAACATTTGCAGAGCCAAATTAGACAGATTCAACACAATGAAGCCTTATTTTGCGCCTGTATAATACTAAATTAAATAATCTAACTATCTAACAGACTACTTGTCTGGGATTTGGAACAATGTAGAAATTAAGGAAACCTTACAAAGGTCAGTATGACTATGTTCAATAATTGGCCACTTCAAGTAAATATGTCTGACTCAGACATAAATGATATGAAACAAAATGGAACTTATAATTCAACCCCATTTCCTGTTGAAGGTTTGGCATTATGCACCTATAAATCTGATACCTGCATGCACTGTTTTCTTTCAAACATTCCTGCACCTAAAATCAATCATCCTGATCCATGAATCAATACACAAACACCTGTAGTAGTTACCCCATATGTTGTAGGTAAGTTACGTTAATGATGGTTGGAACACTTCTGTGTCAGTTGTGAAAGAAAACAGTTTTCACCAATTAATGAGAACATGGATTTTTCTGACTTTTTTCTTTGACCACGTTCTCAAAGAAGTAAAAGATCCCTTGCAACAGTAATAAACACCATCTATAATGAGTTAAACAAATGTTCAGAAAAAGTGACTGCAGATAGACTTAGGCAGATAGGTCAAGAAAACATGCCAGCAGCTTTTAAAGTTATTGACAATGGAATACCCACACATTCGAAAAGAGTGTACTCATTAAATCACATTTTGTCTGCAGCCTTAGACATTCTGAAAGGAGACATGCATTTATTACAACATGTTTGCGCTCACTTAAGCGCAATAATAACATTTAATTGAGCACTGCAAACACTTAGATCAGGTTTTGTGCTTTGGCAACTTCTTAAGGAAACCTCCCTATTTTGCTCATATTATTTGAAACACACTAAAAAACAATGTCTAAGAAAGAGGCGTCAACACACCATCAAGTACACTATTAAGTATAGAACAAGTTAAAACGCACAATTCACAGTCAGTGACACTCCACCTATTACCTGTCTAATACATAGTCTTATTTGATTGCACATTACAAAGTTTAATTTTCACGACCCTCAAAAGTATAAATCCATTGGCTGGTATGCAACTATGCACAATTCACAATTTGTTCCATTCATGGAAATTTCGTTTTGGCCACATCTGGGTAGATGAAAATGAATATGACCCTGTTCATATCAGTACAGCAAATTGCAGAAATCCTCTTGGGCACTCTCCTCCATGCGACACCATGCGACACCATGTCATTACACAGAGTATGTAGTGCTTTGATACCAGAGTTAAATTGTTTTTTGGCTGTTTCCCTCATTGTGTTCATTACCATACATCATTTACTCCTGAATAACAGTTCTCATTTATTTCCAAAAATGTGTTACTTGCTGAGGGTTGGAACCCAGAAACAATACAGTGTTGTGAAAGGACCGTTTATCCACGCCTTGAAATAGCATTAATAACATCCCATGACCTATTATCAACATGAAATCTGTGCGTTTTGAAGATCTAAACAAAGTTATTGTCTGTTCTCCTGCAATAAGAAGTCCAGACACATTTTGCAGATAACATACAAACAATATTTAATTTGTCTGTAACAACTGTTGTTGTGCATCTTTTTAAGAACATTGGATCTGGTCTTGTGACTGACGAAATGTTGGCCAACTATGGTATTGACTGTACTCCAAGATAGTAAACATAATTGATAACAGCAAATATGAGAACAACTCTAAACTTTAGACTGAAATTTTAAATTAACAGATTTATTGTCCGTAAAAAACCTTTAGGAATGTTATTGTGAAATATTGGGAAATCAATAGGAAAAAACATTGCTACTTTGTGTTTCTCTGAAACAAATAAATTGCACCCAAAATAAATATGAAGGCTTTATATAATTTAAAATCTGGACTAGGTATGCTTAGAGGAGAAGTCTACATACGACGAAATTTTGGAGGCATTTAGTAATATTTCTACTATCACCCAGGGTGTGCTAACTAGGACCCGCCCCAAAAAAAGTAATAGTGCTAAGGGTTGGTTCGATTCTCAATGCACTAAGAAACATAGGGCCCTCAAACTAGCTTTGAGTGAAACGACAAGGGACCATGAGGCAATAAGGGTACACAGAAAGGCATATCATTTAGCTAGACACCAACGGAAGAAAACAATTAAAGAAAAAGCATGGCAAGATCTAGTGAAGGCTGCAGAGAGTAGAGAAGCAAAACTATTTTGGCAGGTAGTTAACACACCGTTCCTCAATAACAAAGAGGCAGCTAGGATGTAAATAGCCATCGATGAAAAAACGTGGGTAGAATTTTTCTCAAATGTTTATTGCAATACCCAAGAGGAACCGCAAATAGCGAGTAACCATTGTCCCATTCCAATCGAGTTTACCCTAGACGAGGTACAAATGGCCATAAATTCTACTCAGAATAATAAAGCCCCGGGACCAGATGGCATCCCTAGCGATCTTTACAAGATGAATACCGACCTATGGGCCCCACTTTGTTTGCGGGTCCTAGGTGCTTGTTGTGTTAAAGGTTTTATTAAAACATGGGCAGAATCAGTAATAATTCCTATATATAAAAAGGGTGACAGGGAAAGCCCATCAAACTACAGACCCATATCTCTCCTGGACGCATTAATGAAAATTGCAGGGAGAGTGGTCTTGACTAAATTACAGATATGGGCTGAGGAAAATGACATTTTAACACCCGTACAATATGGGTTTCGGGCAGGGATGGGTACGGTTGAGCAGGTTTTAAACTTTGTATTGCTACAAGGGAAGTATACTAGAGCCAAAGATGGTTGTCTCTATGCAATATTTGTCGATCTCTCCTCCGCATTTGATTGCGTAGTACACACAAAACTCTGGGAAACACTAGAGGAGATGAATGTAGACCCAGCTATTGTTCTCTTTTTGAGACAAATATACTCAAACGCAACTGCCAAAGTAAGTTATGGTCTGGGGGGGGGGGATGCACCGGGTCTTTCCGCATACAGAAGGGGGTGAGACAAGGCTGCGTGCTGGCCCCATTCCTCTTCTCATTATATACAAATAGCTTAGAGAAGGAATTGGGGGCCAGTAATATTGATTCACCGAAGTTTGGCAATAGGCAGATTTTCTCCCTCTTGTATGCGGACGACGCCGTGTTAATGGCTAGAACGAAGGTGGGTGCCCAAAAGGCCTTAACCAAGTACGTAGAATATATGGAGGCAAGAGGCCTTAAACTCAATGCTAAGAAGTCCTTTGTGATGTGCTGTAGTAAAGGTGGCACCAGATGTAATCAACTTAAAGCGGCAGGTCTCCAAGTACAATATACTAAAACATTTCCATACTTGGGGGTTACAATTGATGTATCTGGGGCTTGGGGCCCTGAGGTGAAAAATAGGACCCTAGCTTTTAAACGATCGATTGCGGCTGTGACAAACTTCGCAAGCAAATTGGGTAAAAAACAACCTGAAATCATGCTCAACAAATATGTGGCAAAATGCAGAAGTATTGCTCTCTATGGAGCAGGGATATGGGGGTATCAGGACGTAACATCGCTCCAAATTGTTGAAAATAATTTTTTTAGATACCTTCTGGCCTTCCCGAAGGGCACATCTGTTTATAACTGTCACGCTGAATTAGGCAGGGACCATCTAACAGACCTGATTAGAATCCAACCAATTCTGCTCTGGCGCAGAGTTTGGGCGACACAAGAACTAGGCCTAAATCAGGGAATAATCAGCGATGTTATGGCCCTCGACAATGCAAAACGCATTAAATGGCTTGAGTATGTTAGGAGGGTCCTAACCGACATCCACAGGCCAGAATGGTACAGTAACCCCAAACAAATTGGGGAAATCCCAAAGAAAGTCCTGAAACAATTATGCATGGAGCACTTTACCATATTAAGGCTTGGAGGAGAGGTCATCAAGAAAACTGTGCCCGAACATCAGCTGCTGTTGACCACCGATAGAATGAAACCATACCTAAACCTTGTGACTTTGGGGTTTGATCGTTTCATCTTGACCAGATTTAGGTTTAACTTATTCCATCACCTAGTGTCGTTTCCAGTTAAAAACGACTGGCACAGAACTTTGGCCGTATGCCCATGTGACAACATATCGTCCCAAACTACCTTCCACCTGGTTTTGTTTTGTAAACTGTATAATAAAGAACGCTCCAGATGGATTAAACAATATTTGAAATGTGGGGCCTGGCGGCAATATAGGCCAGGGTATTTGAACTTGCAGCAACTAGGAAACCCGCTATGTATAATGACTATGACAATGTTTTTAAAAAGTGTTTTAAGACGACGGAATTCATTATGAATTACTAATTATTCAATTAATTCACTGTAACTGATTTAATACTCTTTTTAACCTAAATGTTATTTATGCTTGTTGGATTGTATAGATATATTTTTGTATGAGTCTGCTTTTATGATTTTTAACATTGTGAAAATCGAATAAAGCATATTGAAATTGAATTGAATTGCATAGGGAATAAAAGTCCCTACATGTAAAAAATATATTTTTGCCAAAATATGTATTTTCAACGACTAAGAATAAAGGAAGAAATTGGTGGAAAACGAATAACTGAACATTTGTTAATTGTACACATTAAATCAGAGTGTTGTGCAATAATAATGCTTATATATCATCTTGAGTATGTATGGATCACTGGTTCTGTTTTATTTTGAGCTGCAAGGTAATCAGAAACTGATCAGTGGAAGAAGTATACAAAATGAAGTAGATAGGGTAGCACTGCCCAATAGATTTGCAATCTCTTGCCGTTATCTAAGTTAATAAAGAGTTGAGCTGGTAAATAATGATATAAACACTTAAACCCAGGGCATGTCACCTCAGAGATGGCCATCATCCCCTTTATCAGCATTTTAAAAACATTGAGGCTAATGGAGTCTGATTCAGAGTTTAACAATTTAATGCAGCTGGTATTTCTTTGCATTTCTGTTAAGAGAGCAACCATGTACAAATTCCTTACAGGTGTGATGAATATTTTCAGGCAGTACCTGTTCAATTATCTTATCGTTGGTGTAAATAAATATTTTTAACCTCCCAAATCAGGCTGATTGGAATATTGGAAGATTATTGTAAAATATCTTTCTCATTGTTATTTTTTGCAAAGCGTTTACTTTCTTAATGCCATTTTGAAATTACACTCTCATCGTATCAATTACATTTGTGAGGAAGGGGTCTGGAAAAGGAATAAATCATATATTGCATAGATTGTCATTTGAAGTACTACAAGGTATTAGATGACATCCTTTATAGTTTACTGCTTAATTTGTACAGTACCTCTATGAATGTCTTCACTGCAAAGGCTAGTTACTGCACTGAATCTAAGTTTTACAATGCATCAAGCAACATGAATTTCCTCGTAATAAAACAAGCATAACATTCATGAGAAATAGCTGCCATTCATTTTGCATTACAAATGAAGATTGGGAGATTTGGATAACTAATTTTGCTAGTACTATTGATTATTCTTTTTTGCTTCTTTTCATTGTTAGAAAAGGTCACCTTTTTCCTATGGAATGTATTTTCCACACATAGAAATAAACACACACATCCTTATACTCTGTAGCATATAATGTCTCAATTAGTTCTTGTATTAGTTTGGAATTAAATAGGAACGCGGTTTGTGATTGATATTTACTTTTAATCGTTAATTTTGAGTTACAGTGTCTAAGACACATTTCATCTTCTTTCTTTGCATTCAGCAGCGTCCCTTCCCAAAAATGGTTGTGCCTGAAGTAAACACATAAATAAATGAGGCCCATGAAATTACCATAGTTGTGGTGGACACTATGCATTTAGAATAAAATAAACGTCAATAACTAGAGCATAAAAGGATGACTTCACTTACTTGTTGAGGGAAGTGGGTAAGAATGACCAAGTATATGGAATTAAGTTTAATACCCGAATTAGTTAGTGAGTTGTTGCAGAAAAGTGTTGAAGAAGCATTTAGGGTGCATATGGAGCAGAGAGTGAAGGTTAAGTAGCTGAACATAAAAATTTGCTAAATTGTAAAAGGTTTCTTAAGCATCATTGATCATCACTGAATTAATAAGAATGGAGCCTCTCCTGTGAAAGATTAGGTTGCAATAGTGTGAGATTAGAACTTTTTGGATTATAATCATAAAGCTTCTTTGCTTCTCAGATAATTTGGCACTCCTGGATATTTTTAAACATACAGAATATATAAGTAGGTGTCGTAATTTGGCTATGGCCGAGGTAGCGCTTAGCTGTGCTACACGTTTCCCGCTTAACTTGACTATACTCGGAAACGCCATTTTGTGTGTCACGGCGGCCATCTTAGATCATAAGCGGCCTCGTGGCCAGCATGGCCTTTAGTCCGTTGTCCGTGCCATTGACCACTCGAGTTTGCCCAGCAACAGGCTATTTTTAGTACTGGTCAAGCCCGTACATGCGCAGTCCCCACTGACCAGTCACCCCTCAGGAATGTGCCGCCAAACTGACCAGCGGGGTTGTAACCCCTCCAATGAGCTGGCTGTGTTCCAAAAGATGACCATATATGTACATAACGCTTTGTAAACTTTGTACCGCCTATTGTTTTATTACCTGCGAATTGTATAAAAGAGCGAGTCACACCGATGTTCGGTGTGATACTTCTTGCATTACCGAAGGGTGCTGTAGGAATGTACCACCACCCCATGGGGTCTTAATAAACTTGTTCTTTGAATTTTTCAGTTTCCGTGCCAACAGTTCTTTCGATGTAAATGGGTTATCTTCGGAGCATGTAGGCCTTGGGAACCCGATACTACAAATTGGCGACCACGAAGGGACTCATCGGCGACTCGGATGCCCGAAGGAGAGGTCGTGACGAAGGTTTGGACACTCGCCATGGACGCGCGCTGCCACTGAGTGACCCGAGTCTTGGCACCCACGGTGTTTCTTCCTTTCCTTCCGATCTGACCTTCCAGGTGGCGCCGGTCTCCGACTGAGTTTTCGATCGTCGGTATTGCTGGATAAAGTGCCGTTTGGCTGATTCGATTAAAAGACCTTGGCAGTTGGAATCTGGACCTTTGAGGCTTTGGGTAAGATTTGTGATCGGTAAGGTAGTCTACGGACGCTTACTGAAGTTCTATGATTTGTGATCGGTAAGGTAGTCCTCGGACGCTTACCGAAGTTCTATGACCTATGACTTTGATTTGAGTTAGCTAACATTTGTGAATTTGTGAACTTTGAATATATATATGTGTAGTGCACTTCACATAGGCAGGCATGTAGAGATGTTTCTCTAATTTTGTTTTTTTCCTTTGAGCGGCACATTTGTGTGAAGTACTGTAAGTGCCATTTTATACGGTGTCGCGCTTTCGTGATACTTTTTGAACATGCCTATTTTAAGCACACTCCGAGGGATGTGCTGTCTTGGAAATGGTACCACAATTAGGTTAGCGGAAGCACAGCCGGCTCCCCCAGAAGGAACACCAAATAGGGACATGTATATCAAATTTGGCCTTCCACCTATAATAAACAGTAAATTATGGAATAAGTACACTAAATCGGATCCTGAATTGCAATGGCCTCTACATGGGTCGTTCGATTTGCGTAAAGTACAGTTTGTGGAGCAATGTTTGTTTCAACGAAGGTCTAGACAAAACATGTTTGATTGTGTACGAATGTGGGAGAAAGCGGTGCGTGAGCGAATGAAACGTGAAGTTGCCTTGGCGGACAAAGAGCAGCGCAAGGCTGCTCGAGATAAGGCTTTACAGCTTGAGGAAAAAGAGGCTCAGGAAAAGAAAGAGAGGGAGGAACGGGAACGTCAATTGCAAACGACTGGTCAATTTCCTATTCGGCGACCGCTTTATCCTGTCCTTAACGTAGTTGGGCTCGTAGAGTGAATACGAATTTTGTTTCTCAGTCTGAACTTGTTATTGAAAGGGGTAATTGGACAGAACAAGAATTACTGTATTTTTTGGCTACTTTGGCAAATGAAGCTGTTACCGCATATCGTCAATTTTCAGATACGTTAGAACCTAAGGCTGTGTCAGTTCATCATGAGAATCTGGATAAAGGTTTATTTGATTTTGCAGATGTCGATGCCTTTTACAAGCAACTGATCCAGCTGCGAGATGAGACTGCCAGATTGCGGGAGGAGCGGAAAAAGAATAAGGAGTCCGGGCCGGAGTCTAGTGTGCAATCTAAGGAGTGTTCTCTCCGGGGTTCAGATAAGAGTTCTGCGATGCATGTTATGCCTATGCGTGAAGCCGCACCTTTGTATGTTCCACCAAAAGGGGAAGGTACAGATGATGATAAAATGTCAAAGGATGCGAAGGGGTACTTTATATATAACTGGGTGTATACGCCTTGGAATAGAGCGGATGTTATGGCGTTGAAAAATTCTTTACCTGACCTTCGTAAAAATCGGCAGCATTCTATGAAGGGGTGGAAGGGGCTATTTCGTCTTGTGTGATGACTCTTGTTGACATAGACCTGTTTTTTGGGTTAATACTTCCGCCTGATATGTGGAGACAAATTCGTAAAACTAATGATGAAACAATACTTGGGGGAACATGGAAAGAAATAAATGCAGCTGATTTAGATAGGGAACCGGCATGTAAGCCTTGCCAGTTGATTTTAGACCTCCCGGTAGCTATTTTAATTAAATTAAAAACGCTCGTACCTTCTAAAAAGATCGATTGGACTATGTTAGCCTCGTGCAAACAAAAGCCAGATGAAACGGTTTCAGATTTCTTTACACGCTTCGAAGAGGCGTTTCATGATTACAGTGGTCAATCTTTAACAGACGATACAGGTCGGCATTTGTTTGTAGATAAGTATGTGGCCAATCTCCTGCCGGAGATTGCAAAGCGATTGAAATCGAGTGAAAGTTCCTGGGCCACGGCGACCCCTGCGTCTTTGTTGACTATGGCTCAGTATTATGAGCGGCAGGAGTTGGAGGCTAAAGAAAGTGTTGATAAAAAAGTGAAAGAATTGAAAACGAAGGTGATGTTGGCACAGGTTCGTGGAACACAGGGTAGAGGGAATGAAAGAGGTAGACGAGGTGGAGGAAATACGTCATATGGTCGTACGGATATAGCGGAGGATCAATGCGCTTATTGTAAAGAGTTTGGGCATTGGGCTGAGGATTGTCCGGTACTTCGTGAACAACGTAGCCAGCGTGGGCGAGGAGGCGGTAGGTCGCGGGGCGGTTATACGGGGGCGAGAGGAGGTGGAGGTGATCGTGGAAGGGCTGAGGAGAGGGGTCGTGGCCAGGACGAACTAAATACTTTTGATAGACGAAACCAATATCAGATATTGGAGTGTGAGAATGTGGAGCACCAGGATTATGTGCATGCATAGGGCTGCGTAGGATGGGGTGCGGAACCAATTGAGGTGCCGGTAGATCAGGAGGGTCCATATGTAACAGCGGGCATTTTGGGTTCTACTGATCAATTCCTAGTCGACACCGGAGCAACTCGTAGTGCTTTGTCAAAGAAATTGGTTCCGAGGGCTCCCCTGTCTGGCGAAATGATAACATGTGTAGGGTTCGATGGCACACCCTCCCCTAGCCCATTGTCAAAACCCCTTGCACTCTGTCTTGACAAATTTTTTAGTTTTGGTCAATTTTTGCTATCGCCCTATACACCAGATAATATCCTGGGCATTGATTTGCTTAAATATTTTCGAGCAACGATACGGTGCGCTCCTGAGGGAGTGCGGGTCATCCTGAATGACAATTACCCTGACCCAAATAGGTTTTATACTATACTAGACGTTCCAGCTTTGGCCTCTCTCCCACACACGTTATGGGCGACCTCAGACACGGATGTGGGGGAGATGCGTATTCCACCTATTCATATTACTGTTAAGGAGGGGGCCTCTCTGCCACGGGTGCCACAGTATAAGATTTCGAGGGAAGGTGAAATTGCCCTGACTCATATTGTTCAAGATTTGATAACTGCAGGAGTGGTGGAAGAAGTTCCTTATAATGTTTGTAACAGCCCTATTCTTCCGATCCTTAAGAGGGATACTGATGACAAAGTCTATCGGTTTATTATTGACTTGAGAGAAATTAACAAAATTGTCATTCCCCAATACCCGGTGGTGTCCGACATTACGACCTTGCTCACACTGGTACCACCAACGGCAATGACCTTCAGTGTAATTGACTTGAAAAATGCTTTCTTTTCCATCCCTGTCCATCCCGATAGCAGATATCTGTTTGGCTTTACGTTAAATAATAAATCGTATAGATTTTGTCGTGTTCCTCAAGGTTACACTGAGAGCCCGAGTATCTACAGTCAGGCTTTGAAAAGACAACTTGATTCCTTTGAGTTACAATCGGGGGTTGTCCTTATCCAATATGTGGATAACCTTCTGCTTGCTGCAGATTCTTATGCACAATGTGAGGAGAGTACGATTGCGCTGCTTTCATTTCTGGCACAGAATAATCACAAGGTTTCTAAGAAAAAGCTACAATACTGTAGACCCAAGGTGACCTACCTCGGTCATCTTTTGTCTAAGGAGGGGCGTGCATTAACATCAGATCGAATTCAGGCGATTTTAGATACACCAGTCCCCCGCACACAGAGAGATGTACGCGCCTTCATAGGGTTAACGTCCTTTTGTAGGCAGTGGATCATGGGGTTTTCGCACATTATAAAACCCTTGCTAGCGTTACTGTCCAAAGCTACGCCAATGCCCCTTGAATGGACAGATGAATGTCAAAATGCTTTTGAACAATTGAGACAGGCCCTTTGCTCTGCCCCCGTACTAGGTACACCAGATTACACGAAGATTTTCACATTGTACGTACATGAGAAAGATGGGTGCGCGTTATCAGTGTTAGTGCAGACACACGGGGACAAGCAGAGGCCATGTGCGTATTTTTCTGCCATCCTCGATCCTGTAGCACGAGGGTTACCTGGGTGTTTTCGAGCAGTTGCAGCAACAGCAGTAGCGATACGGCAGAGTGAGGGAATAGTGTTATCGCATAAATTGTTGGTGTTAGTTCCCCACGCAGTAGATGCCCTGCTGAATCAAACAAAGACCCAATATCTCACGAGTGCACGGTTAACAGGATATGAGCTTACACTGTTGGCGCCACATATCACACTGAAAAGATGTGCTACCCTGAACCCTGCCACTTTATTGCCCTATCCGGTCGAGGAGGGTCAGGAAGAAAAACATCATGACTGTGTTTTCCTGACCGAGGAACAGACAAAGGGTCGTGTTGACTTACAGGATATGCCACTTCCAGATGTGGATGGGGAACTGTGGGTTGATGGGTCGTGTTTAAGGCTGCCAGATGGTACGACTTCCGCAGCCTATGCGATCACGACACTTAAGACAGTGGTGGAAACAGCTAGAATACCACAGAAATCGGCTCAAGCAGCAGAGCTGATAGCTTTAACAAGAGCCTGCGAACTGAGTGCTGGCCTATGTGTGAACATATACACAGACAGCCGGTATGCCTTCGGAGTAGCACATGACTTCGGCCTACTCTGGAGAGAGCGTGGGTTTTTGACTTCTCATAGAGTACATATTATGCACGGAGAATTGGTGCGTGATCTCCTAAATGCGTTGCTTTGTCCAAAGAAAGTAGCGATAATAAAATGTAGCGCCCATAAAAAGATCACCGATGAAGTGGGTCAGGGAAATGCCTTTGCGGACAGCATAGCGAGACAAACGGCTATGTCCCGAACTGACTCCCCCATGTACGTGACAAAATCCCAAGCTGAGCGATGGAATGATGCTAGAGCGGAGATATTAGATATTCAGAAATCAGCTACTGAATCAGAACTTGCGGTATGGGCAGTAGATGGGGTGCTAGATGATGAAGGGTGTTGGAGAAGCAAGGACATGGAGAGATGTAAATTGCCTGCAGCTTACTTGCAAGCGATGGTTCAGATGACACATGGGTTGGCGCACGTGGGGGCTCTTGCAATCACTCGATTGTTAACACGAGTTTGGGAACATCCCGAGATTGCTAATACTGCCAAGAGAGTAGTGCAGACCTGCCTGATATGTTTGCAGCACAATCCTGCAAAGGGGACCCATACTCCGAAAGGAGGGTTTGTTCCACCTTCTGTACCATTCGAGGTACTTCAAATGGATTACATCCAGCTTGAGCACTGCAATAACCTTAAGTATGTCTTAGTGGTGGTGTGTGCTTTTAGCAAATGGGTTGAGGCCTTCCCCACGAAAGATAATACAGCTTTGACAACAGCTAAGGTTTTGCTCAAGGAGTATTTCCCTCGATTTGGAGTTTGTAAATTTTTGTGGAGCGATAATGGGCCTCATTTTGTCGGGAAAATTGTGGAGTATGTGTTGAAAGGCTTGGGGATTCAGCAGAAGTTTTATGCTGTGTTCCACCCTCAGTCAGCAGGTCTTGTCCAGCGGTATAATGCCACGTTGAAAGTAAAACTGGCTAAGATTGTGGCGTCCACGTCATTGAAATGGCCGGATGCCTTACCGCTAGCATTTCTCTCTCTCAGATCGGTCCCCCACTCTCGAACAGGCCTCACACCATATGAAGTGGTGTTTGGAAGGCCTATGAATATTTGGGGGGTGCCTAAGCCGCGATTGATACATGATGTGCCTTGTATATTGATGAACGATTATTTGGCACGATTAACAAATGATTTACTTTCTATTCACCAACAGGTTCGAGAAGCGCTCCCTGACAACTCTACTGGAGAAGGCCATGATCTTCGCCCTGGTGACCACGTCATGATTAAATCGTTTGAGAGGGCGAACAGCTTGGAACCAAGGTGGAAAGGCCCCGAGCAGGTCCTCCTGGCAACTCGAACAGCTGTACGAGTGACCAATAGGAAGCGGTGGATACATTCAACACACTGCCGTCATGTCTCTCCTGATCTGGTGAATCCTGCTGTTTTGACCGACTTCCAAGAGATTTTGGAGAAAGAAAAGAGCCCAGCTGTGACATCGGCCGAAGTTGAGGGAGCCTTCCCGGACCACACTGCTTCTGGACGAGAGCGCTATAATCTGCGGCCACGATAAGAAGATTTTTTTGGGGGGTTTTCGAGACTGGTTGGTTACCGCTCTGGGGTTTGTGAAACGGAAGCCGGGAATCTCAAGGGGGGGGATCAGTTCTGCCAAGAGTAGCGACACCCGTCTTGACCCCGGAGAAGAAAACAACGGCTACCTCGGAGCTCAGCACCGTATTTTTCTTTTTTAGGTGTAATACACACATATGTACATTTGAGAATTTGTGAACTTTCTGAACTATTTACGACTTTGGAAAATAATTGAACTATGGCGTCTTCTGCATCACGGGACAAAAGAATACTTGGTGCCATCCTCTTTGTCTTGACGATTGTGGTAATAGCAGTGATAGCTTGGGTAGTTGAACTTGTGGTGCCTGCACGTGAACATTTGCTGCCGACTACCCCGGCTCCATCTGAACATTTTCATTTCACTTTGCCTTACCATGAAGAACGGCACCGACAGACTTATTTGAACAATAGCTTTATTCAAATACTGCATCATACGCATAACATGACAAACACGTCTAATTGCTGGGTGTGTGGAATGTTGCCCGGGCACCAGAAGAAAGGGGGCACTCCACTCATTCCACTCCCGTTCTCACATAATGGATCCTGCAATGCCTGGTACACTCTCCTCTTCACTTTGAGATGGCCAACAAAAGGGGGGGTGCTTTTCCGTTTGAATAAAGTATGTTATCATGACCGGGATGGGTATCCACGAGCTGAGGGTACTCGATTCGAATGGGAGGAGTACCGCCCCGATAATGTGTCTGCCCCACGTGTTTACAGCAATCAACGTAACATTAATGTCTCTAGCTCACATGTTATTAATGTTATTGCCACTAAAGCTGATTTGTGTATACGCAATAAAGGTAAAATATCGGTTGGGAGAAGCGAATGCAATACTACACTTACGTTTGATAGTCCAAATGGCATATCGTTTGTAGCATCTCGGAATACGTATTTTATTTGTGGAACGAAGGGTTATCATCAGCTCCCGTTGGGATGGTTAGGCACTTGCTATGTATCTTTTGTACTGGCCCCTGTATTTATTGCCCCACCAATGTATCATAATGACTATATTCTGTATCATGATTTCGTGCTGAATCGTGCTAAACGTGCTGTTGTTCTGGACGAAATCGACCAGACGGACACTGCTTTGCAACAGTATGTGGACTTCAATTTGGGACTGTTTTCCTTTGTTGTGGCTGCTTTAAATAGTCGAAAGATACGACGACTGACCCGTGTAGTTGAGGCTGTGGCAAATGATACTGCCATCGCATTAGGGAATATTACTGAAGAACTTCAAATTTCTAGGATTGTTACGCTCCAGAACCGAATGGTTCTAGATGTAGTTCTAGCTGACCGTGGGGGGGCATGTAGAATCATCGGAAGCAGCTGTTGTGTATATGTACCTGACAATTCACCATCTGTTTATGGTGCCATTTCAAAATTGCATAAGATAGCTGCTGAAATATACCCGGATAATGGAACTTGGACTCTTTCAGGGTGGTTCTGGTCAATGCTTACCACTTGGGGTTGGAAATTGCTAACGATTTTATGCATCATTGTGGGGATACTGTTTGGTGTATGCTTATGTATTCAATGTGGCCCTGCTTTATGTTCTATGTGCTTATCGGCTTGCATACCATCAAGGCGAGCTCTTGCCCATGATAAAATGATGCTTCATAAAGAAGTAACCCAAATAATGCTAATTGATATTGAGGATGAACACCCTGATTATGTTCACTATGAGGTAGCTTCAGCTAAACGCTAAAAGGGTCGTCTGTCGTAATTTGGCGATGGCCGAGTTAGCGCTTAGCTGTGCTACACGTTTCCCGCTTAACTTGACTATACTCGGAAACGCCATTTTGTGTGTCACAGCGGCCATCTTAGATCATAAGCGGCCTCGTGGCCAGCATGGCCTTTAGCAACAGGCTATTTTTAGTACTGGTCAAACCCGTACATGTGCAGTCCCCACTGACCAGTCACCCCTCAGGAATGTGCCGCCAAACTGACCAGCGGGGTTGTAACCCCTCCAATGAGCTGGCTGTGTTCCAAAAGATGACCATATATGTACATAACGCTTTGTAAACTTTGTACCGCCTATTGTTTTATTACCTGCGAATTGTATAAAAGAGCGAGTCACACCGATGTTCGGTGTGATACTTCTTGCATTACCGAAGGGTGCTGTAGGAATGTACCACCACCCCATGGGGTCTTAATAAACTTGTTCTTTGAATTTTTCAGTTTCCGTGCCAACAGTTCTTTCGATGTAAATGGTTATCTTCGGAGCATGTAGGCCTTGGGAACCCGATACTACATAGGGTTTTGAAATATAAAGGATTGGAAGATTAAGCCAGCAATCATGAACTTGACTTTGACCTCGGTTGATAACTAATTAGCTTCTCTTAACAATGATGTTATGTGGTTAAAGAACTGAGCCAATAAATGCACTGCTACATTGATCGATTCAAGGAGTTTTCCCCTTTATTAGCCCTGGAAAGTTCCATTTTATGTTACATCTGTATAGGTGGAATCTGAAACACAATGAGAAAATGATCAGTCCAGTTTATTTATAATAGTTTGTGGAAGATGAAATGTGACCAACCACCTATGTAGAAAGTCCGGTATTTTATCTGTGATTTGATTTTGGTCTGTAGAGAGCTGTTCCCTATAGGTGTTAGTTGGTACCAGCAGAAGTGGTAGGAAAAAACTCTTTTTTGAATTGCACAAATTTGACTTAAAATAGATATTTAAAAAACATTCTTGTCCTTGAGACGGGGGAGAAAAAGTCTGGTGCATTAAGTACACTCTCAATGTGAAAGTGGAACCACTTTTGAAAGACGTCCATCCTGTGTGAGTAGAATGTTCAGAAAAGAGCGGGCTGGTTGCCTCTGGGGCAGGGGGGATGGTGCTTCCCCACACCAGCAACTTGGTGGCTGTCCTGCAAATGACCCCTAAAGTATTTTATTGTTCTTGCTTTTTTCCTGGAGTTGGTTAGTTACAAAATCTGTCAGTGTTGCTGCCTCCCTGATAGGCTATCTGTGAAGCCGACTGCTTGCTGGCGTACCTTATTGGTCACATATTAACAGAGTTTTAAGGTTCAAGGACGGTGTTGTCCTCCAGAACAGATGACAAAATTATCTGCCCCTAGATTCAAAACTGCATTAAAAATAGCAATCACCTAATAAGCCTTGAGACCCCAAAGGCTTGAGATCAATAAGTCAGAAACCATGTTATTAATAAGCATGGGCGAATGTTGCGAATCTGGCGTTCGCGAATTTTGCGAATTTGCGAACTCGCAATCCGCAAAATCTGTGAATTCTCGCGAATTTGCGGATTTTTTTTTTGTGTTCGCAAGGATTTCTGCCAGTTCGCAAGGATTTCTGCCAGTTCGCGAGGGTTTTGTACCAGTTCGCAATTGCGAACTTACATGTCGGCTCGCAACGGTCGAGATTATGTTGTTTCTACGTCTGGTTCATCATCACAGGTTCCCAGCACCCTCTGTTTCACCCTTGCCACCCTCTGTTTCCCCCATGCCACCCTCTGGTACATCAATGCCACCCTCTGGTTCATCATCACTGTAGATTATGGGGGGGAAAAGCAAGCACACCTGCCTGCTTCAACTGACATGAATTAATTTGGGGTTGATTTATTAATGTGTCACTGTTTTAAAATTCCAGTCTGGCACCTGCTTCCTTATCTGTAATTTTCTTTCTGTTGCAGTGCAATTTTTTTTTTCCAGGACCTTTGTGGCTACTTGTAGCTATTCTATGAGCGTGCTGTGAGGGTCAGAGAAGGGTCATACAATTGTTGCAACTAGCAACTGAACTCTGGAGGGGCCCTTGTCAGGAAGCACTACAGGGAATGGTTACTAATGATGAGTTTGAACTTTTGAACCTGCTGAATACTTTCACTTTTGCAAAACTCGTTTTTCTGCAGAACAGCATTACAGCAACTGTAATGCCCCAAACAAGCTTATATGAGAAAGTTGATTTCTAATCCAAAAGTTATCCAAAGAAAATCAAAAGGCCTCAAATCCAAAAAAGTGCAGGCAAATGTGAACCTGAGGAGTTATTCTGATAAAAATCATCATTTTCAGAAGGTCTATGCTGCTTGCTAGTAGATTTCTTGTGCAGAATTGCAATTTTTGTAATTTCGCGAGTGCGAGATTGTTGCTGCCCGCCGCACCTACATGTTCGCAATTGTGAACTTACACCGCACGCCGCAAAATTGTATCACCAAGAAAAAAAAATCCGCTGCATGCGAATTTGCGGATTTTCGGTAAATTGCGAATTTACCGAAAATCCGCAAAATCCGCGAGCGGAACGGATTTTCCGCCCATGCTTAGTTATTAACAACATTAAAGTACAATACAGAAGGCAACCATCAGTCAAAATACATAATAAATCAGTTAGTGGATTAGCAGCAGGGGCAAAGTTAGGAAAATAGCCTAAGTCTAAAGTATGCAGCAAATGAATACCAAAAATCGGACAGCATCCCCAGAGGCTCATGAGAGAGACCATGCTCATCCCTAAATCATGACTTCTTATATAGAATTCCACAATGGAAACCAATGGAAATTGCACAGTCACACTAAATTGAGCAAATATTTAATACGTTGACAAATTAAAATACAGCATTTCTACAATGTCATATAATGTCATCGTATCAACACAATGCATTAAAAAATAATAAAAAATGTTCTCCAACTTAGGGAGCTATAACGACTTTTGATTCAGCGGGAGTGGGCGGTATGCCACTGCTACGCTCCCACTGCGTCAAAGCCATAGTCAGGCCTCCCGTCAGATGAAGAGTTTCCTCCTGTCTGGTGGGCTTTTTTTGGCACTCCCGCGGCGATGCCTCTAAAAATGTGCACCACAAAGGGATGCCAGAATCAGTTCCGGCATGGAACTGGTGTGCATGCACACAGGGGGGCACATGTTGTGCCCCCGTGTGAAGTCGTGAGACACCAAGGGGCCCTGTAGGGCCTCCTTTGTTTCCTCTCCACCACAGTTTTCATGGCAGTGGAACTGCCATGAAACCTTGGTCCCATGGTGGTCCAACTGCCCTAGTCTTAATGGAGCAGTCGGACAGCTGGTGTGGTGGTGCCTGGACCGCCACCACTGCACCACCACAAGTCTGGTGGTCCTCGGACCACCAGACTCGGAATCTGGCCTGTAATGTCATCAGATACAACAGTATAAATCTAGCTACATACCAAGTGAAAGTCTCATACATTATTGGATTCACAGTGAGTGAGGCAGGGAGAGACCTTGGAGAAAAATGAATTATAAAATAAATTGCTCTGAGGCTCTCCAAGAGCAACATATTTCACAAGGCATTAGTGGGCATTTTGCTGCATGTGATGCCAATGAGAAATGACAAGATGGATCAAAATATGGCTTCTTCAAGAACCAAGATGAGTCACGGACTAAATGAGGCCTAGTTTGGCCTATAGCAAGAAAATATAGTTCTATGCATTCCATTATTTTTATTTAAAATGCGAAATGTTCAGGTTACTGAAAAAATATGATTTTAATAAAAAATTACTTCAGCAGTTCCCCCTCTGTTTAATTAATATCAATAAATCAATCAATCATATCAATTGTAAAGCACACTACTCACCCGTGAGGGTCTCAAGGCGCTGGGGTGGGGAATGCTGCTGCTGCTCGAAAATCCAGCTCTTGAGGAGTTTTCTGAAGGTCAGCAGGTCTCGGGTCTGCCGTACTTGGATGGGGAGGGTCTTCCAGGTATTTGCGGCGAGGTGGGAGAACGATCTGCTGCCTAAGGTCACTCTTCGAAGCGGGGACTGTAGCGAGGGCGAGGTCGGCGGAGCGGAGCTGGTGGGTGGGGGTGTAGAAGCTGAGTCGTCTGTTGAGGTACGTTGGTCCGGTGTTGTGGAGTGCCTTGTGTGTGTGGATGAGGAGCTTGAAGGTTATCCTCTTGGTGACCGGGAGCCAGTGCAGGTCCCTCAGGTGGGGTGTGATGTGGCTGCGGCGAGGGATGTCGAGGATCAGGCGTGCAGAGAAATTCTGAATGCGTTGGAGCCGTCTCATGAGTTTGGCCGAGGCACCTGCGTAGAGGGCCTTTCCATAGTCCAACCTACTGCTGACAGGGCCTGGGTGACTGTTCTTCTCGTTTCAGTGGGGATCCACTTGTAGATCCTACGGAGCATGTGGAGGGTGTTGAAGCAGGAGGAGGAGACAGCATTGACCTGTTTAGTCATGGAGAGGGTGGAGTCGAGGATGACCCCTAGGTTGCGTGCGTGGCCGGTTGGTGTTGGAGCGGTTCCCAATGCGGTCGGCCACCAGGAGTCGTCCCAGGCCGAAGGGTTGGATCCGAGGATGAGGACCTCCGTCTTTTCCGAGTTCAGCTTCAGTCGGCTGTTCCTCATCCATTCAGAAATGGCTTTCATTCCTTCGTGAAGGTTGGTTTTGGTGGTGTGGGGGTCCTTGTTGAGGGAGAGTATCAGCTGGGTGTCATCGGTGTAGGAGAGGATGTTGAGGGCATGCCGATGGTTGACATGGGCGACCGGTGCCATGTAGATGTAAAACAGAGTTGGGCTGAGGGATGAGCCCGGGGTACGCCACAGATGATCTTGGTGGCTTTGGAGCAGAAGGGGGAAAGGCGGACGCTCTGTGTTCTGCCCGAGAGGAAGGAGGTGGTCCAGTCCAGGGCCTTCTCTTGGATCCCAGCGTTGTGGAGGCGTGTTCGTAGTGTGTGGTGATAGACCGTGTCGAAGGCGGCTGACAGGTCCAGGAGGATGAGGGCCGCCGTTTCTCCGTTGTCCAGCAGGGACTTGATGTCATCGGTGGCGGCGATGAGGGCAGTCTCTGTGCTGTGGTTGCTGCGGAACCTGGACTGGGAAGGTTCCAGGATGTTGTTCTCCTCGAGGTAGCGGGTCAGTTGTTCGTTGACGATCTTCTCGATGACCTTTGCCGGAAAGGGAGCAGGGAGATGGGCCGGACGTTCTTGAGGTCCTTGGGGACCGCCTTGGGTTTCTTGAGTAAGGCAATGATCTCGGCGTGCTTCCAGCATTCCGGGAAGGTTGCTGTCTCGAAGGAGGTGTTGATGACTTTCCGGAAATGGGGTGCGATGGATGTGCTGGCTTTGTTGAAGATGTGGTGTGGGCATGGATCTGACGGAGATCCGGAGTGGATGGTGTTCAGGATTTTGATGGTGTCATCGTCGTTGATGTTGGTCCAGTAGAGTAGGAGGTTGGTGCGGATTGTGATTGTGGGGGCGGAGGTCTCAGTGGTTGTCGGGGCGGTCGTGGCATTGAAACTGTTGTGGATGTCTGTGATCTTCCGGTGGAAGAAGGTGGCCAGCGAGTCGCACAGGTCTGCGAGGATGGGACATCGTTGGTGTTGGAGCTGGGGTTGGAGAGTTCCTTCACGATGTTGAAGAGCTCTTTGCTGTTGTGAGCGTTGTTGTCTAGGCGGTCATTGAATGAGGCCCTTTTGGCGGATCTGATGTGGTGATGGTATCTGCGGGTGGCATTCTTGTGGGCGGTGTGGCTGTCCGGTGTTCGTTCATGGAGCCAGATCTTCTCCAGCTTTCGGCAGGTTTGCTTGGAGGCCCGGAGCTCTTCAGTGAGCCAGCTGGCTTTCTTGTTGGTATGATTGTTGGAGGGTTTCTTGATCAGGGGGAGGGTGTTGGCGCAGTCGTTGATCCACTGTCTGAGGTTGCGGGCGGCGGTGTCTGGGTCGGTATGGTCGGCGGGTGATCTCTGGGCGAGGGTGGTGGTTAGCTGGTCTTCGGTGACTTTGCTCAAGCAGCGGTGAGGCATCTTTTGGGTGCGGAGGTGCATGGTGGGTTTCTTGAAGTATTCACTCCTCTTCCTGGCAAAGCTCAGAGTTGTGGTGGAGGACAAAACACTCTTCTTTCCCACATCGGCGGATGCCTAGGCGTGGTGGGATACTTACAAGGCAGGAATGGACGGAGCTAGAGTCAGAGCTGAGGAGGAACAGCGGAGGCAACCGATCAGAAAATCACAGCACCTACGGAAGCGCCAACAAATGACTAGGAAGCCAACGGCATCGCAAACGGAGGAGGAGAGGAAGGCGGCACTTCAAGCGGTGGTAGACTTGTCGGGAACGGTGCGCAGCCAGTCATGTAAGGGCACAGACTCTGAGGAACAGGCCACAGGCTCGGAATCGGACCTCTCAGAACTTGGTGGGGCCAGGGGGCCAGTTGAGACACCACAAACGTCAGAAGACATCATAGAAGCTTGAGAGGGGACAATCTGAAGGGCTGTAGTATACATTGGACCTGGGGGGACCGAGCCCGTCGGTGCAAAAGACTGTGGTACAGAAGAACGGAAACTCGTGAGTGATTATGGGGGGATTGTGGGGCGGGGGAACGGGAGTATGACGGCCACCCTCGGAGTCGGGCTATGCCCTGCTGGCCCCTAAGGTTGCCGCAGTGGAGACTGCGGAATATACTTATAGGGCTTGGGGTAGATGACCTTTCTGGTAAAGTTTGGATGGGAGCTGCTTTAGCAAAGGTGGGTCCTGTTCTGGGGGGAGGTTGCCAAGAGTAGTTGGATGGGCTCGAGGCGAGGGAGGTGGGGTTTGGGAAATAGTTGCAAGGGGGGGGTCAGGGGGAAGCTGCTATAAGCGCCTGGAGGATGAATATTGATACTGTGAACAGGTATGCAAAGGACAATGGGTAGTTCTGGAGCATTGAAATGTGTGACCTGGAACGTGCGAGGCCTGCACACTATGGCGAAAAGGCACAAGATACATGCTTATCTAGTCCGTAGAGGAGTTCAGATCATGCTACTACAGGTGACACACTTGACAAAACAAGAGGGCATAGCGTTACAGTGACGGTGGCGAGGGCAACTGTTTAACACTACATACTCTGCATTCGCAAGGGGAGCACTGATAGGGGTCCGGGCGGGAGTTCCCTTCCAAGTGACTAAACAGATGATAGACCCAGAGGGCAGATTTGTGGCTGTAGAGGGGAAACTTAGAGGTCGGGACATAGCACTATGCAGTGTGTACGCGCCCAATATTGATCAATCTGCCTTTTTGATGAAGCTTTCAGGCAAGCTGGCGAGCTACTTAACAGGACCAATAGTCATGGGTGGGGATTTTAATTCCGTAGCAGACACCACATTAGACAGGTCTCACCCTCCATTGAGTGCATCACCAGTGCATAGGCTAGCGAAGCGCAGACTAGAGTGGCAGGGGAGATGGGGACTGGTAGACGCTTGGAGGGCACTACACCCTACCATGAATGAGATTATTCATTTCACTCTAGTCTACACGACCTTCACGTCCGGCTAGATGTGTTTCTATGCTCCTCGCTCGTACTTCCTGCTGTGGCAAAATGTGGAGTATTTGACCCGAACGTTAACTGACCTTAACCCCCTCTTGCTGACACTAAACTGGATGACCGAGATCTCGCGAGTCCCGACCTGGCAACTGAGACCAGACACCTTAGACGACTTACTGTTTAGGGAAGACTTAGGCGAGAGACTCACTCGATATTTTGAGGAAAATAGCGGCTCCACGGCCTCCAGGGCAATGGAGTGGGATGCCTTCAAGGTCGTAGTCCGAGGCCATTGTATAGGGGCATCTGCGGGAGCCCGCAAAACACTCTTAGATGACCTCGATAGGGCAGAGAGAGAGCTGCGGACAGTCGAGTTGGAGCGCCCTAACCACCCCGAGCTCCAAGAAGCAGTTAGCAAGGCCAAGGAGGCAGTGGCGGTGGAAATGGAACGGTTACGTAGCTTTGATCATAAGATCTACCTGACTAGGGCGCATGCTGAGGGTGACAAGGCGGGAACGATGCTTGCCTGGCTGGCTACCCCAACTAGGCGCAGCCACCCGATCTTGGCCATTGAGGAGGACGGAGGGAACACCTGCAGTACCCAAACGGAGATTTTGGACAGGTTCCAAGCATATTACAAAAGGCTGTATGAGAGCGGGTCAGAAAGCCAGGAGTCTGAAATTGACACCTTTTTGGAGGGACTGCAATTGCCGTGGCTAGAACAGGAACTTTCAGACGATTTGGGCAGAAACATCACACTGGGGGAAATAGGGAGTGCAGTGAAACAGATGGCTCGAAACAAAACTCCGGGATTGGATGGCTTACCCATTGAGTTTTATAGTAGATACCTGGGGTTCCTAGCTCCGCGACTACAAGAGGTTTATAATGAGGCGAAATCGAGAGGGAGGTTGCCTCAGTCCATGTGTGAAGCTCTAATGATCCCGTTGCTGAAACCGGGGAGGGAGAGTAATAAACTCTCCTCCTATCGTCCGCTGTCCATGTTGACGACAGACTACAAAATCCTAAGCAAAATACTGGCCAATAGACTGTTGGGCCATATGACGGAGCTGATCCACAGGGACCAATCAGGATTCATTCCCACGCGGAACACCACCAACAATATACGCCGACTAGTACGGTTACTGGGAGACCCGTTGTCAGAAACCAGCATGCTTGGTGTTATCAATTGACATTGAGAAGGCGTTTGACAGCTTGGAGTGGGGATATTTATATAGGGTGATGGAGCGTTTCGGCCTTGGACATAATTATATTGGTTGGACCAAAGTGTTGTACACGGCGGCCAAGGCACGAGTCCGGATAGGCTCTCTGATTTTGAGTCAATATCACGTGGGCCGTGGAACTAGGCAGGGGTGCTCGCTGTCTCCTCTGCTGTTTGCACTGGCGATGGAGCCTTTTGCGGCGGAAGCCCGGGCGGGGCGTTATTACAAGAGCTTAGTTCACAGGGGGATGCCGCAGACTATCTCACTGTACGCGGATGACCTTTTACATTTCTTGAAAAACGCGGACGAGGAACTGGAGGGAGCAAAACGGCTTCTCGAACTTTTTGGAAGGCTGTCGGGCTTAAAGGTTAACTGGGCCAAATCCTGTTTATTTCTGCTACGAAGGGGGGAGGAGCGACCTGCTAATCTCCAGACACTCAAATGGGAACCTAGCTGTCTACAATACCTGGTAGTGTATATATACCTCTCGGCGGCAGATATGTTGGAGGGAAATGTGGGCCGGTGTATCAGGGCACTGAAGGGAATTATGACCTTTTGGGTCAATCTCCCGCTCTCGGTGACAGGCCGAATCTCCTTACTGAAGATGATAGCACTACCATGGCTCCTTTACTACTTCCGCACGTTGCCGGTGTGGATACCGAGCTCTATTTTCCGACAGTTGAGATCAATGGTGATAGCCTTTCTGTGGGGAACAGGCAGACGCAGAATAGCGCTCGACACGCTGCTTCGACCAAAGTATGAGGGAGGCATGGCAGTGCCAGATTTTGAGTACTACTACCTAGCGGCTCAGCTGCAGGCCTTTACACAAGAGGTAGTGAAGGTGTATCGAGGCCCGGAACCGGAAAGAGACAAGGGCACCCCCCGGCACGTGCTTGCTAACATCACCCTACAACAGAAACTCCTCACCAGAGATCTTTCCCTGGAGGAGCAGACGTTTCGGCTGTGTTGGAATCGGGCGCGGCGGAGAGCGGGGATATGCCGAATGTACGCACCGGAGATACCGCTGGGTATGGTGACAGCACTCCCCCATGGTGGCGACTGCTCGCGACTCCAGGGGTGGGAGGATGCGGGACTGCAGATGTTAGGGGACCTGTATAAGGACGGGGTATTACTCCCGTTCCAGACCCTGCAGGAACGCTTCAATCTGCCGAGAGGAGACTACCTGATTCCAGCTGCTGTGACTGGAGCCATGCAGGCGCACTGGGGGGAGGGGTTGCAGGAACCCGTTACATCCATGGCCTGCCAGTACAAAATGATGGCAGCTGGCACCTATAAGGCAGTGACCTGCCTCTACTCTCGAATGTTACGAGAAACGTTAAAGCCACTAATAGCACTGAAGGCCAAGTGGGAACTGGATCTCGATGGAGATTCCTGACACCACCTGGGCGCAACTACTAAGGCGAGCCAGGAAGAGCACGAGAAATGCACGATTTCAATTGATACATTTCTATATCCTCCATAGGGCCTACCTCACCCCGGGGAGACTTGGGAAATACTTTGGTGTGGAAAACGCAGCTTGCCCAAGAGGTAATACTGCTGAGGCGGATTTGAGACATATGTTATGGGATTGTCCACAACTACGAGACTACTGGCCGGAGGTTGGAGAGGCATGAATGACGCTACTGACAGGGAGCTACACTACACTAAAGCGGTAGGAGTACTCCACTGGTTTCCGCACACACCCAAGAATAAGATAACTAGTAAGTTTATAGACATGGGACTAATACTAGCCAAACATGAAATTACTACAAACTGGAAATCAAGAAAGGGACCCACATACAAGCGGTGGTATAATGAAGGTCTTAGATGGGCGGCAAGCGAAAGCACACTGAGGTATCAACTGGCCCAGCGCACCGCAGACGAAAGGGCGCTCGAAAGGGCGGCAGCCTGGGAGGCACTAGTGCAAGCGCTCCGTGATGGTACAGGGGAGGAGGAAGGGGGGCACACGGACTCAGAAACGGAAGATCCCACCAGCACACCAGGTACACACTCTTAGCGAATCGTACATTCCTCCTAGCAATGACCGAAACACGTTACTTGAGAATCCAGACGCAGGCAGTGGGAGAAGGGCGGAGGGGGGGGAGTTGGGGTACTGGGGTGGGAGAGAAGTTTGGGGGAGGGGGAGGGGTGAAAAACATAAAAGCGGACTACAGACATACTGGCACAAAGATTAAAAGAGTTCAGGGGCTACTACAAAGAGTGCACAATTGACTGAGGCCGCCCGACCCTCGGGTTGTGGGCTCATTGGCTGTGTAAACGAATCGCCCGAGCAAATTATTGGTACTGTTGCTGCTATTGTGAAGTGCTCATAAAAGGATGATATATGTAAGATTTGGTTCTGCAATAAAAACTATGTTAAAAAAAAATGGTGGGTTTCTTGAAGGTGAAGTGGATGCAGCGGTGGTCGGTCCAGTGGAGTGGAGATCTGTGGTATGGTTGAAGGAGATGTGGGGGCTTGCGGAGACGATGGGGTCAATCATGTGACCGGCAGAGTGGGTGGGTGTTGTGATGAGTTTTCTGAGTCTGAGGTTGGCTAGGTTGTCGATCAAGGTAGTGGAGTTGGTGTTGTCATTGTTCTCGAGGTGGAAGTTCAGGTCCCTGAGGAGGATGTAGTCCGTCGAGGCGAGGGCGTGTGTGCTGACAAAGTCGGCAATGGAGTTGCTCAACTGTGGTCGGGGTCCGGGCGGTCTGTAGGTGAGGGTTCCTCTAAAGGTGGTGTTGGGGTCGGTGTGGATCTGGAAGTGCAGGTGTTCAGCGGTGCTGAGGGTGTCGTCCCCGTCAGGAAGGCGACGTCTGGGGGGGGTTGAGTCGAGTAGGTCCCAGAGTTCAACAGCATGTTTTCGGGCGGAGCGGGTGTTACGAAGGATGCATCTGAGGTGGTTGGGTTTTTCCTGGTCGGCAGCGTGTGGGGGCGGTTGCTTGTGAAGCTGCAGTTCCAGCAGGTGAAAGCTCTGTGGGTGTGCTTCGGGGCGGCCAGGAAGCAGGTGTGTGAGCGTCCGCTGTTGAGTGCGCCGAGGGTTCTGGCATCGTAGCGGTGTCGGGCGTCGTGGCATTCGTGGTGTCCAGGGGTCCTGCCGCTGGAAGCAGTCCAGGCATGGACATGCATAGACGGGCAGGGTACACCAGCGGCTTCCATATGAGGGGATGTGGGAGGGAGGAGCAGCTGGGAGGCGGGAGCAGGGCGGCGAATGGGATTGCAGGTGGGCGGGGCCACAGGAACGCAGCAGTGGGAAAAATGGGCGGGGGCCGAGGGAGAACTGGGCACAGGAAGGAAAAACAAGTTTAGGCAAGAAAACAAGTACAGGCACAGAGGAATAAAAACAAGTCTGGGCAAGAAAGCAAGTTAGGCACAGGGGAATAAAAACAAGTCTGGGCAAGAAAGCAAGTACAGGCACAGGGGAATAAAAAAAAGTCTGGGCAAGAAAGCAAGTACAAGCACAGGGGAATAAAAACAAGTCTGGGCAAGAAAGCAAGTACAGTCACAGGGGATTAAAAACAAGTCTGGCAAGAAAGAAAGTTAGGCACAGGGGAAAAATACAAGTTTAGGCAAAAACAATGCAGGCAGAGCCGTGCAGCAGCGTGGGGAGCGACCTGCCAGCGAGCAGGGTCATAGGTTGTTCCTTTCACCGCTGCGCGGCTTCCATCTGTGGGAATGTGGAAGGGAGGCGCAGCTGGGAGGCGGGCCTGGGCAGCGAATGGGATTGCAGGTGGGCGGGCCACAGGGACGCAGCGGCAGGAAAAATGGGCGGGGGCTGCGGGAGAACTGGGCACAGGAAGGAAAAACAAGTTTAGGCAAGAAAACAGGCCCGGCCCGTGCAGGGCGTTATGCCGGGGCGGTGACGTCAGGCAGGGGAGGGGCAGGGTGGGTGGTTTTAAAATGCGGGATATGGACCATTACAGGTAAGTAACAAAAAAAAAACGAATTTCGTTGCCTACGCTGCATCACATTTGGCGATGTAGCGCGGGCAACTAATTTTCTTTTTTTTCGTTACTTACCTGTAATAGTCCATATCCCGCATTTTAAAAGCCCCCACCCTGCCCCTCCCCCGCCTGACATCACCGCCCCGGTATAACACCCTGCACGGGCTGGGCCTGCAAGAAAACAAGTACAGGCACAGAGGAATAAAAACAAGTCTGGGCAAGAAAGCAAGTTAGGCACAGGGGAATAAAAACAAGTCTGGGCAAGAAAGCAAGTACTGGCACAGGGGAATAAAAACAAGTCCGGGCAAGAAAGCAAGTACAGGCACAGGGGAATAAAAACAAGTCTGGGCAAGAAAGCATATATAATCACCAATATAATATCCGATGATTATATTTTATAATACAGTATTCACCATTCTCTATCTTGTGATTTTATTCTTTCAAAGTCTTGATGTCATCATATGCTTGCCTTTTAATATTGTCCATCTCAAATTCATCTCTCTTCCTCTAACTTGCAGACATTGCTGGTACCTTCTTCTCACACCCACTATTGATTACCTTTTTACAACAAATAGCTTAAACTATATTTATCAATGTAGAAATAAATAAATATCAAGATAATTAGACCAATTGTGCAAATTAACAAAATAATTAAATACTCCGACCTATACTGTCAAACCACGCACAAACCTTTGCAGGTCCCTTGCCAGTCTCACTAAAAAAGGGACCAACTGATTTCCACAACCAATTCTCTTCCAGAGACTTTACATAAGGTGAAACATTAGTAATATTGTTAATTTAATCATAACTAAGCTTGTTGCTGTCATGGTTTGAAGGTACAGCACTATTGTATTCTCAGTGCATGGCAGACTCTACCCGCTTTCATAAGTAAAATGTGTAGAGAAAGGTGAATTTGCATGATGATAGCCCATGTAGCCATTAATTTCTATTAATTTGCATTAATGCTCCATCAGTGTTAGAAGCCACGCAATCTGCAAATGTAGACAACTTTCTAATTTTCACATCAGTCAAATCCACACCATCAGATGGAATCATAGCAGCAAGCACATCTAACACCATTTGTTCTAAACCACGTTTCACCCTCACTCATTTCATCCCCAGGGTAATGCCGAGCGAATACCAATGCAAGATAGCAGCTTCCTACCCAAATTTGTGGTATTTTAAAATAGGCATTCTTAAAACAAACACAATAAGGTCCTCTAAATCTAGTCTCTTAACCAATCATCAGCCACATAACTTCTTTCACATTCACTCTATCCAACCTTTTTAATTGAACTACTGCTTTGAGAAGTCTGTTTTTCATTTGATCCATTCTTTGTATAGGATGCACAATTGAATTTCAAAATTTCTCTTCAGCCTCTATTTGCAGCTTACTTTCTCTTGCCTCTCCCCACTTTTTAAAAATTAATTTTCACCTTTCTCTCAATGTACTCCTTAACAAAATCATGATTTTCTCTACTCAGGCTTCACACAGACATATTTTTAGCCATGATAGGATTTGGGTTGTGTTGAGCAATCAATCTCCAAAGATTAGAAAATGTTTCATGATTTTCAGTTTCAATAGGATTTTCCAAAGAAGTGATGAATTCCAAAAGATATAAAGCTATAATTTCTCTAACGTAATAAGCCTTAATAAAAACATTTCATGAAAGATAATAAGTCTGGGGCCATTGCAAATGTGTTGCCCCTCTCTGAGACAGACGTTGGTAGGAAAGTACAAGCATAGCAATTTCTCACTCTCGTGATGTTGCTATACTCTGCCAAAAAATCGGAATACATGTTCTCCTTAAAATTACCTAGAGACCTATAATTATGTGTTAACTTAATTTTTTACTCAAAGATTACATGCAGTGTTTAATTCAACTTATGGTGGTTAAACATATCCAACTGGAGAAATATGGCCTAACCATAGGCCAACTAGAATGGTAATTACCATTGTCAGTATACTCAATAGTGTGCAACACTATGGTAAATCTTTGCCATTCTTCTACTAAACAAAAATGAAAATAGGACAACATTCTAATTTTAAAGGTATTCAGTCAGGAACAAAATATCAATTGCTTCAACTATTCAGTTCATAGATTTAGCCCATAGTGTTCAGTAAACAAACACTGAATAGATAACTAAGGTAAAAAACAAGAACAAACTCTAACTATGAAGTTTCTGTGTGTACATTTCAAAATATGTCAGTTAAAAATCCATGAATGTTCCTTTGAATGTTCCCTGACTCATACACCTTCCACCTTAAACACACGCAAAAAATATAAGCAACATGCCACACCTCACAACTTTGCTTCCCCAAGTCTACCTCACAACAATATTACACCACAAAAGCAACACAGCACTCCAACTCACTCTCAAACACCATCTCCAACACATACACATACAGAGCCATCAAAATGTCTTCTTAGCATGCTGGATGAGGACCACGATAAAGAACAGCTACACAATTGCTATCCTAATACAGCTAATACCAGCACTAAAAATACACCTGCTACACACCCACACAATACTGATCACTCTTCTACAAAACAAAGTCCCACTATCACCAAAGGGCACTCTCTACACTTTCTACTAATAAATGCTCAATCCCTCTCTAAAAACAAGCATCACATCTACGACCTTCTCACTGATGCAAAACCAGACATACTATTCATAACCGAATCATGACTGGGAGAGGATATGGCTCCAGTCCTGCATGAAACTATTCCTCTAGGCTATCAAATAGTCACCCAAAATCGTATAGCTAAAAAAGGAGGTGGTCTAGCTGTTGTATTCAGGCAAACCATACATATCACTAAAGTTGACAACATCTCCATAAAGAATTGTGAGGCTCTTCTAACAAGATGCAATCCTACACAGTCTTCCACCTGTAAATTCCTGCTCCTTTACAGACCTCCACCTAGCAGGGCAACATTCCCAGACGCACTTCTAGACACAGTTTCAAACCTGATAACAATACACTCCAACCTATGCGTTCTGGGTGACCTTAACATTTGGTTTGATAAAACCAATATGAACCTTCCAAAAACAATAATCACCGGCCTAGACGCATTGAACCTGCATCAGATTGTCCTCAATCCGACACACACCGCTGGACATATCCTAGATGTCATTTTTGCTAATACTGAATTAGTTACCTTTCAAACTATAACTCCAGTCACATGGTCAGACCACCATTTGTTTGCTTTCCAACATAAAACAACACTAAGCGACTCACCTAAAACTACCTTACATCCATCCTCCTATTGGCCCGTGGTACAAACTCAATTTGGAACACTTGGAAACACAACTAACATCCAGTATAAATCTGAAAACCCTAAATTCAGTCCAGGATCTATATGAGTGGCTACAGGAAGATTTTGACAACCTGATACCACCGAAACCACACAACAGAACAAAAGAAAAAAAGCGCCTTGGAGAAATATAGAAATAAAAGACATAAAACAACAAATTAGAAAGCTGCAACGTACCTGTCTCAAAACAAATGCCAAACAAGACAAACTTCACCTACAAAAAATTAACAGATTATATAAGTCGGCTATCAAAAAAGCTAAGAAAAGCTACTATTCAGACAGAATTTTAAAACGCTAAATGTGCAAATAAAGAATTCTATAAAATACTCAATGAATTTCGAAAACTAAATTGCCTAGAAGGAACTCATCCTGTTACTCAAGATATCACAGACAAACTGGCAAATCAGTACACGGACAAAGCAGAAACATTGGACTCGTACTTGAAACAGAAACAAAGCACCAGCACCAACCCTTGTACAAAACAGCTATCCAAGAATGCTCTAATCAAGCCTCTCCGTTCCTTCCAACACATCTCACACGATGAATTTATGGACCTGGTCAAAGCAAGGACGCCTGCCGGCAGCCCTTCTGACACCTGTCTGCCACAAACTTTCAGGACAATTCTTTTAACAACCTCTGCTGCCATTCCAGTAAGAAGAATCATCAATGATTCCTTAACTACTAGAATATTTCCAGAAGAACTCAAAAAGTCATACATATGTCCTTTAATGAAGAAAACAAACTTGGACTCGCTGAACCCTGCCAACTACAGACCCATTACAAACGGACCTTTCTTGGGTAAACTGATAGAAAGAGCAGACTTGGCCCAGATGTCACAATTCAATGAAGAGAATAACATACTTTCAGATTTCCAAACAGGAATCAGTCCTGGAAGAGGCAATGAATCTGCCCTCCTTGCCATCTGGGATGACCTAAAGAATACAGTTAACCACAACGGGGTTGCTGCGCTACTCCTCTTGGACCTCTCAGCTGCCTTTGACATGGTTGACCATGACACTCTGAAAGAAAGACTTTATGAAGCCGGCATAGAGGGAACTGCTCTAGACTGGATCACGTCCTACCTTCAAAACAGAACTAATGTCATCCACACCCCACCTTTCTCGTCCAAACTTTACTCCACAAAGGCAGGGGTCCCTCAAGGTTCTATCATCTCGCTCATGCTTTTCAACATCTACATGAAGTCTTTACCAGTACTGATCAATACATTTCACCTCACATGCTACAACTATGCAGATGACGCCCAAATACTCCTTCAACTGGAATGCCCCAAAGACGTTGGAAAATCATCAATTTTCAGCTGTCTCAGAGCCGTGGATCAGTGGATGACTTGGAGCCATCTCAAATTGAATGCTTCAAAAACTGAAATGCTCACGCGTGGCGATTGAGAAAATTACAACCCGCTTGCCGCATGGCCTGATGAACTGGGATCACTGCCTAAAGTATCGAAGGAAGTAAGAAACCTCGGAATAACCATGGACTCCAAGCTGTCGATGAATGTCCAAGTGGATAAACTAGCAAGATCAAGCTTTGCTACTATAAAAAAGCTGTGACGAATTTACCCTCATTTGGGATTTCCACACAAGGTCCAAGCTACCATCTCCCTTGTTCTATCCAAACCATGAAAAGACTGCAACGGATTCAGAACTCGGCTGCCAGACTACTCTTGCATATCAAACCACGAGACCACATCTACCCTGCCTTGAAAGCCCTGCATTGGTTACCGGTTGCCAGAAGATCAACGTTCAAGCTGCTTTGTATTACCCACAAAGCAATACATGTAATATGACCACTCTTCATCAGGAATAAAATCACCAAACACAATCAACAAAGGAACCTCCGCTCTAAAGGAGCATCTCGCCTCAAAATCCCACCATACAAGAAAAAAACCATGGGTGGCACATCCTTCTCTGTTCAAGCAGCCAAACTATGGAACTCTTTACCCCCCAAAATAAGATCAACCGACAACCACCTTATCTTCAGAAAACTACTCTAGATCTGGCTCTTCCCCACATAAGCACCATACGGAAACAGAAAGTTACAGCATATCCCTCAGTATATATAGGCATTTGTTTTCACTATGGATATGTACTTATCTTTGTATATTACTTTATAAAATATATAAAATAATTATGTTGTTAAGAGAAAATAAAAAATTAAAAAATAATAATAATAATAATAATAATAATAATAATAATATTCATCAATAAATAAAAATAATCTTTGGTCTACATGTACATACTTCCATTGTGCATCTATATACCTTCCATGTACTTGGATCTGTGTGTCTGTTACCTTTCTCCTGAAAAAGCATATCCAATGCACTACCCTATTTCTCATCCTGTGCCTCTATCAATATATTTAATCTAAATATACTTCCTTCCTTTATGTATCTATATACTTTCAATGTACTTATGGATCTATATATTTATCACTTTCTTCTAATTTAGCATTTCCAATGCACTAGCTTATTTCTCAGCCTATACTTCGCTCAATATATCTTCTAGACCCAACCTTCTGACTCATCTCAAACTTCTTTCTACTACTCCTTCCAATGCACTACCCTTTCTCTCATCCTATACATCTATCAATATATCCTCTACATCCACTCTCTCATTTATCCCAAACCCCATACCACTACTATGATCGGCCAAAAAAATAACCCTTTTTAGACTCTCTCCTGCTTTACCCCTCCTTGCATCATCTGACATCTCTTTTTACTACACGGATCCCCTAAAACAAACCTTTCTAAACTCTCCCCTCTGACTCCTTCCCTCCAAAACTCCTTTTTACTCATCCAAAAGCCTCTTCCTACTGCTAAGAACTAACCAAAAAAAAATCCTTCACTCTTTTATCCCTCCACTATCCTTTTCAATCAAAATTAACAGACTAACATGTTCACTCCTCAAATTCCATATTCCATATTCAACTAAACTAATATACTGCCCAAATAACAGAATAACATATCTACTTCTCAAATGACTTCATATTTATACTATACTCATTTTCAACACTAATCCTATATGGGTTCCGGAGTGGTGTGCTGCTCGCCAGAAAAGCGCGTCAAAACCCATCAGGGGTAACAAGTGCTATATGAATGCAAATCTTTCTTCCCCTTTTATCCCTCCAAGTGACAGACTAATATCCACCACTGAAATTACCTCATATTTCACCATATTAATTCACCACTAATCCTTTATAGGCTTCCTGAATAGTGTGCGTCAACAAGCGATAAATAAGTACAAACCTTTGTCCTCCTCTATCTTTCTGCTATCATTCCAAATCCAAATAACTGACTAACCTATCAACCACTCAAAATGTACTTGCATGTTTCACTATACTAATTCAACTCTAATCCTCTATGGGTCCCGGAGTAGCGTGCTACCGGCCGAAAAAGCACTTTGACGCCTCGTCAGGGGTAGTAAGCTCTATATAAATGCAATTACAATACAATACTTCAGGGTGGTTCTTCCTCAAAATTAAAAAGGCAGAAGTTAATCAATGTATGAACTTTCGTATCAAAATCTTCTTTTACCTCTGCTAGATTAGACCATTCAAGAGATGCATACTTTCTATTTGGCACTCTTATCCCAATTCTTGTGTCTCTGGCTCTTCTCTGATTGCCTCTGGCCTTTGAGATTTCCTGTATATAATGCTTCTTCTCACAGACTCAGGAGGCTTGCCTTCTAGATGCACATACTCATTTTCAGATTCTCTTGTGACTACTGATTCATCTTTTTCTTCACCTTTAACTTGATTTGTGCTTTCATCTGCTACAGCAGCTTATTTCTCAAAAAACCTCGTTCCTTTGCGGGTTCTTAAGAATCGAATTTTCAGCTTCTCTCCTTTCTCACAAACTTGAGTCTCTCTCTTGTTCTGTCTCCTGTTCATGATATGTCTCTGCTTCTCCTGCTTTAAATTTTTTTTTTATCTTCAGCCCGTCTAGATCCACACTGTGAACTCGAGTTTGCAACTGTGAATCAGCGGTAGTTGTCACCACGTCTTTATCTTCGGTTTATCACGCTCTTCGTGTCCCTTACTTGGATCCACTGTGGCTGATCAGGCACTTCACTCTGTTCTGCATAAGTACATGACAGGTAGCACCTTCTCTGGTATTTTTTTAAATTACGATACCCTCAGCTGTGGCCATTCTACTCTTCATTTTTGTCTGCGTTTTTTTGGACTTCCTCTCTCTTGAATAAGTTGCCTATTTGTTGGCTATTTAGCTTCATATTCCTTAAGCGATACTGCTTCAACAGCACAACATGACTTCTAAGAGTAATGCGAACAAAGTTGCATATTTCCACGACAAGACCCTTATTCAGTAAACAATTTGAAAAAGATGACATGGAATGTATTGAAGTGACAAATTCAAAGCATGGGAGAAGAAACACCGCCCACCAGCAACCTATATCCGAACAGTAGTACCTTGCACCGCCTAATAACATAAGTAGGTCAGTCGGTAGCAGGACCTGAGTGCAGAAGTCGATGATAAATTCCTACATAGAAAAAGTTGTGCTGATATGCCTAACTGTTTATCTCTTTATTATTTGTGTTAAAAACACTGGGCCTCATTCATGAGGCCTTGCGTCACTTTTACGCCTCCGTCACTTTTCGTGACGCACCGGTGGCGTAAAAAGTGCGCCTTGTTGCACCATATTTACAAAGTGACACATCTAGGTAGATGCGTCACTTAGTAAACCTCTGTGCCACATTATACCTGCGCCAGGTATAATGTATGCATGGGTGGCATATTGACGCAAGAAAGGGTCGTAGAAGTGACGCAGTGAAATCTATGAGATTTCACTGCGCCACTTCTAGGACGCAAATGCGTCAAAATCTTACGCCTGCCTCACAGCAGGCGTAAGACTGACACAGGCCCTTTTGCATGGGGCTTGCCCCATGTCAAAGGACACATTGCTGGAGTTGCGCCACTTTTATGACACACTCCAGTAATGCGTCACTTTCGCGCCATACAGATACGTCAGAAATACTGACGTATCTGTAACTCCTTGCGACATGATGCGTCATACAGTAAATATGACGCGACAATCATGTCGCAAGGAGGGCGCACTGAGAAGTGACGCATCGCTGCTTTCACGCAGCGATGCATCAATTCTCATAAATGAGGCCCACTATGCAGTTTACTGTGCAATGAAAAGTGATCATCCCATGCATGACATTCCGTTCAGGCGTTTCTTAACTTGATCTTAGCTTTCGAAAGTTCGCAGGCACGAGCAGCTAATCTTTCACAGTTCCCAGAGCAGCCTGCGAAAATGAAGCCCATACATCAACTTTTAATAGTGCCAAATGCAAGATTTACCAGCTCTCAAAGCTCATTAGTCTGAAACAGAGAACTACGCTATTTTTATTTATAATTAAGTTTTAATTGTTGTTACTCATTTGGCAGGTACCTGCTCTATGCAGTTTATGATAGAAAAAACACTGCAACGTCCTTCCCCAGCCAAAAAAGAAACTACATGAAAGCTTTCATAAGTCTTTCAAGATGAAAAGCTTTGGGGTTGGCTTCGGATGACAGAGCCCAAGATTGCACCGAATGCCTGGCTAATTAAACTAACACTAGGTCCTGATGACTTGCCAGCACGTATTGATTTGTCCTACTTTTTCCAAAATCCAATCCTTCAACTACATTTCTTTGTTGGAATTGACATGTGGCTGCTCCCACCACGGCCGTCTGAAGTTTCTCACTCTGCGCCCGAGCGTTGCTGCGATCTGAAAGGCGTGAAACAATCATCAGGTCTGGGGATGCATGCCAGGAAGCAGGCAACATGCTTCAGTCAAAAGCCAACAAAGGACTGCCTGCTTGTTCAAGAAGTGCTATCACAGGTCCCAGTCTTTTCACAATGAACCGATGCAAAAAAAACAGTTGTTTCTTTTACGGTGCAAATGATAATTAGAGTATTTGGATACTGCATTACTGTTGTTTAGCACTACTGTTATCAGCTCAAATCTCAAGGATTCTGATATTGGAACCCAACGAGTGTGGAAGAGCACATTAACGTGGAGCAAACAGTGACATCCAAGGAGAAATGTCTTGTACAGTGGGCCCCATCGACTAGTAAGTGGGAAAAGTCCAGGAGCTGAAGGAATTGAGCTTTTTCACCAGGATTGTAGTCATATAATAGCAGTTGAGTTTAGTACAACATATTCTAAAGTACACTTTAAATAAGCATGTTATCACCTCAGTACTAATGCTCATTGGTTGATTGTTGTGGACTCCACCTACTACCTTCATCTGACTAGATACCTCTAAATGCTGCTGGTCCGCATGTGGAATTTTAATTTGCGATCTGAACATCATCTGCGCCAGCTTGTCACCTATGTACTACATGCACGGCGGCTATTCTAGGTCACCTATGTACTACGTGCATGGCAGCCATTTTCTTTTAGATATCATGGTCTCCCTGTCCACGATCGATCGCCAGCACATCCCTCTGACCCAGCAAGCATCCTCCGCGCACCCTGGCTCCCCCTCCCTCCTCCTCCTTATGAGCATGACCCTTCTGCACGACCCTGTCCTTGGGAGTCACGCCAGCGCCTGACCAACACCTCCTCTCCTCCCATGAATGCCCCTCTGTTGATAAACCTCCCTCCTGCGCTGGATTGTCCACGTGGCATGAATACCACTCCATTGATAGCCCCTCACCCCGTGTCCGACTGTCCACACAGGTCCGAGGCCATTGCCTAAGCCGGGAGATATCATTTACTGCCCTTTATTGTATGAGGTCGCTCTCCTTCAAAGGATCCTCTATTGATCCAGGCCTCCCCACCCCCTGTGATATGATCAGGCGCACACATCCTAAGACTCGACGAAACACTCAGCTGCGTGATGGTCCCCTCCTCTTATCAGCAGGTTGAAAACCTCTATTGTGAAGGTATATGGGGGTGGGATTGACACTAGGATTACGGGGATGTCTTTTTCTTGCCTCACAAAGATCTGATTGTATTAAAAGAAGGTCACATGCCATAAACCAGTGTATAAGAGGCCAGGCCTCCGAGAGGCTGTTAGAGCACCTCGACATGATACCTTGTTGTCTGATCTGATGTGTTCTGCTCCGTCGGAATAAACTTCTGTTTCCTGCCTTCTGGTCTCCGGCGCCTGCCTCATTGCTTGGTAAACTTGAATGGTACAAGGGCGGTTAGCGGCGGGCAAATCTTGAGAAAGGTCCTAGCCCTACCTTTTTCTACAATTGGCGTCCCAAAGCGTGGGGCCCATCAGCGACACGTGGATCCAGTGGGAGAGGTCCCGATGACAGAGTGAACGACTGCAACGATCGGGAAGAGCTCGTGTCCGATAGACCCTCGTCTGACAGCCGATCATCCGACCTTCACTAGTTCTGAACAGACCTCTCTCGAGTGATCTACGGTCCTGACTGGGAACCATCAGGAGTGCCGCGAACAACACGAAGGAGAGAGGACGATCGGGCGCTGGATCCAGAGGACAGGAAACCGTCCATGCGGTCCGGGTAAGGTCGTGTAAACACGACGAATTGAGGAAATTGTTTTTGTTTGGATAATACTAGTATTACGCTTTGTTGAAACCCTCTGGAGATTCACTGTCTGCAAACGGGGAAAAACAAACAGGCTCTCTCTTTGCAAGCAGTGAAGGATAGGTAACGCAGACTTTTGTCCCCATTGTAATCCGTCGTGCCTATCTTCCTCCCCCACTGTTTCCCGAACTATCGTTCGTGGATTATTGTCTGGAGATTCTTTGTCTGCAAACAGGGAAGAACAAGGTCTCTCTTTGCAGGTAGAGAAAGAGTGGGTAACGATAATTTTTCGTGCCCACTTATTCTCCCCACTGGATTGTTTGATTGGCCGATTATTCGGTATTGGTTCTTTTGAGGTATTCACGGCCTCCAAACAACGTAGAATAGAAATATTCTGTCTAGTCTTTGTCCGCCGTGATAAGATAGGTAGGGCAGACTTTTGTCCCCGTTGTAATCCGTCATGCCTGTCTTCTCCCCACTGGTTGGTAGCCTGTTTAGCCCGGACCGCTTATTAGAGATGAACCATCCAGCTCCACTGGAGGGCACCCCTAATAAGGACATGTTCACTAAGTATGGACTAGTCGCTATAGCTTACACTAAACTATGGCATAAATATACGAAAAAGAACCCTGAAAGTCAGTGGCCACTGATAGGTTCCTTTGACGAAAATAAAATAAAAACATTAGAAATAGCGCTCCAGAAAAATAAGACCACGCCCACTATGCTCGACAGTATCGGCATGTGGCACAAAGAAACGGAACAACGAAAGAAAAGAGAAGAAGCAAAAATAGGGAAAGAATGACGAAAGGCAGCCCATCTAGCCGCGAAGCAACTAGAAGAAGAAATAAAAGAAAGAAAAGATACTATGCAAAACCAAGAATCAGGGTCGACAGGCCAATGTCCTGTTAGGACCCCCTCTGCGCTCTACCCTGAATTGCCCTCCAAACAACGGGCGAACGATGAGTTGCTACTAGGTCCCCCAACCATCTACATGCCCCCTCCATATGCCCCCTGCCGACAAAGCTTTCACGCTCCGAGTGTGAGCGAAAGCGATCTCAGTGCTAGTGCACCAGCCCTCACGGCCTTTGCACCAGCCACATTAACCACCTCATCAGACGACCCCGAGTCTAGCAAACAATCATCGGCCAGACTAAATAGGTTGAGCAAAGATGAGCGGGATGGGATCGACAAAATAGCAAAGACATTAGTAGAACGAAGGGAGAGCGAAGATTATACAATGAGCGTATATAATTCACATGCCGACAGTCACAGACGGCATTTCATCTTGCGATTCAGCTACTACACCCTGAACGCGTATGAAGATAGGTATCAGAGTAAGGGACCCGCTAAATTAACAACACTGTATAGGAAAATTGATGTTGGAGATGGGACTGAACGTGAGGCGACGGAACTCTTCATGCAGATGCTTGAGGTCTTCCGCCACCTTACGGAACAGAAACCAGAAGCCAAGGTTACGGTCCCTGAAACAACCTCGGCAGAAGTAGCCAATACTATGATGCCTATCAGAGAAGCGGCTCCTTACTGGATCCCGCCACGGGGCCAGGGAACGAGCGATGATATTAATAATGAAAATGCAAAGGGAAGGGTTGTGTACAATTGGGTATACCAACCATGGGACCGACAAGATATCCTAACCTTTAAGCAAACCCTGCCCGACTTAAGAAAGAACCCGACAGCATTTTATACCGAATTGGGTACAGCCTTGGGTTCGACAATAATGACTATAGCAGATATTGACTTGTTCTTTGGGCTATGTCTGCCAGCTGACGTGTGGAAGCAAATCCGGAAGGCTGACCACACGGATCTGTTTGGACATACCTGGGACCAACTCGGTAAACTAGACAGACAGCGAGAGCCAGGGAGTAAACCAGTGAAGGACATACTGGAACTCCCAGATAAAATAGTTCAGAAATTAAAAACACTGGTCCCGGAAAGAAAAGTAGACTGGTCGATAGTCACGGCCTGTCGACAGAAACCCCAGGAAGATGTGTCAGAATACTTCTCCCGATTTGAGACAGTGTTCTCCGACTACAGTGGCCAGGACATGACCACCGCAACCGGACAGCACCTGTTTGTGCAAAATTATGTAAAAGGACTAACTCAAGAAGTCTCCCAAAAACTACAGACGAGTGAGAGTAGTTGGGGGGCCTCCAAACCCGCAGCTATCCTTCAGATGGCTCAGTATTACGAGCACCAAAAGAATGAGAATGATAGGGCGTCCGAGAAAAAGAAGAAAGATTTAAAGGAAAGGGTAATGATAGCCCAGATACAGGGTATAGCGCTAGGACGGGAACATCAAAGGGGGAACTACCAATCAAACACCCCCAGAGATCTACCTCCTAAAGATCACACCCCAACATCCCACACTGGACGAAGAGACATTAGCAATGACCAATGCGCCTTCTGCAAAGGGTTCGGCCATTGGAAAACCCAGTGTCCGGTTCTGCTAGAGATGAATAGAAATAGGGATTCCAGGGATATGGCAGGTGGTCCAAGGAATAGAGTACAGGGACGAGGGAACTCCAACGACACTAACAATGACAGATCAGGAAGACTGAACACATTTGACCGTCCCCGACAGAACCAATATCAACTATCCGAAGGTGAAAATGCCCCCGATTTTGCATAGGACTGCCAGGGGCAAGGGAGGGATCCAGTCGAGCTCTGTGTTGACCAGCAAGGTCCTTATGTCACCGCTAAGGTCTTGGGTACAGAGTCTCCATTCTTGGTAGACACTGGGGCGACACGTAGTGTGTTATCAAAACGACTGATTCCAAGGGCACCCTTGTCTGGCTCACACATAACGTCGATAGGTTTCGATGGGACGCCCTCCACTAACCCCCTGTCCGTACCTATTACCTTTGACCTAGAAAGCAACACTGCTGACGCGACATTTCTACTCTCCTCCAACTCCCCTGACGCCATTATGGGCATTGACTTACTGAAACATTTTCGAGCTACCATTAGGTGTTCCCCAGATGGAATACGAGTCATTCTGTACGACAACCCAGACATGCCCAGATCCCGTCCCCCACGACACATGTGCTGCATAACTAACGCTGACCTGTCCCTGCTTGACACCCTGCCTCCGTACCTGTGGGCCAAAAATGACTCTGATGTGGGACGAATGATGATTGATCCTATTCACATAACTGTACGACAGGACGCTATGCTCCCGAAACTCCCGCAATATCGGATATCCCCAGAGGATGAGAAGGCACTGGTAGCGATCATTCAGTCTCTGGTAGATGCGGGAGTGGTTGAAGAAGTGGTTAGCAACGTCTGCAACAGCCCAATCCTACCTATTGTTAAGAAGCAAGGTGAAGGAGATGAGAAAGCGTACCGCTTCATCATCGACTTACGAGAGATTAACAAAGTGGTTGTACCCCAATATCCTGTGGTCTCTGATATCACCACCATTCTGACCCTCATCCCGTCCACTGCCACCACCTTCTCTGTTATCGACCTTAAAAACGCATTTTTCTCTATCCCCATTCATCCAGACAGCCGTTATCTTTTCGGCTTCACTTTAAAATCCTGCTCGTACCGATTTTGTAGAGCTCCCCAGGGGTACACTGAAAGCCCCAGCATCTACAGCCAGGCTCTCAAAAGACAGCTGGATGCCTTCCAGCTACCAGAGGGAGTGGTGTTGATCCAATATGTCGATGATATCCTTTTGGCGGCCGACACCACCCCGCTTGCAACGACAGCCACCGTCCAACTCCTACACTTCCTTGCAGAAAATGGCCATAAAGTCTCCAAAAAGAAGCTACAGTTCTGCCAGCCACAAGTAACTTACCTAGGCCATCTTCTGTCCAAGGAAGGGAGGAAACTTACACCCGACCGAATCCAAACCATCCTAGACACCCCCATCCCAAAAACACAAAAGCAGGTCCGCTCTTTGGTTGGCCTAACCTCTTTTTGCAGACAGTGGTTGCCTAATTACAGCCTCATTGTGAAACCATTACTTGCCCTGCTGACCAAAGATGTCCCCTCCCCGCTTCCTTGGACCACTGAGTGTCAAGCCTCCTTTAAGGAATTACGGGATGCACTCTGCTCAGCACCCGTCCTCGGAACGCCGGATTACTCCAAACCCTTCTCCCTCTTCACCCACGAAAGGGAGGGATGCGCATTGTCTGTCCTGACTCAATCGATTGGCCCTAAGCAGCGTCCTTGTGCCTACTTCTCCGCCACTCTTGATCCTGTAGCCAGAGCCTTACCTGCCTGCCTTCGAGCAGTAGCTGCCGCTGCTGTCTCCATCCGTCAGAGCGAGGGAATCGTACTTTCCAACTCCCTCACTGTATTAGTGCCCCATGCAGTTGACACCCTTTTGAACCAGACAAAGACCCAACACCTGACTAGCGCACGACTGACAGGGTACGAGTTGACTCTGCTTGCACCCCACATCACACTAAAGAGATGCACGACTTTGAATCCTGCCACATTGTTACCCCTGCCTGAAAACGACCCCGACGTTCCTCCCATACACGACTGTGTGACCCTCACAGACGAACAGACTAGGAGTAGGGTGGACCTCCGAGACACTGCTTTTCCTGACCCCGATGGAGAGCTATGGGTAGACGGCTCATGCATCAAACTCCCAGATGGCACCACCTCAGCTGCCTATGCAGTAACGACAGCCCAAACAGTAGTTGAAACAGCCTGCATCACACAACGATCTGCCCAGGCAGCAGAGCTGATAGCCCTCACCCGAGCATGCATCATAGCCGCAGGGACCACCGCGAACGTATGTACGGACAGCCAGTATGCCTTCGGAGTGGTCCACCATTTTGGGCTCCTGTGGAGGGAGAGGGGATTCCTGACGTCCCACGGTACCCCAATCCTCCACGGAGATTTAGTGTCCGCTCTGATTGAGGCAGTTCTCCTCCCCAAACGATTAGCGGTGATCAAATGTCAGGCACACAAAAGAGTGACAGACTTAGTCGGACAAGGGAATGCATTAGCCGACATCACTGCACGAACCACAGCTGAGAATAGGACAGTGACACGCATATATGTGACTAGGTCACAAGCAGAAAAATGAAGTGACACAAGGGAAATGATCAGAGACATACAGTCGGCCAGCACCCCTCACGAATTGACTAAATGGGCAAGGGTGGGTTTGAAGGACGAAGAGGGTTGCTGGCGAACAAAAGACGCAAACAAATGGTTGCTGCCCGACTCATATCTGATTCCCATACTGACAATGGCTCACTCCCCCGTACACAATGGATCTGCACCCATGATCGAACTCATTTCCAAAGTCTGGCATAACGACAAAATCCCCGACTCAGCCAGACGCCTAGTTCAGCAGTGCCTCATCTGTCTGCAACACAACCCCGGGAAAGGGACTGTAGTACCCCGGGGAGGGTTCGGGACCCCCAATCACCCCTTTGAGGTCCTTCAGATGGATTACATCCAACTAGAGAGATGCCAAAACCTGAAGTATGTACTAGTCATTGTGTGTGCCTTCAGCAAATGGGTGGAAGCCTATCCAACCCGTGACAACACTGCCATGACTACTGCCAAAGTACTACTGAAGGAATTCTTCCCTCGCTATGGCCTTTGTCGAATTTTATGGAGCGACAATGGCCCCCATTTCATAGCTGAGGTTATCCAATTAATCCTAAAAGGGTTGGGGGTGAAGCAACGATTTCATGCGGTCTTCCACCCCCAATCCGCTGGTCTAGTGGAACGCCATAATGCCACGCTGAAGCTGAAACTGGCAAAAATAGTGGCCACCACTGGACTTAACTGGCCGGATGCCCTCCCACTGGCCTTGTTATCGATGCGCTCCACTCCCACCAAGCACCATTTGACCCCCTACGAGGTCGTGTTTGGGCGTCCGATGAATCTCTGGACTGCCCCCAAACCGACCTCCATTCATGACGTCCCAGACGTCCTACTATCTGATTATTTGTGCAAGTTAACTAAAACGTTGTCTGTCATTCATCAACAGGTGCAGCAGGCTATCCCCGATGCTTCCAGGGGCCCCGGCCACGACATCCAACCGGGAGATTTCGTATTGATACGAAATTTTCAGCGAGCCAAGAGTCTGGAACCCCGGTGGACGGGCCCCTGGCAAGTGCTGATCACCACCCGAACGGCACTCCGAGTGGAGGGGAAGAGGCACTGGCTGCACGCGCATCATTGCCGAAAAGTCTCTGCAAACCTGGCCACGACAGAAAACGTCAGCACCCAAGAAGAGCTCCTGAGCAAAGACCGACCGATATTGGACTGTTATCCCGATACTGGGGCACTCGAACTTGCAAAATTCTCCGATCCCACTGTGCCGTCCAGAGAAGGGTATTTCCTGCGTCAAAAGGAGGGAGTTTCGGCTAAGTAGGCCACGGACTAAGTTAAATCTCAGAACGGTGACCTAAACACAATCAAGGGTTGCCGGGAGAGAAGCTAAACGAAGTCTGTGGTTCTGCCCGCTACCGAGCTCCCTTGAAGGTGATGGAAGCGCCAGATAAGAAGATGATGGAAGCGCCAGATAAGAAGATGATGGAAGCAACAGGAAATACCCAGTATAGAAATCCAAAGACTGACCACTTGCACAAATCAAAGACAATCGCACTCTTCATTGTCTTCCTCTTCTGCCTCCTCCTCATGACCTCCTTCTGGATTCTGGAGGAAAGCACACCGGCTCATGAGGCATTGCTACCTACTGCACAGCCGACCCCCCTGAAAGAGCATCACCTAATCTCTCTGTCGCCTCAGCTCCGAGAAAGGCGCAGGGAATTCTGGAACAATTCCTTCGTGCAACTGTTGCACCAACACAACCTTGCTGCGAATGCTACGAACTGTTGGATCTGCGGGTTGCTCCCGCATGCCACTGGACACTCTATTCCCTTCATCCCTTCACCCTTCTCAGTTCACGGCTCTTGCCTCGCCTGGCTGATCCTCATGCAAGAGAGCCACAAGGACAACGCCACCTCCGGCCGGACAGTGTCACACTTCTACTCTGGGTTCTGGCTGAACAGAACCGGAAAGACTCCTGCTGCCCTGTGTCCTGCGCTCGCAGGCGCCACCTTCATCAAAAACATTCCAGCCAAAGAACGAGTCGAAGTACAGGTGCTCCACAATCCAGCCAGGACCACCTTCTCTCATCTACAAAAACAAACTACCGCTACACTGACTGTGGCTCTGTCTGTCATCAATGTCACAGGTCTCGTGTGTCTCGAAGGCCATGGAACGCAGCTGGTGGGTCACAGCGCCTGCCAGATCACCAGAACATTGGACTCAGCTGACCCCCCTTCCTTTGTTGCTTCTCCAAACATGTACTTTGTGTGTGGCACCAAGGCTTAAACCTGGCTCCCGAAGGGTTGGAAGGGTACCTGTTACATTGCCTTCGTTCTCCCACCCACATATGTAGCCCCTGCCAACCATCACCGGCAGAGGCGTGCAGACGACCTTGGACAAGCCGACTCCACCGGAGCACAGTTCCTAGATGCAGCAAAGGGACTTGTTCCTCTGTGGGGCCCAATGGCAAACAGCCGTGCTATCCGGCACCTGACCCAGGCAGTAGAAACAACGATCAACATCACTGCTGGTATCCTCGCCAACAACACTGCGGAACTTCAGGCGGTCCGCCTCGTGACCCTCCAAAATAGACTTGTCCTAGACGTGGTCCTAGCCGACCGAGGAGGAGCATGCCGCATCATCGGATCCAGCTGCTGCACATACGTGCCTGAAAACTCGCCTTCAGTCTACAAAGCCATTGAACACCTCCACAGACTTTCCTCAGAGGTTCACCAAGAACAAGAAGGATGGTCACTTGGGAGCTGGTTTTGGGACACCTTGAAGAATTGGGGTTGGAAGTTGTTTTCCTTCGTGCTGATACCTGTTGTGATCTTATGTGGGTGTTGTTTAGGTATCCAATGTCTGCCACCTTTGTGCGGCCTTGTTTCTAACTGTATGTGCCCAAAGACTTTGGACTTCCGAAATGAGCACATGAGTCCCCTCTATGAAGTAGAAATACGTGGCCTTATGGGGATAAATCCAAACTGACAAGTTGGCGAGATATGTTAAAAGGGAGGACTGTGGAATTTTAATTTGCGATCTGAACATCATCTGCGCCAGCTTGTCACCTATGTACTACATGCACGGCGGCTATTCTAGGTCACCTATGTACTACGTGCATGGCAGCCATTTTCTTTTAGATATCATGGTCTCCCTGTCCACGATCGATCGCCAGCACATCCCTCTGACCCAGCAAGCATCCTCCGCGCACCCTGGCTCCCCCTCCCTCCTCCTCCTTATGAGCATGACCCTTCTGCACGACCCTGTCCTTGGGAGTCACGCCAGCGCCTGACCAACACCTCCTCTCCTCCCATGAATGCCCCTCTGTTGATAAACCTCCCTCCTGCGCTGGATTGTCCACGTGGCATGAATACCACTCCATTGATAGCCCCTCACCCCGTGTCCGACTGTCCACACAGGTCCGAGGCCATTGCCTAAGCCGGGAGATATCATTTACTGCCCTTTATTGTATGAGGTCGCTCTCCTTCAAAGGACCCTCTATTGATCCAGGCCTCCCCACCCCCTGTGATATGATCAGGCGCACACATCCTAAGACTCGACGAAACACTCAGCTGCGTGATGGTCCCCTCCTCTTATCAGCAGGTTGAAAACCTCTATTGTGAAGGTATATGGGGGTGGGATTGACACTAGGATTATGGGGATGTCTTTTTCTTGCCTCACAAAGATCTGATTGTATTAAAAGAAGGTCACATGCCATAAACCAGTGTATAAGAGGCCAGGCCTCCGAGAGGCTGTTAGAGCACCTCGACATGATACCTTGTTGTCTGATCTGATGTGTTCTGCTCCGTCGGAATAAACTTCTGTTTCCTGCCTTCTGGTCTCCGGCGCCTGCCTCATTGTTTGGTAAACTTGAATGGTACAAGGGCGGTTAGCGCCGGGCAAATCTTGAGAAAGGTCCTAGCCCTACCTTTTTCTACACGCAGTTGCCTTCTGCCTATTTCTAAGTTCAGAAGAAGCTCTATGAATGATAATAGGACGAACTGCGATTAAAGAGGTTGCTTACTGTTAATGTCTTCTGCCATATTGGAGTTTGCCAGTCCGAGCAGAGGTCAACATGTTTTTAGAGATCTCCCTTTAAATGTGTGCCGAAATAGAATTTGCCTCTTTGCTTCTTACTTATCAATGGTCAGATCCTTTGAATACTTTGTACAGTAAGGAAGGATCTTGCACTTCATTTAGCTCTTCATGGGGCGTGGATGCCCTGTGGGTCCTGTCGTTCAGATATTGTTCCAGGATATAGAGCTTGAATATCAGACAGGGTTGGATTTTCAAATGAGCAGTAGGCTTAGAAGCATCAATTTAGTACGGCCTATGTGTCTTTGGTTATCACAAAATCCTAACAGTGAAATGAATCATAACCCTCATTATTTGCATTGCACAACGGTCTCCTATCCCCTAAAAACACACCACGGGTCCTCCCTAACTCACATGGCCAAACAACTTCAAACCATCTCTAATTGATGGCTGGCATATTCTAGGCAGGCAACAATCATACACATCTGTTCTTATTCAATGTTGACCTCTCCAATTAATCTAGTGTTCTCGTGTTCCAACTACATCAAATCCCATCCAATCCAGTCAATATTTATGGATGATGAAATTCCAAAGGCACATTCAATTCTCACGTTCTAACAGGTAATGTTTTGAACAATTGCCTAGAGGCCATGATATCCAGCCTTAAAGAAGTTTTTTCAAGAACAATATAAATGTAAATGTATTTATATAGCGCAAATCGCCCACATCGCAGGCATCTATGCGCTTGCTTAGGGAACCCGTCCTGGTATTCCCCTGTGAGATAACCCTGGCAGGGTATCCACAAGGTGAAAGCCAGGCATCACACCACGAGGGGCCGTTGTGGAGATTAAGCAAGCTATTGCCCAGAGTCGCAGAGTGTGAACCCGTGAGTCGAGTAGGCACCAGAGCGAGAATTATCAAGCCCGTGGAATTATTGAGCCCAACCCCCGTCGAGGCGGGGAATTGAACCCTGGTCCAGGGCCGATCTCAGCTTCCGGGTCTGCCGCCTCTAACCCCTGAGCCACACTTCTCCACATCCAAGGGTAGCGCATTCCAGGTAGGTATTGACAGGGGTGGAGTGGAGCACTTACCTTTGTTCTGGCGCTCTAACTCCACCCTAGTCAATAACTACCTAGAAGTGCCCATGCCCTTGGATACAACTGCTACTGTAAATCAAACACTTAACATTTCGAGTCAAGTTTATAACACTGTTTGGTAGACTGTGCATTTTTGGTAGAACTATTAGAGTGGAAATTTGCAAGAGGCATTCTTGGTGGTTATATTTTGGTCATAGGGCTCCACTTTTATCCTAGAACTCTAACCTTCTATAATCGTGACAATGTGAGGAACATCATGCTGTTAATAGAGGAAGCTGTATCATCTTGTCCTGTGTACTAGACTACAGTAAAGGAACAATTTGAAAGATTTCATTTTTGTTTTAGAAATTATGCTTATTGTTCTGTAAGGCTGAATAGAGGGAACATTTACTATACACTCTCATCTATTTCTTTGTCCTTCTTAGATTAAAAAAAAAACGAAGGCATGCTAAGTCAAACGTAGTTTCAGCAGCAGGGGATGCAGTCAGTCAGTTGAGTCCACAGTCTTCTATTGGTGATTCATCACAGTGTTCTAACAAATAGAGTGCTAACCCTCTACATTCAAGACAAAAGTAAAGACACCCTGAATACCACTGTGCTTCAATTGGAGCTGCTGGATTTAAGTACATGTAAAGTACTTTGGGCCTCACTTACAAAGAATTGACGTAGGGCAGCGCTGCAAATCATTTGCTGCACTGCCCTACACCAATTTGAAAGGGCAGGAATGCACAGTATTTACAGATAAGGTGCATTGCTGTCCTTTCAGCCAGCGCCGACATACAATTTGCAGCCGAGCACCAACCATGGTGCAAGGGTGTCTGTGTTGTTGGCATGATTGTTTTTTTGCAGGAAGGGGCATCTTTCAGCACAAACGCAACACAATAGGCACCTTCCTTGTTCTATGTGTGCCACAGAATGTGGTACACGTGCAAATAACGAGGAGAAATGTAAACATTTCTCTTCGTTACACCTGCTCTGGGGAGGCGTACACTTTTGGTGTCAAAATCCATGGGAGTTGAGTGGGAGCACCCAGAGCAACACCCATGAAACGCTTCCTTGAAGTAGCGGAAGACAAGGCAGCACTTTGCGCTGCCTTGCCCTACTCCATATCTATGAGGCCATGCAGAGCCACGCAGTGTGTCTCTGCATCACCTCATAGATATGATTAAAAGGCCTGCGCCACCAGATCGTCATAAAGAGCTATGGGCCGGCAACTAAGGCTTCTTGTAAGTGAGGGCCTTAGAAATGAAAAACATTGCTATTGACCAGACAGAAATAAAGGAGCATTCAGATGAAAATGCCGATATGAAAACCAGCTGGTTAAAGAAGAATGTGAGGGGAAGTATGAGTTTTTAGTAAATTATGCCATAATATATTTTTAAATAGCTAAAACACATACAGAGATTTGCCTAAGTCCAGCAACCTCTTTACACATCTCTTTCCTCAGAATGTCCATCCTTCTGTCACTTGAAATCTCTTCATTTTAAAATAGTAACATTTTGGATGACATAGATTTCATTTTTATTCTTATATTTAAATGTATTGGAATAGACTTTTTACAGTTGCCTGACTGACCTCATCTTCAAAATGAATAGATGTGTGTCACTGCGGACAGAGACGATTCAAACGAGTTGCTGTTTGTACAGTACATTTGCCTTTTTACCTGTCTCTCAATTACTCTTGTCAGTAGTTTCCTACAATGCATGCATGGACACTCGCTTCAAAATATTTTTTAAAGTGAGTTAAATATGAGTAAAAGAATTAAAAATATGTTTCCATTGTTTTAAAAAATGCCACCCTGTACACCAGAGCTTTCTAAACTCTGTGTCTGAACACATTACTGTGTCGCCTGCCATGTGTGGGTGTGTCGCTGGATGATGCATTGCTGCCAAGGTTTGCCATCATGATTCCCTCTACAATCAGCGTGCACTACAAAGGATTTCACCTCATTCAGTAAATAATTCACAGGAGCATCTGAAGTGGAGCTGATGGTGATGCTGCTGCGCTTCCAAATGCATTTCTAAAGACCTGTTTTTCGTCTTTAGAAATGCTAATTGGGGATGTTTAAATACCTACACGGTTGTCATTAAACAGCAGGAGACAATTCCCAGAGCTTTCTCTGCAGCCCAAGTCCCGTTTGCCAAGTCCACAGACCTCTGGCTCCTCCACCTTTTGTTTTCTCCTTCTCTGTATGGCTGTGGCGTCACACTTGCTTGTCTGAGGCCTTACCAGTCGGTATGCTGCTTGGTCTCATGTGGTACAAAAGCGGGTGGTAATGTCATGTCAGCAGCCTCTGCTATTTTTGATGGCCATTCACCGTTGCAGTACTTGTTCAACTTTTCTGTACTAGACTTTTGGTTCTCGTTTATGAAATGCAAAGAAAATATTTGGAAACAAAAAAGAGTAAGAGGCACAAGAAAAGAGGTATGTGCTGATATTGGAGGCTGGTGCTTTTTACCTGAAATGTTAGCTTTAGAAACAAGCATTTGCAAAAGGGTAATCCGATTTAGTCCTTACTAGACTGTACATCACCTGTAACATCTGTACTTTGAGACCCCCCCCCCAACAGCTCTAGGTGCATCAGGCTCGCTCGCTACACTCGCTGCACTGCTTTACCGTGTCACAAAATGATGCATGTCTAGAAAGTGTGTCACCAACATGAAAAGTTTGGAAAGCTGTGCTGTACACCATATAAATGACTACATTCAAATGTAACTGATTGAAATACAGTTTAAAACAGGTAGGATTGTAACAGAGGTAGAACAATGTGGCTGCTATTTTAAAAACCGTCACAGACTATGCAATTTTCCCATCATGCACTGCTTATGACCTCATATGTTACATCACTCATGATATGTCTAAATACATTATTGATAGTATCCCTAATGACATCTCAAATTACATCATCGTGATTGTCACAGTAGGTTTTAACTTTTGAGGACTGTAGGTAATCACCTGTGCTTAATTATCTACCACCAAAATAGTTAAATTGGATGTAATCTTTGACAACATGCACTACACATACCATATGTATCAACTCACCACATTAGGTGGATATCACCCTCTTTTTAATAGTATTCAGATGCCTTATAAATTAATAGCCTCCATAAACTTTAATGGGGTACCCACTTTTTTAAATCTCGAACTCCCTCCAAAAAGTGTTCACTCTCTCGGATCACATCCTTAAAGAATTCACATGGCCAACAAGTGTAGGTCAAAATGTTGAATGGTATACAATAGTCACTAATAAGGCATCTTGCACCAGGTTCTATGAACAACCCTTTGTAGTTTGGTAAAATACACTTCACACATTCCAAGTATGGCCAAAATGGAATACAACTTTAGAGCCATTTTTATAACCTTACTCTCTAAGTGGCTCACCCTTATATTCTACATTATTCAACAATGTGAATGCCTAAAATCTAGTAATATCAAAAGTAGTGCATGGCAGAAATGGTATTTGTTATGCTGTCATTAATTGTATTTGTTCACCAATTACTTCCTGAAGTTCCGCCAAGCACTGACCTATGAATAATACATGATCAGCATTTTCAGATTCTTGGTCATAAAGTGTACGAGTCTTTAGGCTAGACTAGAGTGATGAATGTCCAAGATTCATCAACAAGTACTTTTGAAGTGTTAATTACCTCCACACCAGTGTTGCGTGTAGGTTAAAACAGGATGGTTCATTCATGTAATCACTCACTGCAGAGATCTGTGTGTGGCCAGCCTGCTGTTGTTTTGAATTCTTGCAAGGCCAAGACAAACGTCCATCCTTCGAGGTTGACAGAGTAAGTGTTGTTACATTGGATAAGAGAGACATCTTTCATTTACAGCACTAAGCGATCTGCACAATGGCAGAATTAAACCATTTAAAAAAGATATATTATTAAACAGATAATGCGTTCTTGGAAGAGAGTATACGATGTGAGCATCAATCCATTAATGCGAAATTGTCTTTGGAGAGTGTTAGAAATGTGCCCCGTGGCCAACCGCATCAAATACAGAAAATACATTTAGTAGAATTCAGAATTCAGCATTGTTAAGAGTTAATTCAATGTCTAGTATGATAGGTAACAGAATAAATAAAGAAACAAAGACACCAAGCAAGACAACTACGAGAATGGGTAGCAGAGCTATTATGAACTGGACAGCGTGTAAGAAAAAAACTGCATGAAGTCCATGTAACAAATATTTTCATGATTACAAGTAATCAGACAGTGTGAGTGATTGGGGGGGAGGGGGGAGATGTGGTGAACTGTCATCACCCAAGGGACCTGCAGAAGGACACCAGATCAGGGGTACATTTCCATTACCCGCTTAATAAAAACAAGATTTCCCATCTGAGATTTCTTTGGTTTCACTGCTGCTCCCAGAAAGAAGGTATGCTAGCAGCCGTGATATGTGCTAGGTCTCCCTTCATTGGGCATGTATTAAAAGGCGAAAAACAAAAGCACTTGTGGATCCTAAAAGAGGTTCTTTACCTGGAAAGGAGTTGGGAGGGGGAGTTTTGACCAGTCTGTAAATGTTGTATACGTTTTGAATGTCAGGGCAACAAAGGAAACTAATTAATCCAGCTTTTTTCAAAGATAATCAATGCCACGTCCCCTGTTGATGTACAGTGACCGCACATGACTTACTTACTAGCTGAGTGAGTTGGTGCACCTGCTGGCGATTTTTGCATTCAACCTAAAGGGGAATGGAAAGCTGCATAGTTTTTCTTACACAGACTTCCAATAATTCTTGCCACTACTACGAATATTAACCATTGTTCCCCACATTCTCTTCAACATGGGGTTTCATATGCAAATCGTCAATTGCCCACTCTTTTTCAGTTCTTGCGAGAAAGAAAGATCACTGGCATGTATCCAGTTTTAACGACATGAGGAAAACAGTGTTCCATTTCACTCGCAAGAGAACGGTACATTCATTTCAGCGCTTACCACTACCATTCACAAGCAAATTCCACCTGTGAGGAAATACTGTAAATTTGCTAGGAAAACTCTGTAAAATACATAGATTTACTAAACGTGAGGAATAATGCAAGCATATCTAGGCAAGTAATCAGGACCTACAGCAGACTTGGCTTGCATAGCAAAACTTTGTAAAAACGTTGCGGGCAGTTTGCACACTCCTATTTGCAGATTTTTTCTACTTCTTAGGTTGAGAAAATACATACCTTCCTGTAGGATGATAATAATAGACTGATTCAGAGGGCTCATAGGCCTTGGTTTTGTTTAAGCACCATAAACAATTTGATTGTTTAAAACTACAAAAAAAATGTGCGTGGGGCTGTGGGAAATAACTTGTATTGAACCCTGAATCCTATATTCAAATCTATTTTCCTTTTGGCAAGTGCATTTAATTCCCTTTTTCCACGACCACTTAAATTCTAATTACAAGAGCTTACAGGGGATTTTCATACCCTAAAGCGTCGTATAAATAATTAATCTCACAATATGTATTTCCTTGCATATCTAAGAGTTCATTACTGTGCGTCCTTTGAGGCTAAATGATTATATGTTCTACTTGTCATTAATTCTGGGCAGGAATCAACTTTGACTTTTGTGTTAAAAAGAAAAGTCACGTATAATGCATCAAAATGTATATTTTATATAAATAACAACATTACACACATTCTGTTCTGCCAGTGGTCAAATTATATATGAAAAAAACCTGGATTCAACAGCTAACAAAACATACATACAATTACAGACCTCATTGGGAATACATGTAATTTGTAATATTTTTCATGGGAGTACAAAAACGAATTTACTTTTTTCATCTACCTGAGCATTAGGAACGATTATAGCGAAAGCTGAATTGTTTATAACTGTGGTAAGTTGTTCCAGGAAGCTTTATTACCTACATACATAAAATAAGTTTACCCCATAATGTGCACAAGATCATAATAAGAAGCTCTTGCAAAACAGGAAGAATGATTACCAGAATAATGTTGTACTGGAAATATGTGGCATGGCTGATTTTACGAACAAGTGGTGGCCCATTATTAACAATTTTAGCAACTGGAAACGCTGTGCATGCAGTGGTCGTAACTTTTCATCCAAACACAGATGCACATCTAAGCAGTTATCCTGGGCGAAATTTTATTTACGCCTGCAAAATTTGTAAAATTAAACGTATGGTCTGTCTGTAATATTGTTTCACACAGAAACATCGAAAATGTCTTCTAAGGTGACGTTTCGTGAACCATTCTCATGCCAGTATCACACTAGATATTTTACACAAGGTGTAATGTGCTTAAAAAGGCTATCGGGACGCCCTGAAATCACTTTGCCCGCTGAATGCATAGCTTTTCACTCTTTCTCAATATTTGCATGGAATTCTGTGGAAGTTGACAAACAAATTAGCTATTTCATACAAAGATGGTAAGTATAAGTCAAAGTCTACGTTTCTAACAATAACCAAAAGAGGAATTCCACTGGCAAGCAATAAAAAGGGCCTGACCCTAGTCAATGACAGACAAAATATAGTCCTCATCAGTGCCCCAAAATAACGCATCACTAAGGGCCGTATCTTGATGTTGTTTGGAAACCAACATCTTTGGTTTCACTTTCAACCACTGCATTACAATGTCGGAGGTCGAAAGTGAAACTGGCCGTTCATTCCTGCAGGATTCCGACAGGCTCAAGGACCCCGTCAGCTAGTCGGAGGCTCAACCATAATCACTGAAGACAGCGTTTCTGCTGGAAAGTCTGTCGGATGAGACTTTGGCCAAATTCCTCTACTGCCTTTGTTGTGGTCCGAGGGGAGACCTATGGTGCCCTCCTGTTAATCCTTGCACCGTGTGGTGGTGCAGGGATTACCAGAATCTCTAATTTCTCCATTGAAGCTTGTGCTATGTTTGGTTTATGCCCGCAGCACAAGCTCCCATAGAAAATGGGAGTATGTGACCACACCATGTGCGGTCGCATTGTAATGGCGGTGTCGGGACCACCGACCGGAGGTCGCTAGGTCCCAAGACTGCAGCAATGTCGACATCATAATCTGGCCCACAGTGTTGAATGTTCTCCGCAGTAAAATTCTTCTCAGTCTGTAGGAAAGTTCTGCTCTGGACAAGCAATCTGGTGCATTGAATGCTTACCATATCTGAGAACACAGTAACTTTGAGTCAGATATATTATTACACTGGCAGTAAAAACTGATCGCAATTTGTGACCAGTGGTTTTGCCACTATTGTGAAAATGTGTGAGCACACCTATGTACTAATAGTTCAGTTCATAAAATTCTAAATCGGAATGAGTTGCAATCCGACCTACTTTAGAAATATTAATGAAGTAGTTTGCAAATTGTGATTCTCTCTGCTTGCATTCAATCACAGGGATGGTGACATGCAATGTTGAACAGATCACCATTTTTGTCATTGCATTTTAAATAAAGAAAACTTTTTTTTAGTTTTTAATTGCAGCCTGTGTTGAAACACATTTTCGTTTTCTAATAAGTTTTACTAAGAGTTAACAATGATCCCGTGGATCACTGCCTACCTCTGAAACGTATTTCACCAATCAATTGTTTAAACTCCCTAAATTGGGAGTCAATTACTTTTCATTAGCTTGTGGCTAGAATTATGGCCCTTCCTAATAACGAATCGGTATCTAGTCGCAATCACAGTTTACGAACCTGCAAAAACCTTACAAACTTTTAAAATGGGATTCGTACACATGAAAGTCCATTTTGCAGTCAGAAGCGCCAATTTGGAGCGCTTGTGACCTCAACAATGGATAACATATCCGTCCCATAATTTTAACAGCAGATTTAAACACATGACAGCTGTTTGGTAAATGTACTTTTTTTCCTCGGAGAAAATACTTTGAGGTTGCCATATTTTTTCACATTTCTATGATACCAAGATTTATGTTATTATATATAATAAAGGCAAATGCATAAATACATTTACACAAATTCTTAGAATAAAGCAAATTACATTGTTGCTTATGTTTCTAAAGACCTCACTGAACATTCTTCCTTTTTTAATTTGCGAAATTCCTTTCTACTTTCTATCTCCATCTTCTTATTCTCCAAGAAGCCTTTCTAAGTGTCCTTCCTGCTTGTTACTTTGCTGTCAAAATAAACAAGCATTTACAATGCAATAGGTCTCTCAGCATTTAAGTTTGAGTTATTGGCATTGTTTATAACTTTTGCAAATGGGACACCTATTGCATTTGTACTGCAATATGTGTTGAGAGTGAGTGAGTCAGTGAGTGAGAATGAGTGGGCGAGTCAGTCAGTGAGTGAGTCAGTGAGTGAGAGAGAGTGGGTGAGTCGGTCAGTGAGTTTGGACAGTGAGTGAGTTAGTGAGTGGGAGAGTCAGTCAGTGAGAGTGTTAGTGACAGTGAGTGAGGGCGAGAGTGGGAGAGTCTGTCAGTGATAGTGAGAGAATCAGTGTGAGTGAGAGGCAGTGTGATTGAGAGTCAGTGTCAGTGATCCTCTTTTTACTTTACATCTTATGCATACCTTCCATTTGTCATACCTGCCATAATCCTTCTTAATGTAATTCTGCAACTGGCGGATACTCCTCTTTAAAACCCTATCCCTGTAATATAATATGACCTAAACTTCGCTAGCCTTTCCATCTCACTAACCATTCACCTGAAACCACACTAACGATCACACCTCCCTGGTAATAAAATATCACAAAGTAACAAGTAAATTCACGCAATTCTTTATTGAGAGCACATAACTAATTGCAATAACTAATATTCCTGGGTTCAGAAGTAGCGTGCTACTTTCCCTAAACCGCTTAAACTCCTAAATAGGCGCTATATAAATCCAGTCACAATTACAAAGCAGCCCAACTGGGAAAATGCAAATGGCACACAGGCTAGTCTGGTTCCAAAACACAATCTTGGACATCTGACCACTCATGTTCATTTTTTGTATTTCTCTCTCAAGTCACAAATCTATTCCATAATGTCCTCCCTCATCTCTCACGCCCATTCACATATCGCTCACCCACTTAATCGAGTGCTACTTGAACCCAAATGTTCCTCACAATCCAACACTAACAATGAATATCCTCTCTGTCAGTCTCATTCCTAGTTTGCTTGTGGTCTCATCCACAGTCTGGAGTCCATTTTTCTTTGCCCATATCGGCCTTCATTCACCTTTTGCTCTTCCTGTTACCTACAATCTCATGCACATGTTGACCTCTGGTCTAGGCCCAGACCTCTACTCTCCATCCCATGGCTGTGTACCATCTCCAGCCTATCACGTGCTGATGTTATGGTCCTGACAACTCAAACAATGAACCGCCTTCAGATTACAAAATGTAAACCATGCACACTTTTAATAGTGGCCAGCAAGAGTGATGGGCCTGAGTCTGAAAATAATCTTGAAAACAGGCTGCGCAGGGCTACGAGAGCAGTATTTGTGGAAAACGACAAGGGCGGTGAAAATCAACTTTAGGGTGCATCGTAGATACAATAACTCTTAAGTTATACATTTATAAAGTTCATTCCAGTATTTCCAAAATATTACTCCAGAAGGCAAGCGAAGGGTTTGTCACTTTGAAATTTGAGAGTTGATTCCCATCCTGGCCCCCCTCCTGCCTCCGTGTTGCAATGTAAAATAAGTACAGCGGTGTCAGACTTCTTATTTATGAGCACCTGAGTGCATCAACTGGATAGATGTGGTCGCACGTAATGACACTGGCAGGAAATGGGCACAGCCATGCAGAGCGGCCGAGCAGACTTACTGGCCCGCCATAAACACCCATCCATCAGCAGCTCGGCGGACGATCACACGTCCTGCGACACTTTGAAGTGTGCAGGGGGAGCGCGTCACCTCACCACACCAGGGGGCACAGTGTACCAACACACACGTGTGCATGCTGTCCGTCATTTTGCGACTCCTGTCGAGTTACCAAACATAAAACACAAGCATAATACTTACTGCAATTTGTTGGCTGATCGAACAATAAATAAACAGATTACTTTATTACGCTTTACAAACTCAAGAGAAAAAAAGCCTTCACCCCTGTCCAGCAGAACAGCAGAAGCGGGGCACTGTGGCTGTACTGGGGAGAAGACGGCGCCATTAAAAAAACAAGCAGGAAAGGAACTTTGAAAATTCAACTAGGATAGATGTGGCTATACAACCAAAACACTAGAGTGTTAATTCAGTCACAACCCTACGATTCTACAAACAAAAGGACAAAACGAAACCTATCGTGGGGCGGGACTGACAAAACAAAACCTATTGTGGGGCGGAACTTCCGTTTTGTGAAGCCCACGCCCATGGAGTGCCTGGAGGAGCACCGAGGGAGAGCCCCGCGGTCGGAGGCTGCACAAGTCCGGAGGGCCGTTGACCGGTGAGCGGGGAAGGGGGGGATGCCTGTATGTGTGCGTGTGTGTGTGTCTGTGTGTGTCTGTGTGTGCCACGGCGGAGGGGTGGGGGGGATGTCTCTCCGTGCGCGTGTGTGCTTGTGTATGTGTGTGCGCATGCGTGCAGGGGGAAGTGTGCCTGTGTATGTATGCGCTTCCCAGGAGACAGACACGGCGAGCGCGCGCGCGTGGCCTGCGCCAATCGCCTTTTGCGACATGCGCGCGGCCGGCACTGTCTCCTAGGAAGCAGGGTCAACATCAAAAGATCTCTGGCGAGACACAGCGCATACGCGCTGTGTTTTCGCTACGAGACCTAAAAACGAATCTATCAACATTCTTTTCCTTCTACACATTCCTTATTTTTGCAAATAAATCTTAATGCATCATCCATACTATCTTTTGAAATACATTTCCCATTGTCCCATATTTCATCTAATTTTAGGGTTGTGGAGGGCAGGACAAATATTGCCATAGTGTCTTTAATGGAATCCTAATTCTCATTTGGAGAATCACCATTTCATTTCAAGACCGCAGGCTACCATTATGCATGTTGAAAGCCCTTTAACAGTACATTTGATACATGTTCTATTGGTCTGAAATAATGTTTGGAGAAAATACCTACATTTGACAAATCAGCTGTTTACAAAATTTCTTCCAGCCTACCAACAGACAATTATAACCATTGCCCGTCACATAGAATGCGGTCTTCATCAATGCCACCTTCCTTCATGACTTCTTTCACCAAGATTGCAATTCTTGCTGTACTCACCACACCAAATGGCTTCCCATAAGATATCAATACCTGATTCTCCCCATGCTTTCTATACTCTAACACTCTGCTCTTATATTCACTCATACATTCCACTACACACAACTTCCTTTCCTCTGGCAATCTTGGATAATAAATTGACTTTTTCATTGTCTTTCTTCTCTTCCAGATCTCAAACTATACCCCATCTGGGATTACTATCTTGTGACTTACCTCTAAGGTTTTCACATCTGAAACTCTCCTGCATGATACCAAACATAATAAAGTAGCCAACCTTTTGGAAAGTCTCCTTAAATCCATATATCTATTTGCAGACCAACTCAAATACAGAGACACCGCATTGACATCCCACAACTGTAGCTTGCTTTAGGAGGTTGTTTTAAGCTCATACCTTTTAGGATTCTACAAACCATACCAATTCTGCCCATCGTTCTGTCATCTACAAGAACATGTCCTGCAGGAATTGCTCACGTGTAGCATTTAATAGCCTGTTATCCTAATCCTTCTTCACTAAAAAATGTATTACCTCAAATACAGGAGCCTCCACAGGATCCACACTCCTCTGTATGCACCAACTAGCCCATATTCTGCAATTCCCTCTATACCTACTCCTAGTTCCAGGAGCCCAGATTTATCCACCAGCAACTCTGCTGCCTTACTCAAAAGTCCATGGAAGCAGCTAGAGATACTGATACCAGAAGGTTCAGCACCTTGCTCCTAACTAAAGGATGATCCTCTCCTTCTCTGATCCATAGAAGACCCTCTCTTGCGTGAATCAAAAAAGGCTCTGCACATGCTAACTCCATCACTGATGGGAACCAGACCTGCAACACCCAGAACGGTGTTACCAGCACCAATTGACATCTTTCCTGTCTCAACTTCAAGAGTACTTTCTGTATAATTGTGAATGGAGGAAAAGCATTTGCTCTTTTCCTCCTCCAAATTTGCTGGAACGCATCTACCGCTGATGCCATAGGATCCGGCCTCCAAATGAAATAATTACGTATCTGGTAAGTCAATCGACTCTCAAACAGATCCACCTCTAGTGGACCCCACAATTCCTCTATCCTTCAAAAACAATTCAGATCCAACTTCCAATCACTGTAATCCCTCAAATGCTTTGAATTCCAATCTGCTGTCTGATTTAAATCCCCCGGTAGGTTTTCTGCCTTTACTATTATCCTGTGTTCCAAACAAAAATTCCCAAACTCCTTTGCTGAATTTGCTAAACCTTGGGATCTTCTTCCTCCCAATCTGTTGATAAATGCCACTGCTGACACATTGTCTGTCCATCCTCATCAACACAGATTGTCCTCCTAGACCTCTCCTGAAACTCTTCAGTTAACTCCAAGCAATTTTTATGCCTTGACTACTCTTCCTTTAATCAAACTCCACCTGTCTGTTGTTTCGATAAATGTGCTCCCCATCCACTCAAACTTGCGTCAGTCTCTAAGACAAAATTTGGAGCACTACCAAAAATCGCATGTCCATTCCATGCCTCCATATTGTTCATCCACCATATTAACTCCTCCTTAGCCTCCACATTCATTGAGATTCTGGCCCCAAACCATAAGCCTTTCCTTAACTCCTCCACGGTTAGCCTCTGCAAAGCTTGGTAATGAAGGGGCCCTGGAAATAAATGTTTGTATTAAATAAGAGAGTAAACCTACCAAGCGTGTCAATTCCCTCAAAGTAAAAAAATCCTTTCTCATATTTTGATACATCTCCATCTTTATTATATTCACTTTCTTCTCTGGTACTAACAACATACTCTTCACCGTGTCAACGTGAAAACCCAAAAAAGTCCATCCTTTGAGAAGGTTCTAAAATGGATTTCTCTTTGTTTAGTAAGAAACATGAGTCCTTCAAATTTCTCAAAACCTGCTTCAACTCTTTCCTCAGTTTTTCCTGATCCTGTGACATTATCAGAATATCGTCTAAGTAAATAATAATGCGTATTCCTCTTTGACAGAAAAACAACACAACCACCCTCATCACCTTCGTGAAACACCAAGATGCCAAAGATAGGCCGAATGGAAGACACTGAAATTGTTAAAGTATCTTTGTCCATCTGAAATGTGGAAATGTCCGACTCTTTTGTTCTATTGCTATGGTGAAACGGGCATCCTTTAGATCTAATTTCACTAACAAATCCTTCTTTATCGGCAAATCCCTCTGACAATGGATTCCCACCATTTTGAAATGTCTGTATAATAATTACTTGTTCAGTTCTCAGAGATTTATGACCAACCACCATCCTTTTTCCTTCTTGTTTTCTAAAAATATATTGCTCACAAAGCCCTATACAGACTGTTCTATTTGCTTTATTGTATCCTTTTGAATTATTGTCTCTATTTCTGAATCTAAGATTAACTCCTGTACCTTTGAATTTTTTTTCCCTTTTCTCCACTACTTGTTGAGGACAATCAATAAATTATATTGCATGCCCTTGTATTGTTTCTAAAACCCAAGGGTCCTGAGTTATCTTCTTCAACTCCTCTGTGAAATATCTCAGATGTCCCCCAACTTTTTCTTGGATTGAACCAATAGTAGTCTCCATACTCATCTTGTACTCCACCTTGCAGATGGCCTCTTCCTCTCGAGAACCTTCCTTGGCCTGGTCTACCCAAATAATTTTATAATGCACTAGGAAGCCTATAAGTTCTTATGAACCTCAACGACCTCCTGACCTTCAACACACCCACCCGCCAGCTACGTTCGACAAGCCTCGCCCTCGCCGCCGTACCACGCATCCGAAGAGCCACCGCTGGTGGCAGATCCTTCTCCTACCTGGCGGCCAAGACATGGAACTTCCTCCCCATCCATCTTCGGCTGACCCAGGACCATCTCGCCTTCAGGAGACAACTCAAGACCTGGCTGTTCGAGCAATAGCAGACCCCTTCCCCCAAGCGCCTTGAGACCCTGCCGGGTGAGTAGCGCGCTATACAAATGTTATGATTGATTGATTGATTATGCAGTCTTGAGACTGAAAACATATTCCTCTGTAAGAGTTGCCATACTGGTAATTATATTGGGAACTTTACTGGGACCTGTGAATCCCTCTGCCCTCCTGGCCCTGCCAAAAACACCACTTCCAAATACCTTTCTCAGGCTACTTGATGCCTTATCCAAAGCAGTGAAAGTATTCACATATTTTCTAATACCTTTAACAAGGCCTTCCCCAAAAAGCAGCCCATTTACATTCTCACTAGTCTCCTTCTACGCCACTGTTCCCCAGTTTGGGAATTATTTTCATAAGTATTGCCCTTCTTCTCTCTGCCCACCACCCGGCGTTAGGATTCCCTAGCAAGACCACAGCTCTCTGGCTCCAACCTCTTAGTAAATCTATATCAATTAGTTCCTCATTAGCATATACTTCCTCTACCATATCCAATATTCTGGCCAATCAATCCATGACATCTAATAATTTGTCTTAGCAAATCTTTAATAACCTTTCCAGTCCTTTTCTAGGATCCCTGACAAGGCAGAAAAAAAAACAAATGAGCTCCAAATCCAAATTTGGTGTATTGCACACTTTTTCATCTTCATCAAAAGCTTTATTGCGGCTATTACAGCACATTTATATTTACAACACAATAAAATATAATCCATAGTAGAAGGAGAAAGTATGATGCCGTTGGGAACACTGGTATATACACGTGTAGGTATGCGCAAGCCACAATAATTTGTGGGAAGCAAAATCATAATTGGTGGGAAAATCATAAGATTAAAACTTACATTAAAAATATAATTTACGGGCGTGGATTTGGAGCCGACCATGGCTGCCACGCCTCCTAAGAGCTCCGCGGGCCGCCCTTGCCAGAGTCATCATCCGCCTTACATCCTGGGCCCGACAATCCGCAGTGGTGAGGTGCATTTGCATGGCACTGTGCCAGGAGCCGGATATTGTACCCCGGACTCCCGGGGGGACTCCGCTTGATTGCCGTGCTCATTTCTGACTGGTGGGCTGCCACCGCGGCTGTCGCGAAGGAGGCGGTGGCGATGAGAGGACAGGTTTCGGAGGCTCTGCGGTGGGTGCACAGAGTTGGGGCTGATTTACTGGGGCTGCCTGCTGTAGCGGGGCGGGCGCCTGTTCCTGCAGTCAGTGGTGGCCACGAGGTCGCCGTGTTGCCCAACCCCCCTCCCTTCCATGCGGCCGGAGGCCTGGGCATAATGGAAGCTGCCCGGGTGCAGAGGCCCTGGGGGAGACACCCGAGAGCGCTCCCCAGCGTTGAGTGGCAGAGAGGAGCTGGTACCTAGGTCCATACATCGACGGGCCCCAGGTGGGTCCCGCTTTGCTGCTGCAGCACCCTTTCTACTGGCGGTGGCGGCCGATGGTGCCTGGCGGCGGTGAGGTGAGGACTCTACGGGACCATGGGCCCCCCTGTGTGACTGCATGCGCTGGGCCTGACCCCGGGGGACTGTGAAGCCTGGGACGGGTACGGGGTCCTGGTGTGTCTGTGGCCTGCCCCTCTTTGCTGAGGAATCCGGGGCCCGTGGAGCCTACCATCATCCAGAGAGCACCCAGCGGGGTCTGGAGTTGGCCCTCAGGACTGCAACGCCGCGGGTGTGGTGTCCCCATTCCTCTGGTCGGGCTGGGTTTAGTTTTCTGGCCGTGGAATGGTGGTGGTCCTAACATTTGCTGCTGCGGAATGTGGGCCATACCGGGGCCGGGCTGCCTGGGGGCCTGACTGGCCAAGACTGGGGCACCGGGAAGTGATGCCCGCTCAATGGATCTGCGGGGGGTCTCTGCCTCGCCTGGCGGCGGGGCTGGGCCTGCTGCCCTCATCCTGCTTTTCTGCTCCGTGGACAGTGCTGCCCCGGACCGCCGGTAAGTGGACCTCCACCCCACTATGGGGAAAAACAGCGGCAGCACGGCGGCGCACAAGCAGCCCACCATGGATCAATAAGCCACGGCTGCCCCGGCCGGGAAGGAGGCCGCGGGGAGATCTCCTTGGATATGGCGATGTTTCTAGAGGACATCACACACGGTTCTAAAGGCTCAGATCGGGGCAGTGGGGTCCGAGGTGGGGTTCCTCCATCAGGATCTCCGGAAGGCGGTGGACGGGGTCACAGAGGCCGAGACGAGGGGTTTGACAGTGGAGGATACCGTGTCTGCCCTCCAGAAAAAGGTTGACAAGCTGGCCATGGTCTCCAAGGAGCTTGCGGATAGGGCCGAGGACGCAGAAGGGAGGGCCCGCCACAATAATATCCGCCTGGTAGGCTTTCCAGAGGGATGCAAGGGGTCCTCGATGGGGAACTTACTCTCAAACTGGCTCAGGCCGCTGCTACCAGCTGAGGACATTTCATCCTGTTTTATGGTTGAGAGAGCACATCAAGCCCTGACTCGGAAGCCACACCCGGGCGAGCGCCCGCGTACTGTCGTCGCTCGTCTCCTTAATTAAACAGACCGAGATGCCATACTGCGCTTTGCCCGAACACACCAGGAGAAAATGGTCTTTGAGTCCCATCCCATCATGGCTTTCCCTGACTACACTCGGATTGTCCAGCAGCAGTGACAGTCCTTTGTGGCTGCGAAGAGGTGACTGCGTGACCTGAACCTTTCCTACGCTCCTATGTTCCCAGCCCGTATGAAAGTACTCTTTCAATCCAAATCCTACTTCTTTGACACCCCTGAGGAGGTCTTCGCTTGGACAGATGAATGCCAACATATTAAGCCGCATACTTCGCCGCCTTTTGACTCAGACTCCTCTCAAACTCACTCCAGAGTGGCCGTCGGAGCGGAGATGCTCCCGCTACAATTGGCAATCTCAGGATAAGACGGATGCAGCGGAGTGAGGCATTCTGGGGTTGTGCTTCTGTTGGCTGCTCTACTTCCTTCTGGTGTCGGCGGGGATGACACACTCTGTGCCCGGACGCTATGCTGAAGGGACTGCTACATTCTCTTCAGCTGGGTCGGACTGGACTCTCCTTCTTGTTCTAAGTTGATGGGTGGGGGTGGGTGGGGGGGATCCATTTGAGGGTTCGTTGTGGTCTTCTTATTGGAGGGCCGGGTCGGGACTCTGCCGTGACGGATACTCCATGTTTCAGGAAGTATAGGGGGAGGGGGTGGTAGGAGGGGGGTTAGACAGTTAGTTTCTCAGTTAGGTTGTATGTTGTTTGCATCGCACCAACTCACACATTTGCATAGACCTCCGCGCTTTTCTCCATGTAGGGCCCATGATGCACACGGCTAGAGAGACCTTATTATATTCTCCTGGAATGTACGGGGTCTGCTGAATAAGGTCAAGCGAGGGTCGGTACTGACCCAGGCCAAGCGCTACTCTGCAGATATTCTGCTCCTTCAAGAGACTCATCTACTAGGCAATAGGGCCCCGTGCCTCTCCAGATTTGGCTACCACTTGGTTTATCATTCGGGCTTTTCTAGGGGCACACGCAGCACGGCGATACTTGTCCACCGCAGTGTCCCCTTCCAGGTTACTCGACAATGACTGGGCCCTGGCGGCCGCTTTACGGTCATTTCAGGTACGCTAGCCGGTGAACAGATGACAATTGGCAGTGTGTACGCCCCACCCCCCCTTAACCAGACGTTTGTGAACAGACTGACGGAGCTTTGGGGAGAACACCCTGACGGGTTGGTTATACTGGGAGACTGGAATGACATTATGGCCCCTTTGGATAGGTGGCAGGCACAGCCTCAGACCGCTTCCCCCCCTAGATCCAGACTTAACAGCCTGGCACACACTTTGGGCTGGTTGGACACTTGGCGGGTCCTTCACCCCTTTGAGGCTGGCTACACCTATGTGTCTTCAGTACATCCCATGATCTCTCGCTTAGACTACATTTTCCTCCCACATAGCTACACACATAGGGTCAGGTCCACCTCCATCCTCCCCCGGGGCCTGTCGGACCACTCACCCAGCCAGCCCATACTCCGTTTGCAGACCAGCATGTCCCCCTATCGCTGGTGCATGTCGCCATGGTTGCTTCGGGATCCCGAGCATCAGGAGGCGCTCCATCGTGCTACGGCTGATTACTTTGCCTCGAATGTCGGGTCGGTTACGTCCAAGATATCATTGTGGAAAGCCTTTAAACCCAGGAAACGCGAGTGGATATTAGCTATCGTACGGGGAAAAGAGACTTTGTCTGCCGCAGACGCTAGAGCTGGAGGAGCGTCAGCGCAACCTCCAGGAGGCTGTGGTGAGGGGTTCAGGAAGTAGTGCCAGCCGCAATTTGCTTCATGTTCAGCAGCAGCTGTGCCAACTGCTTACAAATAATGCCAAAGAAGCGTGGCTGGCGACACAGATCCTCTACAGGCACTTTGTGCTCCTCCCCGGAGGTGGTGGTGTAGGTCTTTGCAGAGTTCTGCGCCACTCTATACGATGCTCGTGAGGAACTTGCGGATTCACTCATAGATGCCTTCCTTCTAGATATTCCTCCGAAGCGTTTATCAGATGAGCAGCGAGACGCCCTTGATAAACCTATCTCTCTTGACGAATTACAGGCCGCCCTCACCAACATCCACCCGGACCCAATGGGTTCCCCGGTGACTTCCTACGTCCTCACAGGGGGACTGCTGGTCCCCACCTTCTCGGTGTACTACACCAGGCGCTCAAGCAGGAAATCCTTCCTCCAGACTGGCAGCAAACCGGGTCAATCGCCGGAGGACTCGGCGTCGTATGGCCCCATATCCTTGTTGAACTTTGAGCAGAAGTCGTTGGTGAAGGTGTTGGCTGATCACCTTCGCACTTATATTCTGGATCTTGTCCACCCTGACCAGTTAGGCATCATCGCGCGTCGTTCAACCAGGCATAACATACATCGCTCGCATAACGCCGTGGCTGAGGCCCACCGACTGGGACGTCCCGCAGTGGTCCTACTGGCCGATATTGACAAGGCCTTCGATTCCCTGGGTTGGTTTTACCTTTTTAAATTACTGGAGGCAGTTAATCTTGGTCCACGCTTACGAGCTTATGTTAAACTCTTATACACAGACCTGATGGCCTGAGTGAGGGTGGCCGGGTATCGTTCGGACCCCTTTCGTATCCGGAGGGGGACAAGGCAAGGATGCCCTCTGTACCGCTTCTTTTTGCTTTGGCCATCGAACCATTGGCGGCATGGGTACGCCTGGATGCAACCTATAGGGGTCTGGTTTGGTCCCCAGAAGACACAGATTAAATTGCACTTTACGCGGACGATGCACTATTCTCCTTTTCTGACCCCAGGGTCACGGGTCTGAGGATGTTGGAGATACTACGGGTGTTTGACGAGATGACGGGGCTCCGCGCCAATCCGTCTAAATCTACGCTTTTTCCGATATGTGGGGAGCAGGGGTGTCAGGACTGGGCTTCCCAGCTAGTTGTGGCAAAGGATGGGTTTAAATACCTTGGTGTCTATATCACCAGGGATCCCACCTCAGCGTGGTTGCTAAACATAGCCCCTCTGCTTCCTGTGGTCCGGGAGGAGACGACAGTGTGGTCCCGTCTTCTCCTGTCTCTTTACGGCAGGTCCGCGATTTTTAAAATGGTATCTTTGCCGCGCTTATTACACAAAATGCAAAACTACCCTTATTCATCCCACCGTCCTGGTTTTGTCAAGTAAATGCTCTCCTGAACACCTTCCTGTGGGATGGCGGGGCGGTCCGGGTGGCCTCTGGTGACCTACGTCCAATCTACTTACTCTGGGGGTATTGTGGCTGCAGACGGACGATCTTACTACTGGGCGTCCCAACTGCTGGTCATCAATGAATGGTGGTATAATCTGCAGGATAATCCGGCTTATGCAGTAGAGCGGCTCTTCCTGGAGGTCTATACACTGCTAGATCTCCTGTATAGTGCCTCTGCCCTGGACGCCCTTCCCCCGGCCTGTCGTACTGGGATTCAGATTTGGAGAAGTGTTTTGAAGTCTATGGGTTGGTGGGGTATGCTGACGTGTGAGACGCCCCTCTGGTGAGGCACGTGCCTCCGATTAGTCACGGCATTGCCTGGGTTCCACCGGTGGGATACGATTGGGATCTCGACACTGGGCGACATGATGTGCGGTCCCACACTTAAATCCTTTCAAAGTCTGCAGGAGGAGTTCGACATACACAAATCCTAATTCAATAAGTATCTCCAGCTTCGACACAGTCTCTGTCCCCTGATTAAAGACCTTACGACTCTGCCGGAATTCCATCCCCTGGAGGGTAGACTGTTGATGGGTGATCTGGGGGAACACAAAATCCGTCGGCTTTATCAGACGTTGACCACACACATCAAGACGAACCTGCATCGGACACGGGCGGCATGGGAAGCTGACATACCGACCCTTTCTGACGACGATTGGACCGAGGCTCTTGCTAGTCCCAGGGGCTCAGCAGTATCATCTAGATATAGACTGATACAGTTCAAATTCCTGCATCAGGTGTACTATACCCGCTTCTGCCTCTGGAAGATGGGAGCTATTTCGTCCCCCGCATGCCTCAGATGCCAGTCTGATGACGGATCCTTGCTACACACGGTCTGTAGTTGCACAGTGTTACGTCATTTTTGGTCTGGGGCAGTGTCCGGCCTGGAGCGGGTACTGGGGTGGGACCTCCCAGATGATCCACGCCTGACTCTCCTCCACAGTACTGATGATGTAGGAGGGTACATCTATAAGAGACACCTTCTTTTCATGGGGCTCACACTGGCTAAGCACAACATAGCCCAGCAATGGAAGTCCTCTTCTCCCCCTGTGGTGGCAGCCTGGAAATCCGCATTAGATAAATGCATTTCTGCCGAGGTGGTGGTGTTTCAGGCCAGGGGTTGCCCGCAGAAACACAGGAAAATCTGGGCTGCATGGGCCAAGTATCGGGGTATTGATCTTTCAATGTTTCCCACGTTCATTAATCAAGATCTCATAGACAGACTCTCCATCCCATGATTCGCCACTCCTACTCGTGGATTAGTCAGCGTGGAGATGTGCTCATATGTATTTATGCCTGTTTAGTCTTTCAAGCGGGTTGGGCGGTGCGGGGATGGGGAGAGGTGGGTGGCGGGGGCTGTTGGGTTGGGTTTTTTATAGCTTTCCGAATGATACCCTCGGCAACAACTAGTGTACTTATGTTCATTGTTTTGTATTAATATGACTTGTTGGGGGCTCACCCCCTTTGGATGGAAAACTCAATACAATTTGTTGTAAAAAAATATATATATATATAATTTACAATAAAAGCATATAAGAACATTATTAAACACATCCAATATCTTTTAAAACGGCCATTGTCAGTGGACCAGCCGGCAGGAGGGAACTCTATCTATCACATAGAGTTAACTCCTGATGCCTTGATTGATTATAACAGAGTGGAGAATCACAATTAATAAAAAAGCTAAACTAAGTGCCAGTCTTTAACAAATACCTTTGTTTAGACCACATAGCAAGGAGGAATTTCAAAATTACAGCAACATAAGCTGGGTCAGTGTCCGATTTTAGAATCCTAACGAATTCACAGTGATTCCTACTGCCCAGGTTTCTGCACAATTGTATAGCCCATTTAGACCTGGCCTGTTTGTATGCTGTGTTTAAAGAACAGGGAGTTCCCCCAAAAGTAGACACTGAAGGGACGGGGTGTGAGACAAAAGAGTTACAAACAAGTCCCTATATTTTCAAAAAAGAAGGGCTGACTGTTGTATCCCAGACCAAATGCCACTCTATTAGATCAGCATTCCCTCAAAAACCAATAATCATACTGTTATCACAAAACATTCCTTGTATTGTTCACCACATATGACAAACCTCAATTATAATTCACAATTCAAAAAAAGATGAGCTAAAAAACATATTTATTTAATTTAAAACGATGTGATAAAATGTGTATAGGGACAATCATTATTCTCAAACACAATCATAATATCATTCCTCCCAAATTAGGTTACAATCTAATCACAACTATTTAAAAAGTCGACGCAGCGTTTTGGTGATCTCTTGAATGATTCCACCTTCCTCAGGACCAAAATAGTTTCAGCAGATCTAAATTTAAGAAAAGTTCACATCAGTTTTTTGCACACATGTGAGTTAGCAACATGTCTAATCAACATTTCCCACTAGGGTAATATCCTATCTTATCTTTATTTCATATATTTATTAACACAAAAATTGTCTACATTCATAAAAAATCTTCAGTTTGAGGTATTTTTAAACATTTTTAAACACTTAGTCCAACAGTTTATTCCTAAACGCCCTGAAGTCTGCTACTCCAGACTTCTTTCTTTTGCTATTTGACTGCTATAAAAGTCACTATACAATTTAAAAGTGTTTAAAAATACCTCAAACTGAACTGTGTGCAAAAAACTGATGTGAACTTTTTTAAAATTTAGATCTGCTGAGATTAGATCCACCATTGGGAGGATACCCAGATCCAACCTTAGCGGTACTAGGGGTGTGTTTGTTTGCAAAGCCAGGATTTGTCTAATGAACTTATTTTCGCTGAGGGTCAGGGCATTAGAAGGACTGTGCCCTAAAAATTCTGCCCCGTATAAAGAGGCCGATCGGGCTTGTACTATGTTTATTTCTAGTGGTGGGCTTTTGACCTTTAAGGTACGACTCTTCTGGACTTTTAGGATTCCCCAATTGCCTGGGTTAGCTTCAAATTGGCCTTGTTGATTTGGGGACCCCATCCCATCTTATCATTTAGGGAGAGGCCCAAAGAATCAAAGATATGGACCCGCTCGAGAGGCCTGTTATCCATCATTGGGTGCAGGTAATTAGTGGAATTGACATTGAAGACCATATATTTTGTTTTATTGATATTTACTACAAGGTTCCTCTTTTTGCGAAACTGGGTAATTCCTTTAACACTCGCTACATCCCTATCGGTGATTTCGAGAGAAGCAGGGTGTCATCCGCAAACATTAGTGCTGGAAAATTTGCGGATTGATATTTTAGGGGAATCCAAATCCCTGGTGGCAAGTAGGTCTTAAATTAAACCGTTTAGGAAGAGGGAAAAGAGGGTCGGCGCAAGCACGCATCCGTGCCTCACCCCTTACCAACAGGAAAGGGGGCAGTTAGTTGGCCATTCTTACTGTATCTTACTCTAGTGCATGTGCCCTCGTGGAGGTTTTTAAGTTGGAAACAAAGATATGGTGGAACTCCCATGTCCAGCAGGATACTCCACAGCTGGTCCCGGTCCACCACCATATCAAATGCTGATTTAAAATCCACGAATGTAAGATACAGGCTCCCACCTTCCAGAACCACATGCTTCCAATAGATGAACTGAAGCCTAAACAGCTGATCTACAGTTGAGGTTTTAGCTCTAAAGCCTGCATCCAACTGAATTAAAACATCACAGTCTTCCATCAAATCCTGTAGTCTTCCTAATAACACCCCTGAAAAGATTTTTTGGTTAACATCAATGAGGCTAATTGGCCTATATTTTGCAGGTTCAATGGCTGAACCTTTTTTATAGATCTGAATGATCTCTGCACCAGCCCACTTGGACGGTGCTGGGAGGCCATGAAGAATTGCAATAAAAAGTAATAATAGATATGGAGCCCACACTGCCTGTTCATTTTTATACAAGTCCCCAGGGATTCTATCCAATCCTGGTGCTTTATTAGGTTGTAACTTTGCTAGAGCAGATAATACCTCAGCCATAGTACATGGGGGTATATCCCATGAGGGTTAAGGGTTAAAATAACACACCAAAGTCTCACCTTCACTTGTATTAATAGACAGGGTTGAGTATAGCTCCTTAAAATATAGATGCCAGGCTTCCTCAGCAATATTTGGATCAATAGTGGTCCTACCCTCAGTTTTTCCTGTGTGGACCAGGTTCCAAAAACCTCTACTATCTTTTGAATCCAAAGCCTTCTTAATGGCCTACCATCTATCAGCTACCCAATTAGATTTTGCTTTTGCAAATATTTTCTTAAATGCAGCCTTAGCTTCCCGAATACGGACATTGTCACCCCCCTTGAGCGATGACAGCAGGGCTTGCTTTGCTTCCATACAATTCCTGCTATACCAGTTTTTTTATCACTGCCAGATTTATTATTAACGGGCCCACTATTAAAAAAGAAATTCACCAGCGTCTGAACCATTTCTTGATGAATTTTCCCTAAATCACTATGGGGTCCTAAATTCATTGGATTGTCTGATAAAAGGCTTGCTTTCTCTAGCAAGGGTATAATACTGATATACATTTTTGACATGTTTGACATGGTTTCCGGCGATTGATTTATTTTGGCCCATCGAATTCGTCTCGCTCCTTTAACAACTACCAGGTTGTTTTGATGCGGGTTATCAGGGCCTCAACCTATTCCCCCCATCTGGAAATCTCAGACTGCAACCAGAGGTTTGTGGTCACTCTCACTGCACTCTTTGATGCTGAAATCCGCCACATTATGACAGATCTCTACACTGAGCAGGACGTAGTCAATTACTGAAGCCGGGCCGGGTCTCCCAAATGTGGGACCAGAAACCGTCCATTGCAGGCCCTTAGGAAGAAGGTCAGGGTTAAGAAGGTTAATTGGAGGACTAGAGGTGTCCACCCCATGATTGGATACATATTGGGTGCCGGAATTGACCAGATGGTGTCCTAATCGCTAGTGATAGGTTTCGTAAGACCATTAAGGGGTTCAAAGTGGCAATTAAAGTCCCCACTGATTGGAAAATACATGTTCCCCGCAAATGAATTAAGAAGATTTACCAGAAAATCTAGTGTCTGTGAGATTCCACCATGCTGGACTGGCTGGGAATAAACATTAATAATAGCTAGTTTCTGTAGATTGTGATGAGACACGAGGATACATGTGATATCTGGGGAGTGTGTTTCTACTCGCATTACCTTGCATCCTAGGTGGGAACCCACCCATATCCATAAACCCCCCGATGGTCTACCCCTAGGTCCCTTAACTGCCGCCTCACAAGATGCCACAAACCCTACTCTATATTGAGGGTCTAAGGCCCAAATTTCCTGGAATAAGCAGATCTTGTGGGTGTCAATATAATCCCCCCAATCAGGCTGGTCTAGTTTAGTCACAAGACCCGCAATATTCCAAGCCAAAAATTCTTGGGCCACCGGCAGGCAGTTGCTTGCCACTCCTAGCATTTACCTCCAGTTCAAAGCTATCTGCCATTCCATGAGTATCGGTGCCTATGGTGGCTGGAAATTGCTCTTTAGGGTGGTGTTCAGTATCACAGGTACCATGATCCATTGCATTTGGAACAATAGTGTTCCCCACCTCCTCCACTGTGTTAACTATACATGGTTTACCACCATTGATATCCCCCATTTTGTTATTGAACCATAGATGTTGATTTATAACCCCACCCGACTCCCTTAAATTGACACTAAATTGTTTGGGCACTGTGGAAAAACAGGTAGTAGTAGGTGTCAGTCAATCCACCAGATCCAGTACACTGAATCTGTTACTAAGTGGTACGGCTGATAATAGCTCAACACTCTTCCAGCCTGCTCTATAGGTCAACATGGCAGGCCAGCTGTTCCTACCCCTGATTAATCCATAGTGGCCAGAGTTAAACATATGATCTGGGGGAGTGTAAAAATAACTTAGATCCTGGATCTGGATAATAGATCTAAAATTTTTGGGGAGACCCGCACAAACATGTTCCACCGCCCTACAATCATTGAAATTAATAACAATACAGTCCCCTAAAGTATTTTTGGATCTACATCCTACCCAACTCACTCTTCGCACAAATAAAATCTGACAATGTACATCTCGTGGAAGAGGTCTGTTATTGTTCAGCCAATGGATCATTTTGTTTTTTAATTCGGCGTAAGATTCGGCTTTACCATTTTCCAATTCTGGGAACCAACATAGGGTGAACAATCAGGGGGTAGATCTAGGTAGGGGAGTGAGTTCTTGGCACCTTTCCCAATATGGCTCCCCTTGGAGGCTACGTTGGCTTTCTGATGATGTCCCTCTCCCAACAATCCTCTATTTCTCCATAGTTGCAGAACCTATTACGCCGAACCTCTGGACCGACTATATTACTCGTGCTCACTGCTTCATCCCTTAACGTTGTAAGGTCCATTGGTTGCACAACCAAGCCTAGGGTCAATGGAATGTTAGGATTAGGGAGAGCCACAGAGCCCCTTAATCCATCCCTTGCAGGTTCGTCAGTTTGGCCACGGTTCGCCATTTTATTTTTCATACCTCCCAAGGTGGTCGCCGTCAGTTCTTCAAATTTTTCAAGCCTATTCTCAATTAATGAAAGTCTTTCTAATAAAGGCTGTAGGGGCGATGTTATGAGACCACCTATTTTTTGCCAATAAACATCCTCAAGCTGGGACAATCCGACGACAGTGTCAGCCGCATTCATACTATTAGCAACCTGGGATCTCTCCTGGGGGGCTTCAATAGTGAGAGACTCTGTATTTGCCGGGTCACTAGCTTTGTTGGGTTTCGAGGTCTTAGGCTTTTTTCCCCTCTGGGGAGCAGCCCCTCGCTTCCTCTTGAGGGTCACCCCTGCGAAGGCTCTGTGGGTTGCGGGATGTCTTTGGGGTCTTCCGTAGTGTTTGGAAGTGAGCCACTAATGGGATTTGACAATACATTATGTGATGTTGACGTGGAGTGGGAGGGCTCTCCATCCAAATGTGAGGACCCTTCTTCTTGTAATTGACGGGTACTCTGGCTCGATGACCCAGAAATGAGGGCAGTTTGTGGGTGTTTTTCCTGTGTGTGTGCGTTCGTCAGGCCCCCCACAGATGCTTGTTTAGCAAACACAGGAACCAGAGAAAGACAACGCTCTGTGATGGCTATCTCGTCAGCCAAAACAGATGTAAACCTTGTTATGAATTGGTCAAGAGTCCCGGCTACGTAACCACCCCCTACAGCTTTCTTTCCCCTTCCGTCATGCCCGGACATTTCTCAGTCAGTGAAATAGAAATAAAGTCCAATAATGGTTAATGCGACACTTACTAGAAAGGCAACCAAGTCGTTGGTGGAGGAGACGTCAGAGGGGGGACTGGGTGGAGGAGACGTCAGAGGGGGGGGGCCCAGCCCAGCTTCCCCCGGTCTCCAATGGGCTCAAACAGGCCTGCCCTTGGCCCGGGCTTTGCCTAGCTCAGCCCACGCACGTCCCGCGACGCGGGATCCCTGTAAGCCTTTTAAGCTCCTCTGGCACTTAATGGACGCGTTGGCGGCGTGCGTGCTGCATGTGCTGCCGGGTATTGTGGTCCCGGTGATGTCGGCAATGGCGGCAGGCTGCCGAGTGACTCAGTGGCAGTGGCAGTGGCAGCGAGATTCCTAGCAGGTAATGTCCCCGGTATTTTCATCAATGACTGACCTTGCACACTCTGCCCTCATCGCACTTCCCTGATCCATGCTTTGATAAATTTTCCTACATGGTCTTTAGACCACCAATCACAACTTTGTGGGTGCTTAATATTCAAAGGAGTGAACATGTTTTTGCTAAACGGATCCCTTATCGTATCTTTTGAACATGTCCCTACAGCATCTTCAAAATCCTCATTAAACCATTATCTTGATGCAAATCAAAAGTATACTCATCCAATTCCTTCTCATGGGCCATACCAGTTATGTTCATATCCCCCTCAAAGTCTTCTTCCTCTTGTGAGCCGCCAAGGGCAGCCTTTCAATGTGTGCCGCTAAAGACACCTGTTCTTTGCATGCCGCCACAGACACCCTTCTTTGTAATTATGTGATCAAGGTAACAGCTGTTCAACAAAAAACACGTACAAAAACAACAGCACACCAAGGTCAAGCACCTCCACTCTTTTAGTTTAAAAGAATAATCAGAATAAGTGTAACAACGTCCGGTATCCGCTGCTAAAAGATGCCTATTTACAATAAGAGTTCAAAACCAAAGGAAAGTGCACTTCAAAGAAGTCAGGACAAGTGACAAGTAAATATGTTAGAATAACTGTGACACAGGTAGTGTTATGTTAAATGTAGTGAAGAAGAAGCAGTTTATTCGTCTGGCCTCAAGTAAGCATGGGCGAATTTTGTGAATTTGCGATCTGAGAATTTAGGGATTTGCGAATTCGCAATCCGCAAAATTCGCGATTTCGCAGATTTTTTATTTTTGCGTGTTTGCGGGTGTTCGCGGGGAACTTTTGCATATTCGCGGGGTGCTTTGCGTGTTCGCAGGTTTTTTTTTGCCTGGTTCATCACTGCCACCCTCTCCTTTTTTATGCCCTTCTGCCCTCTGTACCACTTGTTTTGTGCTTTTCTGCCCTCTGCCCCACTCTTGTTTGTGCCCTTTTGCCCTCTGCCCCACTGGTTTCTGTGCCCTTCTGCCTAACTCATGCCCTCTGTCCCACTTTGTGCCCTTCTGCCCTCAGCCATAAGTCAGCTTCAACAGGAAGCACTAATAGATAAAGTATAGCAGGTGCTTGAGTTGAAGGTTAAATAAGTTACACAGTCATTAATCACCCCAAGTTTGGGGTGATTAATGATTGTGTAACTGAATTTGAGATTCAACTCTAGCACCTGCTTTACTTTATCTATTAGTGCTTCCTGTTGAAGCTGACTTTTTGTAACTATTTTAGAGGCTCTGGCAGCTTATCAGCGCCATTCTAAAATAGTTACAAAAAGTCAACTTGAACTTTTGACCCAATCCGTTCCGCTCGTGGATTTTGCAGGAAATTCGCGAATCACGCGGATTGCAAATTTACCGAAAATCCGCAAAATCCACGAGCGGAACGGATTTTCCGCCCATGCTTAGCCTCAAGCACCAACAGCCCACACATGAACGTTCTAAGGTGAGCTTCTCACCAACATTCCACAGCGGGCAAGTACACCTTGTGGGAAGGGAGAGGGGAGGAGGGAGCGTACCACTGTACATATACACTAGGAGTAAAACTTGTTTATCAGATTATAACACATCTTCCTCCATGAGGAGAGGAAAAACAATGTCATCAAGCAACAATTACTAAATTGCAGGAAAGACAATACCAGCATAATACAGGCTATTTTACAAAGTCCTCTTGCCAGCGTGGCATGCAGCGTGTTCTGGTTTCCCTAGGTAATTATTCATTGGATAACCGATCCTCATGGTTTACATCATTACCAGGTACAGGAACACACACATTAGGGCAGCAACGTACGTTCTCCATGCGCCATGTGCTGCCGTCTTCCAATACAACAGAATTATTGTTCACCCGCTGGATTCTCGATGGTTTAGAAAAAGAGGAATATCTTGCATGTCCAAAACATGGACTTTTGATCACAACCCATTGTCCCACATAGAATTTCCTGTTGGAGGGTCCCCATTTCTGGTCATATCTCGCTTTATAACCGGCTTGATGGTGGACCACCCTTTCCTTGACTGATTCTCTATCAACCCACACTGGACTACCACCATTCAGCCAATTAGGGGTGAGTTTAGAGCCAGGATTCCTCCCTCTAAGTGATACAAATGGAGAGACACCAGTCACAGCATTGGGAGAGGAGTGATATGACCATAATGTTTTCCTGATGGCTTCTTCTATGGGTTCATGTGATGTGACCACCATTTGGATGGTGTTCTTCAACATCCTATTTGCCCTTTCCACCATCCCATTGGCTTTGGGACAATATAAGGGTGTTCTCATGTGTACAATGGCTAAATCAGATAAGAATGTTGTCATTGCTTCAGATGTAAACTGGACACAATTGTCCGTGATGAGGGTACTGGGTATTCCTTCTTTAGAGAATACATCCTTCAGAAACTTAATCAAGGCCGATGTGGTTATGGAGTACACTAATTTAGTAGAGATCCAATGAAAATGAGAATCAATAAGTACAAACATAAATCTTTGAGAGAGGTTCAGCAAGTTCAGGGGACCTATAATATCAAGGCCAAGCTTATCCCACGGTTTGGACGGCACAGACACTGGTATGAGTGGTGCCTTTTGTCAACCTTGGTTTTGTCAGACATTCCACAGGTTACACAATCTTTTACAGAACTTTCCACCAAATAATCCATTTTAGGGAACCAATAATGTTGCCTAATTTTACTCTTGGTCATACTTCTCCCAGGGTGACCTTCATGGGCAATAGCTATGATATGTTCTTTCATACTATCTGGGGGAATAATTCTGGTACCTCTGTATACTGGCCCCTCATCCACCATTTGAGTGAGAGAAGCACCCAGACCCTTTGTGCTGGCATCTGTGGTTAAAGTTGTTTTAGCATTGGGGTCAAACATACCTAGCGTAGGGGCGTTTGAAATGGCAAGTTTAATGTGTTGGAAATCTTGTTGACACTTGAAATTCCAAACAAAGGGACAACCCTTTTTTATTAGTTCTCTCATGGAACTTGTGTGATCAGCGAAGTTTTCTATAAATTTCGCCATGTATTCCACTAGGCCCAAAAAGGATCTGAGCTCATCTTTATCAGATGGGGCGGGAGCTCGCATCACTGAATCCACAAGGCTAGTTTTAGGTTTGATCCCTTCTTCTGATATGGTGTGTCCCAAATAAGTTACATATCTTACACCTATCTTGCACTTGTCTTTTTGAGTAGTAAAACCTGCTTTACTCAGCTTACAGAGTACCTCTCTACGAACATTGTTGTGTTCCGATTTTGAATCACCATAAATCAAGAGGTCATCTTGGAAACACAACACCTTTCCTAGCCCCTTAAGAATATGCTGCATTATCCGTTGGAAAACAGCAGCAGCGGATGCCAGTCCAAATGGCATCCTGTTTAAGCATGGGTGAATTTTGCGAATTTGCGATCCGTGAATTTGCGGATTTGCGAATTCGCGATCCGCAAAATTCGCGAATTTGTGTGAATTTGCGGATTTTTGTTTTTTTGCGTGTTCGCAGGGTTTTTTGCGTGTTCCCAGGGCGAAGTTACCCATGCAGTCGTTTATGGGAGAGGGAGAGAGAGATAGATAGATAGATAGATAGATAGATAGATAGATAGATAGATAGATAGATAGATAGATAGATAGATAGATAGATAGATAGAAAGAGAGAGAAAGAGAGGGAAAGAGAGAGGGAGAGAGAGAACTAGAGAAAGAAAGAGAGGCCGGATCTCTGAAGGGCCAGATTCCTGAGTTGCCCCTACAGAACATACAGCTTTTTATTTTTAGCAAAATGCATAGGAAAATTGTGCTGTAAAGGTCTCTTTTAGTTTAACCCCTCCTGACAACTGAAAATGGGTGTATTTGCCATCCTCTCCCTTCTTCCTGTTTTTTATATCTGTAAGTGCTTCCTGATGAGGTTTAATTCCTTGGACAGGTGCCTCGTTGCCTACTTGTAACTATTCTCTGACCTTGCTTCAAGGGTCAGAGCAGGGTCAGAGAATAGTTGCAAGTAGGCAACGAGGCGCCAGGAAGCAATTAGCAGCAGGTGTCCAAGTTGAAGTTAATTTGTTTTTAACCCTTTTGTAAAAGGTTACAAAGAAATTAGGTTCAACTTTTGCACCTGCTGCTGTAACCCTTGCTTGGCTGAAAATTCGTCCCCGCTGATTCACGGATTTTACCGCGATTTCGCGAGATTCGCGGATCGCGAAATCGCGGAAAATGTGCAAATTTGCACGCGAAACAGATTTTACGCCCACCCTTAATCCTTTTAAAATGGTAAGCCCCAAAAGGTGTTAAAAATGAAGTTCGATGTTTGGACTCCGGGTGAAGGGCAACCTGATGATATATGGCAGAGAGGTCCAGGACACTGAAGTATTTAGCCCCTTGAATGACACTGAGCATTTCATTTATCTTGGGGAGGGGATGTCTTTCCACCCAGATGTTGGCATTCAGGTCCCTGAGATCCACACACAAACGAATGCCTTTCCCTCCACCCTTGGATGCGACAACAATGGGGGCAAGCCACTCCGAGCTTTCAATTTTCTCAAACACCCCACTAGATTCCAATTTCCTTAATTCTTCTTTGAGGGAATCTCTTACCATCAAGGGTACTGATATAGCTTTGTGAACTGAGGGTTTGTATTGTTTTTTTAACTTGATTTTATTGAGGAAACCCTTCAACAAACCCAAATCATTGGAAGATACTTCAGAGAATTCCTCACACACATCTGCTCCTATGCTAGGTCTTTCCACCAAATACACTGGCTCCGGTGCATTGGGATCCAATTTAATGCCTTAATCTTTCTGGTGTTTCCATCCCAATAAACTTGACCCTTGTTTGGTTATGTAAACCTTCCCGACCGTGACCCTGTCTTTGAAGTTGATTTGCATAATTAACATTCCAGCTAACGGTATGGTGTCACGGTTGTCCCCCCCGGGTTAATATCAGGTGGTAATAACTCATATTCCTTGTCCCCAGAGTTGGTTTTGAGTGTGGCTTCACTTATGAGGGTATACGGGGAACAAGAGTCAGCAAAAACATTATACTGTACATTATCAAGATAAATCATGCATTCTGGGTAATTATTACTAGAACCATCTTGAAGTTCATCTACCTGAAACACAATATCTCTACTAGGCACATTTTCATCATGAATCACATGAGTTATATCTTTCTTCATTTCATGACACACCTTGGAAAAATGGCCACGCCTGTGACACTTCCTGCAACTAACATTTCTTGCTGGGCACTTTATATTATTAGCCAAATGGTTTGGATTCCCACACCGGAAACATTTAAACTTAGGAGCCTCAGAATTCGGTTTTGTACTTTCTACTGGCGAACTTTTCGTCGACACTTTGAGTACTTCCTTATCATTCACCTGTTTCACTTCAACAGTATCCTTCATCTCACGAATGCAGAAGGCTGTGTGCTCTATACTCTTAGCTATGTCGACAGCTTGTTTTAAATCAGGGGCATCAGCCAACAATTTCTCTTGGATTTTTTTATCTGAAGTACGCTTCACTAATTGATCTCTAATTAGAGAGTCAGTTAGTGTACCAAAATCACACGAGGAGGATAAACCACTCAATACAGCTATGTAATTAGCCACTCTCTCATTTTTCCCTTGAGCTCTAGAAAAAAATTGCTTGGCGTTCAAGAACCACATTAATTATTTTCCCAAATTGGGCCTCTAGTTTTTTTAAAGCAGTTTGATACACATCCTGTTGAGGATCACCATGAGCATCTTCACCTTCATTACCAACTTCAGTTACAGTGTCAGGTAAATTATCACATATTGTTCTCTAGCATGTTTTCCTAAATTATGTAATAAAATGTGCAGTTTGCGCACTGATGAGAATCTATCACCTCCAATAGCAATTAAATATGACTCAAAAATGTTTACCCAGTTTTTCCAAGGAGTGAGGGGTTCACCTTCTTCACTCAAAAAAGGTGGATGTTGTGACATTGCAAATGATGCCATAACTACTCTGCCACCCCTTTCACAACACCGCCTTTGAAATCGAGTATGTCACTTTTTATGAACGTAGTTTTCCAGTGAGCGAAGAAGTAGACAATTAGAAGCGAATGCAATGTATCACCCTGAACGCTGTTCCACAATAGTCACTGTTCATCAGATGAAGCGCCACGTTACTCAAGGAAGGGCAGTGAACGAGGCTTCATAAATGATTAAAAGGGCAACCGGAAAATATGCTGAGCTTGTAATCAACTAAGCACTTCTGCAGTGCCCCAGTAACAGAAGCCTCAGCTCAACACATTTGTCACCGTGTGCCAAGCGACACTCCGTACTAACCCCCCCTCAGTCACTGACCTAGAGAGGCGAAAGCAATTCCTAACCCAGGGTGACAATAGTTCATAAATGAAATAATTATCCAATCTTGATCACCCCTGCGGGTAGAGGCTGACACTCCAACGCTAGAGGTCGTAGCACTGAACTCGGGGTTACAAGGTGACAGTACATGAGCGCACTTCGCAGCGGCAGACTCACGTAACTCTTCAAATGTTGGCATCAGGAACATCACTGGCCGGTGCAGAAGAAACAGGGAGAGGACCAGGAGCTGCCCCCATCCCATCCTCGTCGCCAATTTGTTAGAATAACTGCGACACAGGTAGTGAAGAAGAAGCAGTTTATTCGTCTGGCGTCTAGCACCGACAGCCCACAAATGAACGTTCTAAGGTGAGCGTCTCACCAACATTCCACAGCGGGCAAGTCCACCTTGGGGGAAGGGAGAGGGGAGGAGGGAGCGTACCACTGTACATATACACTAGGAGTAAAACATTTTTAACAGATTATAACAAAAAACTTCCTAGATTCTACTTTTTATTGAATTCTTGAAAAAAACACTGGCACACAGCCAATGCATTTCGATCCCCAGTGCGACGGGAACTTCGTTAGGGCTGTAACAATTACAAAAGACTAACATAAATATACATACAGTGTGACAAATATATACATAGTGAAATACATTTAAAATTAGATTGCTCCCTAATTTAATTTTTTGGCAGTGACTTCGTAAATAAATGCTCTAATCGGTTTTTCATACTGGGGACGTGAATTTTTGGTCGGTAGTCACTTCGTGCAACAAACCCATTAGCGGTCTGTGTTATATGCTTCTTGTTTTTCTCTTGACCCTAGACGTCATAACACTGACATGGGGGTCTATTTAGCTTTGAAGCAATTACGGCAAATCTGTCTCTCCGATTCCAGTGCAAGCCACCATGCTGCTTGACTTCATATCATAGGAGTTCTGGTAAGTGCCCTTACGGGTGGGGGTGGGCACTTTATTTGGTTTAATACGTTAAAGGGGGCACGAGTCTGTTCTCCATTTGTGTCGCCATGAATTAAAAAAGAAGGGGGGTAGCATTAATTGGGCTGCTGCCAATTACTTTTCTTAATACTTAGTGGGAATCGGTCTTTGGGAGCTTACAGTCATTGCGGGAGAAAGGCTGCCTGCAATGACTGTTGTTAGTACTCAGCGGGAATCCGTCTGTGGGAGCTTACTTTACTACTTGGGTTCTTCAAGAAAGTCTGATATTCAAACAGACCGTCACTGACAATGATAGAGGGGCATAAGTTCAAGATTGGTTGCCCGAGGTATTGTTTATACCCGTAGTCTTCGGTTATCTCGGATGTGCCCGACTCCCTTACGTGTTTTTATTTTGGTTCCAGATTTTCACTGACTTGGATGGTGAACTTGTAACAAATCGAGACCTTTCCATTCTAGCACTTTTTAACATTTGATTTGGACTGGGTGGACACAACTGGTATATCTCGCCTTAATAATTGAGGTAAGGGCTAGATCCAGATAAGTTCATGTATCTTAGCCAAACAATGTACTGCTTGTATGACTCTTATGGGATATATCTGTTTCAATTTGATAGATCACCACCACAATACTTAGGACTTCCGCGCCTGGAATATTCCTATAATCAGGCCAATGTGAGGATGGGGGCAGACTTCTTCCCGCAGTAGGTCTTACCAACTGTGTGGCGGGTTGTCCGATTTACTAGAGTTATTGAAATATATTTAAACTAAGAATCATTTGATCTACCTAATAATTTTTCTTGCCCTCAGATACGTGTGACAGGTTGTTCTACTCTCGGGTGCACTCGATACGACTACTCATCCTTTTGGCACTCCCTATTGGACCTGTTTCACCCGACACATAAAGGTGAGAGTGGTTGTAGGGTTTGGGACTTTATTTTTAGGTCACCAGCACTTGGATTAAATATAGTTAACTCTGATTGAGGCCTGTTCATCTGGAGCACGTTTTTGCAATGCTCGTTGAGTGAGTCGGGAGGAATGGGCTGTTTATTGATATCGCTTATCTCTGAATATGACATAGAGACTCCTAGTCTTTTCGCTTCTGCATATAATATTTTTACTGATTTCCACTTTTTGATTTGCAGCATCAATCTAATGAACTTCTGAAGACTCTCAAGTCCTTTGCTTAATCTCATGAAGCTTACTCTCTGACCCAGGTGAGATACCGGTGTCAGATCTGTTACATTTATACCTTCGCCTCAGGTGACCTTGGTAACTAGTGGTATAATATGGTGATTCTGGAAATGTCAATTGTTTATAAGTGCTGACTATCCGGCCCATATTTCTTTGATGATGACTTTTTGATTTTAAACTTTTATTTGGCAAATGCAATCCCTTTTTTACCTTTTCTAGGACTACACCATTTGGTCGTGACTTCTCAATGACGCATACATGAGCAATCACGAAACATCTTACCCTACAGGTTACTGAACCTATCTATATATTATAAAAAGGTGAGAAGTATATGAGAATTTTTTTGTGATTCGAATATATTCCAAATTATGTTATTTGGTTAGAAAGTGGATATTAGGTACCTCAAATCTGGGATAAAGGTTCCCTTAAGACATGATTAATTGGTGATTTTTAAATGCCAATATCCGATTGATGCTAATTGTGCATGGTTCTACCACTATTGTGGACATGAACGGCTAATGAGTCATTTGCTACTTACATAGTAGGGAATAATGGTTTGTGGCTTCTGCAAAATCAATCAATGATTACTTGTTATCCCCTGAGGCGGAAGCCGGGGGCATCTTTCTATCTCTATACTCTGCTATTAATTAATTCTGCTTGAGAGTGTGCGTGTGCTGCTTCATCGACTCTCTGTATGCCAGGTGATTATTACTTGGGCTACAGACGCCACGCTGATTTGGTTATTTTAAAAAATTGTGAATATTTTAACTGGTGCATTTTTATTGTGACAAACCTCCCTGTTGGTCCGGACGAGATCTTTACGTCCCAGGGGCCCGACCTGCTCTCTCTCCCCCGGCGCAGCTGAGCACAGCGCTCTCGCCGGCCGGGAGAACGCGGAACCGCCATCTTGGGGGGAGGCAGGGTAGCGCTCCAGCTCCTGGACGCCTCCCGCCCTCCCTCACTATTTAAGATCCTCCTCCCCCTTACCATACAGATTACTTGTTATTCCCTGAGGCGGAAGCCGGGGGCATCTTTCTATCTCTATACTCTGCTATTAATTAATTCTGCTTGAGAGTGTGCGTGTGCTGCTTCATCGACTCTCTGTATGCCAGGTGATTATTACTTGGGCTACAGACGCCACGCTGATTTGGTTATTTTTAAAAATTGTGAATATTTTAACTGGTGCATTTTTATTGTGACAAACCTCCCTGTTGGTCCGGACGAGATCTTTACGTCCCAGGGGCCCGACCTGCTCTCTCTCCCCCGGCGCAGCTGAGCACAGCGCTCTCGCCGGACGGGAGAACGCGGAACCGCCATCTTGGGGGGAGGCAGGGTAGCGCTCCAGCTCCTGGACGCCTCCCGCCCTCCCTCACTATTTAAGATCCTCCTCCCCCTTACCATACAGATTACTTGTTATCCCCTGAGGCGGAAGCCGGGGGCATCTTTCTATCTCTATACTCTGCTATTAATTAATTCTGCTTGAGAGTGTGCGTGTGCTGCTTCATCGACTCTCTGTATGCCAGGTGATTATTGCTTGGGCTACAGACGCCACGCTGATTTGGTTATTTTTAAAAATTGTGAATATTTTAACTGGTGCATTTTTATTGTGACAAACCTCCCTGTTGGTCCGGACGAGATCTTTACGTCCCAGGGGCCCGACCTGCTCTCTCTCCCCCGGCGCAGCTGAGCACAGCGCTCTCGCCGGCCGGGAGAACGCGGAACCGCCATCTTGGGGGGAGGCAGGGTAGCGCTCCAGCTCCTGGACGCCTCCCACCCTCCTCCCACTGCTGGATGGATATGGATATAAAAAAGAGACCAACCCGTCCGCGCAGCGGGCGGGCGCAGCGGGCGCGCCGATGGCGCGCCGAAGGCGCGCCTAAGGCAAGCCCGTCTGCTCCCGTCCGCGCCGGACCTGCGCCTAGCGCCAGTCCCCCTGCCTCCCACACTCCAAACATCTCCTGGACCCCGGATCAATTGCTGTTACTCCGCCCGGGCACCTGTATCCCCATAAATCGCTGTAATCCTCAGGATCTGGAGTCTACGGCTTATACCTGCCCACACTGCAATATCAGTCTCCCCATGATATCTAAAACTCCTCTTACTCCCGCGAATGTTATAGGTCAACCCGTTACCATCTTAAAAGCGGCATTAATCAACTGCAGATCCCTTCCTGCCCATGCCTCTGATATCTGGCTATCACTTGATACCCATAAGTGGGACATTTTGTTTCTTACGGAAACATGGATCAAAGATTCCTCCAAACCAGACATCCATCTTGCTACTCCCCCCGGCTATTGCTTCATTGGTATTAACCGAGACAACTCTAAGTCCGGAGGAGGTCTTGCGGTCATTGCCAAATCACATTTTAAACTTAAGCTTACGAAAATTCCCAACCTCTGCCTCATTGAAGCCGCCTACTTCACGGTAATGGACACCGCCAGCACTATCTGTGCGGGCATATTGGTCTACAACCCTCCCTCTGCTACTTCCTCCTCTCTACAGGCTCTGACGCATTCTATTGCAGATTACTCCCTCAAACATTCCCATTTTTCTGTATTAGGAGATTTTAATCTCCATATCGATAATCCCTCTTGCTCACAAGCCTCCTCCCTGCTAGAAGCCTTACTTGGACTTACCTTGACCCAATTAGTTATCGGTCCCACTCATATTGCAGGCCATACACTTGACCTCATCTTTTCCAATCATCCTGGTATTTCCTCCTCTCCTCCGATCCCCACTACTTGGACAGATCATTTTCTGATTCCATTTACCATTACGGCCCCTTCCCCTCCCTCCCTCTCCCCTCTTAACAGAGCCAGAGGTCGGAATTGGGCTAAAGTAACCTGTGATTCCTTGGAAACTCACCTACGTTTCCAACTCAATCAACTTGAGGATCTTGATTTTGAGACCACTAGACTTAACTCGACACTCTGTGCCGCTCTTGACTCTGTTGCTCCTTTTGGTCCTCTCACCTCTGCCAGATCTCGCCCCTCTGCTCCTTGGTTTTCTCCTCTGCTTCGTGAGGAGAAAAGCAAGTGTAAGCAGTTGGAACGTAAATGGAGACTGAATTATGACCCTCTAGCCAAACTGGCATATAAATCGGCCCGGAATCACTTTCACAAACTGAAACGCTCCTCTATGAGAACTTATTTTTCGACTCTCATTTTACAGGCGCATAATTCCTCCAAAACTCTTTTTTCTATTGTGAAGGACTTTGTTAATCCCCCGGCCTCAAAATCCCATTGTATCCCCTCTCAAGATTTGTGTAATGGTCTCTCTGATTACTTTCAGGAGAAAATAGTCAAACTCTCCTCCTCCTTTGCCCCGGTATCCTCTAACTCCCCTGAAGATAATTCATGTTCTTCTCCCTGTTCTTTTAATTCCTTTAATGAGTTGACTCCAGACCTCGCGCTGTCTTTGCTACACAGCGTTAAGTCTGGTTCTCCCCTGGACCCTGTCCCGGCTAAGGTCATGGGCGTTCTTGCCCCTGTTCTAGTAAATCCATTCCTTTCCATTTGGAATACCTCCCTGTCCTGCGGACAGTTTCCTTCAGTGTGGAAGCAGGCCAGGCTAATTCCCATACTGAAGAAACCTGGTGCTGACCCCCTGCAATTTAGTAACTATCGGCCAATTTCGCTCCTGCCCAAACCTGCTAAGATCTTGGAGAAGGTGGTACAGAAACAGCTGGCGCAGTATCTAGAATCTAACCAGCTCCTACATGACTCCCAGTCCGGTTTCAGAACCGGTTACAGCACGGAGACGGCGCTGGTAGAAGTCTCTGAGATCATTAGGGAATCAGTGGATAGGGGCGAGCAGGCCATGTTGGTCCTCCTCGACCTATCCGCTGCATTTGATACTGTATCCCATACCATACTTGCCACCCGCCTGCAACAGTTAGGGGTAGGAGGTACAGTGCTGGCCTGGACTAAATCTTTCTTGTCCAGTCATTCCCAGAGGGTTACGCTGCACCCTTTTGAATCTGAGGACAAGCCCCTCTTATGCGGTGTCCCCCAGGGTTCGGCCTTGAGCCCTTTACTGTTTAATGCCTATGTGGCTCCTCTTGCCAGGGTAGTTGAGTCCTGGGGTGTCAGAGTGGTCTCTTATGCTGATGATACTCAGCTTGTTTTTTCCTTTAGAGACCACTCTGACTCCTCCTTTTCCAACTTCAGAAACTGCCTTGGCAATATTTGCACATGGATGGCATCAAATCATCTTGCCATGAACACTGACAAAACGGAGGTTCTCTTTTTTGGCAAGAAATCTCCCCCCCCTGCAAATCTCTGGTGGCCCACCGTTTTGAATCCTCCCTCCTCTCCTGTTCAAGCAGCCCGTAACCTTGGTTTTACCTTTGACAACGCGTTGTCTGGAAAGGTTCAGGTCAACAAAGTGGTAGGTGCTTGTTTCTCCAAAATGCGAATGATCAGGAAAATTTTCCCCTACCTCCCTCAATCATCTCGCAAAACAGTCATCCAAGCACTCATTACCACTCATCTAGACTATGCGAATAGTCTATATGCAGGTTCTCCTCAATACCTAATTGACCGCCTGCAAATCGTCCAGAATGCGGCAGCCCGGCTCATTGGTAACATTCCCGCCCGTACCTCGGTTAAGACCTACCGGGCTGATCTCCACTGGCTCCCTATAGCCCGTCGCATTGATTTTAAAATTCTGACCCTGACATTCCGAGCCATCCACGGAATTGGCCCTCTCTATCTGAGAAAACGTCTTATGATCTCTTCGTCAGTCAGACACCTGAGATCTAATAGCCTGCGTCTTCTTACGGTGCCAAGATTTAGGCTTTCTCGTGGTGGCGGCAGATCTTTCACCGTCACTGCTGCCAGGCTCTGGAATAGCCTTCCTCTTGATCTCAGGTTTTCTGATTCTGAACCAGCCTTTCGACGCCAACTTAAGACCTGGTTGTTTACTATTCATTAGGGCTGAAGTTCTCTTAGGCTCAGTATTTCCTTCTCTGTCTGTGATGCTCCTTGGTCTACTTTTTTTGGGGACTCCCTTGTAATCTTAGCGCCGGGACACTTCCGCCGGAGGTAGCCGTGCGCTTTATAAGCTTCAAAAATAAATAAATAAATAAATTGGAACGCCAGAGGTTTTTTGAGTTGATAAATTGTGATTAGACATGCTTTCATGTTACTCCTCTATGTTTACTCGTGTTTACTTGTTGCTTCGGGTTCTTTATTGATACTGTTCTTAAGTCTTTTCTTTCTTGTCTCCTTTTTTCTTTCTATTTATCTTTCCCACCCGCGTACAAATGTACAGTAATTTTAGCCACTTGAGATGACTCTTTAAAATGGGACCGAATGTATAATTAATTTACATACTGTTACCATATAGTTGTAATTTTTAGTATGTCGTTTTTTGTTATGCAACTCTCTTAGTTGTATGTGTCTTAACAAACTGACTTTTTGCGACACTATATCTTGGGCCATCTGTGCCAGCAGTATGCTTGTTGTACTTTTAAATCTAATTTTACATGTATTTCACTATGTATATATTTGTCACACTGTATGTATATTTATGTTAGTCTTTTGTAATTGTTACAGCCCTGATGAAGTTCCCGTGGCACTGGGGGATGAAACGCGTTGGCTGTGTGCCGGTGTTTTTTTTCCAAGAATTCAATACAAAGAAGAATCTATGAAGTATTTACTTGTCACTTGTCCTGTCTTCTATGAAGTACACCTTCCTTTGGTTTGAACTTTTAAGGTAACGGTTCTTAACGAAATGTGTTATGACTGCCTGAACATGTAATAGAGACTATTGCGTTCCTGAAGTGGAGTTTGACCCCTTCTATTGTGTCCGCAGTGAGGAGGAGGTGAAGGAGGGGCAGACTTTGGTGTTTTGGACTGGGCACTGAAATAAACCTGTGAAAAGAAGTTGCTTTGTGCGGCGTCCTTTGTACAAAAAAAATTATTTTGGCCATTGGTCTGGTCCAATGCCGGCACCCGTTGTAGAGCGATCCTGTGAGCAGACCACGTTGACCAAAAAAAAAAATATATATATACACAGGCATGAATGGCAGCATAATAATTGGCAAAAGACTTCTGGTATATTTCACAAGTACCATTTATTGCCCACAGGTGCGGCAACACGTGAATGACGAATCCCCCCGAAACTTTCAGAGAAGGAGCGGAGCGCAACGAGGCAAATTTAAGGAAAATTACAGGCAGATCCCTCAATCGGCGCCGAAGGTATTCCCAATAGAATGTCCGGCATTTCCTATGGTAACTAGGTCCTAACTATATATACCTAATGGCTATCGCCAGTAGGTAATTTATATATATATATATATATATATATATATATATATTCAATGAAAAAACCATGGGTTTCAGGTTATATATAGTTAGGAATTAGCATTTAAAAAACCATTGAAATTGCTCCTATATAGTTAGTTGTACTAACTATATTTTGCGCACCCGGAATCCACTGCTGATGATGTCACATATTACATCATTCACGACATGGTCAGTGACATCACTGATGATATCTCAAATGACATCACTGATGACATCACTGATGACATCTCAATTGACATCACTGATCACATCACTGATGATATCATTCAAGTGATAATACGATGCACCTCTTCACACTCTAATATAACCTTTGATACACCCAGTATTAACTACAGAATACCATTATTGAAACCATTGACACACACATATCTACGTATTTATTGCACAATATAGAGGTACACATTATCTGGGATAATAAAGAACATGTTACTTTAAAATTTTAAAGACCATATATAACTTTAGGCAATTAAAAATCTCGCGAGGCTGCGTACTACGTAAACGCATCGTTAGATGACGTCAGCGGTCTGTAAATAGAGCGTAAACGCACCGTAAGCGCTCCGTAAACGTGTGTTCAACCATGTGACCCCAAAACAAAAGATTTAATGGGTTTATGATACTTCCTACTCCAATTGTTAAAGACCCCTCCCATGTTCATCATTCTTTGGCTTTCAGAGAAGCAACACCTTTTTTCTACAGCTCCTAGCTACAGAAAAATACTTCCAAATGGCTGAACATCCAGACTCCGACCATTCTTCTAATGAAGAATTTGCTGGTGAGGACCCTCACCCAAGTACGAAGAAGGAGTCTATAGTCTGGAAATTTTTCACCTTTCCAGAACATCAAAAGAAGGTAAATGCACCACTGGTCACCTGCAAGATCTGTGACACAGTGTTATCAACAGGAAATCCAAATAGGAAATATTCATTTGGAACCCACAGCATGGAAAAATATACACCCCAACAATTGGAGTAGAGCTGTGGTGCAAAGATCTCAAGAGGAGGACTCTTCTCCTAGTACATCTACAGCAACAACCGGAGTACCACCAATGCCATCTTCAATGGTGGCGAACATTCAGCCAAAACTGAAAAATGTAATGATGCAATGCATACATTGCAGTAAATTAGTAATTTAGACAACAGTCCAGTGAAGTAATTTTACAGAAGAACAGGAACCACAGATGCAGCAAATAATGTTTTTCTTTCAATTTCATAGTTTGTTCCTGTTGAATAATTATTTTGTGTAAAAAGTTCTTTTTTCTACGTTTTTCAAGCAAAACAAAAAAAAAACGTTATTTTTAGAACTACCTCTACTGGTTAAAGAAAGAACTACATTTCTATGTTTGTATGTAAAAGTTTGTCATAGTGAATGTCAAAGTGCAAAACTATAAGGATGTGGTACAGCATAAACCTATTAGGTGTTTACCTATAGTACTACTTCCAAAGCACTGAAATGTAACATATGTATATAAATATGTTACAACTCAGTGGGCCAGATGTACGTAATCTCGATTAACTTATTCATAAATAATGAGGGCCCGATGTAGGTAATCCCAGATTACCACTTCTTAAATACCAAATGATAACAATTCGGTATTTAAGAACTGGCAATGGAGATGTAGGTATTGTTACCAAATTAATTACCAATTCGGTAACATTCGTTAATTACCGATTCGATAATTAACGAATCTGTATTTGTGATTGATTCCTATGGACTTTGAAGCCCATAGGAATCAATGGCAAATATCGATGTGGTAATTACCGAATCAGTAAATACCGAATCCTGCCAGGGGGAACAGGGTGTCACTTTGACACCCTGTAGCACCCTTGTTTTTGGCTTTTGTGCAATGTGACACACATACATGCCCTTAGGGCATGTATGTGCGCCACATGGCACAGGTATACATGCACAGATGTGCATGTAAACAGGAATTCCTTATTTACCACCCAATTGTATTGGGTGGTAAATAACGAATTCTTAGACAACAACAGTGCTACCTACATTAGTATTGACAGATTTGGTATTTTTACCGAGTCTGTATTTACCGATTCGGTAAATACAGAATCAGTAAAAATACCAAATCTGTAAATAAATGCCTCCTACATAGGAAAAGGCATTAACCGGTCAGCAACGGCCAAATTCAGATGTTATTGACCGGTAAATACCTACCAACATCGCGTCCCAAATTATACCACTTCAATATTTAAGACTAAGTAAATGGGATGTAAGTAATTTGTCTTTTAAAATTACCGAATCTGTTTAATTCAGTCATTTTACCAAATCGGCGTTTACCAATTCGGTAATTGCCATTCATTCCTATGGGCCTTGAGGCCAATAGGAATCAATGGCAATTACTGAATCAGTAAATACCGATTCGGTAAAATTACCGAATTGTCAAAGGGTACAGGTTGTCACTTTGACAGCCTGTTGCACCCCTGATTTTGACTTGTGTGCCATGTCACACACATACATGGTCTTACAACATGTATGTGTGCCACATAGCACAAATGTACATGCACAGATGTGCATGAACACAGCAATTCATTTTTTACCCCCGAAAGTTTTATCGTTATATCTACATATTCATTGTACAATATAAAAGTACACATTATCTGGGATAATAAAGAACATATTTATTTTAATTTTTAAACAACATATATAACTTTATTTAAGCAACTCTTAAACAACATATACAACTTTATTCAAGCAACTTTTAAAAAACATATATAACTTTATTTAAGCAATTACAAATCTTGTAAGAGTGCGTACCAAACAGTTCTTTTTACAACTACCTCTACTAGTTAAAAAAAGAACTACATTTTTATGTTTGTATGTAAAAGTTTGTCATACTGAATGTCAAAGTGCAAAACTATACGGATGTGGTAAAGCATGTGGTAGCTATATGGTGTTTACCTCTAGTATATTGTACTACTTCCAAAGCACTGAAATGTAATATATGTACATAAATATGTATGTACACAGGAATTTATTATTTACCTCCGAAAGTTTTATAAACTTTAAATCGGTATATCTACGTATTCATTGCACAATATAAAGGAACATATTACCTGGGATAATAACGAACATGTTTATTTTAAACTTTAAAACAACATATATAACTTTATTTAAACAATTATAAATGTCATGAGGGTGCTAAATCATTATATCTACATAATCATTATCCAATATAAAGGAACATAATAACTGAAATATTAAAGAACATGTTTATTTTAAACTTTTAAACAACATATATAACTTTATGTAAACAATTATAAATGTCATGAGAGTGCGTACCACGTAAGAACATCATAAGATGACGTAACCACTACGTAAAAAAACGTAAATGCAACACAAGCTTACGTGAGCACTCCGTAAACGCTCGATAAACACTCCGTAAACTTACATCCAACCATGTGACCTTATAACAAAATATTTTATTGGTTTATAATAATTCTTACTCTAATTCTTGAAGGACCCCTCCCATGTTCATCATTCTTCTTTGGCTTTCAGAGAAGCAACACTTTTTTTCTAGTCTGGAAGTTTTTTAGCTTTCCAGAACATCAGAAGGAAGTAAATGCACCACTGGTCACCTGCAAGATCTGTGACACAGTGTTATCTAGAGGAAATCCTAATAAGAAATATTCATTCGGAACCCTCCACATCGAACGCCATGTAAAAAATATACACCCCAACAATTGGAATAGAGCTGTGGTGCAAAGATGTCAGGAGGAGGACTCTTCTCCTAGTACATCTACAGCAAGAACCAGAGTACCACCAATGCCATCTTCAATGGTGGGGAACATTCAGCCAGAACTGAAAAATGTAATGATGCAATGCATACATTGCAGTAAATTAGTAAATAAGACAACAATCCAGTGAAGTAATTTTACAGAAGAACAGGAACCACAGATGCAGCAAATAGTTTTTTTCTTTCAATTTTATAGTTTGTTCCTGTTGAACAATTATTTTGTGTAAAAAGTTCTTTTTTCTACGTTTTGCAAGCAAAACAAAAAAAACAGTTCTTTTTAGAACTACCTCTACTGGTTAAAGAAAGAACTACATTTCTATGTTTGTATGTAAAAGTTTGTCATAGTGAATGTCAAAGTGCAAAACTATAAGGATGTGGTACAGAATAAACCTATTAGGTGTTTACCTATAGTATACTGTACTACTTCCAAAGCACTGAAATGTAACATATGTATATAAATATGTTACAACTCAATGGGCCAGATGTACGTAATCTCGATTAACCTATTCATAAATAACGAGGGCCCGATGTAGGTAATCCCAGATTACCACTTCGTAAATACCAAATCATAACAATTCGGTATTTAAGAACTGCCAATGGAGATGTAGGTATTGTTACTGAATTAATTACCAATTCGGTAACATTCGTTAATTACCGATTCGATAATTAACGAATCTGTATTTGCGATTGATTCCTATGGACTTTGAAGCCCATAGGAATCAATGGCAAATATCGATTCGGTAATTACCGAATCAGTAAATACCGAATCCTGCCAGGGGGAACAGGGTGTCAGTTTGACACCCTGTAGCACCCTTGTTTTTGGCTTGTGTGCAATGTGACACACATACATGCCCTTAAGGATTGTATGTGCGCCACATGGCACAGGTGTACATGCACAGATGTGCATGTAAACAGGAATTCCTTATTTATCACCCAATTGTATTGGGTGGTAAATAACGAATTCTTAGACAACAACAGTGCTACCTACATTAGTATTGACAGATTTGGTATTTTTACTGAGTCTGTAGTTACCGATTCGGTAAATACAGAATCGGTAAAAATACCAAATCTGTAAATAAATGCCTCCTACATAGGAAAAGGCATTAACCGGTCAGCAACGGCCAAATTCAGATGTTATCTACCGGTAAATACCTACCAACATTGCGTCCCAAATTATACCACTTCAATATTTAAGACTAAGTAAATGGGATGTAAGTAATTTGTCTTTTAAAATTACCGAATCTGTTTAATTCAGTCATTTTACCAAATCGGTATTTACCAATTCGGTAATTGCCATTGATTCCTATGGGCCTTGAGGCCAATAGGAATCAATGGCAATTACTGAATCAGTAAATACCGATTCGGTAAAATTACCGAATTGTCAAAGGGTACAGGTTGTCACTTTGACAGCCTGTTGCACCCCTGATTCTGACTTGTGTGCCATGTCACACACATACATGGTCTTACGACATGTATGTGTGCCACATGGCACAAATGTACATGCACAGATGTGCATGAACACAGCAATTCCTTTTTTACCCCCGAAAGTTTTATCGTCATATCTACATATTCATTGTACAATATAAAAGTACACATTATCTGGGATAATAAAGAACATGTTTATTTTAATTTTTAAACAACATATATAACTTTATTTAAGCAACTCTTAAACAACATATACAACTTTATTTAAGCAACTTTTAAAAAACATATATCACTTTATTTAAGCAATTACAAATATTGTAAGAGTGCGTACCAAACTGTTCTTTTTACAACTACCTCTACTGGTTAAAAAAAGAACTACATTTTTATGTTTGTATGTAAAAGTTTGTCATACTGAATGTCAAAGTGCAAAACTATAAGGATGTGGTACAGCATGTGGTAGCTATATGGTGTTTACCTGTAGTATATTGTACTACTTCCATAGCACTGAAATGTAACATATGTAAATAAATATGCATGTACACAGGAATTTATTATTTACCTCCGAAAGTTTTGTAAACTTTAAATCAGTATATCTACGTATTCATTGCACAATATAAAGGAACATATTACCTGGGATAATAACGAACATGTTTATTTTAAACTTTAAAACAACATATATAACTTTATTTAAACAATTATAAATGTCATGAGGGTGCTAAATCATTATATCTACATAATCATTATCCAATATAAAGGAACATAATAACTGAAATAATAAAGAACATGTTTATTTTAAACTTTTAAACAACATATATAACTTTATGTAAACAATTATAAATGTCACGAGAGTGCGTACCACGTAAGAACATCATAAGATGACGTAACCACTCCGTAAAAAAACATAAATGCAACATAAGCTTACGTGAGCTCGATAAACACTCCGTAAACTTACATCCAACCATGTGACCTTATAAGAAAATATTTTATTGGTTTATAATAATTCTTACTCTAATTCTTGAAAGACCCCTCCCATGTTCATCATTCTTCTTTGGCTTTCAGAGAAGCAACACCTTTTTTCTATTCTGGAAGTTTTTTTTAGCTTTCCAGACCATCAGAAGAAAGTAAATGCACCATTGGTCACCTGCAAGATCTGTGACAAAGTGTAATCTAGAGGAAATCCTAATAAGAAATATTCATTCAGAACCCTCAGCATCGAACGCCATGTAAAAAATATACACCCCAACAATTGGAATAGAGCTGTGGTGAAAAGATGTCAGGAGCAGGACTCTTCTCCTAGTACATCTACAGCAAGAACCAGAGTACCACCAATGCCATCTTCAATGGTGGCGAACATTCAGCCAGAACTGAAAAATGTAATGATGCAATGAATACATTGCAATAAATTGGTAGTCTTTCAAGAACAGTCCATTGTAATTTTGCAGAAGAACAGGAACCACAGATGCAACAATTGTTTTGTGTAAAAAGTTAATTCTTCTACTTCATCTTTAGAAGAGTTTGTGCCTGAAACCCCTAGAACACAGAGAGAGTCCATAGTACGAAAATTAAAAAAAAAACAGAAAGAGAGAAAAAGGTAAATGCACCTTTTGTCACATGTAAAATCTGCCACACAGTACTTTCAAGAGGGAATCCACAGAAACAGTACAGCTTTGGAACTTATAGCATAGAATGTCATGTCCAGAATATACACCCAAACAATTGGAGTAAAGCTGTAATAAAATGATCATCAGAGGAGCAGGGCTCTACTCCCAGCACTTCTTCGGAAGCAACAGCACCACCAATGCAAGCATCAATGGTTGCAAATATCCCACCTGAACTTAATAATTTGATGATGTAATGGATTTGTTGCCAGAAACTAATAACCTTTGCACAAGAGTCCATTCAAGTTATCCTGCAAAAAAACAGGAAGCACAGGTGCATTACCAGGACCATTTTTTCTTTTCTCTGAAGATTGTCTTCTGGATGAATCTTCTAATTGAGTCCTCTTGATTGATAAAACTTGCTTATACATTTTTTGTTTGTGGTTCTTGGTAGGCATACTTTATTATGACTTTGTAGATATTTACAATCTGTTGTAAAGAAAAATATGACATATTATAGACCACTACCAACATAGCACATAGCAATTACATTAACTAAACAATATAAACAATAGTTCATATCTCTCTTTCTGTGTCTCATATCACTCTCTGCCTGCACCATCTCCATCTTTCCATGCCTCATCTCACTCTCTCCTTCCACCATCTCTCTGTTTGTATGTGTGTGTTATCTCAATCGCTGCCTACACCATCTGTCTGTTTGTGTGTGTGTCTCATCTCACTTTCTGTGTCTAAAACAATTTACCATACTAATGTTTGTTGAAATGTCTGGCTTTAAGTTTTTTGACAAGGAACACACTGAGTGTGTATGTGAATTAAGGAATTATATTGTCATCTTTTTCCATAATGTTAGCTGTGTGTGCTAACAATTTGTATCTTTTAGCTTACAGGGTAGAATTGTTTTTAAAGTGTTTATCATGCTTAAATTCAATGCTGGTACAGAGAAAGTGCTAATAGTTTAATTTGGCTTGTAAATATGCTCCATTTTTAGAAGTGCCTTATGCAATCTTTAACATGGATGGAAGCAGTGAATGTATGGAGAGGGATAGGAATAGAGGATAGAAAACCATATGAAATGGTGTGAGACATGCGTAAAATATTTTACTAATGGCATCAATTGAGATACAATATACAAAAAAGAGGGGCATATTTACAAGCCTCCTGCACAATTTTAACATGGATGCAAGCAGAAAATGCATGTAGAGTAATAAAACTGGCACACAGACAAGAATATACATTACACAAGGGGGTTTGTAAATATGCCAATTAAAACCATTACACTATCTCTATACCAGCATTAATGTCAAACATTGTGCAAGGGGCTTGTAAATATACAAATGAAACCATTACACTATCTGTATACCAGCATTAATGTCAAACATTGCGCAAGTGGCTTGTAAATATGCAAATGAAACCATTACACTATCTGTATACCAGCATTAATGTCAAACATTGCGCAAGGGGCTTGCAAATATGCCAATGAAAACATTACACTATCTGTATACCAGCATTAATGTCAAACATTGCACAAGGATCTTGTAAATATGCCAATGAAACCATTACACTATCTGTAAACCAGCATTAATGTCAAATATTGTACAAAGGGCTTGTAAATATGCCAATGAAACCATTACACTCTCTGCATACCAGCGTTAATGTCAAATATTGCGCAAAGGGCTTGTAAATATGCCAATAAAACAATGACACTATCTGTATACCAGCATTAATGTCAAACATTGAGCAAGGGACTTGTAAATATGCCAATGAAACCATCACACTATCTGTATACCAGCATTAATGTCAAATATTGCGCAAAGGGCCTGTAAATATGCCAATGAAACCATTACACTATCTGTATACCAGCATTAATGACAAACATTGCGCAAGGGACTTGTAAATATGCCAATGAAACCATTACACTATCTGTATACCAGCATTAATGTCAAACATTGCACAAGGGGCTTGTAAATATGCCAATGAAACCATTACACTATCTGTATACCAGCATTAATGTCAAACATTGCACAAGGGCCTTGTAAATATGCTTCTCTTTTTCCGTATATTCTCAATCTCAATTTATGCCATTAGAAAAACCCTTTAAGCATCTCTCAAGACATTTCTTATTCTTGTCTGTGTGGCAATTTTATTACTCTGCATGCATTTTCTGCTTGCACCCATGTCAAACATTGCGCAAGGGGCTTGTAAATATGCCCCTCTTAATCTTATATTCCATCTCAATTGATGCCATTAGTGAAATCTTTTATGCATCTCCCACACCATTTCATAAGGTTTTCTATCTGCTATTCCTATCACTCTCCATACGTTCACTGCTTCCACCCATGTTAAAGGTTGCGCAAGGGGCTTGTAAAAAAGGAGCATATTTACAAGTCCAATTAAACCATTACAGTATCTCTATACCAGCATTGAATTCAAGCATAATAAACACTTTAAAAAGAAGTCTATGCTGTCAGCTAAAAGATACAAATTGTTAGCACACACAGCTAACATTATGGAAAAAGGTGAAAATATAATTCCTTAATTCACGTACACACACAGTGTGACCCTTGTCAAAAATCTTTAAGCCAATATGCTTGTTATGCTTCCAAATACTGCAAACAACACTCTCTCTATATTACTCACCTTTAAAATCGCTTTTGAAAATGTAGAACAGTGTGAAACACACACCAAATTTTCTTAAACACAATCCCTGAACTGCACTTCAGACACTGGAAACAGAAATGGCAGTTTCCCACTCATTCTTCTCACTTATTTCTGCTCATAACCAATGAAATATCATCCCACACTATTTCAAAACCAAACTAGCATTTCAATTGGTTCTACATTACCACACTTTCAAACTCACATAATATTTACCCATCCCCCTACTGCTCATTCAACCAGTTACCATGGTAACTCCCACCTAAGGAAGAACAGAGTTTAAGAGTTCATCATACTATGTTGCAAATGAATCCATCAAGGTTGTTAGAGCTTTCAATATAACAGCTAACCATGTGCAATGTTCCTTTCAATGACCTTTTCTGAACCATTAGAATTGCTTCTTTTAAAGACAAAACTATGCACCCTAATATGCTCTTTTGCATTTTCAGAAAGCACCAATCATTTCTTAAGCTTCAAGTGCAGTGAATATTCTCCTCTTTTTTTTCTAAACTGCAAGCTTTCCAACTGCCATTTCATTTACAACCCTCATCTGAGTACAACCAGACCTGCCTTGAACATGCTTTCAGTATGGTTTGTAGGACACAGCTTTATATGATGGTCTAAAAGGTATGCAATAAACAGAAGAATTTTAAACCTTGATTTACCAAATGTGGATATTTTATGGATTGGCCAGAGAGGATTGAGATGTCACCAATTGATACCATTGGTAAAATCCTTCATGCATCTCCCACATCCTGACCTCATAATTGTGCACTGTGGTGGAAATGACTTATGCACTTTGACTGGGGTTGGTCTGGAAATGCTATTGAAGGACATCTTTGGACAATTGATGTCACTTTTTCCTCAAACAGCCTTTGTCTACTCCAATATATGCCAAAGGCAAAAATGGAATTGGTCCAATCAATTTTGTACGCAGATTGAGAAAGCAAGGAAACATGTAAATAAATCTGTTTCTGCATACATGAGAGACTATGGAATGGGTTGTATATACCACAACAACTTGCGTTACAACATGCAAGGCATCTATAAGACAGATGGTGTACATTTCACCGATGAAGGAAACAAAGTTTTTCTCTGTAACATCAGACTCTGCATTGGTACTTACTTGTAGGTACCAAAAAAAACACAATGAACACAACGGCTCTTTTTAGAGAGAACTAACATGTAAACACTCAAATATGATTTTCAACTCAATTTTTTTTTAAATTTTTACCAAGGTCCGCGCACCGACGCACCGAGCACTCACTGAGCACTCCCCGTGCGCGACCTATCGTGTTTTCTGGTATTTAAAAAAAAACACATTATTTTTAACCTTAGGAGTCCTTGAAGAACCCCCTAAGAAGACCTAAGGGGTCAGGGACAGTCTACCCTACCCCCTTCCCACGTTTTTAAGTTATATTTTTCACTCTCTTCTGAAACCACAAAATGGCAGCGAAAGGGTTCGCGCACCGTACATGCACCGAGCACTCACGGAGCGTGGACCTCTTGGAAATAAAAAAAATATATATATACTAAATAAAAATGGACATCGTCTCCTCTGTAGATACCTTGAAGGTTGTAATACAAGTTATTATGGTATATTGAATCAATACTGTAGTCTTTCAGGAAAGCAGAAACAGATTTTCTTTTCTCAATGTTTGGTCAGAATTGGCGTAGGAGGTCATGAGTTCCTACTCTGGTGAAACTCACTTGCTATTCTATATAATTACTTATGTTGTAAACTAGTGAATCACAGACAGTCAGTAAAAGAAAGAATGCAGGACATGAAGAACACAAAATTGTATCACTTTACTACTACCTCATAAATTACATTTAATAAGTATAAAAATTAAAACAAATGTTTCATTAATAAACTAAAATTAATTTTCTGAACTTTCAAAATCTACAAGTACTTGGAGCATTTCTTCATCAGAAATTTCATCCATCAAAGTATCTTTAAATGATTCATCCAACTCAACAATGTCTACACTTTCCATTAATTCCATGTCCAGTGTTTCATTCAAAAATTCTCCTTCATTTTCTTCATGATTTGGTTCATCTATACAATCAATAAACGTTGCTGTGATTTTGATTTCGATGTCAAATGACACTTCATTTTCAGCCATTATTGAAGTTAGTGTACTATTAAAAGAAAGAGAAAGACAGTGAGATGTTGCAGGGTAAGAGTGACATAGGGCAGAGAAAAAATTCTATAAGAAGAGTTACTACTGTGTAAAACACACACCAGAAATTGAACACCAAAAATTCCACACAAAAGTACCTCAGACACTATAGTCACAAAATGGCCATATTTCCCTGGACAGTGTATAGTATCAAGCAAGAATTAGAAATATAAAGCACTGCATCTGATGTTGCCCTACTCAATCCATAAGTATAACAGAAAAACATTAAATAACTAACAGAAAACATTTTTCCTATTAACTTAAAGTGAACAACAGAGTTCTCCTTACAAATTAACAACTCACCTTCTAGAAAACTGTTGTACAGTAAAATCTGTCTCAATCTCACACCTCAGAAGTATACCTCAAACACTAAAATCTCAAAATCTCAAAATGGCTGTGTTTCCCTCTCATTTTTCATACATATTCAAATACCCAGCCAATCACATTTCATCACACACAAAATCAAAACCAAAGTAACATTTTAGTTGGTTCCAATTATCAACACTTTCAAAATCACATAATCTTCAACCTACCCCCAATGCTCTCTACCAATTACCATACTAATTCTCCACAAAACACCACCAAAACCCAAAGGTGAAAGAGTCATCACTCAATGTTGCACTCAACCAACATCTAAACACTGAAACTTGTTATTTTAATGTATTTCTTTTTTGTCTTTTTGAGCCGCGGTCCGCACACGATGTGCAGACCCCATGACAAAACCTAGGATTCTCAGGAATCTCTACCCTGCCTCCTTGTCAACTATTACACTTCTGTTTACAACCACTCTCATCTGCCGCAAAAACAAGATGGCGGACAACACTTCCTCATTTCGACTGACTGGTATGTTGACAGACGTCCAACAGCCAATCAGAATTCCGCGTGCGCACGCATAGGTCCGCGCACGTGCAAGGACAGTGCAAGGGCGGAGCATGCCCGTGCGCGCACCGTGTCCCGCCATAGATATATAATTTGAAAAAAGTCAATTTTCTCAACAATTACTGGAGGGATTTTCACCAACTATACAAAAGGCACTTCTGCATACCAGGCTCTACAATTTTGCCAAATTTGCAGTAATTCCATTCAGCCGTTCGGGCTTTATTCTTCCACCGACCTTTACATATACATATATAAAACATGTTTATTTTTCGAAAGACACGCATTCACTGGATGATGTCATCAGTGATGTCATGAGTGATGTCACTGACCATGTCATGAGTGATGTAATATGTGATGTCATCAGCAGTGCATTACACGCGCAAGTTATAGTGAGTCCAACTAACTATAACGTGGAAATTTCAATGGTTTTATGTCAGTAAAATTTCCAGCTAACTATAACTGGTGTGAAACCTCTGTTTTTTTCTGTTAATTTAATAGGTTTTTTAAATGCTAATTCCTAACTATAACTAGTATGAAACCTATGGTTTTTTCACTGAATATATTACCTACTGGCGATAGCCAGTAGGTATATATAGTTAGGATTTTTTCTCTATGGAACTTTTGAAAATTCTATGCCTAATAACTTTGGCGTTTGTGGACGGAATTGGCTGAAATTTTCAGGAAAATGGCACATTTTGTTTCTGAGCAGCCCCTAAAAATTTGGGGGGGGGGTCGTCAAGGGGGGGCCGAGAAAAAAGGGGGGGTCCCAAAACGCGTTTTTCCCATTCATTTTTCCATAGGGCGGTTGGCCTCACTTTTAGCTCGAACGGCTGAATGGATTTGCACGAAACTTGGCAAAATTGTAGGGACTGTTAGCCCGATGTGCCTTTGCTAGGTCTCAATATATGTGCTTCAGTGGATTTTGAGAAATTAACGTTCAAAAAAAGATATATATCTGTAACAGCGCTCCGGGCAGCGCTCCGGTTCGCATACTTTTCGCGTAACGGAACTTTGCGATGCGAAGCTGATTGGCTCTCCGGTGTCCGTCAACATTCTAAACAGTCCGGAGCGGCCGCCATCTTGTCTCTCGGTAGGATCGAGAGACAAGAGGAGGCCAAAACAAAGGGGGAAATGAATGAAAGGGGGCAAGGTAGACCCCTTCTGACCCCCTAGGATTGATGAGGGGGATATTATAGAGCCACGCGGGGCCCCCCAAAAAAAAAAAATCCGATTTTTTCGCCGTAGAGACGCGTCTTGGTTCGCGAACCGGGCAGCTAACCGGGCACCTAACCGGGAAGCTAACCGGCAGTGTAACAGGAGACTGAGGAGTAGCTGATTGGCTGTCAACATTGTAAACAGTCCGGAGCGGCCGCCATCTTGTCTCTCGGTAGGATCGAGAGACAAGAGGAGGCCAAAACAATGGGGGAAATGAAGGAAAGGGGGCAAGGTAGACCCCTTCTGACCCCCTAGGATTGATGAGGGGGATATTATAGAGCGACGTGGGGCCCAAAAAAAAAAAAAAAAAAAATTCTGATTTATTCGCCGTAGAGACGCGTCTTGGTACGCGAACCGGGCAGCTAACCGGGCAGCTAACCGGGAAGCTAACCGGCAGAGTAACGGGAGTCTGAGGTGAAGCTGATTGGCTGTTAACATTGTAAACAGTCTGGAGCGGCCGCCATCTTGTCTCTCTGTGGAATCGAGAGACAAGAGGTGGAAAAAAAAAGGTGTAAATGAAGGAAAGGGGTAAGGTAGACTCCTCCTGAACGTCACGTAATAAAGCTTTTAAAAAACCAATGAAATTCACTGAAAAAACCATAGGTTATAGACCATATATAGTTAGGAATTTGCATTTACAAAACCTTGAAAATTCACTGAAAAAACCATAGGTTATAGACCATATATAGTTAGAGATTAGCATTTACAAAACCTTATTTTATTCGCACAAAACCATTGAAATTCCATATATAGTTAGTTGCACTAACTATATATCGCGGACCCGCAATCCACTGCTAATGATGTCACATATTACATCATTCATGACATGGTCAGTGACATCACTGATGACATCACTGATGACATCTCAAATGACATCACTGATGACATCACTGATGACATCTTAAATGACATCACTGATGACATCACTGACATCTCATTTGACATTATTGATCACATCACTGATGATATCATTTATGTGATAATACAATGAACATCTTCAGACTGTAATATAACCTTAGATACACTTAGTGTAAACAGACACTCACAGACTGTCACACATCCATGGAGTTACTCACACACCTAGTCAGTCATGCAAAGAATCAATCACACCTCCATTTCCTCAACTATACAGTTATACACACCTTACTTATTCAAACATATACTAACACATATTTACTCTCTTATACAATCCCTGATACAAGTTCACAATGATCCATACAGCCACTCTCACATTCACTGGCTCTTATGTTCAGGTATTTATATATGTCAACTCTCTCATGGACTGTGTTTTACATATGTTCTTACTTTGACATGTAGCACTGAGATATCCATTCACTCACCAATACACTCATGCACACAGTCAACTGTCCATACAGCTGTTTCTACATGCACTTTTGAACCCATACACCTAGGGAATCAACTGCTCACACATCTATGCACAGAGTCATATACCTCCCAGCCACCCACACACATACTCAGTCTCCCATGCAAATACTTGGGCAACCATTCAAAAACCCATATAGTTACTGATATAGCTACTGATTTAAACATGCAGCAGTTTACAGAACAACATATATAATGATTGCCAAATTAAGACACTTTAGTCACTAACCCATGCACTCAGTGAGACACATTTAATCATTCTCTCATACAGTCATGCACCTACTAAATCCTTCATCCAGACACTTATACATCCACTCATTCTTCAATATGTAAGACATATTTTAACTTTACAGAAACATACAGTCACTGGTTGTTGTCATCAGTGATGTCATCAGTGATGTCATTTGAGATGTCATCAGTGATGTCATCAGTGATGTCATTTGAGATGTCATCAGTGATGTCATCAGTGATGTCACTGACCATGTCATGAATGATGTAATATGTGACATCATTAGCAGTGGATTGCGGGTCCGCGATATATAGTTAGTGCAACTAACTATATATGGAATTTCAATGGTTTTGTGCGAATAAAATAAGGTTTTGTAAATGCTAATCCCTAACTATATATGGTCTATAACCTATGGTTTTTTCAGTGAATTTATATATATATACACCTCTGAAAGCGGCGTTCCTCTGCCACTTGATACGGTGGGCTCACGACGGGGTCGCCAACCCCAAAACCTTCAAAAACTCCTGGTCAATTCTTTATCCAAAACAGAAAACCAGAGTCGAGGCCCCAATGTTTGTAAAGTGCTAGGGTTTTATTGACACAAGAGAAAAAAACACCCTACGCGTTTCGAGGTCAGCCGACCACTTGCTCACGGAAGGTAGGACCACAGCCGTACGATCCTATCAGTAACTTAATCTGTTGGCCATTATAGAGTGTACAATGACATAATTTGTATAGCCCAGATGCCCCCAGGGGTGGCAGTACTGTGCTATACAAATGCTGATTGATCGATTCCGTTTTATACAATATCCTAAAAGGCAAAGTAAGCCCAAGTGTTCACTGTGGCACTGGAACCAAACTATACTCGAGTGCTGAGCCCCAACTGTTCTCTCCTACGACTAACCATCTGATCAATGGCATATGACCTTGACCTGGACTGGACCTTGCTGTTTGGTCTATTCCTAACACCCTGTGCATCTCTTAAGTTCCTCCCCTGAGGTCCTGGGGAGATTTAGAAGTGAAGTTCTGTAGTAGATTGGAAAAGAAAAGGCTAACTTCAGAATGTAGCGCCTTTGAACAAAACAAATCTATTTCATGTATCTGACCCACCCTCCATTGCAGTCAGCCTCAAAGTTTGCCTAGGTTCCAGTCTAGCATGACATTTGACTATCATTTCAACTTTGTGCTTGTTGGTGCTATTATTACTTACAACTTAAAAAATGCATATCTCCAATTCCTTATTGGGGTTTGTCATGTTTGTGTCATTTTGTTAACAGATACTATTCTATATTTCAAATCTGATTTGGGATTTTTTTTGTTTTGCATTTTGACTTCATTACTATTTTGGTAGTGCATAAACACATTACACATCTTCCTACGTTAAGCCTGTATGTTCTGTGCCATAGCTCCCAGTGGGTGATCTCAGGTTAATGTAGTGACTTTAAAGGTTCTCCTTGCCAAAGGTGAAGATAATTTCTTGAGATCTGTGGTCACCCAATCAAAATAACAATTCAATGTGTTACATTGGTGGTAGCGATTGGATCCAGGACTTATGTTTTGCAGTACCAATCAGTGATTTAGCTAAAACTCAGAAATCCTTTTTGTAATTTGCCCTCACAATAAACTTTTTATTTTTAAATTGACTATTTTTTAATTGGTCACTTTTTTCTTGAGTTTCATTCCTACCCTCCAAAGTTGTTCCAGAGACTGTTTGGAAAGAATGGAAGGGGATTTGAGCATCATTGAGAGCCTCAGCATGACACATCTGAGGAGTATGTTCAAGGTTAGAGGGCTGAGACTGGTGAAGGAGTCCCAGAAAGGGATTTTCCAGATTGTCCTCAGAGATTGAGAGGAAGCATGTATGCTTCAGTTCACCCACAGGAGCAAGTGTGTGAGAAAGAGGTAGAGGAAATGGAGGAAGAAGAGAAAGATGACGTTGTAGAGGCTCTAATGCCAGATAGTGATGTCTCCCAGAGAGAAGCATCACCTGCATTGTCCAGAGCCAGGAGCACAGTTGGTCCACATCAGAGCTGGATGACAGAGAAGTGGAGAGTGCTCTGAAGCTATAACTGGCATCCTTTGAGGAAAGCAGGCTGGCTGCAGAAGAAAAGAAGGCAGCCTTGGCAGCTGAGGAGAAAAGGCTGCAGCAGAGATGGCCTGGAGGAAACAAAATTAATCTGGGCCTTGGAGACAAAGAAGGCCCTATGGTCCCATGAGAGAAACAAGTGAGAGTTTGACTTGGGAGCCAAGAGGGATTCTGAGTCCATGGAAGACGGAGGCAGCAACAATGAAGTGCCTGGGAGAGGTAAACGAGTTCACATTGCCAAATCCTGGTTTCTGGATATGTAGTGACGGATAACATAGACAAGTTGGTTGCTGCAGATGAGATGACCTTGAGTATGCATAGAGTCTCAGAGGAGGACTGGTGGTCTGTGGAAGCACCTGCAAATTTTGAGTTAGGTTTACCTTCATTACCCTTTGGTAGCTGACCATATGACAATTATCCACATGAAGGTAGCCCTTAATACTAAGTTTGGTTTAACCCCAAAAATCTATTGCACAAAGATATGGCATAACCAGAAGCAGATGCACCAGTCATGGATTATTTTATGGATACTTCCAGTAAGGCTCTGGCTGTTTGGGGTGATGGGCTGCACAGTAAAGGATTATGATGGGCTGGACAATGTGGATGCTGAGGAACTCATTTTAAGTAATTGTTTTACAGAGTTTCACGAGCACTTGACTTATACCTAGCTCACTGTGACCGGAGAGCTTGGGCAATAGGCTGACCTCAGGATCAGCACCAGAGGAAAGGGGAAGGCCGGAATAATGCATAGAAGTCCCCACAAGGAGTTTTGAGGTAAATTATTTCCATACTCCCTCAGGGCATAAGTTGAGAGGTTTTGATGTCCGGAAGCCCAGGGTGCCATTTCTCCATCCTAGTGTTATGAGTGTCTCAAATAAGGACACAAAAGAGGGTACGAAGGCACCTACAGGGGGGCAGTCTTCATGGGTGGCCAGTATAGCACTAGAGGGATGCTCTAGGGGGAGAAGGTAGAGCATGCCTTAGTATCCTTATTTGGGAGGTTCCCCAGAAGGTAGGCTGGTGATCACAAAGGGCGGTAGCTGTCACTTCAGGTTCACAGTGAATGGAGTCCCTGTCACTGCTTTGTGGAGAACCAGTGTCAGCCAGCCATGGTGGTAACAAGTCGGTTTTCTCAGAACACTGCCTGCCAGGACAAGCCTGTAGGGTGACCAGACTAATGAGCAGGACTTTTTCCACCCTATGGACTTGGTATCCTTAAAATGAGAGAGGGTGCTTGCCCAGAGGATGGTCATTGGCAGTCCCAAGTGCACATTGCCTGCATCCTTAGCAGTGAGCTCCCACTAGTAAGAAAAGATCAAGAAGGTGTAGTTACCCAGAACCCCCCAAAGCACACATTTAGAGGGGCACAGTCTCTAAACTAAGAGTATGTACAGAGACCCATACCAAATGATAGTGGTAGGAGGTGGAAGCCTTCCACAGTGGGAAGACCAGTGAGTCAGGGGTTGCACGCTCCAAGTGGAGAGTGCAACAAGACTGACACTAAGTAGGTCCCTTCTGACCTGGAGGTGCTGCCTGTGCGGTCACAGATACAGAGGGCCGACGAACTGTGCCAGGCAGACCCCTACATAACATAGGCACAGTATGCCACCCTTGAGAGGGATTCTGTGTCCCCCTGGGAAGTCCTGGACTTCTAGGCATATCTTCAGTCTCAGGGTAAAGACCCGGTACTGAAAGATCATTTACAGAATGGCAATCCTGAGATGGCAGAAAGAGTAAATGGAGGATGACTACCACTGGATAGTGCGGCCCGACTCTGAGAAACCTAAGAGGCTAGAGACACCTCAGGAGTAAGTGGGGGGCCTCTTGCCAACCTGATGGCTGGAAGTGAGGCCTAGTCATGGCCCCATGATAGAACCTCCTCCTGGCTATGGATGACCAGGAGTGGGTTACTGACCTTGACAGCTATCATTGCCCTCTGTTGGTTGTTACCCTAGTGGGCAGAACCTGCCCTGAGCTGTGGGCAGGTGTAGAGCGGGAATATCGACTGGAAAATATTGACTTACCTTAATATCGCCGCAGAAATATCTACAAGAAGAAATATCGATGTCAAAAATATAGTTTGACAAGAATATCGACAGACAGGTAAGTAATATCGATAACAATAATATAGTTGTAATAAATATCGTTTACAAAAACATACAATATCGTTATTTAAATAATTATAAGTAATTTAGTGTTTTTAATGAGTATTGTTAGTTAAAATAGTATATTTTTTAGCATTTTATTAGTGAATAATGTTTTTTATGTTGAATTTAGTGTTAAAAGTTCTGTAGCGGGTTGTGGGTTTATAGGGGAATAGGGTGGGAAGTAATTTAAATATAATAAAATAATTGATTAATTAAAGTGTTAAATTAATATAAATATTTTAATAATTATTAGTTAATTAATTTCAATTAGTTAATTGATAATTAATTATGATAATTAATTATGTTAATTTTTTTAATATTTTTAGGTGTGTGTACTGGAATTTTAAATAGAAAATGTAGTGAAGTAATTACATTTTATTTGAATATTCAATTAATTAATGATTAATATTTATAATTAAATACATTTTTATTTTTAAACGAGTAAATACATTTTAGTTTGTGTTGTGGTGTATATAAGTGTATATGGTGTGAAAGCTGTCAAATAATTATTTATGTAAATATTTTGAAAATACAATACTAATCAATAATTAATTAGTAAATATTTAATATAATTGAGTAATTAATTTTAGGTGTGTAGGTGTTTGTTAACATTAATATATTTTAATGTATATATTAAATAAGTTTATAATCTACATTAAATGTAATACTAAATTTGACAGATGATTTTTTTTTTTTTTTAGTTCCTGCGCTTTCCCTACTATTGGAGTGGGAATAGTAATTTTTACCCCTACGCTATCCAACGCTTTCCCTACTGTTGCACCCTTTGGAGTGGGAATAGTAATTTTTACCCCTACACTATCCAACGCTTTCCCTACTGTTGCACCCTTTGGAGTGGGAATAGTAATTTTTACCCCTATGCTATCCAACGCTTTCCCTACTGTTGCACCCTCTGGAATGGAAATAGTCATTTTTACCCCTACGCTATCCAACGCTTTCCCTACTGTTGCACCCTCTGGAGTGGGAATAGTAATTTTTACCCCTACGCTACCCAGCGCTTTCCCTACTGTTGCATCCTTTGGAGTGGGAATAGTAATTTTTACCCCTTCGCTATCAAATGTTTTAACTAATAATATTTATAATATTTAACTTAAATGTATGTATTATTGTTGTTATATAATTTTATGTGTTAAATATATGTATATGTACACAATTATTAAGTTTATATTGAAAAAGTGTAGTTAATTTGTTATAAATAGGTAAAATATCAAAGTAATGTAATGTATTTTGTTAATAGTACTTATATTTATTAATATTTAATGTAATTTTAATTAATTTAAAAAGTCGATATTTTTAACATCTATATTTATTACATCGATATTTTTGAGTCGATATTTATGTACTCACCTGTTTAGGTATAGGGTGTCGATATTTATGTAAACGATATTTATACAACTATATTTTTGTCAACAATATTTGTGTAATCGATATTTAAACACCCTACCCTGTGGGCATAATTCTGATCTAGGAGGCAGAATGGGCCACATATGAGACTAGCTAGGAAAATAATGAAACAACAATTTGTAATGGTTATTATAAATCCAATTTAATGGATTTAGTTAGATTTATAATAAACACTTGGGTAAAAGTACCTTACTGAAAGCTAGTTTTTCACCTGCAAGACATTAATGGAGGTTAATTTGCATTTGCTCTTCCACTTCTCCAGCCAGTAATTAGCATTTTAATAGATTTGAAAAAGCTAAAAAATTACTACCAGGAGCAAACCGTAGGCTGACCTGAATAGTCACAGATAGTTCCTCGTCTCAACATGATACAAAAAGCACCCTTGTGACATTACAGTGTCAAATCCTGCTTGTCGGAGTTGCTGGGTCTTACATATAAGACTGGGATGCACTTGAAAGAAAGTGAAACATAATTCCAAAGCAATTCTCCTGCATGGTTCCTAAAAAACCCTGCTTTTGTTCTACCAGACTTCTGGATCTGGGCTTTACATATGACACTGGAGATGCAACATTATGTTATGTTATATGGTTTTATATAGCGCTCAGCTGCCCCAGCCAAGAGGCGTCCCAGCGCTGTCACTAACAAGAAGGGCAGACTGCCCCAAACAGGAAGCACAACAAAAACTCAACATAACAACTGTCTAGAGCTTACTTTACAGGAAAAATATGGGTCTTAAAGGCCTTTCTGAAAGTCGGCAGATCTTCTAAGCCACAGATCTGGATCGGCAAAGCGTTCCATAGTTTAGCAGTAGGATAGCGGAACGAGTGGCCGCCATACGGGAGCGTTTCACCCATGGAACCGCTGCCAAGTGCTCGCAGGGGAACATACGGGGTCAATAGTGTACCGAGCATCGGTGGAGTGGCGAGCTTTAGGATCTTAAAAGAAAGACAAAGAGCTTTATATTGGATATGCTCTGCCACCGGGAGCCAATGAAGTTTGCTAACAGTATCAGCAATAGGATGGAAACGTGGGAGTCCTACCAGAGTTCTTGCTGCTGCATTTTGTATACGCTGCATGCTCCTGATCTCTGCTTGGTTAGCCCCTAGCAGCAAGGAGCTAGCATAATCCAGGCGAGAGAGGATAGTCAATTGCACTATTAGCTGGCGGGTATGAGGGAAACAAAAAAGAAAAAATAGCCCTGTGACCCCGTCGGAGCCCAAAACAGGTGACTGCCGTTTTTTTGGTATGGGTGCAGAAACTGAGGGACGAGTCTATTCATACCCCAAGATTTTTTACTTCTGTCTTGGGATCCGGGATTTTACCTAGTGTATTCGCCCAACACTGTTTACCCCAGAGATTGGCGTTTTTACCCACTAGCAGGACTTCTGTCTTACTCGCATTTAACTGCATGTAATTATTGGTCCCCAGTTTGCCTCGCCCGTCAGACCATTCTTAAAGCTGGAGGCGCTCAGAGTAGAATCATTGGCCAGGGCAACCACTAGCTGCGTGTCATCCGCATATGAGACCATTGAAAGTTCCCATTGCTTGGCGACCACAGCCAGTGGCTGAACATAGAGATTGAACAGAGTGGGGCTGAGCGCCGAGCCCTGAGGGACCCCCTGCTCAATAGGTCATTCCTGGGATAAAAACGGGGGAGTGGAAACCCGAAAGGATTGTCCGGTTAGAAAAGATCTGAACCACTCCAAGGCCAGGCCCGTGACACCCGCTTCTTCCAGACGATGTAGCAGAACACCATGTGAAACCGTGTCAAAGGCGGCACTCAGATCCAGCAGGATCAGTGCCGCCATTTGACCAGAGTCGAGAATGGTCTGCAGGTGTTCGGTCATGGCTAGAAGGGCTGTCTCTGTGCTGTGGCCAGAGTGGAAGCCATGTTGAGAGGCATCCAGAGTTTTATTGGAGCGCAGAAAGCTGGTAAGAATATTATTAACGTGTGACTCTGCTACCTTAGCCACCCAGGGGAGAAGGGAGATTGGCCTGAAATTCTCCGGTTTGGTGGGATCCAGCGTTGGCTTTTTGATAATAGGGGATACCCACGCCTGATTATCTGACGGAGGGGAGTCAACAAGAGCGTGGACACCTCCCTAAATTGGGCAGGTTTTAGGGGGTCGGCAGGAGAGCCAGACTAAATTTTTCCACATAGTCCGTTGAGCTCTTCATAGGAGATTTTCAGGGATCGCCATGAGTCTGATGGTCGGCTCAGGACTAGAAGGGATAAACTTACAGGGTACTGATATGGATGAGAAGGACCTATAAATTACCCGTACATTCTCCACAAAGAAGGAAGCCAATTCTTCACAGTATAATTCAGAGATGGTTACAGGTGCCGAGGATCTCGTACCACTAAGGTCGTTTAAAATTTTAAAAATGCATTTTGAAGGTTTAGGGCTAAGCCTAATCTCATTGGCATAGTAGGCTGCCCGTGTTCTGCAAATCACTCTATGGTAGTTTTTGAGTGCTGCCATATAGTGAGCTTTTATTACCGGGTCATAATCTTTCCTCCAGTCCCACTCAGTTTTTTTGCACAATTTCCTCAGTGTAGTCAGGGTGTCATTATACCATGGGCTGGACTCTTGAAAATGTCCTTTGAACCAGCTGGCTGGGATCAAAGAGTCCAGAGCCCGAATTATCCAAGCACAAAACATCTTGTAACCGGACTCTGCTTTGTCAAAAGGTTCGAGGGGTCTGCTTTAAGCAGGGCATAGATATCATCTAGTCTCAATTTCCGCCATGAGCGCTTGTGAACAGGTCGATTGGTAATCTTACCTAGAGGTTCTATTAAAGGTAAGGACAATCCAACCAACATATGATCTGACCAAGGAACCGGGGTGGGGGCAGCCACTATGGCTGATTCAATATTGGAAAAGATGGGATCTAGCAGATGTCCCCCGCTGTGCGTGGGACTCGCGAGTAATTGGTGCAGCTGAAATGCCACTAAATCTGAAAGCAAGCTGCCAATAGTCTTATCTTGAATGAGATCGAAATGAAGATTCAAGTCTCCAAACATGCTAAAATTAGAGGTTCCCACAGCAAGAGTCCCTACTGACTCCAAAAGTGCACTTTTAAAACTACTGGCTTGACAAGGCAGCCTATACACCAACACACCTGAGAGGGTCAGATGTCGGTTTATCAAGATGCTAAAACGAGCACATTCGCACCCCTCCATATCAACTTTTGTAAAGAGGCATGAGTAGCGAAATTTAACAATCACTGAGAGGCCCCCGCCTCTCGTTTCCCTATTTATAGTATACACGGAGTAACCAGGAGGCAGAGCTAGGTTAAGTACCGGTGTCAAGTCATCCTGCAGCCACGTCTCAGTAAGGAAAAAAATGTCTGGACCTTTATCCTTAATGAGGTCGTGGATTTCAGCATGGTGCTTAACTAGGGATTTTACATTCAGCTGAAAAATTATGAGCCGTTGTTGAGGGCAAGAGACTCGGGGGGAGGAAGTGCTGTTGGTTTTGGGAGAGAGAACATCTCACATGCACAGTGAAAGGGGCCACTCAGAGGGTGTAGTGGGGTCATATTAGTTACATCGGATTCTCAACGGGTTCAACTGTAGGAGAGTTTCCCTTGAATAGGTGTACCCACCTGACTTACCTCGAGCAGCGTTCCTGGCGAGAGGCGACGTACTGGCGTGGACGGGCGCAGACGGGCTTGTCTTTGGCGCGCATTTGGCAGTGCACGCTTCTGCTGCGCGCGATCGCTGCGCGTTTGGGGGGCATCCCTATTTATACTCAGGAACCAGTTAACTTGCCCCAAGAGCTAAGGCAGAAGTCTACTTACTTCCGGTGTGTGCAGCGAGTCCGTCTTCCCTCCACAACAATCCGACCAAAGTCAGCGGTGGACCGGGGAAGCGGCAAGAAGGTAAGTGAGTTAAAAACAGATTAAAAAGTAAGCGCACAAAACTCCCAGAATAAACTAATGCAGCCCTTCGTGCATAGCGCAGCAACAGCGTCTCCTTGCTTTGTGAATCAAGCAGGAGAGAGGGAGGTTGGACCTTAAATGCTCAGGGAAGGAAAAAGCTAGACTGCTAACTTGCCCCACGAGCTAAGGCGGAAGTCTACTCACTTCCGGTGTGTGCAGCGAGTCCGTCTAACCTCCACAGCAATACAACCAAAGTCAGCGGTGGACCGGGGAAGCGGCAAGAAGGTAAGTGAGTTAAAAACAGATTAAAAAGTAAGCGCACAAAACTCCCAAAATAAACTAATGCAGCCCTTCGCACATAGCGCAGCAACAGTGTCTCCTTGCTTTGTGAAATTTCAAAACTATGTTTTATATCCACTCAATCGTTGCTGGAAAACCCTACTTTTGTGCTACCAGGCTTCTGCCTCCATGATTATTGTGGGTATGGTGGCTGACCCAAATGGATTTCACTGTTAGATGCTGGAGGACTCTGGCACCACCATAGTACACTTCCCACACACATACCCAACACTCAGAGCCCAAGTTTACTGGGTCCAAAGTTGATAGGGTTGGTGCAGGTAATGTTTACCTTATTGGTTAGGGTATGCCCAGAAGTCATTCCCACCCAATTGATCGTGCCAGGCTTAAATGTGACATCTCCAGGCTCCCTCTTTAGAACACGCCTGAACTTAAGGAAGATCATAAGAGAACTGGACCTGCCATCAGTGGCATGAGAAGACCCCTGTGATATTGGATCTATTCTCTCTTGACCAAGGACAAATATTTGGGCTCCAATGGTCATAAGGCTGATCTCCTGCTCCAGTTACAGAGACACAACTTGCAACTAGCAGCTCAAATTAGGTACCTCCTGAAGTTGCTACTAGATTCAAGGCTGACCGATGTGTTGGATTGAATAAAGATCAATAGGTAGCACACTAAGGAGGAAGGCATTCCCAAAATATCCCATCTGTAGCAATTACCATCACCACCCTTCTTCTGTGTTTTTGGGTGTCTGCTAGAGGAGTATCCAATGTAACATCACAATTAAATTGCTTAAAGCAGGAGTCTCTACCCTTTTCTGTAATAAGAACTTCTTATGTTCAATGAAAAGCATCCACAGCTCCTAATGGTATTAGAGTTGTAATTTTGACCAAATCTACTTGCAATGATTACTTCACTGCATCAGGTGCGTTTGCTAGCATTAAATAAAAAAACACTTTGAAATGTGGAATGTTATAGCCAAGGATCAATTCTTGCTCCCCCCAAGCTGCTTTCTTACAGTCAGGTATGGCAGACAATTATTTTCATATCTGGGTCTTTTTCACTGGAAAAGACTTCCGTTTCACATTTGCACATGTTTGGATTTTGTTTGTTTAAAAAAGCTACTCAAAAAATGGCTCTTTCAACTGCACTCCATTTTTTCCTCCTTCCTCTGCGTCAGTGCTTCAGCGCAGGGATACCCGTTCAGGTGTGATTTGTCACGCTATATTATGTTTAGGTAACACAACATATATAACAGCCTTAGCTGCAATGTGCATGACATAATATTACTATTATTAGCAAAAAGCGTCACCAATGGCACATATTTTAACACTAAAATATCAACATAAAATATATTTTGGAAATTCTGCTCATGAGTTGTGGAACTCCATCCATTTGTGTCACAAATACACACTTTTCAATATTGGAATACATATATTAATTCAACTATGCAAACACTTCTAATTTAGTAGGTTAGGCTGTACACAATAGAGGTATTTACAGGCAGCTAGGAAGCTGCCAGTAGCTCACAACCTACTCCTTGGAGAAGCCTGGATTAAAGCCTATGGAGGCCTGCGTTCCGAACAATCTTAAAACTGCTATCACTGTTCATTCACAATTTACAATGCACTTCTCTTTTTATGTAACACAACTTGCTGACGGTAGGATGATGGATTTGGAATCTGTGCAAATTTACTACAGTTTCTTATGGAGCACATCAATTTTAATTCAATGTATTAAATCATTCATTAAGCAGAAGTAGATGAGACTGATATTTGGACACTGCTGCTCGTTAAAACTGAATGCACAAGAAGGCTACTTGTGGAGAACTCAAATTGGCTTAATGTGCCTGTGTACTGGTTTGTGGTTGTTAGCACATGTGATTTCAAAACCAAGGAGACCATATTAGAGTAAATCGAATTTATTTTATTTTTATTTCTATTTTATCTTAATCAAACAATTTACAGTGTAATATTCAAGAGTAGCTTGATTTACTTAAGCATCAAGCATACTATAACTTTTATTTGGTTGGGGACGGGTGTGGACCATTTGGTCACGTAGATTGTTTGTACGTTTGAAAGCGAAGCGCGGTTGTTGAATCTTCAGAGTGCCTGTATTCAGGATTTTCCAGTTTCGTTTGATGATTCCTTTGATCTGATTTGACAGAGGGGTAAAAGTAGTGACAAAAGTTATGGCTTCATTAGCTGGATGAGGTTTGGTTTCCAGTAAACCCTGTCGGTGATTGTTTCTTGCGCGTTTTTTCGCCTTGCGAATAACTTCCATGGGATACGATCGTTCCCTTAGGTTTTTGCTCAGTTGTGCAGCCTGTTCGTCGTAGTCCTATTAGAGCGCTGCAGTGGACAGATAACGCATGTACCTCCAGCAGAGGGGGCTAGCAATCCCTTTCCCCCTACACTTGCACATTTTAGACTACACAGTTATTATTATGTTTATGCACTGGTCCTGATGAAGCGCACTGGATCAATCTGACCACACTAGTGCGAAACATGTCGACCTGACCACACTTTATGTTACCCAAGGTACATTAATGCCCATGCTGTAACACACAACCTTATCGGTTTTTTATCATGACAGGGGAACCCATATATAACTATTAAAATTACTGCCTTTTGGTATCCCCTAGCCATTTTTATCCCCTTTTTTACCTGCACCACCTCCACATACCAGCACTCATCTAATGGCTGTTTTCCTAAAAGATCTCCGTCAAAACGACCCTTCGGGGGACCCGTAAGGCATTGCAGCGCCGCCGGACGAGGAGCACTGCCCGATGTTGATGCATGACATCCTTCGGGGTGTGTGAGGGCATCAAGAGACAAGAAGTGTCCTTCCCCTCCCTCCCTGTTTTTCACCTAGAGAGGGCCCTAGACCAAACCTAGCTTTCTTTCCTTCTAGAGGATCTCATGCTTTATCCCCCTCTTTATCTAAGTGTGTACGTGACTTCACAGCATGCACTCTGATGGAACAGTGACCCCCCTACTTGGTTGTAACAGTACGGCACTGCCATCGTCCTCAGAGACAACAATTTAAGGGAGAAAGTAGTCCCAATTTTTCCAACTTCACATGCTTCAAGTACCAGTTGTGGAACATCTTAAAGAGGCACAATTTCATTCTCTACTCCTTACCCCTCCGATCTAAGTGCACCAGTGTCTCCACCTAGTCCTTTCCTGTGTAATCAATTTAAAGCCATTCCTGCCACAGAGTATGCAGTCTCAGTAGCTGGGGTTGGGAATATAAGTGCGTATTGGTAGATTATAGAACTCTGACTTAACCCCTTTGAATAAACCTCAATATTCAAGGTATTAAACCACTGGAGAAGGTTGAATATCCCATGGCAGTACCCCCAGTTGAGGAAGGGGCAAGTGGCGTAGTTGCAGATATTTTAACTGTTGACTCCTAAAGAAATGGAATTCTTCCCTCAGCTCCTCAAGAGATTTTAGAGCACCTTGCGATATAACATCATTCAAAATCAGAATGCCTGCCTTTTCCACTGCTATCACCCTATGGAACTCACTGCCGTTTGAACTGAGGTCCATTACCAACCATATGATGTTTAGAAAAAATCTAAAAACCTACCTGTTTCCCAGCTATTAATGGTCATTTTTACTCCCGGACACACTTTACTCTCACTTCCATCTGCAGTTATAGCGCGGAGATACCCCTTCGGGGGTCTAGTCTGGCGCTTTATAAGCATATAAATAAATAAATAAATAAATATCAGTGAGGCATAGCCACTCTGATACCCATGCTAGTATTATGACAGAAGGGTGCCTTATCATGTGTAGTTTTTTAAGTGAACAAGGGGGACCCACTTAATGGCTTTGGACCATGGGTATCGACTATTTCAAAAGAACAAAGGTCCTAAGCTTAGAACAATTTCTAGAAAGTTAGATAACATATAGACCACAATCGGACAATATGTACAGTTCTTCTTATACCCAGCCGGGCAAAGAGTTTATTTTAGGAATGTTTGACAGGAAGTCAATTCAAATCTTACAATATCATATCAAACATAATAGTGTTTGAAGTAAGGCACAGGCCTGTGCCGTACTCAACAGAATAGAGAAAAGTTTGTGAAAAGGGGTGCAGAGGAAAGAATAGTTTACATCAGGCAAAGGAAGAGTTGAGCAAAAGAGTGGTACTGCTTTAGGATTTAAATTGGCAGTATTCCCTTTAGTAGAACATACAACAGTAAATCACAGTAAATCAGAATGTATGTCTACATAACAGTGTCGACGGCGTTTCGATCCTATGCTCTAAGATAAAAGGATCATCATCAGGACTTAATATATGCCTGGAATAACATAGAACAATCAAGCCTGTAAAGAAAAACAGGAGAAAACAGAGAGACAAAAATATTTTTTAGAACGCTACTCTGTATTTTAGCACAGATAAGGACAAGTAGTCAACTTAGTCACACTCTACTTGGCATGCAATCTCGAAATCGCAGTGCGGTGAAGGGTGTTGTCTTTGATGACGGCGACCAGAACAATGCGCTGTGGCTGGGATGTGCCTATTATGTGAAGGATAGTCATTTCCGTGGGAGTGAGGAGATGACATCTTGTGAATAAATGAGCTACTGGAAAAACAGATTTATTAAAAGTCAGTGAGACAATAGTGGAGGGGTGCAGGTCTTAAACTAATTAGACGTGAGATAAGCTGGATTAAAAACTCGCCGGCGTACCCAGAGGTGGGTTTGAAGAAGCGCTTTCAGTGAATGCTGTACCTCGAGGTTGCGGTACAATGGGGTTCAAGAGGCTGTGAAAGGATGGTCATTATTAGTAATTCGGTAATGCCCACACGGGTGCTCGTTACATACCGAGTGTCAAGATGCGACTCTTACCAATATATTCAGCGACCTGGAACGGCTGCCCAATGGGGGGTGCCCGGTTAAAAGAGATAAATGGGGGAACAATCTGTAGGAGAGAGGTTACGCGAATTTAGCATTAGGCAAAATATACTCAATCACGCCAGGGGGCAGGAGCGGGAACTTGCTCACCTTGGGCGGGGATACGATGTCCCGTAGCAGCATTAGATGGCTGAGTAAAGTTGAATGAGCGCCTTGCTTGGCGTTCTCACCCGGTTTCCAGGGGCTCCGTAGCGGCGGTCGGGAGATTCCACGATCCGCTATGGTTAAATAAGGGAGAGTCAGGGTAGGGTATGCCCTTCTGCTGACCGTGTAAGAAATGCGAGCTCGGGCAGGGGTTGAATCTTACCTCGCTATATTCGGGATGACGATGCATCTGTTCCTGGCAAGCGTTGTAGCTTCCAAGTTGGGAAGTGTACACGCCGGGCTTTGAAGGAGTGCGGTCATGTGACGTTAGTCATGTGATCCTCCGTGTTTTGCGGCGGACATGTTGGAGTGGTGGAGGAGACTCAGTGCGTGCCTAGGTGGTGACCATGCAAGGAAACGAAATTAACAGGATAACATTGGCATGCCAAAGTTTGATATACATTGAATGGTAACGAACTTTTGAAAGACGCTTGGCAATTTCTTAAGTAACCAGGTTGGTTACGTTTACAGATAACAGTGGTCATGTGGTGGCCAGTCGATTTTGGTGGCCATATTGGAGTGGCGGGGGAGTGAATTAGGGCGCTTAAAGTGCGTGCCTAAGGGGTGAATAAGGACACATGCAATTTCGTCAACATATGGCTGAAAGCGCACAATATATTATATACAAAATGGTTATATACATCCATGTACATTTTTGGCAGGGCCCCAACGGACAGGTATATTGCGTTGCAATCAAAGCAGATTGGTCCAGTCCTCACTCCTATTCAAACCAGTCCTGATAGTATTGAATTGAATGATGGACTTAAGTTCCTCTCTGTTCATTATTTGGGCCAAATTCCCACCTCTTTGCGGAAGTTTGATGGATTTCAAGATGGTCCACTTGATGTCATCTGCTGTGTGGTTCATCTCAGTGAAGTGTTCGACCATGGGGGCATTCGGCCCGTTGCATCTTATCCTACTCCGATGCTGGCTGATTCTGGTCTTGGCCTTTTGACTTGTCTGGCCTATATACATTTTGTTGCATGGGCAGAAAATAGCGTACACAACATTGCAGGTGTTACAGTTTGTGAACGATTTCATATCGAAATTTACCCCATTGTGACTGATACTCCTGGTTTCAATTGTGAAATCGCAGACAATACAGTGTCCACATTTAACATGGCCCCTCAATGGTGGCATCCCCCAATTAGAGTCAAGAGTGGTGCGGGGAGTGGGGGTTGGTAGGGCTGCCCTCACCAGGTGGTCTTTCAGATTCTTATTTTTTCTAAATGTGAAAAGGGGTCTCTCCAGGGTTAGGACTCCAGCATTTATGGTGGGCCAGTGCTTCAGGATTGATTTTCTGATTTTATTAGATACGGGGCAAAATGTGGTCACACATGCAATTCTGTCTTTATTTTCTTTTGGCTTTGGTGTCAATAGGGCATCCCGTGGACAATACCAAGCTCTTTTTAGGGCAGTTTTAACAATTCTTCTAGGATAGCCACGCATTTTTAGTTTGTTTGATAAAATTGCTGCTTCCCTGAAGTAGTCAGTTTTGTTTGAGCAATTACGCCTTATTCTCTCCTGGAACCTCTAGGAGCATACGTGGACTTCTTTATCAAAGAATTTGTTCCCAATACTGCTTGCTACATCAGGGACAGCATGGCAATGATCAATCTGATAGAGCATCATCCCTTTGATCCCACCGTCAACACATTGTGCACCCTAGATGTAAAATCCCTTTACACCACTATCCCTCAAACAGCTGCCTTATTGGTGATCCAAAAAATCTTAGACACACGACCCCGCCCACACAGGGTCCCAAGCCTTTTTATCCTTCAACTGCTTGAGATATGTCTTTCAAAAAAATTTTCTCATTCGAAGGCTCATACTACCAACAGATCAAGGGGACATCCATGGGGTCTATTTTTGCCCCCAACCTAGCCATTCTATTCATGGACGCATTAGAGACTGGTGTCATCCTACACAACAGTAATCCATTCTTTGCAGGTATCTCCCTATGGCGTCGTTACATAGACGACATCTTTTTAATTTGGAACCTTGACATTGATGTGTTGAACCTGTTTCTCCACTGGTTAAACAATAACTGTGCAGACTTAACTTTCACCATGACCCATGACAAATCACAAATAGCATTTCTTGACCTGTCAATATACCATCATGAAGGCAAATTGCTCACGCGCCTTTTCAGGAAACCAACTCAGCGTAACGCTCTGCTCAGTTACAAGAGCTGTCACCCGAGAGCATTAAAAGACTCATTACCCTACTCGCAGTTCCTACGAATAAGGCGTAATTGCTCAAACAAAACTGACTACTTCAGGGAAGCAGCAATTTTATCAAACAAACTAAAAATGCGTGGCTATCCTAGAAGAATTGTTAAAACTGCCCTAAAAAGGGCTTGGTATTGTCCACGGGATGCCCTATTGACACCAAAGCCAAAAGAAAATAAAGACAGAATTGCATGTGTGACCACATTTTGCCCCGTATCTAATAAAATCAGAAAATCAATCCTGAAGCACTGGCCCACCATAAATGCTGGAGTCCTAACCCTGGAGAGACCCCTTTTCGCATTTAGAAAAAATAAGAATCTGAAAGACCACCTGGTGAGGGCAGCCCTACCAACCCCCACTCCCCGCACCACTCTTGACTCTAATTGGGGGATGCCACCATTGAGGGGCCATGTTAAATGTGGACACTGTATTGTCTGCGATTTCACATTTGAAACCGGGAGTATCAGTCACAATGGGGTAAATTTCGATATGAAATCGTTCACAAACTGTAACACCTGCAATGTTGTGTACGCTATTTTCTGCCCATGCAACAAAATGTATATAGGCCAGACAAGTCAAAAGGCCAAGACCAGAATCAGCCAGCATCGGAGTAGGATAAGATGCAACACGCCGAATGCCCCCATGGTCGAACACTTCACTGAGATGAACCACACAGCAGATGACATCAAGTGGACCATCTTGAAATCCATCAAACTTCCGCAAAGAGGTGGGAATTTGGCCCAAATAATGAACAGAGAGGAACTTAAGTCCATCATTCAATTCAATACTATCAGGACTGGTTTGAATATGAGTGAGGACTGGACCAATCTGCTTTGATTGCAACGCAATATACCTGTCCGTTGGGGCCCTGCCAAAAATGTACATGGATGTATATAACCATTTTGTATATAATATATTGTGCGCTTTCAGCCATATGTTGACGAAATTGCATGTGTCCTTATTCACCCCTTAGGCACGCACTTTAAGCGCCCTAATTCACTCCCCCGCCACTCCAATATGGCCACCAAAATCGACTGGCCACCACATGACCACTGTTATCTGTAAACGTAACCAACCTGGTTACTTAAGAAATTGCCAAGCGTCTTTCAAAAGTTCGTTACCATTCAATGTATATCAAACTTTGGCATGCCAATGTTATCCTGTTAATTTCGTTTCCTTGCATGGTCACCACCTAGGCACGCACTGAGTCTCCTCCACCACTCCAACATGTCCGCCGCAAAACACGGAGGATCACATGACTAACGTCACATGACCGCACTCCTTCAAAGCCCGGCGTGTACACTTCCCAACTTGGAAGCTACAACGCTTGCCAGGAACAGATGCATCGTCATCCCGAATATAGCGAGGTAAGATTCTACCCCTGCCCGAGCTCGCATTTCTGACACGGTCAGCAGAAGGGCATACCCTACCCTGACTCTCCCTTATTTAACCATAGCGGATCGTGGAATCTCCCGACCGCCGCTACGGAGCCCCTGGAAACCGGGTGAGAACGCCAAGCAAGGCGCTCATTCAACTTTACTCAGCCATCTAATGCTGCTACGGGACATCGTATCCCCGCCCAAGGTGAGCAAGTTCCCGCTCCTGCCCCCCGGCGTGATTGAGTATATTTTGCCTAATGCTAAATTCGCGTAACCTCTCTCCTACAGATTGTTCCCCCATTTATCTCTTTTAACCGGGCACCCCCCATTGGGCAGCCGTTCCAGGTCTCTGAATATATTGGTAAGAGTCGCATCTTGACACTCGGTATGTAACGAGCACCCGTATGGGCATTACCAAATTACTAATAATGACCATTCTTTCACAGCCTCTTGAACCCCATTGTACCGCAACCTCGAGGTACAGCATTCACTGAAAGTGCTTCTTCAAACCCACCTCTGGGTACGCCGGCGAGTTTTTAATCCAGCTTATCTCACGTCTAATTAGTTTAAGACCTGCACCCCTCCACTATTGTCTCACTGACTTTTAATAAATCCGTTTTTCCAGTAGCTCATTTATGTCATCTCCTCACTCCCACGGAAATGACTATCCTTCACATAATAGGCACATCCCAGCCACAGCGCATTGTTCTGGTCGCCGTCATCAAAGACAACACCCTTCACCGCACTGCGATTTCGAGATTGCATGCCAAGTAGAGTGTGACTAAGTTGACTACTTGTCCTTATCTGTGCTAAAATACAGAGTAGCGTTCTAAAAAATATTTTTGTCTCTCTGTTTTCTCCTGTTTTTCTTTACAGGCTTGATTGTTCTATGTTATTCCAGGCATATATTAAGTCCTGATGATGATCCTTTTATCTTAGAGCATAGGATCGAAACGCCGTCGACACTGTTATGTAGACATACATTCTGATTTACTGTGATTTACTGTTGTATGTTCTACTAAAGGGAATACTGCCAATTTAAATCCTAAAGCAGTACCACTCTTTTGCTCAACTCTTCCTTTGCCTGGTGTAAACTATTCTTTCCTCTGCACCCCTTTTCACAAACTTTTCTCTATTCTGTTGAGTACGGCACAGGCCTGTGCCTTACTTCAAACACTATTATGTTTGATATGATATTGTAAGATTTGAATTGACTTCCTGTCAAACATTCCTAAAATAAACTCTTTGCCCGGCTGGGTATAAGAAGAACTGTACATATTGTCCGATTGTGGTCTATATGTTATCTAACTTTCTAGAAATTGTTCTAAGCTTAGGACCTTTGTTCTTTTGAAATTATCATGTGTAGTAGCATCCACTGAAAAGAGTCGGTGGGCCCTCACCCACATTTTAACCATTGCCTTTACAATGGGGTTTAGAGTTGTGGGAGAACAGCGACACCACCTTGCTTATATACTGTTTGCATGCCTGAAACACTGCCTGAGAGCGCCCTCTTGATCCAGACCTACAGAGAGGGGCTGAGGCATTCTGTAACACGTAGGATAACTGTGCAAAGTGCCAGGACATGTTGTAGTTTTCTACTGTAGGGGAATCCAATCCTCACACTTCCAGTGGGCAATGAGCTTGCATTGGACCGGATATCCTCTGCAAAGCGACCCCCAAATGTTTTGCCTTCGCTCCTCCAATTTTTTCTGAATTCAATGTTATTGCCTTAGGACTCTGTGCACTTTACCACTACCCCAGCCAGTGCTAAGGTGCTTGTGTTCACTCCCATACTCATGGTAAAAGTGGTTAACACATGATTGACATATTTAATTTACTCTTAAGTCACTTGTAGAGTGGTATACTATATTCCCACAGCATGTAAATTAAATGTTATTAGTGGGCCTGCAGCACTTATTGTGCACCCTCTTAAGAAGCCCCTTAGAACCTGTCCTAGGCCTCTCACTGCAGCTTAGATGCAGATTTTAACTACCAATTCGACTTGACAATACACCCCCCTTGCCAAACCTTAAACTCGCCTTCTATCACAAATGCATCCCTAAGGTAACCCTTAGGTTGTACATGGGGCAGGATGCAATGTAATGAAAAAGTTGGACATATACTTTTTGTGTTTTACATGTCCTGGTAGTGGAAACCTTTTAAATCTGTTTTTCACTACTTCAAGGTCTACCTCTCCCATAGGACAACATTGGGTTGACTTGGTGCATTTAATATGTGATAATTTTTTTTTCCTTTTGTAACTTTTTTTTAATCCTCATATGATCAGATGACCTCCATAGAAGAAGCAACCTCTCAATCTGTGCCACCCCTGTTGCTCTTATCTGAGGGATTGAGACTCAGCTGATGTTATTCTTGTGAGACTCAGCCACACCACACATCATGAGAGGTGTAATCGTTGGATAGTATTAAATAATTTAAACAGCTTCTAAACAATCTAACAAATTCCAAAATAACCCAAAATCTGCTCTATCTCTATTTAGATTAACCTTTTGGTCCAAGTCTATAAAATATCTTACTGCATTCCACCAGCCTCTCCATAATAGGGGTACAGCTTGGTGCCATAACTTACGGATATCCCTTCTTGCCAAAAGGACCAAGTAAAATACCAATTTACTTTGTGACCCCGAAAGCCCCAACACCCCTTCTGGCTTCAAAACAATACCAAAAAGGATAAGAGCAGGGCTTACCTCAACCTCCGAACCAAGGACGTCAGACATGGTCTTACCCACGCTACCCCAAAATTCTTGAATTACAGGCCAAGCTGCGAATATATGTACGTCATCCGCTTTCGGGACTCCTCATATCATACACTGCTTCTCCATTACCCTTTATTTTGGAAAGCTTCAGAGGTGACCAGTATATTCTGTGGAGTGTGAAAAAGTGATTCTTCCTGAGTGCAGCAGATTTAATTAGTCGGTAAAAAATATCTAAGGATACTTGCCATAAAATGTTCAGATCTTCACTCGGCAAGCACCTCTCCTAGACCAAGTATGGATGCTTCATATTTCTAGCCACTGTGATAACTTTTGATTGAGAACAGGAATACATTTCATGTTTCGATTTTAAATCACAATTTTGAAAATGCTACTTTTAGAAAACTGATATCTTCCTGCCCTTTGCTATTTGGTGTCTGCAGCCTGTCCTAAGTAACACTACTGGGTGTAGTTGGCAATTGAAATGTGTTCATTTCTCCCAGAAAGTCACACACTAGAGAGATTAGGTATGTCTGAATGGGCTACCAACTGGGAGGATGGGCGGACAGATCTGGGTACAGCCCCACTTACAAATGAATAGGCTGTGCTCTGCCTTCATACAAAGGACTTGTCAGCATCGCATTACTCTTGCTGTCTGCTTAGAGCCAGGGCAGGGGAATAAGAAACTCACAGGACCCAAAGGGAATTCTCTAGAAACTTCTACTTCAAGGGACCATCAGACTCACTCTTTAGTTCACTATCCAGACCAGTGGAAGCACTCTCAGTGGTCTGCTTGCTTCTGTGGCCTGTTGTGTACTCTACAAGACTGCTTTGCTGTACCTGAAAGGACTGATTTGCTGCCTGGAGTCTGCCTTGAACCATCAGAGGCCTACCTTACTGCTTGAGTCCTGCTACATCACTTGAACCCAGGTATACCAGAGTGACCCAAGGGCAAATTTGCTAGGCTCTTGTTCAGAGCCACACAAACATAACAGGCCCCCACCATCTCGAACCTTCACCTGGACCCAGCCTCATTGAGTCCTAACCTCCCAAGTGGTCAGCCTCCAGTCCTACACCTTTGCTGCTGGTGCTAAATGTGCACAGATAGCCAGAATCCAAAACTTAGTACTTAAAATGTTTTTGCTAAAAACTGCTCTTGTAGTGTAGTTCCTATATTCCCAATAGGCTCTGCGCATTGGAATAATATATCCTATAGATTAGATGAAGGACTGAGGTCGACTAGGTCTCTATTGAATATATTAGACTTAATTGCGAGTGCCAGCTAGCTCAAAGGTCACTAGAAACTTTCTCGAGTTCACAAGAAGGGATTTAGTTTCTGACAACCGCATGAACATGACAACTTTGTTTCCCCAAGATAAAGCTGATCTTCAGAGTCATGGAAACAATAGATAGATATTTCACTCGGTCAATAGTACATGCTTCGTTTCACCAGAGGTGCAGAGAAATAGAGAGACAGGTGTTTTCAATAAAAGGATTTATTGAACAGTCTTCTTTCTCAAGCATAAGAAATTAACTGCTACAGTTGTAAAACTGGTTGCAAAATATAATGCATACAGTAAAAAAGAGTAGAATAAAATAATACTGTAGGAGCATTGTATGGTTCCTAAACCATAGATAAATACATACATAAATAACAAAAGGCTAAAAAGCACTCAACTGGTGCTTCTAAAATACGCCTACCCCGATGTACCTAACCTAAGCTGAGTACGAGGGAAGAAGTAAGTGAGGTGTAGCATAAATTTAGTGTTCTTTGCCAAGAATCTGTCCAAGATTTCTCTTAGGGTCTAATCAGCTCCCTACCTTGATTTGGAATGAAGAAGGTCAGGCTCAGGACTCGAATTACCAACAACCCGCAAGGGTAGCTTGGAAACACTGGAGCTGGATTTCTCGGCAGGAGAAAAGTGCGTCTGCTGGAGGGTCGGCTTCCTTCGGCACTTGCAGTAGCAGGGCGCGTCGGGCAAGTAGACAGTCGAACATCTCCAAACCAACGTGTGTTTGCTATGGCAAGTGTGGGCATATTTATACCTTGAAGGTACCGGGTTTGACGTAAAGGTGGACATAATAACGTCATCAAAGCGTCTCAGTTCTTTGAAAACTCCATGAGTTCTTGGACAAGTCAGTTTTCGAGCAAGGGGAAGTCCCTAGCTGCTGAAGCCGAGTTTTCCAAGGAATGGTTGTAGATTTTCAGAACTAGTGGAAGTAGCCCTGACGTATTTGGACTGCATGAGCTATGTCTAAATATGGTTATGATTTCTATGCCTACGTATGGTGATTTATACCAATATAAGGGCCTGAATCGGGAAAATTACAATAGGGTCCTAAAATGTTATACAACACTCTGAGAACTGAGGGAAGACTAGAACCAATCATTTCATCCATCTGCCCGAGGTGCATCACTAGTCGGACTAACTTCACTGTAGCTTCCACTACATTCTTCTCTGCAGCAACAAATCCTGTTTAGCGAATGGTTATCTGGCCTCCTGAAACCCTCTTCTGCTACTGCCTCCAGCTTCGTCCCACTGAAGATATTCAACTTCCAAAAAAGTGACTATGGACCTGATTTAGTTCTTGGCAAGGCGGACTGGTTACTCCATCACAATGATAATGGATATTCTGTCCACTGAAATATAAATCCGATTAAACCCTATAGGATTTATATTTCCTCGGATGGGGTATCCAACACCGTTGTGAAGGAGTAACCCGTCTGCCAAGATCTAAATCAGTCCCTAAGTCTGAACTTAGAACTCTTCACTGATACTTCATCCAGAGGCTCTCTGATGACGATGCTCCCTCCTCAGACATTGCCTGCAGCCTTGTCCTGTTAAACTTTACCTTCTCATGACATTTTCTTAAAAACGTCTTCGAACTCTAAAGGTGGGTGTCGACCAAGCCGAATCCGCTTCTTGTATCCTGCTTATGATCCCTCATGGTGTAGTGTAGTTCCTAGTTTCCCACTAGGCCCTGCGCATTGGAAGAACATAAACAGTAGTATCGACTTGGAACTGCTTATATTCCAGGCCTCCACTGACTATGCTAAACTTAATTGGGTTGTGTTACCAACTAGCTCAGAGGTCACTGGAAATTTTCTTCTCTGCATAGGAAGTGATCAGCTTCCTTGGCACAGACAAGAAGGGATTCAGTTTTCCAACAACCGTGCAACATGACAACTTTGCTCCTCAGATCAAAAGTCAATCTCTAGGGTCGTGTGAAACAATAGACCTGTATTTCACTCAGTCAGTCTAGTGCAGTTTACTTTCACGAGATGTAGAGAATAGAGAGACGGGCGTTTGTCAATAAAGGGTTAACATTTATTGAACAGTCTTTCTTCTCGTACAAGAGAAATGTATTGCCACAATTGCAATAATTGTTATTATAAAAAGTACGTACAGTAAGATAAGTATTGCGAAATAGAACTGTAAAAGCATTGATATGGTTTCTTAGCCATACAATGGTTTAAAAGTAATAAAACATATATACAGTCATATATACATTAGGCTAACATACTCAACTGGTGCTTCTAACTAAGCCTACCCCAGTGTGCCTGACCTAAGCCTAACACGTGAAAAGGGGAGTAAGTAAGTAGCTTAAGTTAAGTTGGTTTTGCCAAGGTTTGTTTCAAGAATTCTCGTCTAAGGGTTTAGTCAACACCATACCTCTGAATAGAATGATGGAGGATTGGTATCTCCTTCAGGGGTCTCTCTCGATATCCCAGTCACCCGCAAGGGTAAACCGGAAGCGCCGGGACTGGATTTCTCTGCACGAGAAAGGCAGCGGCTTCTCTTCAGCGCGTCGAGGAAGGAGGGGGGACAGCGTCCGCGGGCAGCTGGAATCTGCTGGATGTCTTCGCAGAGGACGGCTGTTCAGCTCCTTAAGCGTACTGCACCATAGTTCGCGCTGTAGCGGCGATAATGGTAATCAGCAGCTTCACCACCACAGGATAGCAGGCTGCAGCGACAGAGTGCTAGATTTACCAACACAGGGTCATGCAGGCAGCTGGCATCAGCAACAGGCAACGAACATTGCTTAAGGCAACGTTGGTAATATTTATACCTGACAGGTGCCGGGTTTGATGCAAGTTTGCTGGACATAAGACGTCAATTAAAGATGTCACTAGGAAGTGATAGTTATCAGTTGCTCATTAGAGTTCCATTACTAATCAAAACATAGCAAGCGGGGATTTCCAGGTTTGCTAAGTTTTTATCTTGTTGAAGAACTCGGAGTGTTATCTAGGAATATCAGATAGTGACTGCTGCTCTGTCATTGCACTAATTGGTCGCAAAGGAAGTAGCAGAGAGTCATGCTGGAATGTGGCTCTGTTCGTGTGAGGCCAGAGATGACTTTTCAGAAAATCGCACTTGAACGGTTATGCCAATATAGGGAATAAATGGGTTTATAGCCGAATAGGGGCATAAGGTCACAGTATCGATCAGGAACCTAGATTAACACGCAACACCCACTCCACGGGGTAATGTCCATCAAAATTACTAAAACTAAGCAATTAGATGCATGTGTAACATTGCCCACCCCAAAATACATAAATGCATTCGAAATAGGCGTACTTGTAATACATGGAATTTAGGTACTGTACGTTTTTTAAAGCATATTAATCATTCAAGAATTATTGCATATGAAATCAATGAACGATTATGCATATAGAATTACACATGAAGTATCTCTGACAGAAGAAATGCGAGATAAATCATCACATAAAAATGCATTGTAATAACATGTGTGCTAGAGGCTGGTGTAATGTTGTTATGTCTCTAGATGTGTTTAGAAATAGAAGTGTGAGGCTTCTGTTCTCTAAGAATAGTTTTTACGTTAAGCAAAGAATTGTTCGTGCCAAAAAATGGTTCAATGTTAGAAAAATTGTCCAATTCAAAAAAAAGATTTCCAAAGCTCCTGGCAGTTATTGTTGATCAAAACTGAAGGCCGAATTCAGAGTTCATGGGAACACTGTGTGTCGGAAAAGCTTCTAAAAGTTATTATTTCTCTGTGGGTGAGAACATCGTATCAGACAGGCTCTCAAAGAATTGGTCTACAAATTCAGGTGATAGTTCAACCAAATTAGATAGCGCTGTAACTTGGCAGGTGTGAGAATGATTGCTGTCATCATATTCGGGAGCAGCAATGCTCACAGCTCGCTGTACCTCGGTGATGTTGCTTTTGTCACTCGCTCCACTGTTACCACTTGGCTGTAGTACAGGAGTCTCCACAAATGCCGTCATCAGGATTGGTAGCCGCTGGGGACAACACAATGCGTGAGCCGTTATTGGACTGAGCAAAGTATCGACGTCCATTGGTACTGCTGATGGAAGTGAAAGACAGATGTCCAACACGCATTCATCGCCGCAAAGCATACACCGTAACACAGGTAAAATGCAATTTTGCCATATCGGTCTGAATGAAAGGAACCAGGTCATGTTTAGATCTCTCAGCCTGGCCAATCCGAGGACATTAGTTATCCTGTCCCGGTAGCGCATTGCTAGGATTGTCTCTTCCATTCCCATGGGAGCTATGTCTGAGCCGAGGCTTGCCATAACGAAGCAGGAGGGTCAAAAATAGAATCCCTGCGATGAGTCCCAAAAATAATGGTATGCCGCCAAAAATGGAGTGCACAAAATTAGGAAAGATTCCCAAAATTGCCTGGAAGGGTGTTAGCAGTCCCGTAAAGATTGTCTTAAATATGCCTGGGATGCTTGTTGCACTAGACATGTTAAGGAGTTGGCTGAACATTTCTACGAAATGCACGGGGCAATTTGTTGATAAAAGGTCATGAACTTCAGTAGCCGTCCTTGCGACTAGAAGATCATACGTCTCTTTAGATGACGTTATAGGCACTGTTGTCTGTAAAGGTACAGATTTCATTTTGCTTAATGTATCAATTCGTATAGAATAGAGATTCAGACGAGGCCAGAGTGGAGTCACTATGTCTGGAGGCCCGCTCGGGAACAATGCTTGCATACAACATTTGACCATGGACGTTACTTCTATTAGATAACTTTTCCCTGGCGTCAGGCCACAACATCTGTGATCCGTTCTAAGAATGTAACTCCCGTTTGCGAGTTGCATAAAGAAGGGCTCTATCTGAGTTGCAGGTGTGACTAGCTGGTGGCATGAAAGGTTGTTTGAATTTCCATCACATGCGCCGTGTAAATTAATACCCTGACACAAAAGTATACCGCTTAGTGCGTGTTTACAGTTCTCACCACTAAGAAATACATTTTTGTCGCTGTCACTATAGCAAGAATGAGTGTATGGTAATTTCCATTCAGATTTTACATATCCTTTACCCAATTGTTCATATTGGGCAGCAGGTATGTACTCAAGGCACTTTTTAAATCGGAAAGTTGTTATCGGAATTGTGATAATTCCGTGTATTATCCATTCAATGACAGGACTCTCTGACATTGTCAATGGTAATCTCTCGAGTTTTTCGATGCTCAGGATTGTATAGTCTGCTCCTTTCTGTGCCAAACTGATCTGTCTATCAGTAAGGTTAAAACTGGAAAATAATGACGTTGTGTTGATTAAACGCCAAGGCACATAGCCTGAACGAAGATTTTGCAGCGTCCAGCCTAATTCTATAATAGAGCGTAATTGAGACTGGCCATGTTGTAACATTAGCAAATCTCTGTCTATCACATCAAAGGCAGAGGATACAATATTGTCCAACGAATATATTCTGGAAGACAGAGTCATTAACCCATTGTCTACCACAGAAAGTGATTTCTCCAAATTAATACGATCAATTTCTCGTATTTTTTCAGCAGTTTCAATTTGCTTTACTTTCCAAGCCTCGTTGTAAGCAGCATAGATGCTGGTCGCTATGAAACGCTTTTGACGCTGTTTGCGTGGTCCAAGAATGAAATCGCGCAAATCAGCACCATCTTTTAATAAAGACAAGTGTTGCTTAATTTCAGCCAGTGTGGATGTAGCTAGCCATTCGAGGCAGAGTTTCCCTACACTGTATGTTGTTATAATCCCTGGATGCTGTCTCTGGGAGTATCTTGAGTCTAATCTGGTCATTTTTAAACCCTGTGTTTTATTCAGGAATCTATCTTGACAGCTATTTGTGTCAGTAGGCCAGATTAACCACTTTTTCCAATCAGGATGTGTTCTGTTGAAATGTAAAATTTTTGACACGTCTAACTCAATATCTGTGGTTGTATTCTCAGCTATTGGCTTTGGAATAGACGGTGTTTTAAGGTCTTTGTTCTTAGCTAGGCCAAGACAAGATGTTTGGTGTATTGTGTCATTTAAAAATAACATTTGTTCAGGTATCATGCAGGTTCTAAATAGTGCTTCAATGCCTTGTACCTGCCAATCTTTTGTACCCCAAATTGTTTTCGTTTCAATATTATTTTTCCAATAATCAAAACCAAATGTCATCATTTTGTCATAAAATGCTTCTGAATATATCAATTTAGAATTTGTCAGTATTGTTTTCATTCCTGTTTTATCTAACAGTTTGTAAAAAAAACGTTTCTGCATCACTGGTGTTAAACCCTGAGAAGTATTTGAATTTCTCAATAAATGCTTTAGAACTGCTTTTAGGTGGTGTAGAACAATGTTCCCATTGATTATACATAAAAACATTTCTAGGCTGTGCAGATTTATGCAAGTAATGATCCCCATAGTGGGTGTAACAGAACAATTGCTCATAACTAGATGAACCTTGTAAATAATCATGATCTGTGAATCTAGCTGACATTACTAAATCAGACATCATGTCATTAATACTGTTAAAGTCCCAATCATCAGAGAATGTACTTGGTGTCACAAAGTCACTTAAGGAAACCTTTAGTTGATGAGGATACTTCAGGATTTCGACCGGACCATATATCTCATAGTCTGTTTTCTCCCATACTACCCCACCAGGTATTGGAATTGCTGTGACATTTACTGTTGACAGTTCTCTTTTCTTCACGTGGGATGATCTGTGTGGTTTCAGGACTAGGTTGATGTTCTGACTTGCTGTGTCCATTCAATTGTAATGAACTTCCCTAAAATTAAAACTAAAATTAGGCATAGTAGGAGTATGAATACCCCTGAAATAATCCAATGCTCAATCAACGGTGAATCCAGATATAATTCTTTGATTTGTTGAAGGAGTCCTGTAGTATTTTCTTTAGAATACATTTTTGTTTCTGGCATCACTTCGGAGTCGTTTAAATCTTCAGAGAAGTTGTTGAAGTTGATGAAATAACCAGAGGCAGTTCTGTCAATTAATGGGATTGTTCTTTCAATCTGTCTCTCGGTAGCACTTTCTGATGCCACATCATTGTAGACTGGTGTTGTTTCTTGACGAACTGTTTCAATCTGTGTTTCAAGAGGCACAAGTTTCATGGCATTATTGCATAGTCCTTCATTGTGCACTGCAGGCTGATCGAATGTGATGAGTCTTTCAGTTTGAACCTCTTGGATTGTTGCAAGTTTGGGTATTCTGTTGTTTCTTGGGAGTCCACTGGGCCTACTGTTGATTATAGGCCACATGCTTGTGGTTTTACCAGGTCGATGGACACGACTCTGTTCTCCTTTTTACCAGCAAGGGGCGGTAGCACAACTGATCTTGTTCCGGTGACTGCCAAGACAGGTACTGCTTTTCTGCAAGAAGGCCCAAATTCCTTCTTAACCGCGATCTTTTCTCTGACTAGATCCCCAATCTTTGGAATCCAGACAGGCCTTGCTGGGGCTGTTGCGGGTGGTGCCTCGTCAGTGGTACTTGGCTGTTGCTTTAACTTTATGTTGCTTAATGATTTTCTTGTTTCATTCAGTTCCTGTAAAACAGCCAAACGATCCTTTACATCAAAGTGCGTTGTTTCTTCTTGTACCACTGACATCTGACTATCGAGGTCCTGAACGCGCATTCTAATTCCGAACAATAGTTCGTATGGGCTGAAACCTTTTAGAGAATTTCTTGGCATGTTGTTAAGACTAGTCTGGACACTTATTAAATGTTTGACCCACCCAGCGCCTGAACCTAATACCTTCGCTGTTATAGATTGCTTTATGTCCTGGTTTTTTCTTTCTACCACACTGTTCCCTTCCGGGGTATGACGGACAAGAATACCGCAACCCAATTCCCATGCTAGCCATGGCCCCCTTATAAGCTCGAGAGCTGAAAGCAGGACCCTGGTCAGAATGGAACCTGGTAATTGCGTATGTGCCGATAAAGACTCGCAAATCTTTTATAACCGTTCTAGCGTCAGCCGAGCACTGGAGGCCTCATTTTTTAAGTGCTTTTCGTCTTAATGGTGTACACTGGGACGCGCTTCTCTTCTTTGATTGCGCAGATAGACCGCCTTATGCTGTCTTGAAGGGATCCTGAAACTACACTGGCCTGTTCATTCCTGCGATCTCGGTTGCAGTTTTCACAATTTTGAGCAAAACATTGGATGTCTATACTCATTCCTGGCCACCAGTACTTGTAATTCTTTCAGAGAGGCTTTGATTGTTTGGTGTTTCAGTCCCATCCCCATGTGTGCTTCCAGTAAGAGGAAGCCCCTCCTGCTCCTGTTTGGAATTACTCTGTCCCCCACTCCAGGGATTCGAGCAAAAGGAACGGAGTTTGCATCGATTATGTATGCATAATTGAGTGGATAGTTTACGGGTAGTGCTGCACAGTCGCCTTTTACGGTCGTTTTTACTGCCAGCATGGTTTCCCCGTCAATATATTTATCTGTACGCTTTTTTGTGGCTACGGAAGCCGGTTTAGTTGCTTCCGCGGTGGCTGTATTAGCCAATGAATTCCCTGCAACGTGAACGCCATCACGTTGAAGACTCTGTGCGTGAATCACGTGAGTCTTTTGTAGTTTTTTACTTAAAAGAGCTACCTCGTTCCAGAGCAATTTATGCTTTATTGTGGACCCTGTGTCATCTTTGTAGTCGTTTTCGATCCAACTCTGCAGTTTATTGTTGTAAGAATTGACGCAAAAATGAGAATCGCACACTATAAGTGTGGGGAATTCGCGTTCTGCATTTTCGAGCGCCATCTTTAAAGATCTGATTTCAGTTCTCTGAACCGAACAGTTTCTTACAGATTCAGTTTTTGTTACTTTCGGTCTGAATTTACCGCACAGCCAACGACCTTTAATGATCGCACATGCTGCATCGTAGGATTTTCTCTCTACGTTGAAATGCTGTACAAAGCTATCTGTATAGATTATACAGGCGTACAGTGGGAGAGGCAGAATTTCGATTGGCAGAGGATATTCTTCTTCATATTCTAAATCATTCAGTTCTTTGTATTGCGGGGCGAAATAGTATTTCACATCTTCCGCTCCTAGAGAATCTATACACTGTATCCATTTCGGATCCAGTGACACTGTAGGCAGGTTTACTGGGCTGAATAGCGCTTCGAAGGCGGATTCCGCTGTGAGGATGTTAATCCTTTTGCCGTGTGCTAGTTCTCGTTCATTTGCTAATGCGATTTGCACTGCGTTCACAGTTCTTTCTGTGTGACTGAATGTTTTTTCTGCTTGTGTGTACAAGTGAGATTTAATTGAAATTGGTACCTTTTCTCCCTCATTAGAGGTTAGGTATGTGAATCCGCATCTTCCTGGGATGACTCGGTTTACAAGATCACGTGTGTTGTCACGTGTGTCTAATTTCGTTTTTGCTAACATGTCTGTTTGCAGTGATCTCAAAATTTCTGTGTGTTTTTGAGTCCAATTGATTTGTTTTAAATCAGGTTTTATTAGTTCGTAGAGAGGTTTAACCCTCTCTGCGTAATTTAGGATGTAAGTTCTTCCGAAATTCAGAAAACCTAGAATGGATTGTAAATTCTTCAGCGTTTTTGGAGCTTGGAGTACAGCGCACTTCTCTAAGAAGTTGTCCGCTAGGCTTTTCCCTTCACTTGATAGTTCGTACCCTAAAAATAGTACTGTCAGATGGGCAATTCGGGACTTTTTAAAGTTGAATTTGTAACCCTCTGCTGCGAACCCAAGTATAATGGTGTTCACTCTTTTCAAGTGAGTATCCAAGTCGTCGTCTGTGAGATAAATATCATCTACGTAAGATAATGCTTCATCATCATAGATTTGTAGTAACTCTGTTACCCTAGCTGAGAATAGTCCTGGGCTGTTCTTGAACCCCTGTGGGAGTCGACAGAATTTTTTCTGCGACCCAAATGCGGAGAAAGCGGTCAAATATCTGCTTTCTGGTGCAATGTTTTGACAAAAGAAACCATTAGATATGTCTAATGTCGTTTTATATTTTTTCCTAACTATATTATTCATTAGGGCTGCACTATGCGAGTTTTGTACTGCAAAAGTTTTGCAAAATGTATTAAGGTGTCTGTAGTCCAAAACTAGACGATATGAATTGTCTGGCTTGGAGACAGGAAACAAAGGATTGTTCATTTGAGAGGTGCATGTTTCAATCACCCCCTGGTACTCAAGTTGATCTAAGATCTCCCTGACCTGTTTTTTAGCTTCTTGCTTTATGGGATACTGCCGTTGGGCAGTTGGTTCACTTTTTAGTTGGATTTTGTGAGGAGGAGAGTCCTCATCCCATCCTACATGATTTTTATACAATGCAGGTGCCTGGGCTACTGCCCATTTCCTTGCATATGTATATTTTTGGTGAATCGGTATGTGATTCGAGAAGGCAGGCATAATCACTTCTTCGCCACGAGGGCACTCCCTGACAAACTCCGGGGGCCAATCTTTTTCAGCTAACAGAATATCATAGCCTTTTGAGAGCTTATCCCAAAATAGACCCTTAATTTTCCTAGTCTTATCACCCTCCATACGCAATGTTATTTCGTATATTTTATGGGGCTCGCTAAGTCTGGCGTCGGCAGTTTCAACCTGAATGTATTCATTTGTGTCCCCTGTCTCCAGATGACTCATCAAGTTCTTGCGCGCTATACTGATTTCTGCTGCACTGTCCAACATTGTCAATGCCCACTCCCCGTTTTTCAACTGTGTCCTCAGTATTCTCGGCATGGTTGATTACTCTAATACTGGCTACCTTCTTTTTAGGAAATTGAGATTTTTTACTCTGAGCAGGTTCCTTGTCTTTGGACTTGGTGTGCTCTCCTGGGTCTGACCGTCCTCTTCTTTCCGAATTCTGTGGAAGAGATCGAGAGGGACGTGTATCAATACTTTGATATCTATCAGGTTTTTTCAGATTATCCCTATTTCTAAGGTTATATCTTTTCTCAGAGGGCTCCCTCTGGGGAGACTGGCGTTCTCGAGTCGGAGTTCTTTCCCTCCGTCGAGGAGACCTTCCTCTGGACTGGAAAACTTTTTCCTTGGGAGTGGATTGTTTATTTCCATCCCAGCTCTTTTTAGGAGTGTTTAAATTATTTTTAATAAATAATTTTTCAGGATTTTCGAGCAGTTGGGGCTTAACTGGTTTTCCACCCAAGCTGTCTCTACCTAATTCTTCATAGCATTTTTCTATGATTTTTGCAAGCTCAACAGGATCTTTTATATCTGTTTCCCTCAACTTCTGGCGAATCGCCACAGATGCTGCTTCTCCTCTAATGTTGGCTAATAATATAGCCGAGACCTGCTTGAAGTCTTTCAGTAATTTCATACCTAGATTTAAAGCGGGCTCTGGATCGAATTCATTTTGAATCTGTTTTAGCACTTCTGGTATTACTGCCATGGACGGAACACCGTGTGTTTTTGTATAAATGGAAGCAAAGACTGTACCCCAAGTGTCACAGTCCTCCACGTGTGGTGCGATTCCCATTGGAAGGCAGATGGTCAAGATTCTGTGTTTCTCAATAGGGGTAGTATCAGGAAATACTGCCTCTATTTGAGTGATTTTCTGTGCTAACCAGAAAGGAATTTGTTCCCGTTTTACGGGTGTTTTACCAAGACATGACTGTATGTTCTGTGGTGTAATTTTATTTGTGTTCCCCTGGTGAGGGGTCAGCTGGTGTGAATTAACAGCTGGCTGGACTGTTGCAGTCCGCATTACATATTGGACTAATTGCCTATGTATTTTTATTAGTGTTTTGAGCTGTGCTAACAGCTCTTCCTTAGACATTCTTGCAATGTCAGGATGTGGTGTGTAGCTGGCTAGAACCGGCCACGTTGCTCCTGGTCTACCTAGTGGACCGAGCCTAGTTATGTGATTATTGTGTTTTAGGGCGCCATTAAACCAGAGCAGGTGCTCTTGAAATTTAAGTGGGATTTCAATCTCCTCGAAAGGAGCGTACTCTCCCGGAGGTTCCTCTATTTTGTAATAGTGAAACTCTTGTGTTCTAGCGTTTGCCGCTGGAAAGTTTATCCATGAATAGAATACCTCTGTCTGCCGATACTCGTGAGCCTCTATCACGAAAATTACTGTACCACCTTGAGGTGTCAGTCCGTTTTCTATAAGTTTTAAGGTTATAGATTTTCTTAAGTGAACCGGGATGATAATAGCATCCGGGTCTGTTTCTAGGAGACTCGTGTCTTCCTCTATTAGCAGGGATGCCAGTCTAACTGCTTCCCTTTCTTCTTCACTGTCTGTCATTTTTTTAGAAATGCAGGCTTTGCAGAGTAGGTCTCCAAGGAGACAAAGATTAGGTGCACAATATTTTGGAACACTGTATCCTTCAACGTTGAATAAACCAGAGCTTTACATAGGAATCTCTTCCTACTAAGGTCGGGCGGATTTTAACCTTTCACCCACTCCAGACGTCTATTGGAGTATTTACGGGAGAAAGGGGTCTGTGAAATATGCACGACTGAGTTACTCTACTGTCTTGCGTTAGTTTATCGCCTTACCAAACGTTGGGCGCCATGTAGTGTAGTTCCTAGTTTCCCACTAGGCCCTGCGCATTGGAATAACATAAACAGTAGTATCGACTTGGAACTGCTTATATTCCAGGCCTCCACTGACTATGCTAAACTTAATTGGGTTGTGTTACCAACTAGCTCAGAGGTCACTGGAAACTTTCTTCTCTGCATAGGAAGTGATCAGCTTCCTTGGCACAGACAAGAAGGGATTCAGTTTTCCAACAACCGTGCAACATGACAACTTTGCTCCTCAGATCAAGAGTCAATCTCTAGGGTCGTGTGAAACAATAGACCTGTATTTCACTCAGTCAGTCTAGTGCAGTTTACTTTCACGAGATGTAGAGAATAGAGAGACGGGCGTTTGTCAATAAAGGGTTAACATTTATTGAACAGTCTTTCTTCTCGTACAAGAGAAATGTATTGCCACAATTGCAATAATTGTTATTATAAAAAGTGCGTACAGTAAGATAAGTATTGCGAAATAGAACTGTAAAAGCATTGATATGGTTTCTTAGCCATACAATGGTTTAAAAGTAATAAAACATATATACAGTCATATATACATTAGGCTAACATACTCAACTGGTGCTTCTAACTAAGCCTACCCCAGTGTGCCTGACCTAAGCCTAACACGTGAAAAGGGGAGTAAGTAAGTAGCTTAAGTTAAGTTGGTTTTGCCAAGGTTTGTTTCAAGAATTCTCGTCTAAGGGTTTAGTCAACACCATACCTCTGAATAGAATGATGGAGGATTGGTATCTCCTTCAGGGGTCTCTCTCGATATCCCAGTCACCCGCGAGGGTAAACCGGAAGCGCCGGGACTGGATTTCTCTGCACGAGAAAGGCAGCGGCTTCTCTTCAGCGCGTCGAGGAAGGAGGGGGGACAGCGTCCGCGGGCAGCTGGAATCTGCTGGATGTCTTCGCAGAGGACGGCTGTTCAGCTCCTTAAGCGTACTGCACCATAGTTCGCGCTGTAGCGGTGATAATGGTAATCAGCAGCTTCACCACCACAGGATAGCAGGCTGCAGCGACAGAGTGCTAGATTTACCAACACAGGGTCATGCAGGCAGCTGGCATCAGCAACAGGCAACGAACATTGCTTAAGGCAACGTTGGTAATATTTATACCTGACAGGTGCCGGGTTTGACGCAAGTTTGCTCGACATAAGACGTCAATTAAAGATGTCACTAGGAAGTGATAGTTATCAGTTGCTCATTAGAGTTCCATTACTAATCAAAACATAGCAAGCGGGGATTTCCAGGTTTGCTAAGTTTTTATCTTGTTGAAGAACTCGGAGTGTTATCTAGGAATATCAGATAGTGACTGCTGCTCTGTCATTGCACTAATTGGTCGCAAAGGAAGTAGCAGAGAGTCATGCTGGAATGTGGCTCTGTTCGTGTGAGGCCAGAGATGACTTTTCAGAAAATCGCACTTGAACGGTTATGCCAATATAGGGAATAAATGGGTTTATAGCCGAATAGGGGCATAAGGTCACAGTATCGATCAGGAACCTAGATTAACACGCAACAATGGTTGGCTATATTTTTTGTCTCTGACATGGTCTCTAGTGACTAGATGTCTGCGGTTGGGGCATTGATCTTTTAGGCACTAGTATTTACTAAAAGCGTAAAAACTTTGATTCTACTGATTGGATTTTTGTAGTTTTTGTGTCAAATAATTTATTTATTTTTGTTTAAAGTAGGCTAAATGCAGGATTAAGAAACTCTGGAGTGCTGAAAGAACTCTGCCACCTGTCAGTGGGAGCAGGGAAGCACAGATCAACTGTGAAGATGTACCTGCTCCAGGCACTGAGAACAAGTTAAGCAGGACTCTGGTCTTGGATGGTCCAAGGCGGCTGGGGCGGGGGATGATGATTGCTGCACTCCGCGTTGCCCAGGCAATGCGTTTAAAAAAAATACAGCTGATTTGCTCGGCACACAACCAGAGGCACCTTTCTCATCAGGAGTCTCCACTTACATGCAGTTGTTGTGCGAGCATGGAGTGTCGGCCTCCCAAGGTGGAGCTCTTGACTCCATGGAAGTGAAGCACCAAGTCTGAGAAGGTTTTAGCTGCCAGACTCAGAGTCGCACAGCAGTGCTGGTACATCAAAAGTCGTTGATGATCCTGAGATTTTTAGGAACATGGGGCAATCCAACATGCCCTTGGAGAATACTCATAGCACAACAAAAATGTAGCAGGCAGCAGGCCAGAACACTGAATCAGGTCGCAGAGTGGAAGACCCTTCTGCAGCACAGCATTCAGCAAGCAGTAGGCCAACACAGCAAAGCAGTTAGCAAAGTGGCAGCCCCTCCTGGCAGCATAGTAGCCCTTTTGGCAATGTGCATGCATAGAACCAGCAGCGCCTGGTTACAAGTCAAACACAGTGTCTGAGTTTAGGGGGTCAGAGCCCCAATACTTTTACCCAAAAGTGACTTTGATGAACGAAGTGACTTTAAAGGAGGGCTCTGAAGGGTCCAAGGATCCCTTTCAACCCAGTCCTTTTGCCAGCTTAGCTATGGAAGGCAATTCAGCCCTTTTGTGTGGAGTCAGGACACTACTTATTCGAGTTAAGTATTACTTTCTATCCTCCCTCCTGCCCAGGATAAACCATCATTTTGCAGATGAAAGCAGATGCAGTTGAGTGCCATGTGCTGTGGCTGTCTAGAGGGAATGCACAAATGTAGCTGTTACCCAGCCCAGCCGAGACGTGCATTGAAGACAGGCTGTCAGTCACACAAAGCAGTAAGTGCAGAGAAGTATCAAGATTCTAAAAGTGGCATTGCTAAAATAGTAAAGTGAAATCCAATCTCACCAGTAAGTAGGATTTATCAATACCATTCCCAATATATGACACATCAAAAAGCTACTCCTCTCTGATCAGGAATTACAGCTTAAAAGATTATTAAGGAATTCCCAATTGTACCCTATGAGAGGGGTAAGCCTCACAGTAGTGAAGAGCAAAATAGGCTGTTTGTCACCAGGAGGACATGCAAAATATAACAGTACATGTCCTATCTTTTACTTACATAGCGCACTGCCCTTAGGGCTAAGGAGGGCCTACCTTAGGGGTGACCTATTGAATAAAAGAGGCGTTTCAGGTTTGGCAAGTCATTTAAAATGCCATGTAAAAGTGGTAGTGAACTGCATACCCAGATACTTTTGTGAGTGGCGCAATCAGTGCTGCCTGCCACTAGTAGCATTTCATTTACAGGCCCTGTGTATGTGATATACCAGTTTAATAGGGACTTACATCGCATTAATTGTGCCAATCAGGTGTACACCAATTACACACACGTTTGGGGAAGAAGCACAAGCACTTTAGCACTGATTTACAGTGGTAAAGTGTTAAGAGTCCCAAATCCAACAAAAAAGGTCAGAAAAAGAGGAGGAAGAATGCAAAAAGTTTGGGGTAACCCTGCAGAAAGAGTCAATTCCAACAAGGGTCCAGACTGGTTACAATATAGCTGAGTCCAAACCTAGGTGGCAGGAAGTGCAAAATAACAATGGATTGGGATCCTGCCCGAGTGATTACAAATCGCTGACTTAATTCACAGATTCCATCATCACTGCTTTGTATACTAATTCTCCAATAGTAGTATTTTAGGAAATGTGACTAAAAATCTGACTGCCATTAAAGATGACTTTTAATTACAATACTTTAGACACCAAACTAGCCCTGTCCACCTGCTCCCAATTGAGATGTATTACCTCCTAAATGAAATAAGTAACCCAATAGTACCCTTTGGAGAGGTAGGCCTCACAGCAGTGAAACACAAAATGTAAGAGTTTTTCTCTCCCAGGACATGGAAAACTAAAAAGTATATGTTAATGTTTTTGAAAATCTAGGCTAGTGGTGACCTATGTATTTAAAAGGAAGGGATTGGCTTGACAAAAGGTTTATTTTGCCAGGTAAAAATGGCAGTTAAAAACTGCACACACCGGCTGCAAGTGCTTGTAGGAGAAATGTTTAAGTGGCTACTTGATTGTGTGGCATAATCAGTACTGCGGGGCCACTAGCAACATTAAATTTACAGGTACTGGGCACATGTAATGCCACTTTTCTAGGACTTACATGTACATTAAATAGGAGTGCTGGGTGTATGCCAATTCTACCATGATTAAAGGAGAAAGCATAAGCATGTTAGACTGGATAATAGTGAGCCAGAAAAAATGGGTTCAGAAAACAGGAGCGTTAAGGGGAAAAATGTCTGAGGATTAGCCTGCAGAAAGGCCAAGTCCAACACTTACACCACTAATCCCTGTGCTATGTTTCATCTGTACTTGGGGTGCCTTGCATTTAATGCTTCCTCATATGTGCAGATTGTGCATGAACAATTGTACTACTCTGTATGAGATGTATTAGCTCTGTTTTTGACTGAGTCTAATGAGGGAATGCTGCTCTGTTGCTGTCTGTGAGATACATGTTGTGTGTGAGCTTATGTAAGGGACATGCTTGCGATGTTGCTTCATACTATATGCCTGATATGTGTGTGGTGTTTGTGTGTTCACATTTGTGTTTGTGCTATACGTGATATGGTACAGAGGATGGCTTAAAATTAATTATGCATCTGATGTGTAGGTTCTGCATGAGCGATTACACACCTCTTTATGAGATACTTCAGCTCAGTTTGTGGCTTACTTAGAGAACCTGGAAGTTCCACACCTTTTTTTTGGCTGATGAATCTTTGCCACTGTTTTCCAATGGAGCATTACATCACAAGGACATAAATAATTACATTTGATGTTTAATTAATAAAGAGAGCGTTGGTGAAATGTTAAAAGTTTATTTTCTCATTCTTTTAGTCTAGTTTAGTCAGTATTTTGCTATTTTATTCAGATTAGGGGCAAATCAATCACAGAAATGATCAGAAATAGGTCGTTCAGGGGCGTGGCTTCGGGGCCGATCGTAATGGCCACCTGAAGAGGGTCCTGCGCCGAACCGGGACGCAACTATCCTCATAAATGCGCTCTCCGGCACCCTTTCTTCTGCAGGACATCGGCGGTATGCAGCGGAAGGCTCTGTGTACCTGGTGAGCCTCTTCTACATGTGCACTAACCTGCCTGTTCCATCCTATTTGCGGCGGTCCGTTTCCCTCTCATCAGGAATGGCCGTCACCGCCATTTTGCGCATTTCCTCATTCTTCCGAATTTCACCGCATCATGTCGCTGCATATGACCCGACGCACCTGCAGTCCTAATATGGCAGTTTTTGACTAGTAATTCTCAGGATTTTCAGAACTTAGCTGAATTTCGTTTATTATATGCCCCCTGATGTTTAACTGCCCTCATGTGGTTACTGCATTGCATATATGACAATACAATGACTGCCTCACAACTTTTTTTGAGGTATTTTTTCAATATTTCATTATTTTTGTGTTTCACAGTACAGTTCTTCCACCTTATGGCGCAATTTTTGTGTCCTTCAACTTAATGACTGATGACTGATATCTATTTTTACTGATGGTCTCCTTGGATGTTTTTCCTTCCTCACATGTGTTTTAGTCGGCTTGCAGTTTTTAATGCTGACTGTTGCCTTTCCGGAGCTGCTATTTCTTTCATTATGGATGTCACTGTGGTTATTTTTCATATCCGCGCTCTGTGACTTTTTTCTCTGGATGCGTTTCTCTTACTTTGGATATCAATTCAGCTTTGCTTGTTCACGGTGCCTTCACCCACTGCTTTTTTGCAGTTTCTGACTCCTTTCTAGCTTGCTTGACAACGAGTCGGAGGTACTTTGTTTCCTATGATTAAATTGCATACCCAACATTTATTTTTGTGCCCTCTCCAAGTGTTTAAGTATCTTCCTCCTCTGCTTTGCACGCCTCTACTGCTGTGCTAACAATGACTGGAGCAACGCCTCACCACTCCTCTACTACGCAGGCTATGTCCAGTAAAGCTTCTCCTCCTACCATGTCATCTAAGCGCTTGAAGCACAATCCTCCTTTTCCTGACAAATCTTCATCTCCTATTTCTATGGATACATGCGTTAAGTCTGTTTATTGAGGAGACTAACAAAGACATGCAGCTCTTGAAGGAAAAATGGTCAGTTATGGATACCCGGATTACTTCTGTTGAACAACAAGTCTCGGAGATACAAACCAACTCCCAACTTATCTCATCTTTAGTAAAATCAGTTATCTCTCTTCAGCAACATACTGAGGACTTAGAAAATCGTAATAGAAGGAATAACCTCCATATTTACAGTCTACCAGAATCCTTGGCAGGTGACGATCCGGTGACCTTTTTCACCCCCTTCTTGCCAAAGCTTTTGGATATGTCACCCACTACCTCTCTCAGTATCCAAGGAGCTCACAGGCTTGGTTCTCGCTCAGCTACTTCAGCAGAACCTCGCGGAGTCATCATTCTCTTCTTGAAGTTTACAGATTTGCTTTCAGTCCTCTCGGCAGCTAGAACCAAACGTCAAATTTCCTGGCTTGGCCAAAGAGTTTTTCTTTCTCAAGATGTCTCAAATGCCACGGCGACAAGAAGGAAAGAGTTCTTGTCTCTTCGCCCATCTCTACGAGCTCTTGATGCTCGATATGGCCTGTTTCACCCATGCATCTCCAAGGTCACTCATCAAAATCGAACATGGACTTTTCAGGATCCTGGTGAACTTAAAAACGTCATCCTTCTTCAATCCAACACTGACATGAACACTTCCTCTTCTTCTAGTGACTGATTAGTTTGTTATTAATATTGGTTTGTCTCCTGATTGTTCCCTCTCATGTTAATTCTGTGGTAGTTTTATATTTATTTTTATCCTATTTATTTTTTATATGTGGATATATGTTTTAGTCTGTTGATACCATACCTTATATTGTACCCTTAATATTGCTCCTTTGTTCTCATTCTTTTTTTATTTACCTCCATAGCTTTGTGACGCCTGTTCCCTTCTTGTGGCTCCCTTCCTATAATTTCTTGTTGTCCTGGTGCGGTTGGATTGCTGCTCTTTGTACGGTCCATTTCGTTGAGTGTTGCCATCACCCCACTTCCCTCTTGTATTTCCCCTTCAGGTATGTTTTTTGCAGTCGTCCTTTTGGATGTGTACTGTCTCTTCTTTTTTTCCCTTTTTGCATTTTTGCATTCTTTCCTCCTTTCTCCCCTTTCCACTTTTTCTCTCTCTTGGAAGTTCCTCACAACTTTCTCTTTTTTCTTTTACTCCTTTCTTTCTTTGGCTCTGTGATGTCTGCTTACTTTTTGGTATTTTTTGCTGTTCTTACAATTGTTTCTATTATAAGTTTCGAGGTGCTTCTTGAAATGTACGGCTCTATGATGTTTACATGTTTTGCACTTTTTGACGTTATTAAATCTTTTTCATTTATACATTCAGAGTTCCTTCCTGGAATGTAAAAGGTTTTATTAATCCCATTAAACGGCAGAGAGTACTTTCTCACCTATCCTCCTATTCCCCCGAAATTGTCCTTCTACAAGAGACTCACCTTACTGAACTTGAATCTCTTAAACTTAAAAGATCCTGGGTTGGTTTTGTTCTCCCCCTCTGATAACAAAGAAAATGGGGTTGTTATTTTAATCCATAAAAAACTGAAATGTAAAGTTCTTTTAGAAGACAAAGATACTGATGGTAGATGGATTTTGGCTAAACTTTTAATTAATTCAATTCCTTTAACTGTTCTTAATGTTTACGGTCCCACTCAACCTGATTCCTCTTTCTGGCCCTTAATCACGAGCAAAGGTATTCAACACAAAGATGATTTTTTCCTGTTGGGAGGGGATTGTAATCAGATTATGGACCCATTCCTTGACCGCAAATCTACAGTTAGTTTTATACCACATAAACCCCACAAACAATTTCTAGATACTATTTCTCAAGTACATCTTATTGACTCCTGGAGGCTCACACACCCTGATACTTTAGACTATTCTTTTTTTCTCCTCCCCACCCCTCTTTTTCTCGTCTTGACTATATTTTTCTCTCTCAACCCTTATCTCAAAGCTTACTGTCTTCTTCTATTGAACCTATTGTCATCTCAGATCATGCTCCTATTGTAACAGATCTTGATTTACTTCCTCCTCTCCCTAAATCTTCTCATTGGCGTTTTAATTGTACCCTTCTCACTGACCCTAACTTCTCTTCCTCTTTTCACTCTTTTACTAATGATTTCTTTCACTTTAATTCGGATCCTAATACTCCTTCTCATATTCTTTTGGATTCCTTTAAAGCCACCGCATGGGGCTTTATCATTGATTTTGTCTCTAAGAAAAAAAAGCAATTTCTTCAAAAAGTCAACTTTCTCTATCCCGTATTAAAATATTGGAACACCAATTCTATACCTCTTCTGATAAATGCACGTCACCTAGTCCTTTGAAAATTGCCTTCAATAAACTTATCACTGATAATGCATCTTCTTCGTAGTAGTGCGCATGATTATGGTGGTCGTAACAAATCCGGAAAACTCTTAGCCAATTATCTTAAATCCCGTAAGGAATGTACCTTCATAGAATCTGTCTATTCCCTGACAACACCCTTCTTCATACTGACAAAGATATACTCGACCAATTCCAATTATTCTATCGACAGTTATATACTCAGGAATCTCCTCCGACTCCCTCGCTTATCCAATCTTATCTTGAAAAAATACCCACTCCTTCTACCTCTCATCTTAATTTTCCAGACCTGGAACTTGATCTTTCATTACATGAACTCTCTTCAGCTTTGTCTTCTCTTACTAAGGGTAAAACACCTGGTCCTGATGGATTTGCAGTTGAATTTTATATACATTTCTCTGACCTCTTATTGCCCAAGCTTTTATCACTTTTCAATCATTTTACTCTTCCGGTAAGTCAGAAGGTTCCTTTCAAGACGCCATCATTTGTCTTATTCCTAAAGATGGTCGTGATCCCAAATACTATAAAAATTACTGTCCAATTTCATTAGTTAATGTTGATTACAAACTTTTTGCTAAATTACTTGCTCTGCGTCTGGATCCATTTATGCCTCATCTTGTTGGTAAAGAACAAAGTGGCTTTATTAAAGGAAGGCTTACTTCTGATAATTCTCAGCTCTTTCTTAAGTACTTAAATAAAGCCTCATCCCTCTCATTTCCTTTGGCCGCTATTTCTGTAGATGCTGAAAAGGCCTTTGATAGAGTAGACTGGTCCTTTTTGTTTGCCTCCCTAAAATGGCATGGCTTTGGCCCCAACTTTATTTCTCTCATATCCTTGTTATATTCCTCACTCAAAGTCTCAATTCTTGTAAATGGCCAACTTTCTTCTTCCTTCTCTCTCCAAAGAGGTGTTCGTCAAGGCTGCCCTTTATCCCCTCTTCTTTTTGTTTTAGCTCTTGAGCCATTTCTCTCCTCCATTCGCAATAATTCTTCTATCACTGGCTTTCCCTATGGTGATCATCAATTGAAACTTTGTGCATATGCAGACGATATCCTTCTGTTTATCTCAAATCCCAAAATTTCTATTCCCCCCTTTATTGTCTGAGTTTACGGCATTCTCCCTTGTCTCTGGTTATAAAATCAAATCCTGATAAAACTGAAATTCTCCCTTTGACCAATTCCTGTCTTCCCCATCTTTTTTCCTCGACTGGCTTCGCCTGGAACAATACGAAGATCAAATATCTCGGTATTTGGTTCTCTAATTCTATCTCCTCCTCCATTAAATTAAATATGTCCGCTGTTCTTACTCGAATCGACCAGCTGTTTTTCTCCTGGAATCCCCTCTTTCTTTCCTTGTGGGGTCGTCTTGATTCTATCAAGATGATGATTTCCCCCATTCTTATCTACATCCTCTCTATGTTACCTGTCCATATTCCAGCCCTTTATTTCAAACAAATTTACTCCTCTCTTTCAAAGTTCCTTGGGAAAAATAAAAAATCTAGAATTTCTCTTGTAGCTCTTCGTCAATCCAAATCGAATGGTGGGGTTCTCTTTCCGGATTTCCGTCTTTACCAAAAATCCTTCTCTTTACATCAAGCAGCTCACTGGCTTTCATTAGTCTCTTCCCCCTTTTCTCCTCTTTGGCTTCTCATTGAACAGATTTTATTGCAACTCTTCTCCTTTGAGGAGGTTTCTACCAAATCTCCCTACACCTCCCTTCCTTTGTTTAAACATACCTCTTCTCTTTTGAAACCTTTGTTTTTTCCGATGGACATTTCACGCGACTCATTTCTGCGCATTTGGTATAACTCTCTTCTTCTCTTAAATAACAGACCTATACATCTTGGAGGTTGAAAGGTATTATATGGGTAAATCATCTTTTTGATGGTGTGTTGCCTTGTTCTATTCCCCAGTTCCAACTCCGTTTCCGATGGCCACGCTCTTTTCTACAGAAATTTACTGAGCTTATGGGATTAATACTTGGCTGCTATTATTCTCTTCCCTCTTCCAACCCATTAACACCTCCATCTCACCTTCTTGTATTTCTCTCTACCCTTCCTAGGGCTTCTCTGATTTACAAGTTTTATGCCTCTCCTAACCCAGATCGTGTCAAAACTAAGTTGGAGCTTTCTTGGGAAAAAGATCTGGATTGTACCTACTCTGTTGCTCTCTGGGATCAACTCTGGTCCAAAATTTTAAAGATCTCTCGATCTGCATCTCTTACACAATCTTTATTTTTTCTCTATCATAGATTGTACTTTACCCCCTCTTCTCTTTCTCACTTTACATCCTCCTCTGAATCTAATTGTTGGACTTCGTGGTGCCTCTAACGCTGATCTTTTACACATGTTCTTTCTCTGTCCTACTATTTCTGTTTTCTGGAATAAGATCTGGTCTTGTGTTTCTCGCATTTGCACTCTTTCCATTCCATTTTCACTACATCTTCTCTTTTTAGGCTCTCTCTCTGACTCTTTAGTTTTACCTCCACACTCCGAAGGTCTTTTTGATCTGATGCTTGCACTTACATTTCACCACATCTCTTCTAACTGGAAATCCCTTGCGAATGTCTCTATACAAGGTTGATGGAATTCTTTATGTCACTTTCATAGACTTGATGTTCCTCATGCCTCTTCCTGTAAACCAGTTCGTAATGTAGATCTTTACTGGTTACCTCTTACCATCTACCTAGATCGTCTAGTTCACAAGAATCCTATCCGTATCAATTAAGTGAAAATTTTAAACCCCCTTGAAGGCTATACTCTCTCCCGCTTCTTTATATATTGCTGTTCAGAGTTTTTTCATATTGCATTCATCTAGTATATTGTTTCAATTGTTTTTTATTAGTACTTGTACCATTTGCATCCAACCCGCTATTCTTTATTGATTTATTTTGTTATAGCACTTCCTTACTCCTCCCCTCCCTTCTTTATACCCTTGAAAATCCTTAAAATGCTTTTATTTATTTGTTGACATTAGCAGGCGTTATGCTTTTAGAATTGCTATTTTCTCCTTATGTCTTTCTGCTGATGTCATATTGTTGTATTTCACTTTGTTCTTCAAATAAAGCTTTCAAACTGAATACAAAAAGAAATAGGTTGTTTAGGACAGGAATAGACAATTTTATAGCGTGTTCAATTTAAAGTATATTCCCTGTTATAATCTAAAGAACCTATCCTAACATACCAAGACCCATAAAGAGTTCTTTCTGGAAAAGAGCAAGTAGAATATGGAGGTAAGTTGAAAGAGAAACCATTCAGTACGCGATTAATCTTGGGTTAAGAGGAAACAGTGATCTTTGCACTTTACAAGTATTCTGAAGCTCAGTCCACTCAAGCAGGAGTGAATTAAATAATGTCTGACAAAGTCTTCATAATTTGAAAAATATAATCTTATAAAGCTGAATCTTGATGTGCTAGAAAGACAGAAACAGGAGCAGTTTTTTAGTTTTTTAGCTTTATTTCGATTTTAAACCAACCAAGGAGAAGAGAATGGTATGTAATTCACAGGCATGGTGCAGACCGAGCAGAAACATACAGCACAGATGAATGAACGACAGATGAATGAACGACAAAAATGTTACTAAGTAGCATAGCAATACAAATGCCACAGACGTTTTCCGTAATATCCCTCACATGTAGCACCCCTGCCCCTAGCCAATTGAATAAATTTTCCCTCCATCGGCACAGCTGAGCATTCGCTACAGCCACACACACTGCTTCATTGAAGGTCACGCAACCCAGAGAAGAAGGTGCACACTGATCAGGTCAAATATCACCCTCTCCACACTGGGAATCCATCTATGACTCCATTAGCCCTCCCTCGTTCCCTCCAACAGTCATCTTCTCACTAGACAGAGCCAAGAATGCCTGATAAGGTCCCACATATCTGTTGGAAAGCTGCAGATAGCTCTCAACAATCTACTATTTTAATATAGCCTTATAGCTTGGAACCCAAGTTAGCTGGTAGCCTTATATGATCTGAGAGGCTGGAAAATGTTGCTGAGAAAGCAGAATGCATCTTAGTTTCCTTTGGAAGAGTTGAAGCCACACTTGTCATATGGCCAAAATTACCAGCTAGCACATGAATGTTGCTGCAAAAGGCCCTTGTAAATGGACTTGGAGTATCTGTGGTAGGAGATTCCGAGTCTCATCAGATCGCAGTGGAAGGTAGTTAACTGAATGGGGGGTATCTGCTTAGAGAAAATAAGATATGTTAGGATCTGGTGAGCATCACTAAAAATGTTACGTAGATTTATTAGTTGAGGCAACTGACTACTAGGAATAATTTAAAGAAGGAGCTATCTGTATTTTTCTAACGTAGTGATGAAAAGCAACCTTTGGAATCACGAGAATAATTTGCCTAACATTAAGGTAAACACTTTTGTGACATAGTACTAAGCTCACAGTACGTCTACGAGCACCCATACGTTTCCTTCCAAGAGGAACTCAGAAGGTGACCAGAAAGCTATTAAAAGTGCCAAAAAGGCATGTATAGCCAAAGGCATCAACACAGCACACAACCAACCATGGGAGGAATTTGATCATCTACCAGAGATGCCTGGAATGCCATTAAAGGCACCCATATATGCAAACTTCCAACATTGAAAACAGCTTATAACGTCTTTTAATAAATAAAATGGCAGCAACATTCCACTATCACGCCCGTACTTTCAGCTACCTTGAAATAGTTGTATCTAATGACGAGGAAGAAAGGTCTAGTGTGGCTCAAATAAAAAAGAATCAACTCAGCTTGCACAGTTCTGCACAACCAAGCTGGAAATCACATCTGTGATAAAAGATTAAGGGCCATATTATCAAGAACAGGCAATAAAATTATCGATGCTTTATCGGCAGGAAACTGCAGCTAAAGCAGCGATAATGGGCTTGATAATATGCCCTTGTGAATTCCCATAGCAGCACAGGTTCTGGTATTAATCTGGGCTGCTATGGGAATTCACAAGGGAATATTATCAAGCCCATTATCGTCGCTTTAGCGCCAGTTCCCTGCCGATAAAGCGGCAATAATTCTATCGCCTGTTCTTGATAATGTGCCCCTTATTTCTCAATCATTCATATGCATTTTTCTGAAATATGGCATGTTATAAATCTCTTTAAGAAAATTTTAATGTTAGAAATATTCTCTCTACTAAAAGAACAATAGTCAACTTTTCTACCCAAGAAAGATAAGGGGGCTACAAGACACCTTCAAGAGTGTTTGGAAATAATCCACTTCCTGCACAACCTTCACTCTGTGTTCCTGTGTGCTTGAAGACAGATAGACACACATTCTGTATTTGGAGGATAACAGAGACTTAGCTCTCATACTCTCACCTCTATGTGAACTTCAACTTTGTTTCAAACAGACTCAAATATTTGTCCAGATTGGAGGGGTCCTGTAGGAAAGTGATTATTATTTCGGGTTGGCAAGTGTCCATCTCAGAGGATAAAGTTATCACCTGCTAGATGTCACACAAATTAAATTAAATAAACCTGTGCTCAATCCGTGCTAACAACCATTCAGGCTTAAATCAAAGGTAATGTGTAAAGTATGCAAGCAGTGTATAGACAATAGAAAAGTTACACATGATACAATAACACTTCGCAACCAATGCTGATATAAAGAGAACATTTTTATAAGGTATCTAAGACTTAGGTTGGGCAGAATTTAAATTATGGTGGGGACAGGGCTGGCCAGCAGCTTCAGACTAAGGCTAAATAGCCTACAATAACTCAGGTTAAAAAAGCATAACTATCCTGAAAGTTACTTTTTCCTAACAAGTTTGAAAAATCTGAGGTAACCACTTAATTGGATGTTTAACAACTCTTAGGAGAAACACTTGAACTTCTTCTATTGCTGCTTCCAGCTGGATAATGTAGAATAAGTGATTTAATCTGGTTTGCCAGAATTTGCTATGGGAGCAGCCAAACCCAATATAGTGAAAATAGCTTTTGGTGATTTGAAGGTACATGCAAACATAAATTTTGGCACGCACTAGTTTTAGGCACTAGCTTTCCTACCTTATGGGCAATAAGGGAATTTTAGGGCTGACCTATTTAGTGCTAGTTAATTGGATGTTCAGTCTCTAATGAATTCTTGCTTTGACAGAGGGAGCTAGGATGATTGCAGACCAGGGCGGCACTGCGGCCATTATTTTACTGGACCTCAGTGCCGCCTTTGATACCGTGAATCACAACATCCTCCTACATAGGATTTCAGATCTAGGAATAACCACCCGAGCAATTGCCTGGCTTCAATCCTTTCTGACAGACCGCTCCTTCCGAGTCTGTGAGTGTAACGTCACGTCGCCCAGCAAGCCACTCAGTTGTGGGGTACCTCAGGGCTCCTCCCTGAGCCCCACACTGTTTAACATATACATGCGCCCCCTTGCTGAGATCGTCCGCCCCTTTGGTGTTCAAATAGTTTCATACGCCGACGACACCCAGCTGGTGGTGAAACTGAATCACCCTCTAACCCAGCCGAGTGATCTAAGGGTCTGCATGGAAGCAGTCTTAGCCAGGATATCCCAGTCATATCTGAAGCTAAATGGAGACAAGACAGAGTTATTGATGCTAGGTAAGTCCCCGCAAAGAACAATTGACATATGGCCAACCTTACTGGGTCCCACCCCCGAAGCCAAAGACACAATCAAGAGCCTGGGAATCTGGATGGATAAGACACTTACATTCAACTACCAGGCAGTTAAACTATCAGCTACCTGCCTTGGTATTCTCAGGCTCATCGTAAGATCCTCCCTCTTCTCCCTTTCAAGGCAAGACAGATCATGATTCAGGGCTTAATTCTCCCCCGGTTGGACTTCGGGAATGTTCTCTACCTGGGAGCCCCCAATCAACTCTCAAAAAACTCCAGGTAATTCAGAACTGTGCCGCCCGCACTCTCCTTTGCATCCCTCGCCGCCACCCCGTGAGATCTGAACTAATAGACCTTCACTGGCTACCTATTAGGGAAAGAATCAGTTCAAAAGCATGTGTATCGCCCATCGTGCTTTTTGGAGAAAGGGAGCAACCCTCAACCACACTATGATCTACCCATACCATCCTAGTAGGAAGCTCAGGTCTGCGCACGCCTTCCGAGTCAGAAACCCCAGGATTCATTGAGTGAGGTGCGGAAAACGAACCTTCTCCTCAAACTCGGCAAGACTTTGGAACTCCCTTCCCCTCTTCCTCCCCTCGGAGCCCAACCTCTTGCCCTTCCTGGAAAAAGCTAAAAACCCTTCTATTTAACAGATAAACACAGTCTCTTCCTTCACCCACACTTATTAATCCTTAGCACTAGAACGCCTGCGGGTAGCTATCGCGCTTTACAAAAACCTAAACCAATCCAATCCAATCCAATGAGTTTATTTTTCCAGGTCTGACTGTAAAATGTGAGTGTTTGCAGGCTGCATGAGACAAGGCATCAGTGGAGGCCTGTGTCATGTTTTCAGAGTGAACATATTGGAAGGAACAATACCATGCTTCAGTCCACATGTGACATTTAATTTTACATGCCATAGGCGTACATTTTAAATCATATACAATGAACACATAGTGACATTAAATGAGTCAAGTGTTCTTTGAAGCCTTTTTGTGACGTTATGTTATAGGTCAGAGCACATAAACTGGGCACTGGATAGCAGTGCACAAGGGTTAGAGTTCAAAATTACAAGTAGGTGTGTCCAAAAATGATACTAAGGGAGACTACCCAATAAGGGGTCACTTTGCAACAGGCCAGCGTTAAAATTGATATGATCTTTTTAATAAAACAGTTAACTAGTTTTACTGGAGTTGCCAGAATCCTCATCATATACTGTGACATGCAGAGTACTACTGAGTACCTTATTCTGCCAGATCTTTAGTGTTATGTGAGAACAACTCATTGCCTGTGTAAACCACATTCCCAACTGGGTGAAATGTACCTTCCTTTATCTGAATAGAGCCAAAACCAAAGTCCTAATGCTGCGTTGAACAGTAGCCTATTCAATCCTCTTCAAATGGGATTCATGTTTTGGTGAGCCAATCTGTACCATATTAAATGTATGGAGCTTGGGAGTGATCACCAATGCAGAAGTGTCCTACATTCTCCAAGTCAACACAGTGGTCAAGGATATCAATCTACAGCTTACACTACAGTGGAACACTTGAACATTTCACCGGCACCAACAATTGGGCATAGCATAGAAGAGAAAACTCGAGCCAAGTTATGCTTCGACTACTTGTACCATTGTCTACACTGGACTCCCCCAAATACTAAAACCAGGAGGTCAAATTATGCCTGAATGTGCAAAGTCATATGTGTACCAAGAGAGCCTTGAGACTGATTAACTGGTGATAAGAGAACATTTTAAGCATGACTGTCAGTCACAGCATCTAGTTCGTGTTATTTACACAAAAGTTTGTATCACTGGTGCGACGGGTTTGCTGATTGTGTGCATTTCCAACAGGTAGTGTGCAGAGTATGTAGGCATCATCAGAGTGTGTGTCTTCAGGCTCTGTATATGTGTCTAATTAATCTGTATGCCTCTAGGGTGTGTCCCTCTCTTTCATCAGGGTATGTGATTATATGCATTTGTGTGTGTGTGTGTGTGTGTGTGTGTCTGCAGGACATGTGTCCGCAGTGTGTGAGTGATTGTATGCGTGTGCCTCCAGAGTGTCCATGTGCCTGAAATGTATGTGGTTCTGTCTGTATGTATGTCTGCATGGTGGGTAAAATCAGCAATGTGTATGAGCGAGTAAATCGAGCAGGTGAGCAGTTCTGCAGAATTCTGAATGTATGTATGTATGGATACATGTATGTGTTATTTGCTAAGAACCTGGAGAACTTGTTGATTTTATTCAAATTGATTTGCCAGGACAAATGCATAGCATAACACATTTTTGTGTCTGTTTCGAAAACTGGACTGGCAAAAGTAATGAAAACCTAATGTTCATCGAGATCTAAAAGTGTTCAACATACTGACTAAAGAACCCGAAGAACAGAATAATTCTTATTCTGATCCTTCAGTGATAGTGTAAAGTATGTGTTCAATAAACTATACTTTTGGAGATGATGACAAACTATGGCAGGTTCAAAAGTGTTGGATTGGAGAAAGTTCTGCCTTGCTACATGGCTCCTGGTGTGCCCACTGCCTGGCTTTGGAGAGTGTGCACCATTACCCCATCCACCATAACAAAGGCAATATGTATGATCCCATTTCAGTGCACACAATGGTCATGCAAGTCTTCTGAGGCCTTTAAGTGTAAAGGAGTGAGACCCAGAGTGATACTCTAATATCGGTGGGTCATACCATGTTCACTCTCCTTGCTACTGTTTCATCACTGGCTGTGGAGAACTGACAGTGGTTACAGTGATACCGAATTCACTAAGGAGGTAGGACCTTTTTTACTGCTCCCTGCTAGGGAAAAGGAGTACTGGCTTCTCTTGCCCCTTTTCCCAATTTGTCTCCCTGTATCCTGCTATCTGGTCCTTTGCTTCTCCGTGTGCAATTAAAGAGGAGCATTAGTGCATGCCCATGTAAGTAACCAGAGTGTGTGGAATATATGTAGTTTATATGGCCATCACCACATTGGATTCCGTTATGGATGTACCTAAATACACTGGTACCGAAGATGGAGTGACAGAAAGAGAACTAAGACATCTAATGTGAAGGGGCCTATCCATACATTCCAGTCCAGAAAGTGTTTAGGAGAAGAGATAGTCGGTCCATTTGAAATCAGACAGTTTCCCCTGCCATTTCCTAGCCTTTCATATTTTGGACGGTGACCCCTCACTTTTGCTGAGTAGGACAGCTAGCATATCTTTAGTGCCATGTTTTAGGTTTCTCTCGAGCAGAGACTGAGCTTTACCCCACATCACTGCACAGACTTTTAACAAAAGCAATGCATGGGCCACTCTGAGATGAAATCACAAAAGTGCAGCACTACCCAGAACTGAAAACTGAAATGCACAAAACCTTTCTGAAAATTGGGCATAAAGGCAGGACAGAAACTTGTAACCAATGTGCCAAGATTTACTCACCAGAAACCTGGGGTACCACACTTGGAAACTCCTTAGTGTGCCAGGGTTGGGATAACTATCACTAAATCTCCATGATGGGCTCAGGATCAGTAAACTAGGGAAACTCGATCAGCCTGCCAGGAGAGAATACCTGGATCCTGTACAAGGACAGAGCTGCACAACTGCTGGGATGCTAGAGGTGCCCTTGCAAGGGGAGGTTGCTGCTGTGAAGATGAGGGGCTTTGCAGGAGCCAGTGAGATGACTCGAGTCTGTCACTGAGATAATGAGAAATACCTGCACCAGTGTCCCATCAGCAAGGCCTAGAGTACTGAACATATCCCCAGTAGAAGCAGTTACACTGACACCTAAGTCTGAAGATGTTGGGTAGGGTATTTGTCAAAGGAGTTCAGAGGAAAATCAACCCTTGTGCCACGAATCACATAAGTGACAGCACAAGTTGCATGGACAGATGCACAGCACCATGAAGAGATTGCACCTGGGGGAAGGCATCACCACTGTGACATGGGGTGGTTTCCCTAGCTTCTTTGGGTATGGATACTGCCATCTGTGATTCAGTGGAAGGCTAGAGCATAAAAAACAAGCAGTGTGGCAGCCACACTAACCTCTCTGCGCTGGGCTATCTCCGGAACCCTCTACCAGAGAGGATTGTCCCTGACTGACATTGACATTGGTAGGTTTGCCCTGTCCGAACATGACCATACATCAGGCCACTTATTTTTACTAGCTAAAAACCTCTCGACCATCTGAGATATTTCTCATCCCTAGAATATTAGGCCAAAGTTTAGTTATTGTTAACATGTCTCTGCATTGTTAGTGGGACCTGTTCCCATTGGTAACCCTTAGGTGTGTTCATTGTGAATTATGTCAGTATAGTTTTAGTTGTGTGACTAATCCCAAAGTACTTTACTTCTCCTAACTTAAAGTACTGGCTTGACAACTATTCTTTTTAACTGCTATTCAATACTTTTTGATTTCCGACTCTTAGCCCACACCACTTCCTTTAGTAAGTTTTGAACTGCTCGACTTCACTACCATTAGAGTCACCTGCTAAAGGGTGCCCTTGTTGATCAGTTTGGGTTATAATAGGGTGAAGCTCTATGACCTCAGTGTTAAATGGTGTTAACTCATCCCATCTGAGTCCGGTAACACTTCTTTACCCTGAAACTCCTGGAAACGTTTCCACAAAAAACCTGCAGATCTAGAAATAATAGGGCATGGGTCTATATCAGATAAAGACAAATCAAGTGCTGCATTGGGATTAAAAGAGGTGAAAACAGCATATCGGCCCACTGACATCAAAATTGGCTCGGCTTAGAGTTTCATAATGTTAGCTATTTCAAGCAACAGTGAAATAGGTTAAAGATGAGAATACTCAGACCTATGGAAACCTTGTTCATTCAAAGGTGGTACCATCAAAATGGACTTGAATGCTGGAGGGAGTGTCCATTGGCTATTGGGAAGTCACATATTTCAACAGGAATTACAGGGCTGCTCTGTGACAAACAAATAGGGTACAGAGAGAGGGATGGAAATAATTTGGGATCAACATGGAAGTCTTAACCAGTCCACAATCCACATACGCGAAAGTTGGTAGTGACAAGGAAGTATTAAAAGAAAAGTCCTGATAGGCTTGCCCAGAACAGAAATTCCAATATTTATCTGATTGATGGATGTTCAGCTTCATTTGTTGTTGTGGACATTTGTACTGCAATAGCAAGTACATGTGACACTTTAAGATCAATAAATCAAAAATAAAGTTTATTTCGTCCGTTGGTCTTTAAACAACATAAAAACATAACATTTGATATAATATTCTAAGATCATCACAATTTCATGAACCAACGGCCTTATGAAAAATGGATTTTCATGTATTTCCTCTCATTTTTTACACAATGCTCCATACATAAGTCATAAACACGCCTATATATAAACATAAATAATTTGAAGAACAATAAAATACCCATTCTAAAATATTTTTTAAAGATATATAAGTAAAATTTCTAAAATCCCTATTCTTCATAGCTTCTGACCTAGCTTACAGCCAACCATTTCCTATTCCATAAAGAACCTTTTTACAGCCTGCATATACTTGCCGATGGCTATTGCAATTTCAAGATTTTTCATATCTGTAAGGAGTTCAATTGCTTGTGCACGCAACCTAGTACCATATTTTAAAAAGATTGGGCAAAAAAACTCTTTCCGAGAAGCTAACAATTTTAGGCAGTCCATTAGGATATGTAAATTATCGCATTTTGTGCCCAACCTGCATGTGCATTTACCATCAGATTGCATCAGTTCAGTTTTTATTTTACCATTTGACGTAGCAAGATTAATCATTTAATCAACAAAAGACCTGCAACATTAAATTTATACAAAGGACAGGGGTTAAGGGGGTATCTACCTCCACCCAACAGCTGATAACTTTTTCAGTCTATACCCATCCTAGGTACCCCAAATATTCAAAAATATAGTTAGTCAGAACACTTCACAAACATATTCCCTAAATAAAGAAAGGTTAATAGAAGACATGTCAAAAGTAGGTGAAAGAGTGAGAAAGCACCTCAAGTGCGCTACCCCAGAGGAGCTACTGGTAGGTTCTCACCAGCATGTCCACATCTATCATCATTGGTTGCTTTCTCACTGAGAATAAATAACTTTTGTCCAGTCAAGAGACAAGAAAGGTGAAAGACTAGAAGTAAATGTATCCAAAGCAAAAACCCAGTGAAATATACAGGACAGTGTGTCCCAGAATAAAATTGAGTTAAGTCTCACATTTGGCTTTGCCCTCTTTATTCACAATTGTGAGCTTACTCAACATTAAAAGCACAGCATGTGGCAAACCTTTTCAAAGTAGGCCTACTTTGAAAAGGTTTGCAACATGCTGTGTAGTTGTTGTGTAGTTGTGGAGGTACCAATGTGTTGTAGGCCTTTATCAATGGTCTATGGGACATGTCATAACATTTTTACAGCCTACACACAGATGTATGGGCTTTTGCTTTCTGTCCCTCCAAGTGTGTGCACCGCTTTAGAGACTTATCAAACCAGACCCCAAGATATTTGTACTCATTCACAATCTCCAGTTTGATTTGGCCCAAATACCAATTAAACCTCTGGTCTCTCTTCACAAAACACAGGATTTTGGTTTTATCCATATTTACTGTTAGTCGTTGTGCCGCAAAATATATGCTAAATGCGTTCAGCTTCCTCTGCAGGCCAATCTCTATCTGGTCGAGGATTACTAGATCACCAGCATACAGTAAACAGGATAATTGTTTCACATTCATTTTTGGGCTAGCACTTCTATCTGCCACCAGGATCGATGGCAGATCTGCAAAGAATATGGCAAAAAGTAGGGGGCCAACATACAACCCTGTCTTAGGCCATTATTAATTGCTATTTCAGGTGTAAAGCCCCCCACAGTATCCTTAACACCCTGGGCCCAATTCTGACTATGTAGCTCCTGAATTACGATTATGAGACCTTCAGGAATGTCATATTTTCTCAGGGTCTCCCAATGACATTTCCTATCTACCAGGTCAAAGGCCGGGCAGAAATCTACAAAGCAGCAATACAGCCTACCTCGCTACTCCATTGACTTCTGCGCCACTGCCCATAGTGTGAAACAAAGTTTTATCATAGAGTGTCCCTACTTAAAACCTCCTTCTTCCTATGGCACAATCGACCGGTGTTCCACCCATTCCTTCAATCTTCTCAAGATTATTTTGGCGAAAACCTTCTCACCAACATCCAACAGATTGATCAATCTGTAATTCTTTGGGGCCTTCCTGTCACCTTTCTTATGTATTGGTCTAATTACTGCCCCCTTCCAAGTTTTGGGGATATGGTCAGTGTGTAATATGGCTGAGAACATATGGGATAGGAATTTGGCCCACCAGTTTAGCTGTGTTTTTATTATGATAGCAGGTAAATTGTTGGGACCTGCTGCGCGTGTTAATTTTAACTTCCCTATTGTATCCTTTACTTTTTTCTACTGTAAAGGATGTTTTTAGATCTTCTACAGCCCCTCCCCAGTGAATTCCTTTACTTATTATGGTCACTTCACTTGCTCCATACAATTCTCCTAGGTACTCCTCCCAAGCTGCTTCATCCACTAAGCAGCTCATGGTCCCAGGGGTCCGACCGGAGGCATCCTGTATCAACTTCCAAAGTCCTTTTACTTTTTCTGCTTCAATTGTTTCCAGCAGGCTTTCCTAATATTTTTCTTTAAAGATCCTCTTCTGATTCCTGACTAACGTTTTATATTCTTTTCTCAATTTAATCAGGTTAGACAATCTACCCTGGTTATACCTTATCCTCAGACTTCTCTCTTCTCTACTTGTTAACCTTTTCTTGGTCTTACATTCTAGATTGAACAACCTTAATTGTCTTCCTTGTATAGATTGCGTGTCTGTGTTGCCAGCCTTCTTACTTTTTAGTTCTACTGTAAAGCATTGTACAACCTGTTCTATAGTTTCCACAAACCAGGTTACTTTCTGATCCATAGCACATTCCATATTTAATTTCTGTTGAAAACTTGCCAGTTTCTCTATATATTCATCTGTTAATTTTGTGGACAGGCATTTAGGGTATTCCAATTTTGGGGAAGGATTATTTCACAGTGACTTATTGGCCCCCCTAATAATTAACAGTACAGGGCATTATGATTGCTGCCTTTACACCGGGCTACCTGGAAACCTTTTAATAATGCATAATTCCAGGCATGTATTAACACATAGTCAATGGGGCAGTGTTGGGTACCTATCCTAAAGGTCTGTTTGGCTGGGCGATCGGATTCCATCCTTTCAAACAAAATAATTCCTTTGATCCCAAGTACTTCCCTAGTGCTTTATCTTGTCTGCAGGGAGTGCAATTGAGGAAGTCAGCTGGCACTATATCACATGAGCTCAGTATTTCTGTGAACTAGGGATCTAGTTTTTTTGGATTCAGTTTGTGATTGAAGTCTCCCATTATGATAATCAAATCTTCTCATACGTTTCACACAAAGCATCCATGTCATCCTTGAAATGCCCCATTTCCACCTTATACTCCTCCTGGGAACCTCATTGTATGTAAACATTCACGAGTATCAGGTAGTCACACTTCATTTCTGTAACCAGTGGGTATACCTTGCAAACCAACAACCATTTACATGATACATTTACTTTTTTCACAACCCTGGTTGAGTTGAGTGTCATAATCCCCCCGGAGGGACGGCCAAATCTTTTTTTTATATTAGACCTATGAAGTTGGGTGTCACATAGCCATGTTTCCTGCAAAACAATGATCTGGGCACACTGTGCTAGACGTTTATACTTTCAACTTGTGTTTGACCTCCAAGCCCATTTATATTCCATGATATCATTTTCAAACTTTGCGACAACCCATATTCCTATTCAATATTGCTGAGGCAATCAAACTCATTCTGATCCCACTGAGGTGGGCCTAGATAGCACATTTCTGGGCTCCGGTTACCCCGAGGTTTACTAGGCTCTGGGTTCTCCACAGGTATGTTGATGTTTTCTCTTTCCCTGCATGGCCCGGTTATAAGTCTTACCTGCCTTTTCCCTGCATGACAATTCAAAAAGGCACTACCTTGCTGGTTACCCCACCCCCTCCATTTCAAATTCTGACATTATCCTTATCCCTTCTTTCAATATCTCTTTTTTGGCTTTTAAAATTGCAGCCTTTACCAGCCCTGAATAGACTTGGACCCTGGTGATTTCCTTGCCTTTGTCATTATGACTATCGCCTACCTGCTTCAGATCTTTTGTCCCAATTTCTCTCAGGCTTGGGTATTTTGAGGATGAGAGTAAAAGCTGGGATCGCTTTAAGGGTGTGATCTTCCTTGTTTTTTTCCCCCCCATCTCTATTTCGGAGGGTTCAAAGTATAGCCACAATTAGCCACTGGCTTCCAATGCTTTTGTTAACAAATTTTCTCTTCCCATCTTATTATTCTTACTGGTTATTATTTTTGATGTTCCTCCGCCCTACGCTAGATTCCTAAGGTGTTCTTTTCTCCCTGTGGATTTTCACGAGTTTTCATCATTTTATCCTCCCTACAATTCGTAGCAGTGTTTTTTTGCCGACCCATAGTTCAACAGTCACCACACTTTATGAGCTCTTCAATTTCCTTGTTACCCTAATACTATTTAAGAGTGTTCCTCTCTCTTGTGGGGTTGCTCGATGTATGCCCCTGTTACCCCTTCGTTCCTTTAAAACCTTTTGTTTCTCCTGTTGCTGCACTAACCTTATTTTACTCCATGGATTATAGCGCCTATACCAAATGTGTTCTCCCTATCTCAAAATCAACATCTGGCATCTACAGATATAGACTTCTTGCAAATTATTCGCAAATTATTTGCTCGCTCAGGTCCCCGGCACAACCCTGAATAGGGGTATCAGCCCCTAGTCTAACTACTGAATGCATTATGCCCCTGATCCCTTACAATTCACCCACAATGTTTTAATTGAATTTCATGGGTTTATAGTGTGTTATTATTTAACATTGTCACTTCTACAAACCTTGCAAGCCTTTTTGCAACATCAACATTATGTCCAACATTGAGGCTGAAGGTGTTGCAGTTATATCTATGCCCAACGTGATATTATGTGCCAACTTTTCAGTTGACTCAGATCCAAGATTTATAGACTGTCCAGTGCTCTTATCGATCTTGAACTTCATAGCCCGGTCTGTGTCGTCTGTCTGGTTCCCCCTTGCTTCCTTTGAGGCATTCCCCTCAAGTTTTGATTCTTCAGCACCAGTCATAGAAAATATCCGTGGGGATAAGGAAAGTCTAGCTTACAAATTGGGTTCAATTTGGTTTAGGTTACTTTGGTAAAGAAATGATGCATCTAAATTTGGGGCACATTATCCAATAACTCCTGTCCATTTATCTGATCTATATTGGGGTCCTGAGTTCTCACAGGCATATGCATTCTGTTGAAGTGCTTTCCCACAAAGTCCTTTATTTATTTTGACACTAGCGCCCACTCTTTAACACTGGGTTGAGCATTGTCAGTTATAGTTTTGTTCTTCGTGTTTCTCTTAGAAGCCCTCATTTAATTCTTCTCAGGGCTGTCCATACTCTCTACTATAGTCCTGTTTTCAACTGCGGACTCAATGGTCAGTGTAGGGTGGTCTTTTTGTGCTTTGCATGCTTTTGGCTTCATTGGTGCCATCTTTCTGGGTCCCCTTCTGTGTCCCGTATAATAATGGAGTTTTTTAAGATGAAGGTGTAGGGCAGTTTAAGTAGAGGATGTGAGGATCTGGATTTCTTACTACCAATGAGTTGCTCCACTGTTTTTCCTCCACCATCCTTTGCCGCTTTCAGACTAATACCTGGTGTAACTAATTCTGCAACAATGGTTGATGAAGATGACTTTTGTATAGTATGAAAATCCTGTCATCGGAGCGGATGCAAACAAAATAAAAAATAATAATAATAAAAAGAAACCAGCACTTACCTCTACAGTGGGATAGCTGGCTGGCCATGATTATACTGGAATGGCCGAAGAACCTCAAGCCTCAGATCTATTGCTTTTCCTCCCAAATTCTTTACTTCCTTACCCTTTTTCACACTTTTTCAGTCTTCCAAGATGCCAAGGTGTTACCAGTGCTAGACCTCCTGTCTACAGCACCGCCTTACATGTGGGTGGCCCCCTGTTAAGGCTGCTAAGGCTGCAGGACTTGGGCTGCTGGTGATAGGCTCTGGCAAAAGGCGCTGGTGAGGGGGGGGGGGGGGAAAGGAGGGGGGTAGTCCTACCTTAAGCCGGGGACTTTTATCGCCTGCACCTCCCTTTACCTCCCTGACTTGGTATGTGCCTTATGTCTCCCCCCCTTTCATTAGCTTCCCTGGGAGTTTCTACTGCGTCCCAAATTCCTAGTTCTCTTATCTTCCTTAGTTTTTGGGGGCCGACCCTACTCACTCAGGACCCCAAATACAGGCAAGTGCTCCCAGGGCACCCACCAGGCGCCAATTACCGGCCGACCAGCATCATTATTGGGGCTCCCTGGGGTGAATTGCCTACTTATTCAGCTTTTTTGCACTTTCAGCGCTTGCCGCTCTCATGGAATTGAAGTGGTACAGCCTTTCAATGGCTCGGCATCTCTCCTCACGTTCCAGGAGGTGAGCGTGTGACGAGGAGCGCAGTACTGGACTCCGTTGGTCAGCGTCGATCAGCGTTGCACAACCAGCGCAACCTTACTGAAGCAGTCATTATCAGTATAATGATTCTCCTAGCAGAACCTGCTCATGCAAATGGAATGCAACTTGCTTTGTGGGATGATTAAAATGTTGTACCTATAGCATTGTTGAACACCATTGTCAGTTGTACTTAAATTAACAAAAATGGTTTAATGTTAATGTGACTGCCGAATTATTGATTTTTAGAGTAGTTGGGGTCTATCCATTTGTTCCTAAGGCATGTAGATTTCCCTTGAACAAATAGATTTTTTTTTAATGCTCACACACCTAAGTACCGAAACTTCTGTATTCTTGCAGAACTCAATTTACCTTTGTAATATGTACAGCACGTGTGCTGCATGCTCTGTTTAATGTGTTTATCGTTTTACAAGAGAAACATGAACACAGGTAAATATGTTGCCAATAAATACATTATAGTGGTGTGTGCAGGTGACATTATCAAGGGTCAAACCTTGTTTTGTCTCCGTCAGGTACAAGCTTCATTTTACCCTTAGTTTCAGTTGGATTTTTGCTACAAGCAGTATTACACGGGAAAATCAAACATCCTATTATTATATAAGAGAATACTAATGAAAGCAGTTTGTGTTTTCCTGTCTTGATGCATACAAAGCAGTGGAAACAAGCATTGGAAATGCAATAGGTTTCAGATTTGTTTGAGTTAGAGCTAATGGCATTGTAAATGGCAATGTCTTTTAGCCATGTGTTATGGAGTGTATGCATGTGGTGTGTAATGGAATTATGTGGTTTGGATTGGAATTGTTCACCCTGCACCCTGCACACTCACACACTGTTCACCCTGCACACTCACACACTGTTAACCCGGCACACTGACACAGCTCACCCTACACGCTCACACACTGCTCACCCTGAACACTCACACACTGCTCACCCTGCACACTCACACACTGCTCACCCTGCACGCTCACACACTGCTCACCCTACACGCTCACACACTGCTCACCCTACACGCTCACACAATGTTCACCCTGCACGCTCACACAATGTTTACCCTGCACTACTCTGCACTCACTACTCTGCACACTCACTCTGCACTCACTACTCTGCACTCACGACTCTGCACTCACTACTCTGCATTCACTACTCTGCACTCACTACTCTGCACTCACTACTCTGCACTCACTACTCTGCACACTCCCTACTCTGCACTCTGTACACTCACTCTACACTCATTACTCTACACTCACTATTCAGCACCCACTACTCTGCACCCACTACTCTGCACTCTGCACTCACAACTCTGCACTCACTACTCTGCACTCTGCACTCACTACTCTGCACTCACTACTCTGCACTCTGCACTCACTAATCTGCACTCTGCACTCACTACTCTGCACTCTGCACTCACTACTCTGCACTCTGTACTCACTACTCTGCACTCACCACTCTGCACTCACCACTCTGCACTCAATACTCTGCACTCACGCTCTGCGCTCACAACTCTGCACTCACACTCTACACTCACAACGCTGCACTCACTACTCTGCACTCACTACTCTGGACTCTGCACTCACTACTCTGCACTCACTACTCTGCACTCTGCACTCACTACTCTGCACTCACTACTCTGCACTCACTACTCTGCACTCTGCACTCACTACTCTGCACTCTGCACTCACTACTCTGCACTCACTACTCTACACTCACTACTCTACACTCTGCACTCACACTCTGCACTCACAGTCTGCACTCACAGTCTGCACTCACACTCTGCACTCACACTCAATTTGTTTTTTTTAAAAAACATTGTGCCCCGGAAGTGCACCGCGATTTAAACAGCCTGGAGAGTATCAGTCATGAGTCGCATTTCATGCCATTCGGACTCCCAACTCTGACGGACTTCATCAGGCTGCTATAAGTACATTTTGTTTCATCCCTTGGTGTTGCGCACTTTGGTTTTTAGCAGTTTGCACTTGGACGTCGGATGCCGCAACTTATTTACTCATGTTAAACTTTCTGTGCGTTTCAAACACAATGGGTGAAAAGAAGTGATACATTATAACGTAGTCGCTCTGTGAACCATAACGAATGTAATAAACCAATGCCACTCAGACATGCGCTGTGAACACTGCATTTTAAGAGAAGCGCAAGGCCCTTCGCGAGGCCAACACGGACCGTATTTCTTATTCATGATAGGTCCTAAACTCCCTTAAATGACCCATTTTTCCGAATATACCGTGCATATTGTGGTAATAAAACACGTTGCAGTGGACTGCACACATTGCCTACCATTACCAATTCTGAAAAAAGTTGCACGTATGAAACAAAGAAAGCTTTGGCAGGGAGCCAGCATGCGCGCACACACATGTGAAAAAAAGAGTATGCGCATAGACGTGAATGCGCGACGACCATCTGGCTTCAATTAATACAGCCCCTGACAGCTGGTAATTGATGAAATATAGACTTCTGGTGCGCGTCCCCGAACGGAATATGCAGGAAGAGAAGCAGCTCAAAAGCATATGGCCTATTGCGTGCTGGCTTGTAAAAACACAGCCATGCGCGGGCCAATTGACATGCAGCTGCCAAAAATTCCGAACACAATTCACGCGCTTCTCTGGAATGTCTAGGTTAGCTCGGCGAACTGCTCTCTAGAGGACTCTGAAGCCACACCCACTTCGTGGGATGTAGGCCGAGCCCTAAAGATGAAAGAGCACATTGCAATGTTGTGCAAAAATCTGTGACTGCTTAGTTACCTTATCCTTTATAAATCTGAACCAAAGTAACAATGACGTGCAAACGTGCGTGCATGCAGTGACGGCTGACACAGGTAAGCGCAAGCGTGCAGTGGGGCGGGGCAGGGTGGGATGGGAGGGCTGTAAGTCGACAGATGACGGAATAGGTTTAATTAAATAAATAAATAATACATATTCTGTTGTCTGTTGACTCCCCTCCAACACGCCCTGCCCTGCTCCGCCACGCTTACCTGTCCGGGCCGCTGACGCGTGTACGCCCTCCCACCCCAGCCACACACACACTACAATCCTCCCCATAATCCGCAATCATGATCTACTGATCACACCACTATGGGGGTGGAAGGACACACGACTCATGCTCCCTTTGGTATACAAATATGAACTGGGATCACAAACAACCTGCAGGGAGCAGTCCCTAGAATTCACAGAAAGTGAGGGAAAGAGTACAGTTGAACCTACAAATCACACTGGCAAGGGGACAGGAATACACCGACACAGATACAGTGTATAAATCTTCATACCGACTCCAAAAACAGACAGTGCCTAGAATACCTCCCAATGTTTTGTTGACGGTCGCAGAACTTGAGCTTTGTAGAGCACAACCCCATTCAAAAAACGAATTCAACGGCATCCTCCAAACAAGCAGTTACAATGCCAATAGGTCTGCATTACAGGCAAATACCATGGGGAAAGATATGTATTTTTATGGACGCAAAGAACTGTGGAATAAAATTGGTGTGGCTTGAAGATCAGATGACAGTGACACTGTCTAGCACGGCTTACATCTCCATATAGGTTAATGACTGCCCTCCTCCCATCTGTGCTGCTGCCAGAGAAAAACAACATAAATTATCTAAGACACTTCAATAGCATTCCAGTGCCATGTGTGTGCCCCTTAAATTTCAAGATTAGCCAGCTGGATAACTATAAAATAATTACAACTGCGTGGAGGGCAAGCACTTTTTTGTGGACGCACACAACTTCTGTCTGATCAAAACATGTACTCCTGGCTTCCAACATGTGGATGGAGCCTAAGTCCCTTTCTGGTGACACTCAAATAGTTATCTGACCACAGCTGCACTGTCAATCCAGGCCCTGATAAGCAAACAAGAAGGCAGAAAACGGCCCCTGGTGATTTATTCAAATTCTTCTTACCATAATTTAACGAACTATAATCACTTTTTGGGCACATGGATGAAGATTTTCCTCCTTCAAATTTCTAACCAGTGAATTTTTTTTTCTACAACACCAAGTATTCCTCTTAAAATCTGTAGTGCAAAATATGAAGGAAATAAATCACTAAGACCCTCATTACGAGTGGCGTCTTAATTCTGACGGGGTCAGCATCTACCAGACCTATCAGAATAATAAGATCCGCGGGAACACCATGAAACTGTTCCTTTTCACATGATATTTTTGACTGCCAAGACCTCTTTGTGCAAATCTGGGTAGAAATCCAATAATAGTGGGCAAATTAGACTGTGTTACCAACACCCTAGGTAACTCTGGCCCTCTGGAATGTGTTGGTACTGTTAGAATCAGTAACTCTCAGGGGAGGTGAACTAACTCTGCCATTCCTACTTGACAGCATTTTAACCTAAGCATATTACCCATGGCCCAATGAGAGCTATTTCATTCTCCACCTACATGGAGAGTTTGCAATCAGACAGGATTTGGTATATAATTCGCTTGATGTTATTCAGACTTCATTTTTGTACATTGAGATGCTCCAACTTTGAATATCAAATCACTTTCAGTACTCCATTTCAGAAATATTTGTCTTATTCAAGAATAAAATTACTTAGAAATGTTTTAAACCCCATTTTCTTGGAAAATCGGGCACGCCAAAGTACCTGTTCTTCCTTGTGATTAAAAGTTGATGCAGGCGAATGGCACGAAGGAGACATGTGAAAGCATTATTCTAAAAATAATTCATAAGTGCTGACATCTCTGAAAAAAGTGTTACTGCAATGATTTTCTCTTGTCTTTGAAGGTAAAATAATGATATGTAATCTATGCCGTTCAGCAGCAGGGAGGACATCTTACTACAAGCTGTAAATCGAAATCCATGAATTGATTCACATAACTAAATACCAAAATTCCAAAAAGTGTATGTATTAAAAAAATGCTATCTGATAACTTGTACTAATACGTTCAACGTGATACTATGCTAGCTATGTCGAAGCATACACATGCCATTTACGTCTTAATCATACTTACAAAAAGTACAATATCTTACCTGCAGTGCAAAACGAAACCGTACATCATAAAGTGCAAATATACGATAGAGTATGAGAATGCCCCTCACATTAAAATATAACCTTCCTAGAACCTACTGCTTCATATGAGTGACTTTTTGATTCACCTACATGCAATAATGGTGCAATTTTAACCACACTAAAGAGCACATTGCTGAAAGTAACCACGACTCCAGAGGGAAGGCCATGCCATCCAGCGTGCATTCAAAAACACCAACGCACATTTTTACTGTGGCATAGAATGGAATACACCCAGTGACTTTCAAATTAGATGACTCGGGATAACCTTTGTTACCGTGAATATTGACACAATTTAGGCCCATACTAGGCCACTAGAAGCCACGGACAAAGACCTAAATTTGTTTAAAGAAAGGTAAGTGCCAAAGGTTTTCCCAGGAGAGCATCACTAGCAGCACTCACTCCTGGTGTGGCACACTTCAACCACCGGTGCTTTTTGTGATTTAGATTTGAATGGTAGTCCCTTATGGTACACCCCTCTTATAAATACCTTGCCCTAGCAATAAAACTACTCTTAAATTTACATTACTGTTTCCTTTATCAAATTAAATGATTAAACAAAATAGTTTAACGTTAGTTTCACCGTTATTGTAACCCTAACGCAAAATTACATTAAACTACTTTTAATTAGCATCCTCAGGCTAGAAAAAATCCCACTAAATTCAGTTTACATTGAATCAAAACTAAAATTCCCTTAAACTGGCTCCAATCCTAATCCTTTATTATATGTTAATATATATTCATAGGCCACATCCAGTAGCACCTGTTTATGGTTTGCTTTCGTTCCGTTCCCAGCAACAAACTGGTGGCAGTGAGGGCGCTCATCAGATTCCATCTGGGCCCATAACAAAGGCAGAAATTAACAACGAAGGGTAAACAAAGGCACACAGCTTATCACTTTAAAAGTATGTAAGAGAGTCATGATTTGGATTGTATGCAGTCCCTGTACATAAGAGATATACATGCACTATAAGAATGTCAGATATGCTGGTTTGTCACAGTATTTACACAAATAAAATACAGCTATTTTGCTATATTTCTTTGATAGTGCTTCCCATCCAGATGCAGGGTGTCAGAGTGCTTTATATCAAATGTATCCATGATACATTGACAATAAATCATGCAAGCGTGTAAATCAACGTACAAGTTGCATTCCCAAAAACTGTGAGGGTTACAAGGTTTAGTAGTTACAATTTATGAGCTGCAAGTAACAAAAGGATGTTGATGTTGAAAGCAGTAACCCACTTACCTATCTACATGAAATAAAAATCTGCAATTGGCATATTACAGGATGTGCTTTGCATTAATATTCCCTGCGATTTTCTGGCCACACAAAGGTCTCTGCAGCAGGTGCTTAATTCCATAAGATATTTTATAATGCAGACTTTGCAAACAATTACGCAGAATAGATTTAATGCCATGTTTTTCCTAGTTGCCAATTTCTTTGTGGCAGAGTTTTTAAATTGAGGTCCAGATTTTGCATTACCATTTTTGGCACAGCCCTGATGCAAAGTTTAAGTTGTTAAATCTCGTAATGTGCTCAAATGTACTCATGATAGACCTGCTAATCATATATGTGAGGTCTTAAGTTCTGATGTCACTTCTTGTGATGTCACTTATTGTGAGGTCATGGGTGGTGATGCCACTTCCTGTGAGTTCATATCCTGAGAAGCCACATTTGGTGTCATGCACCATAATGTCACCCGCTGTGATGTCAGACACAATGCTGTCACTTGCACACTGCCTAACTGGTTACCCCCCCCCCCCTTCCCCGCTTCTTAGGACCGAAATCCAGTGGTTGCATATGTGATGTTTGTTCAGGTCCGAATTTATCCACTTTGTAGATATAAGGGGCAAAGGGTATTCCAAAACAAAGTGCTCATTCAGCTCCCTAGTAAAGGAGCAGCACATGCAGCCTTCTCATAAAAACCTTGGTCACCCTAAGTCATTAGTCTTCAAACTTTTGAATGTGCAGCAGAATGACAAACATATTTATGCGCCATTTTTCTAAATAATTGTTAGCTCTAAAAACAGTCATTAATTCAAACATTGTTATGCTGAGTTATCTCTTTTTAAAATTAAATCAAGTACATGATTGACAACATGCTGCTTTCAGCCTGGTCTACCAAAACGGTATAGGTATCCTCAGAGTAATTGTTTATCATAAAATAAGTGTAGGGACTTTTAGAATTATTTGGAGCTCCTCTTTTGACACCTACTCCCAGGCAGGTCATCCATGACAAAAGATGTTGTGATGGCTCACTACAGTGTGGCTTACTGACACTCTTTTTGTTTAACTCTCAAAAGACAGCACTGTTTCCGTTATGATGTTCACTGAGGCCAGTGCCTGAGCTCACCCCTGTGATCAATTCAGGCCCCCGGGGGCACCCCAGTTTGAAAACCAATGTGCTAAATTTCCATATCAACAGCAACAGGTATGTTCCTCATGTAAATGGTAGATAAAGACATTTCATTTGCGGCTCAGATGATATTCAGATAGCTGACCATACTTGTTAGATACAATCTCTGTAAAGAGACTAAATCTGCCAGATTAGCAACGTCGTATCTGCAGAAACTCATTCCAGTTGGCAACATTAAACATAAATGTTTACCACAATATTCAGAACACAGCAGGGAGGGATGTCCTACTTGGGGTTCTGGACATATCACAGACAGAATTCCCATAGACTGACTGCACACTCTTTGGGAACTGATTTTCTTTCTTCTAAAAATCAGCCTTATGATTAATACCACGTAGCTCAAAGGTACAAAAGGACTATGCCACTGCCTCCTCTATCATTCTAAAGAGAGACAAGTAGTCTTGCCTCAAATTTGTGAGCTAATGATGAATTCTGCGTGATTATCACTTGCTTCTTCTTGAGAACGTTTCCTGGAAGTGAGTGCCCAAGAAATTGAAGTGTTTCACATTATCATTAGGGTTTACACTCCTTGTGTTCTGACTCTGAAAGCTCTTTGTGAGAGGTGGGGATAGTTGGGGGGGGGGAAGGGGCAGGGGTTATGATCAGGTATTCCTCTCGGCTTTCTTCATTTCAAGGCACTTAAAGGTGGTATACGAGGCACATTCCTCTGAAGTGCTGGCTTCATCACCAAACTGATTTTCTTTAAATGGAAGGGAATATGTGCAGTAAAATATGTCCAAGAGTTTTTAATGATTAATTACAGATGGGGTAGTTTGGCAGGATAGGAACACTGCTGGAATTTCAGTTGGGCCACTTTATTTAGAGGTGTGAAAACATCCGGGTTTCTGATGAAGGTACCTCTGCTCCCTCTGCTACTGGCAGCCTTTGACACAAAGGTTAATCCACTACAGGGCCACCGTTTTACAGTGTTCGCTTCACTGCACTATTTAATGCATTGTGTAAATGTCACTGACTTTTTTCCATTATTCCCTTTCAAAGACATTTTCAACAGTTGCCTGGGGTGTATCATAACATCAGTACAATTATTGCAGACAATTTACTTTCCTTTGTCAATGTGAACCACAGAAACCATCTAGGTCTTGATGTAAAGCGAAATTCATTTTCAATGGTAGGGGTGTCTTATAATCGCACGTGTAGAATGCTTCCACATATAATCTTTTTTGTGTTAACCTAAGTGCTAGGATCTTGAAATGTAATAGCATAAATGTGATGTGTTTAGGCCAAGATGTAGCATACTTGAAGAATTAGGGGCTGGTTACAATGACGGGCGGATCGCCGCCGTAGGCCTTGCGGTTCCAATCCGCCGGCCATCGTAACCTGATTTACCCACCGCTGGATTACGATGGAGGTGGGTAACGCGGCGGACGGAAAGTCCGTTTGCCACTTTTCAGCCGGTCGGCAATTGTTACGATTGCCAGCTGGGCAGAACTGGGGCACATATATGGTGGCAGTGCCTAGCAGGCACTGCCATCCATATTATGATGCTGGGTTTTAAAGGCCTTTCCATGGTGGTGACGCCGCCATGGGAAGGCTGGCAGTGATTTGCTTTGGGGGCCCGTTGCAGGTCCATGAGGGGTTGGGGGTGAGGGACTGCACTTGGGGGGTACCCATGGTGCCCCCTTACATTGCAATGCACAAGGTGCCAGGCACCGTGCAGTGCCTGCCACGTTGTGAATGGCAATGCACAACATGGCATTTTACGATTGAGGCGGGTGCGACTGCCAGCAGCACCCTCTGCAATTTATTTATTTATTTTATTTATTTATTAATGCCATTTGTAGAGCGCGAACAATTACCCTTGGGCGTCTCGGCGCTAAGAATGCAAAATGTCTCACCATGATCAGGAAATACGGAGATGTGGATTACTGATTGAATAACCATGTTTTCAGTTTTTTTCTGAACTGAAGAAGTGTGGGACTTGTTTTTATATGGTTAGGTAAGGTGTTCCAAAGTCTGGGGGCCGCAATTAAGAAGCGGCGATCGCCCCAAGAGACTGTTCGGCTTCGTTGAACCACTAGTTGATTAAGAGAAGTGGATCTGAGAGTTCTGGATGGGTTGTAGGGAATCAGTTGATTTTTAAGAAATCGAGGTCCTTGATCCTGTAGAGATTTATATACTGTACACAGAGATTTAAATTTTACCCTGTTGTGGATGGACAGCCAGTGGTAGCTTTTGAGCGTGTCCGAAATAGGTGCAAACTTAGGTTTTTTTGACAGAACGCGAGCGGCAGCATTCTGCACGGTCTGTAGTTTTTTGGTAACTCTGCTCTGAGCATTGAGCAGTAGACCATTACAGTAGTCTAGTGATGTAAGCACTAGAGAGGTGACTAATGTTTTTGCTGCTGAATCTGGTAAATAAGGTGTGATTTTTCTTACCATTCTAAGCTTGAAATGGGCGTTAGCTGCCACCTTGTTTGCATGGGCCATAAAGTTGAGCTGGTCGTCGAAAGTAACACCTAGGTTTCTAACTTTGACCGTGGGGCTGGGAGGTGTGCCTAAGTCCGATGGCCACCAGGTTGCCGACCAGGCTGGGGATAGATTACCAAAGATGACCACCTCCGTTTTATCGGAGTTAAGCTTTAGGCAATTCTTTGTCATCCACTCGCCGATAACAAACATCCCACTTTGGAATCTCTCTGCCACCCTCTGTCCATCGCCCTTTATAGCCAGCACCAGCTGAGTGTCATCAGCGTATGAGGTTAGGCCCATCCCGTGTGCTTTGATGACACTAGCAAGGTCCGACACATATATATTAAATAGTGTCGGACTTAGGGATGAGCCTTGGGGTACCCCACACGGTAGCGACAGATCAGCCGACTGGAAGGGGCCCACTGTGACCACCTGAGTTCTGTTGGCCAGAAAGGAAGCAAGTAAGTCCCTAGCCGTGAGCGTAATGCCCATCCTCTCGACACGGTCGACCAAGATCTTATGGTCAACCGTGTCGAAAGCAGCTGACAAGTCTAGGAGAACTAGCAGAGCAGTTCCTCCCTGATCACGGATGACTCTTATATCATCAGCTGCTTTGATGAGAGCGGTTTCTGTGCTATGATGTTTGCGGAAACCGAACTGCGTATCATCTAGCAGGTTGTTGTTTTCTATATAGGCTGATAGCTGCTGGTTCATAGCCTTTTCTATGACCTTGGCTAGAAAAGGGAGACTTGCTATAGGGCGATAGTTTTTTAATTCACCTTTATCTAACCCAGGCTTTTTGAGCAGAGGCTTGACCAAGGTATTTTTTAGTGAATCAGGGTAAGATCCAGATGCCAGAATTATATTACAGACCGCGGTAATAATGGGGATGACTGTATCTGGTACAGTGGCGAGTACGGAAGTTGGGCATGGATCCAGGGCTGAGCCAGCTTTAATCGTTGTTACTATGCCCTTAATTTGGTCAGTGGTAAGGGGGCTAAAACAGGTCATGGTGGTATTGGAAATAACCATGGAAGTAATAGCACTACTACTGGCCTGATCTAAGTTGAAGGCTTGATAGATGTCATTAACCTTTGCAAAAAAGAACTCCGATAAAGCATCACATAGTGCTTGCGATGGTGGTGGGTTAAGATCCGGGGCATTGCCTGCAAGGGTTTCGGCAATGTGGTATAGCTGTTTGCTAGAATTTTTAGCAGTTTCTATATGACGTGTGAAAAAGTCTTTTTTTGCTGCTATTATCATAGCTTTATAAGTAGCCAGGGCTTTCTTATATTTTTCCTTATTTTCACTACCATAAGTTCTTCGCCAGTGTCTTTCGCTGTTCCTGGTTAACTGTTTTTGGATTTTAAGTTCAGCCGTATACCACAGAGCTTTAGGCGTATTTCTATTTTTAGATATTGATTTGGTGGGTGCCAACTGAGTCGTGGCATCACCCAGCCACTTTTGGAATTGGTTAGTTGCGGTAGTGGGGTCAGTGGATAATTCCGGCGTTGTGGAATTGAGAAGCAACGTTAGGTCATTGGGATTAATGTCCTTCCATGCTTTAAACGTGCCCTTTTTTACAGGGGCCGCTTTTATTCTCTGAGAACCTTTGATGGTGAGTCTGCTAAAAATGACTGAATGGTCTGTCCAGGTCATAGGGAGGACTGAAGTAATACGCAGTCCTTCCACATTTGTAAAAATTCCATCCAGCGTATGGCCTGCCTGATGGGTGGGAGTTGTAACCAGTTGTCTGAGGCCTATTATGTCTAGGTCAGCTACGAGGGTTGTGGTATCCCTATCACTGAAAAGCTCTAAATAGAAATTGAAATCTCCCAAAATCGTAGTAGAGTCTTCTGATGCTATAGACTCAGTGATGTTGCTGAGATTTGCGAGAAACGCAGATCTTGTCCCAGGGGGTCTATAGATCAGTGTTCCCTTAAAATTATAGGTGGGGGATAGTTTTATATCAAAAAGCATGGCTTCGCATGAGTTGATAGGAATAGGCGAGCAGCGGACTTTAAAATGGTCTCTCGCTATGATAGCTATCCCTCCTCCTTTTCCTATGGGCCTGTCTTGTCGGTAGGCATTATAACCTGGGGGGACTGCCGTGACATAGTCAGGGGCAGATGCCTCATCGGACCATGTCTCTGTAATATAGAGCACATCTAGATTAGAGTCACTAATGAGGTCAGCTATATCCTGGCAGTGTTTGCCCAGGGAGCGCGCGTTAATAAGTGCCATGGAGACATATGTGTCAGCCTCAGTAATGAAGGATTTGATATCCATGATTGGGTTGGTAAGCACTGACGGAATATTACAGTGTGAACATTGTATAAGAGGTGCCGACTGTATGAGGGATACATCGAGTTTAGTGCACAGCGGGGCATAAGATGGACAAATCTCCAGAAGTGCGTTACGGGTGTAAGAGAGGCGAGGGGCAGGGGTTATGGCCCTAGGCCCGGTCCCGGCGCGGCCGGGCGCAGACGGGCTTGCCTTTGGCGCGCCTTCGGCGCGCCGCCGGCGCGGACGGGCGATGATGTTGTTTTTATTCATACTTTGGGCGGGACGGGAGGAGGGTGGGAGGGGCGCAGAGCTCTCGGCCAGCCTTCCCAATGGAAGATGGCGGCCAAGTTAAATGCAAAGCTTCCCTGCGCCTAGATACAGCGGCGCTGTGGAGGGAAGTTCGAGCCTCAGGCGAAGTGATCTCGCTTCAGCGAAGACAGTACTGTAAAAACGCTCCAATTAAAATATATACAGAGTAATAAAAACAATTCGTGTCTTTATCGTTTTTACCAATTTGAAATGTGGCAGAGGTGCAAGGGAGCACAAACAGACCTCCGGCTTCCGCCTCAGAGGGAAACAACTGCAATCACTAAGGATCGCTAAAGACGCTTTTTAAATACCCTGGGAGGGCGGGAGGGGCGCAGAGCTCTCGGCCAGCCTTCCCAATGGAAGATGGCGGCCAAGTTAAATGCAAAGCTTCCCTGCGCCTAGATACAGCGGCGCTGTGGAGGGAAGTTCGAGCCTCAGGCGAAGTGATCTCGCTTCAGCGAAGACAGTACTGTAAAAACGCTCCAATTAAAATATATACAGAGTAATAAAAACAATTTGTGTCTTTATCGTTTTTACCAATTTGAAATGTGGCAGAGGTGCAAGGGAGCACAAACAGACCTCCGGCTTCCGCCTCAGAGGGAAACAACTGCAATCACTAAGGATCGCTAAAGACGCTTTTTAAATACCCTGGGAGGGCGGCAGGGGCGCAGAGCTCTCGGCCAGCCTTCCCAATGGAAGATGGCGGCCAAGTTAAATGCAAAGCTTCCCTGCGCCTAGATACAGCGGCGCTGTGGAGGGAAGTTCGAGCCTCAGGCGAAGTGATCTCGCTTCAGCGAAGACAGTACTGTAAAAACGCTCCAATTAAAATATATACAGAGTAATAAAAACAATTCGTGTCTTTATCGTTTTTACCAATTTGAAATGTGGCAGAGGTGCAAGGGAGCACAAACAGACCTCCGGCTTCCGCCTCAGAGGGAAACAACTGCAATCGTTAACAACAATGTTAAAATGCCTGATGTGACCGCTGCGGTTGCATCATAATTGGGGTGGCGGGACATCCGCATGGCAGGCGGGCGGTCCCGTTACCGCTAGGCTGGCTGACGGACTTAAGTCCGCCCACCATCCTAATCACCCCTTAAGTGTCAAAAAACAAATGTAACCAGAAGAGAACATTACCTGAAATGTTTGTGTTGTGCAGCTGACAATCATTTATTATTGAATGTGCTTATTAATTGTGTTGCTTTATTTGCAGATGGAATGATTAACTGAATATGTCTTAATTTCTATACAATTTTGTAAAGCGCATGTTCATTTCTCTTATGTTAGCTTGATCTTTTAGGCCTGAACGACATTTTCCCTGGAAGCTCTTGCATTAGAATTAAGTGTTGAATTTCATGTGCACATTGGATTCTGCTCTTTCTCACATTTGTGTTGCAGGCGGAAGAAGCATCCTTGTTGTTAGTTAGAATAAAGTCTTTGTTTTAGGAGTTAAGCAAGGAGAGTAGAGGATACATTGGGAGTTGATGCTGATGGAGGCAAGATGGCATCTGAGTAACTCGCCCGCATTCACCACTCCTCACCTTACTCATGGGGAAATCGGCATTTTATCCTGTAGGCTGAACAATGGACCGCAGATTGGATCTGCAGTAAGGCAGATGCTGAAACTGGTACGAATGATAAGACTATAGAACCAGAGGATCTTAAACAGTGGGTAGGGGGCCATACTACCCTCTCGGTGGCCGTGGGCATTGCTTTCCCAAAACTAGGTATATCGGAGAGGGTTGTATCTCTAACCGGGCAGGGGATTCTTTTCTATCACTGAAGACTCTGATTCTTTACTACTAGATGTAGAATCCTCAACCCCTACACCGTCATGCTCGTCAGAAAGTGATTCCTCAGGCAACTCTGTCGTTCCTTCTAAATGCAAAAGCCAATCTAGCGGTCGAAGGGACAACAGAAAATCTTCATAGTATGGGGAAAAACATGCAAGGACTGGTGAGTGTGTCGAGAACCGATATGAGGGCTCACCTAGAAAGGATACCCCGAGCTGAGATGGGACTATTCATCAGTTCAGTTACTTGGTCAACAAGAAAGGGGTCCAGAACACATTGGGCAGGTACTTAGTGGCAATGGCAAACCATCATCATCGGTCATTCTGGCAGCCATTAAACAAATGCAAGAGGAGTTTAGGAATAATAACAGGCGTGCTAGGCAGGCTATAAAAAAGCTATAAAAATTTGTCAGGAATATAAATAAGACCTGCTCTGAAATTTCCGACAGGTTGTTTATGTTTGAAGCACGGACAAAGACCTTGGAAGCACAGGTAGCCGAACTAAAAATGCTACGTATCTCTCAAGACCCCAAACTCACTGACATGATTTGGAAGCTTGAGGAACAAGAAAACAGGCAAAGAAGGAATAACCCAAGACTGCTGGGATTTCCTGAGGGGGCTGAAGGGGGAGACCCAAGAAGCTTTGTAATCAAGCTCCTGAAAGGTGCCTTTCCCGGACTTGTGGGATGGGACTGGGAGAAGGAAATTCAGAGGGCTCACACGTTCCCCCTAAATCTAAGAACACAGCAAAGCAGTAATACCTACCCTTGGTGGATCCTGGTGTATTTTGGCAATTTTTTGCTAAGGAAGAGTATATATGACTGGGTTCCCCCTAACTCGAAAAAGGAGTTTGAGTGAGTCTCATAGTTTGCCCATCCTGATTTTGCAAATGCCACTGTAGAGCGTCAATGGTGATTAAGACAGCTGTTTTCCCCCTTCCAGAAGCTGGGGGCCAAGGTTTTTTTTACAAAATATAGCTAAGTTCATAGTGGTTTTAAAGAGGCGTACTAGAAGTTGTTTTCAGAGGTACAGGCACAGGAATATCTGGATGAACTGATGAAAGGTATAAGATAAATAGTTAAATAAGAGGATTTGGTACGGCAAGAGTGGTGAGGAAGAGAAAAAGTATACACATAAAGGGGGACTAAAAAGAGGAGAAAAAGGGAAGGATAAAAAAAATAAGATCGAGAAGGTGGAAAAGAAAGAGGGAAAAAGAAAATAAAAAAAGAAAAAGGTTCAAGGGGTTTAAGGGACTAGGGTTGCCTTATTCTTGATGAGGTGGAGGGTGGGGAGGTGGAGAAGTGGCTCCTGTGACATGGAGGCCATCACTCAAGCTAGGCTGGCTGCCTATTTCCAACTTGATTTCTTTAATCCCCGATGTTCTTAATAGAATCTGGTAGTACAGTATTAATCTGATCTTTGAACCCCCTGTGGTTTTAAAAGAATTTGGTAGCACAGCATCAAAATGTTGAATATTCTACATAAAACTCTACAAACTACTTCACCTCATTCCGAGTAACGAGTAGGTCTTACTATATAAAAAAGAATAATAATCCTAGCATTACTACACACAAATCCGTCTAACATACTATGTTTAGTGATGCTCCTACTTTTAGTAATGGTGACCTGGATGAGCTGACAATTATGATAATTCCTGATTTTGCCACCTAAATTATGTCATAATCTCAGGAAGTTTATCTATGTATATTATTCAGTTTCACAACCCCTATGTACAATGTAAGTAATCTCCTAATAATTAACACGATCGGATGTTCAGCCCGATAATTCAAAGATGGCCGCCGTCTTTTTCCAATGCGAGTGGCCGTCTTCGAACTATACGCGCGGTCTAGCTTCAAACCCGGAAGCAAGACGAACACCGGGGAAGTATAATATTCATTTCTCCCGGCATGAGAAAGCGATCGCCGGTCTCGAAGGGGAGCCGAGTAGGTTTACCGCCGAGATAATACCTCGTAACAAGTAAGATCTACCCTAGCACCTTGAACAGAAATGTGACTTTCACAACGCGTTTTTCGAAGCGCGTGTGTCTTTATCATAGATACATTTTGGAACCTATAACAGCTTCTGATTACTCCACTACTAGGTGATTACGGGGATATATGTTCTTCCCGCGATTGACCATGAGGTTCAGTTCAACCCTGTAAAAAGTATGAATTCTTCCTCTATATGTTGTGTTTTGTCCGTTTTGTTATGTGTTGGACCCACAGACCATGCCACAAAGTGTGTTGGTTAATTTAAAAACTTAGCCACAGATAATGCACGCAGGGTGCTCCTTCAGATATGGGGATCACTCGGTTTTGAAAAATGTGTGTGGAATGGGTGAAGGTGTACATACACTATCACAAAGTAGTTTATTGAGACACCAAGCTAATGAAAAATGCTATTCTTAATATGATAACATCATTGGATAAATGGATATTGTACCACTAACATTGGAAGTATTTTTCTCCACAGATTTACCAAAGAATTGCAAAGATAAGAGTATGTATATTCTAATATTAATGTAGGCATACCTTTCACTTTTTGTTTTTGTTTGGAGTGCCACTCACAGGGCTGGACCCTGGAGTAGTCCTGAGGAAGAGCTGTGGGGTACAGCTCGAAACTAGTTGACACGCTTACCAGATACTGAATTCCATAATAGAGTCAGTTTTTCTGGTAAACCACCCCATTTTTAATATATCCACTGGGGGCCAGAATAAAGTTAGTTTAGCCCACTAGCAGGATATTTTTAATTCTTTCACTCCATTTCATTTTCCCCTTTCTCTCACACTACACGACACATAGTCTTCATATACAAGTGCTCCTTCGCAATCGCGATAGTCGCAGCACGCCTCAACCCGCAGCTGGGTTGAGAAGCCCCAATGATGAAGCATGTCACCGTGAGGAAACTCAGGTGAGTGAGGGGACTATAAAGAAAAAGTTTTCTTTCCCTGTTTCTGAAACAGACCTTAAAGTGTCATGTTCCAGTAGTTAGCCAGGTTCTCTGGATCTGAAGTCTTCAGATCTTTTTTGAATAAGTAATGCCGTGGAGGGCGAACCTGGTTGATCTCTCCCTCTACCTCCCCCTGTTTAGTATTTCATGCCTATTGGATGGGTAATGTTTTTGGTGTGGAATTTTTGGGGAAGAGGGTTGGGGGAAAGGGGGAGAAAGGGTGGAGGACCCCATGCGCTTGTAATAAAAAGGGGCAGGATTGATGTGTTAGGTAGGAGCATTAAGCTGTTTGGAAAAATGGTTGTTTATGTACCACAAATTAAGGATCAGACAGTCATTTTGTCTTTGTACAATAGATTAAATAGGTGATATACAGAGTATACGCATTGCCTCTATTAACATCTGTGGTCTGATTGACCCTAGAAAAAGATCAAAAGTTGCAATGGGTATACAGGTCCTGGAGGCTGATATTGTATGCCTTCAGCAAACACACATAGAGGCCTCACAAAGGAATACTTTAATGACTATGGGATATAATCTTGTTGGGGCAACCTCACAAGGGGCACATAAGGGAGGAGTTGCAATTCTGGCTAAGGGAAATTGGTTCCAATTTACATAGGTGGCTGCTGATACTCAGGATCGACGGGCAGTGGCTGTTTGTCAAACCACGAGTGGTGACAAGTTTACACTGGGTACAATATATGGGAGTAGCTTGGATAATCCCACTGTGATTGAACAAATATCCAGTGAGTTGATATCTCGCCCTCTTCCTATTGTTATGTGTGGAGATTTAAATATCAACCTCCAGAGTGATTGGAACATGCAGGCTCAGTATCTTTATACAGGTCGAGCTCTAGGAGTGTTTAAAGTCCTAGAAGGGCTGCCCATGGAACATAAGGGCTGTCCGATGTTTGGGCCAGAATGAAATCAGTAGAACATGGATATACATATTTTTATGCTCCATGTACTACGCACGCTCGTTTGGACTACTTTTTTTTATTTCAAACTCCCTTCTTAGCTCCTGTAAAATCGAGAGATACCCTAGGGCCCTCTCTGATCACAACCTGTTGGTGCTAGAAATACAGGGAATGGGAGGAAACCTAGATATGCCTGGAGCATCGAACGTTCGCTTCTCACCAACCAAGATTACTATACATATATTAGTAACTGGATCCCAAAATTCTTTAAAGAAAATACAGATAGCACTGCATTGAGTATAGTATGGGATACATGTAAGGCCTGCTTAGGGGGTCAGATGCTTAGATGTTCACTGAATAGGGTAAAGACAGAGAAGCAACTCATGTAGACTGAACAAGATAACTTAGCCTTAGTTGAGGAGAATCTGATAAGAGTGATACAAAAAAGAAGGGATGTCAAAGAAGCCATCTTCGAGTAATGTCAGCCAGGGCCGTGATAGATGCAATATTTGAGAATAGGGTGGCAGAAAAGGATACGGCTTGGAAGGAGAGGACTTATGAATGTAGTGACCATTTGGCTGAAAGGGCTGAGAAACGAGATCCGAGAAACTCGGGATCCTAATCTGGGGTTAATCTCAGACTCAAATGGAATTAGAAGTGCATTTCAAACTTACTATCAGGCTCTGTATTCCGAAGATAGGGGGAGTACTGTATCATCCATAGATGAGGTCCTTCAGACAGTAGCCGCAAACAATTTATCGTCTATCAAGAGGGAGGTCACTGTTGTGCTTCATCATGTGCCGATACAGTTCATATGTTTCCTACCTGTGCAGTACTGGATATAATCAATGGTAAGTAAAGTGACCAGGGCACTACTTAATAGTGAAACTAAATGCCATCCCAATGTCAAGAGAAAGTGATTTGAATTCACAGAGATCCAGACACTATTCAGCAGGGAATACATACACAATAATTAGATTACTCAAATTCCACCAGACTCAAGAATGTAATATCAAACGGCTTTATTCATAAGCATAAAAAGTCTTGTTAACACATTTCCGATCACAATAAAAAACAGTCAGATTCAATAATCCCTAAACATAAAAATCTAATATACTTTAAAAACTGTTCATACTCAAAACAGTACAGTAAGAGCTAATTAACTGCTTCCATGGAATAAATGTGTGGATCGTAAAAACAAAAAATCCACTTACAATAACATCACATTATACACTAAAACATACATAACAAAAAAAATATATAATAATAACTAACTGGGATGTCCTACTGTACAGTTCAGAGTACTGTTACATAACCTGATCCAACTCGTTAGGTAGAGTTCCAATTATTATTATAAATTCTTTTATATTTTTGGCAATAGTCTCTCTCATGGTTGGATTCAGTACATAAACAACAGCAACAACAGCATCAACGCGATATAGGGGTCGTGGACATCTAATCCCCACTTTGTTCAAGACAACAAAGTGTATGAATGATTGACAACCTCCCTTGCAGATAAAAATGACATGCAGATCAAAATTAAAAGGGGACGAGGGAAGGAGGTAAATATACATAAATACATTTTAATCAATACTACCCCAATTCAATATACAGTTTTATACAAAGCAGAATAGTACTATCTGTACAGTTTTCTAGATTTATATCAGGGAAGGTACTCCTAGCTTGGACCTAACAACCCCAATAACAGAAGCATACTCAAATTTGCCACCTAGGGCAGCTATGGAATACAATCTTTAGGTATGGTGGGTCATAGTTAATAACTTTTAAATCAATCCATTCATACTCTATTTACAGAACCCTAAGTTCTCCTCCCATTCACTTCTAACCATATTCTACCAAAGTAAGTCTCCAGTCACCTCAAATGAATGATGTACTGCTTAGTGGTGTTAGAGTGATGTATTTTGATTAAAATCACCCGTCAATCCTTTCTTTTATTGTGTCACAGGATTTTTAATCATCAATTCTAAAAAAAAGGATATTATATTTGTGTAAGTATTACATAGTTTGATAATTTAAAGTTCCTTTTTATATAAAGTTTTCTAGGTAACATGTTCTTCATATCAATCGGTACATAAATCTGTCATGACTTGAACTTATTGTGCCCATGTATAGGTATATCTTGTATCCATACGTGTACAAGCGTTAAAAAAAGTAATAGATGCCCCACCCTAGAAATGGCATCTCTAGCATAAGGCTACCATTTCATTGTAAAGGGAGGTATGCACGCAGCTAAAGGGAACAGTCTCTGCCCTTTCTTACACCGGTGTTATCCCCTGCCGCACAGGTTAAGTATAACCGGAACCCAACGCGGCTTGCAACAGTGCCTCTAGAAGCCTAATGATGTAACCCAGGTCCTCCATATGATTCCTTACACACTCTCCTCACGCTTTCTAGCGCCACGCTTAAAGAGCTCCTTCCGTCAGCAACGACGTACGTTGAAGGAACTGCTCTTTTTAAAGCAATGATGACCCGGAAGTGTATACTTTAAATACACAGGTACATCTTGTTTCCAAGGCGGCCATCTTAACCTGCCTAGCTAAAAATGTTTGATACACAGGTCCATCTTGTTTGTAAGTTGGCCATATTAACCTGCCTGGCTCGGAATGTTAAGGACATGTTTCGTATATAGTATTGCCCGGTACAGTCGGAGAAAAAAGGGTGGGGATGATACCATCCTTCTTCAGGACCACGATTGACAATTAAAAATCGAATTTAATATTTGACCCCCTAATCTTCAACCATTTATATGAAAAGTGAAAATATATCAACAATATCTATTTGCAAAAGATTGTATTGGCTAGCAATATCGAGATTCATTTCCATTTAAAAACCACATAGTAGGTAACCATATATCATTTGCTGTTTGATGGATTACCAGCATATATATATATATATATATATATATATATATATATATATATATATATATATATATATATATATATCCTTAATCCAAAAGGGATCCTTCTTGAACGGTTCCCGTAGTCAGGTGGCTAAGCATGGGCGAATTTTGCGGATCTCGCGTTCGCGAATTTTGCGGATTTGCGAACTCGCAATCCGCAAAATCCGCGAATTCCCGCGAATTTGCGGATTTTTTTTTTTGTGTTCGCCCGTGTTTCTGCCAGTTCGTGAGGGTTTTTACAATTTCGCAATTTGCGAACTTACCTGTCGGGTCGCAAGTTTTGCGAACTTGTTGTTTCTACGTGTCCAGCCTGTTTGGGACACTCTTCTTCATCACTGCCACTCTCTGTCACCACTGCCACTCTCTGACTACTCATGCCACCCTCTGGCCCACCCATGCCACCCTCTGTTTCATCACCACACCCTCTGGTTGTCCAGTGTACATTATTTTCGGCAAAGCAAAGCACACCTTCCCTGCCTCAAGTGACCTGAATTAATTTGGGGCTGATTAATGTGTCACAGAATATTTTTTTAGCTGGCACCTGCTTCCTTAGTGCGCCCTGATTAGTGATCTTTTGCACTTGCTAAGTGCTTTCATTGTTGCAAAATTAGTTACAACACCTGCCCTGCCCCAACTGACAATAATGAATTAGGGGCTGATTAATGGATTTTAACTTCCAGCCTGGCTCCTGCTTGTCTCCCTTAGCTGTAATTCAGGACCTTTGTGGCATATGTGTAACTATTCTGAGGTTCAGAGCAGGGTCACATAATAGTTGCAACTGGCAACTGAACTCTGGAGGGGCCCCTCAGGAAGCACTACAGGAAATGGCTACTAATGATGAGCCTGAACTTTTGAACCTGGTAAGTAGTTTCAGTTTTGCTAAGATCGTATTTCTGCAATTTAGCACTTATTCGCGGGGCGCGAAGTTGTACTGGGAAGCCGCGAACTCACGCGAACAGTGCGAGCAGTGCGAGCAAAATCCGCTGCTCGTGGATTTGCGGATTTTGCGGGAGATTCGCGAATCTCGCGGATTGCGAATTTCCCGAAAATCCGCAAAATCTGCGAGCGGAACGGATTTTCCGCCCATACCTACAGGTGGCGCATGTGCCGGCAGGACCCCAAAGCCGGTAAATTTGTGCACAAATTTCAAAGGTTCCCAGAAAGGATTAAATGCGCACTCGCCGGGAACAGCTTGTTACACGCCCAAAGTGCCCACCCTGAGAGCCTGAAATGGAGTATCCCCTATGGGGAGCTCCTAAGAGCAAAACGCAACTGCAGCGAGGAAAACCTTTATGAGTTGGAAAAAACCACCTTGCTTAAAAGATTCAGGGAAAGAGGTTATCCGGAATGGGTTCTCAACAAGGCAGTTACCAAAGTCAATGAGAAAACAAGAGAAAGTACACTAGAACCAAGAATAGCCACAACAGAGACAGAGTCTATCACAAGGCTTATTACCACGTTCAATGAGGACTAGAAGTAAACAAAGTACTAGATGATAACTGGAATGTCCTTAAAAGTGATAATATCATAGGTCCGACGATAGGGGACCGCCCTTCTGTCACATATAGAAAAGGCAAGAGCTTAAGGGACATCCTAGTGAAAGGTGATATCAGCCCAAGGAACAGTGTGAGTACACATAATCTAAAAGGCTTCTATCCCTGTGGACACTGTCGTGCATGCAAAGACAGTACCATGGTGAAATAAGTAGAAATTCCTGGCGCGAATAGGAGACATACCATTAAACAATTCTTGACATGTAGCAGCAATTATGTAGTATATGTCTTGGAGTGCCCATGCAAATTAAAATACGTGGGGAGCACCATATGTATGGTGAAAAAACGAGTCCAGGAACATCTTCGGGCCATTACAAATGTTGATAAAAACTACCCTATTGCGCGCCATTTCCAGTCACACCATCAATCCAACAATGCATTTCTGAAATACTTTGCCTTAGAACAAGTTCATACAAGTGGTAGAGGTGGCAACAGACTTATAGCCTTGAGAAAAAGAGAATCCAAATGGATAATGGAACTCGAGAGTACATTCCCGGGTGGGCATAACCTGGATGAAGAGCTAGCAACCCACCTACATGATACCTGAACATAAGAACCAAAAAACCTTGCTGTTGTAAATATGTCTGTTTCAATTGTAAATTGATGATGTACATATATTTATATAGGGTTATTTAACCTTGTTTTAACATTCATTCTCCTTCTGTTTATATTTTTTTCAGGAGGAAAAGGAAGGGGCTTCCTCACATTTCACTTTTTAAGATGCACGGTTCCCTACCCTTTTTCTTCAAATGACAAGACCTTCAGGAAGGTAGAGGTTAAGGAAAAGGCCACTATTATTATTACTATTATTATCACTTGAGGACTTATTTAGCATAATCATTCACTTTTTAGATCATATATATATGTTTTTTCATGCAATATGGAAAGTACATTATAATAAATGCTAAATATTATTTTTTCATTTTTTTTATTTTTTCATTTTGTCATCCTCACAATTATACACAGTGGTAAATTTGTGGGTGAAATGTAATGATTTAAGAGGCTATGATACTATTGCCAGTTGGTGCGGTACAGCAATTTCTGCAGTATAAACGAATTATGAACTGGGGTGCAGGCACTAGACCAAATTCATATTAACTTTACCGTCACTAGTGCGAAAGCATAACTATGTTGATTTCAATGAATTGAAAGGATGTATCTGAGCGCACATGACCAGGCTATCGCTGTTTTTTCTTTACTGTTAGGAATACAAGATTGATCGATTATTGCAAAAAAATGTTGGCATATAGTTACAGCATACGTTGTGAGAAATGTTTACAATGAAAAAAATGGGAATTTTTATCCCAAAATGTATGTTTTCTTACACTCCAATTTATAGTTTGTTTGAAATATAGGCGTAAAATAACAGTCTATGCAATAATGTATAACATGAGGATACCTTTAATGTTATAATAGCAGTATTGTGCTGTGGATACTCCTTTCTAAGATGGGCGCCAGGTTCTCATGGCAAAATAGATACCTACAATGCCTCTTTTGTGTTTAGTCACCAAAATCACTTGAGATCTTTATTTATGCACGTAGCGGTAGACATGCAAAATCGGGTGATCAAGAGACCGGTGGGTCTCGAAACGCGTAGCGATTATTGAAGAATAAACTTGGTGTTATCTACACTCGCTCTGAGTGCGCATTTAATCCTTTCTGGGAACCTTTGAAATTTGTGTATATATATAGCCCCTGGATACCGTGGAGAAGTTCCTGCCTATGGTGCCGGAATCAAGGTGAGCGGAGTGCTTTGAATCCGTGATACCTGAAGATATCTGGTGAGGCAGGAGCACGTCGGACTATCCAGTTAGGAGAGTGCAAGGCGTGGAGTGACAAGTTTGTTTTAAAACTCCCGCCGCTGGTAATTTAATCGCCCATTACTGCATCATGGCCGCAGAGGCGTTACGTAGCCGAGAGGAGGCGGCGATCGACATTTTTGATGATTCCCCGGCTGGGGGATCAACTGTGATGGTGCAGGAACAGAGTTCTGCACCCTCAGTGAATAACAGCGCGGGAGACCTTTTCAGGCGCATGGAGAAACTGATGCGTGCCGAACAGTCCAAGTGGTGGGAGGAAAAATCATTAACTCGCTACTTGGAGGTGGGCAGGGTTCCCAGAGGGCTGCGGATCACTATAGCGCCCAGTTATGAGAACCCTGACCCTGCCATGCTTGGAGAATGGGCAGATGCCAATTTGGAATCATCGGCAAAGCTGCTTAGAATACTGGTAAAATACGCAGCAAGTGACAGAGTAAAATTGCAAGCTCAAATCGACACGTTACAGGTGGAAATATCTGCAATTGAAGAAACTGAAATCATCAAAAAAATGAGAGAGGACATGCTTACCAGATTGCGCAAGGATGAGGACGCAATTAAAAAGCGTAAAGCATTCAAATTCAACCGAGATAAACTTGATTACCTAAATGGGAACGTTTTTACATTTGCCCGAAGGTATGGCGCTGCAAAGAAGAAAAGCAATATTGCCACCCAGCGCAATAAACAGGGAACTGCAAGTGATAGCACACCCTCGCTCACCTCCACTTCAGAGCAAAGTGGTGTTAGTGGGAGCGAAAATGAGGAGGAAGCTGGCCCTTCTAATCAGCTAAAAGACGGAATTTTAATTATGTCTCGGGCAGAAGAAATAAACATGCTCTGCCAGGATTGGAGAGACAAATTAAGACCCCGGAAGAAACAACAGCCGCAAAAAAGCGTTCCAACGCCAAGCGGGGGGCCAGAAGACAGCGCAACAGGCAGCACAAGCGAAAGCAAACCTCAGAAGAAGAAAAAAACCATGAAGGGCAGATGGAACCGCAAATGAATTCTGATAATGTTGCCAACACTGTGATCAATTTATCTGAAATTGAATTAAATAAAGCAGAATGTCAAATACTATCCCTTGGCCTCTCTTTTAGCCCCGAAAGCAATTTTAATTATTCAGAAACCCGAATGGATGTGTTTCGCTTTATTCGGAAATTAAAATTGAAAAAATTTCACAAAACGAAGGGCAATAAGGAAGGTGATAAAACTCCTCATTATGCTACTAGTCCACCATTGATTTCAGCTGGTGATGTGAACCTATTCTTTGACTTACAGCAACTCCAGGAAGAACAAACTGAACCCATTGATGTCTTGGGGTTAGAAGGTATGGATTTTGGTTGTACTGTTAAAACTCCATTCAAACCGAAATCGATTTTTTTGCCTATTATGATGCATGATAACTTAGATAGGTTTCATGAACTTGTGGCCTCAGACTTAAAGGATTTGTACAGAGTCACCAACCAATGTAGCGCCAAAATGAATTGTAAGCAAAGGTGCTACATAGAACTAATGAAAAAATTACAAGCCAAGGAAGAACTTGTTATAAAACATTCTGACAAGGGGGGCAATATTGTCCTTTGGCCTAGACTTATGTACATGGAAGAGGCTTACAGCCAACTTAATGACGTTGCATGGTACAAGCGCAGCAACCTTCAAATTATGAAGTCATCTTGGTTGGACTATTATGGCAAACTATTAGCATGGAAAAGTAGTGGTTTAATCAGCAATGATGAATATTTGTTTTTGCATAATGATTACCCTGCGGTACCTTCTATATATTTCCTTCCCAAGGTGCATAAGAATATGGTAAAGCCGCCTGGTAGGCCCATAATATCGGGCATAGGTAGTTTAACCGGGAACACCTCCAAGTACGTGGACTTTTTCCTACAAGAATGGGTGCTCAAACTCCCATCATATGTCAGGGACACCTCTGATTTCTTGAGGAAAATTGGTGACATCCATTGGTCTGATGATCTAATCCTGATAACCATGGATGTTACATCCCTTTACACTTCCATTAGTCACAAGGATGGGATCAGGGCGATTGAATATTACCTAAATCGTAGACCTGCATGCTTTTCTCTCCACAACAAAATGTTGGTAGATATGGTGAAAATATGTTTAGAGCATAATTATTTTTCATTCGACAACACCATTTTCCAACAAATAAGGGGGGTAGCTATGGGGGCCTGCTTCTCCCCCAGCTACGCCTGCCTCCATATGGGCTGGTGGGAGGAGCAGGTCCTAAAGAGGGAGCATGAAACTACTTTGATAACACATGTTCCCTTATGGCTGAGGTATATTGACGACCTCTTCATTTTATGGAGAGGGTCAGAAGAAGGAGCTAGGGAGTTTATTGAAAGGCTGAATGACAACTTGCTGAATTTACAGTTTACTGCCCATATGAGTAAAGATTCTGTAATCTTCCTAGATGTGGAGGTGTATGTGAACAATAACAAAATATGTTCCCGACTCCACCGCAAGCCTACGGCTGGAAACTCTATTCTTCATGCCTCAAGCCATCATCCCCAGCATTTGATCAACAGCATCCCCTATGGGGAGATGCTGCGAATCAAACGCATTTGCAGTGACAATGAGGAATGTAAACTGGCACAGAAAAACTGTAAAGAGCGGTTCCTTCTCAGGGGATACAAACCGGCGATTATTGATAAAGCGATTAAGAAAACCGAATCCTTAAGCCGGGAAAGTATCTTATCCCCTAAAACCCTTGCCATGACCAGCGATGAAAACAAAAAGGTACGTTGTATTGTAACCTACAATAAACAACAGGCGGCCATTAGAAAGATCTTCAGAAGGCATTGGGATTTGCTGTTGAAAGACCCTGTCATAGGCAATGATTTGCTTAAAGACAACCCTACCCCTCTTATAACTTTTCGAAAAGCCAGAACCATGGGAAACAGTTTGGATAGATGTAATCCTGAAATCAGACCCCCGTCCAACTGGCTCTCTAAGCAAAAAGGTTTTTTCAAGTGCTCTCACTGTAAGGCCTGCAAAAATGCCAAAAATGTGAAGGAGTATAGTACTCCGTTTTTGCCCCAACCAGCTAAAATCAAGCGACGTATTACGTGTAAAACTGAATACGTCGTTTACGTGTTGGAATGCCCTTGCGCATTGCGTTATATTGGCAGTACTAAGCTACCCGTACATATGAGGATCCTGCAACATCTCAGGGCCATCAATAACAAGGATCAAACCTATCCGGTAGCCCGGCATTTTGAAGCCAAGCACAATAGCGATACCACTCTGCTACAGTACTTTGTCATTGACTGCATACCTCCAACCCACAAGGGAGGCAATAGAGACAGTGCCCTGAGAGTGTTAGAGACAAGATACATTCTGGAATTAAATTCTAAGGTCCCGAACGGTCTCAACACCACAGAGGATTTATACACCTGCATATGAATGATGTCTCTAGATCTTGGTAAAAATTACAATATGTTATGACAGGCCTTACGAGAAGTAAATGATTTCAATAACTGCTGCATTTAATTACCTTTTGGCACTTTTGAGAATCTCCATCTAGTGTAACAAATAAGGCCTATATATACGTCTCTCTTAAGTACAACTGCGCTATAAGATGATCTCTAGCATTGTCTTTTTTAAATTCACGCAACACACTAATGGTTTTTCTTAGTGATCAAATGGAGTACTTTGGGTTATAACTTCATTTGTAATTTTTCACTGAATCACAGTTTTTGTTATCACATAATTTCTCGCCTACATATTTCAGGCAGCTGATAAATCGATCTTTCTAATATAGGATCCTTTTGCCATAATTTTGTAAAAGTGTTTGCCCACTTGGGCTATATTAATGTAAACAGCATATTGCAGACTGTGCATGAACTCTGTATAGTATGGGACCTATGAGTTGGTTTTATATTGAGGATTATGGGAGGAATGCTTCTCAGGGAGCTTAGTACTCAGGATGTCCTAAATCTATTAAGAGATGTATATATATATATTTTTCTATTAAGATTTATGTATATAATATATTTTTTTATCAACTAAGGTGTACATTTATGAAATTACTTGTAAATACGTGTGGTTTTAACTGTACATTTCACTGACCGTTATTATTTCCTTTATCGGCAGTTTGGTCCACTTACATTGTGTTCATTGAATAGTCTGTCTTTCAGTTTCATTTCTGTAATGTTGCAGCTGTTTACAATTACTGGTTACTGGGCACTTTAAATTTGGCTTGGGTCCGTTGTAACGCGTCATGTGATCAAGGTCCAGGTCGGACCGAAACGCGTCATGGCGGCATACGGATGCGTGGCGAAATAATTTTGAATAAATAATGAAGCACGAAAAAATGGGTCCGCGTTTGTCTATCTGAGTCCTGGCTGGTGATTGGATTCCGTGAGATAGAGTACTGGAATATATATATATATATATACACTCTGAAGAGAAGCAGATGGAGCTTCAAAACGCGTCGGGCAGATCCATTACGGAGCGGCGTCTACAAGCGGATCCCCGTCCTCACCTACACATAAATAAAGCTGCTGCTCGCGTGCTACTCAATGGTGGACAACCTTGGAGCGAGAATCTATATGCGGCAGTCCAGCCGCAGAGTATGCACCACCCCGTTAACGTGGGGGTCACGGCAGTGAAGTAGCAGCCGTACATGGGATCGAGGACGGGCCCACTTGTGGAGTCCATCCAGGACTTGATTGTGTGCTTTCCGCACTACACTTCCCAGAAGTCTCATTGGAGCCTCCCATCGGCGGGTGAGTTATACGTATTTGGAGAAGTGTAGCGGGTGCGCACACCGCTTCCGTTAAAGCCCCTGAAGAGAAGCAGATGGAGCTTCGAAACGCGTCGAGCAGATCCATTACGGAGCGGCGTCTACAAGCGGATCCCCGTCCTCACCTACACATAAATAAAGCTGCTGCTCACGTGCTACTCAATGGTGGACAACCTTGGAGCGAGAATCTATATGCGGCAGTCCAGCCGCAGAGTATGCACCACCCCGTTAACGTGGGGGTCACGGCAGTGAAGTGGCAGCCGTACATGGGATCGAGGACGGGCCCACTTGTGGAGTCCATCCAGGACTTGATTGTGTGCTTTCCGCACTACACTTCCCAGAAGTCTCATTGGAGCCTCCCATCGGCGGGTGAGTTATACGTATTTGGAGAAGTGTAACGGGTGCGCACACCGCTTCCGTTAAAGCCCCTGAAGAGAAGCAGATGGAGCTTCGAAACGCGTCGGGCAGATCCATTACGGAGCGTCGTCTACAAGCGGATCCCCGTCCTCACCTACACATAAATAAAGCTGCTGCTCGCGTGCTACTCAATGGTGGATAACCTTGGAGCGAGAATCTATATGCGGCAGTCCAGCCGCAGAGTATGCACCACCCCGGTAACGTGGGGGTCACGGCAGTGAAGTAGCAGCCGTACATGGGATCGAGGACAGGCCCACTTGTGGAGTCCATCCAGTACTTGATTGTGTGCTTTCCGCACTACACTTCCCAGAAGTCTCATTGGAGCCTCCCATCGGTGGGTGAGTTATACGTATTTGGAGAAGTGTAGCGGGTGCGCACACCGCTTCCGTTAAAGCCCCTGAAGAGAAGCAGATGGAGCTTCGAAACGCTTCGGGCAGATCCATTACGGAGCGGCGTCTACAAGCGGATCCCCGTCCTCACCTACACATAAATAAAGCTGCTGCTCGCGTGCTACTCAATGGTGGACAACCTTGGAGCGAGAATCTATATGCGGCAGTCCAGCCGCAGAGTATGCACCACCCCGTTAACGTGGGGGTCACGGCAGTGAAGTAGCAGCCGTACATGGGATCGAGGACGGGCCCACTTGTGGAGTCCATCCAGGACTTGATTGTGTGCTTTCCGCACTACACTTCCCAGAAGTCTCATTGGAGCCTCCCATCGGCGGGTGAGTTATACGTATTTGGAGAAGTGTAGCGGGTGCGCACACCGCTTCCGTTAAAGCCCCTGAAGAGAAGCAGATAGAGCTTCGAAACGCGTCGGGCAGATCCATTACGGAGCGGCGTCTACAAGCGGATCCCCGTCCTCACCTACACATAAATAAAGCTGCTGCTCGTGTGCTACTCAATGGTGGACAACCTTGGAGCGAGAATCTATATGCGGCAGTCCAGCCGCAGAGTATGCACCACCCCGTTAACGTGGGGGTCACAGCAGTGAAGTAGCAGCCGTACATGGGATCGAGGACGGGCCCACTTGTGGAGTCCATCCAGGACTTGATTGTGTGCTTTCCGCACTACACTTCCCAGAAGTCTCATTGGAGCCTCCCATCGGTGGGTGAGTTATACGTATTTGGAGAAGTGTAGCGGGTGCGCACACCGCTTCCGTTAAAGCCCCTGAAGAGAAGCAGATGGAGCTTCGAAACGCGTCGGGCAGATCCATTACGGAGCGGCGTCTACAAGCGGATCCCCGTCCTCACCTACACATAAATAAAGCTGCTGCTCGCGTGCTACTCAATGGTGGACAACCTTGGAGCGAGAATCTATATGCGGCAGTCCAGCCGCAGAGTATGCACCACCCCGTTAACGTGGGGGTCACGGCAGTGAAGTAGCAGCCGTACATGGGATCGAGGACGGGCCCACTTGTGGAGTCCATCCAGGACTTGATTGTGTGCTTTCCGCACTACACTTCCCAGAAGTCTCATTGGAGCCTCCCATCGGCGGGTGAGTTATACGTATTTGGAGAAGTGTAGCGGGTGCGCACACCGCTTCCGTTAAAGCCCCTGAAGAGAAGCAGATGGAGCTTCGAAACGCGTCGGGCAGATCCATTACGGAGCGGCGTCTACAAGCGGATCCCCGTCCTCACCTACACATAAATAAAGCTGCTGCTCACGTGCTACTCAATGGTGGACAACCTTGGAGCGAGAATCTATATGCGGCAGTCCAGCCGCAGAGTATGCACCACCCCGGTAACGTGGGGGTCACGGCAGTGAAGTAGCAGCCGTACATGGGATCGAGGACGGGCCCACTTGTGGAGTCCATCCAGGACTTGATTGTGTGCTTTCCGCACTACACTTCCCAGAAGTCTCATTGGAGCCTCCCATCGGTGGGTGAGTTATACGTATTTGGAGAAGTGTAGCGGGTGCGCACACCGCTTCCGTTAAAGCCCCTGAAGAGAAGCAGATGGAGCTTCGAAACGCGTCGGGCAGATCCATTACGGAGCGGCGTCTACAAGCGGATCCCCGTCCTCACCTACACATAAATAAAGCTGCTGCTCGCGTGCTACTCAATGGTGGACAACCTTGGAGCGAGAATCTATATGCGGCAGTCCAGCCGCAGAGTATGCACCACCCCGTTAACGTGGGGGTCACGGCAATGAAGTAGCAGCCGTACATGGGATCGAGGACCGGCCCACTTGTGGAGTCCATCCAGGACTTGATTGTGTGCTTTCCGCACTACACTTCCCAGAAGTCTCATTGGAGCCTCCCATCGGCGGGTGAGTTATACGTATTTGGAGAAGTGTAGCGGGTGCGCACACCGCTTCCGTTAAAGCCCCTGAAGAGAAGCAGATGGAGCTTCGAAACGCGTCGGGCAGATCCATTACGGAGCGGCGTCTACAAGCGGATCCCCGTCCTCACCTACACATAAATAAAGCTGCTGCTCGCGTGCTACTCAATGGTGGACAACCTTGGAGCGAGAATCTATATGCGGCAGTCCAGCCGCAGAGTATGCACCACCCCGTTAACGTGGGGGTCACAGCAGTGAAGTAGCAGCCGTACATGGGATCGAGGACGGGCCCACTTGTGGAGTCCATCCAGGACTTGATTGTGTGCTTTCCGCACTACACTTCCCAGAAGTCTCATTGGAGCCTCCCATCGGCGGGTGAGTTATACGTATTTGGAGAAGTGTAGCGGGTGCGCACACCGCTTCCGTTAAAGCCCCTGAAGAGAAGCAGATGGAGCTTCGAAACGCGTCGGGCAGATCCATTACGGAGCGGCGTCTACAAGCGGATCCCCGTCCTCACCTACACATAAATAAAGCTGCTGCTCGTGTGCTACTCAATGGTGGACAACCTTGGAGCGAGAATCTATATGCGGCAGTCCAGCCGCAGAGTATGCACCACCCCGTTAACGTGGGGGTCACGGCAGTGAAGTAGCAGCCGTACATGGGATCGAAGACGGGCCCACTTCTGGAGTCCATCCAGGACTTGATTGTGTGCTTTCCGCACTACACTTCCCAGAAGTCTCATTGGAGCCTCCCATCGGCGGGTGAGTTATACGTATTTGGAAAAGTGTAGCGGGTGCGCACACCGCTTCCGTTAAAGCCCCTGAAGAGAAGCAGATGGAGCTTCGAAACGCGTCGGGCAGATCCATTACGGAGCGGCGTCTACAAGCGGATCCCCGTCCTCACCTACACATAAATAAAGCTGCTGCTCGCGTGCTACTCAATGGTGGACAACCTTGGAGCGAGAATATATATATATATATATTGGAAATGTATAATCAAGAAATGTATAATCAAGAAGCACTCTCTCAACTTCAAGACCGTGAATGCTATACTAGAATAAGTCCGACACACATCATAGGATTACAAGAGAAATATCACAACGAACTATATAGGTGGAAAGGCATGGGTTTGTTAAGCAAACAGGAGTTTGAGTACCTGAAGAATGACTACCCAATAACTCCTCAATTATACCTAATCCCCAAAATCCATAAAAACAGCAGTGTACCACCAGGCAGACCCATTATATCTGCAATAGGGAGCCTATTTGAAAAGACAAGTATTTTCATAGACCATTTCCTACAACCGGAGGTGAGGGCTTTACCTGCCTATTTGAAAGACTCAGGTGATTTCCTAGCCAAAATCTATGATGTGGAATGGAAAGATAACTACTTATTCATGACCCTAGACGTACAATCTTTGTACACTAGCATTCGACACAAAGACGGACTCAATGCCCTGAAACATTTCCTCGGAAAAAGACCAATTAACCTTTTTGAACATACCCGCATGATTCTTGAAATGACTGAATGGTGTCTGACCAACAACACCTTCATATTTGACAAACTTCATTACAAACAAATGCAGGGTTCGGCCATGGGTACTTGCTTCTCCCCCAGCTATGCGAATCTGCATATGGGCTGGTGGGAGGAGAAAGTCTTGCAAGTCACTCACGCAGAAACTATAACCAACAACATTGTAATGTACAAACGTTTTATCGATGACATTTTTATTCTGTGGCAGGGCAGTCCTGAAAGTGCCGAAAAATTCGCCAAGGAATTGAATGAAAATGCATTGAACTTGAAATTCACATGTAATATTAATTGTGATACTATACAATTCCTTGATGTTGAGTTGTTTGTGATGAATAATGGTATACAGACACGCACATTTAGGAAACCAACAGCAGGAAACACAATCTTACACGCGCAAAGTTTTCACCCGACACCTCTGAAACAGTCTATCCCATATGCTGAATGCCTTAGGATGACTAGAAATTGTAGCACACAAGAAGAACTGTCTAAAGCCAAAAAGAACCTTTTCCATAGGTTAAAAAACAGGGGATATACGGAGAATACCTGTAGGGGGGCAGAGGCCAAGTGTGAAAACAAAACCAGACAGGAACTCATATTCCCTCCCAAAGACAAGAATAGTCCTGTAATAAATGAACGACAGCCACCAAGGCTAATAACAGGATACAACAGGTATCACGCAAATCTCCGCAAAATTCTCAGGAGACATTGGCCACTAGTACACAACGATCCTACCATTGGCCAGTTGGTGGGTAAAAGTCCCCTGGTAACCTATAGAAAAGCTAAATCCATGCGCAGTGAACTGGTATGCAATGCCCCAGCAATCATAAAACAGAAAAATTGGTTACAGAACCAAAAAGGCTTCAAAAAATGCAGTAAATGCAAAGCCTGCAACCACGGGATAAATACCACTACAGTCAGTATACCATTCAGACACAAACCATACACCATAAGAGCACAACACTCGTGCAAAACTGAATTTGCGGTGTATGTGCTGACATGTGTCTGTGGCAAGAGATATGTAGGTTCCACCATCCACCCAGCACATGTCAGAATATTGCAGCACTTGAGGGCAATAGTGAACAAAGACCCTACTTACCCGGTAGCAAGGCATATCGACCAGCTACATGAAGGTAATGCCCAGAATCTCACTTACTATGTCATTGATAGTGTACCTAAAAATGCGAGAGGAGGAAACCGTATACTAGCCCTACGCCGACTGGAGTCCAGATATATAATCCTTCTGAACTCCAAAATCCCGTTCGGATTGAACGCGGATGAAGCCCTGAACGTACACTTATGAATCAGTATGTACTCTTCCCATCCCTCTAAACCCATTCTTTAACATCTGCTGTTCTACTACTACTTAGAACTATTTTAAACCACAAGCACAGTAACAAAGTCACCTTCCACGTAACTAATCATAAGTAGCCCTAGTTATCACCTTTAATTTGTGAACCTTTTATTACCCCACTAATCACACTAAAACAAGTCACGAGCCATTACTCCACTTGGAGAAGAGAGAAAGCCAACTTGTTAAGTACTGCATTAAAGAGCTGCGCCGGCATGTATATGTTTAACATGAATAACATATAGCACTTGACTTAGCTGACGCTGAAGTTGGGAAATGAATAGTTGTAATTGACAGAGTAATTACTGCTATACACATATATCATCAAACGCATACCTTAAGTATGGCACATGCACTAGGGAGCAGCATAACCCACCTGGGTCTGTACTCCTCTTATTGGTCCTACAAGCATGTCCATCCACGGGTGGTCACGGAGGTATAATTCCAGCATCACCATCACTAATCGCTAGCGCAACCACCAGTTACCACTAAAACTAATGGCAAATTTATGGCAGACAGTGCACGTGTGCATAATGACTTGTAATAAGTGTGGACGCACGTTTATTTAATTTACTTTATTTCATTTATTTATTTTATGAAATGTAATTTAAAGTGTTCTCAAATTCATGATTTATACAAGTGTGAAGTTAACACATGTAACAATGAATATAAGGGACCTTTTAGCAATGTGGTTCAATTGAGCGTTACCAAGTTGCATAAACATAGGTGAAAGACTGACATGATGTTTCACATGCAAGTCATGAAACTTTTCTATGTCCACACATGAGGGTTAAACATGTAACCATACCAACCCTGGGCCAATGAAAACGTGTAACACATCAAACGCCTCAGCAACCATGTAACATTCATGTATATTTAAGTGTAACAAAATGACAATGCAGATGTAGTGAGCAAGGCGGGGCAAGCCGCCGAAACGCGTCTATGCAGCAAATGAGCCATTAAAAATCGTTTGGATTTTGATTCACGGAGTCAGCGCCTTATTTTGATGGAAAGTTTGGTTTGGTGTCGATATATATATATATATATATATATATATATATATATATATATATATATATATATATATATATATATATATATATATATATATATATATATATATATATATATTCACTGAAAAAATTATAGGTTATAGACCATATATAGTTAGGAATTAGCATTGACAAAACCTTGAAAATTCACTGAAAAAACCATAGGTTATAGACCATATATAGTTTGGAATTAGCATTTACAAAACCTTATTTTACTCACACAAAACCATTGAAATTTGCATATATCACTAACTATATAGCGCGCACCCGCAATCCACTGCTGATCATGTCACATATTACATCATATATGTATTCACCAGTAGGTAGTTATAGTTAGGACTTTTTTCAATCCAAAATCTCAAAATTCTATTTGGAATAACTTTGACGCCGGTTGACGAATCTGCCTGAAAATTTCCTCAAATTTGCCCGCGGAGCTCCGGTCCTTCCTTGAAAGTTTCGGGGGGATTCGTCAAGCGGGGGCTGAGATAAAAGGGGGGTCCCAAAACGTGTTTTCCCCATGTTAATTTCCACAGGGCGGTCGAACTCACTTTTAGCCCGAATGGCTGAATGGATTACCACCAAACTTGGCAAAATTGTAGGGACTGGTAGCCCGTTGTGCCTTTGCTATGTCTTAAGATATGTGCTCCAGTGGATTTTGAGTAATTTAGGTTCAAAAAAATATATATATCTATGGCAGCGCCCCGGTACGCGCACCGGGGAGCGCTCCGGACGCGCCACGCGAGGTGCGCATGGAAAGCTGATTGGCTCTCGGGTGTCTGTAAACATTCGAAACAGTCCTGAGCGGCCGCCATCTTGTGTCTCTGTAGGATCGAGATACAAGAGGTGGATAAAAAAAGGGGGAAATGACCATAAGGGGGCAGGGATAGACCCCCCCTGACCCCCTAGGTTTGATGTGGGGGCCATAAAAGGGCCCAGCGGGGCAAAACATTTTTTTTTTTGATTTGCGCGGGGGGAGCGCCCGGTACGCGCACCAGGGAGCGGACCGAGGAACGGACCATGGAGAAAAAAGAATGACAGAGTTTTTAAAAAATGTAGTCTTTTTTTATAAATTGGAGGTAGTTCTAAAAAGAACTGTTTTTTTTCTTCTTTTTGTTGTTTTATATTTTTTTATTGTTTTTTGAACATTTTTAACTTTTTGGGGGTTTTCTGAACAGTTTTATATTTTTTTTGTATTTTTCATGGGGAGAAACGAAAAAACAGGGAATTGAAAATGGCTCAACTGGAGCAAAAAAAAAAAGAAAAGAAATAATGTGGGTTGATTGGGGCATTTGTGGTTGTCCTCAGCAAGGACGATGAGCTTTACGCTCTGTTCTCCGTAGGAGATGGTCTTCCCACAATATTTACAGGTTATTCGAAAATCTGCAAACCATGGCTGAATGCAAGGCATCGTCTCTCTTGCCTCTTGTCCCGACGGAGTGCGTTGCTTTCTTTTCGAGGTGGTGCTTGTAGTTTGCGGAGGGTTTCTGGCCAGTTCCCTCATCTCTGCAGCAGAATAGTTTATTGGATGCTTGCGCTGCATGTGTCTAATCATTGTGTTGTTTCCGAATGAATATTTTTTATTAGGGTTCCCCCTAGAAAGTTCCATGCCACAGATTAGGCATGTCAACTTGGCTGCATTTACTTTTTTCTTCCCCTCTGGGATCGAAAAAAACTCCCATATAATGTGTGGTCTTGGCTGGTATGGGGTATTGTGTTCTTCAAGCCATCTTCTCCTCCCCTCCTCCTCCTCCTCCTCCTCTTCCTCCTCTTGATGACCACCAATGTAATCTTGTGGTGGTCCTCTTGGTGGTTGTGGTGGTGGTGGTGCAGATGCACCAGCTGCTGCTGCTACTGAAGCCATTATATAGATCAAAAAGATACAGAGAGGTACAATCAGGTCTGCCTCAGTCAAAGGACAAAGTCAGAATAAGGAAAAAAGGTGGGGTCTTTCATCATTTGGAAAAAAAAAAGGCCTGAACCAATGAGAAGTGTTATTTTCAGGTCACAAGACCAGGGATTTTATCATTATGAAACTAAAACTGTTCTGCACCAATTAAAAGTGTTATTTTCAGGTCACATGACCGACGCGCTTAGGCGACGCGCCCCCTGGCACGCCCGGGGGCGTGCCCCGGGTCGCGTCGCATAAGCGCGTCTGATGTTTACGTTGCGCGAGCGTATTCGCTCGAGTGCTTCCGGGTGCGCTTACGCCGTGCATATCACGCGGACGCGGCTACTCAATACGTCACGATCATGTTTTCATTCGCGACATTGGCGCTAAAGGGACACTTCCCGGTTCGCGCACCGGGGCGCTTCAAACAACTACGCTCTCCGGGGCGCTCACCGGGGCGCGCCCCGGGAGCGCTCCAGGGTCAAAAAATCAAAAAAAAAATTGTTTAAAATACAAATAAAATATAGGATTCAATCATTTTCAAAAATATTACATTTCAGAGCTATAGACATTTGCTATTAACCAAATTTTGAAATTCAAAGAAAAAAACATAGGTTTGGGGCCTTATATATAGTTAGGTATTAGCATTTAAAAAACTTATGAAATTCACTGAAAAAACCATAGGTTTCACACCAGTTATAGTTAGGAATTATTTAAAAAACCTATTAAATTCACTGAAAAAACATTGTTTTCACACCAGTTATAGTTAGCTGGAAATTTTACTGACATAAAACCATTGAAATTCCACGTTATAGTTAATTGGACTTACTATAACTTGCGCGTGTAATGCACTGCTGATGACGTCACATATTACATCACTCATGACATGGTCAGTGACATCACTCATGACATCACTGATGACACCATCTTTGTGACAGAGTGACAGACCTCCTTTCAGTGTAATGTAACCCTTAAAACACATATTCGAAAATAGAAATTAACATTTTCTAAACAATTGAGATATCCATACCAGTTACAACAACCAATTCAGTAATACCACCATCTATATACACATCCACTCATTCACCAACAGTTCTATATAGTCACTCATACATATACTCACTCATCATATGTAGTGATACACCTATACATCTTGTTACACACCGACAGTCATCCAAAAGTTACTCACACACATACTCACACATGCAAATAAACTATTGAACATCCATTTATTTGCATATACAACTATACAGACACTACCACCTTACTTCTAAGAAAACTTACACATACTTACTCTCTTAAACAATCACTTATAGAAACACATACTTATTTAAACAGGAACTCTTACAATCTCACATATACTCACTTATAAACATCAATACTCACATATACTAGATTAAAACATATGTTGTTACTGATAAAGACAGTAGTGAGACAGTCATTCACTCACTAACACACACATGTACACACTCATCCACCCATACAGTCCTGCACATATGCTGTCTTCAAAACACATACAAACAGTGAGTCAGTCATTGATGCATCTATGTGCTAAGTAATACCCCCACTAAACCATACAGAGACTCATACTGATACTAAAAAAATCTAATAACCCATATACACACACATGTAGCTACTCACCAACCCATGCAGCCAATTATACACAAAGTGAAACACTGATACATATATTTAAATATTTAAACATTATTCACTAATATATGTATTCACTAAGATACACTTAATAAGCCAGTTAACCAATCAATTTTTTTTTAAACATTCATTAAAACACTTATTTAAACATTCATTCTTCCATCGACCTTTACATATACATATATAAAACATATTTATTTTTCAGAAAGACAGACATTCACTGAATGGTGTTATCAGTGATGTCATGAGTGATGTAATATGTGATGTCATCAGCAGTGCATTACACGCGCAAGTTATAGTGAGTCCAACTAACTATAATGTTGAATTTCAATGGTTTTATGTCAGTAAAATTTCCTGCTTACTCTAACTGATGTTAAACCTATGGTTTTTTCAGTGAATTTAATAGGTTTTTTAAATGCTAATTCCTAACTATAACTGGTGTGAAACCTATGATTTTTTTCAGTGAATATATATATATATATATATATATATATATATATATATATATATAGCAGTATATCTACCTATACCTACCTATACCAAGATGTTAAACACACTGTCCCAAAGTTGTTACCTACTGGATGAAGTCAGTGACATTCAGTAATAAACTCAATCAATCGATATTTATCCAGTGATGATGCATTCCCAGTCTTCCCTTCTGTTCAAACCTTTTTTAATGGTGTCAAATTTCACCATGAACCATTGTTCCCTGAGTTACCTTCTACTTTCTCTGTTTCCTACCCTTCTAAGGGGCATATTATCAAGGACAGGCGATACATTATCGCCGCTTTTATCGGCAGGAAACTGCCGATAAAGCGGCGATAACGGCCTTGATAATATGCTCTATGAATTCCAATCGAAGCCAATGTTAGATGTGAACACATTTAACATGGGCTTCGATTGGAATTCGTAGAGCATATTATCAAGGCCATTATCGCCGCTTTATCGGCAGTTTCCTGCCGATAAAGCGGCGATAATGTATCGCCTGTCCTTGATAATATGCCCCTTAGTTCCTTAATATTTTCTAGGACAACTCATTTAATATCGGAGAGGGTGTGGTTCGCTTGAATCCAGTGAATGACCAGTGGAGCATTCTCCTTTCTGGTCTTAATCGCAGATCTATCTTCACACAGACGTTGCCTGAACTCTCGTCCCATTTCTCCAATATAGTCTAATCCACATGGACAGACTATTAGGTAGACTATGTGTTTACTCCTACAATTGTTAAGGGTAGTGATCTTATGTTCGGTACCATTCCACAGTCACCATACAAAGATCACAGATACTGCAAATTCCACACTTTTGGTTTCCAGTCGCTCTACCTCTATCTATTTTGCTTTGTGTCTCATTTTGATCATCCCTGTAGGTATGTACAAAGGTATTTCTCAGGTTCTTGTTTTTTCTGAAAGCGTAGAGTTGTCTACGGAGCCTATCATTAGAACCCTCATCAAGAATCTTCCAGTTCCTACTAATACCGGATAATTGACTGACCATACCTATTCTATCAATACCTTGTTTTCGCTTCCCACCATTAAGGAGGCTATCCCTGTCATAATATCTAGCCCATTTTTCAGAATGTGTATAGTAATCCTGGATGGAGGTACAATTTCTGCGCAACCGCAGAAATTGCCCAAAAGGGATATTGTCTTTTCTACTTTTGGGGTGGTAGCTAATATGATGTAGGAGGGCGTTCTTGTCAGTCGGTTTTGTATATAACGCTCTTCCTTGTTTATAATGAAAATGTCAAGAAAAGTTACACTAACACTGCTTACATGGGCTGTGAATTTGAGATCACAGTCCCAAAGGTCGAAACATTCTCATAAAATGGTGACATTTCATTGTGGATATTTTTATCTTCAAAGGACCCCACGTAAATACAGGCAAGTACCATGGGGACGCATTTTACAATAAAATCCTTGTTGGCGCCTTCTATTTGTGACCTTGTTATGGTTCTTTTCACTTATTCAATTATATCTGTTTGGGGTATGTTTGTATATAAAGGCTGGTCTTGGCGAGGCTGCTGTCTATGTCAGAGAACCATGCCTCCGAATAGCCGTAGGTGACCGCACCCCCTTCACCGGCAATGGCGGCAGAGGCAATACAGCAGCACGCCGGAATCGCGGATATCTCGGCAGAAGAAAAAACCCGCCTCTAATGAAATCAAGCTGCTACGACAGAGCACCGGAGCTGAACCTAAATCACAAGCTTAGAGGCGGAAAGGAGCCCTCTGGGAACATGAATGCAGACGCGCGGTGAACATCCCGGAATAATTGAAAATGGCAGGAGGGTGTTCTCGAGCATCTGGAGCAATTGGAAAAGCTTTTATAGTGGCTGAACTGTATCGTGGATACCCGGGGAGCTGTGACAGGTGAGGAAAAATTACATTGGGTACTTCAGGCACTGAACATTGAATCAGGAGGCTTAATTATTTACACAGGAGCCAAGTAAAACCCGGACTGTACTTTTAAAATTTTCCCACGGAAGAGTCAGGTGAGGAAGGCAGTAAAATAAGAAGACAGAGGTGAGGAGTGGAGGCGGGTAGGTGAGGAGGAGTCCTGTTGGTGCTGGGGAAATGCTGCTGTAAGCAAAGTTTAAGGGGATAAGCAGAGCTTTAACACAACCCCAGAAGGGGGAGAAGCCTTGCATTAATAAGTGCAAGAACTAGTAACATTATATTAGAGCTGGGGGAGACACAATAAGCAGGTCTCTAAAGTAGACTCATCTACTGGATTAAAAGCAAAAACCCACCTTGCACAGGCACAGGCTAAGGTGCTGTCTTCTGGGGTTGGAAGAGCAGGGAAATCATAGTGACCACAACTCAAGCTTTGAAAACTCTGAGGACGAATTGGCTGACAAGTTTAATGCATCAAGCCAGGGAGAACAGAATGCTCTTTTTGTGGAAACCGGCGAAAGCACCAAGGAAGAGGGAAGGAATGTCTAGGAATTTCTCCTCTTCCTGAAGAAGTTAGCACTACCAGCCCTTTCACAGTCTAATTCACCCCAGATAATGGCAGGCGATGTGGCCAGCCCATGCCATAAGTGCGCTAACCTCAATCTCCACAATACAAGAACTGAATGCTAAATATTTGAATCCAATTCAATTGCCTGCTACCAAATCTGCATTGAGTCAGAACCAGGTGTTGGACAGTAGGAACATGGCATCGATCCCAGGACCACAGGAACAACAAAAGGTTTCAGCTCAGAGTTTAAAAAAAATCTCAAAACCTCTACAAGCAACTTCCAGTTTGAAACCCCAGTCTGTACCAAATTCTTCGCAGACTTCAGGTTTCGCGACTGTCACAGTCCCAGAGCCAGCAGAAAGTCTCTTAGATAAACTACCAGAGGATCTAACAGAGACAAATTCTACCAAACAGTTGGACATCAAGATGCTGCTTAATCTTATTCTCAACAAAATAAGAGATATGAAGAGATCTCAGGAAAATGAGACTGCTTCTCTTTACCTCCGCCTAGATAAAATCGAAGAAGTGATGTCTTGTTTGCCAGTTAAAATTTAGGAAGCAGAGTTCAGGATTTTTCAACTAGAGGACCAGATGACCGGACTGCTTACCAAAGTACGTGAAGTGACTAAAGACAGTAGCTCGTTAGAAAATAATCTAGAGGAGCTCGAAAATCATTCTCGTTGCTCTAACTTGCGGTTAGTGGGAGTTCCTGAGAGAATGGAGGGAGCCCAGACACCACAATGGGTGGAATCTTTCACTAGGGAACAGGTTCTCCCCGAGTTCAGTGGGGATCTTACCATCACTAGGGCTCATAGAGTTCCGTTCCATCCTTTGCCAGGCACAAGTGCCCCCCGTACCATCTTAGTCAACTTTGCGGACTACAGCATAAAGGAAAGGATCCTGTCTAAAGCAATACAATAAAGGTAATTTCCAGTCAATCAAACCTCCAACTGCAGAATCTTTCCCGATATGTCCGCAACAGCAGCTCGCAGATGCAAAGAATTTGTCAAGTTGCTGTTTCTATTCAAAGCTTAAGGCGTGCAGGCGTCAATAGCTCAACAATCTAAATCGCGCATCCTTGTCAAGGGGAAATTTCATATGTTCCCTAACTTGGAAGGAGCGCAAGATCTTAAGGAAATTGCTAGTGATAGTGAACTTTACTGAGTGTATTTATGAATGTATCTAATTGGCGTGTGTTTTCTCTCTCATGCTGCAGTCAACATCCCTATGCCGGGGTTGGGGAGTGATCACCTTGGGTGCAAATCCATGGCACCCAAAAAAATAGTAGGGGGCAACGAGAGGTGGTTAGTGTGGTGGTGGTACAGCTCTCTAGAGGGGGGGTCGAGAATGGAAGAGGTGGTTGGGGGGTTCTTTAAATGCAGGAAAAAATTAACAGGAAAAGAAAAATGTGTACTCGATTTTAGAGATTCGTTTTAAGACAGGCCACGGTAATAGTGATTATTCATCTGTATAGAAAAAAAGATTAAATGCAGAATGTGAAAATTATATCTTGTAATATTAATGGATTACTTAACCCACGTAAGAGGGCTGGTGTCTTAAACTGGGTTACGTCTCTTTTGATTTTGATTCACTAGAGCTACCGGTGTTATCACAGCAATTCTCAGATGCTCAGAGTGCACAAATTCTAATTTCTGTAGCACAGGAAGTATTAAAAAATATGGCGAACGCCAAAGCTAGTGGAGCAGACGGAATGCCCGTTGAAATTTATAAGATATTTCAGACTGAATTGCTTCCCTTTTTAGTAAGTTTGATTAATGAAATTAAAGATGGCATTGATATTCCTAAAAGTTTAAAGGAGTCTGTAGTAATAGTTTTTCGTAAAAAGGATAAGGACCCTGCCGACCCATATTACTATCGGCCTATCAGTCTGTTAAATACAGATTATAAACCTCTAATGAAAATTTGAGCAAAAAGGATAACACCCTGTGCACAACAGCTGCTTCATAATGACCAAAACGGTTTTATAACTGGACGTCTAATGGCAACAAATACTTACTTTTTAATGCAAGCCATAGAATATTTTTCTTCTAATAAGACAGAGGCAGTGATTATGATGATGGACGCTGCAAAAGCGTTTGATTTGGTAGATTGGAGTGCGTTATTTTTCATTTTATCAAAGTTTGGTTTTCCTCAACAGTTTATACAGATGTTAATACGAACATACGGAGGGGCAAAAGCTACAATAATGATTAATGGTTCAGCAACTGGAAAGGTTACTATCAAACGTGGCACCCGTCAGGGATGCCCGTTGTCCCCTCTTCTATTTTCACTCTTTATTGAACCCCTAGCCGAGAAGATCCGGAAAAATATAGGTATAGTCCCTCCGATAGAATGTCAAAAATTAAGTTATATGCAGATGATATTATTTTATATTTGAAGGCAGGGTCAGATAACATACAGAATGTATTAGATGAAATCTAAAATGTTACACAAGTTGGAGGATATAAAATCAACCATGCAAAAACTGAAATTTTAGCATTTAATAATACTCCTTTGGAATTTTCATTTGCTATTTATCTAAAATCGAGGAACCCAATTAGATATTTAGGAATGTATGTCACTAATGATTTTGGGCAAATATTATCTTTGAATTATGTTAGTCTGCTGTCAAAAGTCAAAAAGCTATGTGGTTGCTGTAACTGTCTTTAGTGCGAAGGGTTTCAATGGTTAAAATGACGGTACTTCAATTATTCTTGTTTTTGTTTATTAATCTGCCTTTGAAAATCCAGAGTTATTATTTTAAGGAACTCGATCAAATATTAAGGAAGTTTATCTGGAATAATAAACAACCTAGGATTAAGCTTTCTATACTGCAACTCAATGTAAAATCAAGTGGAATGTCACTCCCACATTTCTTAACTTATTATCAGGCTTCCTTACTTAATTTATTTTCCCAAATGGGTGAGGGAAACTCTGTTTTCGATAAAAAAATGTTGGTGCATATGCTGGATGAAAGTGCCATTAGACTTCCAGCTTTTCTACGGCTGGCAAAACTCCCTAAAAAAACACGTTATAAGATTATTTTTACTCTGGTGGACAGAATGCAGTCATTTGTTAAATCATGGAATATCCCCTTATTTCACGCTTATACCCCAATACAGGATGGGGCAGTAGGAGGTGTGAAACTCTCTAGTAGGCTTTTGCAGGACTGGCAAGAGTTAGGCTATCTCCATTTTAGGGATTTTTATAATCTTGATTCTTTAATTACTTGGGAATCTTGGCAGGCAGGCCACTACACCAAATACTGCATTGGCCTTGAGCTTTGCACAAATATTTAATTTTCTTAAAAACAATTATGCAATTTTGGATGAGATAAAGAGGCCAATTGTCAGGCAAATAGTAAATAAACTGGTAGGGGTTGGCTGTTGGTATCAGTTACTTAATGAAAAAGCCAATTCAGAAGAGGTCCTGATAAAAGAATTGCAAAAAATTCATTCTGAGGCTGGCTGTAGGTTTAATATTAAACAATGGACTCAGCTTAATGAATTAGCGAATAACGTTTTTAGAAGTGCCAACTTTGAAAGGATTAATTTTTTATCTAGATGGTTATTATATTTTACTCCTTTGAAACTTTCTAAAATGTTTTCAACTTGCCCAAAAAATGTTTCAGTTGTAACAGAGAGGGGAGGGGGGATGGTTAAATATCTTTTTTGAATGTAATGATTTACAATTTTTCTAGAAGAGGGTTTTTGAGGAAATATCCATAATTTTATCTTTGGAAATCTGTCCATCAGCTATGTTGGTGTTATTTGGCTCTTCAGCTCCAGTGAGATGTTTCACAAAAAATCACCAATACTTTATATTAATTGACATTGGAGCTGCTAGGCCACTTGTGCTGCAAAATTGGAGAACCAGTATACAACCTAGCATTGAACAATAAAATGACAAGGACGTATAAATTGGAAGAGGCCTATGCAAAGCGTATTGGGCGGTAGTAAGATTTAAAGGTATATGGTGCTCTTTCTTTCCTTATTGATTTAATGCTGAAACTTGATGATTATAAATTAGTCAATATATAAGGCATATATGAACATAGCACTTTGTATAAAATAGGGCATTTTCCTGGAAGAAAGGGAAAGAAGAAGACAAAAGGAAAACAAAACAATAGGCACATGGCCCTCTCTATATTTGTAAATTGTAAATTGATACTTGTATAGCGCACTACTCACCTGCAAGGGTCTCAAGGCGCTTGTACAAATACTGCTGTTGAACCCATCCTGGCTTTCCCTATGAGGCTTCCACTCCTGGGCACCACCAATGTGGAGGCCAGGCATCCTTAGCGTTGTGGGGGCCGTTGTGGAGATCAAGCAAGCTATTGCCCAGAGTTGCAGAGTGGGACTCCATGATTGGAATAGGCACCGAGGCGAGAATTATCAGGTCTGTGGAATTTTGAGCCCAAGACCCGCTGAGGCGGGGGGGCTAGACCTCTGCATCAGGGTCTGCCGCTCTAATCATTGAGCCACACTTCTCCACATATATATGCACATTGCACTTTCAATGTTTTAATTCTTGTTAATGCAATTTATTGCAATCAAGTAGCTTAGGTAGGATTTTCTTTTTTTTTTTTATTTAGGATTGTGGGAACCTGAGTAGCAAATGAAATATGTAATGCTTTGTATGAATTGTTGAATATGTTTCCTTAACGTTATAAGTTATGTAAATTGAAATTTAAAATGTTTGCTTTATTATCCTTTTCTAATAAAAAAAAAATATGTTTGTATCTACTCCATGTCGGGAGGGTAAGCATGTATTTAAGTTGGTCGTTACATTTGAATCCTTCTATTTTGTAAATCATATCTGCCAAGTCATTGGGGTAGTCATTACCCACCAGTTATCATCTATAAAACTTGAGTTTCAGGTAAGAAATGTTACCTACAACAACTTTATCATAAGGAACTTCAGTTAAATTATCAAACTATGTAATACTTACACAAATATAATATCCTTTTTTATATAATTGAGGATTAAAAATCCCTTGACACAATACAAGAAAGGATTAACAGGGGTGATTTTAATCACAATACATCACTCTAATGCCACTAAGCAGGTCATCATTCATGTGTGGTGAGTGGGGACTTACTTTAGTAGAATGTGGTTAGAAGTGAATAGGATGAGAACTTAGGGGTCTGTAAATAGAGTATGAATGGATTGATTGATGAGTTATTAACTATGACCCACCAGACCTAAAGATTGTATTCCATAGATGCACTAGGTGGCAAGTTGTGTATGCTTCCATTTTTGGGGGCGTTAGTTCCAAGCTAGGAGTATCTTCCTTGATTTAAATCTCGAAAACTGTACAGAATACTATTCTGCTATATATTAATTTGTATATTGAATTGGGGTAGTATTTATTAAAATATATGGGGTGCCGCTCGCAGAGGAGATTTTGACCCGTTCTGTCAAGTTGCCGCCTGGAGCCCCGTTGGGTACTGGAACCCTTGAGGCTGTGTGCCTGGAGCCCCGTTGGGTACTGGAACCCGTGAAGCTGTGTGCCTGGAGCCCCGTTGGGCATTGCAATTTGCGTGGGGGAGCTGCTGTGCAGGAGGACGGGACTGCGAGGCCCAGCAGGCTGTGCGTGTTCCAGCGAGCACACCTGCGGCCTCTTCCCGTGTCTCCGCCCTCTGCTGACCGTTCTTAACTCCTCGCGGCCCCCGCTCCGCGGGTGCCGCTCGCAGAGGAGATTTTGACCCGTTCTGTCAAGTTGCCGCCTGGAGCCCCGTTGGGTACTGGAACCCTTGAAGCTGTGTGCCTGGAGCCCCGTTGGGTACTGGAACCCGTGAAGCTGTTTGCCTGGAGCCCCGTTGGGCATTGCAATTTGCGTGGGGGAGCTGCTGTGCAGGAGGACGGGACTGCGAGGCCCAGCAGGCTGTGCGTGTTCCAGCGAGCACACCTGCGGCCTCTTCCCGTGTCTCCGCCCCCTCTATTTGCAGCCAGTATAAGACCCGGAGTATTTACACGTCAGCGGGACGCGTGTGCGGGACATCACCCGGGACAAAGGCCGGACTAAGGGCGGACCCTCTGAGACCCTCCGAGAACCGAGGTGACCGGACCGGACTTAAAACCTTGGTATTATTTTCTGAGCCCCCTTGTGTCTTTCAAAGTATCGTGCTTTCGTGCCCTTGGTAAATCGCTATTGTGGTTTAATACTTTTTAGCTAGCATGTCTGAAAAACAGGGAGCATTATTGAACAAAACATTGGATGACTACTTCACCAAGACTTCCTCCGACATGCCTTTGGAATCTGTTCTGGCAGAGCGTCGCGCCGAGCGTCGTCGCTCTGTGGAAAGTTTAAAAAATAGGCGCGTGTCGCCATTATCCACACTCCCTGCTAACACTAGTGCAAATTTCCAGCTAGCTGATGTTGTTGTCCACACAACTGACAGTCAACAAGTGGTACCAGCAGTTAGTACTCCCTGTGTAACAAACTCTCCTTTATTGGATACGATTAGCTTTGATGTCAATACGCATACGAGTACTCCGAATGCTCTAAGACTTCCCACTCCCATACCAACAAAAGTAGTGCGCAGTAGAGCAAAGAAATCTATGCTAGCCTTAAGGGCACATGGACCACCACCATGTAAAAAACGGCGTAAAGGGGGGGCTCAAGTGCAATCAAAATTAAGCCATTCAGACTTCGGAAAGAAAGCCAAAGCTATCGTAGCTAGTACTGTTATTACTCCAGCTGCTAATGAAGGGCCTATTACCATTGCATCTCCGCCATCTTCTGTTGTGGCCATAGACACGGAGGACATTATGGAAGTATCTGTACAACCCAAGTTGTCCATTACAGCCGGTGACTCTGCTACTTTAGATTCTATAGAAAATGTAATTAACACTTACTCTGCATCGATTCTGGAGAGGCTGCTTGAGGTAGAATCAAGATTAAGCTCACTCGAGCGTACACTGGGAAAAAAGGGCGAATCAATTAAAACAACATCGACTTTAGTCACTCATAAAACATCTAGCGTGACTAAGCCCAGTCCAGTCACCCCAGTTCCATCAGCTAGTTCCGTACTGTTGGCGATCCCCCCTACTCTGGTGCCCAAAGGGAAGACTCCAACAACTGGCCAACCAATCCCACCCCCACCACCAAAAAACCCACAAAATATATCGGCTCCTAAGCCAGCTACCGTCACAACTAGATCATCTAGTGACGTAGCCAACATTCCAAATGAAAGCCAATCGACGGAAGTGAGGGGACAAAATCCAAGATGGGGAAGGCCCAAACCGGTCCCAAACCCAGAATTACCACCAGAGGCAGTGCCCTTTGTGGTAGTCTTAACAGGGGTTCCGGTGTTACCAACTAGTAAGAGGGAGGGCTTTGCACAACTAAAAAATAAAATCATGCATTAGCTCAGTCTATACAGGCCAATAGCACCCCACATAAACGGTGAAATTGTCCATGTCCGTCGCCTTCAATGACTGGGAAGCAGACCAAAAAACATTGAGGGAGACGTGGTGGTTGTAAACTTTAGGGACCCTAATGCAGTCCATTTTGTATTAAATTGGCCTTCGGGCACCACAAATAACTATATAATACCCAGACCATTGACATACTTTTACCCTAGGTCTGTGGTTTTTCCCTTCCAGCAACAACCACCCCCACACATAATATCTCAAACTACATCCAGTTCTTACCCATCAGTTATGCAGAGGGCTGGCAATACACACCACATGACGCAACCACCTGTTAGATCTAATCTTATGGAGCCTTTTTATCCCTTAAATCCTGTATCTGCTCCTGATGTTTTAGGTTGGAATTGTGTCCCATATAGGCAAAACAGACCTAATAGAAGAATGGACCACCTAAAGCCCTTTACCCCTCTAGAAACCATCAATAGATTTGACATTTTCAGTGGTCTAGATGACTGTGATTGATGCCAAATGTCTAAGGGGTTCGAGGGAAATGAACTGTTGAATGTTAAATTGTTGAGGGGGGGGCGGGGGGGGGGGGGGGATTGGGAGTGAACTATACCTGCCAAGAGCTGGCGTCAACACTAACGAATCCATATTGATGGAGGATGTAACAGTATTACCTGTGCTAGCCCCCAAAACTGGGGTTATTCGAACACTAAGGGGAAGTGTTGTACTCCAAAATGATTTGATGTGTTTAGAATCTGATGTCACTAGCCAAGAATGCCAAATTACAGTGTCTGAGGTGGTGGGAAATGCATTGACGGGAAAAATTCAGGAAGCAAGGCAACCCATAAAACTGGTTTCCCGGAATATAGCTGGGGTTTTAAAAAACTTAAGGGACCCGGAATGGTCAAGCTTTATTGACACCTTTGATTTTTGCATGTTGCAAGAGACCTGGTCAGTTGATATTACACATAGGCTAGGTTATAAATCTTATGGTACCAATGCGATTCCCTCCAGGAGTGGAAGACCCTCGGGAGGGTTGTTGATCTGGGTAAATGTTAACTTAAAAGTGAATATAGAAGTGGTGGACACCAACTCCCCTGATATAATGATTTTGAAAATCAATGTTTGTAAAGGGAAGAAGCTCTATTTAGTGAACGTTTACAATAGACCAACACCTATTGCAAAAGAATCTTCCCTATTAACCCATCTTGATCTCTTATTGGGTAATTTGGACACTAGAGAGAATTACGTGATCATGGCAGGGGACTTTAACTGCAACTTTGAGCCCGCTGTGGGGTTCAGTGATATTTTTATAGAGGAAGATGAGGCAAATGGGATCCCCGTCTTGGATAACATTAAAACAGTTAAATGTACCCCTCTGGCCCTCCAAATGAATAGATTATGTGCCGAATACTGCACTAGAGCGTGTAATGGACGGTTACCATCAGATATTAAGAAAAAGCCTACTTTCTATAGAGGGAACTACAAAAGTAATATAGATTTTATTATTGCCTCAGTGTCATCATGGGAATTTCTTCTTGACATGGAGGTAATAGAAAGGTTAGAAAGCGACCATTTCCCTCTAGCCCTTCAGATTGAGGACTCCTTATTAGGAGATGCGGTTTCCCCCTTGATTGGAGAAGTAAGCATTGGTGACCAAAATGAGATACATATTAGCAATAATAGACGCTCCCTTAAATGGCCACAAATATTGGATAAAGGTGAAATTATAGTGGAAATCTATAAGCTTTTTGTTAGCACCTTTGGAGGGTATTTAAATGATACCTCAAAGGAGGGGAGTGGTGGTCTTTTTCTGAAATTACACCACAAATTTTTTGATGCCTTAAAGCCCCTAGTCACCAAGATGCCAAAGAAAGGGCAGCAGAAAACACAAAACCTGTCCCATAGAAAACCCTGGTATAATAAGGTCTGCAGGGAGTCCAAAAGGGCTCTTTTAATTGCGATAAAATCAAAGGCCCAACCAGACATCATGACAGCCAGGAATAATTATAAAATGGCTCAAAAGACATGTAAAAAGGAATGGGAGGAAGCGAAATGGGCAGATCTGCTGCATGCAGCAAAAACACGAGACAACATAGCCTTCTGGAGGCTGATAGCGAATGGGAACCACCAAGGTAGAGTGGTCAAGGACGTCTATTTAGACGAACAGACATGGGTAAATCACTTCTCTACCCTCTATAAGGAATATGAGGCACCCATTTTAGATAGGACCCCAAGTAATGTCACTCCAGGGGATATCCTGTATTTTACTCTAGGTGAGACAGAATTGGCAATAAACCAGATCAAGTCTGGTAAAGCCCCAGGGCTAGATAAGATTCCTGGAGACTTGTACAAGCACGAAATAAAAATATGGGCTCCATACATTAACAATCTGTGCAACGAGTTATCCCGGAGTCTAGATTTCCCCGAGAGCTGGAAGGGGGCTGAAATTGTCCTAATATATAAGAAAGGCGACAGGATGGACCCCTCAAATTATCGCCCAATAAGCCTCATGGATATATTACAAAAAATCTATGCAAGACATATCCTTTTTCGCATTAATGATTGGCTGGACGAAAAGGCAATTTTGTCTAGATACCAAGCAGGATTTAGATCCAAAGTTAGTACTATTGACCAAATTTTTCGTTTTTGTTGCCTTTATTGGAAATACATTAAGATCAAAAAGGGCCAACTATATGTCGCGTTCGTCGACCTAAGAGCGGCGTTCGACTTAGTCCCACGCAACTTATTGTGGGAAACATTAAGTCTAGCAGGGATGCCACCAACCCTGATAGCGCAAATAAGAGAACTCCACAGAGGAAATTTCGCCAGAGTGCGATGGGGCCCTAAAGGCGAATTAACTCCCAAAATCCCGATCGAACGTGGTGTGCGCCAGGGGTGTGTTTTGGCCCCCACATTGTTTTCGCTATTCGTGAATGACATCCCTTCATATTTGGAGGGATGTAAAAATGATTCTCCAAAGTTGAATGGCGAAAAAGTTACTTCCCTATTGTTTGCGGACGACACTATTCTTATCTCCCAAACAAGAAAAGGTCTCCAAGCTCTTTTAAATTCCTTTAAAGACTATTGCACCAAGAAAGGACTGGAGATAAATGGGAAAAATACAAAATGTATGGTCCTAAATCCAACTAAGACCGACAAGGGCTGTCTAACTTTAAATGGATTTAAATTGGAATCAGTTCCACACTTTGGATATCTAGGGGTAACCCTGGACTCCAGCCTTACTTGGAAAGCCCAATTGGAAAAATGTAAGATGATGTTTAGCCAGAATACAAAACCCATTCTTAGAGAACAAGGTCAAAGTACAAGCAAGGCCGTGTCTCCTGCAGTTGAACTTTTTAAATTTAAGGTTCAACCTGCAGTGTTATACGGCTCAGAAATCTGGGGCCCATGGTCTAAAGACACCTTTAGGGTCTTAGACAATAACTTCTTGCGAAGTCTGGTCAGAGTCCCTAGGAGTACCCCGTTGGTCCCACTTCAGCTCGATCTAGATTTTCGTAGAACGGACCATCATATTATTCTACGTCCTTTACTGTTATGGATCAGGCTGTGGCGTGTACCTGAGCTGCAAGTATATAAGGAAGGGTTAATAGAAATCATGGAGCTTGATAGCTTCAAGGTAATATCCTGGTTTAAACATATTAAATTCTGGCTTACCCTACTAGGTTTGTCGCATTACTGGGAACATCCTGACTTACTTCCATCCCAATCGAAAACCATGGTAAAAAAGTGCTTTTGGTCATATATTACGGATATGATCAAAAACGCTTCTTCTAATGGCCCACTTATTACAAGGTTTTTAACCTACAAAGACGATCCATTCTTCGAGACCTTCCTTGATGAAATAGAACCACCCTTAGCAAAGACCCTATTTCTGAAATTCAGATATGGAAATCTTCAAATTGGCTCAACGCTGGCCCGTTGGTCTAGGGGTGAAACCTCGGAGAATCATGTAGAAAATGAATTATGTACCATATGTGGACGTAAACAAAAAGAAAACGAACTACATATCCTCTTTTTCTGCCCAGCATATGCCCAGGCTAGAAGAAGATGGATTAAACCTATATGTCTAACAATAGGTGTCAGATTATGTTCCCAGGCTCTAAGGATTTTTATGTTTAACACCTGCCAACCTATTGTATTTAGTATAAGCAGATTCTTGCACAGTATCTTTTTCCAAAGAAGGAAGCTTGGTTATAAATTGTAAAATGCTGATATGCCAAAATTGCCATTTAGTATTAATTGAGGGAAAAATAATGAAATACCATTCCTGTTGCCCAAAATCGTGTACACCTAGTATTCCGTATGTTTTAAAAATACTTTGATTCCCAACTTTATAATGGGCATGAAAATTGAATGTAAACTGAATGTATTTATATAGCACATTGTGCATTTTAAAAAGAAATGTTTTATTGTATTAATGTATTTGTTCTTTTATGGTATTCATGCCGAAATAAAGATTGAAAGAAGAAAGATTAAAATATATTTTTGTATATTTTCCTCCTTCCCCCTTTCCCTTTAAGATTTGATCTGCATGTAATTTTATCCACAAGGGAGGTTGTCAATCCTTCATACACTTTGTTGTCCTGAAGAAGGTGGGGATTATAAGTCCACGACCACTGAAACGCGCCAGCGCAGATTTTTCATATACTGAATCCAACTACGAGAGAGACACTCACCAAAAATATAAAATAAGTTATAATAATAATTGGAACTCTACCTAACAATTTGCATCAGGTTGGGTAACAGTACTCTGAACTGTGCAGTAGGATCTCCCAGTTAGTTCTTCTTCTTCTTATTTTTTTTAATATGATTCTTGTGTACAATGTGATGTTATTGTAAGTGGATTTTTTTGTTTTTATGATCCACACATTTATTACATGGAAACAGTTAATTAGCTCTTACTGTATTCCTGAGGTACTGTTTTGTGTATGAACTGTTTTTCAAGTATATTAGATTTTTATGTTTAGGGATTCTTGAATCTGACTGTTTTTTAATTGTGATCGAAAATTGTTTAACAAGACTTTTTATGCCTTTGAATAAAGCTGTTTGATATTACATTCTTGGGTCTGGTGGAATTTGAGTAATCCAATTATTGTGTATGTGTTCCTCACGTACAGGGACTGAATAGTGTGAATGAATTGGATCTGGATCTGTGTGAATTCAAATTACTTTCTCTTGACCTTGGGACAGTATTTAGTTTCACTACTGATCAGTGCCCTGGTCCCTTGGGTTTGATGTGCCTCCTCTCTTCTTTTTACTCAGAGGGCCAAATGCATGACACAATTATTTCTTGCAGTAGCAATTGAAAACTTAAGATTGGCAATCGCCACGGTATGGCTTGATCATCAACCCCCACATTTTCAGGTATGGCTAGCTCGTTTATTAGCAGTGTGTAAACTTGAGAAGGTGATATGTGCAAAGAAAGGATATTCAGCAAGGAAAAAAGGATTATTAATTTGGACCCCATTAGCCATGTTTACTGATTAGTATAGGCTGAAAAAATGTGGTTGCTCTACTCAAGGTTGCTCGCATAGAACCCTTGCTTTTTTGCACACTTGCAATTGCACTTTAATATTAACTAGTCCCTAGTTTTTATGAAGCTTTGCTTATCTTGTGTGGTATATTCAGTGGTATACTTATTCTTAAAACCAATAGCAATGAATTATACTATTTTTGCTTAGTTGTTTTATTGTTTGTGGTTTATTTATTTTTTAAACCCATATTATGAATTGGAAAATCTTTGCCTAACTACGGTGTAAATTGTAAGCGTGGGGTGGGGGGTAGAAGTAAAAGATGTTGAAGAAGATTTGTTTTGCCGTGTATTGTATTATATTGATAAATAAAATATATATAAAAAGGGAGTTAATGCTGATAAGGAGAACTGTTGTATTTTCTCACAGGTAAAGGCCGGGAATCAAGGTCATCTTGTTACTGTTCTGGAGCATCACTGTCCTGTGGAAAAATACCTATGAGAATGTGGCCTGATTGGATGGTGTGACACGAAAAGAATCATGGGGAGACACCTGTGATATTGGAGTATTGAAAGTAGGGAGAGAGCCCACTTCTTCTCGCCTTTGAAGTGAGAGCATCTTAGAACGAGCTTTGTCTCAATAGCCTCAAGCTACCAGATCTATTGAAGTGGACATACTTCTAAGCAACACACCTTAATCTATTCTGCCAGAAGAATGCTTAAATAGGGATGTCACACTAGTGCTAGCGCAGGGACAGTTTAATGCTTTATTTTCATCAACCCTCGTTAGACTCCTAGGGCCTCATTAATGAAAAGTGACGCATTGCTGCGTGAAAACAGCGATGCGTCACTTTTCATTGCGCCCTCCTTGCGACACCAATGATGCGTCATATTTGCAGTATGATGCATCATTGCGCAAGGAGTTACAGATACGTCAGTATTTCTGACCTATCTGTATGGGGCAAAAGTGACGCATTGCTGGAGTGTGTCACAAAAGTGACGCAACTCCAGCAATGTGTCCTTTCACATGGGGCAAGCCCCATGTGAAAGGGCCTGCGCCAGTCTTACGCCTGCTGTGAGGCAGGCATTAGATTTTGACGCATTTGAGTCCTAGAAGTGGCGCAGTGAAATCTCATAGATTTCACTGCATCACTTCCATCACCCTTTCTTGCGTCAAAACGCCCCCCTTGCATACATTATACCTGGCGCAGGTATAATGTGGCGCAGGGGTTTACAAAGTGACGCATCTACCTAGATGCGTCACTTTGTAATTATGGCGCAACAAGGCGCATTTTTTACGCCACTGGTGCATCACAAAAAGTGACGTACCAGCGGCGTAAAAGTGGCGCACAGCCTCATAAATGAGGCCCCTGTTTCTTGATCTTTCTCATCCTTTGTGCATGTTGCAGCATCTCAATCCTGTTTGCAGATTTGGATTTAGGTTGGTTCCAATGTATTTCTACAACCCCATATGAGTTGTCTGTATGTGCAGTTATTCTTGGCTTTGTAATAAACCAACTAACTTTATTTAGTAGTCCGTGGTTATTATGGTTCTAGAAGAACTGAATTTGAATTGATTGACATTGTTAATGATTTCAAAAAACAATGAGTATAAAGAGTTCCCAATTTGGAGAAAATTGCCCTCACTCACATACCGAAGTATGTGACATGTTTCATTATAAGGCCTACTACGCGGTGGTTCTATGCCTGAGTATGTGTTTGCGGGTGCTGCCGGACTGAACGATTGTGTTCATGGGCAGAACCTCCCAGGCGGCCATCAGTTCGAGTTTTAGAGTTCTATAAACTCGTGAATGTTTTCCCATGATTTGTATGGGGACATTTCCTCCACTGATTTAGAGACACACCCAGCAGAGTATGGATCCCGGTGACCTACATCTAGCTGGGCTACCCAAGGATCTAATTAAGACACGGGTAACCGGTGGATTTGACTGCGACAGTCCTGAAGATGACCAGGGTGACCTTTTGGGGCACAAATCAATGGTCGAAACATGTTGACTCGAGCAGTGGTAGGAGGGAAGTCTTGAGAAACCTCATTTTCTCAACAAGACATTTTCCCATCCTTTCTTTTCTTTTAATCCTGATAAGGGTACCATAATTGGTTCTAATAAAGTAATTCTTTCTTTTGGCACCCCTAATCAGTTTTAACACACGTCCTTACTGCACTTATTTGTGTCGCACATCTGATTCACGAGGTGTTCCTCTACACACGTTATCACTTATGTATGTTACTCGTTGTACGTATTTACGTATTATGTTGTACGTCTTGTAACGTGGAAATTTATTATTTTTCCCCCTCCCTAATGCTCCTCCCTGGATGTGGCTACACCAGTGTGTTTGTAGCAGGCCCTATGATGAAGCATGTCACATACTTCGGTATGTGAGTGAGGGCAGTTTTCTCCAAATTGGGAATTTCCCGTTGTTTATGTTGATGAACTCTTTATACTCATTGTTTTTGTGATCATAGTCCTTTAGGGGGTCTGGAGTATTGGAGTATAAATAATTTGGCCCTCTCCCCTTGTATGTGTTTAATTGTTAATGATTTCCCTCCTTCCATGCTTTGTGAGAAAAAGTACCATTGACTTGACGGTCTATTATAGATTTAGAGCATATGGGTCCGGCTCCTTCAGTTGGTAGCAGTGCAGGATGGTTCTTACGGGAATTGAGAAGAGAATGTAGAACATTTCAGAAAAGAGACCTAGAACCCAGAGCCCCAAAATAGAGTCCATAGAACGCAAACAGAGAATGATGGACTTCGGCGGAGACTGACAGAGCTTGATGGTGCGGCGAGAACAGCGGCGAACGGAGGAGTGAGTATCAATAGGGATGTGTTGTGGGATAGATTGTGGGACTGGAGTGAATGTGTGATGTCTGGCGGAGTTTGTGTGAGAGTCGAGGGAATGTGGTTTCGGGCCAGACGTGGTCCAAGGATTGAGATTTGAGTTCAGGTCTCAAAGTGGCCTAAAATAACGGAATATATTAAATGGTGTAGCAGCCATTGATTTATTGTGATTGTCTGGCTGAAGATTTGAAGAGTTGTTGTGAGATTTCATCGACAGTTCCACTTCACTTCAAATCTTGTTTGTCGAAAAAAAATTGAATGCAATGTTTTAGAGTGTTGAGGGATTTTTTCTGGGGTGATCAGAGAGTTGTTACTCGAGTGGGCGAAGAAGCGTCACCGAAGGATACTCCAGCACATTATATGGCAACAAAAGTAGGACTGCATACAACAATTTTAATCTTCAAATGGTATAACATCACTGAGAAGGAGGGGGATTTGGCATTTCAATGCTATGGTTAATTTCGATTGGAGGTGTTGCATCAGTTGAGCGGAGTGATGTTTACTTTGCGGCCTTTGCCTAGACCAATGCAGTTTGAGGCACTAGAGGGATAGATGCGAGCAGCACATGAATAGAATAAATGCATAAAGCTTTGAGGGCATGTCAGGAAGCACGATGGGACTCACAGCTTAAGAGATGGAGAATAGACACCATTGAAGGAGATAAACTGTATCAAATTCTAGTGAGAGAGGGAGATTCTCAGAATATGAACAGATGGGAAAATGGAAACAATCTGAGTGATACGGACAACAACTTGTTGGATAGTTTGTTATTGTAGGTTGTTATTGGAGCATCCTCCACCTTAAAACCCACACTCAGAGGAGGGAAGGCGAGAGTTGGCAAATACAGGGAATGTGTAGAGTGTGTCAGCATCTCAGACAGGTCCTAGAGCAGGAGTTGTGAGAAGGATTTCCACAGGTGTAGGGGATACAGGAGGTGCAGAAACAAGTGGAGTCATTGCTGCTTCACAGTCACCGGACACCGATACAGTACCAGTCATCATAGGTCCTGTTGTCTCTTGTGTACGACACATGCTCATTGGGAAAACTGTCAGTGACAGCTGGTACTGGCGGAGGGAATTAGATTGGAAGGAACAGGGAGCACAAACGGAAATGGTTTGTCCATAGTGCCTGTAGAGCCCAGTACCACTTTACCTCTGACTGCTGGTCCTTTGGGAATACACATTGGTTCCAGTACTATTCTATCTATACCCATTGTGAACACGAGCTCAGAGTTAAGGATGTGCAGAACTCCGGTGAGGGGACCAGTAGGTGTGACATCAGAAGCAAGTACAAGGCAGGGAGTCGCTGAAAACCAACATGTACTAGATTAAGAGATAGGTTGAGGGATCACAACAACAGCAAGGAAGGACCAGAATAGCACCTCAAGTCAGGGAATGATTGTTAGAAATGGGATTTCCGGTTGGCTAAGGCTTGCGCCAAAGCCAGGCAGAAACCACCACTCTAGTCAGGGCAAGGGAGTTACACACCGTAGATACCCTCCTGATCTAGCCACTTCTCCCCCACACACCCTCTCTCCTATCAACCCCCACCTCTGGGGACAGTAACAGGGATTGGACACTGAACCCAGCAAGGGACTCCCTATGTATGGGAACAACCCCACTTACAGGCGTCCCGCCCTGTCATTTTCTCTCTTCTGCCACTAAACAGAAAGCGCAGGAACACCATTTGAAAATGACACTCTTGAGGAAAAACAAAATAAAAAAAAATAATCCCCAACATGTGACTATCTAAAATGCAGGGTTTTGTAATGTAGCCAGTTGTCGCTGTGGTACTGCGTAAACACAAGTCCTAATCCTCACCGCTGATCATCAATGTTATAACTGGGATTTCTGGTTGGCTAAGGCTTGCGCCAAAGCCAGGTAGAAACCACCACTCTAGTCAGGGCAAGGGAGTTACACGCCAAAGATAACCCCTGCTTACCCCTTTGGTAGCATGGCACGAGCAGTCAGGCTTATCCCGGAGGCAATGTGTAAAGCATTTGCACACGCACACAGCAACACCATCCCAGGTACACCACAAAAGGAACTCCACACATGGTTATTTAAAAATAGCCTTTGTATTCTCATAACACATCAGATAGTAATCACACAAGATACATTGTGCCTACTGGCAAGGGCAATATTCACAAGGGATTATTTACACAGGACAGGGCCACGTGGGCCACTGTCAGGATCAACACTTAGCAGAAAATGGTACAAGTAAAAATAGATCATAAACCTACAACCAGTAGCCACTGGTAATCACTGTACTCCACCTCAACTTGTAACATAACTTTACATGGGGCACAGTCACATCAGGCGCGAATTACATCCTGCTCCAACCTCACCAGCATAAACACATTATGCAATCCCTCACCAGTTTAAACACATTAGACCCTACCTACTAAGTATAACTCACATTTAGGGGCGTAAATCACAGAGTGAAACATCATCTCACTAGCATAACCACATTGAATGCGAAATAACCTCATTATCATAAACCACAGTTTAGAGGTATAAAACACAGGGTGGGCAAAACAGGCTAAATGCATTACATTTCCTAGCACCATATTTAGAACACATCAATCACGTTAGGGCCTTGCGCCCTATCCAAATACCAGCCCCCCCCGGGCCAACTGGCCAACCCCCCCTGGGCCAACTGGCCATCCCAGAAGGGGCTCAAATGCCCTGTGTCCAGAATGTCAGGGCGCGCTGGATCTGGAGCACTTTGTTTTGCTCTGTCCCTCTGCCTATTCACAGGATGGGTCAGGGACATCAGACACACCACAGGCAGTGGAGCCAGCATTGTAGAGGGAAGGCCCAGCCCTATCAGGTCCCAGGTGCACTCCTCCCTCCCATCAATATGCAGATCCCCCCATTCACCACCAGGCAGACCCATCCTAACTCCTGGAGCCAGGCACACCAGCCAGCTCCAGCCAATCACAAGCCAGACAGTCAATTCAAATTTACTGCACAGACATGCCAACTTCTAGAAGTGGCACTTCCACACTAGACACCATACATCCGCGCACATCATCGCGCAGCTTTTAATCTTACGAGTTTGCACATACCAAACTCACCCCTGCACTACCCACACATCAGGAAGTACCATGGACACACATATTCCCTGTGCATTCCTATGGGAGGGCAGGCCCCTCTCGGCACACATACACAGAGAGCGCATGCACTTTACACTGGACCACAGTGAAAAAGTGTGCAGAGGCCTACAATCACCAACACGAGGTTACAGAAACAGGCTAGGCAAAGCCAAAAAGTTTCAGGGTGAACCTGCCAAAAGGGCCAAGTCCAACAATGATCAAGACTGCAGTAAAGGCAAAATAGCTGGATGAGGTGAGGTTAAAGGCTGATGTAGATGAAGTAGTCCGTGGAAATTTGCCTTTGGAAAGAATGGAGACCTATGAGCCAGATGAACAGTTTTTTGTAACGAAGGACGTCACCCGCAAAGTGAGACTAGCACATAAGAAGTTGTCAGAATTGGCTCAGAGATATGATGTAGACCTGCAAGTAAATCATAGGCTTAACTACAGTGATCAGTAGCTAGAGGAGAAGAGAGCAAAAGGATTGAAGACACACATTTGGGAACTGATTGAAGGAATATGGGCTTGGAGTATGCTTGAGTGGGAGGAGAGATGGTCAAAAAAGAAAAGTGTTTGGAGAGTCACAGGGGAAATGCCATCCTTCAGGAGGGGGAACACCGGGAATTGCGACTTATCTATTACGAGAAGTGCCTAGAAAAGTGTACGTGCATGTTGCTTGGACTAAAGGTGATCTAGGAAATATTTTCCTATATTGAGGGAGAAGCCTGGTGAATGGTACAAACAAGTTAATCGTGTCATTAACCTCTCAAATGTGTTGCAGAGTGACCTGAATACGGCTGTTTGAAATTGTGGTTCCTAGTGATCTATGGTTGGCATGTAAAATCGCTATAGATCGGCCTGCTATTGAGTCAGAGAGGGATCCTGTAACTCATGGTCCTTCGCCCTTGGTCATGAAACAGTACGAACAGGTAATCACGTGGTTGCAGTCAAAAATAGCCCCACAAGACATAGATTGGGTTAAGATAGATGGAACGACGCAGGAGCCTAAAGAGTCAGCATATGCCTATTATGGAAGGCTTTTGCTACCCTTCTAGCAATACAGTGGGTTAGATACACTCAACCAAAAAGACATAGGCCAGTTTGTCTCAAAATTTGGAACAGGACTGAGACTGGAGATTATACTCATGATCAAGGAACATTTGTTCTGCTGGCAAAAAAAGTCATTGGATGAAATTCTACGGTATGTCAGGTATTTCAGTGATGAGGTGGATTCCAAGCATAGGAGGAGAAAGGACAAGTTAATGCTGGTACAAATGCGGAACGAACAAATGGGAATTCAGGTGCAGGCAAATGGAGGAACAATGGGTCAAAGTCAGGGGAATGCCAAGGAGGTGTTCAGAACTAGAGGTGGGCGGACTTTTCCGTTCCGCCTATAGAATTTGCACGTTCCGCAAAGAAGGCGGAAAAACGGGGCAAATTTCCGCACATTCGCGGGCGGAATGGAAGTTGGCCACCCGCCTGCCTGCCGTCCGCCTCCCGCCTTATTAAATTATATTTAAAGGCTAAAATATAACTTAAATAAAGCTTATCACTGTGCGCCGCAATCTTCCCCATCGCGCTTTATCTAGGAAACTGCAAATGCGCGGGCGCTGTTTACAAGATGAAGCCGCAATGGGTAAGTTTGCGGCGCAATAAGGTAAGTTTTATTTAAGTTGCATTTTAGCCTTTAAATATAATTTATTAAGGGGGGGCGGGAGGCGGGCGGGAGGTGGGTGGGAAGCGGGCGGCGGGCAGGCGGTGGGCGGGCAGGCTCGCGTAACTGAAATATCGCAGAGAGGCACGAAGATTGGTACAATCTCCGTGCCTCTCCGTGATAGTCCCTTCCGCGACTTCCTCCCACACCTATTCAGAATACTCCAGGTTCAGCTGGACAGGGAAAAGGGATAGGTGTTCCTATAGATCCTAAAACAGGAATATATATTGCCACACTGAAAAAGACCACCGCTTGCCATTTTTGTCGCAAGATTGGGCATTGGAAGTGCGAGTATTGCTTGAATCAGATGCAGGAGGAGACCTAGTGCAAGTGCCAGATGTGGTAAATACCTTGATTTGGGCAGGATGCTACAATGGGGGGAATCAAAACCAACTAGTGCAAGTGCCACAACATCGGAGAATTTCACAAAATATCCAAACATTTTATCAGAAGCACTTGTGTCTGTAACTTTGCCACCTCGCCGAAAGGCGCCGAGGTCCCTCGAGTGAGCTGTCCATCACAGTGGGGGAAAGGGTGGTAAGACGTTGCATACCCTAGTGTGCCTGGGGCAGGGCCAAACGGGTGGGGCTTCCATGCGAGTTCACATGCCTCTTAAAGGGTCAGAGACCGATCAGAGCAGCAGATGAGAAGAAAGCAGCCTCCTGGTCACAGGAAGTACATGGGGATTGCACTTGAGAAACTGGTGCATCTAATTTTCGTGGGTAGATATGGGGAGGAAGCACACCTTCCTAGCCTACACCGTGCTCACTAGTTGTTTGGGCTGATTAAAATGTGTGACTGAATTTGAGCTTCAACTCAGGCACCTGCTGTATATCAGTAAGTGCTTCCTGTTGAGGTTTAATTTTTGTGACAGGAGCATCGTGCCAGAATGAATCCTGCCTGCATATTTATCCACGAAGATGCCACCGTGTTGTGCCATACCTCTACTCAACTGGAGTACTTTCTACTGGCTAATCAGTAAGTGCTACCTCGTTGGGTAAATGCATAGTGCTTTTGCTACACTACAGCTGCGTAAAGGGCCAGAAGAGTTGTCTCCAGTGACCACGTGTGTCTGTAATTTTTCCACCGTGCCGAAAGGCGCCGAGGTCCCTAGAGTGAGCTGTCCATCACAGTGGGGGAAAGGGCGGGAAGACGTTGCATACCCTAGTGTGTGTGGGGCAGGGCCAAATGGGTGGGGCTTCCATTCGAGTTCACATGCCTCTTATAAAGGGTCAGAGACCGATCAGAGCAGCAGATGAGAAAAAAGCAGCCTCCTGGTTTAAGGAAGTACACAGGATTGCGCTCGAGAAACTGGTGGATGCAAAGACTTCCATCAAGGATTACATCTAATTGTAGGCTGTAGATATGGGGAGGAAGCACACCTGCCTAGCCTAGACCATGCTCACTAGTTGTTTGGGCTGATTATAATGCGTGACTGAATTTGAGCTGACTTGTAACTATTCTCTGACCCTGCCTCTTGCACCCGGCTGTTTAGGGTCAGGACAGGGTCAAAGAATAGTTGCAAGTAAGCAACTTCGACTCTGGCAGCTTGCCGGCACCACCATTTGTAACTATTCTCTGACCCTTCCTCGGGCACCAGGCTGTGTAGGGTCAGGACAGGTCAGAGAATAGTTGCAACACATCCTGCCAGAATGTAAATCCGCCCGCGAGCGGATTTGCTTATTTTTTGGCAATTTCGCGAGATTTGTGGATCGCAAAATTGCCAAAAATTCGCAAATTCCGCGAGCTGAACGGATTTTGTGCCTATATTTAGACCATAGGTGCCACCGCAGAGGCGATCAACTGCGGTGAGAGCGGAGTGGGGACTATTGCTATGTTCCTACAGTGAGACTCGCCTAACACGGGATACAGTCTTTGGCACACTGCAGAAGGCAGCGCTGGAAGGCGGTGTGCCTCTGACCTGAACATCGTGGTGTTGTGGTGCTGGGCCCGGCAAAGCCTGGAGTGCTTCCTTTTTCTGCTCTGGTAGTCCCCTAGAAACAAGTGCATGAGCATGACTGTGGGGAAGGGAGGAATTATCCACTGCGGGCACAGTTTGATACTAAGAGAGCTGATCTGGCCTATATCAAGTGGGTCTGCCGTTGTTTACATTGAGCCCGAGTTGAAGCCTACTCTCAAGCCGGGAGCCCATCACCGGATCTCAAATTTGAGTTGGCGAGAAGCGGCCTGTACTCCTAACCTGGCGACACTTACGGCCGGAGCGGCTGGAAGGACCTGCCTTGGCTTGTGCTGGACGACCGAGTGACACCGATATAGACTCTAATTTCAAGAAGTAGCCAGAAGTAAGGTACAGCTTATATTGCCCGACATCAGGACACCCAGTCTGCTGCCGACCTTAACACTAGAGGTGGACACCATTCTATGCTTGCATGGCGGGTAGATAGAACCTGGACATAGCTGCTTATAACAGGCTGATGCTCGCGCATTAGCTCTACTGGCTGCTCTGTGCCTGGAACGAGGGGAATGGTGAGTCATAACTGTCATATTTGTGGCAGCGCTCTGTCAGCGTAGCGGCGCATTGTACAAGTGCGCACTACACACATTGCAACAAGGGCACTGATTGTTTCTTGGAGGTACTGTGGCTTGGTTACTGGGGCTACGCCGCATTATCTACTTCTGTATTGGCCATATTTCTGGCCCGAAAAAGCAATAAACTTAGAGATGGAAGCCCCAATGGGCAGTCTCACTGCCATCGAAAAAATTCTCCTTGCTGTCCAAAACAGCTTGCAAGCTATCAACCGCAAGAAGGATCATTTAAACTTGCGCATGAACCACATGTCTAATAAATTAGACAAACATGCACTCCGTCTGGGCAAGTCTGAAACGAGGATCTCCGACATGGAAGACAGTCTACAGCAAGTATCGGATAGGACTCATGACATGAAGAAAGTCCTCGCCATCATACAAGCAAAAAAACGATGATTTAGAAGCCAGCTCACAGCTAAATAACCTACGAATTACAGGCCTGCCAGAGTTCACCAACACTAGTCGCTTAGAATCCTATATAGAGAACCTACTACAAACCATCTTTGGGGCTGAAAACCTTTTGTCGCTTCTAATTGTAGAGCGTGCACACCAATCCCTGTCTGCTCGACTCCCACCGGGGACACCCCCGCTCTGAGTAATCGCACGCTTGCTAAACTATAGGGACCAGGACACTGTATTGAGACTTGCCAGGTAAAAGGGCTCCATCAATCATGAAGGCAACACTCTAGCTTTTTATCTGGACTTCACAGCAGCAGTTCAGGCCGCTAGGAAAGAGTTTCAACCAGCGAAACGAATCCTGTGAGCTGAAAAATTCTCCTATGCAATGCTCTACCCAGAGAGGTTACACATTGAGCTGAACGGAAAAGCAAAAATCTTTGCCACTGCAAAGTCGGCGATGGACTACTCCAAGACTCTCAAGCGCAGACTTCGAGATAAGCCCAACCAGGCAGATGACAATCCAGATGACTCTTCTCAAGGGAACGCAGAATGAACGCTATCCGGGGTCTGATGCTGTAATGTACTATTAAGAATCCTGCTGACCCCCCGGCACAAGGCCCCGTAGTGATGCACCCCTTTATGAATTTTTTTCCGCTTTCTCCATCGTGCCACTGAACCGAATTGAACTGAGATCACAAACACTGCAAGATCAGATAAGATTTGTTTATTATTATATCCCTCTCTTTGCATTAGATGTGTATCCTGTTACCCTTCCATACTATAATGGCCCAGTATGAGGGCGGGTACTGCTATGACTCCTATATTTTCCTAGTTCTTCGGCCGCCACCCACTGCGATCGGAAGGTTACTTGCACCCTTGCGTTTCCCCATTGGTGTTCCACAATACTGTTTTTTGTCATTATGATTACTATTAGGGTAATGAGTTGGGTGGGTTGGGATGGCTTTGGCGAGTTGGGGTTGCTAAAGTGTGTGGGGGGTATTTTGAAGGGGGAGGTGGTAGGGGGATGGTTACCATGGCGAAATACACCACAGATGTCGTATCATACACTACATTGGTGTTCTCAAATGTAATTGAGGCCTGTAGATTTTACCACCCGCACATTTGCCGCACATAAATCATGTAGCACTCACCTGACTCACCTCGAATGTGAGGTGGCTCAACTCTCCTAAAAAGAACCGACAGATACTTACGTATCTTGACAGACATGAGGTACAAATCGCATTACTTCAAGAAACACATCCAACTCGACAAACTAAAACATGTATTGGGCGCAATGGGCTGAATATAGGTTGCCCTCCTCCTACTCTGCATATGCAGGGGTGTACTTACCCTCATCAAGAAAAGTCTGCCTTTCACCGAGAAAAAAACATATACAGACGATGCAGGCCGCTACAGTATTACACATGGTAAACTTGTGGGGAAACTAGTCACTAATAGTAAACATCTACCGACCTAAAGTAGATGACGCCAAGTTCTTTAAAGGCATAATATCAATATGCAAACATGGCCCGAGGCCACTATCATTTGGGGGGGTGACTTGAATACTCGCCTCGACCCTAATGAAGACAAATCTCGAGTTCACAGGGGGACACGCACCAAACACAGCCAGAGTACTCTACAGGCTACTCGAACTTAATTTGACAGATGTGTGGAGACTGCATAACACTGACAGACTGGAGGGTACACACATTTCTACGGCCCACGGTAGCTGCTCACGACAAGGCTATTGGTTGTTAAGTGAGAGTGCCACGTCCTGAGTATCAGTAGTGGAGAGCTTACCCAGGACTTTGTCTGATCATAATCCAGTTAAACCTTGACTGCACATCCCAAGGATCATTAACTAACAGTTTACATGGCATTTCCATTCCAAATCACTGTTAGATCCCTATATACACACACGATCCGAGAAGCCATCACTCAATACTTTGCATTGAATAAGGGATCAGTTGACAGCGCAGATACAATATGGGACGCCTTTAAAGTCACGATAAGGGGCATATGTATTAGCACCATTGCTGGGATCCTGAGGGACATTCAAGGTCAACTCACTAAACTTTAACTCACCCTGGCACAGCTTGAGAGGGAATACGAAACCTCACCTAGCACGCGGATCCTCATACAACTCAAAGAGATCCTAGTGGAATACAATGAACTAGCTGAGGATGAGCTCCGCTATATATCCAAAAGACATGTGGCTCGGGCATATGGGGAGGGAGGTCGGCCTGCACATCATTTAGCGGTAAAAATAAGGGCCCAGGAAGACAGGCACACTATTACCAAGATCACTGATGCAACTGGTTGGGATCATTACACTATAGAAGACATAACTAAGCAATTCCAACAATCATATGCAGAGCTCTCTTCATCCCATGGCCCCACTGATGATCGGGAATTGGACGCCTACCTATCAGATTTAGTCACTTTTATTTCTTGGATCCGACAACTGTATACAGACCCCACTGCTCGTGTTCAGGTAGAAGGAAACACCTCAGAACCAATACAAATTGGGAGTGAGCACTAGACAGGGCTGCCCTCTCTCTCTGCTCTAGTTCACAGTGGTGCTTGAGCCACTAGCCTGTATCATCCGGCAACATCATGGGGCAGCTGAAATATGGTTTGGTCATTGCCTCGTGAACATAGCTCTCTACTCGGACGATATGGTGCTGTTCATAAGGGAATCCCATGATTTTATGGAACCCATATTGAGGGAATATATTAGTTTTGTGCAGTTTTCTGGCCTTACTATAAAATAGTCTAAATCAGTGGTTGTACCTCTGACGGACTCCACTTCTCCCCACGAGTTGGAATTCCCACTGATGTGGACTTCAGACCCTGTGAATTATCTCAGTATATGGGTGCATCAGGACCCTGAAATGGTTATTAGTGAGAATTATGGAATGGCAGTTGCGATGTTGGAGCAACAGGTAGACAGATGGATAAAGCTGCCTCTGTCACTTGCTGACCGCATAGCCATAATAAAAATGGTCGGACTGCCCAAATTCCTTTATTTATTCAGTAATATCCCCATCATGCTGCCCACACTTTTTTGAAACCCTTCAATCGACTCTGACACGTTTGATATGGTGCCGAAAACAGGCCTGAGTGAGCCTCTCGACACTGACACTTTACTATAACAAGGGGGGATTTAGTGTACCGTATTTATACCTCTACTACCTCTGTGCACAGGCCCAATACACCCACTACTGGTACTCTAATCATAGCTTCATCCCACAAATAGCGGTAGAGGATGGTGATGCTGAATCACTGAGAGAACATCAACATCAAAAATATTGACGTCAAAAATATCGTAGTCGAAATATCGATGTCAAGAATATCGAAGTCCTATCTACATTATGGTAAGTACAAAAGTATTGAGAAAAAAAATATTGTTGTCGAAAATGTCGTCAAAAATAATGTTTTAAAAATGTTTAAAAATAACGTAAAATAAAGTAAATAATACATATATTTAAAATAAACATAGATAAAAATATGTTTAAAATTATAAGTAATACATATAATATAAAAAGAAATTATACACATACATATAAAATATAATATATATATTTACTTAATAATATTTACAAATAATTATTGTAATAGCTGATAAATAAATACATATACATACAACAATAATATAAATACAAATATAAAAAATATTTATAACAAATTAAAAAAATTACATAAATTATACACTACATTAACTAAAACAGTAAATATTGGATAGCGTAGTGGTAAACATTACTATTCCGCTTCCAGAGAGTACAAAAGTATGGAAAGTGTTGGATAGCGTGGGGGTAAAATTTACTATTCCAACTCCATATAGTGCAACAGTAGGGAAAGTGTTTGATTGCGTAGGGGTAAAAATTACTATTCCAACTCCAGAGAGTGCAACAGTAGGGAAAGTGTTGGATAGCGTAGGGCTAAAAATTACTATTCCAACTCCAGAGTGTGCAACATTAGGGAAAGTGTTGAATAGCGTAGGGGTAAAAATTACTATTCCAACTCCAGAGAGAGCAACAGTAGGGAAAGTGTTGGATAGCGTAGGGGTAAAAATTACTATTCCAAGTCCAGAGAGTACAACATTAGGGAAAGTGTTGAATAGCGTAGGGGTAAAAATTTCTATTCCCACTCCAGAGAGTGCAACAATAGGGAAAGTGTTGGATAGCGTAGGGGTAAAAATTGCTACTCCAACTCCAGAGAGTTCAACAGTAGGGAAAGTGTTGGATAACTTAGGAGTAAAAATAACTATTCCCACTCTAATGAGTGCAACAGTGGGGAAAGTGCTGGATAGCGGAAGGGTAAACATGACTATTCCCACTGTAGTGAGTGCAACAGTAGGGAAAGTGCTGTATAGCGGAGGGGTAAACATAACTATTCCCACTCCAGTGAGTGCAACAGGAGGGAAAGTACTGGACAATAGAAGAGTAAAAATTAGTATTTCAACTCCATTGAGTGCAACAGTAGGGAAAGTACTGGATAGCAGAGGGGTAAAAATTACTATTCCCACTTCAATGAGTGCAACAATAGGGACGATTTTGGATAGCAGAGGGGTAAAAATTACTATTCCCACTCCAGTGAGTGCAACGGTGGGGAAAGGATTGGATAGCAGAAAAACAAAAATGAGTAATAACATTTCAACAATTAAAAAAAAGTAATAATCCTAAAAATAAATAAGCAATATTTTAAAAATATGCAATTAAATATATTAAACATATAAAAAAAAGCACATATAGAGGCCGATTCAGATCTTGGAAAAAAAACATTCGTATGATTGTCATCCGGAGCCATCGCCGTACGATTCGTACCCGTCCGTCCGAGTTGCGTAGTACGATCCGTATTCCATCAATCCGTCCGAATCGGTGCGATCTGTACGTATTGCAAGGCTGAAACAATGAACCGTACGACTCGTACACATGCCGTACAACCCGACGAGTATGATCCCGACCGGGGTATGAGGACGCGATTCGTACGGTTCATGTCAGGTAAGTGCGTTTCGTACGGAAAAGCACACAATCACTTACACATCGTACGGTGCGTACACCCCATGATCACAGGGGTTCAGTGTGTATCCCTGCGATCACGGGGTGTACGCACCGTACCCGCGATCATAGGGTGTACGCACCGTACACCCAGCAAACATGGGGTACGGTGCGTACACCCTAAGATCGCGGGGTACGGTGCGTACACCCCCTGATCGCAGGGGTAGGCACTGTACCCCTGTGATCTACAGCTGTTTTCAGCTCCCGTAGAAAAAGGGTTGTACGGTGCGTACCCGACACAAATCGTACTTGCCGGGTCGGAAAAAGCAGCCACGAACAGTACAGATGTCGTGTACAGCGGGTTCCGAGGGAGATTCGTGCAGGGATTTGATTTGTACGTTCTCTGTACGATTTGTACAGAGTCCACCTCCTGGTACGAATCGTACTCCATCGTAAGTACGGGGGACGTTGGAGGGTATGATTCGTACGGGAAAAAACGCTCCGAACGGCTATTCGGACCGGTTTTTCCCGATTCAGAATCGACCCCATAATGTTAATTACACATTACAAAAACCTACAAATATAAAAAAAACATGAATACATTTATAAACAATATTTATTTAAAATGAACTAATAGTCACAAACAAATTATTTAAAACATAAATGTATTTATTTTATTGCCTACCCTATAACACCACACCAATAAAAAAAGACATCAACATTTTTATTGAAATGTATTTCAATAGTTAACATAATTATTAAGGAATTTAAAATGTATTATTAATAAAAAAGATAATAAACATTTATTAAGTACACATACTTTACCACTATAATATCCACAACACACACCTAAAATTAATTTCCTTCAATCCAATTCCTAATTACTATTTAATTAATTTAAAATAACAAATAATTATTAATTCTTCAACGAAAAATAAATTACTTCCCATCTTACCCCCACCACAACACACCTAAAATTAGTTACACAAGTATCATAATTATTTACTAATGAACTATTTTTAATTAATTAACTACCAATTAATAATTCACCAATAAAAAGATACATTATTTCCCACCGTTCCCACTATTTACACCTTCAACCACCTACAATTAATTACACAATTACCATCATTCATTACTAATTCATTTTAATTAATAAACAACTTACAATTAATCAATAAAAAATAAATGACTTCCCACCCTTCACACAATTTACACCTATAAACATCCTAAAACACACCTACAACTAATTACACAATTACCATAATTAATTACGAATTAATCAATGTAAATTAATTAACAAACAATTATTAAACAAATATTGATACACTAATTTACACATTTAACATTATAACATCACAGTTAAACAAAATGTTTTCAAATAAAAATGTATGAATACATTTTATATAATTTAATTACATCCCACCCTATTCCCCTATAAACCCACAACACGCTACGGAACTGAAAATGCAAAATTCAAATGAAAAATAATAAATAACTACTATAAATAATCAATAAATTGTATATACTTAAATTACTTCCCACCTTATTCCCCTATAAACCCACAACCCTGTACGGAACTAAATACGCAAAATTCAATTAAAAATAAATTAAACTACTAAAATCTTAACACATATAATAAAATTACAAACAATTCTTATAAAAAAAAACAAACAGCAAAAGAATACAATATATATACTAAAATACATAACATTAATAAAATAACAATATTTTTACAAATGATATTAAACACTTCGATATTCTTTAAATCAATATTACTTACATAAAATCGATATTCTTGATCGCGAGGATTTTACTGTTAATATTCCTGACCCACAATATTTTTACCACGATATTTGTGGAACTCAATATTTTTACCTCAATATTCTTTCTCTGCACCTACTCCACACAAGTAGCCGAGATCATTGCCTTGACCCATGCATGCCTTGTCTCAGAAGATCCGCATCACCATCGATGCCAATAGCCAGCACGGTTTTGGTGTAGTTCATGACTTTGGAAAGCTATGATCGCAGAGAGGGTTCTTAATGTCATCAGGATCTCCCATAAGGAACAGGGAATATGTGAGATAATTGTTGGAAGCCTTGCAACTACCAAAGGAAGTGACAGTTGTGAAATGTGCCGCTCATGGAAGTGGGGACGATTTTTTCACTGTGAGAAACTCCTATGTAGATGAAGGTGCTTGTTTTTGTGCCACACATGCATGCATTATTTTGTATTGGGGAATATGTTGGCAAGAGCACAGAGAAGGCTGAACTCAGCATAATGTTAGCTATTACAGATACTTGGGGATAAAATTAGGTGGTTACAATTGGATCAGAGCACGTTGTTAAAAGGGAGAAGATGGCATTTGGATTTCAACTGATGGTAGAGCAGTACAACCAAACTGTTTGCTGAGACCAATGGTGAGACAGATTCATGGAACAGCTCAAATAGGGAGAAATGCAATGGTGAGATTGTTCAGGCAGACTTGGTTCAACCCAAGATTCCGTGTGATTGCTGACACAGTGTGTCATCGGTGTGTCACATGTCAACAATGAATGCTGGAAAAAAAACTGTGTTTGTCTTGAGTCACATTGGGAGATTGGGGTCCTTTCAATCGGATTCAGTTGGACTTTGTTGAAATGCCTGTATGTAATGGATTGAAATACATTCTGGTTGTTGTGGGTATCTTTTCACGTTGGGTGGAAGGTTATCTGACTAGAAGGTGTGATACCTCACAGCAGCAAAATTATTGTTGAGGGAGGTTATTTTGTGCTTCGGATTTACAGCTACATTGTAGTCGGATAGAGGAACGCATTTCCACAGTGAAATTGTGTACTGCTTTAGACGTGGATCAGGGACTACATTGTAGCTACAGGCCAGAGGCATTAGGCATCATGAAGCAGATTAATGGGACACTAAAGGAGAGCAAGCAATGCTCTTACCTGCATTGCTGTCCACAGCACTAATAAACATCACAGATGATTTGGTCCTTGATTACTGCAAAGAATTGGCTGATGTTATTTGTTCTGTGTCTCACTAGGTTGAAGCTGTGAATGCGCTGACATCGAAAGACCTCTGTCACGATTTTAGCCCCAGAGATTGGGTGCTAGTTCGAAAGCACATAAGGAAGAACTCTCTTGACTCACACTGGCATGGACCGTACCAGGTGATATTGGTGATGAATACTGCTGTGAAGGACTGCAGAACTTGATACACACCTCATACACCCAATGAATCTCAGGACCCTATGAAAAAACAGTTCCTCTCCCAGAAGCAATTCCAGCCGTGGTCGCAAGATCACCAGAGAGGGCAAACCAAGCTGTGGGGGCTCTTGAAGAGGCTGGATTGGATACCCGCCAGTTTGAGCTGAAGGGGGTGAAACTACACAAAGCTCAGGTATAGACTCTGAGGGAGACGGTAATGTTGTGAGTTGTATAGAGACTGACTCAGCAGAAGAGACTGGCTTGGAGATTGGTCATGTACAGTCAAGGAAGAAAGAAGTCGCAAATAAATCATGGCCGGTGAGACAGAAAAGACGAAACCTGAGGCTTGCATCTGAGGAAGATTTTGCACCAACATCTCAATCATCTCAATCTGATCAGAGTGAGTCTGAACAAGCTCAAGGGAGCATGAGGAGATTGAGGAGAGGAAGGGTGCCATGCCAGAGATACTATTTTCCCGAGTTGACTTATCTAGCTACAAAAGCCAGGGAGAGTGAGGTGTGAGACTTTATTACTGATTGTCGAAATCCTGCTGAGTGTTCCTGGAATAAAGGCTAATGCAATTTTGTCATTGACTGTGTCTTATCTGCCAAAATTGAGGGGCTTACAGACTCTGATTTTCGAAGACAGCGAATTCCCGAGCTTTGGAAGTCAACCACTGCCTCAGGAGATTGCCGCATTCCAAGCTGAATTATTACAGCGAGTCATCAACTAAACGGGCTCTGACCGCATAAGGGATGTAAATTGAATACTGAGCTGTAAATAAAAACTTTGCTTGAAAGAAGATAACCTAGGCCTGAGTGGAAGAAAAATAAACAATGGCATTTTTCCGTTAGAAGAAGAAAGAGGGCTAGGGAAGTTTTTCTAGCTGTGTAAATATTGTGCCAGAATCATCACAAGTCTGTTGGAATATAAAATCATATATAATCATGATTGTTCCACTATGTACCATATAACCGCATATACGTATTCATAATCGTGAAGAAACAAATATTGTATGATAACTTAATGATAGGTTATGGAGGTCCATTCAGACCTATTGATATAGTCAGGGCCACCTTGTTTCATCTCCCTTCATTCACGTGCAAAGTCCCAGAAGTTACATGGTATAACGCAGAATACAAAACCAGGCTATATTGCTAAGTCTTCTTCTCTTCTCGTTCGAACATGGCTCAGGGAAACCCAAGGTCACACTTGCCCTTCTCGTAGGATGCATACATTCTAGCAGGGTTTCCGTACTCCTCAGGTCTAAGATACACAAGAAGGGCACCTAACTGACCTACCCTCGGAATAGCTTTTAGCTTAGCTATTGACAAATGTGTAAGAACCTTAAATGGGTTTTCCTGTTGACTAACGGACGACTTGTGTACTTCCTTTTTGCGTGTTAACCAGAATATGTAAAACATATATATACTTTGTATTATGTGTGTTTCGTTAGTCTCGTCTGCGCACCTCCATGGGTCGTGTAGACCGAGGCTCCCCGGTCAGGTCTTGTATTTTGATTCAATAAACGATTCGACCTTCTCCATTGCCGACTGCCTTGTTATTCTGTGATTATAGATATATTTATATATATCCTTGGACTATCGGTAAGTATAGTCCGGCCTTCAGAAATTTAGATCCTTCAGTTGGCGACTCCGCCGGGACTCCGCGTTAGGGTCGTCCCCTCCTGTAATCAGGAGTAGAAGGGACAGGGAGGAGTTCTGGCCGGATGGGTGGACGAGAAGTATTTATTTAAAAACACCCATTAGTGGAGAGTCTGCCCTCTAACCCAGTATCCCTCCTGGCTGCCGAAGACCCTACGCCGGAGTCCTACGGGCTTAACCCGAGAGAAACACAGACTGTGTAGGTCTGTCTAAAAATCGGCAGTAGAGAAGTTGGGATCGACCTTAGTGCACCAGGTGAGTGAATCTTCTGATTAAGATTGGAAACGGACACTTGAAGGAAGTGTCCATTTGGAAATTGTAACTGTTTGTTTGTCGGTGGCCGGGGAAGCCGGACCACAAGGGAATCAGGAAAAGGGTCTGGCATTGCGGTGCAGGGGCTGCACTGGCAGACACCTTTTGGGATTTGTCTTGACTTTGCGAAATTGCACTTGGTACCTTGCGAAGCACGGGGTGTTCGCTCGGCCAAACTCACTCAGGAGAAGCCCTGGGAGCAGCTGGGTAAGCTAGGGTTCTGGAGCCTTGTGCCCCGAAACACCGGCCCAACCAGAATACGACCAGGGGATATCTAAGAAGTGAGTTTGTGGTCTTCCTACCGAGAGGCTTATCTGTGGTTGCTGGAATTCTTTGGAATTTGATTCCCCGAACGGGAGTCGACGGGCTCCGTTCGTATTAAAAGATATGTCATTTGTATTTGATTTTGTGTAGAGCTCATTTTTGGAACCCTGCAGTTTTTGTGGCGCCTTGTATGGGAGAAAAAGGAAGAGTATAAGAGAGTGAATGGTGAAGAGGGCGCGCCCGTATGAAAGAAGCGATTGAAGAATTTATAAAAATTTTAATATTATTGTTAACATGCCTTCTTTTAGTAAACAATGTTTTGGGTGCTGCTGTCGGAGAGGTGCTCGGCTGGAAGAAAGACAGCCTGCCTCTCCCGAAGGAAGCCCCAGTTTTGATATGTATGTTAAACATGGTCTTACACCAATTTTATTTAATACGTTATGGAATAAATATACGAGAGATAATGCTGAATTGCAATGGCCCCTCACAGGGTCGTTTGATGAAAACAAAATAACGTATTTATAGAATAAAATGTTTATGAAGAAAAGTTGCCAGTCTATGTTTGACTCCTTGAACCTATGGTTAAAGGAGGCTAAACGAAGGCGAATAAGGGAAGTGAAATGGGGAAGGATTAAATCTGGACAGACCATAACTCAAAAGGCTATAGCTTATGATAAAGGAAAACACATCGTTTGTTGCTGCCAAGCGCACTGCTGGACCTGCGCTCACCTCTTGTTTCCTGCTCAGCAGCTCGCCGCACCCGCTCTGCGGGTGCCGCTTCGTCGAGGGACCGTGTGCTGGTGCTGACTCTGCCCGCTTTCGGTGGGGGTGATCCTGTTTGAACTCTGGAACTTCAGGGCTGCGAGCGTGCAGGGACTACCTGACCCAGGTGTCCCTGCGAGACCGTGGTCAGCTTCCGATCCGCTCTCCCTGGAGCTCCGCCCCCCGCCCATCGGAAGGCTGATATAACCACCTGGGCTTGTCATTGACCCTTGGGACACATCGTTTGTTGCTGCCAAGCGCACTGCTGGACCTGCGCTCACCTCTTGTTTCCTGCTCAGCAGCTCCCCGCACCCACTCCGCGGGTGCTGCTTCGTCGAGGGACCGTGTGCTGGTGCTGACTCTGCCCGCTTTCGGTGGGGGTGATCCTGTTTGAACTCTGGAACTTCAGGGCTGCGAGCGTGCAGGGACTACCTGACCCAGGTGTCCCTGCGAGACCGTGGTCAGCTTCCGGTCCGCTCTCCCTGGAGCTCCGCCCCCGCCCTTTTCAAACACTATAAACACTGTCTGTTCTACCGCAGCGCGGGACGCAGCCCGGGGCGAAGACCGGGCTAAGAGCGGGCCGTTTGAGGCCGTTCGAGGTCTGAGAGGTCTGGGCTGGGCCCTTTCCCTTGGCTGTTTTTATTCTCTCCCTACCTGAGTTAATTCCTACTTGTGCCTCTGCTCCTTGTTGGTTTTCACCATGTGTACACGGGGCAGTCGTAGCAAAACTGCCAAGGGCCTTCACAAACCTAGTGGGACCCTGGATGACTTCCTCACAAGGACCAATTTGGCGATTGATGCGGAAATCAACAAAATGCAGCACAGGGTTTCGCTAGAACTAGACGCTGCGGGTAAATTGTCCCTAAACCTAGCTTCCTCCAAGAAATCTTCCTTAGTAAACCTGGCCTTAGCGCTAACCCCAGAGCGTACATCTGGGCCTTGTTCCCTGCTTGCAGTGGTTGATATACACCACCCACCAACCACATTTCCTCCCGAGCAAGCTAAGGAAACTTTATTCATTTCTCCGGAGGAGCTTGCACCTCCTACTTTTGTGGCTGGTATAAGCTCCCCAGTAAAAAATGGCACGGCCAAGATTGTTGTTAATGCTAAAAAGTCTGCCCTACAACAGAAGAAAAGTCTGGCTAGGTCCACTTTTGCTCGCAAAAAAGCAAAAATTGCGAGATCTCAGTTTTTTAATAGTCGACGACCATTGGGCACTTCTGGATTCGGGGAAGTAAAAGATAAAAACAACACAGCTTCACTAGGCAGTGACATCAGCCTTGCCCTAAGTGGTGTTGTGCCTGATCCCCCGGTGGTAACGATCCCAGATGAGAACAATGAAGGGTCTAAGGAGGGTCGATTGAGGGTGGTAGAGGGGGATAGGAGGGGGGACGTGGAATTCTTACAAACTGTATGGGACACACTTAAAAAGTTACTCACCCCCCTGGAACTTAGACTATCCAGAATGGAAAACCATTTGTTAGAAATGGACAGGACTATAGTTACACTGGCTAACTTTAGTCTTAAGCAAATGGAAACTAGGTTTTCACAGGGTGAGGGTTCAACTTCCCAGCTATTAGAGTCAGGTCCCCCAGCCCCTCTACCTCCCAGACCTAAACCTGTACCAAAACCTCGCACAAAAGTTGGGGATAACGCTATTACTACTACTCCTAATCTTAGCGATTGTCTCCCGCCCCAGGACCCCTTACCACCCAAACCCAGACAACAAGCTTGCCCTGTAAAGAATACAGCACCATCTAACGCTAGGACTCAAACTGGTTCTCAATCGAATGTAGCACACTCTAAACCCAGGCCTCAAGCTGTTGTACAAAAGCCTAATCAATCGACTAACAAGAATTTGCCATCTTTAGAATCTAGCCGACCGAATTTTCGTGGTGGTTATATCGACCTACCACCGGAGGCTAGTCCATATGTCATCGTATTAGCTGGCGTACCGACTCTTGACCCCCAAACAAAAGAGAACCATTGGTCGCTTAAAAATAAGGTCATTCATTGGCTAAATACGAATAGACAGCTACCTAGTCACCAAAGAAGTCGGGTTCTAATGGTGCGAAGAGTACCATGGGTTGGACCCACTCATAAAACCATCACTGGTGACTGTATAGTGGTGTCATTTGCTGACCCCCATACAGCACAACATCTCTGTTCATGGGCCCCTTGTGAAGATGACCATTCAGTCGTTGTTAGACCTCTCACTTTTTTCTATCCTCCTCGACGACAGCTTGGAATGGGAGGGTCCTGGACGACAATCCAAAAGCCCAAGCACAGAGGATTTGGGAATGGTGGGTTTAACCAGAATACCTGGTGGCAAGGGGTTCCTACAACAAACATGTTTGGCTGCTTGGATGAGGTTGACTGACTTGGGGGGGTGGATGCCTTTAAACACTCAGTAGATCTTATTCCGTCTACTCAGGTACTACCTAGTATGGCTTGTTTTATGTCACCACCAGGCCCACGAATAACACTGGATATTGTCCATAACTTAATTCCGGCTGAGTTAGGAACTCTGGGACAATCTGAGACTCCTAGTCCTAGGAATCCAGATAATGAAATTAAAGTGGCCTCCTGGAAAATTGCAGGTCTAAGGGGTCCCTGGATAACGATGATTGGGTTGATTACATTACTACACATGATATCATCGCTTTTCAGGAAACTTGGTCTGTTGATCCCCTATTTAGAGTAGGCTTCCTAAATTTTTTAAAACCAGCACTGCAGGGCACCCGGGGTAGGGCTTCGGGTGGTTTAACCATATGGATAAAAAACTCACTTGGTTTCAGTGCTAGGGAAATTCTGGTGAAGAACCCTGACCTCCTCTGTCTATCTCTAAGTAAGGAGAATTGTAAGGATATTGTCCTAATCAATATCTATGCCCGAGGTTGTCAGGGTGGTAAGAAGCAACCTATCCTTAATGACCTGGAAGATTTCCTTAATGAGTATAAAGGTGACCAGCTCATTTTGGTGGCTGGTGACCTGAACTGCTCATTCAAACCCATCTTGAATCTTGCCGAGGATGTAGGGATGGAGGAAGATATTGTCTGGAATATTCCTCCGCTAGCAATAACTAAGGGTGTCAGGGGTACGGAGGCCGCCCTCCACTGGTTTGGGCTTTGCCTGGAATGGGGGTTCCGGGCGGTGAATGGCCGTAGTCTATCCGACAAGGCGGGAAATCCAACCTTTGATAATGGGTCTAGTGCGAGTCGCATTGACTACATATTGGTCAACATTGACTCCTGGGATACTGTAGTTGATATGTCAATAGAAACCAGGCCAGAGAGCGATCACAACCCACTCTCACTTGTACTCAAGGTTCCTGGCCTAGGGCTCCCCCTGACAGAAACAGCTTGTATTACATCAGACCTAGTCTTGAGTAACAACAGAAGACGAGTCAAATGGTCTAGGGTCACAGCTGATCAGGAGCTTGTCTGTCAAATAGAAGAACTGGCCCTAGATACTAGAGATAAGATGAGTGCATTATTACCTAATGACAGTGCTAGGCCCACTATTGTTGATCTCCACGAGGCATGTTTTGCGGCCATTAGGGAACTTCTCACCAGGCCATGTAGAAAACAGAAAGTTAAGCAATTCAAAAGTTGGTAGAATAGAAATTGTAGAGAAGCCCATAGCACTTTAATTGCTGCTGTTAAATCTAGAAATACTCCGGACATCAGGACAGCGAGACAGGCCTACAAACGTATCATTTGGGAAGCTAAAAGGGAATGGGACGATTCGTACTGGCTTGACCTTCTTAAAGCCTGTGAGTCGTCCAACCAAATTAAGTTTTGGGAGTTAGTCAGATGGGGCAGGGGCTCGGAATCATTAACCCCTGAGAATTATGTTTCTGCTGTAGATTGGGTGAAATTTTTTTCCGCTCAATTTAAGGATCCTAATATCGTTCAGTTGGTAGGTGAGCCCTTAGCAGGGTCTACACCAGTATCTTATGGGGATAGGCTTACCTTTTGTACCTCAGATATTGAACATGCCTTAGGCTGTATTCAGTCTGGGAAAGCCCCAGGTATAGATGCTGTTCCAGCCGACCTTTTTAAATTGAATTTAGAACTGTGGGTCCCCTATATAACAACTTTAGCAAATTCTATTGCAGCAGGGGCAAGGGTACCACAATCCTGGAAGGGGGCTGAAATACTTCCAGTCTATAAGAAAGGGGATCGATCTTCACCAAAAAATTATCGCCCCATAAGCCTGATCGACACCATTCAAAAAGTGGTATCAAGAATGGCCCTAGCTAGAATACAGGGGTGGATTGAGCAGAACAACATACTCTCCCCCATGCAGGCAGGGTTCAGATCAGGCACTAGCACCCTAGATCAGGTGTTCCGTCTGACCATGCTGTATTGGAAGGTGGTCTTCTTGGGCGGCGGTGTAATTTACGCCGCCTTTGTCGATCTTAGGTCGGCATTTGACCTGGTTCCCAGGGCTAAACTCTGGGATGCCCTTAGACTCATGGGCCTTCCACCCGAACTATTAGAGCTGGTCAGGCGCTTACATGAGGATAACTTTGCCCGTGTAAGATGGGGGAAACAGGGTCAGGTGACCGCTAGCTTCCCTGTCGAACGTGGGGTCCGGCAGGGTTGCGTGTTGGCCCCTACCCTGTTTCTCCTGTTTATAAATCGGGTGGTTGCATTCTTTAGCGAAACTCAAACAGACGCTCCAACCCCGGGTGGTTCAAAATATCCCATGTTAATATTCGCCGACGACACCCTGCTCCTTTCCAAGACTCGGCGCGGCTTACAAACAGCCCTAAATAGATTTGCAGAATTTTGCACAGAAAATGACCTTCAGATTAATGCTGATAAAACTAAATTCATGGTTTTTAACAAAAATAAACAAATTAAAAGTTCATTTTTATTAGACGGTGTCCCAATCGAACAGGTCAAAGTCATGTCTTACTTGGGCGTGACTCTCGATCACCAACTTACTTGGAACCCTCAGTTGGAGGTTTTAATTCTTAAATTTGTTCGCCTCACAGGATGCTTGCTGAAGGAACAGAAAAAAACCTTGACCAAACGCATTACACCAGCGTTAAAAATCTATGAGGCCAAGATTAATGCAGCTACCCTGTATGGTGCGGACATATGGGGTTACAAAGGCCTGTCAGCACTAACCACAGCACAAAACAGGTTTTTTCGTAATTTAGTGGGGCTTCCTCAATCGTCACCCATAAAACCTTTGCTTTTAGATTTAGGCTGCAGACCGCTGGATGAGATGGCACAGTATCGCCTTGTTGCTCTTTGGCGACGTCTTTGGACGACCCAAGAGCTTAGTCTCTTCGCCCATGAACTGGGCGAGATTAGATCATTATAGGGTGCTCAGAAAATCCCATGGTTACGGGAGGTCAAACAAATATTGTACTCTATGGGCCTCCCCGAATTATGGCTACATCCCGAATGTTCTAGGTTTCCATCTAAAGTGGAATTCAAAGAGCTATATTGGGCTGCAAAGAAATCTGCTCTGGTCTCTCTTTCATCAGAAAATAACCTAACGGGACTGTTTTTAACACACAAGATAACACCGTCCCTTGAGCCCTACTGGGATTTGATATGCAAAACCCTTGACCGTAAGCTGTTTCATCAGTTTCGGGTGGGTACATTGCCGATCAACTCCTTTACAGCAAAGTGGGCAAAGAATAAGAGTAATAAATGCCCTTTTTGTCCTGATCAGGTTGAAAGTATTGGTCATCTATTCTTTGCATGCCCAGCATATCGTTTGCCTCGACTAAAATGGTTGAAACCAATTTGTAAAAACTTTAAATTGTGGGGGGAACCATGTAGCCCTGTTGAAATTGCGTGAGATGCGCACTGAAAAACTGGTGATCTGTGTTGCCAAATTTTTGGGGTGGACGTGGCTGATTCGCGCAAAGAACTTGCATCCCCTTTTAAATTAATTTGACTTTTTAATGGTTGTATATTGCTGAAGACAAATTCCTTTATACCTGGGGTTCCATTGTAAATTGTAAAATGATGAAATGTTGATAATGTTTTTATATTTGCTGTCTTTTATGAATTTTATTCGAAATAAAGACTATATGAACTGAACTGATAAAGGAAAACTGGAGGAAAATATTGCTCAAAATGGATAGACAGTTTCGTTTAGGAACAGACAAAAGTTATGTGACTCGACCCGATACTGGAGATGAATTAGAAGGGTTGGTAGAAGCTCGTCCACCTCCTCCTTATGCCCCACAGGGTCTATACCCAGCAGTGCCATTGGCTCACCAAGGGCCTGCGCCTGCGCCTCCGCCGGCGCCCCCACTTCCGCCAGCACCTCCCATACGAGATCTTGTAGGAGCAATGGCTACTGCCCCGTTAGATGGGTCTGTACAGGATGCGCTGCTTCCCCCTCCTTCGCTCCGACCCTCTACTTCACCCCTGGTTACATTACAACCGCATTCGGTTGTACCGTCTATATCAAGTCCAATATTTCTCTCCTCTCCGGCACGAAGCATTATAGATCCTCGAGCTTTGGCTACCCTAGACACAACCCCTAAACGATTGGGGTCAGATCTGAGTGACCCATGGGTTTATACCAGATCTGTGCTGGGTATGGAAGAACGAAAAACTATAGTAAACCAGGCGTCCCAATGGATGCAGAATGCTATTTACAGAATGGAGGATATTTGGAGTACTATGAAAGATTACCAGCCTGTTGCACAACAATTAGCTTTAGAAAATATGGCGATTCGTTTGATTTCGCCATGGGAACAGTGTTTTGAGGAGGGGTTCGCCCCACAGATTTTAAAGGATATAAGAGACAGAGCCCACAAATTCCACCTGCAGGCTGATGAAGTATATCAGAATGTGGCAACTCTCTTGCAGTATCGAGAGCGAATGCATCGGAGATGTGCCGATTGGGGAACACAGAATCCTATGAGAGAAGTACATCCTCTTTTCTTTCCGGAATTACCTGAACTTAGGGATAACAGGGGCAATGTAACTAGACCAAGGGAGGACGCGAGGCTTCAGGAACAATGGGTTTATACCCCTTGGAAACGAAGCGAGGTCCTTACCTTGAAAGCACAGCTCCTCGACCCTCGTAAGAATCCCATTGCTTACAAAGAATTGGGCGAAGCTGCCAACTCTGCGATCATGACTATACCCGACATTGAGTTATACTTGGCCTTTTGATCCCGGTCGATATCTGGAGACAGATACATGATACGGATCATATTCCCAAGTTAGGTGGAACGTGGGTTCAATTAAAAAATTGGGATAAAGAACGGAAGCCTGGGGAAAAACCCTGAGATGAAATATTAGCGGTACCAGATAAAATAATTACGTACATGCAAACACTCCTGCCTCCTAAGAAAATAGATTGGGATAAGCTAGCTGCTTGTAAACAGAAGAAGGACGAGAGTGTCTCGGATTTCTTCACTAAATTTGAGAAAACATTTATAGATTTTAGTGGGCAGGATTTATTCACGGATGGGGGGGTACGGTTGTTTGTAAATAGATTTGTGATGAATTTGTTACCAGAGATTATGGCACACCTTCAGGCGGGCGAAAGTACATGGACTACGTCCACCCGATCTGTGATCCTTAGTATGGCTCAGTATTATGAGCACCGAGAGAATGAATATAAGGAAAGGACGGAGAAGAAAAAGAAAGATTTAAAGACTAGAGTCTTGATGCAACAAGTTAGATGAGGACAGAATTCAGGATGAAGTGGGCGCGGTTCCTTACAAAGAAGGACCGGCAGAGGACGAGGAGGTCCCCCGAATGTTGGTTTGAATCAATGCTCGTATTGTAAGCAAGAGGGGCATTGGAGAGCGGATTGCCCGTTGTTAATGGCAAGAAATGTTCCCAGTAGGGGACGAGGCCGGGGCCGGGGAAATATTGATCGAAATAGCATGCGGAGAGAAGATGAGGATTCCCGGAAAAATTAATTTGATAATCCACAGAACAGGCAGTACTATAATGAGAATTTTATGGATGATGACTACGATGAACAAGATTATGCATGAGACAGCCAAGGACAGAGAGGGGGCCACATTACAGTACCAATTGACCAAGAGGGACCTTATGTACAAGGGGAACTGTTGGGTGCATCAGGAAAATTCCTAGTGGATACTGGAGCAATGAATAGTTCAGTTGCTCATACCATGGTCCCAGCAGCGGCTCTGTCTGGCCACAAAAATGTATCAGTAGGGTTCTCTGGAATACCAGTGGTAAGCCCCATTTCCAAGCCTCTGCCCTTAACTATAGGACCTATTTCTATACAGTCGCCTTTTTTGTTAACATCTAATTGTGGTGAGAACCTTTTGGGTTTAGATATCTTAAAAAAATTACATGCTCAGATTTACTGCTCACCGGATGGTGTATATTTGACAATGCAGAAACCTTTTGCAGGATTATCAATATTTCGCGAAGAATGAGCATTTACCCCCTGAATTCTCTAGAATTCCTCAGACCTTGTGGTCGACAGGGGACACTGATGTAGGTCTGTTAAAGATAGCCCCCGTGTCCATTACTCTGAAACCTAATGCACAGCTGCATCCCATTCCACAATATAAAATTTCACCTGAAGGTGAACGGGCTATGCTAGACATTATTCGGGACCTTATTCAAAAGGGGGTGGTAGAAGAAACATCAGCTAATATTTGTAACAGCCCGATTTTACCGATTTTGAAGAAAACACCAGTTGATGGTGCTCCAGATTATAAGAACACCTACCATTTTGTGATTGATCTTCGAGCAGTTAATAAGATTGTGGTTCCACAGTATCCAGTGGTACCTGATAAAACTGCTATTTTAACCATGATTCCTTCCACGGCCAAGTACTTTTCGGTAATTGATTTGAAAAATGCCTTCTTTAGCATCCCGATTCATCCAGATAGTAGGCATATCTTCGGATTTTCATTAGCTGGCCGAAGTTTCAGATTTACACGCGCTCCTCAAGGCTATACTGAGAGTCCCAGTATTTATAGTCAAGCATTAAAGGCAGTCCTTGATGAATTGACTCTGCCAGCCGGAAATTCTATTATCCAGTATGTAGATGATATACTAGTGGCCTCCGATACTAAGGAGGGATGCAAGGAGGCCACGGTAAAATTGTTACACCATTTGGCCAAGAAAAGAAATAAAGTGTCCCTTTCCAAATTTCAATATTGTTGACAGGAAATGACCTACTTAGGTCATTTTCTGTCGAACGCGGGGAGACGATTGACTCCAGAGCGAATATCTGTAATATGTGCATGAGGTAGACGGTTGTTCATTATCGGTGTTAACACAGACTTTTGGGGGGAAACAGAGACCCTGTGCATATTTCTCTTTGATTTTGGATATTGTAGCACGAGCCCTCCCAAGCTGTCTGAGGGCCACTGCTGCAGTAGCACTGGCCATCCGACAGTCGGAAGGAATAGTCCTTAACACTGATCTCAGAGTCATGGTACCGCATGCTGTGGATATTCTTTTAAACAGGACCAAAACGCAACATCTCACGAGTGCTAGATTGACAGGATATGAATTGACACTGTTTGCCCCCCATATTACTATTAAGAGATGCACTACTTTGAATCCTGCTACGTTATTACCTCTCCCTGAGGAAGATGAAAGAGTTGATGTCCATGATTGTGTGGTCAGAAAAGGAGAAGAAACAAAAGGACGTGTAGATTTAACTGACACCCCTTTACTTGCACAAGATGGAGAATTATATGTGGACGGCTCTTGTTTTAAGTTGCCAGATGGCACTGCGACAGCTGCCTATGCCATCACCACTCTGAAGACCATAGTGGAAACCGCAAGGATTCCACATCACTCAGCTCAGGCAGCTGAACTAATAGCCTTGTTAAGAGCCTGTGAAATCAGTGAAGGTCTAAGAGTAAATATTTTCACAGACAGCCAGTACGCCTTTGGCGTCACCCATAGTTTCGGAAGGCTGTGGAGGGAGCGGGGTTTCTTTACTACTCATGGCCAGAAAATTCAGCATGGTCCCTTGATTGATCGATTGTTATTTGCTTTAACCTTACCAAAGAAATTAGCCATCATTAAGTGCAGTGCACATAAGAAGGTTGTAGACTCCATTGGAAAAGGGAATGCCTTTGCCGATTCAGTAGCAAAAGAGACAGCTCAGACTAAGGGAAGTCCTATGTTCTCTAGTACATCTACCCGATGGCCCACTGAAACATCCCTATTTGATAATACTCTTGAAAGTGTAAAACAATTGCAGAAGGAAGCAACCCCTGAAGAAATGCAGAAGTGGGAACAGGAAATTGGGATATTAGATGAGAAAGGGTGCTGGATAGACCGATCTGAGAAACAGCGATGGTTGCTCCCTAATGCAATGGTATATGCAGTAGTTATGATGGCACATGGACCAGCCCATATTAGTGCTAAAGGAATTAGTACAGTAATACATCCGGTGTGGTATAACACTAATATTGCTAAAACAGCAGCTCACATTGTGAAATATTGTCCGGTGTGTTTACGACATAATCCTGGAGGGAGAGAATCTGTTTTGAGTGGCAACTTTGCTCCGCCATCCTTACCCTTTGAAGTTTTACAGATAGATTTCATACAAATGGAACGTGTAAATACTTTAAAGTATGTCTTGGTGGTGGTGTGTGCTTTTAGTAAATGGGTTGAGGCCTACTCAACCAAAGATGCTACTGCAATTACCACTGCCAAAGTTCTGATTAAGGAATTCTTTCCGAGATTTTGTTTGCCCCGAATTATCTGGTCGAACAACGGACCCCACTTTAATGCTACCCTTGTACAATGTGTTTGTGATGGCCTGCAGATCAGACAAAAGTTTCATGCCGCTAGGCACCCGCAATCTGCGGGGCTGGTTGAAAAATATAATGGCATACTGAAACTTAAGATGGCCAAAATCTGTGCAGACACTAAACAAAAGTGGCCTGATGCCCTCCCAATAGCTCTGCTATCTCTTAGAACGACTCCTCATTCAAGGACTGGCCTGTCCCCTTATGAGATCACATTTGGCCATCCTGCAAACGTGTGGGGAGTCCCTAGACCTAGATCCTCTAAAGATATTGATTATCCATTGATGACCGATTACCTTTATGAGTTTACTAAAGATCTGCGTTCTATTCATCAACAGGTATCGGGCACATTGCAGCCACTACCGGAGGGTCCTGGACATCGATTGGAGCCTGGCCAGTGGATACTGGTGAAAAATTATCAGCGAACATCGAGTTTGGAGCCCAGGTGGTCTGGTCCCTACCAGATTCTGTTGGTGACGAGGACGGCGGTGAAGGTGCAGGGCCGCAAACACTGGATACATGCGAGCCACGTCAAGCGCCTCCCGCTACCACTGCCTTCCGATCGACAGGACAAAGACGGAGTGCCGAGTCAGGAAGGAGAACTGATTCGGAGCTCTGTGCCCTTCTCGGATGCTCAAGAGAATGGGGAATAGAGTGCTGTGTTGCCTGAAGGGGAAGGTGAAATAGCTGAATAAAAAGCAACTGCTAAACCCGAGGCAGCACGAGAGGTGACCAGGCCTGTGACCCATGCCACTGAATTGTTTTCTGACCAAGACCAACCTGGACGTTGACTATACGATCTGCGGCCCGAAAACAGCGCGGTACCCCACTCGCTAATGAAGGAGAATAGAACAAGACATTGTGATAAAAAACATCAAGCAGAGTGATTGGGGGGCTGAGCGAGACACTGGACTGAACTCGTAGAGAGCTGGGAACATTGTGTAAAAAGCTCTGTTCAGAAAGAAAGACTGAAATAAGGGCCGCAATCGTGCTTTTGGAATTTGAAAGTTTGCTTTTTCTTTGGATACAAGATAAGAGTCTGCCTGTGAGGCTCTAAAAGAAACAAAACGGACACAGGGAGAAGATCCCTTGCAGGGAAGAAGAAACCCTCTGGTGGTTGGCGAGCTTTGTGGATACAAAGATTAGTTTTGGACTTTTAGCAAGGGACCGAGATAGATTTGGACTTTTAGAGAGTATGTTTCCCTTTGGTCGAATTATGATGGAGGATGAAAGACCACTGGCCCCTTCATGATATGCAATTGTTTTCTGGATGGCCCACCAGAGTGAAGGTGGCATTCGTTGTTTTCATTGCCTTTATTACTGTAATTATGATGTGTGTGTTTGTATACTTAGAATTTCAATATCCAGTCCGTAAATTGTTGAAATCTACTCCTGCCCCAGAGGAACATCAATTTTATTCTCTGCCCCCGCATGAGGCTAGGCATAGGGAGACTTATTAAAAAAACATATTCATAGAGATGTTACACTAGACTCACAGTACCACAAACAAAACGAACTGCTGGGTTTGTGGTTTGTTGCCATCAGTTATGCATCAACATGAATTATTTATATCTCTCCCTCTATCGTATTTAGCTAGTTGCGAGGCATGGTGGCAATTGTTATCATTGATGTATTCCCATTATGTTGTAAATCCCAAAATATATTCTGAAACAGATTATGAAGCTATTTTAAAATATATAGAGAGACACCAAGGATTCGACGCTGAAGGAGATAAAGGTCAGGGTTCTTTAGATCCAAATGCTTGCATAAATGTATATACGGACTCTAAAAATGATACCTTGTTACAAGAAGAGATGCAGGACTTTGAGCTTTTTAATTCCACTTTGTATTTTCAACATTTCAAAGAACGCAGTGTTACAAATGATAGAGCTCTGCCAGTCCCCATTATAAATTCCACTTCTTTGTTTTGTATTAGGGGACGAGGTCACATTAAGGTAGGGAGTAGTACCTGTAATTACACCTATACATTGCAAACTGATAGTACTCCTCCGATGATCACCCCCCCTAATGTGTACTTCGTTTGTGGGGAGAATGCTTATACTTGGCTCCCCCGGGGATGGGCAGGACAATGTTCTCTGTCTTTCCTTTACCCTCCTGTTTATGTTGCCCCTTCTAATTACCATAAGACTCATCAGCTGATGAAAAGAGACTTAGAGACTAATAGGATTATTAGAAGGTATAATACTGATAAAACTGACCAGACAGATACCTCGCTACAACAGTTCGAAGATATTTCAAAGGGCCTGGTTCCATTTTGGGGTCCGATTTTCAATAGCCGGAATATAAGGCGCATGCCTAGAATTGTGGAAAATGGAGTCCAAACAACGACTAAAATATTAGCTAACATCACTGTAGAGCTTCAGGCTACGAGACTCGTTTCTCTTCAAAATCGGATGGTATTGGACGTCATCCTGGCAGATAGGGGTGGAGCTTGTCGTGTGATCGGCAGCTCTTGTTGTGTTTACATACCTGATTCAGGCCCCTACCATACACCTCGCTATTAAAAAATTACATCTATTAGCTAACGAACTACATGAAGAGAATGGTACCTGGTCCCTCAGTGGGTCGTTTTGGAGCCTCTTAGCTACATGGGGATGGAAGATATTTATGATCTTAGTAGGGGTATTTGGAATAATTTTCACTTGCTGCTTATGCCTTCATTGTGGCCCGGCATGCTGTACCTTTTGTGCTACCAAAATAACGACTTCTTTGACCCTGGCCCGACAAAAGAAGGTAGAAAAGCAAATGATTCAAAAGCAAGTAGCAGATCTTATGCAGATAGATGAAGGGGTATTTGTAGAGTAAAGTAGCGTAGTTATATTGGCCATAGTGGGCCAACGGGTCCATCTGTTGGAATATAAAATCATATATAATCATGATTGTCCCACTATGTACCATAGAACCGCATATACGTATTCATAATTGTGAAGAAACAAATATTGTATGATAACTTAATGATAGGTTATGAAGGTCCGTTCAGACCTATTGATATAGTCAGGGCCACCTTGTTTCATCTCCTTTCATTCACGTACAAAGTCCCAGAAGTTACATGGTATAACGCAGGATACAAAACCAGGCTATATTGCTAAGTCTGCTTCTCTTCTCATTCGAACATGGCTCAGGGAAACCCAAGGTCACACTTGCCCTTCTCGTAGGATGCATACATTCTAGCAGGGTCCGTTTCTGTACTCCTCGGGTCTAAGATAGACAAGAAGGGCACCTCACTGACCTACCCCCGGAATAGCTTTAAGCTTAGCTATTGACAAATGTGTAAGAACCTTAAATGGGTTTTCCTGTTGACTAACGGATGACTTGTGTACTTCCTTTTTGGGTGTTAACCAGAATATGTAAAACGTATATACACTTTGTATTATGTGTGTTTCGTTAGTCTCCTCTGCGCACCTCCATGGGTCGTGTAGACCGAGGATCCCCTGTCAGGGCTTGTATTTTGATTCAATAAATGATGCGACCTTCTCCATTCCCGACTGCCTTGTTATTCTGTGATTATAGATATATTTATATATATCCTTGGACTATCGGTAAGTATAGTCCAGCCTTCAGAAATGTAGATCCTTCAAGTTTACCGGGGTGGAAAAGGCTTTCAGACACCGCCAGCCATATTACAATGTGCGTGTAGGAATGCCTTTCCGTGGTGGCAAGGCGGAAAGGCATGCAGAGTCCGCTAGGGGGGCCTGTTGCGGGCCCCCAAGGACTCCGGGTGTTGGGGGGTACCCATGGAACCCCCCATGCAGTTCCATGCACAACATGGCAGGCAACACGCGGTGCCTGCCATGTTGTGCATGGAAGTGCACAGCATGCCTCCCTAACATTGTGGCGGGCGGTGTTGAGTGTACCGCCCGCCACAATGTTAGGGATGCAGGATGCACCCGCCACTGTGGTGGGCGCATCCTAATAGCAGGCACGGGACCCCCGCCCTTATGGCGGGCGGTCCTTCTGTACGACAACGCCATCCTAATGTGCCCCTTAATCTTAAAAGTAGGGAGGAAATGTTTGAGTGGGCAATGGAGGAATTAGCTCACAAGGCTAAGGGAAGCTATGGTCCTTTAGCTCTAGATTGGGAACAACAAGGCAAGCTTTACATTCGACAGGTACAGACTCCTTATGACACCATTTTTGTGGGACACAGTGCATAAAAACACACATTTCTGATTGATGCTTCTTCAAAGAAATTTTTGCAAGAAACCTTTCAAATGGTGTCAAGTGCGTACTTTTTGTGGGGGTGCAATGCATATGTTCAGCTTCCGAAGAAATGGTATGGTACCTGTTACGTGGCTGTTGTGTTCCCAAAGATATAGCACGTGGAAGATTTACAGAGTCTGGACAGAAAGTCAACACTTAGAGAGGAACATGGAGTGAGTGCTGGTGAAATTGTGGGAGAGACATTTGGAGCACTGATCCCTAGTTTAGGAGTGATATTGAATGACATCAAAATTAGAAGGTTGACAACTATTGTAGATAAACTGTCAGTTAATACTGCTCAGTCCTTGTTGCTCATAGGCGGAGAGATGGTTTCAATAGGAGCTGTGGTGGTGCAAATCTTTCTTGCTTGAGGTGTGTTATTAGCAAAAGAGAGCAGAGTCTGTCAAATGCTGAAGGTCCACCAGTGTTGTACTTACATAGCAGATAACAGTAAAGATCTGAGGTAATATATAAGAAGCATCTCTGAGATGCATCATGAGATCCATGATATGACAACTGAGGGAATTTCGGATAAGATTGGGAAAGGATTTGGAATGGTCAGAAGTTGATTTGGAAACCTTGGAAAGGGAGCTCTTGGATATATCTTGAAGCGTATAGTAATTTTGGTCTGCATTATCATCTTGTTGGGCATGGTAAGGGCATACAAATAGCACAAGTCGAGGATACTGAGGAATTCCATTAGAAAGAGAGAAAGGAGAATGGAAAGACTGCAGGGCAGTCATGAAAATCTTAAGCAATTGGAGGAATTCAGACAGAGGAGACTAGCTACAACATCAGTTTAGTTTGGTGTAACTGTACAGGGAGTTACAGGATTGTGATGACAGAGGTCATCAGGGGGGGCTGATGTAGCACAAAATTTCACTTAGGTCAAATTATATGTCAGTAAGGTACTTGAAAATTTTCCTAACACAATTTACCTTAACTATAACATGAATGCATCAAGAAAACATAAGATAATATCATACCTTTACTTGATCTCCAAACCTAACACAAACCCTTTCTTCTACCACCCCAGTTTAGTGCTCCAAATGCTTCAATACCAGCCTTGCTACTAAAATGCTCCACACAAAAGATTCTCCTTCTCCTTCTCAAAAGTGTGAATAATCCAGTTCTAAAGGCCAATTTTCCCTTATCTGTCAGATCTGATCAGGTCTAAACCTAGTCTACAAAATAAAAAAAGCACGGGTCCTAACAGTCTTAGAAGAGCCTCAAAATTGCCATTCCTAAGCAAAATCATTGAGAATGCCATCACTACCCAACTTCCATCCACTATCTCCAACATAACTTCTTAATTATGTTCAGTTTGGTTTTCACTCCCACCACCACAATACGGATTCTAGATGATGAATTTAAACTCTTGGATAAAGGGGATGCTTATCTGCTGGTTCTTCTTGACTTCTTAATGGCATTCAACACACTTGACCACCACTCATATTTACAAATTCTTATTAGGATATGCTTTCAAACATACTTTTTCACAAGGTCTCAACTATTAAAATTGAGCTCCTTTGAATTAATTAGGCTTCATTTCAAAAGGCTCAATTTTTCACCTTTCCTCTTTAACAATTATTTGTAACCTGTAGCTGGCCACAATGCTTAAACAGCATCGAGACTTACCACAACACCAAAGACCCTCAGCTTTACCTGACTATCTAAGAAGGGTTGGACTGAAAATCAGAAGCTGCCCTAACAAAAATTGTTATATCCACCTTATCCTTTCCTCCCTCCTTTCATCTATGTACTCTCATTCATTCATTATTTCTCTTCTCTCCACTTTGCTGTAAGTACCTCTAGGAAGAATGTGACAGGGTTGTCATTAGCAGTCCTGTGCCTTAAAAAAAAAGTGCCTCCAATCACTCAAGAACTCTGATAAAATGATTGATGAAAAAAACTGCCAGGTCAGCCTTGTCTCTAGCACGACCATTGTTTAAATACTTACGTTAAAGGTTTACTATTTGGATTTTTATTGTTTTGTATTCACAAGTCATAAATTGGCCTGGCACTTTTCACCTTATCATCATTTCCTCAAACCTGTCTCGAACTGCAAAGTCTCTCGACTTCATCATCAACCAAAACATTACTCTAAAACTTCATGTTGGCAAACTGACTAATCTGGACCGCACCCTCTACGTCTTCTCAGGAAACCTAAACCATCTACATAAACCATCCATTCCTCACACAGACTTCCGATCTGCAGTGCAAGGACTTTCCACCCTTTATCTTGATGGAGGAAATACATTCCTAGCAGTACTTTCCAAATTTAATGTTGCACCTTTAGAGACTATGCTCAGAGCTACTACCTGATTCCCATTTGATCACTAGAGCTATAGATATGAACACATTACTGCCATCTTAAAACATATTCACTGGCTTCCTCTCGAAGGCAGGTAAGGTTCAAGGTTGTGTGTAGAGCACTAGGCTACTGATCTACATGAATACCAAACTTTATTTTACAGGTAGTCAAAGATACACCAGAAACAGAAATACGCTACTTTAGGAAACCCCTAATGCTGTACGAAGTGAAACATCAAAACAAGCTTTCTCATGCATAGCTCCCAGATTGTGCAACTCTAATGTTATCAGACTAAATCCAGATCCCTTACATTCGGAAAGAACTCAGAGTTTACCTTCCTAATTACCTGCTTGCTTTCATCCTATACCTTCATAGCATGGTTTTATGTTATATGTGTAATCTGCAAAGTGTGCAGCTGACTTTGAGGGGAGATATTGAGAGATAGATAGATAGATAGATAGATAGATAGATAGATAGATAGATAGATAGATAGATAGATAGATAGATAGATAGATAGATAGATAGATAGATAGATAGATAGATAGATAGATAGATAGATAGATAGATATTCATTGAAAAAAACAGAGAGAGGGTGTATGAATTATGCGAGTCATTTTGCTTTTAGAAAACATATCAATTAGAAATATAACAGATTATTAGTTGAAGCTATTCATTTTGCAGTCCGTGGAGATAATAGATATTTATTAAAAATGGGATTAAAATGCGTTCCGCTCGCGGAATTTACAAATTTTTGGCAATTTCGCGGTCCGCGAATCGCGCAAAATTGGCAAACAACTCGCAATTCGAGAGTTGGTGATTTTTTTTTGCTTGGTCGCGCTTCAAAAATACAATCTCGCGCACGCGGCGTTGACTTACTGTGATTTTGAGTTCGAAGAGTTGTTTTAAACATCATTTAGGGCATACATGGCATTGGATTGGGGTGATTTTTAGGTGTAGTTCGATTTTTTGGGTATTGTTGGGGCCTGGTCCAGGGCCTGGCCATGTGGGTGGGGGCCATTTTGATGCCTGGTCCAGGGCCTGGCCATGTGGTTGGGGGTCTAGGGGCCATTTTGAAGCCAGGCAGTGTGCTTTGTGCCATAGACCTGCACCCAGTCTGCCTTGCGTTCATCCATTATGCCCAGGGGTACTCAGTGGTGCATGGAACAAGTCTTTCTGTGCAGTCTCTTGAATTTAAACATCATTTAGGGCATGGATGGCATTGGATTAGGGTGATTTTTGTGTGTATTTCTATTTTTGGGGTGTTGTTGGGGCCTGGTCCAGGGCCTGGCCATGTGGGTTGGGGGGCATATTTAGGCCAGGCAGTTTTTGCCATAGGCCGGCAAGCCTGCGGACCAGTAGGCCTAGGGTTATGAGTGGGTGCATGAAACAACTCTCTCTGTGTGGTCTCTCTTCTATTAATTTAAACATCCATTTTTGATTAGAATTGCAATTTTTATTTTGTGTCTTTCCGTTTTTGGGTGTGTTGTGTTAATAATGATAAATGTCTAGTTGCAATAGTATTAATTGAAGCACGACATATGCAACATTTATTTAACTGATATTCCTCTGGCTTCTTTGCTTTTAGGTGCACAAAGACTGAGAACCAGGAATCATCCTCATCCTCACTTGTTGTAGTGCCTTGAAGAAAGTCCTGCTGTAGTGTGTACACATTGTCATGTGACGTCACATGTGACCTCAGACAACTCTGCAACCTGTGCAACTGCGTCCTGCTGTTCTGACATCTGGAGAAGATGGGCCCAAAGAAAGGTGGCCGTAGCTCCTCTACCAAGAAAGTTGCCAGTGCCACTGCCAGTAAGAAGAAGCAGAAGAAGCAAGTGGCGCCACTTCCCAAGGAGACTGGTGTGCTGACCGACACTTTTTCTAGGGGAGAAAAAAATAACTACTCCTGCAGCAGCGGTGTCTGCCGGGGACCAAGCTTGGAGCAGCACCTCTGCTTCATTGGCCTCAGTGCCACCACGCCAAGTTAGGCCGAAGCCCAGGAGTGCCGCAGAGGCAGCCACTTTAATTGCTCTTTCACCATCGACCAGTGATGTTGGCAGTGACTCATCACAAAGTAGCATCCAATCAATGCACTGTGTAACTCATCTGACGAGTGTTCACCCACAGCCGCAACGACAACCACAGGTTGCAAGGAGAGGCGCAAGGAGAGGCGCAAGGAGAGGCGCAAGTAGAGGTGCAAGGAGAGGCGCAAGGAGAGGCACAAGGAGAGGCACAACTGCCCACAATACTTGTTCCTCCAGAAGTAGCAGCACATCAGGATATCGAGATTCATGTGGAGGTATCAGCCACTCCTGATGATCCATTGTCTTCCAGAACCCCAGCAAGGAAAAGGAGGGCTAATACAACTTCTTCTTCAAGCCCCCTTCCTTCTGATGATATAGATCTTGATTGGCACCCACCAATTCAGTCTGAGAAGGAGGCACGCCATGAGCCGACAAAGCTAGGTAAAAGGAAGGTTCCCGCAAGGCTTTCAGTTATGGGTGATGATGAGGCTGACGAAGAAGTAGAAGTGGTGTATTCTGCTGCTGATGAAGAGTCTGACGATGACGACCCAGTCATCACAGTCGTCACTCTAGCCCCAGTAGGTATGCAGCAGACAGACATTTTTACCCTATCCTGAAATACTGCGCGGGATGTGGGCGGCGTGGCACGGGTACCACCACCAACACAGGTAACTACTACACCAACACGACCTACAGCTTCCATATTTTCTCTTCAGAAGGGCCGGTAGGGACCTCCATCCAGCTCGACCTCCATTACCTCAAGTAGTGGTGCTATAAGTGCACAATAGAGTCAAATTCCGCCACGCCCATCCTCTACTTCATCTGGCATTGAAAGTGGCACCTCCAACACCACCAGAAATCTCAACTCCCCAGTTTGGGACTTCTTTAGTATTAGCAAAAAGGCGGAAAACCAAGTTATTTGTTCGATTTGTAAACAAGTAGTTAGTCGGGGTAAGCCAATGCGAAAAAGTACATCAATGAGCCTAACTGGGATGAAGCAGTCTCGATTTTCATCACATATGAAAACGGTCCAGACCACCATTAAAAGCATGTTTTGGTCAGAGGCGCCATTTGAACGCAACCTGTATAATGCAATGCTAGCTAAAATGTTAGTGTTGGACCTTCTCCCTTTTTCCTTCGTGGAAGGGGTGGGTTTTCTAGAATTTGTGGCAACAGTCTGCCCTAAATGGAAGGTTCCTAGCCAGTCCTATTTTGCCAGAGTTGCGGTTCCAGCACTACATCAAGATGTGCTGGACGTGATTGGGGCAGCTTTGCAGAAGAGTGCTGTTCAAACTATTCACCTGACAACAGACATGTGGACCATTGCCAAGCCGTTGATTACATGTGCATCACTGCACACTGGGTCTCTTTTGCGGGGGTTAGAAAGAAGATAGCTGCAGGTGTTGACAGTGTCACAATTTTTCAAGCTACTCGGAAACATGCAACTGTAGCCATGTTTGCCATGGAGAAATCTCATACTGCAGTAAACATTTTGGAGGAGTTTAACAGTAAGGTCTATCAATGGCTGCAGCCAAGAACGCACACGATTGGTTATGTTTCCACAGATAATGGCAGTAATATAGTTAAGGCCATGGCTGATGGTGGCTATTTCAGAGTGCCGTGTTTGGCACACAGCATTAACATTATTGTTCAAGATTTCTGGAAAAAAGAAAACACAGTCAGCAAGTTACTGACCACCTGCCGAAGAATCTCCACACATTTCAGCCATTCTTTTAAGGCCTGGAATAAGCATGGGCGAATTTTGCGAATTTGCGATCTGCGAATTTGCGGATTTGCGAATTCGCGATCCGCAAAATTCCCAAATTTGTGCGAATTTGCGGATTTTTTTATTTTTGCATGTTCGCGGGGCGCTTGGCGTGTTCGTGGGGCCCTTTGCGTGTTCGTGGGTTTTTTTTGTGTGAGACCACGATGCGCCCTCTGGTTCATCACTGCCACCCTCTCGTTTTTTGTGCCCTACTGCCCTCTGCCCCACTCGTTTTTTTGCCATTCTGCCCCTTGCCCCACTCGTTGTTGTGCCCTTCTGCCCTCTGCCCCACTCGTTGTTGTGTCCTTCTGCCCTCTGCCCCACTCGTTGCTTTTGCACTTCTGCCCTCTGACCCACTCTGTGACCTTCTGCCCTCTGCCCCACTCCTGTTTTATTTTAGAATGGCACCAGCAAGCTGCCAGCGCCATTCTAAAATAGTTACTAAGCTAGCTTCATCAGGAAGCACTAATAGATAAAAATAAAGCAGGTGCTCGAGCACCTGCATTTTATCTATTAGTGCTTCCTGTTGAAGCTAACTTAGTAACTATTTTGGGATGGTGCTGGCAGCTTGCCAGCGCCGTTCTAAAATAGTTACAAGCTTGAAGCTTGAACTTTTGCCCCCCGGATCCATTCCGCTCGCGGATTTTTGGCAAATTCGCGGGAATTTGCGGATCGCGAATTTGCCACAAATCCGCAAAATCCGCGAGCGGAACGGATTTTGCGCCCATGCTTAGCCCGGAAGCAGCTGAGGATCATTCAACGTGACCGTAGAGTGCCAGTAAGAGGACTCATCCAGGAGGTGGCAACACGTTGGAACTCAACCTTCTACATGCTTAAGCATCTGTTTGAGCAGTACTTGGTAATCAATGAGTATGTCTTTCACGCACGGGGTGCTTCTATGAAAGACATGTGGCTAGAGGTGGAGGAATGGGACCTAGTTAAAAGCCTGACAGACATGCTTCGTCCTTTTGAGGTCTTCACGCGTGAAGTCAGCAGGGAGGACTGTACTTGGGCAAAGCTATCCCATTGTTGCGCATGCTAGAGCACCAACTGAAGGCGATGTCTTCAACGTTCCGAGTTGATGCTGAAAAACAAGACGCATATCGGTTGGCGAAGAGCTTATTAAGCAGCCTAGTTGACAATGCAAGGCTTAAAGCAATACGTTTAGAACAAAGTTACATTTGTGCCACTATTCTGGATCCACGGTTCAAAAAGGCACTGGCCATCAATACATTCATTCCTTTTTCTGAAGCAGATGTTTCCAAGTACAAACATTGGGTAGCTCTGTCCGCCACTCGGTTCGAAAAAGAGCGGAAGAAAATTGAAGGAACCACCACAAGTACTACTGAAGCAGCAGGCCATCCGGCGTTAAGGTCCACTTCTGTGGCCGAAGGCAGTCAATTTCCCTCAGAGCTGTTACCGACACCAGCAACCATATCATCATCACCTGCACCAGGCCCAGCCATAATATTGTCGGAAGTAGATTGGATAGCTCATCAAGGGTTTGCTCGTTCTAGTGTTGATGCAAAGGAAACAGATGGTACGCAAAGGGGAGCACCCCTGGACGACCTTGAGTGGATGGTGCAGGCCTATCTGGATGACCAAACAGAGGTCTTCTTTGATCAGGATCCATTGGTGTGCTGGTATAGGAAAAGGTGTCAATGGCCACTGATCACCAAGCTGGCTATAAATTATTTGGCTTGCCCATTCGCACGCGTGTATTCTGAACCTGTTTTCAGTGCTGCTGGTGCCATTGTAACTTCAAAAAGGACCCGCCTCTTGTGGAGAGGTTAACAATAATCAAGATGAATCAGCACTTTATACCACCAGATTACAAAATACGTGAATCCACGCAGGAAGAAGAGGACACCGACTTAGTTGACGGAAGTACTTCTCTGTTAGTTGACCTACTCCCGTTTCAATTCACAGAGTTCGAGGACGAGCTCTACTTCCCTGACACCCATGCTTGAAATACTTACTTTTTTTTTTCGTCCTTATTCACTTTTATTTCTGTGTGTCTTTCTTTGTTTTGCAACTTTTAGCACAACAAAACTCTAATCATAACAAATCCATCAACAGCACTGTCTTCATCATATTTCCATATTGAAGGTGCCACTGTCTGCATTCCTGAAGTTCACAAGTTCACAACTCAGTCATGCTCCTCTATCCTCCTCCTCCAGACTCCCCCTATCCATTTCCCTCAAGGCAGATGGCCGGATTATGCAGAATCAAGAAACTGTCGCTTCGTAGATGAGTCCACTCAAAAGAAGTGGGACTGGAATGACTGACTATGCTGACTGTTACTTCTGAAATTGACACAAGAGGCTGCCCTGTGGCCCTTCACTTAAGAATAAGATGCTGACAAAAAAAGGAACAGGTAATGAATGATGAGATGGTATGCAGTAAACAACACTGGCTGTTTGGCTCTGATGAAAGCAATTGCTGTTTGTTTGTTGTGCATGAAATTAATCCTATGTGTTCTGTTATTATTTATTCTTTTACACACTAAATGTATCTCAAGTCTACTCTGTTTACCTTAATGCAAATTGTACTTCTACTGCAGGGGCCTCTACGTTGCATGATTTTTTAATATGGAAAATGTCCTTGGACTCACTGTGTGTATACTGTGACTGCATGAACATCATTGAGTTTGCCAACACCATGATGATTGATGATGAGTCATGATGACCAAAGTTACTTAATATCTTTACAGTCACTCACTGGGATGGATGGATGATTATCGTCGATTTACAGAAGAACTATGGCCATTTCGTGAGTGGCAAACAGGTAAACAAGTCAACAACAACCACAGCAGAACTACATGTCTGTCTAGTCGTGGTATGGAGTGGTCGAGCCAGTGTAGTGTTATGCCAGAGTCCAGACAGCGGTTCATGTAAAATTGCGGCTATGTGGCTTGCTGTGTAAAATTAGATCTGCTTTGTCTGTCTGTGTCAAAGAGGTATGCTACATGGATGTTGGTTCACTCAGTGGTGCCTGCCTTGACCGTCTGCATGGCCCTGGCCTGCTGTGGGCTAATTATTATCCTGGAAACAGAGACTCAGAGTAGGCAAACAGTGAGCAACCGAATATATCCTTGGGGGCTTGGGTGAAAATTATGAAATGGGTAAGGAGTCCCTCCAAGGGAGTTTTTTCAAAAGAATATTCTGATATTTTGAAAATATTAATTAGAAAGGACAATTTAATGGTCCTGATGGAGTTTAGTTCAGTTAATCACATATCTTCAATAGACTTCTGAATTTTCATACATAAATACAATAAATAAATACAATAAACATTTAACAATGAACAAAGAATAGGATTGAACTCCCAGTTGGCGCTGGGACCGACACCCGAATTGTTACACGCTCTCTCCCTGAAGCAGTCAGAGTATAGAGCCACTGCTACTGATGCTGCTAAGGCGATGGGCAGGGAACAGCAAGGGAGGATTTACGATGCCGGGGACAAAGCGGGCGAGCTCCTTGCCTTGTTAGATAAGAAAGAGTTGGCTTCCCGTGTGGTACTCGAGATTTTGGGAGACGACGGACTGGTTGTTACTGACCCCAACGCTATCACCTCGGCTTTTGCCGACTATTTTGAGACGGTTTACACCTCAGTCTCCGCCCTGAATGAATCGGATTCGGCCTCCTTTTTGGAGAGAGTTGAGCTCCCTTGCCTGTCGGATACCGAGCATGACGACATGGACAGTGGCATTACGGCTGATGAGGTGGCGTTAGCAATACGGTCCCTGCGCTCCGGTAAGGCTTCCGGTCCCAATGGTCTCCCGGTGGAGCTGTACAAGATCAAAGCAGATACTATCGCAGTGCCCTTGAGGAGAATGTTCTTGGAGGCCCGGGAGGTTGGTGAACTCCCACTGGATCAACGCCTGGCCACCATTGTTGTCATTCATAAGGAGGGGAAGCCTAGAGACCTTTGTAGATCGTATCGCCCCATTTCTTTGCTGAATGCCGAGCCCAAAATCCTGACCAAGTTACTGGCCAATCGGCTCGTGGGTGTGATTGCAGACTTGGTCCATCCAGACCAGTCGGGCTTCATACCTCATCGCAATACTGCCCTTAATCTTAGAAGGCTTCACGCTGTCGTAGCGCGGGCGCACATGCTCCGAGAGCCAACTGTCCTGGCTTCACTGGACGCGACAATGGCGTTTGATTCTCTTGAATTGAACTACCTTTGGGCAGTACTGTCCAAGTTTGGGTTTGGCCCTGAATTTATCAGTTGGGTCCAGCTTCTCTATTCCTCCCCGTTGGCCAACATAACGGTCAATGGCCGCATGTATGCTTCCTTTGCTTTGCGCAGGGGTACTAGACAGGGCTGCCCATTATCACCACTCCTCTTTGCCCTTGCGCTTGAGCCACTTGCTGCCTGGATCCACTCTCACCCGGATATTAACGGGATCAAGTGGTCACCGGGATTTGAAGATCGCGTCTCGCTGTATGCGGACGATATTCTGCTTTACCTCACCTCCCCCTGTCGGTCTTTGATTGTGGTGTTTGATGCACTGGGTACCTTTGGTGGATACTCGGGCCTGGTTATTAACTGGTCCAAGTCCTACCTCTATGTGCTTCGCGGAGACACTCCACGTCTCCCTAGGGGCTGTGCGATACAGGTCTCGCAACAGGGCTTCAAGTACCTGGGTATCTACATTTCAACGGATGCCCGGGCACGTTATGCTAACAACCTGCTCCCCCCTCTTGCGCGCCTTCGGCGTGACGTGGAGGGGTGGAAAAGATTGCCGCTGTCCCTGTTGGGTCGAGCGGCATTGTTTAAAATGATGTCCCTGCCGAGATTCTTGTATGCACTCCAAAACACGCAGGACCCAGTCCCTTCCAAATACTTCAGGGAGATTGAAGGCTTGCAGCGTACCCTTTTGTGGGAAGGTAGGCCGCGTATTGCCGTAGCTAAGTTGACCATTCCGTGGTACGATGGCGGTATTGCCCTGCCCGATGTCCGCCGATACTATTGGGCCTCCCAATTGGCGGCTCTTAATCATGGCTTTTACGGACCGGCGGTAAGTCCAGGGTACGCCATGGATCGCTGGCTCATGAACGACGGGATGTACTACAGAGCGTTGTACTCGAGATCTCTGGACCGAAAATTGACTGGTCCCACTAGGACCGTGGTGCATTTATGGAGGGCCGTTACGAAGGCTCTAGGGTGGAAGGGTAGGCTCACCATGGCTACCCCCCTTTGCGATTCTGACTTGCTGGGTAGGTTGTGGCACTCCAAAGGGTTTGATCGGTGGGATCTCATCGGCATTTCCAAGGTGGCGGATGTGATGGCCAGGGGGGAAATTAAATCGTTTGATGCTCTGCAGACCGAATTCCAACTGGGGGCCACGGAATACTTTAGATATGCGCAGTTGAGGCATGCCCTTACGTCCACCCTGCCTGTTGGTGAAAAAGTTCCCGAGTCATCTCCGCTGGAGGACAGGGTGCTGGACGGCCATATGCCGGACAGCGCCATCTCCTTGACTTACAAAAAACTAATCAATGTTCGGACGGACCTGCTGATAAAAGTGCGAGAGCAGTGGATGAATGATGGGATTGAGATGGATGATGAGGACTGGCAGTCTGCGGTATCCTCCCCTAAGGAAGTTGCAATTTCGGCCAGAATGCGTTTGGTTCAGCTGAAAGTGCTTCACAGGGTGTACGTCACTTGCCCCAGGATGATTCATATGGGGCTTTCCCAGGATGGCCTTTGTAGGAGAGGATGTGGGGCGCTGGCCACTTTTATGCATACCATTTGAGAGTGCCCGGTCATCACCTCCTACTGGGGACAGGTGCATGCGGTTATGCGTGATGTGACTGGTGTTGATTTGCCTGCGGAAGCTAGACGCTGCCTGTTGAATGTGTGGGGTCCGACTGATTACAACAATGCTCAAACTCGATGGGTCACACTAGGGAACATGGTGGCCAAAAGGGACATTGCTCAGAAATGGGGTGCTCCGACCCCCCCTCTGTGAGTCTTTGGAAAACCAACATGGATTGGTGCATGCTCCGGGAGAAAACTGTCTACTTGGCTCGGGGCAAGCCTAAGATGTGGGGGTTGGTCTGGGGTGCCTGGAATGCGTACAGAGGCGATATTTGTGTGCCCCCGGAGGTTGTCCGGCTGGAGGTTCGTCTCTCACCTTAGCTATTCCTCCACCCTCGGTTCACGTGATATAATCCTGTTTCTTTCTCCCCCCACAAATGTATGCTCTTTTTGATATGTTTATTTTAAGGTGCTGAAGTTCCCACTCGTCCCCCTGGATAAATGCTTTACCGCTCTTCTGCTCTCTTTTGCCTTGCCATCTTTCTCCTCCCCCCCCCCCCCTTCCCCCTTCCCTTTCCTACTCTTGTTCCTTTCGGTCCTTACCTTGTTCCTTAGGTTCATTTCTATAATATAAAATTAAACCGGACTGCTCCTTTTACTGTTTTGTGCACACCTCTACGCTGCTTTTACAAATGCTGCCTAGCCTCCGGGATGTACGGCTGAATAGCGGTGTACTTTGAACTACCAATAAAGGTTTTCCAAAAAAAAAAAAAAAACAATGAACAAAGAAGACAACAAAAGGTGTATATGCAAAATATTGGATTTTATCAAAAGGTCAACAGGGAATACAAATACACATATACAGACAGGAATACAGGAAGAATACTATGAATTTCAATTAGCTTCTCTGTAAAAGCTGTAAACACCTATCCAAAATGTAATGTTATTAATTTCCACAGGATAAGGGTATGGGTCGACGTTTCGGTCTCCTATGAGTAATTCCTTGAGACCATCATCAGGACTGATCGATTAATATTTGTAAAGCCCTATTGTAAAATGAAACAAGAAATATTTACAATTACAATAAAATTAAATCATGTGATTGCATTATACACCACAAATTAACAAGACACATGAATCATAGACTAAACAGGACATAATTAGATTGACATGACAAAGTAACCTTTAGATTACACAATACATGACATTGTACAGAAGTAGATAAACAACACTTTACTACTGCATCGAAATTTTACAGAGCAACTTATGTTGTATCATTTGAGCCTTTTAGTATGACTAACTGACCTCTAAACTAGACATTGCATGACCTTGTATAAATTAAAATAAACAACACTGTGCCACTTATCAAAATTGATATATTATCAGAGAACGATTTATGTTGTATCATTAGAGCCTCTGAGTTTGACAGTGTGTTTAACAGAAGTTCTATCAGCATATGACATAAAATCAAATAGCACATCACCGTATGTGTTCTAATTAATTGTGTTATCATGCTGATCTGCGTGTTACATATTAAAAAGAACAGCCAAAACAGAGCTCGTGCAGTTTTGAGAAAGCAAATCATCAGTACCTTGTTATATTTGCCCGCGGACTGGTATAAGGATTACTGATGAAAGCGCAAATGACATTTTGATGCTCAGTTCTGCAGGGGGAAAGTTAAACATAAATCTATGTAAGGGCCCGATTTCTAAGAGCTGAATCTTAATATAGGAAAATAATTATGAACAGTCATACCTATAGAAGCCTTCTTTATCACAAAATGGAACAATTCGCAGTATCGCGGGTTCGTCCTTTATCAAGAACGTGGAGCAAGTTTAACGGGCGGAACCAGTAATGGATCTGTAAATGCATGTATATAAGACTAGGGATTGCATCACATAGGGGACATGAATTAGAACCAAAATGTCTACTGAATTTAGATATTATTTCTGATTACCTCGTACGGATCCAGGTAATCGTCTTTTGTAAGTATCAAACAATGCCTCAAATTGTCAATTGTCGAGAAGGTTAAAACCGGCAAGTTTAGAATCATCTAATCTGTGGGGTTATGAAAGCGAGATATTGTGATCTAAATATAACCCATCGTTAAGAAGCGCTTATTGCCTGATTCGTAAGTTAAAGCGCAATTTATATTACCTGTTGCAAGAGAGCAGCAAAAGCAGTCAATGCGGCAACAGATGCGGTGTGAAGAAATCGCAATCAGTGCGAAGATTATCTTAATCAATCTATGGGAAAAGGTATTAAGTCTATTTAGTAAGAGATAAGGTATGCGATTTGAAGTTTTAAGGGCGGAGATATGCGGTACAAAGCGGTTACCTGATATAATGCTCGGGTCGTCTCGTAGTCTAGATACACGCCGTAAAGAGGAGAGGGTCTCACTGTGTGTTCAGGAGCGTTTAAATTCGATCGCTTGGAGATCGAAAGAGGACTAAGTAACAGTCATGGGCACCATCTTGAAAGAGCCAAGATTATTATGGTTATCAAGGGGGACTGTAGGATAGTATTGGTCTCTATACTCACATCTAATTCGAAAATTTGCGGCTGTTGAAACTAGATTTACTTCTTCTCTGCTTACTTACATTGGTGGGGTATTTTTGTAAAGAAAAGTGAAAAATGTATTATCGATTGCCATCTTGGAATGGTTCAAGGTTTGTGGACTGAAACGTAGTTTTAATATATTTAAGAATAATGTACTCGGCAATGAGAATTTTTGGAACAATCGGTGGGCAGTATAGAAGGGGGTTGCCCACATTTTTGGGTTAACATGGACATTATCTATAGGTTTAAATGTGGATGTTATCAACTTAAGGTGACTTATAGATAGATATGGATGTACAAATCTCGAAGTGATTCATCATATCAAATTGGAACTTAATTTCAAGGTGTATTGAAGTCTATTCTGGGCTATTTGGATTTAAGTAGTTTATACTTGATTAGCGAACAATGTGATAGAATTTCTCTAGTTTTTTGGTTGTTCAGCACTTTATCTAATGGTCTAATTGTCTAATTGTCTAATTGTCAATGATATCAACTTGGAGTGATTTACAGATGGAAATGATTGCGATCAATAGCATGAAATATTAACATTGTTAATTGACTAATTGTTATACATGTGATCAAGCATCACATATGATAACGATTGCAGTCATAACATTTTGGAGACCATGTAGGGTAAACCACAATTGATGATTTCAACTTTATGGATACATTTTCTACTTAGACACAATGGTGTAATACTGTCGCCTCTGAAAGTGAAAGTGTTATTTTTGCACTACCCAACATACCTTATATTTTTCCCCTGGGGTGTTTTAATATCCCTTTCTGTTTCTCCATCGATAATTACAGGCCGGCACTTACCCTGTGCGATGGGAAAAACATTAACTCAGGCTTACCATAGCAATCGGCAATTCTGCATCCACCAGGCAGGCAGTAGATAGTTTGGTCACCTCGATTGATCGACGGAGCTCCCGGTGGAATGGAGGAGTACCGCGAATAAGAGGAAAGGCTGGATGTATCCAACTTCCCAATTTGACCAGGACAACTACAACATACAGATACAGTATCCACTTCTCTTGTCCTTATCTTTTAAATAATGTTATTGTTGTAAACTTCTCTGAGTGTGACTCTATTCATTTCATCCCTACATCTATTTGATGTTTATTTGCTATTTTTAAAACTAATGTATTGTACTACTAAGTGTTTATTTTCTCTGAGGGCAGATAGGCAAGTGAAATTACTGCAGCCCTGTACTGTCTAATTGTTTAGTACTAGTCAGTAAGTTGTGGTAAGTACTACTTTTCAGTAATCTAACCATCCATTTAGCAAACAACTTCATGCATACACTTCCTTTATGTCCCTTAAAAGATTTATGGATTTCTTCATATCCAAAGATTTGTTTTTCTTCATTTGTTGTTTGTCCATGCTGTGTTTTTTTTCTCTCTCCAAAAAACTTTTTAAAAAAACCCATTCCCATCTATTTTTCAAACCCTAACCCTCTTCCCGTGGGCTGTGTGGTTTTCATTGAGGTGTGACTAAATGACACAAATAATTCCACACACTTGCTGGGGAGGATAAGGTCAAAAGCAACAGAAAATCAATTTCAAGGCAGGTAAAGGAATCCTAGGATATATTCTTATTCTGCTTGACACACACCCATGAGTATTTGCAAATCAATTCAGAATTTCATGTCCGCCATTGAGTGGATTCATCATCAACATTATCCTCCTACACGTGGCGAAAGCTTACGCTGCTCTGTCCTTCAGTACTAGTTCTTGTAGTAGCCATAATCCACGCAACTAGTAGTTAACTTTTGATTGAATACTTTAGCATTGCTTAGGCTACAATTTATGGCACTGTTCTTGTGTACTGTACTATCGTACAGTTCTAATGCTCCTCTCAGGCCACTGAATGTCTCATTTCCTTTTCTTCATATGCTGCTACTGCCAGTGTGTACCACTACTACTACCACTACAACAATGCCATTTCATCCGTCAAGGATTCGATAGCCAACCTTAATCGCCATTTGCCATGCAGCCAGCCCTGTGCCTAGCCCTATTCTCAAACATGAATCACAGGTAAGAAAGTATTTTGGAGGAGGAAGAATAATGGAGTAGGAGGAGAGGAGAGGAGAGACTGACCATAGTACTAGTAAAGTAGTAGGACAATTGAATTCACTAACTCTGTCAGTGGCACTTTTGTACAAATTTGGGCGATTACTTAGACAATTTGAAACAACCAGCCAGTTAAGTTTCAGGAAAACACAGTACAGTTAACCCCCCCTGTCTCCCCCAGAAAACAGTAAAAACGTGTATGCTATGTTTAAGTGGAAAATAAATAATTATTTTGACCCTAACAACAATAAACTATCCCACAAGACCCAACCTCCCCACCTCACTAACCCCAACCAATGTCCATGAAATGTCCCCAAAAGTTCCAAAACCCCAATACCCAATTCCTGCCCAAAAAGCTTTAACCCCTTTGATGCTCATGACGAGCTCAGCTCGTCATGAGGCACGGTTGAGCTGTGCTGATGACGAGCTGAGCTCGTCATGAACAATGGGAATAGAGATCATGCAGCACAGGAGGGGAATTGCTGCAGCAGCGTTGGTGTTAAAAAAGGGGCAAGGGACAGTCTCTACTTTGGCTGGTGGTGTCCTGTGGCCAGGTGGTCACGCAGCTCTCTCCGGAGGGCCTTGAGCAGGACTTTCTGCCTCTCCACCTCCTGCTCAAGGTAGGCCACTTGCAGGGTTAGGCATTGCACACGCGCCTTGCAGGTACTGTGGGGGTGCAGCTGTTGGTTTCGCTGCTCAGCGGCGGAAGGTGGCTGCCGGACCACAGTACTGTATCGCTAGAGGATTGCGCTGGTTGTATGACCCAGGGGCAGTGGAGGAGGGTGCAGCTGTTGTTGTTGACTGAGAGTCATCCTCCTCCTCCTGAGCCACCAGCCGCCGATATTCGGCAACAATTGCCACCAGCTTCTGTCGCCTGGCCCAGATAGCCAACTCCTTCCTTGATAGGTTAGAAGGAGTATCTATATGAAGAAAGAAAAAATACTGTAGCCCAGTGGTTCCCACCTCTTGACTCCTGAGGACCCCCATTGAGTCACCACTGGAAGCCGGGGACCCCCGAGCAATTTGTAGGTTTTAAATTTCAAATGTTAAAACAGTAATTCGAAAAAATTTAATACAAGTGTTCACACAAAACAAATACTCAAATTACTAAGGATTTAAGGGTCACATTTACAATCCCCTATCACTATAGGAACATCACTTTTTGCGATATTCCTGTGGCAATAGGGGCTTCACAGTATTTACAAGGCAGCGTTAAGCCACTTAAGGTGGCTTAACAGTGCCTTGTAAATAAGACCCCCTTTCACACAATGCTTAGCGTGAAAGGGGTGGGCAGTGGGAGTTGCGGTGGGCATTTAAACTGCAACACCCATTGATTTTGATGCTGCCCCCTATTTACAAGGGCAGCGTAAATAGGAGGCAGCGCCAAAATTAAGACCAGGGAAAATCTGGCCTTAACTTGGCGAAACAAGGAGAAATATTTTATTTCTCCTCGTTTTTGTAAAACGCCTTGGATTGTTTATGTTCAGGAAGGTAACCCTTCCTGCACATCAACAATCTTAAAAAAAATACATTTTGTAACTTCCATGTGTGCTGCATTAAGCAGCACACATAGAAGTGACAAAGCGACATTTCAAGATTGTTGATGTGCAGGAAGGGGGACCTTCCTGTACATAAACAATCTTTCCCTGTTTAGTGTAGCGCCAGCGCAGGGGAAACGTAGGGCTGCACCATATTCTTGTAAATATGTTGCAGCCCTGCGTTTCTGAAGTGGCGGAGTGTGTTGTTAAGCCAAGGAGGATAACAACACTCTCCGCCACTTCTGCTGTATTTTATATTGTCACGTGTATTTCATTTTTTATAGCATCTCTCATACAATTGTAGGATGTCAGAGCACTTTACATCGTATGCATATAGGAGACAGTGAATAGAAAATGTTACATAAGGCAAAGGAGACTACAAGGTGTAGAATTCACATGTCATTCATACTGGTAGGTATTTTTAAAGAGTGCTTGGTCTGGAGAAGCACAAACTCAGGATTCAGAACATAACACAGTGGATAGCATTGACTTTAACAATTAAAATGTATTTCAGTACAAATAACACTTTTTAGCAGCATCAGGATAACGAAAGACTGGGAAAAAACATAAGTCACTAACTTGTAACTTGCAGTTTGCAAGCAGCTGTTTGACAGTCTATAGGTCACTGTGCTAGATTACGATTGTCACTTATGAACTGCACAGTAACAAAAAAATCTCTGTGACAAAAGCAGTAACCCACCGACCTATGCATATAAAAAACTTTTTTTAAAATGCATGGTACACTTTCTTTGCAGTAGGCATATTAACCCACTGTGCTACATTAGATAAGTCAAAGCTGCCACTGGCCAAAACTCTTGTCTCTCTCCAGCAGGGACATTAATCACTGGCGTTCTCGACACTTTAATTGTTCTTTGAAAACAAACTTCTAATTATACATTATACAAGATAATTTGCAGTGCTTTTGAGACTGCTGCCTGCGGACCCCCTGGGAATGTGTCAGGGACACCTGGGGTTCCGTGGACCACAGTTTGGGAAACACTGCTGTAGCCCGTACAATACTGTGGTCACCCGTTCTCTATCCAGTTTCCTAGAGGATAACATCTGGCTGGATGTGGCTCAGTTTGGGTTCTGGCCAGCGCATGGGACGGAGTCTGCGCTGGGGGCCGCGTTAGACAATCTTAGTTCGCGGGTCGACACAGGTCGGGCAGCCTTTTTAGTGCTGCTCGACAAGTCGGCCGCGTTCGACACAGTCAGCCACTCCACCCTCATTGAGAGACTGGAGGAGATCGGGGTTACGGGCTGGCCAGGGACTGGTTAGTCTCATACCTTAACAACAGACAGCAGGTGGTGGCTTTGCTGCCTTTTAAGTCGGATGTGTGGAAAATTGGGCAGGGGGTACCGCAGGGCTCGGCCATGAGCCCCATAGTATTCAATTTGTACCTCCGCCCTCTTATCCAATTGATAAAATCTTTCGGTATTTTAGTGTTTAATTACGCCAACGATACCCAATAGTTTTTTTCTTTGGAGGGCAAAGACGCTGTCTCTCTAGAGACATTTCACCGCTGTATGACTGCCACATCGAACTGGCGGCGCTCCAACTCCCTCCAGTTTAATGGATCAAAAACGCAGGTGCTGCACTGCTCCAATGACCCTGTCCCACGCGCATTACCGGACGATTTCTGGCCCCCTTCTTTTTCTGGGGCAGTGACTGCAGCAGAGTCTGCTCGAAATTTGGGGGTCATGGTTGGCCCCAACCTACAACTGGACCTTTCCGTTAACAAAACCGTAGCCACTTGCATGATGCTGCTTCGGATGTTGTGGAAAGACTTACCACTGCTCCCTGCGCAGGCTAGGCCAGAGGAAGTGCGGGGCTTGATCCTAAGCAGATTGGATTACTGCAACGCACTGCTCCTGGAGGCGCCTAGGACACTGGTGGGCAAGCTGCAGCGGGTCCAAAATATGGCAGCTAAGCTGGCACTTTCTCGACCGTACACTGCCTTTTCCACCATGGCCCTACAGGATTTACACTGGTTGCCTGTTCATCAGCGGATCCTTTTTAAAGCATCCTGCCTGGTTTTTAGAGCTGTACATGGACAGGGCCCAGTCTTGTTGCAGAACCTATTCCCTTGGTACTCCACATCTCGGAGCTTACGCTCCTCCTCGGCTTGTCTGGTGACGGTCCCCAGAGTTCAGAGGATAAGGATGGGAGGGCGGTCATTTAGCTTTGCAGCCGCCAGACTCTGGAATTCTCTTCCGCTCTTGCTTAGGAGTCAGGGTGAATTCCCAGCATTCAAAAAAGGGCTGAAAACCCATCTGTTTCCAAAAGTAGCTTGAGCTCTGCATCGGTGGTTTCGGCTTGCTAAGTCAAAGCGCCAGGATACCCTCTGGGTGACAGTACAGTGCTATATAAGTATGCAAATACATACAATACATACAATACTCTTTAAGATTAACACAAAATAATTCAAAAGAAAGTTATGTCACAGTAGCACTAGCAACTTGCAAGCACAGTACATAAAATTAGTACATAAACTTGTGGATGCCGGCATAATGCCAGTGCAGTCAGCTTGCACCCAAGAAAAACAGACGCAAGCCATGATGACGCAGACTCGCGTTACTGTTACCAGTACATGCAGGTGGGGAAGCTCTTACTTTTCTATTATGGGTGGCACTAGCCATACTCTGTTACTAAGGCTACTGCTCAATTAATTTAACTTTCACCCTGCCCTGCCCTTGACTACTACAAAAGGAAAATGAGCAAGATAATATGATCATCGATCACTTCACATGATATTTGCTTATATAAGGGATGACTTTAGGTGCTTTGTTTTTATTGATTGAGTGAACACCGAGAGGCCACACATGAATGACAGAATTGAAAGAAAAATATTAACATAGGTAGTGAGTGGTCCCCGTAATCGCCGGAGGAAGACACTTGTTACTTCACTTGATAATGTGAACTATACAATATAGATACACAATATATGCTGTTCTTGCAAACTACTGTTAGTCAAGGGAGTATTCTGAAAAATTACAACTACTACTTAACTCAGCTTTGCTACTCTGGCATGGACGTGTGGTGTTACATGCTGTTCAAACTAACATTCTTCATCCAGTGACCGTCTACTCTAGATACACCTATGCTATCTATGAGGAAGATGCCATCCAGGCATCCATCCATTCAAAGTAAATGTGAATAATTCTTCTTAATGTCTCAACTGGACAAACCTTACTTTTTCTCACAGAAATACACCCTTTTTATTTTATTTTGTAAACTGCCACCCATGCATCCGTGCTTGACTTGCATTTGAATTTGACCCAAAGGATATATTACGCGCACATACAGTTTCTGTTCCACCCACCCAGGAAGTCCTCTTTTCTTTCTCCTTCCACCCATCCTTGCTTCAACCGGTCATGCATCAGATTCCTACCAGCCACCTCTGCTTGCATTCAAAAACACATATCATTCTTTGCCAGTCATTAATTTAACTCGCTCGTCCTTCCTCCTTCCTTACACCCTTCTTTCCCTTTTCGTTCATCCCATCCATCAAGTTAATCTCTGATCTGGCTTGGCTTCTCGATAAAACTTTTGCAGCTGAGTTTAAGTCAAATTTAGAGGAGGCCATTGGTTACTCATCAACTTCCACCGCTAATGCTATTGCTAATGCAAAGTCAAGGGTGGCTGTCTTCTACCTAGTTGACAAACACTTAGTTCTAAATTTGTAAGTCTTCTTAACAGTAAAGTGTACTTGTACTGTACAACATACACCTATTCACGAAATAGTTAAAAACAAGCTCTGGACTACGTTCAAATACTTGTGGCTATAACCTCCATTACAAACAACCCCTCTCAAAGATGGCGTGGAGGAAAGTATAAGGCCCAAAGAGACAATGTGCAGGCGCACGTTGCAGCGGAAAGTAATTACACTATTTAAAACAGCTTTAAATACAGCGCGCTCTGCCGTAAAATTCTGATGGGACGAGGACGAGGCAGAAGCGCGAATGCTGAGCAAACAAGGTGAGCACAGGGTAGTGGGAGGCTTAAATAGAGAATCGGGCTATTCAGTTTGTTTTGCACAGGAATAACATGTCCTGTGAAGCTGCAAATATACTTTGCAGTAAGTTGATCCTCTGAGGGGGAGGGAACCTCTAAAGACAAGGGGAGGAAATATGTTGAGAACAAATAGGATATGGTTGTCCAGATAATCTGGTGACAAATGACCCAGATCTAGTACCACCATAGAACCCGGGGAGAGAAGTTGGAGATATAGGGGAAGGAAGTTTTTTATACATAATAACCCCTTGGCAGCAAGTACTTGATACACACCTACACAGATATAATCACACAGAGCATGACCAAACAAAATGGAAAAATACAGATAAACCCATATTGATGGAAAGGGATAAGGTGGGCTGAAAACATATAAAGAGAGATAGGTAAATGCCTTAATAAAGAGAGACAGGTAAATGCCTTATTAAAAAGTATATAAATATATACATATACATATATGTTTACTTTGACAGAATATACCAAGCCGCCCAACGAAAATATGTGGATATATTCCCGTCCAGAAATCATTTTACCAATTTTTTAAGGTAAGAGAATAAATACATTATAACCGCCCGCATATAGAGAAAGGGGTACGAAAAGAAAGTTCAAATAACTTAATAGTGATACCTTCTACTCGAACAGAGACATATACTGTCAAACAAGAAGAGTGGAAGGGTCCCCATAGATCTACAAAGAAGTGGAAAGTTCCCTTTTTTCTTCAGCCATATACCACGGAAGAGGTAATTGACTCCCCTACTCCTCACTATAGAAGATTCAAATCATATTGTACGTAGGAACTGATAGTGCTTTGTGTCCCTACATTAGGAAGGATTTCACCCCATGCAAGAAGGCACGAATCAATACAGTAGACCAGACAAACTCCCGTAGGTGAAATCCACCTATACCCACAGGGTAAGAACATGTGAGCGGGAGAAATAAGAGACATATGTGTGTGAAAAGATCTAATGTTATAAGACTGTGCCTGAGTGAGGTCCCCGAAGTTTTCTCTATTTCCACACTAAAAAAGAAACAGAGGGATAATAGATGAACAATGTGTAAATCAATCTTTAGCACAAATATATAAATGTTTTTTGAATCAATTGAAGGATAACGAGATTGCAAAAACGTGTACATGTAATAGAGTGTTGACCCATGAGTAGTCTTTGGAAAGAGGGGTTAAAAATTTGTAAGAAGTTGATGGGAACAACCCAATATAAAGATGGGAGAGACTAGAACATGAGAATACCAGTCAAATTAAAAGTAATGAGAGATGCTAGATTAATAATTGTGTTACGAATTAATCCAGAGTAGTGATACCTTGCTTTTCTCCCTATGTACCTACAGGGAGGGTGTTAAGTTGTAATCCCTGAAGCCGGTGACCCCAAAGAAACGGCAGTCCTGAAGAAGGTGCTACAATATCAAGTGTCCACAGCACCGAAACGCGTCGACGCATTCCTTTTTTTTGTGTAGAATTCAAGTAGGGTCTGGGAAGCAATAGATACTAACTTATTTAGGGTACTATTGACTACACCACGTGCAAATAAATTGAAGACCATTGGATCTAGATATTAGAGTGGCAAAGGAATCTAAAGGCCACATTGTAGAGGGGGGGTTTCTTATGATCGTAGAGTATTTCTGTCTGCTATATTTGTTTTTTAACATGTTTTGATATATTAATTGTGATACATGAATTTATGCTTGACCAATGTTTATATTGAATTGTTTTTGAATATTTGTTCTTTTAATGTATATATTCAAAGACTACTCTTTGACATTTTAAATTGTTTATGTGTATATATATTCTTGTATGTTTTTTATTAAAGAGACTGTGAACGTTAAATTTTAGTGTGGAAATTGACCATTTACCATCACTGTGATTGATTGGGTTGTGTTGGTGGTAATACGATTGTGTGAATACCTAGACTGAAAAGGTATGGAAATAGAGTGAATTTCCTTGTTAGTGTGTACCCAGGGATTTTTCCTAGATTGGCTGTACAACATACACCCCTGCAGAGAGCCTACTCTGCAATCTAAATAAGTAAGGAATATAATAAGTATGGTCTGCGAATTCGTGCGAAATGGCCAAAAAAATCTGCGAGTTCGCAAATTTTCCCGCAAACTCGCAGATTTTTGTGCCATTTGCACAAATATGTGACCACGTGTGCCTGTAACTTTGCCAGCGTGCCAAAAGGCGCAGAGGTCCCTTGAGTGAGCTTGCTATTATAGTGGGGACGGGCGGGAAGAGATTTCAAACCGCTAGTGTGTGGTGGACAGGGCCAAACTGGCGGGGCTTCTATGCGAGTTCACATGCATCTTGTTTATAAAGTGTGAAAGACCGAGCAGAGCAGCAGATGAGGAGAAAGCAGTCTTCTGGTCACAGGAGCTAGACGGGGATGGTGCTCGGAAAACTCATGGATGCAAAAATACGTTTGGCACAGGACCCCAGAATCCTTCAGATGTCCAAGATAGCTCTGCTGCGCATGGTGGTACAAAGCCATTCTGATCCTGCTCAGTGGGTTCAGGCGCATGCAGCTGCTGCTGCTGGACAATGTCCCATCTCATACTAAACTGCTCCGTACAGGCATATGCTGGTGCTGGGCAGTAGGGTGCAGTGGCATGCAGGTGCTCCACGCCTGGTACATGTGCATACAGGTGCCGGGGGGACACATGTTTATTGGTGCTGTGTAGCAAGTTATGACTTTACATTTTGACTGCACCAGACGGTGGTACCACCTACACAGATCAGGAGCATCCAGGCACCAGACTTCATGATGCAAGAGCATAATGGTGCTGTGCGGTACGGGCATATATGTACTGGGGGCAGGAGGGCACTTAGCACAATGTTTGCTCACACCCAGAGGGCTCCCAGGCAATTGAGCACAAAGGATTTTCACACTGAGAGGGCTCCGGGGCAGTTCAGCAGCACAAGGGCTCACACCCACTGGGCCTCAGGGCAGTTCAGTAGTGCGTGGGCTCACAACCCCTGGGCAGCTCAGCAGCGCAGGGGCTCACACCCACAGGGCTCCTGGGCAGTTTAGCAGTGCCACCCTCTGGTTCATCACTGCCACCCTCTGGTTCACCACTGCCTCCCTCTGGTTCACCACTGCCACCCTCTGGTTCACCACTGTCACCCTCTGGTTCACCACTGTCACCCTCTGGTTCACCACTGTCACCCTCTGGTTCACCACTGCCACCCTCTGGTTCATCCCTGCCACCCTCTGGTTCATCCCTGCCACCCTCTGGTTCATCACTGCCACCCTCTGGTTCATCACAGCACCCTCTTGTTCACCACTGCCCCCCTCTGGTTCACCCCTGCCACCACCTGGTTCACCACTGCCACCCTCTGGTTCATCACTGCCACCCTCTGGTTCACCACTGCCACCCTCTGGTTCACCACTGCCACCCTCTGGTTCATCACTGCCACCCTCTTGTTCACCACTGCCACCCTCTGGTTCATCACTGTCACCCTCTGGTTCACCACTGCCACCCTCTGGTTCATCACTGCCACCCTTTGGTTCACAACTGACACCCTCTGGTTCATCACTGTCAGCCTCTGGTTCATCACTGCCACCCTCTGGTTCATCACGCCACCCTCTGGTTCACCATTCACACCCTCTGGTTCACCATTGACACCCTCTGGTTCACCACTGCCACCCTCTGGTTTGTCACTGTCATCCTCTGGTTCATCACTGCCACCCTCTGGTTCATCATTACCACCGTCTGGTTCATCAGAGCACCCTCTGGTTCAACACTGCCACCCTCTGGTTCACCACTGCCACCCTCTGGTTCATCACAGCACCCTCTGGTTTACAACTGCACCTTCTGGTTCATCACAGCACCCTCTGGTTCACCAGTGTAGATTATGGGGAGAAAGCACACCTGCACAGCCTCAACCGGGGGCTGGTTGATGTGTTACTGATTTTGAGCTTCAAGTCCGGCACCTGCTTCCTTATCTGTAAGTGCTTCCTGTTGTGGTTTAATTTTTGTGCCAGCCTGGAGCATTGTGCCATACTTGTAACTATTCTCTGACCCTTTTTCGAGGGTCAGAGCAGGGTCAGAGAATAGTTGCAAGTAGGCAACAACTCTGGAGGCGCCGCTCAGGAAGCACTTACAGGGTTACAGCAGGTGCCCAAGTTGAAGTTAATTTCTTTGTAACCATTTTGTAAATAGTTACAAAGAAATTAGCTTCAACTTGGGCACCTGCTGTAACCCTGTAAGTGCTTCATGTACTTCAGTTTTTGAAAATCCGTCCCGCACGCGATTTCGTGGATTTTTCTGCAATTTCGCGAAATTCGCGGACCGCGAAATTGCAGAAAATCCGCAAATTCCATGAACGGAACAGATTTTACGCCCATGCTTAGAATATAATAGTTTACCACTGCCCGCCACTACCGAGGTATCCCCCACAGCAGTTCCTGCAGCCACTGGTGGCACTGCATCCGCCCCTGGAGTGGCCACCTCCGTGCTGGCCCCAGCACTGGTGTTTGTCTGTGCCAATGGTGTTCCACCAAGAAAAAACATTTCATATTTTTAGATGCCATATACAACACACTCCCTATTTTGTCTAGGAATGAAAACAAATGTTACTACATAAAGAAATTTAATTATTTGTGACTCTAGTCTAAACTAAAAATTTCCCTTTCGGAAAGGGAGGGTATTTTTATTTATGCTTTGCCATAACATATTACACTTTTTGGCACAAATGATGAATGCTTGCTTTTGAACGTGCACCTTTTTTCTCATAACAGACAGAAAATTCCCTTCTATGAACAAGAGCAATATGTTACTCGTCATCATCACCACCAGTACCTTATGTTCCAACCAGGTGCGGGGTCTCCCACAATTATTGTGTAAATCAGCACTGTTCAGTTTTCATGAGTTCACAGTTTCTCTTCTATGAAGTTGATTTTAATAAATGTTTTTATATAATTCACAATTGAAAATTAATATACAGAGTACACACAGAGCTAGTTGTTTCACTTTTAATAAAGCTTTAAAACTTACATAGACTCTGTGGTTTTTGGTCATGAGTGAGTGAGCGAAAGGGTTTGCAATTTGTAAGCATGATTCCGTGACTCTGAGAGGTCGGGACTCTGACTCTGTAGTCTTATGTTCTGGGTTGTATAATCATTGGGGATCATCGCTGCATTCGGGAGCTAAATAATGACTCTGACACACTAGCTAGTCAGTAGTGAGATTGGGCGTTCAACTTCTGTTATGGCTGAGGTATGTGGAAAGTCTAACTGCGACTATTATCACCAATGCCCTATTTCTTGTCCATAGTTCTGTATGTGCAGAATAGTCCCTGCAACAGTAGTAGTATGTTCTCCTATCCAATCAAAAAGTAAACTAGTATTTTATTCTTGGTGGCCATTTACATTTTATTGTTGGTAATTGTCAAAGCATAAACATTAGGAAGGCTTCATTAGACATTATGGATGACCCAGGGACTGCACTCAGTGCCTAGAGCTATTGCTGAATTGGAGTTTTGTTTAACACCTTTTGCCAACTGTGCAAGCTTAGCTAGCAACACCGACAGACTAATAATAATAAATAGTAGTAGCACAGAGAGTCATAGTAGAGGCAAGATCAGTTATTGTATTTTCCGACACATGCATCTTGACCTTCAGCATATGGATCATGGAGGTGGCATTCCCCACAGTAACATCATCCCTACTGCCTGCCTGCGTCACATACATTTGTTGAAGCAGCCTCTTGACTCGTTTCTGAGACATTAAAGACACATTTTTGGCCGATGCGCAGCTTTCTTCTGCATGACAAAGTCATTGAGAGCTTTGTTCTGTTCACACAGGCATTAGAGCATAGAGCATAGAGTTCCAAAAAAATCAATCGCCTCGCCTGTGAGTGGAGGCCATTAGCAGCTCGCAACACCCTCCCCAGTGTCTGTACTTCAAAATGTCCTACCATCTGAACACATAACTCTGTCCAAAAGTTTCAAGGAGTGGACAATGTTAATGTTAAGATCACTGTGCCAGAAAATACATACACGTACAGTGTCATATTCTGTGGAAGTAAAAAATAAGTTTCATGTATTAACAGTTGCCAGAGTACCAAAATAAGGCCTCATTACGAGTACTGTGGTAACCACGATTCAGGGGCGGCTTCCCCTGTAAGTGCCAGGGATCCGTCCTCTCTATTTTTCTGCATTTTATTTGTTGCCTCTTCTTTTGTTAATAATGGCAGTTAAAACATTATTAAATTATTTGATATTGCTTCCGGTTTTCTTCAAAATTAGCACTTTCAAGCTGCGTCGTGTGCTCATGTGTCAGCCAGCAGAGGCATGCTAGGATGGCGTACCCACAGCTTAGGTCAGTGAGGTCATCAGTCCGGCAATGCCATAGACGTTGTAATGTTGTGGGCCCTAGGCAATGCTATACAAATAATGACAAGGACACAGGTTATAACAATACTGAACTATCCGCGAACACATATCCTTGGGCCCTTTTATTGACAGGCCCACTCCACTCATAAAACCTGTGTTCGATGGGTGTGGGTGGGACTAAAGGCCAGCACTCAGAGAGTGGCAGGTAAACTAGTACGTGACAGAACACTCATTAGTGTTCAGCAGGACACTACATTCCTCCCAAACCTTATTGAAAACAAAAACGTGTCCAACTTGTGGAAATAAAACAAAAACACACTAGACACCACTGAGTCTCTCAGCCATGAGAGGCATTCCGCAGGATAGGAGTAGACAGGTGCAGCTGGGAGCACTAGGGTGTCTCTGCACATTTCCATGGTTTAAGCAGATACCTCTGGGCACAAACACTATGTAGATGGAGTCCGGATCCTCTGACAGCATGTCAGTTGGGTTACTGCCACTCACACACTGTTGGTCAGTCATATGTGCTCGTGAGGTGATGCAGTTGGTGACAATAGTTCCATCTTGGTGCATCAGGAGCATCGGTAAAGTCCACTGCAGAGCTTTCCCTTGAAGCGTCCTGACTCCGTGGAAGACAATCTTGTCAAGATTGTGGTGGGAAGTCTTCCTCTTATGCCCGGTGCCTCCCATTATCCTGTCAGTGGAGCATCTTCCAGACCATCTCTCATGAGGGGGCTCCCTTGAGGCCTTCTCCAATGGGTCACAATGGGACTTCATGTACTGTGCAGGGCTGGGTGTGGGGTGCTGCAAGATCGCTGACAGAAACCACGGCCAAGTCACTTGTGCTACCACAAGGGTGGATGCTACATGGTTGGGTGTTCTTGCCAACAGAATCCAGGTGCAGGTGGGGCAAGCAGATTGTCACTGAACAATGGGCCACACATGGTGCCAGGAGTGCATCCGTGGTCTCTGGATGGTTTGCAGGTGTGAGGCTTTGTCCTGGTGGTGAGATGCTCCTTCGTTGGTTAGAGTGATGCACATGGCAATGCTGGTGTGCTTACCATTAGATGACCTGGACGACAGATGATAAGGACTTTTACGGAATGAGGGTGACTGTTGGGGCCTCCCATCCACGTAATTTGGTGTGTTTGTTGGTGCTGTTCTTCTCCTTCCAGCATGTGTGGTCATTAGCAGGGATGCCATCTCACACCAAGCAGCCAGTGACTGTGAACAGACGGATGCACGGGGAAGCGTGGGGCAGAGACACGGTTTGCATTTGCTGGTGGCCTACATTTGGTCCTCTTGCTGAGCTGTCATCAGAGATGTCTCTCCACATCGGGGGCTGGCTTATGTATGTAGGTGCACTCTCCAGTAGTGGCACGAGTCCTCAGTCTATTCACCCTTTGATCTTTTGCTTTCGCTGATCTGTGGTCGTCAGGCCTTTCAATATCACAGGTCTGGTCACATACTCTTCCTCAGTTCTTGCTGTGAAAGTGGCATCCTGCCACATCTTGCACATATTCTCATTTTCATCTTGTGCGAGGTGGTGTCAGGCCTCATGGCATTGATTCTCATCACATGGACCTCCTACAACTCCCTTTCTGTCCATAGGACAGTGCATCATCTCCCATCTTGGACCACTTGTAGGTCCTGTCCTGACTGATGGACTAGGCATATTCTCACAGGTGTGTCAGCCATTTTGTGGATGGCAGTGGAGGCAGGTTTGCTTTCTTGGATCTTATAGGCAGCCTCTTCCATACCTTTCTTCACCCTGACACGGTATTCAAGATGTAATTGGGAATCATCATCAGAGGTGAGGGTTTCCTTACATTTGCAGGGGTGACAGCTTGCCACTGGGAGATGTGCGACTGTCCCTGTAATGACCCAAAGTGCAACACAGACTTACCGCAGTGTGGGGGCACTCCCTGAACAGTCTCTGGCCCTCTGCGGGCATTGCTACAGCAGTTGGAGTGTGTGCGATCACCGACCTGCATTTTGGCCACTCTGGGACATTCCTCCCCTCTTGTCTCTGGGGAGCACAGGGTGCACTCTGCATGTGTGTGAGGCAGACAGCAGGCAGCTCCTTACTTGTCTTGCTGTGAGGAGTAGTGCCAATCTTCCTCTTCTTGGCATCAACAGCAACGTCTCTTTTGCGGGCACCTGGCAGGCAACAAGAATCTTTCTGTAACTGGAATTGGCTCTTCAAGGGTGTCCTCAGCTGGCTACCTGTGCCCCTGCATCTTTCTCCTTGGGTGACGGAGTCTAATTTCCTCTAGGTGGCACACAATGCTCTCTTCCCCCTTCGGGGAGAAAGGTAGTCAATTCAATTCATAAACTTTATTCGACAGTTAAGTCATAAAAGTACTCCATAAAACATCCAGCAATTACAAGATAAAATAACATGACAGTTAAGTTCCTATAAATATTAAAAATGTGATTAAACTCCATGTTACTACCGTCGAATATACTGATTATTAAAAGTACAGAATAAAAACATTTTGTTTTTTAAAAATATTTCAATTTATAATTTTTACAATCAATCAGGCACGGCTCAAAACTCGATAAGTCAATATAAAGTTGTCCTCCCAGTAGTTTTGTTAGGCTAGGGAGGTCAGGTTAGAGCACTTTTCGAGCGGATAACCCAAGCCCATTTCAAGAACTTTGCTACGGCTATAGCAATGGGAGGACTGGGATCTGTACATAAGATTCTCAATGCCTCTTCATGTCTACGGGTGCCAATTAGTTGACAAATTGGTTTCACCCACTTTTTTCGGGGTGCTGCATATAAGGGGAAAAAGAATAAGATGTGACTTTCAGATTCTTGCTGGTCCCTGCATCTAGGGCATTTATCATCAGTTGTTCCTACCCATTTTGCTGTAAATAACCTTGTCGGGAGGGTACCTACCCTAAATTGGAAATAGAGCTTACGATCGAATGTTTTCTCTATAGCGTCCCAATACAATTCCAACTCTGGATAAGACTTAAATTCAATGAATCGGCCAGTAAGGTGAGAGGAAAGGTTTTTTGAACATGTTGTTAAATAAGTCACCTCGCAATATCTGGCTTTCAAGATTTTTTTGGAGGGAAATACTGCATTTGAGGGATCATCCTACAATTCTCTCATTCCCAAACTCACTAGAAGGGATCTAATTTCTTTAAACCAGCTTATTTTGTGGAAGGAATCCTTTTCAATAATATCCTTTAGACCCGAGCATAGTGCATGAGTTCCTCGGTGGTTCATATTCTACGCCAATACAACAATGGGCGTAGGGTAGCCAGGTCTTTAACTGCTTTCCTACCAAGGTCCCACAGCAATGGTGTTAAAGGGGTGCTTTGCAGAACGCTAGTAACTTTTCAGAAAAACTCATTTTCCGCTAGTGTTAGTCGCTTGATGTTTTCAAACCCTCATATTTTGGAACCATAAAGGGTCGAGCTTAGAACCTTCATCCCATATATCTCAAGAAGTGGGCTAATAGGTTTGGGTATCAAGGTTTTAAACCTTTTCAGAAGAAGTCCTGACTGTTGCTGGTGCTTTGTAGCCAGTTCAAGTTGGCTTTTCCAGCGCATATCTTTCTGCAGGGTGACCCCCAAATAGGTAAAGGCATCAACCTGCTCTAATAGACAGTTGTTCATATATATGCTTCCTCGAAAAGGTTTAAAAAACTTGGAAGGTCTGTGTTCACTGAGGGACATAAACTTTGTTTTGGCGTTATTTATTTCTAGTCCGCGCAGCAGGCAAAAATCTTCGAATCGCCAAAGCGCCCGCTGGAGACCACTCGGTGTTTTGGAGATTATCAGGGTATCGTCCGCAAACATGAGGATTGGGACATGGCCATCACTGGGGCATCAGTGGGGACCAGGGAGAGATAGTCTGCCACCCCGTTCACGAAGAGCGAAAACAGGGTTGGCGCCATTACGCAACCCTGATGCACTCCTCGCTCAATGGCGAAGGTTTCCGTAACCTCTCCCTGTCTTCCCCACCGAACCCAAGCGAAGTTATCCTCATGTAAGCGCACAACCAAGGTCAACAGCTCCGGGGCCATCCCCAGCCCTTTCAAGACTCGCCATAATTTGCAACGCGCACTAGATCAAAAGCCGCCATCAGATCGACAAACACAGCATGCAAAACCCCTTTCTCCAAAACCACAGTTCGCCGGTAGAGAATAATAAACCGAAAGACTTGGTCAATCGTGATGGTTTTGGGGCAAAAACCTGCCTGGAGTGGGCTCAAGATGTTCTTGTCGTCCATCCATATCTGTATATTTCCCAAAACCAATCGACCCATAATTTTTTGAATAGAGTTGATTAGGCTAATAGGCCTATAGTTGCCTGCTATGGACTTATCCCCTTTTTTATATACAGGCAGGATTTCTGCTCCCTTCCATGAATGGGGAACAGCCATCCCTTGGGATATGGCATTTGCTAGATAAACAATATATAATCGCCATCTTTGTTTATCATTTAAAAACAAATCAGCAGGGACGCAATCCATACCCTCAGCTCGTCCCTCAGTTACTGAATCTAGCACCCTATCAACATCCCCTACTCTAAAAGCGGCATCTTTATAAAGTGTGAAAGTGGAAATGCTATTACTTTCATCGCCCCCGCTACAAGCATATTGTGGCTTGAAATACTCAATCTATGAGCTTTGAGCCACATTATACTGTGGGCAATCCGGGCCCACCCCTATTCCATTTAAATATATCTCAAAATTATTTTGAGTTTTTTGATACACACGCCTCCTTGAGTTCCTGCCATTTACATTCCTCCCATACCTTTTTTGCACCAATCTGCATTTTCCTGTAGTTACCTCGTGCCACCTTTACTTTGCTAGGGTCCCTAGATGTTAGTGCTAGACCCAACTCGGCCCGAGCTTGCCTACAAGTGTCATTATACCAGCTCTCAGGTTTTTTCACAGTTTTTTCCCTATCTGAGCTCGGTTTACAGAAATATGTTTTAAGTTTAGCAAAAAGGTTAGTATGAGCTTCCAGAAAGGAAGTATTAATTTCCCATTTAATTACACATGTCCCCATAATTTCCAATACCTTATCTACCTTGTCCTTAATAGCAATCAAGGTATCTGGGTGCTCAGCAACTTTGCTCCATCTAAGGTGGCACTCATCATTTGCAAGTACAGTTTCTGGGGCCAGTGTACCCCGGGTTACTTCAGCCACTCCATCTAGTCCAAGTCTAAACAGTGCAGTCAGAGGGTTGTGATCACTCTCTATACGGGTCTTTACCTCCATATCCACAAGAGAGTGCCACAATTTTAAATGGACAAGCAAGTAATCTATACCGCTAGACCTGAGACCATTGTCATATGTTCTGTTTCCCATCCTATCTGACGGTGTTCCGCCATTAGCTGCCCTTAGTTGATTCCCCAGGTAGAGCCCCTTCAGGTGCATTGCGGCCTCTGTCCATCTACTTATGGTTTTCAACTCTAGTTGGGGAACCCCCCATCTTGAGTCTTCCTCCTCTGTTAGGCTCAGATTGTCATGCCCTAGTGGCTCAAAGGTCGTGTTAAAATCTCCCGCTATCAAGGGCAATACATTAGTTGGCAGGCTCTCAATTTGAAATTCTAGGAGTGTTACTACCTCAGACTTTTTCCCTCCTGGTAAGCCCCTGGCATAGACATTGAAAATATCAATGTTTGGGCTAGAGGGAAAACTAAGTATCACTGCAAGAATATCACAGTTTGAAACCGGGAAAAGTTGGATGTTACAATTCAAGTTCTGCATAACCCAAATCGCCAGTACTACTACTGGACGACCCTTTTGCCTTTTCACAGCGGGAACATGGAAATTAAGATAGCCCAATCTAAATACGAGATCCACAGACCAAATCTCTTGGAAGAGACAAATGTCGAATTTGCAATAAAATCCGACCAGACTGGCAAGGCTAATTTAGGCCCCACACCCGCCAAGTTCCATGATAATAGTGATGTCAAGCAGACTGTGTTAGGAGATCGCAAAAACAACAGTTGATGGACAGAATGCAGAACTATGTCAACATTCACCCCAGTACAGAGATCTGGGCCTAAATCCATTGTTTTTTTGCACTCCACACCACCCCAGTTCAGACAAGGCCATATGCAAATCAGCCTTGACCATTTGCCTCATGGGAACAGTCCAGCCCGAACTGCCAAGCCATGTCTTTCCTGGACCGGAATCAAGCATCCTAGGACCGGTTTCTGGCTATCAGCCATCTTCAGCCAGGATAGCTTGACTCCGGTGGTGTGGAGAGCATGGGACTCACGTCTGAGCATACCCATCCCACTCGGGGTGACAAATGCAAAAACAACAGTTGATGGACAGTATGCAGAACAATGTCATACATTCACCCCAGTACAGAGATCTGGGCCTAAATCCATCGTTTTTTGCACTCCACACCACCCCAGTTCAGACATGGCCATTTGCAAATCAGCCTTGACCCTGTGCCTCATGGGAACAGTCCAGCCCGAACTGCCAAGCCATGTCTTTCCTGGACCGGAATCAAGCATCCTAGGACCGGTTTCTGGCTATCAGCCATCTTCAGCCAGGATAGCTTGACTCCGGTGGTGTGGAGAGCATGGGACTCACGTCTGAGCATACCCATCCCACTCGGGGTGACAAATGCAAAAACAACAGTTGATGGACAGAATGCAGAACAATGTCATACATTCACCCCAGTACAGAGATCTGGGCCTGAATCCATCGTTTTCTTGCACTCCACATCACCCCAGTTCAGACATGGCCATATGCAAATCAGCCTTGACCCTGTGCCTCATGGGAACAGTCCAGCCCGAACTGCCAAGCCATGTCTTTCCTTGACCAGAATCAAGCATCCTAGGACCGGTTTCTGGCTATCAGCCGTCTTCAGCCAGGATAGCTTGACTCCAGTGGTGTGGAGAGCATGGGACTCATGTCTGAGCATACCCATCCCACTCGGGGTGACAAATGCAAAAACAACAGTTGATGGACAGAATGCAGAACAATGTCATACATTCACCCCAGTACAGAGATCTGGACCTAAATCCATCATTTTTTTGCACTCCCCACCACCCCAGTTCAGACATGGCCATATTCAAATCAGCCTTGACCCTGTGCCTCATGGGAACAGTCCAGCCCGAACTGCCAAGCTATGTCCTTCCTGTACTGGAATCAAGCATCCTAGGACCGGTTTCTGGCTATCTGCCGTCTTCAGCCTGGATATCTTGACTCCAGTGGTGTGGAGAGCATGGGTCTCACTCATGTCAACTGGTATTTTTGCATGTGTTAGGAGATCGGCCAACATTTTCGGCCCCCACTATAGAAGGGTTTTGCCGAACCAATATATTCTGCTCAGAAGATAGCGAAAGATTTTTCCTACTCAGTGCATATAAAGATAGCACTTCGCTACCCTTCTTAGTAGAGGCTACACTGTCTTCATTTAGCTTAGAGACAGCTATCCCACCTGGGAGCTGTCAGTTGACTTGTATTCTTAGCTACATTATCCTCAGATAATGTTACTTTACTAACCCTTGGGCAGCATTCAGATGCTTGCTGTCAATCGCAATCTTCCAGCCCAGAAAGGGCATCAAACCTATTGGATAACCTTGTGTTCCCTAAAGTACAAAGTTTAATGTCCCACCATTTGCAAATATTTCCCTTTGTAAAAATTGCGCTGATGCATAAAAGTATGTCAAGGGTAATGATTGGATTAGGCACGATAAATCTTTTTGGGGCCAGTTACAGATGTATTCAACAGCCCTCCTGTCCCTAAAATTGATACTTATACAATCCCCCTCAACGGACTTTGACTGTTTACCCACCCAGTCCACTCTTCTGGCAAATAGAATTTCTGCACATACATGGGTTGGCAGTGGTCGATTACCCATTAAGCCAGAAGATACACTTGTTCTTGAATTCCGTGTACGTCTCCCTTTTACCCTGATTCAATGGGGGGACCCGCACCAAGACCACCACATAGGGGGATGATTCGGGGGGAGTTCTATTTTTGGTAGGCTAGTTACAAATTGAGCGAGGGGGCGTTTAGACAACACTTGATGTTGCGTTACAGATCTACCAGCTTCTGCTTGCTGGAACCTATCCCTCAGTTTTGCTTGTTTAGCCCCCGCTAGGTTAGTGGGAGCGGGTGCGGTGCAGGGCTTTATGGGCTCGATAGAAACATCGTTGTCACTACATTTGGGGGGAACATTGGGATCAGAGTCTACTACAATTTGCCTTGGCACATTTGGCTGTGTACTGTTTAACCCACTAGCCCTGGTTCCCGCCCGTGTCTGAGCTGAGGCAAGCGAAAGTTCAAGACACACAAGTCTATTTTCGATGGAGTCCAGTCTATAATATATTGGGAGGCATATCTTCTTGAAAGTACATTCCAACCTTTTCCAGAAAGACGGACCCATCTCGGTCAATGTTTCTCCCCACCACTTAGTGATAAATTGTCCCCGTCATTAACTGTTTGTGACATGGCAGAACTATAGGAAAGGGGTTGGGACGGATACTCATCGGGCAAAGGCTCTTTCCTCATTATTGCTTTTCTCCCAATGGCTTGTGCCCCAGTGTGCTTCCTTTTAGATGCTAAACCCAGCGATTGCTGTAATGTCCCCGATTTAGCATGAGTAGATGACTGTGTCTTGATGTTAGGTGAGGGCAAACTCCTCACAGTAGTGTTTAAATTAGTTGTTGATCTTGCGGCCATCGAGGTGGTGGGGCACACTACCGGGAGTGCCAGGGGCACAGCGGGCTGTGATATCTGACTTCTCTCCCCCCCCCCCCCCCCCCCCCCCCCGGGAGAGAAGAATGTCATTAGTATTAAGCTGTTTGGGGACCGGTGACAGGGCCTTCGCCAAACTTCCCATTGAGGACCTCTTATCAAAGGGAGTATCAAGAGATAGTCTCTTTTCTGTAAGTTCAATATCTCGGGCCAAGGCTGTAGTTACTCTTACGAGAAAGCTATACAACGTGCCCATTAATGTCCCTCCAGTGGATTTCCTACCATTCCCACTTGTAAATGGAGAAGTAGCCATGTTTTTTGCGGGGAATGAGTACGGCTCCTCTTCTCAGTAGCTGATGATGCTCAATCAATGTCACCCAATGAAAAGATACAACTGTTCACTGACCTTAATTGATATTGTTAGGGGGGTGGCCCGTCCCGTCCTTGACCATGCTAGAACGGGCTAAAACGGGCCCACCCTTGGTCCGGGCATCGTCCGGCGCCCGCCTATGCGCGCGTCCTGCGTCACTGGGGATGTGGGTAATTAATAAACCCTAACATCAGGGAGGGAGTGGCTGCTTCTCTGGACTCTGCCCCACTGCTGGCTGGGCCCTGTAGTCCCACGGTGCTCTGTTAGCTCAAGCTGCAACACTGCAACACGATGCGTCTCCCGCAGAGCGGGACACATGAGAGGTAGATATGCTCCGGGTGTCTGGGAGGGAGGGGCTGCTTCTCTGCACTCTGCCCCACTGCTGGCTGGGCCCTGTAGTCCAGCGGTGCTCCGTGAGCTCAAGCCACCACACTGCAACTTGATGCGTCTCCCGCGGAGCGGGACACATGAGAGGTAGATATGCTCCGGGTGTCTGGGAGGGAGGGGCTGCTTCTCTGCACTCTGCCCCACTGCTGGCTGGGCCCTGTAGTCCAGCGGTGCTCCGTGAGCTCAAGCCACCACACTGCAACTCGATGCGTCTCCCGCGGAGCGGGAGACGCGAGAGGTAGATATGCTCCCGGTGTCTGGAATGGAGGGGTTGCTTCTCTGGACTCTGCCCCACTGCTGGCTGGGCCCTGTAGTCTCGCAGTCCTCCGTTAGCTCAAGCCGCCACACTGCAACATGATGCGTCTCCCGAAAGGTAGTCAGTTTCTCCCCTCTGCCCGGGGCATGCGGTGGCAGCAGTTGACCACCAGGAGACGTGCAATGCCCCCTCACACAGTCATGGTTATCTTCTACAGTCATGATATCCATTGCAGCATGGGAGACAGGATGCTGTGCAGGTCACTGCCTCCCCGGGTGAGTCTGTGGAGGGGAAAAGGTGGCTACAGTTCAGGTTTGCTGTTAGTTGCATGTTCAGTGACACTCTTCTAGTGTCACAACACTATAAAGTTTCCCCCAAAGACCATCGTGCTTTACCCAGCGACATTGTTCATATTCTTCATAAGTCAAATATTAAAGTGAAGACAAATATCATCTCATTGTATCTTTTATTTTCTTAATGTACTTATCTTTCTGTTTTTCTTTTCTCGTTATTTCACGTTTATCAAGAGACAATATTCTTTTTTCTCACATTATTTCATATAATTTCTAAAAAATACATACATGGTAAGCAATTCATAATCATGAATGCATTTCTATAAAGTTAATAGAAAAATCAACTCAAAAAATGTCAAAGTAAGTATATACAACAAAACACCCCTGGATACCATTCAATATACACAGTCACACATCAAACATTCATATCATCCAATCTCACTCATACAATATCTGTACACAGTTGAGTTTTATGGGACAGAGAGGAATCTCTACCTTTGATCCAGTCTCAGTGTGAAACACGAGACTACGCACTTGGTCGATGCAACCTTTCATTTCCCAGGGGACCTAAAAATATATAAAAAATGTTGCCACCATTGTACTCTGAAAATAAGATTATAAGTACTCAGTACTAATTCATTAACAACCTCAGCATGAACATTCATATGTGACTGCACACCATTTATCATTGCTCAAAACACAATCATTCTAGAGAAGAACTTTTGGAAAGTTTCTAATATAAGAAAAATTATCCAAGTTTAACAATCTATAGAGATCAGTCAAATTAGAAAGAAAAAAGAAGAAAAGAGTGTATTATCATAATCCAGGGTCAGCCGACCTCAATAGATAAGACACCATCACCATCACCGTGAGAGAGTAAGTAGCATGTGATGCTAAACTGGGCACCTTATATCATAGGTATCACTAGCTTCATATTCACTTACATCCTGTCAAAAGGGAAGTATTATCTCAGCTAGTTTCTTTACCGTAGGGAAGCCTCAAAGTGCCATTACGGATATCATCCGATATCCGGAAAAGACTTGTTTAAATTGCCTGTAACCATAAGTTTAAAATTGTCTATAAGTTTATAGCCATCTAGTATAGTCAGATCATAGGTTATCTTGGCAATGATGTCTTACCCAATTGGCAGTAGAATTATGCTCTCCCTAATCGTAGTTCCTCTCCTGTATAGTTATGGATGGCCGAAACTTCAAAAATAGACTAGGGAAGGAATGAGATAAGGCCCATTGTTGACCAACTTGTAACAATACATTTTAAAACATAGAAACGTCTCATTCTAAAAGTTACGAACCTTATTTGTGGCTTCAAATAATGTTTCACTGTATGTCTTTTTGTTCTCTCACATGGCTCGGCAATCCCTCGAAACCTATAGGAAACCTTAACCAAGGTGACTATAATGGTAACGTTCCACCTAATGAGCAAAAATAACCTCCCCTACTACTAGATAGTTGTATTGTTCTTATATCACACAAAAAGGAGACTATTCTTTCTACTTATATCAAGTACCCGGAGAAGCTAGGTTACCTAACGTCCTGCGTATCAATGACCTATAGGACTTAAAAGCATCCCTGAAGCCACATACAAACTCTTCGTTTTCTTTACAAAAAAAAAATTCAAGTTTGAGAGGCAACCTTCTCGTGTACATCTGAGCTACCCAACTACTTAGCAATGGTATTGTCTTACCCACGATTATTCTAACAAGGTGGACGAATGTTACCCCAAGATACAGGGGAGCTTATGTAAAGAGAAGCTTATTCCCATATCTCAAGCGTAGGCGGCTCTCTAACTAATGCGATCTAAGAAACAAACATTTTCAAGAAACTAGATAGAGAAGCTTATTCCCATGTATCAAGCGTAGGCGGCTCTCTAATTAATGAGATCCAACAAACGTCATGATAAACAATTGCGGATTATTGGATCTGACACTGTCTACCCTCAGTTATACTGCAAGACGATAGTATGTCACTGCAGACTACCGGATACCATAAATAGCCCCCCCCCCAGCATCTTACCTTGTATGACAATCCACACTGCTGTCGTGTCTGCCGCCCAATGACACATAAACAGATGACGATGGAAGTAAGCAGCACTCGAACGCAATTTAAATAGTGCCGCGGCCGAGGAAAAGGCGTACGAAAAACGTCACAGCGCTATCAGGTGTTCTCGTAGTCCTTATAGAAAGAGGACTAACTCGAGTCGCCATGTTCAAATTGCAAACTTAATAATTCTCACTGTGTAGTTCTATGTGTGAAAAAAAACGCTCATAATACTGACACTAGTAATTTCCAAAGAAAGGGGACTCACGCGAACACCTGCTCCGGTAGTCTCTATGAGAAGGGAACTAACTATAGGCGCCATATTAGAGTCGAGTCCCCCACGTATAATATCCAAAGAAGGGGGCTTACACGAACACATACTCACATATCCCAGTAGTTTATATAGAAAAGGGACTAACTTTTGATGCCATATTAGAGTCGAGTACACCACGTATAGATCTATATGGGAGTCAGAGCGCTAACTATGTTAACACTAATTGTCTTCAAGGGAAGACTTAAATCGCCATACCAAAATTATCCATTATATTCTCGCATAATATTCTATGAATCTAAAGCACTCACCCAACAAAGGTCGGGAGAGGCCGATCCACGGTGAAAAATATCTTAGGCATCAGGGCCACAAACATCGCCCCCATCATCAATGAGAAGCAAGAAATACCCTCTCAACACTGGCTACGGTTGACTCAATGTAGTCGTATTCTAGTAAATATGCACTAAGTTCTATTATAAACTCCACCCCTGACTTTACTGTAAGCCGAGGTTACTCCTCTCATGTCGTACAAAGTGTACCCTAAGTCCACATGAATCCAATGATAGCCAAATGGCTCCTTCACAATCACAATACAATGGTCATATTTTTTAAGTATTAATTGGAAACTCCCATTCCCAACAAAAGAACTCACTGAGTTTTAGTCACAAACCACGATATTTCCTTATTCATGCCTTTCCGGACACTGTCAAGATGAAAAATCCAGAAGGTTTCACGCTTTTTGCGCGTTGCCTCTATGGATTATACCATTCTGTATTGTTCTTTCTCTAGAATAGACCATTTCAATTCTGCCTCTGTATGATTCAGTTCAAGAAAGTGTTGTACCAGTGGGGCAGTCATCTTCTTAGTCCTGATAGCCGATTTATGTTCACTAAAGCGTAAACGAAATTCTCGGCCTGTTTCCCCCCACATATGCATGGCCGCAGGGACAAAAAAGTATATACGCAATGTTGCTGCTCCTGCAATTAGTAAGTTGACGTAATTCGATCTTAATGTTGTTATAACTCAGTTCTTCAGTTACTATAGCAGCCTCACAGGCATGACAAGAGCCACATCTGTGGTTGCCCAAAATCCTTGGTAAACCAGTAATGGACTTTTGTGTGTCAGGGTTTTGTACTTTGTTGCGTGTATGTACCAACAAGTCTCTGAGGTTCCGATTCCTCCGGTAGGCCACCAGAGGAAGTGGCATTTGTGCCACATTTTTGTCGGTGTTAAGAATCCTCCAATTCTTGTTGATCACATTTTTAATCTTAAAGTTAAGGGTTGAATGGTTAATAACACACGTTATACGATTATGTGGTACGCGTTTAGTTTCCTGCAATAACGCCTCCCTATCGTAATACTTTGCTCTTTTATAAGCATGGCGTATTAACCGATGTGGATACCCTCTACTCAGTAATCTTTTTCTCAAAGCATCTCCATGTACATGGAAAGATTGCATATCTCTACAATTACGTCTTCTAGTGTCAGCCACTCTGGGCGGAGACATGAGTTGGGAGTGGGGACTATCTCCCAGTCATTGTTTGCAGCATGTGGAGAGGTCATTGGGACACTTCAGACTGTTTATTAATGCTGAATGGCAGGGCGGCTTATCACTTTCAAAACTTAGCCCCACTAGGGCTGCTTCATGCACAGGTTGCTGTTGGCAGATGCGGTGCAGTCAAGCGATCACTAGGTGGCACTGCAGCAACTCTCCATTGGCTGCGGCAGCCTCACTGATGCTGTGGGCCACACTCGCATTGGAAACTCAGGTGTGTCACAGGTGGCACTGCTGGTGCTGGAAATCCTGATTCTGGAGTTTTGCACTGTTGAAGTGTTGCCTCGATCTTCTCATCTGCTGGTGGGACACTGCAGGGGGCTTCTGGCAGGATGTCTGTTTACCGGAGTGTTTCTCACTAAGCTTCTGTAGCCAGGTGCGCAACACCCATTGGGCTCACAGGGCTTCAGCCCCATGCCCCTCCCCCCCTTCGTCTCCTCTGCCGGGGCTAAGATGACACGCACTGAAATGATGCAAGAAGGCAGCGCATCCGATCCGAGAATGTGATTTCTAGTATGCTTTCTGAGAGGCCCAGCAGCCCGCGCCAGCCAGCCTCTGAACAGTTTCAGTGAGTGAACCCCCCTGCCCCCACCTCTTGTTTTCCTTTAGAGGGGCGCCGCCGAGGTGAAATCGTTGCCTGAAGGCAAGGATTTCACCTAAGCACTTGATGGATTGTGAGCATGGGGTGTGAAGATGTGCACAGCAGGGGGAAGGCATGGCCAGTTAAGGTAACACGTTTCCTTTGTAAAGGAATTTCTGCTGGCATCATAGCCCATGGTGTGCTGTCTGTGCACTTGTATAGATGTGTATTCCATACAAGTGCACAGATAGCAAAACCTGGGCTATGACGCCAGCAGGAATTAATTTACAAAGGAAAAGCATCACCTGCACATTTATCCCTTTCACCCTGCTGTCTGTGCACTTGGATGGAATTCATATCCACAGCGCTGCTCACTAGATAAATGGTGAACAGGGCCATGGATCTTTCTATTTTCGCATCCAAGGGCGCCAAGGAAGAAGCAGAGGAGGCCCAGGCAAGGAGAATCCAGAAGCCATTTGACCCCCACCTATCTACTCTGAGACTTTCGAGGGGCTGGATGCCAGGACACAGTGCTGCTGATCAGCCAGACTCCACAGTATAGTATCAGAGGAGCAGGCAGCAGTTTTTTATGTAAGTTTCATTAACTTTAATGCATTTTTCTGCACAGCATTACCTACTGCCTGCGTATCTAGGTTACTGTGAATGTTGTTCTTGACTTACATACATAGAAACGTCAAAGAAGACAGTCCCCTCCAAATATGCAAATGTAGTGTATGTTTGTAGTGTTAATTTTTTTTGGGGGTGCTAGTGGGTAACTTTAGAGTTCAGGCTGGGTGTGGGTTTTAGGGTGCCAGTGAGTAATTTTATGATTCAGGGTGGGTTACCGATTGGGGTGCCAGGGGGTAATTTTAGGGTTCTGAGCGGGTATAGGTTTTGGGGTTCCAGGGGGCAATTTTAGGGTTCAGGGTGGGTATGGGTTTTGGGGTGCCAGGGGTCATTTTAGGGTTCAGCGTGGGTATGTGTTTTGGTGTGCCAGGGTTAATTTTAGGGTTCAGGGCAGGTGTGGGTTTTGGGGTGTCAGGGGGCAATTTTAGGGTTCAGGGTGGGTATGGGTTTTGGGGTGCCAGGGGGGAATTCATGGTTCAGGTTGGGTATGGGTTAAGGGGTGCCGAGGGGAATTTAGGTGCAGCATGGGTATGGGTTTTGGGGTACCAGGGGTAATTTTAAGGTTCAGGGTGGGTGTGGGTTTTGGGGTGCCATGGGATTAATTTTAGGGTTCTGCGTGGGCATGTGTTTTATAGTGCCAGGGGTAATTTTAGGGTTTAGGGCAGGTGTGGGTTTTGGGATGTCAGGGGGCTCAAGGTACGGTAGTAAACATGCCATATTACAATGTTTCAGGGAGCAAGCGATCTGGGGCGGTTTTGGCCAAGGCAGAGGGAGAGGCAAGGCTTTTCAGCCTGGACACAAGGGCTTTTACACCAATTAATGTAAGAAATGTATGTTTTTGATTAAAATGTTATCCTTACAGGGAAGAAGCCAACAGACTGGAACGGGGGTTCAAAGAAGCCTTCAAGTTGGGTTACCAAGGAACCAGATGTCGTAGATTTGCAAAAAGTTTTAAATCAGTAAAAGAATACCCTCAAGTAGTGAGACAGAAATTGTTTAATGAGGTGAAAGAAGGGAGAATGGCAAACCCCTTTGCATCATGTACATTATAGGATCTCATGATATCTCTGTTAGGTGTACTACCCAAGAAAGCAAATGGTGAATTCAGAATGATACAGAATCTTTTGTGGCCTCAAGGTTTTTCTGTGAATGATTTCATAGCAAAAGAAGATACTATGGCCACATTTACATCTATAGGTTTGCTTTGGGTCTGATAAGGAAGACGGGCCCTATTGCCGAACTTGCAAAATGCGATATTAAGTCAGCTTTCAGGCTTCTACCAGGGCACCCTTTAGACTTCAAAGTGCTGGGAATCCATTTTGAAGATCAATTGTTTGTCGATAAGGTGTTACCTATGGGTGGTGCAATGTCATGCAACCCATTTGTGGTATTTAGCATCTTTTTACAATGGTGCTTCTCATTCAGGACTGGTCATATGGAAGTCACTCATTATTTGGACGACTTCTTGTTTATTGGTTCAGTGGGCTCTCATCAATGTGCGAAAGCTTTGCGTAGTTCTGAACTCTTGCCAAATGAATTGGGCGTACCTTTGGCAGCCGAGAAAACCGAGGGCCCTGCATGCTGCTTAGTTTTTCTCAGAATTGAAATATATACTATCACAATGGAAGCTAGTCTACCACAAAAGAATGTAAAGGAGATTGTTGGTATGTTAGAACATGCTAAATTGTCTCATAAACTTACACTGCATGAAGTTCAATGTCTGTATGGACATTTGAATTTTGCTTGTGGAGTGGTGAAAGCAGGTAGACATTTTTGCAGAAGGCTAGGCTTTGCCCTGTCAGGTGTCACACTACTGCATCACAGGATCAGAATATAAGTAAATATGAGGGCTAAATTTGAAGTTTGGTTGATGTTCCTAAGAGCATTTAATGGTGTCACAATATGGTCACTAGATGAAAATTATGTGTGGCAAATTCAAATATTCTCAGACGCTTCTGGTGCGGTTGGCTTTGGTCTCTTTGGGGATGGCAAATAGTGTGCCAAGAGGTGGCCAGCAAGATGGATGTCAGAGAAAAGGAGCATAGCATTTTTCGAATTGTTTCCTTTTTTAGTGGCATTGGCAGTTTGGGGCGAGTGTCTGGCAAACAAAACAGTGATTTTTCATGTGGATAACAGAACAGTGATTGACTTAGTAAATGGTCAAAAAGCCAAAGAAAGATACTAATTGAAGCTGTTACAAAGATTTATGTTGGGCTGCTTAATGCATAACATAGTTTTTGAGGTTAAGCATGTACCAGGAATTGATAATAATGTTGTAAATGGTAGATGCCCGCTAGACTTCCAAATGTACACCCAGTAGTACAACATCCATTGTAGTGTTTGTGAGAAATTATGTATTCATTGTTACTCAATTGACTGGTTTGGTATGAATCCGTTTTTCTGGTATATAACTTAATATGTTTATGATTTAATTTGATTTGTATTGTCTTTACAATGTATGTTTTATGTTAAACAATGAACACAGTTTACTAATGTAATGTGTCTTTTGGAAAGGCAAGTCCTAACAATGTCTTATCAAGATAAATGGTTTTCTCAAAAATAAGTAATTAAATTATGAAAGACCATTCGAATCAGATAAAGGTTTCAGACTGTTTAATGGTTAAACAGCAGTAGTGATTAGCAGGTCAGGTTCTGTTTCTTTTGCCGTAGGGAAGCGTAGCAGGAAGGCCTGCTGCTCTTCCATATGGCAAAACCTCATAAATGAGGCCCCAAGTCGGTAAGGGAACAAATGTATTGGTACAAAAACTAGGCGGACAGCTGTGCCTGATGAAAGCATGGTTTGAATTTAAGGATCTAGGAGGTGCGTCAGCTGAATTTATTTTCAGACATCAGGATGGTTCTCCCCTTAAGGCTTCACAGACGTTAACAATAATAAGAAAAGCTTTACAAAAATTTGGGGAAAACCCTTTCAAATTTGGGACTTACTCTTCTAGAATTGGCACGGCCTCTGAGGCGGCAAGCAGAAAAGTGACATTTTGGGAAGAATCTGGGTTTTCGTGTGGACTAAATTGTTATTGATTGGCGGGGAAAAAGCGGAATGAAATGGGGTTAGTTAATGCCTTTTTTAAGTGAGTCATTATAAAAGAAATGTCCTGAAGTCCTAATTATCCATTTAGGTGGGAATGATTTAGTTCAACTATCAGACCTGGGTTTACTAATAGAAATGAAAGCTGATCTTGTGCTGATAGTTAAATCATGGACCCAAACAAAAGTGATTTTGATGGCGCTTATGACCAGAAAGGTTTGAGAGGCGCAGAAAGATTTTCAGCTATGAAGAGGGCTAGAAGAAAGGTAAACAGGGATTTACATTGTTTTTGTAGCATCAACAGAATATGTTGGTTGGCACATAATGATATTACCAAAGAGGATTTCCAATTTTTACATGGCAATGGGGTAAACCTTTCCTTTATAGCCAATGAAATGTACATTTTGAACATAAAAGAAATGCTATCAAATTTTTTGAAACTAAAGGCATGGTGCTAACCGAAAAGCTGTTTAAGCGACAAGTTCATCTATTTCTCCCACCTTTTTTATATGGCTTCAAATAAATTACACTTTGCATATCTAATTTGAGCAAAAAATGTTATTAATTGTTTGGCGACAGGTTTTTTCTAGTTGGAAAATTTATAATGAATCTAGTTAATTTTGACATAGAGAATTCATGCATTAATGACAAAAAAATTTAGGGGGGACAGGAAAAACCCCTATGCAGGGTTTTTCAAGGTGGCAGAATTTGAGGAGATCGAGACAGGCAAGAAGGGTTGGGGGACATTTAGGCTAGCTTCGGACAGAGGGAAACAGGGGGGCCAGGAATGAGGCAGGAGGGCGGTAGGGGATGAAAGATAGGGATTGGGGAGTAGGCTTAGTTAGAACAATGTTGGGGAAGTTTGTTATGGGGAATCGTTTAAGGGCGGGGTGATAGAATATGACTCTGTATTTGTGAGGCCTTGTTTGCATTATTGTAATACCTGATACTGCTTACCTGTCCAATAAAGCGGCCTTTTACCCCATTTGGCCTGTTTTGTGTGCTTATTACCTGATGAGGGCTCCTGGGGGTGGCATTCATAGGTTCGGGCTAATGGCACGCTCCTAGGACAGGTAGGTTCGTGCTGATTGGTGTGCGAGTCACAAGAAGGTTTAGAATGTGTACATTAAGTTCACCAGTTATTAGCGCAAGCGGATGAGGTAGGGGCGGTTTACTGAATTTTTGTCCCTCCCACCTACCCAAAATGTTTGCAATTTGATGTCTTTTCATTATAGGGGAGGTTTAAATCTAGAATGTTATCGTCGCCTTGACAGGTGACAGAATTTGAGGAGATCGAGACAGGCAGGAAGGGTTGGGGGCATTCAGACTATCTTTGGACAGAGGGACACAGGGGAGCGAGGAATGAGGCAGGAGGAAGACTGGGGACAAAAGACAGGGGTTGGAGAAGAGGCTTAGTTAGAACAATGTTGGCGAAGTTCGTTGTGGGGAATCGTTCAAGGGCGGGGGTGACAGAATATGCCTAGGTATTAGTGAGTCCCAGATAGACACACAATTAACTCAATCGTAACAACAAATGGGTACATACAAAGATAATTATAACAACATTGAAGATACGGAAGAGAGGTTATATCTGTCAGTAAAAAATGCAGATGGCATTGAGGGATTCAGCTGTAATTTTAAACAAGGACGTGCGTGGGTCACCGCCACGGGTTCGACTGTAATTGAACCCCCATGTCCCGTGGGACTCTTGCCTTTGTTAGATTCTGCCTTGTGGAGCTGACGAGGACCGCCACAATAACATAATTCAGCGGTGACCCAACTACAGCTGAACCCCCTTTTTCTGCTACATTTCTGCTTTTTGCAGATTCTGTTTTGTCGAACTGACGAGGACCGCCACATACGATTCAGCGGTGACCAACGCACGTCCTTGTTTAAAATTACAGCTGAATCCCTCAATGCCATCTGCATTTTTTACTGACAGATATAACCTCCCTTCCGTATCTTCAAGAGTCTACCACTATTGAACCATACCGACCACATTACAGAATCTATTTAAGATCCATTGCCCCACCTCCCGCAACCCCTGTCCTGATGAAGACCCTGTAGCAAGGTTTATACCACGCCTGCATCCACTTGGGTCGAAACGTCGACACTTTCTCTTATGCTCAGCCTCCTGTATGTACCCATTTGTTGTTACAATTGAGTTAATTGTGTGTCTATCTGGGACCGCTTTGTTTGTATCAATATTTTGCCAAGGTCCCAGTGACTTCTTGGGTTAACCCGTGTTTTTGTAATACTTTCTGTATTAGTGAGCCCTTGTTTGCATTATTTTAATACCTGATTCTGCCTACTTGTCCAATAAAGCAGTCTTTTACCCCATTTGGCCTGTTTTGTGTGCTTATTGCCGGAAGCACTGGTGTCTACTTCTCCGTGCTGCCCGCCTCGCACAGTCACTCAGCAGTAGACGGCAGCAGTTGTGGCGAAGTGTTGGAGACAAACAGTCTTGGTTCTCTCCTTCTTCTGGTGAGGAAAGAGTTCCTCCTCTACATGGGGTAACGTGGTCACTACTCCTGGCATTCTATAGCGCTAGCACCTATGGAGCTTTTTATATATATCTTCCTTCTTCACAGCAGTTCAAGCGTGAGGCAGCCAGCATGTGGGGTCAGACCCTTCTCGTCAATGTAATGTTGCGGACCCTAAGCTTACATGCTATACAATTATTGACACAGACACAGATATTAGCAATATTAAACTGCCACAAGCACATACTCATTCGTGCACCTGTGATGCATGTGTTGAAGGGATGCAGGGTGGGAGTAATGGCCAGCCCTCAGGGAGGGGCTGCTAAACTACTACGTGCTAGAACATATGTATGTGTCCAGCAGGGCACTACTGGCTTCAGTCCTGTGGCACTCGGGTTTATACGTCAATCACGAACTGGAGTCCCAGCCAACACCACTATTTCACAACTCGTCATGAGATGAAATTGGGGTTATAACCTTCAACCCACCCAACCTTGTAACAAGGTGGGCAGCAGTGGGGCTAGAAACAGGAGACGCACTTCAGGAAAACTTGTTCTGCACGTGCTTCAGCGATTAGGTTACCACACATTGGGGGTTATTCTCAACATGTGATAATTATCGCAAATTTAGCTTAAAGCAAAATTTCACATCGCATTCTATTGTGGGAAAATAATGCTGTGGTAATGTTGTATTCTCAACACGGTGCAATACTCTCATGATAATGTGTCAAATGACTGCATTCAAATTAACACAACGCCTAAAAAATGCGAAAAACGAACACGAAGAAAGCGACAATGTCCCAAACTGCGATACAAAAATCAGCGGTAACCAGTGACAGGCCTGCAATTTCCACGCGTCATCCGGGAAAATGCACCATTAAAGCAGAGAAAAAAAACTGTGAGATGACAATGTACAAGTACAACCTCACATCCGTGATGTAGTACAAATGTCCACTGTCCCGCATCAAATAGGCATCTTCTCACAAACAGTCACAATGTACTTTGTCATGCAGTCTGAATGTAAACTTCGCCAATGCAAAAACATACATGGAGCACACTGTGAAACTGCATCTCACCTTTACATTGCAGAGGGACAATCAACACCTCCTGCAGAGCAGACCCTACATCACGTCAGTGAAGATGAAGATGACCCCCAGGACTACGACAAACTCCAAAGGTTCATGGACAACCTCAGCACCCAACCTACAGTAGCAGGGCAACCCAGCACCATCGAGGTGAGCCCACCCCCTGCACAAACCACACAGCATGAAGCACCCACCACCACATCTGGATCCCAGCACCGCACCGAAGCACACATGGCGTTCCAACACTGTGTGTTAGACCGCCAGAAGGAGCCAGCTGAACAGGTGCGGGTGGGGTTCGACCTCATGGCAGCAAAACTAGATGCCATATGTGGGTGTCTAAGTCCCATCAGGGACCATTTACACTCCCTAAAGGACACCCACAGTCCACCCCATGTCCTCCAACAATCCATGGCTGGTGTCGCTGGAGTCATGACTCAGAGACAACAACAATTGTCTAGTCAGAGTGGCTACAGCGATGTCATCCGTGATTTGGGAAACATAAGGAGGGTCATGGAGAACATGGAGCGGATGCAGGCATAAAGAATGGCTACCACAGCTGCACACAGGAAAGCTGTAGCTGGGATCTTCCATGCCCTGCAGATCCTCATAATGGGAGTGATGCCACAAGACATTGCGATGATGAATGCTGCTGCTACTTCTACATCCACATCTCCGGCCCCTGATGTGTCAGTGTCACACAGTGCTGCAGACCAAACAGAACCACCCACATGTGAGGCACATGAAACGTTAGAGGATGAAGATGAGGATGAATCTGCCTTAGTGGTAAGAAGGAAGCAGTATCACTCATCTTCACCATATGGCTTGTTTCTCCTTGGTTCTGCCCTCTGCATCATGCCCTGGAATATCTCCATCCACCGTCCCCCAATACACTCTGCGACTCTAACCTTGGACCTCGACATGGACAGCCATATTTTGTTTGCTTAACAATGACACAGCAATCAGCCTGCGGACCGAACTCTTCCCCTTCTGAGTAACTTGTTAATCCTTAAAGGACTCTGGCTGGCCCTCCACGGGACAACATTGTAAAGAGTTGTCTGCATGGCCCAGTACTAAGGCAGCTTAAACACACCACTGAACGCGAATAATACATACTAATCCACACAGACATGTCATGTCTATGATTAATCAAGTATGAAAGCATGGACAGGGTCAGTGATTCCCCCTTACATCTATGTTGCTCATTTTGTGGGACTTAAGTCACAGGATGTATCCCTGCATCATGGTGGTACATATTTGAACCCAAAAGAAGGCCTGTTGTCAATTGTCGGTCATAAATTACAGCTTATATATAATGATTTGGGACACATGTGAAATGCTGATGAGTGGGATTCTGTACTATCTTTGACACACAGAAATGGCATTTTGAATACGTGACACCCTAAACAGCCTCACTGTACAGAGGTGACACACCCACCATCTCTTTTCAAATTATGGGATTGTTAGGACTACATGTTTCACTTATACTTGTCAGAGTGATGTGCTTGTACAGAGCAGTGACAAGCACTCAGGGAATGTGTGTTGTAATGCATTTATTTGCACATGCTGTGCCTGTGGTAATTTTGTACTGTCCCATGATTTCTAAGGCATGTGACAATGTGACGTGCTCATGTGAAAAAATTGTCAATGATGGTGTTCCTACAGGTCATTCCTGCTGCAGCTGCAGAGGGGTGTGTCCACCTGACTCATCTTCCTCATCATCGTCCCGTGCATTTGGCACTTGTATCCATGGGGCATTCGTGCGTACACATATGTTGTGCAACACACAACATGCAACGGTCATCTTGCACACGATGTCTGGTCTGTACAGGAGCCTTCCACCTGTGATGTCCAGGCACCTGAGACGTGACTTCAACACACCAAATTTGCGTTCCACAATGCCTCCGGTGTGTTTGTGGGCTGCATTGTACTACCTCTGGGCCTGTGTGTTCGGGGCTCGAAGGGGTGTCATCATCCAGGGGCAGAATGCATATCCTTGATCACCTGTGACAGTGCAGAGAGACAAGAGTCAATAGTTGGTTCTGCATGATGTGTTGGCAGGCTCACTGGTTCATTGGTGTGTGATATGTGTGACTTAGTGATTCCTGTTTTACATGTACTGCTTGTAGCAAATGAGCAGCTTCAATTTGTTTTACGTAGCCTCACTGCTACTCCTCTCTCCCCCAAGACTATTTACTTGTGTGCGCTGCGCGGTTGCATCACTTGCACTCCTATGGCACGCCATTGTCATGCCTGTCTGCGCATGTTCACAAGCCTGACAATGACACTGTGACGTTGTGCGTTGAAGGTGGGCAGCCGTGTGTGTAGGCCTATGGCAAGGATAGGGCGGACCCGGATGTAGAGTTCCTCGCTGGTTGAACTTGCGATGCGGTTGAGGGTAGACTTTTGACTTATGCTGCGGTAATAGCGACACACACAACAGTTGGCATGTTTGATCCCGGACCCCGAGCGGGCTTGAGCTCCTTCATTTACCCCTTCCGCCGAGCCCGCACTCCGGGGACATGCTACATTGCAACATTGTCCATTGCGGGTCGGTTGGCGCCGACAATACAACAGAGACACACACATTAGTTACTTCCTTGGCAAGGCCAAAACTTAACCACTCCCAGGGCCCCGGGTTGATTAACCACACCCCTATGCTGGACTGTCGTACACCAGTCCACTCTGCTTACGCTTACAGGGGGGTATGACACAGCTACATGTCCCAGGTCTACCCCACTGCCTGAGGTGACATGGCTGCATTTGTTGTACACAGCACAATGTAATGTGGTAGGGCCCAGGCCCCTCATGCATACATAATGACCACAGAGACACACTTAAATAGTTTGTGGAACTAGCTACGGGCATGTGCGCCCGGCCCCTTTTATTGCCAGGGTCACATGTCCAGTGACGCCTGTGCTGGATGGGTGTGGGGTAAGTATAAGCCAGCCCTCAGGGAGTGGTTGGTGCAGGCAACAACTACAACAGTGATCAAACAATCAGAAGTTCAAAGTTCAAACAGCAAGGGTCCGTGACTTGAGCTGCCAGAGTTAGTGGCCCCGGATGCACTGCAGCCGGCACAGGCACACCGCCATGGGACGGTGACTTGCGGTGCACTGAGGGAGGGCCACGAGAGCTGAGCGGGTCCTCGTCGAAGTCCAAGGTGAATGTTGCGGAGTGTTTCCACTGTCGCGGACAGTGGAAGGTGTTCTTCCAGGGCATGGTGCAGAGGGCAGAATGAAGCAGAAACAGGCAATATGGAGGAGATGAATGCTACAGACTCCTTCTTAACACCAAGTCAGTATCAACTACATGATGATGAAGACAACCCCCAGGCCATATACTCAGATGCCACTAAAGTTCAACCAGTGAGTGTCCAAGAATTTTGCGGAACAGAGTTAGTGGCCCCAGAGCTGAAAGGGAATGCAGTCTACGATGAGGCCTGTGCAATGATATAAACTCTGCCATAAATAAATAAAGAATCTGTCAGTAGGGGCCCACAGCCACGTGTTGTTGGCTTGGCTAGCGATGCACAGAGTTAGTGGCACCAGAGAAGTTGTTGATAGTGTTCGATCACCTCCATCAAGATGATCCTTTTTTCCTCCGGACTGAACCACGTCTCGCTCTTACTCCTCTCCTTGTGTACAATGATATGATTTCGGCAATTGAAAAATCAAGACTCAGTTCCAAATATGTGACCTACTTGACCGCAGTGTAGGCCAAAGGCAGTAGTCAGCAAGGGACCACAGACATGTGTCATTGGAATGCTATGCACAGAGTTGGTGGCACCACATCGAGGGAGTACAGTGATATCAAACGTCCCATTAACATATAAACTTGGCCATCATGATATCAAGACTCAGTTCCAAATGTGTGACCTACTAGACCGCAGTGTAAGGTGGAGGCAGCAGTGGAGTACGTCAACGAGAAAGGAGTGCTGGGGGCCTGTGTCGCGCAGCCAGTAATGGTCTAAGGAGGCTGCCAAGGTCACAGGCCTCAGGCTTGGAGCTTGCACGGGCGTCGTGGTTGGCCCTCTTTGACACACGCCGGTGTCGGCAGGTAAGCAGTGAGGCCTGGGTGTGCAGGGGCGGCCAAGACGGGTCTGGTGACCAGCGGCCTGGGGTGCAGCAGGCACACAGGATCGCTGGCACCACTCACGGCATCAGCCTCGTGGCTGGGTGAGTGGCGACGCCCTGGCAGACACGTTGAACCACACCCAGAGCAACGGGCTTTTCATTCACATCCCTGCGCTGGCCTGGGGTACGCCGGGCCAGCCCACTCCGCTCACTCTTACAGGGGGGGGGCGTAACAAGCTACATTTCCGCGATCTTCCCCATTGCCTGGGGTAACATGGTTGCGTCCACTGTCCACTGCACTCCAACCACCAGCAGTATATGTCGACATGGACATGTCAGTGGTCTGCATACTGCAGTCTGGCCAGCATATCCACGCCACACTTGGCATTGTGTTCTTTCCTATTCATGGGTCACTTGCCTCCTTAGTACATGTCTGGTTCCCATCTCTCCCCATATTCTGCTATTTTGTGGCTGAGGTACCATGTCATTGATGGCTTGTGTACATGGCTAGCCAAGGTTACTACAGTAAGTTGTGCTGTTGTGTCTGGTAGGTGGGCATGTTGTTTGGCATGTTGTATGCTATGGTGTAGAAGCCTTGCTTGGTCTCCAGCTGTTCCTGTACAGTGTGGGGGAAGTGAAAGTGCTAAGGGCATGTCTGTGTGTCACATTGCACAGGTGTGCATGCACAGGTGTGCATGCACACCTGGATTCGGTATTTTACCACCCAATTGGATTGGGTGGTAAAATACCGAATCTGAAAGGCCTGCGGCACTCAAAGATGTGCTACCTACATGTGCTTTTACAGAATCGGTATTTTTACCGAGTCTGTATTTACCGATTCGGTAATTTTACCGAATCTGTAAATACAGATTCGGTAAAACACCGATTCTGTAAAGCATGCTCCTACATTAGAAAACCCTAATACCGGTCGGAAACGGACGAAATCGGCCATTTCCGACCGGTATTAGGGCTCCTACATCGGGCCCCAAAAGCCTACGAGAACAGAGCTGTTCGGACCAAGCAGCGGGGCCTGTCTCAAGGTGAGTTCATGGTGATATTGACATAGGTATCATTGGTGTAACAAGTGCAGGGGTACCAGGATTCATCAGAAGGAGGTGCCTTAGTCTTACACTCTACCACTGTCATAGTTCACCAGCCACCACTGACTATGAGGGGGTTTAGTCTTTCGCCTTACCACTTTTAAAGTTCACCAGTCACCACTGCTAATATTCAGCCAAAGTAATGACCTGAATCAGGGTTAAAATATGTGCTGTCAGGGGGCGTGGCCGGGCAAGATGGCCAAACGGGAGGAATCCGTGTCGGCTCCCGGTCCGCGCGCACTTCTGGGGTCCCGGAAGGAGAGAGAGCGGCAACAGGTGGCGGAGAGGATACCGCTGCAGTAGGCGGTGCGGGTCTGCGATTTGGAGCGCAGGGAGCCTCTGCCGTGGCTCCGAGATAGCTCTTGGGGCGCGATCTAAAATGGAGGCTGCCGCCCGATCGTGAGCGGCGGCTCAGACGGGGACGGCGACCCCGGCTCTGGAGTTTCCCACAAGGACCCCCGCGCTTCTGGTGAGGCGGCTGCTGGCATGGGAGAGGGGCGCGCTCCTTATTCCTTGGCGGGGGGCCCGACGATGCAGGCACCATGAGGCCCGGTGCCTGACTCTAAGATGGCGGCGACCATATCACTTTTTACTGCTGTCCCTCATTGGCTGGCTGGATCTCCCTGAGTCTGGTGACGATTGGAAGACCTGGAGAGGCCGGTTTGGGCTACGATGTTGACCCTTGCACTATACCTGGTGGCCCCCGCCCTGAGACGCTGACATGTGGTAGGCCTGACTCCAAGCTGGCGGCGATTGCAGCTTAGCAATGGCAGTCTCTTTCTGGGCGCTCCTTCTCCTCATGTGGCATCCCTATATCAGCGTGGGATTCCTACACTGCAGAGCCTTCCCTACCGGTACTGGATGATGGCGCCGCATCACAACTAGAGGGGGGATTGCATGTCTGGGGGGTCCTGAGGTGGCTCTGTTAGAGGGGCAATCCCGGTACCCATCTTCTTCAGAGTGGTGAGTAGCTGATTTCTCCTGTTTGGGTACCGCCGCCTCTTGGTCCTGCGGCTGGCCCCCGCTCCCTGGTCTCGCTCCTCAGTTGCTACCACCTTGTTTGAGAGAGGCCCCCTCCAGTGGTCATCGCTTCCGATCACATTGCTCGGACATGTCGCCTGTCGAGTGCACCCAGAGACCGCCGAGACTGTAGCCGGGAGAGACCACTCGGAGCATGCCACCCAAGAAGTCAACGGCTAAAGTATCCACTAAAGTGTCTGACTTCTTCCAGGCTCCGGACAAATGCCCAGCCCTACGTGCTAACGAAGCAGCTTCCAACATTGTCCTCACGAAAGCGGACCTCCTCGCTATTTTCAAGGACTTTAAACCTGACCTACGTAAAGACCTGGGGCAGGACATTAAATCTTCTATAGTGCAGCTTCGGGCGTATCTGAACGAAAAACTCACCTCTCTTCAGCAGGATGTTGATTCAGTGAGTACTCGAGTGAGGGACTTAGAGGTTCACTCCCAGGACCGAGATAAGCTTACAACGCAACTTCAGGAGGATGTGAGGTCGCTTAAAGATCAGATGCTCCAGGCCCAGCTCAAGACAGAGGACTTTGAAAATCGGGCGCGGAGATATAACATCTGCGTGAAGGACCTGGAGGAGGGAGCTGAGGAGCCTGACTTGGGGGCCTTCTTGGAGGATCTCTTCGCTGAAATCCTGAGCCCTCAGACCCTAAAGATCAAGCTCGAGCGAGTACACAGGGTTGGGGCCCTGCAGCATGGAGAAAAGTGGCGGCCCAATGACATGCTGGTGAAGTTTCATTACTTCAAAGTGAAAGAAGCGGTTCTGGGTGCTGCCAGGTCAAAAAGTTCCATCTCTTTTCAGAATCACTCTTGTACAATTTACCAGGATTTGGCACCGGCCATATTAGCGAGGAGACAGCTCTTTAGACCCATCACCACCAAGCTCAGAGATGATAAGATTAAATATCTGTGGACCTTTCCTTTTGGCTTGAGCTTTGAATGCCAAAATCGACAACGCCGCATCACAGATCTACAGGAGGGCCTGACCCTACTAGTCCTTGCCAACGACGACACTGCCCCGAGCCAGGGAGAATCTGGCAGCAATGATAAGGCGGCTTCATCTGCTTCGACGTGGTCGGAGAGGGCGCGCAGAGGACGCAGGTGACTTTTACCCACCATCGCGGGATGGCGGCTGCACCGCCAGCGTTTGGACCATATCCCCACCTGACTTTTAGAGATTGTGGACAGTAGGGGAGTGGATTGCATCTGGTAGAGTTTGCGGAGGCATTATGGTACTCCTCTCAGCCCTCTCACTGTGACAGCTTTACCTCCTGGTTGAAGCCAAGATCAGGTGTCGGACCCTGCTCCTCAGATTGGCTTGGATGCTTGTTGGTCCCGGTGGTTGTTCTTAGGCCGGCTATCCGTGCTTGGTGCGGTGAGTTCTGGTCTGGGGGGGTCCTTGGGAGCCGTGGCCGACTTTTCTACCTTTGAGGGGTCCTTCATAGCACTCTGCCACTGCTGTCTTGGGGTTGTCTAGTTATGCAGCCCCTGAGAGCAGCTCCGGAGTGGGCGCGGACGGAGACCTCGGTCTTCCGACCCCCACTAGCCTAAGGGGTGTCTATCACCCCTGACAGGCTGTTCATGACGAGTGTTACACTGTTATTACAATGGTTTGGACTGTTTTTTTTTTACTGGGGGTTGGGGGGGGCGGTGGGTCACGGTGGTGGTCTTTTCTTTTTTGTAAAGTGCAACTGCTGGGTTGGGCTGTTCCTTTTCGTTGCTGTACCAGAGGGGGGTCGGAATTTCCATGTCCGCTGTATTTGGAGGGCCCGAGGGGTCTGGGGAGGCTCATATTGCTCTGTTTCCCCTATCCACTTGTGGTAAATATATATTACCGTATAAGTTTTTCCATATAATTACAGACAGGTAAAAGAATAGCTCAATCAAATGAGAGGCAGAGTCCGTGATGTCTGAGTCATACGGGCTTTAATCAGGATGGCTCGAGCCATGGAAATCAATTCCATCAATACAAGGGTTCGGGGGTATATGCAATGATGGCAGAAAGATGTCAACGATTTATTAACAGTACATGACATATATAGTAAAACGCACAATGGCAGTGGATACAGTAGGCGTGACAAGTGAAATGTACATGATAAGAACACATGTGCGTAGCAAAAAGGCGTGTACAAGGGTGTGCACGGAGGCGTGTGCTGGAAACGTCACAGAAAAGTGTCATAAGTGGGTGGGTGCGTAGAGGATTCTGCAGAGTCAGCAGGAAGTGTGGATGCGCGCGCAACTAGCATGACGTGACATAGACGTGTAACTGGGGAGAACTTTAACACTAGTAAAGGAGACAGAAGTCTGGGATGTCAGTACGACCTGGACCTATAACATATCTGGTATCTTATGTTTAGAGGATGTTTTATCTGGAGTAAAAGGTCTCTCGGGCAGAGACTATTCTATACTGAATGCATATGTGTCTAAGTGCAATGCGCGGGGCCATGGGCCTACCATGGTAACGGGAGCAATGAATTATGTGAAGGAGACAGAAAGGCTTGGCCCTTTGCTCTGCAGCCGGGGATATGTTTACCTATTTCACTAGACAGGAATGTGTTTTCGAGGAGGCTGAACTGACTACACTGATAACTTGAAGGCAAAATACTGTTTTGGAAGGCAGGCCAGGCCGAGCCAGGCACCGCTTCGCTAGGCAGGAAGTAAGGCAGAGGTCAGGGATGCATCTCCATGCTGCAGCTTTCAGAGGCAGAGACAGAAGTGGCTCGAGGGCAGAAATCAGGGCCTAGCTCGGCAGAGCCAGGAAAAACGTGAAAGTGCACCATGTAAAGACGTTGGCATGGCATGGTTAGGAACTGAATTATCAATCCATTCAAGGTGGATCTGATAGAGGACATGTTGACGTTGGACGCAAATGTATTTGCGTCTTCAGATTCGGTTGCGGAGGAAAGTTACATGCACTTTAAACTCGTACATGGAGCCGTTGGGGTACACGTTAGGGGACATACTCGACCATAAAAATTTCAATTACCTCATTCCCTCCTTGTCCCCTACGGACCCTTCAGGATATATCAATTTTCATGAGACCATCTATTTGTTCATATAACATCATCTGTTCTTCTTTCTTTATTCAGGAATGGGAACGTGAACTTGAGCGGGGAATACAAGCTGTGGCGCACAAGCCGCAAATCGCTGGCCCACATTGTAGACATAGACAACAACTGAATACTATGGCCAATATAATCCCTAGGAATGACAGTAGCTTCCATCCCCAGGCTGTTATTACACTCCAGAGCCAACCGGACCAAGTCCAGGAGCCTGGGTTCTGATGTATGTGATGGGCAATTTCGTGAAGTCGGGTGATGGCCTTATAGACTGATGGCGCGTTATTAGGAATAAACACGCAACAACTGGATCCGATGACTCTACAAGCTCCGCCCCTATCGGCCAGGATGACGTCAAGGACAAGGCGGTTCTGAAGAACAACAAGTCTCATAGCAGACTGCTCCTCTGTTAAGTTGCCCAGAGCAGAAGTAGTCTCATTCACTACTGCTTCGAGTATTCTGGTTAATTTGCATATCAGTTTACTGTTGGAGACAGTGCCTAGATAGGGAAAGAATCCTTTATTGAAATCTGTATATTGTTCCCATGTGGTTTCAGTCTGATCGACTATTGGGAGACCTCTCTTGTGTCTAACGAGATCGAGGCGGGAATTCCTGTGATAGTCAGATGGGGCTAGAAAAACTGGTGGCAATAGGAATGCGATGAAACAAGTACCATCCCAATCTAGAGGTAAGCGGACATAAGCTGTCTGACCACAAATGAAATAGGAATGTCGGGAAGCTTTGAATGTAGACTTGCCTTTATCACTGAATTCGACCACAGTAGTACAGTCACTATGGCCTAGATGTACTGAACCATTCTTTCTGACACATAATACACCTTTTGCTGGTAGAACTGATATAGATGGCAAGTCTGGACTAGTCTCGGACTGAACATTTAGAATCATGAGGTTAAGTGTAAAATTGCCTAATCCATACACTTCATTTTCTAGATCGGTCCCTGTCATTTGTGGAAGACCTTCTTCGTTTGGGAAACATGCTTTGTTCATGACTGTGTTCAGATTTCCCCATATCCAATTGCCTTGGGAAACTCTGGATTCAGTGTCTAAAGAGGATATTAAACTAAACCATACACCACAGGAACCATTATGTGTAAACGGGTAAGGAAAGAGGGGCAGAGCTCCCTTGTAATTCTGATAGGGAGGGAGTCGGCCACATATCCAACAATTAGTAGCATTGTTGATCTGGTGAGAATGATGTAACATACGAATGAATGTGTTGTTGCGCAGCGCAAGTCGATAGGACAATTCGTGTGGAGGCAGAGTACTAAACGTGTGCTCTGCCGTGTCATTAGGAAAAGAATGTGCAATAGGAAAGAACAGATATAACATCCAACTCATAACAATAATCGTAAGACTCAGAAAAAACATAATAAGTAATGTGCAGATGCAACGGCTTCGGAGATTTTTACAATATTTCTGTTTCTTGGTCTCCTGTCTATCTCTCTCTCTATTGGGGTCTAACTTATACATGTTAAGAAACTGTCTAACCGCTTCACCCAGGAGGGGACTTAAACAATTAAACTGTCTGACTTACTAGACCTCAATTTCATTCGATACTCCTGCTGAGGAGTTTTCTCTAACAGGGGGAGTTTGGCATCAGTCTCTGGAATGCGAGAGTCCTGGGAATCAGTCTTTGGCGGAAGTCCATAAAATTTCTTCACATGGCTGGAGTGGACCCAGCCTTTCCTCCCCTCTAACTTCACCGCAGTCCTGGTGGTTAACAAAACGATCTTCGGCTCCTTCCAGCGGGGCTCCAGAGGGCTTGACCGATCAAAATTCCGGACTACGACGACATCTCCTGGGACCAGCTCATGCGGTTTCACCTCAGTGTTGTCTGGAAAGGCTGCCGCAACCTGTGAACGACATGATAGTAGTGCAGACATCAAGGAAGCAAGGTAATCTGTCAGCATTGTACTGTCAACATCGGTTATTTTACGTGGCATAGGCGTCCCCCACATATTAGGAGGTCTACCGAAGACCACCTCATACGGGGATAGCCCTGTCCTAGAATGGGCTACCATTCGCATATAAAAAAGGGCAACTGGCAAAGCTACTATCCAATCTACTCCTTTCTCTTTACACACTTTGGCAAGACGAGTTTTCAGAGTCTGATTGTGTCTCTCCACGAGGCCTGCTGCCTCGGGATGTCGGACACAGTGAAACTTCCATTGATATCCTAACAGAAGTGAAACCTGCTTCATGAGTTCGGACGAGAATGGCTGACCGTTATCTGAATACACGACACGGGGCAAACCGTACCGTGGGAAAAACTCACGAACCAACTGCTTGGCAGTGGTCGGGGCAGTGTAATCTGGGACGGGATATGCTTCTGTCCATCGGGATAGGGCACATACAACTACGAGGACATATTTGAATCCTCTGCATCTTTCCATCTGGATATAATCCATCTGGGGGACTTCAAAAGGATGGTCGGGAGGATGAAATCCACCTCGTTCCACGGGAACACCTTTACCTGGATTGAAATGACAACAGATCATGCAGGTACGCACTTTCTGTTTTGCTGCTGCTCGTAAATGCTTGTTGAACCAGAGGTTCTGTAAACTGTCTAACATGGCTTTTTCTCCTAAATGTGCTGGACTATGTGTTGTGTTGATGATAACTTGAACCATAGAGTCGGGGAGAAACCATGTGGTCTTTCCCCTCGTCATCCATCCCTGTTCTGTCTGGACCCCTCCTTCTTCAGTCCATTTCTTTATTTCATCTGGAGTAGCATGTGTCTGTATGTCGATGACATCTTGTGTAGGGTCCCTAACTGTCATGCAATGTGTCAGTGAAGATACGTCAGTCTTTGTCATGTCAGTCGTTTGAGTATGAGTCAGTGCTGTATGTTTCGCTGTTTGATCTGCAAAGTCGTTACCCTGGGAAATAGTGTCTGTGACCTTTGTATGTGCTTTGCACTTCATGATGGCTATGGCTGTAGGCAAATGTATTGCTTCCAACAGAGCTTGAATGAGGGGACCATGCTGGATCTTGGCTCCGTGAGATGTCAAAAAACCTCTTTCTTGCCAGAGGACACCGAAGTCGTGTACGACTCCAAATGCATAACGTGAGTCTGTGTATATGTTTACTTTAAGGTTCTTGGCTCGTATACAGGCTTGGGTCAGAGCAATGAGCTCTGCTGCTTGGGCTGACAGGGTGTCAATGCGATGTGTTTCTATGACTTCAGTTTCAGTGGTCACTGCATATGCGGCCACTAACTCTCCTGTGCTTGTTCTCATACATGAACCATCCACATAAAGTGTCAGGTCTGGATTGGGTAATGCTACATCTGTCAAGTCTGGTCTGGGCTTCGTAATCGTGTTAACGACATCCACGCAGTCATGTGGAGTGGGATCTGTTGTGTTCGATGGTAAAAGTGTAGCAGGATTTAGTGTATTGCAACGTCTGATTTCTATGTGTGGTTGGAATAATGTCAATTCATAGCCTGTCAGTCGTGCTATGGTCAAGTGCTGGGTCTGTGTTCTGTTTAGGAGAACTTCCACAGAGTGTGGAACCTGTACTGTCAATTGATGTCCTAATACAATGGAGTCACTTTGTCTGATTGCTAGAGCTGTTGCTGCAACTGATTTTAAGCACGCAGGCAGGGCCTGGGCTACTGGATCTAATGTACTAGAGAAATAAGCACACAGTCTGTGTTTGTCTGCTTGAACCTGAGTGAGAACTGATAACGCTGTGCCATCGTGTTCTGTGACAAAAAGTGTAAAAGGTTTACTGTAACATGGTGTCGCTAAAACAGGTGCTTGACATAAGGCTTTCTTTAATTCGTCAAAAGCTTGTGTATGTTCCTGAGTCCATGGGAGAACAGTCGAAGACGCTGCCTCCTGTGTTGTCAACTGTATGAGTGGTTTAGCTAGAAATGCATATTGTGGAATCCATTGTCTGCAATAAGAAGTGAGTCCAATAAAGGCTCGTACTTCTTTCTGTGTCTTGGGTTGCGGAAGATGTGCAATTAACTGAATGCGATCAGGTGTCAACTGTCTACCCCACTTGGACAGCAAGTGCCCAAGGTACACCACTTGCTGGGCACAGAAATGTAGCTTCGAAGGAGACACCTTGTGTCCCTTGTCCGCCAGGAAATACAAAACTGTCAGTGATGCATGTTCACATTCTGGTTCACTTCGGGCGGTGATCAATAGATCATCGACGTATTGGAGTAGGGCAGTGTTGGCAGGCATGTGAATACTGTCAAGTTGTCGTTTCAATGCTTGGCTGTAGATGCTGGGGCTTTCTGTGAATCATTGAGGGGCGCGTGCAAATTTGAAGCTACGGCCATTTAAACAGAATCCGAAAAGGTACTGGCTTTCCGGATCGATGGGGACACTAAAGAAGGCGTTCTTGAGATCGATTACAGTAAAGAACGTCGCCTCTGAATCAATAGCTGTCAATAGTGACGAAATGTCTGGGACCACTGGATACTGTGGTACAATGCATTTATTCAATTCTCGCAAATCGATCACTAATCGATAGACTGGAGGTGCATTCGGATCAGTGAGTTTAAGAATCGGAATGATAGGGGAATTACAAACATTGGAGTCGGTTTCTACAACCACTCCTTGTGCAATGAGCTTGTCAATGATTTTCAGTAAAGCCACTACAGCATCAGGTGGTAACTTGTATTGTCGGATTCGTGGTAGTACAACTCCAGGCTTGAGTGTGACACGGTATGGAGTGATGTGCATACAACCTACATCAGTGGGGCCTTGTGCCCATAAATGTGCAGGAACATTCTGTAACCTGGGATCAAAATCTCTCAATACATAATGGCCCTTAAAATCACGAAGGAACAGCCTTACTCCTTCCGGAGAACAACAAATTACAGCTCCTAGAGCTTTCAGTGTCTTTATACCAAGCAAATTTTCTGGACATGATTTCGTGAGCAATAAATCTGTAGTGCGGGATAACGGACCAACTGCAAGGGGAACTGGTTTTGATACTTCATTAACAATAGGCTTTCCTGAAAATCCAAGGGAAACATTCTGTGAGCCTGAGAGGGGTGCCCCTGGAACCTCGTCATGACTGATGGTAGTTCTGCTTGCCCCTGTGTCAATCAAAAATTTCCTATCCTTTCCTAATACCTGACTATGTACATAAGGACCCTCTTGATCTACAGGAACCTCAATAAGAGGCAAGCCAACCTCCCTCTCTAGGCTGTTTCATGTGTACTGCTGATAATCGGGGTAATCGGATTGGGCATACTGGTACATCTGCTGTGTGACATGTTGTGTTGCGGCAATGGGCTGGGGCTGTGGTACCGCTACGGTCTGTTGTGGAATCTGCATAGGCTGCACGTTCTGCGGATTATGGTGTTGGACCTGGTCCTGTCTAGGTGGACGCGGTCTCTCTTTAGTTTTACCTGTGGCTATATTGTGTTTCAAAACTGCACAATCGTTTACATAGTGACCTGGCTGTTTACAATAGTTGCATGTCCCTTTAACAGGAGCTGCTGAATTATTGGACTGTGTCGTACCCCTTTTCTGACCATCAGCTGGAACTGACTGAGCAACTAATACTTTCATTTTCGTGTCTTTCATACGTCTCTGTTCGTGATCATGTTCTTCCCTAATTCTGTTCTGGTGGTACTGTAACATTTGTAACATTTGGGAAGGCGTATTGGCTTGCCATGTGCTCTCAACTTTCAATACACGATTCTTAACCGGGGGCAAGGAATTCTCGACTAATTTGGTCACAAAAAGATGTGGGTATGACTCGCTACTTGTTTTCAGGCCACTATTAATAATAAAACATTTCTCGAATCAGGAATAAAAATCACTAGTGTCTTCATCGTGTTTCTGTTTGCAGGCTGAGATGGCATCCCAGTCCTCCTTTTTAGTTGTCAATAATCTTGGCAAAACCTGTACTAATAATCCTCGTAATGCTTTAGTTTTGTCCCCAAGACCTAAACCTGGGGTTCGACCAGTTTCTTCGTTTTCTAATTCAGTCCAATTAATCTTTTTATCTCCCACCTCCCATTCTTTTTCTTTGAGTTTCTCGTAAATACCGGCAGGCAATAATACTTTTAATATTTTCATAATGTCGGGATATGTGTAATCTCCCATGAGTAACATGTCTTTTATTTCACGGTGAAACCCTGCAGGATCTTTATCATGACTAGGCACTATTTTCTTCATTTCCAATAATTCCATCTTAGTTATGGGCGTGTATACAAATACACGTTCAAGTGTATCATCTGGTTTCCGGATTGGATGCACTTCTCGTAAAGGGTTCTGTTTATCTATGTGATATGGTTGTCTTACTTGGGGTGGAACGGAAACAAGACGTGGAGTCAGGAAAGTTCTGTATTTGTGACGTTGCTCTAAAATGATGTCAATTAAATCGGTACCTAGACCTCTCCATCTTCTCAGGAGTAAGTCCTGCAATAGATTATATAACGGACCTGGGTCAGATTGTTGGTTTTCATACTGTACAATAAGATGTTGGGTCATGTATATACCAGCTAGTCGCTGTTCTTCTGGAGTAAGACTTAAAAATGTTTGCACTACTGAATCATCTTTATATATACTGTCATCCCCGGCCCATTGGACTGCAGACCGGGCTAGTTCCTGATCACGTAAGGTATTGAGTTCGTGATAACCTACTCTTTCTTTCAGAATTTTATCAGTAACTTGGAAAATATGTTCAAGAGAACATTGCTCTGGTATCGGGGAAAGGTAACGTTTCTTGTTTCCTAAACGAATGGGTCTGTCGAAGGGCCTATCAAGAGGATACGGTTTAGGGAGTTTTTCTCTACCTACGTACGCCATCAGATTCTCTGGTTCTTCCTCCTCTGAGGTATCTTTATCGTCTGACTCGGGAGGCCTTTCAGCCTCCCTTCGGGCATGTATTGCTACTATTTCTTTACGGATCTTTCTAGACATTGCCTCTATACATTTCTCTTTGTCATGCTTACAATCTGCAATATTCTGACTCCATTTTGACAATCCCTCCATCTCTTCTTGCGAAAAGCCTGGCTGGTCTTGTTCCCTTATCAAACAATTAATCAAAAACCGCAATATCAACCCTTGTGTCTCAACTTTCTGATGTGCCATGGCTTCACGAACACAACCTGGCCTCTCTCCTGTTCTAATAAAATGATATATGTTGTTTAGATGTTCTGGCATTTCTGGTAATAACATCAGATAATCTGTAACACGGCGTAAACGTAATGAGGCTAACATCATGGGTCCTGTCTTGCCAGGTACTGGATCATATCTACAATCCGTAAGGAACTGTTTAAGTTTTTCAGATGTGCTCGCTTTTGGTGTACGCTGCATTGCTAATTCTCTCATTGTCACTCGATGTAATTGTTGCGGAGTATGATAGGGACCTCCTGTAGCACCTCCTGAGGCGGAAGCATGAGCATAACCTGACTGTGGGGCCGGCATATGTAACGGGATTGAACCCTGAGTTGCATCTGTCGAAAAAGGATTAGTAGGGGGAACAGTAGGGGAAGTAATAACAGGTGCGGGAAGTTGGTGACGTGGAGGGGTCGTGGCTTGATCAGCAGGAATATGCTGTGGCAGATTATTATTAGCAGGTTGTACGGGTACATTGGTATATGCGGGAGCTACATCATCTAAATAGGAAGAAAGGAATATATCTGCTGCGGTCCTTTTATGACGTAATTTAGTCGGAACCAATGGAGGTGGCAGATCATTTGGTAGTTCCGGGGTCGCCTTGGGCAAGCCCTCGGCCAGAACTGGATACAGTCCTGTTATAAGGGCATTGCTCTGTCTGTCGTGTTGTTCCATTCTGACTCGCTGTCCTTCTTCTAGTAGTTCTTTTTCTCTGGCCTTTTCGGAATCTTCTCTACTTTTCTCTGCTTTTCTGAGTGCTTTCTCTGTCCGTCTATGCGATTCTTTACGCCATAATTCTATGGCATCTTTCTGTGATTGTCTGGTTTCTTTTTCCATAATGCTTCTTCTACTCTCATGATGCACTCGGCATCCCATGTCCCTGTAACGGGCCAACTCTGTTTCTCTTCCAAGTCTTTCGTATAGTCCACCCATAAGTCTAAGTACAGTATGGCATCTAAGCCATGCTTATGGCACATAAAATGTCCTGGAGTGTCCCTAGGTGGGATGGGAACTGCTTCTTCAAGTATCCCTTTCCTAGTTCCTATCTGTCGCAGCTTCGAAAACAAAGGCATTGCTACCTCGATCTAGACGCAAACACGATAAACACAGTAAAGAAATGCAAACAATCACTCATACCACGACATTAAACACATTGAAACATTTCGAACAAATACTGACTAATAAGTTCTATAACAAAAATAACTGAAAATTACTAGATGTACTGCTAAACAGTACAGATACACTGCTAAAACAGTGCAGACCGGATCTGTGTACCCAAACCCGTCTTGACCGGATACAAATTAATGCACCCGTCTTGATGCGTCCCCAGCAACGGTACTCACCGGGAAGCACGGAACGGAAGGCCTCGGAAACTCGACTGGACTGGACCGCTACGACGTCACTGTTGCTGCGCACTACGCATGCGCCTCGACGCTTCGGACAGGTGGGCCTCTGGACACCCCGGACACTGCTCTCTCGGCTGGGCTCTGGTCGGGATCCTCCGCACTCCTCACCGCCTCGTCTGGATGTCGGCCGCAGTCTCCGTCACCTCCGTAGGCCTGAGGGAGATACAGGAAAACCTGCAGATGCGCATAGGAGTCCGTCACGGCTGTGGCAGGGGGCAAGGCCTGCGACGCATCGCCGGCGCGTGGGGTGGGGGAGGGGCCCCACGTGGGGCGCCAAATTATGTGGTAAATATATATTACCGTATAAGTTTTTCCATATAATTACAGACAGGTAAAAGAATAGCTCAATCAAATGAGAGGCAGAGTCCGTGATGTCTGAGTCATACGGGCTTTAATCAGGATGGCTCGAGCCATGGAAATCAATTCCATCAATACAAGGGTTCGGGGGTATATGCAATGATGGCAGAAAGATGTCAACGATTTATTAACAGTACATGACATATATAGTAAAACGCACAATGGCAGTGGATACAGTAGGCGTGACAAGTGAAATGTATATGATAAGAACACATGTGCGTAGCAAAAAGGCGTGTACAAGGGTGTGCACGGAGGCGTGTGCTGGAAACGTCACAGAAAAGTGTCATAAGTGGGTGGGTGCGTAGAGGATTCTGCAGAGTCAGCAGGAAGTGTGGATGCCCGCGCAACTAGCATGACGTGACATAGACGTGTAACTGGGGAGAACTTTAACACTAGTAAAGGAGACAGAAGTCTGGGATGTCAGTACGACCTGGACCTGTAACATATCTGGTATCTTATGTTTGGAGGATGTTTTATCTGGAGTAAAAGGTCTCTCGAGCAGAGACTATTCTATACTGAATGCATATGTGTCTAAGTGCAATGCGCAGGGCCATGGGCCTACCATGGTAACGGGAGCAATGAATTACGTGAAGGAGACAGAAAGGCTTGGCCCTTTGCTCTGCAGCCGGGGATATGTTTACCTATTTCACTAGACAGGAATGTGTTTTCGAGGAGGCTGAACTGACTACACTGATAACTTGAAGGCAAAATACTGTTTTGGCAGGCAGGCCAGGCCGAGCCAGGCACCGCTTCGCTTGGCAGGAAGTAAGGCAGAGGTCAGGGATGCATCTCCATGCTGCTGCTTTCAGAGGCAGAGACAGAAGTGGCTCGAGGGCAGAAATCAGGGCCTAGCTCGGCAGAGCCAGGAAAAACGTGAAAGTGCACCATGTAAAGACGTTGGCATGGCATGGTTAGGAACTGAATTATCAATCCATTCATGGTGGATCTGATAGAGGACATGTTGACGTTGGACGCAAATGTATTTGCGTCTTCAGATTCGGTTGCGGAGGGAAGTTACATGCACTTTAAACTCGTACATGGAGCCGTTGGGGTACACGTTAGGGGACATACTCGACCATAAAAATTTCAATTACCTCACACTGCCATGATGACGCTCACAATAGGTAAATGGAATGTCAAGGGTCTTAACTCCCCTCAGAGACGCCAGAAGGTCTGAAGTATATTAATGATCACCACCTAGACATGGTGGCCCTCCAGGAAACCCACCTCACCAGGTCTGAAGACACCAGGTTGCGCCACAAACAATATCCATTGATCTACAGGTCCTCTGATTTGACGAAACACAGGGGGATTGCCTTGTTGTTCCATGCCTCCACCAAGTTTCAGCCTTTGGATGTGCAACATGATAGGGAAGGGCGTTGGGTCATGGTTAAGGGCCGACTGCGGGGGAAACTTAGCACCTTCGTTGCGCTGTATGCTCCCAACATAGGCCAGACGGCTAACCTCCATACTTTTCTGGGGAGGTTGCTGGACTTCACTAAAGGGGACCTGATCCTTATGGTAGATTTCAATCTAACCTGGTGCAAAGACCTGGATAGCACTCATTCTCAGCGTGCGGGCACTGGTTCCTTCTCCCCAGATACACAACAACGCATCCATGACATGGGCCTCTTAGATTCCTGGCGCACGCTCTACCCTACTGTCCGTGACTTCACGTTCTATTCCCATGTACACCGAACATATTCCCGCTTAGATTACATCTTCCTTAGCCAATCGCTCCTAGGCGAGCTTCAGGACGCTAAAATATTCCCTCTGTCTGTCTTAGATCATTCCCTCATAGCGATCTCTCTGTCCTGGAGGGTTCACGTCCCTGCATCTCCCAGGTGGTACTTCCCGTCTGCTCTGGCCCGAGATAAGGACTCCTGTACCAAACTGAGGGAGGCCATCGCTGAGTTCTTTGATATTAACAATCCTGGCGACATTTCGGAATTTATCACCTGGGATGCATTTAAATCAGTCTTTCGAGGAAAGTGCATCTCCCTCAATCCCGCACTGAATCGGCAACGTACCAGGGAAAAGGAAGCGCTGGAATCGGAATTATCTGCCGTGGAACAAGCTCACAAGCAAAACCCCACCAGGCAGACCCTCCGCGATCTCACCGCTCTAAGAGGTAAACTACGTGCTATCTACAAGAACAGGGCTGAACTTACCCTACTCAAGTTGCGCCACTTATCTTACGCCCAGGGTAACAAAATTGGTAAACATCTGGCTCGGCAACTCAAGGGAAAGAAGGTGCAATAGTTTATTGGGGGTATTCGAGGCCCAGGGGGTGATCTCTCCTATAGCGACGTGGTGAAGATGGAACTTTTTGGGGATTTTTATAAGGCCTTGTATTCAGGGGAAGCCTTAGATCCAGATGCCCAGAGTGCCTACTTACGATCCCTACAGCTCCCACAGGTCACTCCAGAGTGGAATGCACGCCTAGCGGCCCCTATTACCGGTGAAGACGTCGCAGTGGCGATTAAGGCTCTCAAGCCACACAAAGCTCCTGGCGCAGATGGGTTTACAGCCCTGTTTTATAAGACCTTTGCCCAGACATCGTTCCCCACCTCACGAGGCTCTTCAACAGGATGGAGGAGGAGGGTGCTCTTCCTGATTCCCTCTCAGAAGCAGTTCTTACTGTGATTCCTAAACCGGGAAAGGATCCTGAACCTTGTGCCTCTTATAGGCCTATAGCTCTCCTTAACCTTGACGCAAAGTTGTACTCATCCATCTTAGCCCAGCGTTTAAATGACCTTATGCCCGACCTTATTCACCTGGACCAATCCGGTTTCATCAAAGGGCACCAAACCCACGTCAACACCCGGCGCATTGTCCACCTTGTCGAGAAGGCCAACAGATATCGAATTCCCGCGGTCCTGGTAGGGTTGGACGCGCAGAAGGCTTTCAACAGGGTGGACTGGGGGTTCCTATTTCGTGCTCTGTCAGCTTTTGGCTTCGCTCCCTAGTTTCTGACTATGGTCCGGGCCAACTATCTCCATCCTTGTTCCCGAGTGGTGGTCAATGGCTCGCGTTCCGGCCCTTTTTTCCACTCTAGGGGCACCAGGCAGGAATGCCCCCTCTCCCCCCTCCTTTTCGCCCTTAGCATTGAACCCCTGGCCGTGGCAATCAGGGCAAACCCTACAATCAAGGGGACCCCCTTTATGGGACAACAACACAAAATCTCTTTGTTGGCGATGATGTCCTCCTAGCCCTAACCGACCCGGCTACATCTCTCCCTCCTTTGCAGGATGAATTGGCTAAATTCGAGGCAGTGGCTGGCTTTAAAGTTAACCTAGGGAAATCTTCTATTCTTAATCTTACGCTTTCACCAGCGGCAATGCAGAAACTTCGATCTCTCACCCCCCTTCAGTGGACTACGTCCTCCAATCAATATCTAGGCGTCCAAATCACACCCAAAGTAGGGGGCTTCTATGCTGCCAACTTCCCTCCCACATTGGGGCGGCTTCATTCCGAACTTAATAAATGGAAACCCCTTTTCCTTTCCTGGTTTGGTCGCATTAATGCTATAAAAATGACTCTCCTTCCAAAACTACTTTATCTCTTCCATGCTTTGCCTATTGAAATGGAGAAGGACTTCTTCAAATGAGTTCAGACCCTGATCTTGAAATATGTCTGGCAAGGGAGACGGGCGCTTCTCTTTTGCGATATTCCGCCATTCCATTGGGGAGGGTGGAGTCATACTCCCCGATATCCACTTATATTATAAGGCAGCTCAGCTTCGGGTACTTGTGGAATGGATGAAATATGAATCCGATAAGCATTGGCTACACATGGACCGAAGTGTGACCGGCCGCACTATCTGGGACTTGATCTGGCACCCTAAATGTGCTAGGCCGAAAAATACTTATTTAAGCACTTCTACACGTACGACACTCATGGTCTGGGATTCGGTATCGGGCGGCGAGAGATGGACCTCCTTCCCCTCCCATTTACACCCATACATTTCAATACGGCATTCCCTCTGGGATTACAGTCAGGACCATTCTACGCATGGCGGGTGGGGGGCTGCTTGGTATTAACACACCTCTTCCACAACTATGATCCTTTGAAAACTGTAAAAGGGAGTACAACCTGCTTGCACCTTTGTATTTTTCTTTTTCTTCTTTTCTTTTAGGCCGCCACCTTGAATGGGGGGGAGGGTTGACTGTTTCTATTTTAATTCAGTGCTCCGTGGTTGGGAGCCGTTATTTAACTGCTTTGGTACGTCTTGCATATCCCATCGTTGTAGACGATCATACAATATAGCTGCTTTATAGCTTGTTGGTACACTCACAGCATTCTTTACCATTTTGTATGACGAGTCCTGAGTCCAATTTTTTTCTTGAAGCTGTTCCCCCTAAATGTGCATTCCACTGTGGGCGAGCTGGGACATGTTCTTGGTGTAGTTCATGGCTTGATGTGCAGTACAGTTCTGCTATTCTTCATAGTCATTTATGTGCGATGAGTATGGTAATGCTATGATTGTTGTACCATGCAAAGAATTTCTAATAAACAGAAGTTTGACAAAAAGATGTGCTGTCACTCTACAGATTTTGAGTATTTCACCATGACACTCAGACACTCCATGGATGGGGAATATGCCACTTAAAAACGTGGCCTGTTCAGAGCATAGCTGGGTGAAAAAGTGATTCCAGCCCCTCCCCCAGAAATACAGCTCCCACTTCCTCAGAGTATCAGTAACTTGAAACGGCAGAGGGAAGAGAAACACCAGACCGAAAACTGGCTAACTCGTAAATGAGGTCCATCCTTAGGCCCTTGTGGCATACAGCAAGTCTATAGAATCAGTAACCGTGGATACATAATTGTCAAGTTATCCACTGTATGCCGGCATTTCCTTTCACAGAGTTCACCTTCAGCAGTTTCTAGTGCTCTTGTGTGCGTTTCAGTTCATTAACCTGTAATCCACTTACTTTCCTGAGCCGTTCCTTCCCTTTATCATAATAAAAATCACTATGCAGCACAAAACCAGCATGAAGCAGCACTCATCTCCTTGTTGAGCCTAATTCTTATGAAAGGCAGACGGATCAACTTGCATCATGCAAGAAGAACTGCAGCAGGAAATAAGTTTCTGATGACCTGACATTTATGCTTTGATTATGAGTGCCCTGTATTAATCCCAGTTATTTTATCTTCTCGGAATTACCACCAGAGTGCTTTAGCATCACAGACGAGGCTGCAGTTGTTTGTACAGCCCCGCTATATGTGGCCGGTGCTGCATGTGTGCAGATATAATCTGAAGAAGGCGGTCGCTCGTTTAGACTCCTGAAAATGAAGGAACATTTAACCTCGTATCCTCATAGTATTGTACATACAGATGACACGATATAAGGTCGCAGTCCAAACAAATCGAAATCCCTATTTTTTATGATTTCCAACGGGGGCATCTCAATGTTTTATAATCAAGAAAGACTGAAGATGAAATAATTTCTATGATAATACAGTAGATGACCATTGATCTCATGTTGCATTTGGTCAGTCCTGTGAATTTTAATATAAAAATAGAAGGGACACATCTCAGCATCAAGGTGCGCCCAAGGTAGTAATACCATAGAACCCCATCTCACTGCCTCTGCTATTTTGAGTTCTGGTTTTTAGTTTGACTAATTCATGTTTTCAGGTTTATTCATATAATAAAAACGAAACCGCTCCCAGCATGCACTGATGTATGAAATCACAGACAAGGACTGTAAATGTATTGTTGCTGTAACATTGAGTCAATTTTTAACCCCCAAGTGGGGGCTCAGTCCTCCTAGCTGATGCATTATAAATTGTAAAGCAAATACATTGCAGTTTGCTTGCTCTCTCAACGTCTTCCCATCCAACCATGTATCCATCCATTAACTTATCCATTCACCCAGGCATAGATGCATGCAGTCGCTCAACTATTCATCATTCACTCAAATACCCACTCACAAAGCTGATTTACCCGTGAACTCAGTCATTCAAACATCATCTAAGAGCCCATGTTACTGTAAACCAAAACAGCAAGCCATACACAAAATAACCCAAAACAGTACACCAAACACAAAAAAACACAGGATCACTCCTAAGATTATCCAATATAGCAGAGTTAATAATTGTCGACTTATTGGAAATGAAGGGGCATATTACCAAGCAATAGCGATAATTATCGCGATAATTATCGCTATTGCTTGGTTAGAGACAAAAATTTACAGCTGCGGCGATTTTTATCGCAAATAAACCTTGGTATTACCAAGGTTTATCGCAAATGCGATAAAAATCGCCCGCAATGCATGAATATCGCTGAAAAGTCAGCGATATTCATGCATTACCGAGCTAATGCTCTTAGCCATGTTATCCACCTCCCATTGGATAACATGGCTAAGAACTGCTCAGGGCAGGTGTTAGCTTTTGGAGATATTCGCGCTTAGCGCGAATATCTCCAAAAGTTGGTAATAGGAGATAGCGATGTTAGCGACTGTTTCCAGTCGCTAACATCTTGGCACGCCCACTTTGCATGTCATTAGTGATAAATATCACTGACATGCAAAGTGGGGCCCAAGATGGTCGCTATCTCCTACTAGCTGTCGCTAACTGGTGTTACCGACAGCTAGGTAATAGGGAGATAATTTTATCTCCGTTTTCTTGGCTTTTAAAGCCAAAAAAGCGGAGATAAACCCCCTTGATAATATGCCCCGAAGTTTGTTAAATGTTTACTGCAAACAGGAGAGCTAGCTATGAGCATGTTTTGGATCGAAGGAAGGTAGGCGTGCATGGAAGTAAACGCAGCAACAAAAATGAAACTAACTTGAAACTTACATGAAGGAGGATTTCGGATTTGACAGACATCTTGAGGTAGGAGTGTCAGACGGGAACCTTGACTCCTATTTGTATACTATCTTGTGGGTTCAGGTCAATCATTCTCATGATCAGTACCATTCTCAAGGGCTTGTATAATTGTACCTATTCTGCGCGCACTATTTTATACCAGTTTTTTGGGGGGGTTTGGAGCAGTTTATTTTGCACTTTGTGTCGATCATCTTCTCATTGTGGACATTGTGCATGTCGTCCTTTTCCCTGGGTTTTCAAGACTGGAAACTTCTTTTGAACTTGTGTGTATTGAACTTTCTAGTAAGTCCATAAGAGTCAAATGCAAAAGATACACCAAAAGGATTTTCAAGAGGACAAATAATAACCATTGTTTTCTTATAGCTCCAGTGAGAGAATTGCATCAAGGTTTAGTGGAGAATTGTCTCAGTTAGAGGACTTGTTGCTTGAGAATATTAGGAAAAGGATTGAATATGATACGAATGCTATGAAATTCCTTTCTAATCTGGTATAGCTTCATTTCAGACTTCCATGAGCAGCGCTGAAGGAAGTCTCACAAGCCTCAAATCAGTGTTTTGTCTATCTTTCCCTTATATTTTTCTCCTCTGTATGGGCTGTAATGATGTCTGTTACAATTATAAGTTATGGTCTCTATGTGGAGGTGAACAGAATCAGCATCATGGCATTCCTGCAGACCTGCAAAGTAAATTCATGAGCTACTCCAACTGCCCACGGTTTTGGTGGGCATTGGGATGTTAAATAGCTGTGAATGATAAAAATGTGTTCCATCTGCAAGCGTTGTAGCAATGCATTAATATTTGCTGGTATGGAGAGTGCGGACCCCTTTTAAACATGGTAGCCACTTAATAGTGTTTAGATACCTAGTGAAAGTCCTAAGGCAGGTGCATAAAACTCTCATTGGACACATTAACCTGTTTCAGGAAGTGTAAATTGCCACATCTGTTTACATTAGGCTGGGAAATATATGCTTGCAATATGCAGTTGCCTGATTTGTCAATCTAACCAAGACTTCAAACACAATCTGATTACTGGAGTATTTGATGCTTAATAAATCATTAGACACATGATTTAGCAACATATGTGTAAATGTAAAACATTTACTGTTATTTTCAGTTTTGGAATGAAAAGCTTGTTTGCTTGAGTGATGTAAATTCTGCATTTCATTTGTTAATAATGTGTACACAAATAAGCTACCAATGCTCTGTTCCCGTATTCCTCGTTGTGGGTTATTTTCTAGCATTTCAGATATGTATTTTTTCCAGTAATTGGTTTCTATAACTCTAATCCGCCACAGCCCCAGCCAGGCCTTTCCATTCCCAACCGCTAGTGCCTTGAGACTAGAATTGTGTTCTGGAATTTCTGCACATAACAAATACATAAATACAACTATCTCTGAGCTTAAAGTCTTGTCTGCAAGTCATGAAGACTATTTTATAAAATATTATTTTGTATGAGAATTTGTTTGTGTGTGTGAGTATGCACGTATGATTATTTGTGTGTAGAGGGTGTTTATATGATAGCTATCAAATGCTTTCAGAAATGCCTATCATTGCCTTGGCATTTATTTATTTATTTATTGTTTGGGAATCGTGTACAATTCACTCTGTTTGATAGTGATCCAGCGCTCCTATAGAAAATCTGTCACACAAACGCTACCTATCTCCTCAAAACTCACCATTAATTATGAAACACTAATACAGGCCCATAACACCAATGTGACAAATATTGAGCAGCTGAATCAAGTGATTTGATTTCTATTCTAATCACATATTATTTACACTAATATGTACAACTGCAGTTTATCTTTCATTGTCGTGACTTAAAAACGAATTTAAAAGAAATCAAACCACTATGGTTGATGGATCAACTAATGGATACTAGATCATAAATAAACAAGACCAGCGTGTCATTAAAATCTAATTTTATTTACTTTATTTTCATAAAGAATGAGCATTTTACGTTTAAATCTTTATTTCATAAACAATAATGTAAGCAGCATGTTAATATGTAAAATGAGAATTAGAACTGACATTTCAAAGTTAGCTCAGAAACATGAAGAATTAGCAAAATAATGGTTTCCCTTCCCTTAATCTATTTCCCTGTCTCAATCTGTCTTTACCTAAAAGGAATAAATCATTAAAGTTTTCTGTCCTTACATGCGCCAAAGGTCCATCAGCATAACACACCATCCAGGAATCGGAAAGCAAGAGTTTTTTCTCCACTCATGGTGTCATAATTTATACCTTTCTCTCTAGCTAAATTTTCTATATTTTACATTCTTTTGAGCCATTCCGAGCTTTTCATTGGCTGTCTTAAGTCAATTCATGATAAAATTCATTAGGTCATTCGACTCCTGACCACAATCCGGGTTTCATATAAGGCCCATTGTCTTTTCAATTCCACATCTTCGGTTTCCTCCAGAAAGATACTTTTTCACGAGCATAGGACATCTACTTCCTAAACTTGGCAGGCATAACAAAAATGCTGTCCTTGGCTGCCTCCGTGAACACGTTCAACACGACAAGGAAGTCGCTCTCTTTCATAACGACTTTGCAGCAAAATTCTTCACAGCTGCGCATGTGCAGGAAATTACTCCGGACAAGCTTTCGTATCTGCAGCTCTGTCAGCCATATTCTGCCCCAACTTTTAGGCCTTACTTCGGAAACTATTATTAAACAAACACAAGACATCAATTAATTAAAGAATTGAGACCCATTCTGTTACCCTCCCCCTTGACTAATTAACAGGGTTAATTATATTACCTGGCATAAGCACAAAAATGCAGCTTTATATTTACCTGTCCTTTTCGAGTGACAGGAACTCCAAGAGCTTTTATCACAAAAGACATAACATGAGCACATAAAATAAGCACATGCCATTAAATTAAACTGCCGCATTTAATACTGACAAAGACAATAGACAAAATTAGTTTATTAATTTTTCTTTGCGTTTGCAACAAAAAGCACATTAGTCCCGCGTGTATTTCATGTTTGTATCTTTTAAACTAAGTTGATTAATAATTTCACCACAGGCTTATTAGACTGATTACTTTTTGTTAGGAGAGATTAACTTCACAAGTTTGAACAAAATTTTGTTCTTTACCTTGCTCCATCAATAGCCATTTCAAATCACTAACATATGTGGGTTTTTAAATGTTTTTGACTATATATATATATATATATATATATATATATATATATATATATATATATATATATATACATATATATAAATCTTTTTCAAAGAAGGACTCGCGCTCAGATTATAAACCAGAGTTTATTCAGAAAGGTTACGCTTTTCGACAGCCAAGCTGTCTTGATCACACAAAGTAACACAGATTCAGGAAGGTATTACATAGGTGCTGACACAAAGAAAGGACTATAGATTTACAAGTGGTGGCAGGAACCACGACGGCCATTTCTAAGCGTTTCGCGGATTTTCGGTAAATCCGCAATCCGCGAACTCCCGCGAATTTACCGAAAATCCGCGAAATCCGCGAGCGGCGGATTTGGGGGGTAAAAGTTCAAGCCTGTTGAACTTGTAACTATTTTAGGATGGCGCCGGCAAGCTGCCAGCGCCATCCTAATATAGTTACTAAGTTAGCTTCAACAGGAAGCACTAATAGATAAAATAAAGCAGGTGCTCGAGCATATTAGTGCTTCCTGATGAAGCTAAATTAGTAACTAATTTAGGATGGCGCTGGCAGCTTGCCAGCGCCATCCTAAAATAGTTACAGGATGATGGGCACTGGCAGGCAGCTCACTCAAGGGACCCCTGCGCTCTTCGGTGTGATGGCAAAGTTAATCAGCCCCCCCAAAAATGTGAGTTTTGTCGAGGCTGGGCAGGTGTGCATTCTCCCCATATCAATCCCTGTGCAGTTCCTGTGACCACAAGCTTTTCTGATCCGTGCCTGTCCTTTTATGCACACAAGAGGCATGTGAACTCTCATATAAGCCTCGCCCGTTTGACCCTGCCCCTCACACTAGTGATGTGCACCATTTTCCCGCCCTTTACCCACTATGATCCGCAAAATCCGCAAATCCGCAAATTCGCGGATTTTGTGGATCCGCAAATCCGCAAATTTGCAGGTCGTGGATCCGCGAAACCCGCCCATGCCTAACAGTGAGTGCAAATGATCTCATGTTAACATATATTCATAAACCACATGTATTCTGTTTTAGAATCACAGTATCATGCCTTGTAATGTTGAATATATTTACAAAAAGGGGTGGTGAGGGACAGAGTCTCTGAATTAAGCAGAAAGCTCTCACCCAGTCAAAAGATCAGGGCTAGATCCAACACCGTTTTTTAGCTCACTGCACCATCCCAGTTTCAGAACCTGGCTGTATGCAAATTAGTCTGTTCCTGTCCCAGTGCATGATGGGAACAGGACAAACCAAACTACAGAAGCCAATTCTTACACTGGGAAGGAAACAAGCTCCCGGGGACCGGTTTCTGGCATTACAGCCGTCTTCGGCCCGGTTTGCTTGAATCCTGATGGTGCAATGAGCAAGGGTCTCACATCTGAGAATACCCTTCCACTCTTAGGGTGGACAAAAATATTTACAAAAAGGGGTGGTGAGGGACAGAGTCTCTGAATTAAGCAGAAAGCTCTCACCCAGTCAAAAGATCAGGGCTAGATCCAACACCGTTTTTTAGCTCACTGCACCATCCCAGTTTCAGAACCTGGCTGTATGCAAATTAGTCTGTTCCTGTCCCAGTGCATGATGGGAACAGGACAAACCAAACTACAGAAACCAATTCTTACACTGGGAAGGAAACAAGCTCCCGGGGACCGGTTTCTGGCATTACAGCCGTCTTCGGCCCGGTTTGCTTGAATCCTGATGGTGCAATGAGCAAGGGTCTCACATCTGAGAATACCCTTCCACGCTTAGGGTGGACAAAAATATTTACAAAAAGGGGTGGTGAGGGACAGAGTCTCTGAATTAAGCAGAAAGCTCTCACCCAGTCAAAAGATCAGGGCTAGATCCAACACCGTTTTTTAGCTCACTGCACCATCCCAGTTTCAGAACCTGGCTGTATGCAAATTAGTCTGTTCCTGTCCCAGTGCATGATGGGAACAGGACAAACCAAACTCCTGTGACCACAAGCTTTTCTGATCCGTGCCTGTCCTTTTATGCACACAAGAGGCATGTGAACTCGCATATAAGCCTCGCCCGTTTGACCCTGCCCCTCACACTAGTGATGTGCACCATTTTCCCGCCCTTTACCCACTATGATCCGCAAAATCCGCAAATCCGCAAATTCGCGGATTTTGTGGATCCGCAAATCCGAAAATTTGCAGGTCGTGGATCCGCGAAACCCGCCCATGCCTAACAGTGAGTGCAAATGATCTCATGTTAACATATATTCATAAACCACATGTATTCTGTTTTAGAATCACAGTATCATGCCTTGTAATGTTGAAAACATTATTTACAGACAATGTGCAGTACACAGTGCCTACACAAGCACATAGCCACCAACGCAATCGCTAACTATCGCGATGATAGCAGAGATGCCTGGAGCGGTTTCATGCTTCCAAACCCAAGAGTATTGTACATAAAAACGGCAATAGGAATCTATGAATATATATTACCTACTGGCGGTCGGCAGTAGGTAGTTATAGTTAGGACCTAGTTACCATAGGAAAATCGCAACATTCTATTCCCAACACCGTTGGCGCCGATTGATGAATCTTCGCAAAATTTCCAAAACTTATGACTCGCTTCGGTCCACTCCTATCTTGAAAGGTTCAGGATGATTCGGCAAGTGGGGGCCGAGAAAAAAAAGGGGGCTCCCAGAACGTGTTTTCTCCATGCAATTTTCCATAGGAAACTTTAGACAGAGCTGCAGCCTGAACTGCTGAACGGAATTACACCAAATTTGGCAAAAAGGTAGCCCTTGGTTCAGAAAGAATCCTTTTTGTTAAATAGTTTAAATCCGTTCAGTAGTTTTTTAAATATTATTGGAAAAATAAATATATATATCTGGGCGGAGCCTAACCACACATCTCATCGTGAAATCTGATTGGCTGTCAGCACTTCATCCAAGAAGTGTTGGCAGCCATCTTAGGACCAATATACATGATAGCACCTCATTAAAAAGAATTGCAGTTAATAGAAAGTTTTAAGACTTTATTTACATTATAAATCATTTGTTGATGGTACCATACTCATTTTAGAAATTTCGGTGTGTTCTAAGGTGATTTTACCATGTGAAAAAGCCTTCTGCTGGGATTTCATGAATCATGTTTGAGAGAAAACTATTTTCCCATGCTTTTCCCACAGAGGTTTGAAATGTGATTTATAAGCCAAACTGTGAGCATATTTTCTGTAAATTCACATTATCTTTCTCAGTCAAGTGAGAATGAAGTCTGACATTCTCAGTAAAACATGTATATCCTACAAGGACAGATATTGTCAGTTGATTCCTTTGTGTTCTACTACAGCTTCCCAGAGTGTTCTAAAGAACAACTAGAGCGCTAACAGTCCTACCTATGACAAATGTATTGCACACCTGAAGCCATCTGATTGGAAAACAGTGGTAACTCTTAAAACATTTAATTTAAAAAAAGGAACAACATAAGGGGGTTAATTTTCCCATGAAAGTATGATTAGTGCTGCAGAAAGAAAGATTTGGGCACATTTTGAGTGTCTTCTCAAATCCTCTTCTATTTCATTAAAACATTCTGACATGCAGACTGAAACATGCACTTTCAATGCCAGCAGCAGACTTCCCTGGTGAGCAGTAGCTTTATTACACTGATCTAATAAGCAACTAGAGTGCTAACATTCAGAATTTATGGGAAATGTGTGACACATCTGAATGCCTTTTTGATGGAATTAAAGTAAAAAACTGAAAACAATTCCTACCGAGGAGACTGTAGTAAAAGAGGAAATTAGGAAACTTCATAACAAATAAGTCTCCCAAAATGGCCACCAGAGACAAAAGAGCCCAAATGTAGCACAAATATCACCCAGATGTAGCCCAAGTATAGCCCAATGACAGAGTGTCCCAGAGTGTTCTAAAGAACAGCTAGGGCGCTAACAGTCTTATTCAGGACAGAAATATGGCACACCTGAAGCCATCTTAATTGGAATAAAGTGGTAACACTAAAAAACATTTAATTTGCAAAGGAACAAAATGAGGGGATTCATTTTGCCATAGGAATTATGATTAGTGATGCAGAAAGAAAAATTAGGGCTCATTTTGACTTCTCAAATCCTCTTCTATTTCATTAAAAAATTCTGACATGCAGACTGAAACATGCACTTTGTATGCCAGCAGCAGACTTCCCTGGTCAGCAGTAGCTTTACTAGAGTGATCCAATCAGCAACTAGAGTGGTAACATTCAGAATTTATGGCAAATGTGTGACACATCGGAATGCCTTCTTGATGGAATCAAAGTAAAAAACTGAAAGTATTTCCTAATGAGGAGACTGCAGTAAATGAGGAAATTAGGAAACTTCATAACAAATTAGTCTCCCAAGATGGCCACCAGAGACAAAAGAGCCCAAATTTCATCCAGATGTAGCCCACGTATAGCTCAATGACAGGATGTCCCAGAGTGTTCTTAAGAACAACTAGAGCGCTTACTGCCTTACTTATGACAAATGTATGGCACACCTGAAGCCATCTTGATTGGAATAAACTGGTAACACTTAAAGCATTTAATTTAAAAAGGAACACAATGAGGGGGTTCATTTTGGCATAGCAATTATGATTAGTGCTGAAGAAAGAAAAATGAGGGTACTTTTTGAGTGACTTCTCAAATCCTCTTCTATTTCATTAAACAATTCTGACATGCAGACTGAAACATGCACTTTTAGTATCAGCAGCAGACTTCCGTGGTGAGCAGTAGCTTTACTACAGTGATCTAATGAGCAACTAGAGTGCTAACATTCAGCATTTGTGGCAAATGTATGACATATCTGAATGCCTTCTTGATGGAATCAAAGTTAAAAACTGAAAGCATTTCCTACTGAGGAGACTGCAGTAAATGAGGAAATTAGGAAGCTTCATAACAAATAAATCTCACAAGAAAGCCACCAGAGGCAAAAGAAAACCAAATGTAGCACAAATATCACCCAGATGTAGCTCACATGTAGCCCAATGACAGAAGTGTGCAAAACACTTTTTATGTTTTGTGTTTTTGCAGTTTTATATAGTGCAGACTTGTCAGATATTGGAGTGCTTTACATGAGCATCAGTTACATCACACAAGAACAAATTCATTTTGGTTTTAGACATGGGGAGATTAAGTGATTTGACCAGAATCCCAGAATGTCGAGCTGAAGCAGAAACTCCAACCTGGCTCCCCAGTTGCAAAGTCTGCAGCTCTGGAAGTAACACCACATCCTCTCCCCTAAGTGCAACATTAATCAAGTGGTCAACTGGATAAAAAACATAAAGATGACAAATAATTTAAAAGTGCTTTATCGCTATTTGAAAACTCCGAAAATATGTCCGCACTTTCGTTTTTTAGAGCACTAACCATAATGTTGATGCAAATAAGACCCTCTCATATATGTAATTTCTAAAGGAAATGCTCTAGGAATTACAGTTTTGATTACATCAAGATGATGTCAGGTGTTCCACACTTTTGTAATAAATATAGAATGTTAGCAATCTAGTTGTTCATTAGGATACTGTTGAGAGGCAGAGGCCAGGGGCACGGACTCTAAAAATTGAAGGCATGTTGCAGGGTGCAGAGGCAACAATTTGACCACACTGGGCAGACAGGAAAGGCAGTGGCAGCACAACAGACTATGGAGTGGCAAGAGAGGCTGTGGCAATATAATAGACCATTGTGGGCAGAAGGAAGAGGCAGTGGTAGTTCAACCATACATGCCAACAGACCCGATTCAGCCCGGAAACATCCAATATTTTTAAGCCCAAATGGGCTTTATTTGATCTGTCTACTGTCTACTATCTCCTCTTTTTCAATATAAGTCAAAGGGGAAAATCAATACCCCAGTTTGTTTTTCACAATCTCCCTCTTAGCAAGTTTAAAATGTTAGCAAGAATGGTACATTGGTTCATGGAAGGCAGGAGGACGTTGCCAGCCAAGATGCCAGATCTATGACACATCCACCCTCCACGCACTCAACGCCGGCCGAAACCCCGCCTGCCACCAAGCCAACCTGAAACACACTCACGGACCCTTCACCTGCCAAGCCTGCAAATTCACCTGCCTCTGGACCAGCACCGCACCCACCAGACCAGGATCCAGCAACAACCACCTCAAGTGCATCCTGCTCAACACCCGCTCCGTTCACAGGCACGCCGTAAAGCTATGGAACTTCCTCAACATAACAGCGCCGGACATCGCCTTCCTCACGGAAACCTGGATGAACGCCTCCTCAGCCCCCGACATCGCCATCGCCATCCCGGAGGGCTACAAGATCACCCGGAAGGACCGCGTCAACCAAACCGGAGGAGGCATCGCCATCGTCCACAAAAACACGATCCGAATCACGACCAACTCCGACGACACTCACCGCCGCCGAGCACCTACACTTTTAGATACACACCGACCCCAAGACAACCCTCAGAGGCACTCTCGTCTACAGACCCCCAGGACCACGTGCACAATTCAGCGAGGCCATCGCAGACTTCAAAATCCTGCACGCCCTCACCTCCTCAAACTACATCCTCCTAGGGGACCTCAACTTCCACCGGGACAACAACAAAGACAGCAACACCATCACCCTGCTGGACAACCTCGCCAACCTCGGACTCAAGAAACTGGTGGACACCCCCACCCACTACGCCGGCCACATGCTAGACCCCATCTTCTCCTCCAGCAAGCACATCTCCTTCAACCACTCCTCCGGACTACACTGGACGGATCACAGCTGCGTCCATTTCAACCACCACCCGCAACACGTTCCCCACAGAAGCTGGTCCAAGATCACCACCGACCAACTCACCACCTCCCTCAGCCAGCACCCTCCCACCAACACGAGGGACCCCAATGAAGCAGCCCGCAACCTCACACAGTGGCTGACCAACAGCACCGAGGAACTCGCACCACTGAAGAACCCTCCCAGCAGACCCGGCAGCAAGAAAACCTTGTGGTTCACCAACGACCTCAAAAACTCCAAGAAGACCTGCTGTACCCTCAAGAAAGCCTGGCGCCACGACCAGACAAGAGAAAACATGACAGCCCTCAAGAACGCCATCCGCAAACACCACCAGCTGATCCAAACCGCCAAAAGGACAACATTCAAAGAACGACTGGACAACAACACCCACAACAGCAAGAAACTCTTTTGCATCGTTAAAGAGCTCTCCAACTCCAGCACCTGCAACAACGACGACACACCATCGCAAGACCTCTGTGACTCACTCGCCTCGTTCTTTCACCGCAAGATCGCCGACATACACAACAGCTTCAGCACACAGACCACCCACCCAACCACCGATTCAGCGCCCCCCACCACCACCCTCTGCACCTGGACCCCGGTCAGCACCGAAGACACCACCCGCACGATGAACACATCCACTCCGGCTCCCCAACCGACCCCTGTCCACACCAGATCTTCAACAAAGCCGCCTCCATCATTGCACCCAACTCCGGGACATCATTAACAGCTCCTTCGCATCCGCCACCTTCCCGGAGAGCTGGAAACATGCCGAGTTCAGCGCCCTCCTGAAGAAACCCACCACGGACCCCACGGACCTCAAGAACTTCCGCCCCATCTCGCTCATCCCTTTTCCTGCCAAAGTCATTGAGAAGACCGTCAACAAGCAACTCTCCGCCTTCCTCGAGACAAACGGATCCCTCGACCCCTCACAGTCCGGATTCCAAGCAAATCACAGAACCGAGACTGCCCTCATCGCAGCCACCGACGACATCAGGTCCCTGCTTGACAACGGGGAAACAGCTGCCCTCATCCTCCTGGACCTCTCAGCAGCCTTCGACACCGTATGCCACCGCACCCTAATACAGCGCTTCAGCAACACCGGAATCCAAGGAACGGCCCTGGAGTGGATCATCTCATTCCTCACCGGAAGAACCCAGAGAGTCCGCCTCCCCCGTTCCGTTCCGTGGCCACCAAAGTCATCTGCGGCGTTCCGCAAGGTTCCTCGCTCAGCCCAACCCTCTTCAACATCTCCATGAGCCCCCTCACAGCCATCGCACGCCAACACAACCTAAACATCATCTCCTATGCTGATGACACTCAATTGATCCTCTCTCTCACTAACGACCCCACCACCGCCAGAGCCAGCCTCCAGGAAGGAATGAAAGACGTCGCAGGGTGGATGAAGCTCAGCCGTCTGGAACTGAACTCAGACAAGACGGATGTCCTCATCCTGGGACCATCCCCCTCTGCCTGGGACGGATCCTGGCGGCCCCAAGCCTACGGACCATGCACGCAACCTGGGTTTCATCCTGGACTCCTCCCTCACGATGACCAAGCAAGTCAACGCCGATTCGTCATCCAGTTTCAACACCCTGCGCATGCTTCGAAAGATCTTCCGGTGGATCCCCAGCGAAACCAGGAAGACGGTCACCCAGGCCCTCGTCACCAGGGGACTGGACTACAGGAACTTCCTCTACGCTGGCACCACAGCCAAACTCCAGAAAAGACTCCAACGGATACAGAACGCTTCTGTACGCCTCATCCTGGACATCCCCCGTCACAGCCACATCTCTGCCCATCTGAGAGACCTGCACTGGCTCCCCATCAGCAAGAGAATCACGTTCAGACTCCTCACCCACGCACACAAGGCTCTCCACGACATGGGCCCCAAATACCTCAACAGCCGCCTGACATTCTACACTCCCACCCGCCAGCTCTGTTCCACCAGCCTCACCCTCACCACCGTCCCACGAATTCGCAGAACTACCGCCGGAGGAAGATCTCTCTCCTACCTGGCGGCCAAGACATGGAACTCCCTCCCCACCCACCTACGGCGGACCCAAGACCATCTCTCCTTCAGGAAGCAACTCAAGACATGGCTGTTCGAGCAGTAGCACCCCCCCCAGCGCCTTGTGGCCCTAGTGGGTGAGTAGCGCGCTATACAAATTTCGATGATTGATTGATCGATTGAATTGGGGAAGGAACATGGACTCGGATAACAGAGAACAGGAGGGATATGTAGAGCTGCACCAAAATGACCCTAGAGGGCAGGCATCATGGTTTGCAGCAGCACAATACACCACACAGGACATGCAGGACGGGAGTGCAGCACAACAATCCATAGAAAGCATTAGGGAGAGGACATGACCATGCACATGGACAACAGAGAACAGACGGGAAAGAGGCAATAGTAGCTAGCTGACCATAATGGACAGACAGGAGAGAAAGCTGCAGCGTGATGGACCATAAAGGGCTGGAGGGACGGATTTGGGGCATTACAATGGAACAGACAAGCCAGAAGGGATGGAATAGGGGTCTGCACATGGAACCAGAGGGCTGTGGGCAAGGGGGCAAGGCAGGAGCAGCAATATGACCATGGAGGTCAGGCAGGATGGGTACTGGAAGCAAGAGACACCATGGAGAGCAACAATGAGACCATATTGGCATACACACAGATCATGGAGGGAAGGTGGGAGGGGGTCAGGGGCAGCTAACTGGCCACACAGAGAAGGTGGGAGGGGCCGTGGTAGCACAGAAGACCATGCATGGTAAGCGGGAGGGTTAGTGCCAACACAATGGCTATGATGGGCAAGAAGGAGGGTGCAGGGGCATGCACAAAGGACCATGGAGGATAGAAGGGAGGTTCAAGACCTGGGCACAGACAAGAGAGTTCAGGGGAAGGGGCCTCACAACAGACCATGCGGGCAGGCAGGAGGAGCAGTTGCAGCACAACATACCAGGGAGGGCAGAAGGGTGCAGCAGTAAAATGGACCATGGGGGACAGGAGGAAGGGGATAGGGGCATGGAATGTGAACAGGCAGGGTGGAGGTTGCAGGGACAGGTTACAGTCATCTGACAATGCTAGGCAGTTGGGAGTTGAGTGGCAGCTCAATAGGACACTCAGAGTAGATAGGAGTGGCAGGTCCATGGAACATGGTGGGCAAAAAGGATGGAGCAGGAGCATGCACACAGACATCAGAGGGAAGGGGGAAGGATAATAGGGGCAGCAGGCTTAGCACAGAGGCTAAGCAGGAGGTCAATGATGGGGCATAGAATTGGGCAATGGAGGGCAGGAGGAGTGGACTGGTACATCATGCTAAATGGAGGACAGTGGCAGCACATCAACCCATGCATGGCAGGAGGGAGAAGGCTAGTCCATGGATTCAGACAACAGAGGAAAGGGAGGAGGTGGATGGGGCAGCAAGCTAACTGTTCAGAGAAGGTGGAAAGACCAGTGGCAGAACAAGGGCAACACAGGGCTGTAATAAGGGAGCAGGGACATGGACTTGGACACTGGATGGCTAGGAGGAGGGAAGGCGGGAGCAGCAAGCTTGGGTGGGGGCAGCACAATACTAGGCCCTGCTTCAAACCCCACACCATTCATTGTGATATGCATCTTACTTAACGTTAAAAAAAAACTAGAAATTTTCTGAAAAAAACAAAGATTACAGGGACGGTTTAGTTAGACTCAGATTTCACTCACACACAACCAGTGACACTCAGCAGTTATAGTTACCTGAGATAAGTATAACTTACGCCCCCACAATGTACTGCTAATGATCTCCGAGATTACATCATTCACGACATGGTCAGTTACATTACTCATGACATCACTCATGACATCTCAAATGAGCTGTGAATGGAATGGAACTATAATCACTAGAACCCTATTTAGAGATAGTGTGTGTATATTAACACCCCTTTTTTTCTTTTCTTTCATGTAAGAACCATTATAATACGCAACGTGCCCTGAATAATATGGCTGATAGCCTTTCACTTTTTGGAATGTGTAGTCCATTGTTTATGTTGATGTTTGCAATCCTAAGTATGTTTGTTATGAATAAGTCACGTTGACAAACATACAGGTATGGCGGTCACGGGGCAAGATATGCTGAAATTACATTTTGCGCATATTAACACTTGTTTTCTTTTCTTTCTTGTATCGATTTCTGAATTTTCACATTGTGACCAGGCCAATATGGCGCCAGCTTTTTGGATTAAAGTAATATGTAGTCCTTTGTTAATGTTGGCAACTTTAGGCATTATTACATTTAAATAAGGATTCTACAATGACGTCTTGTATCGTTATCAAGGTTCGGACGAGCCGAAACTTGTGGATCACGTCCTTTGCAGATTAAATACTTCCAAACTACAACGTGAGTGCTGATTCCTTCCTTGTAAGAGTGAGAGGAGATTAAATACATTTATATAAAATTCACTGAAAAAACATAAGTTTCAGGGACATTATAGTTAGAAATTAGCATTTAAAAAACCACAGGTTTTATGGACGTCATAGTTAGTTGGACATTTCACTCATACAAAACAAGAAAAATTTGGCAATTATAGTTAGTTGTGCTAACTATAACTCACACCCCCGCAATGCTGATGACGTCACATATTACATAACTCATGACATGGTCAGAAACATCACTGATGACATCACTAATGACATCTCAAATGACATCACTGATAATATAATCCACATGATCATCTGATACGCCTCCTCACACCCTAAAATACAGACTACCATTCTCGAAACCATTGACACACCAATACTAGTACAGCTACAATATTTTTTACATTATGCATGCACACCTCTAACCAGCTACAAACTATTGATACGCTCTTCTAAATACCCAGGGGCATATTATCAAGCCTGTGCGCTAAAATTATCGCCGCTTTATCGGCCGAAAACGGCCGATAAAGCGGCGATAATGGGCTTGATAATATGCTCTATGGAATTCCAATCGAAGCACATGTTAGATGTGAAGACATCTAACATGGGCTTCGATTGGAATTCCACAGAGCATATTATCAAGCCCATTTTCGCCGCTTTATCGGCAGTTTTCGGACGATATAGCGGCGATAATTTTAGCGCACAGGCTTGATAATATGCCCCCCAGTTAGTATCTATGCAGTGTAGGAATCCTCCAGCCTGTCCCATGCATTTCTCCAATCACCCATCCAGCACTATTTACTTATCCTATTACTCCACCAATACCTAAGCACCTATAAATTCACTATACACCCTGCATGTAGTACTGTAATTATTCTAATTACTAGTCATGAACTTATGTAATGGCCTAGCTACTAACACAAGTACAGCGATAATATTTTGTGCACTCTCCAAGCAGACCTCTAACTAGCTACATACTACACTCTTCTAAATACCCAGTTAGTACTCATGCAGAGTAGGAATCGTCCAGTCTGTCCCATGCACTTCTTTAATCACTTATCTACCACTATCTACTTATCCTATCACTCCACCAATACGTAAGAACTTATAAATTAAGTGTTCACTCTGTTTGCAGCACTGTCATCATTCCAGTTACTAGTGCTATTCTTATAAAGTGACCTAGGCACTAACACAAGTACCCATAAAATATTCTATGCATAAACCCTACAAATCTCCAAGTAGATACATAGTATTGGTCCACTCCATTAAATACTGAAGTAATACCCATGCAGTGTAAGATACCTCCTGTCAGTCGCATGCAATTCTTCAATCACCATCCAGCACTATATTCTTATTGTATCAGTCTGCCAATACCTAAGCACTTATGGGGCAGATTTACAAGCACCCTGCGCCACCAGTACGTCACTTTTTGTAACGTAGTGATGGCTCCAGGCGTCCCTTCCTACACAAAAACAATCTCCGCATGACACAGACATCCTTGCACCATGGTGCAAGGGTGCCTGTGTCACCGATGCCTGCAGTTTGTGCAGCAGTGCACAGGGAAGCAAAGAGTTGCAACATATTTATGTACATACATTCCTGTGCTTTGGAAGTGCAGAGTGCAGTGCAGCTAAAGAGCTTGCAGTGTCACGCTGCAGTACTTCCTCATAAATCTTCACCTATAAATTCACAATACACTACTAATGCATTCTTTCAATCAAACATGCTGTATACATATATTCAACCAAACTTTCACACATTACCTTGCAATTATAGTTCTTTCTTTAACCAGATAAGGCAGTTCTGATAAGTATTTTTTTTTCTTCTTTCGTATGTTTTTTGAACAATTTTGTATTTTTTTGGTGTTTTTTCAAAAAATGAACAAAAAAAGAACGACAAAAACAGGAAACTTTTGGAATTACTTATCATTCCAAAAAAAACAACAAAAAATTAACAACGATGGTTGCGTTGCGCAACATAAACTGCATCCACCGACTGCTCACCAAAGCATATAATTTTCTTACACTTCACGCAGTGTTGCTCGAGAAAGGTGAATTCTGGCCTAATGTCCGTTGCAGGTGTTCCTGAGGATGCTCCAGACGTACTTGCCACAGCGAATGAGGGTTCAAAGCAGCTTGCCTCATTTCCTCCCGAGCAAGATTGAGAGGATGTGTGTTCCGGATATGTTTGTACATAGAAGCAGTGCCACAAGAGTATTTTTTTCACCGCCTCTTGACAGGACTTGGTCACAAATTTTGCACGTCACCTTTCTCGCATTTTCTTTCTTCTCTCCAGGTGGAAAAGTGAAGAATTTCCACACAATAGATTCTGGCCTCTGTGGACGTAGTGCCTCCTGCAAGAAGTATTCTTTAGAAGATACTTCCTCCTGCTGCTGCTGCTGTCCAGATGCCATTTTGTTTGATATTTTTTGAAAAACACCCAAAAAACAAGCAAAAAGGGTTCTTGTAGGAAAAGAGATGTCTCTCTAAAGATGCTCCAACAAGAATTATTAAAATGGGTGGGGTCCTTCAACAGTTACAGTGGGAAATGTTATGAACCAATGAACTCTTTTTTTTCAGGTCACATGGGATCCGCGCAGTCTGCGCTCACCAAGGACGCACCCGACGCGACTTCGCGAAAATATATTTAAAAATAATATGTTTATTATAAGTATAAATATATTATTTTTAGGAATGTCTTAGATAATCTCTTGCCCTAATATGTATATTAAAGACACATACATATCATTTTAGAACATACATTTTTTTTGCAGGAGTCACGCACCCAGCGCGCCCCAGCACGTAAATTGCAATGGTCCTGTGCACACAAAAAAGAGAGAAAGTGCCAATACTGATCATCTATTTATCTTCTTATTCTAACATCCGAAGCAAAGACACCTTATCAAAGCTGGGGCATACTATTCAATAGCTTTTTTTTATTTTAGCAAAATCATTTAGAAAGTACATTTATTTTAATCATATACTGTCAATAGAAACAAAACATTTTTCAATAACAAAGAAAATTAGGACACAAAAATAAAGCATTAAAATCAGACATGCATTCCATACTCAATCATATCACAATCATACCACAACCGTTCATACATTCAAAACACAATACTAAGCCCTATTGAATACCAATAGACAAACGGGCTGATTGTTAGGTCTGCTACGTAATATACAATTATTTACAAGGAATTATAAAGTAAACTCATACTTCTAGATATAAATCAAATTAATCATGATAATCAAGTGGAACAGTCAGTCAGAGTAAATAAGAGAACAACACGCTTGGACACACCTTTTTGTACACCTAAGGTACATTTGTGAATATGCCTATGCTGCAGGGATGACACTAAATACAGAGCTGTAGCTTAGATACACATCTTTTCTATTTTTCTTCTTCTGTTGTTAACACAGGTGAAATCTATCCCTCGATCTCTGGATAAACTCCATAGTGGTAAGCAGAGGTTACTCTGGGTGGTACAGTGCTCGTTAGATTCTTTTTAAACAAATGTACACAAAGTTCTCTTTTTCTTTTTGCAGAGCGACCTGGCCCTGATGAGAATCCCTTCCAACCCTTAGGGATTCGAAACGCGTAGGCCCTTTCATGCTTAGTGTCTGCTCTTCTTGGTTTTCCCTTAGTGTTAATATACTGTTACACTATTGGTTTTGAATCATCTCTTATTTACTCTGACTGACTGTTCCACTTGATTATCATGATTAATTTGATTTATATCTAGAAGTATGAGTTTACTTTATAATTCCTTGTAAATAATTGTATATTACGTAGCAGACCTAATACTCAGCCCGTTTGTCTATTGGTATTCAATAGGGCTTAGTATTGTGTTTTGAATGTATGAACAGTTGTGATATGATTGAGTATGGAATGCATGCTTGATTTTAATGCTTTATTTTTGTGTCCTAATTTTCTTTGTTATTGAAAAATGTTTTGTTTCTATTGACAGTATATGTTTAAAATAAATGTACTTTCTAAATGATTTTGCTAAAATAAAAAAAGCTATTGAATAGTATGCCCCAGCTTTGATAAGGTGTCTTTGCTTCGGATGTTAGAATAAGAAGATAAATAGATGATCAGTATTGGCACTTTCTCTCTGTTGATTAGTGATTACGGCTCAGCCTTACTGATTAGAGCCAACCCCAGTTGTTTTCAGGTTTAATATGTTACAGCACAAAGAACAGCCAGCCGACCCGTATTTCGTCAGAGAAACAGTGGTCTCCGACCTTTCAGGGCCAAAGTCTATGTAGACGGTATGTAGATTCCAGGAACCGTTGATAGTTCCAACCCGGTCGGGTTCAGAAAGAGGGTATTAATCTAATATATTATCTCACTAAAGTACCAGACACTGTAAGTTGATGCTACAAATTGTGTAGACGGGATAACGGTGATAGTTCCAAACCGGCATCCACGTCGGAGAGGTGGAGTAGGATAAAAAACAAATTGGTTACTTTGGTAAGTATTGCGACGCTCTATCGCCAATATGGGGACAGAAGGGAATGTTAATCTCAACATCAAGTAAACGTCTGAGACCGCAAAATATCCAATGCTGGTCTCGATGAAGACCCCGTATCTTGGCGGTAACAAAATAATTTGTCATCAGTGATGTCATCAGTGATGTCACTGACCATGTCATGAATGATGTAATATGTGACATCATCAGCAGTGCATTGCGGGTGCGCGAGTTATAGTTAGCAGAACTAACTATAACAGAGGAATTTCTATGGTTTTTTACAAGTGAAATGTCCAGCTAACTATAACACCCCTGAAACCTATGTTTTTTTTCTGTAAATATATATATTGATATAGGTTTATATATTACCTACTGACGGTCGCCTGTGGGTAGTTATAGTTAGGACCTAGTTTCCATAGGAAATCCGCAACATTCTACTTGGAATAACGTTGGTGCCGGTCGACGAATACACGCAAAATTCTCCAAGAAAATGGCCTGCTTCGCTCTGCTCCTTCCCTGAAAGTTCCGGGGTGATTTGTGAAACGGGGCTGAGAAAAAAGGGGGGTCCCAAAACGTGTTTTCTCCATGCAATTTCCATAGGGACCTTTAAGTGAGGCTACAGCCCGAACTGCTGAACGGAATTATACTAAATTTGGCAAAAAGGTAGAGTTTGGTTCGCAGATTACTCTTTTTGTTAAATGGTATAAATCCGTCCAGTAGTTTCTGAGAAAATCTAAAGTAAAATCATAGATATATCTATAGACGAAGTACCGTACGAGTACTGTCCAAGGATAGTGTGCGTACCATTACGAGCACGAGCTGCATGCTAATTGGCTGTCGACTGTCTGTCAACACTCCAAACCAGGAAGTGTTGGCAGCCATCTTGTGCCTCGGTAGAACCGAGGCACAAGAAAGCAGCAAAAGAAATGCAAAAAACACTCAAAGGGGGCAGGGTAGAAACACCCTGACCTCGTAGGCCTGCTCAAGGGGTCCCAGAAGGACCCCCTAGGCAAAAAACATGTAAAAAAACAAAAATAAAAAGTTGTGGTATACGCGTAAGGTACGTGTACGCTGTGAAAAAGAAGAAAAAAAACAAAGCCCGCTTTACTGTTAATTAGCCCTTGAGGGGGGCCAAACCCCGGGGGGAATGTTTTTATTTATAATGGGTGGCCCAGAGGGGGGCCCACTCCTCTGACCAGGCCTTGGCCGAAATCCTCTGTAATGAGATAACCAGACAAGAGGCACACCCTTCTCGTACATCATGGCCAAGACATGGAAAGAACTCCCCCTCAGCATCAGATGAACCCCCACACTGAAAGCATTCAGGAAGAGTCATTACACTTGCCTTTTTCGAATGACGAAAGATGCACAAATCCCCCCCACATATTCCCCCAGTGCCTGGAAAGCCTCACAGGTGAATAGTCTTCTTACAATGCTTCACAACCAATCAAAAAGAAATGTTGAAAGTTTCTGTTTTTAACATACGAGCAAATCAGATATGTTTGCATGTACACGCAGTGAGAGGCAATTATTAAATATGACTTGCTTTCGCAAGACCCCGAAAGGCTGCTTCCAGAATAAGTACGCACTTCACTGCAATACCCCATGTATGATTATCCAGGCTCTGCAGCCTAAACACATCAGAAATCATCTCTCATCACTTTATCTTCTTTTTAGGGTATTGTGTGTGGCAGACTGCGTGACCCTATGTCCAGAGCCCTCAAATGCCCTGGAGACTGCCACGCCCCAAGACCAGCTTCTGCAGTGTCCCGGAGGCGCGCAGCCCCCTTCCCAACATTTAAAAGCCCCGGGGGGAGGTGTAAATTAATCGAGACTGAATGCATTGGTACAGCCCACTGTGCTTACGGTACCAGAAAAACACAACAACAGTATATGGCCCAGATTTCCATTGTAGTGATTTCTTAGTTCCAGGTCTAGCTGTCAGATCGGCACACACAGTCCCTCATGGCTGGTATACACCCACACCACACCGATCCAGTGCAGCCGTCACTACAAACATGACCCTATCTAAGCTACCAGGAAAACACAACAACAGTATATGGCCCAGATTTCCATTGTAGTGATTTCTTAGTTCCAGGTTTAGTTGTCAGATCGGCACACACACAGTCCCTCATGGCCAGTATACACCCACACCACACCCATCCAGCGCATCCGTCACTACACACGTGACCTTATCTATAAAAAAGGCGGAGCGTACAATGCCCCCACGGTCCCGTCGACTCCTTGTGTCCCTCTGGAGCCGGAATTGCTTTTACACATGGGGAGATGCTAAATTGCTTGTGGAAAAGCAATCTTGTTTGGATTTTGAAAGTGAGAACAGATTTCACTGCTGTGTCTATCAGAGTTCAAACTAAGTTTGCTATGGGAGGGTGGGAGCCGCAAGACTTCCCTCCTCTTATAGCAACCAGCAGTATCCCGGGGGCAGGCACCCCGGATACTGCAGGAATCGGCTCTGGGCGCGGTTGTCTCCAGGCCTCTCGAGGGCACCAGGCGGAGGGCCATTGTGCCCCTGTCACACAATACAGAAACCTCCGGGGGTGGTTGTCCCCGGGGTTTGAGGTCTACACACTTTTAATTTTGTAGGGGGAGCATGGACGTGCAAGTGGCGCAAGGGGGTTGTAAATGTAGTACACAGTGTTTTGTTTTAGTTTGCTTACCTTTCTGTCTTATAGAGGATTCAGGGTAAATATAATGATTTTTGTACAGCCAGTACCTTTCAACGCTACTCTCAAACGGCTTTCTGCCTGTAACCACAGTAACAGTTCATGGAACCCTTGTGTGAGCACAGAGGTTAGAATTTCACAACAATATGTTGCTAATTGAAATAGTTACTGTGCTGGAGATTTATATTTTTTTCATAGGAAGTCGTAGAAGAAGTCAGTGGAAAAGTGTTGTTAGCGATTCCTTCCTGTTCGGGGAGTATTAGGGTAACGTGCTCCAAGCGGGACTTTACGAAGCTTAATGTTCATTGGCTGTGAAGTATTAAAAGTAGACGTTTTGGCAGTCATTCCTTCCTCCTGTGCGGAACAACATGGACATTTTATTGGCTAAAGTGTTCTGAGCACAAGTTTGCTCCTTATTGGGTGGGAACGGTTCACTGTTGTCAGTGATATTGTGACGCATTTCCAAAGCCTTATGGAAAAAGAAAGTAGTAGAGGGCAGGTTAGGAACACTATTATCTCTGTACAGTGCACATAAGGTGGTGGAGAGGGATTATGAGGGAAAAAATTGTTTTTATGTGTTTCAAGGGCCATTTATATAATTGCTGTGTGGTGTATAAATCACGGCGGAAAAATGACAGTGTCTTGCGCAGTTTTTTTTAATCAGATTTGTGGGTGACATACTTCTTCGGAGTACTATTTACTTATAATGTGGTGTTTACTTTCCTGATGGGGAGGTGTGGTTGCGCAGCAAAAAATTCAGTCTAGGTTTGAAACAGTTTTTATTAAGCAAATACAAATAAACTTTCTCCAGAAACTGTTGCTGTATATATGAAAGGGGTGACAATTAAAAATGGAATTTCATAAAATATCAGCTAAGTGAGCTATATCCTTCTTTTTTTCTGCTCCAGTTGGTAAAAGGGTTGCCCCACATTCTTGATGATGTAAGAGGGCATCAGTTACTTTTAGATACAGTAGAATAGAAGTGCTAAAACAAACACTACTGCAATACATTATCTGAGATCAAAAGAACAAGTAAAAAACAGTTAAATACAAGTGACTTCATATTACATAGAAATGTATGCATTATTATTTTTCAAATTTGTATTCTGTACAATTCAGGAACGTGCTGTCGTAGTGCTTAGAGGTTGCAGACTGTTCCGCTAACAAATCACATACTCACTAAAAAATATTAAGGATGGTACTCTTATAATATATAGTACAGGTCCTATTTATTATTTACGGAGAAGGTGAATAGGAACCACAAATAGGAATAGAAATTAGAAAACAACATTCAGAAATGTAGGGTTTATTAAATATTTAAAGTAACAAATTATGCTTGATAGCTATATTTTTTGAAAAGCAGTTTCGTAAAATATGTTTCTTGAAAAAAATATCTGATCAAGTACTTTTTAATATTTGAAAGTTATTTTACAGATGGCGCTGAAAAATCTCCCATTCCTCTTCTGTAGCAATAGGACAATTTATTATGATATAACGATTGATACTATTGTTACAGTAAAAAGAAAAGGAAAATAAAGTTATCTATTTAACCGAACAACCATAATGAAATACTTTCAAGTGGTAATTATTTACTGAACTTCTTTTCTCCGGGAAGGGTACACAGTTTGATCTTCGTGGCGACGGGTCATAAACTCCTCTGAGATCATGACAGTGAGAATTATAATATGTATATATTCTCAAAGCACATGATCACAAGGGGGAAACAGACTGAAAACTGGAAGCCGGTAACGTTGATTACATATCGTTACTCTTTGTGACGAGGGATAATGAACTCCACTGAGATCACCATAACTTTTAATGTTATAATATACATAATAACAATATATGATCTCCAGGGGAAAACAGGATAACAACTGGAAGATGGTGACGTTGATTGTAAATGTTTAGGGTTTGCGTCGAAGGGTCACCAACACCTCTCAAGCCACAATATATAATAAGCTGAAAGGAGCCAGAAAAGGAGCAATGTTTGTTCTGATCTATTTGTTTCTAAAAACAAGCTGCTGACGTTTCAGAGAAAAAGTGAAAAACATGCATTAACAATTTTTTCTAGATATAAATGTTTAAATATTGACTAATAGCCACAAATTATAACTAAGTACTATGCATATGCCATATTGAAACAACTTAACACTCTGGAATATGTTTGTTGACGCAAAAAGAGAATCAGATGCTAGAAAACGGAACCTGCAACACAGATTTACGACGAAACAAGTTGCATAGTAGGTGTGGTTTATATAGTTTTTGGTTCTTTAGTAGTCTACGGAAGGAAGATGTGGCTCCTCCTATTTAGATGACACGTTTTGCAGTTTACACGTGCTCACGTTTTAACTGTTTTACTTCTGCACGTGTTGGGAAAAGTTACAAACTGTGAAGCTGTAAAGGTTTCGATTTCGATAGTAACACATATAAGGTATTATTATCTACATATGTTGGAGAGTTTAAAAAAGTGTTACTCTGTAAACTGTGTTCTTTGCATTTTCAGGATTAAAAACATCTAAATAGAAGACATATAAAAAAATATCGTTAACATTAGAAGAAAAAAAAAGGATTAATATTTGTTATTATTATGCTTCTTAATTTAAAAAATGGCAGCATTTGTACATTGTAAACCTACCCACGGAAAGGTGTGCTGGTGCTTGGGGCGTTAGGAAGATTAAGCAAGGTATTACTTACAGTTGGATAGTGGTGGGCTAAGATGCTGATGGACTATTGAATCGAACTGTGAACAGTGTTGTTGAAAGTCAGGTATTATAGGTGCTGTGTCATACTTTTACCACACTTATATGATAATTACCGCTAATTAAGTTGAAAATATTCTTAAATTATAAGTAGGGCTGCTTGGTTTATGTTTTACTGATGTTTACAGATAAATACAAACTGAAAATTATTTATTTTCCTCTTTGTATTTATTTTAAACTGTGCATGAATACGGAAGTTGGGTTATCTTTTAAGCTTTTGTAAATGCTGTCAATGATGAGTAGTAGGGTTCTAAAAGTAAAAAGTAAAAAGGTCAAAACACTAAAAGACTTTTAGAAAAGATCCTTAAAGAGCAATATATATCCTCGTGTAATAAAAGTTGCACATTTAATATGAAGATTGTGTATAGTTTATCATGTAAGAGTGTTTACATGAGTGAAAACGTTCAATCTTTTTGCCATGAGTGCATATTTATCAGTAAAATAATTTTTTTTTACAGAATCCGAAATATATATGTGTAAACAGATATACAATTATTTTTTTTTAAATATAGATAAATATCGATGGAAATGTCCAAAAAATAAATACCATAAAACTTGGAGGTATAATTATAAGTAGAAAAACACTACTGTTAATTTTCTTTTTACTATAAAAAGTATAAACATTTTTTTAAATTTTACTTAAGAAACACTATAAGTTATAGGGATATTGTAGTTAGATATTGACATTTAACAAACTGTTGACATTCACTCAACAAATCATAGGCTTCAGTTTTGTTAAAGTTAGAAATTATCATTTAAAAAACCTTTGAAATTCACGGAAAAAAACATAGGTTTCACACATGTTATGGTTATGTGTTTATTATAGGTTATATTAGGGTGAGAGGAGGTCTGCCACTCTTTCACAAGGATGATGTCATCAGTGATGTCATCAGTGATGTCATTTGAGATGTCACCAGTGATGTCATGAGTGATGTCACTGACCATGTCATGAGTGATGTAATATCTGACGTCATCAGCAGTGGATTGCGGGCGCGCAAGTTATAGTTAGCTGAACTAACTATAACGGGAGAATTTCAATGGTTTTGCATGAGTGAAATGTCCAGCTAACTATAACATGTGTGAAACCTATGGTTTTTTCAGTGAATTTCTAAGGTTTTTTAAATGCTAATTCCTAACTATAACGTGGCTAAAACCAATGGTTTTTTCAGTGAATATATATATATCAAGGGCTTTTTATAGCCCAAAACGCGTCATCCTGTTAAACTTGGCAATAAGAAAATAAAATCGAAATACATCCTGCCAACCTGTGTGGTCTGTGCTCCTTCTTCGCCTTGTATGTTATATGTAGAAAAACTCTTCCCTGATAGCCCGGTTTACCTCGGCAAGAAAAGAGCACAGACCACCGTGGCTTTGTCAGCTGAACTTTATTTAGGTTCCATAGTCAGCAGTCAACAGCCATTACGCGTTTCGTCCCTCAAGGGGGACTTGATCACATGATGCGCTTCTGGTAAGCCGGTTGGTTTCAATATTTTTTCTGTTTTTCATTTTGTGATGCTAAAACCACGTGATTTAAACATTAAAGTGACAGTGCTTGATACAATCAAATAAAGTGACAGTGCACATCTGATCACCCTGTTTGTTAAGTGATGGTTATAGGAGAATGGACAAAATTGTTGCATGAATGCATAACAAGATATCATACAGTAACTAAATAGCTGTGTACTCACAAATGAATATTTCAATATAAATATATAAATATGAATATAAATACAAATAATTTCATTATGTAAAATACACCAATCTTAGCTTGTCATATATACATATGCCAATAAATAAAACATGTTCAATATATAAACACACACAAGACTATATATAAAAAGTGAATTTTTATGTACATTATGTACTGTTGAACCTTCATCATTTTAAATAAAAGTCCAAAATCCATATATGAGATTATTTTTTTCATCTTGTTGTCAGTAATATCACAACCTCCTAATGACATATCCATTTGATTGGGATAACAGTTTAAATACTGTCATTAATTATCTCTATATTGTGATTCACTGGGCAGGGTGTTCAAATAGCCACATGCAAAAAAGTGCAAAAAATAATTGTTACTCAACTGTGCAAAACCAAATAATTAAATAATTTTAAAGCAAGGTTTATATATATATGTATAGATATATATATATAAACTACATATTACAAGTTGCAAGTAAGGAATTGCTGTATAGTTTTTTGTATGTGTCAAACGGGACCTTATAGTGCCTCATGTTCTTGCTGTTTTTGCAGGCTGTGCATTTACCACAGGTAATATGGTCCGGGATGCCCGCCACCCCTTCCACCACCAATCCCAATGGTAGGAGCCAGACACATTTTGAACTTTTTGGAAGGCAGGGGGGCCTCGTGACCCCCCCGGCTGTATTTATTAAAAATATGAAACAAAATTTAAAACTTTAAATTAAAAACGTTTCTTTTATCATGTACAAAATTCAACTTTCCATTACAATTGATGTAGACAGGTATCCAGGCTAACCTTAACAAATCTCCAATACAAAGATTTTCCTAACCGAATCTAACATCATGCATTGCATACGAATTTTGTACATCCTATCGTTAGGGGCCAACGGCAAGGTCTTAACCGGTGTCAGATCCCTATCAACCAATTTCCGCCCTCATGTATGAGTGGCGCATGTGCAGAGGACTTTACCCTCATAGCCATCCGTAACATCCCTTGTCATGGGGGCCCCCTTCCACTCGGCGCCATCTTAAGGATGTCCGAGTTCCCATGCGGGGTAACCGTAAGAAGGACAGCGCAAACTCCCCCCCTTTCCCCGCACTACCTCTCGCCGCTGCGGATATCCAGCCCCCGGGAAATTCATGGGAGGGGCTTATGGCCATCTGCCCCGGGAGGGGCCTATGGCCGTCTACCCCTGGGTGATCCCATCCGTAATGGGTGCCTCCTCCCCCTAGGCGCTCCCATCCATAATGGGTAGCGCCCCCACTAGGGACCTTGAAATCACTGCTCACCGATCATGACCTTACCACCCGACCGAAGACTAAATAAATACGACAGTTAATGACCTACTAGTGGGAAAAAGCCTACGCATAATTCACACCATTGCTAGAGATATCCCTCATGCTACTCCCGCCCTTGTAGAGCGGATGTCCCAGAATAGTACCCAACATACTATCAATATTGCTACAAAGGAGAAAAAGGTCCTATAACAGAGAAACCATTTTATTGCATACAATTTATCACCATTCTACAAAGGAAAAAGTCCTAGAGACAAGTATTCTATTGCATACACAATTTTTAGTATCAATCTACAATGGGAAAAAAGGCCTAGACAAGACGTTTATGCATCACAATCAATTGCAAATCACAACTTTATTTACTCCCAAACTTCTGCAACTGGGGCTGGTGGGTGGGTCACAAAACTGCTGCTTGTTCCCCTTGAGGGCTCACGAGCGACGAGTGGTGCAGCCTTCAGAGCACGGGAACAAGAGGACGCCTGCCTGGACCCCCGCACCTTTTAAACTTGCAGCGGGAGGCGGGGCGGCATCCCCCTCCTGCCCGGAAGTGCACGGACTTCCGGGTGGGTATGAGGACCTCCTTCTTAGGCGGCGGGGGAATGCTCCAACCACACCACTTTGGCCATACCGGCTGGGGACACGCCCCGCGCCTGCAAAGCTTTCCCGGGCGATCGGGGCACCCAGCCATACGTTCGGGGTGACCGAGAGGTCTCCCCTTTCCAAAAACATTTTCTTCTCAGAGAGTGTGGTGTTCCTATTTTGTGTAATGTCACTTCTCACTAGTATGTTCCCAGGTTAGCAAATGTTCCTATACATGATCTTGTTGTCACTGAGTCTATCACCTGTTACATTATCACATTTCAGAAATACCCAACGTTTCCTAATAATCCCTGCACATTTCTGAGTTTGCCTGTGCTATCTCTAGATCAAACATACATCTATCGGGTCGTTCCTTCCATTCACATTGTCTCATTAATTTAAAATCTGTTATTTTGATTTCTCCTTCACTCTTTCCATCACCCTGCCTTAATATCCATTGCTGGTATCGTCTTTCCAAAATCTCTCAACCATAATTGTTAGAAATTGGGTTTCTGGTTGGAAGAGGTATGCAGCCTGTCCAATCAGGAACCACAATCCTAGTCAGGGAAAGTCAGATACACACCATAAATTAATATGTGCCCACCCTTTGGTAGCTTGCCACAGAGCAGGCAGGCTTAACTTAAAAGACAATGTGCGAAGTATTTGTGCAACACTACAAAAAGTAAGACAGTGAAAACACCACAAGATGACTCCAGACCAGTTTAGAAAAATCAGATTATGATGTTATAAACAAAAAAATTAACAAAAATCCAATATATAGAAGTCGAGATATGTGATTTTAGAGATTAAAAGTTCGAACAGTGCTCAGAAGCAATAGGCACCTATTTGGGCCATCTGGTCATGCTGGGCTGGGGCACAGTCAAGAGTTCAGGCCAACTGTGATGGCTGGGGTAAGAAGCTACGTAAGGTCTGCTGAACAAAATGGAAAGGGGCGACCGAATCGGTCCCCCCGAACTTATGGCCGAGTGCCTCGATCCCCCCGGGAAGCCGTTTTGGGCGGGAGGCGCGTCTCAGCTGGTATGCCCGAAGCGGCGTAGCTGGGGCGCGCTCGTTCCCGCCCTAGAATGGGCTGGCCTAGACACCGACGCAGCCAGCCACGCCCTCAGGGGCAGGCAGGGGCGGGTATACGCCCGCCCTGAAGACGGATAAAAAGGGACGCAAGACCAGAAGACATCCTCTTGTTCTTGTGCTCTGAAGCTGCACCTCCTCGCTGCACGTGAGCTCGGGACAGAACGAAGAGCCAATTTTGAGCGTTTTAATCTCTCTCTTTGTCTTTTAGATACTTCGTCGAAAGGATGCCCAAGAAAGGAGCAAAGAGAATGTCGACTGACCAGTTGGTTCGGGCACTCATGAAGGACATGTCCGAAATTAAGAAGCGGTTGGCGGAGCGAGACGGCGAGGAGGGATCGGGGCGTCCACCGGCCGGAGGGAAGCCAAAGAGGCCGAGAAGGGGGCCGGTCGGGGGAGACGTCCCGGTTCCCTGTTCTCCGCTCGAGGCGCCAGCCCCGGTACCGGCCCCGGTACCGGATGAGGGGAATCCGATTCCCGTGATAGTCACCCCGACGTCTGCCGGAGATATGCCTCCCGAGTTGGCGGCGCAGTTAGCAGCATGGTTGGGGGACAGTAATGGGGGCGCCATGGCTACCGAAGCGCAAGCACTCATAAAGCAGTTGCGCGAGAAACGTGATACAGCCAAGGTGCCCGCGCCGGATGCGGCGATAGACAAGCCACGAGGGACGGAAGCAGCGTCCGGTGCAGGTAAGCGGCCATTGCCGATTGCAAGGGATGAGTCAACACCCTCTCGTAGAGAAAGATTGGGGCAACATGTTCCTTTGCAAATAAAGGAAAAGATTTGGGCGGGGGAATACGTTAACATTTTCTCCCTGCTCGTTGATCACTATGAGGTCGAAACTGTTAAGGGTCAAAAGGATCTGATGCATCCGAGTGTTTGGCGCGCAAAAATGGCCGCCTTTAAAGTGAATGAAAATATTGGTAACTGGGGTAATGCTTGGGGAATTTTCACGGCAATTTTGGGGGAACGTAGGCCTGATTTGCTCCCTGAATTTCCAGTATATCAGTCACGAATTATGGGGTACTCGACATCACACCAAGGTAACCAATGGTTCTGTTACGACAACCTTTTCAGGAAAGCGATGGAGCATAACAAAAGTTTAACCTGGGACTGTTACGATTCTTTAACATGGAATAAGATGAAAGAGTCGGGAATGTTGAAAGTGCCATTGGTGGGGAGTGCTGTTAGTGAGTCCTCCCGCCAAAATGGGGGGACACCCTTTCGGTCGGGTACGGGTACAGACGATTACCCGAGACCCGCCGGCAATACAGGGAAGAGGGGGTTCTGTTACAATTTCAACAGAAGCAAATGTACTAGGCCCCCGGGATCTTGTAAGTTCAAACACGAATGTAGTGGTTGTGGGGCACCCCATCCTGAGTCCTCGTGCAGAGCCAAATCGGGTGAGAATGGGGGTAGAGGAGGCGCTAAACAGGTCTAATATAGTCCGAGGGGCGCCTTTACCAACCCCGATTGATACCCTGGTGATGATTCCCTGGCTCAGCGAATACCCAGATCGTACTTCTGCTGGGGTGCTACGAAACGGTTTTTCATATGGTTTCCGCATCCCGGTGGGTAACTTTCAGGGTGTCGGGACGTGCAAAAATCAACTTTCCGTCTTGCAGCATACTACTGTAGTACAGGATAAGATCCGGAAAGAGGTTACCCGAGGTCGGGTTGCTGGCCCGTTTCCTGTCCCCCCGGTACCGAACTTTGTTTGTTCTCCTTTAGGGGTGGTCCCCAAGAAGGACCCGGGTGAGTTTCGATTGATTCACAATTTATCAGCCCCTCATGGCCTTTCTGTAAACGATGCAATTAATCCAGAAATGTGTTCGGTGCGGTATGCATCATTCGATGAGGCCGTAGCCATTTTGAATCGCCTGGGGCCCGGGACGCTGATGGCGAAATCAGATATCGAGTCAGCGTTCCGTTTGCTCCCGGTATACCCGGATGACCAACGTTTGTTGGGATTCATGTTTCAAGGTTTGTATTACATGGACAGGTGTATGCCAATGGGGTGCTCGATATCTTGTGCTTATTTCGAGAAATTCAGTAGTTTTCTGCAATGGGTTTACACGAAGAAAACAGGTTTTCGGAATGTGATGCATTACCTCGATGACTTTCTGTTCCTTGGGGCCGCTGGGGATGATGAATGTGCCCGGGCCTTGACTGAATTTTGTGTTTTAATGAATCAATTTGGCGTGCCGTTGGCACCAGGTAAAACTGTGGGTCCCACGACTTGCCTCGAGTTCCTCGGGATCGAGTTGGACTCTAGTGAGGGTTGTTTTCGTTTACCAGCTTCCAAAGTATCGAAATTCAAGACAGCCCTACAAATGTGTATCACTGCATCTAAAGTTACGCTGCATCAACTGCAGCAATTGGTGGGGAAGTTGAATTTTGCCTTAAGGGTGATCCCGATGGCCCGCCCCTTCTCCCGTTCGATTGCACAGGCGATGGTCGGCCTAAAGGAGGGTCACCATCGCACGAGGTTATCGGCCGAGGTCCGCCAAGACATGCGTATTTGGTTAGCATTTTTGGCGGATTTCAATGGTCGAGTCGTCTGGAACAAACCGGCCTTGTCCTCTGAAGAGCTTGGTCTATGGACGGATTCAGCGGGAAGCATGGGTTTCGGCGCCATCTTCGGCACAAAATGGTCGGCACAAAAGTGGCCAACATGGTGGCACGATGAGGGGCTGACGAGTAATATTGCTTTCCTTGAGCTGTTTCCTATTTTGGTGGCCCTCAGATCCTGGCCCGATGGATTCAGAAATCATTCTGTCATATTTTGGTCTGACAATATGACCGTTGTAGAATGCATTAATAGTCAGGCAGCACGTTGTAAAATGATTTTGAGGCTGCTTAAAGAAATTGTCTTACTGTGTATGCAACTGAACGTGGTATTCAGAGCTAAACATGTCCCGGGGGTGATGAATCAGGCTGCTGATGCACTGTCTCGTTTTCAAATGCAGGCTTTCTCGGGTTTCCTTCCCTCAGCGGACCCCGAGCCAGCACCCTTTCCCGAAGCTCTCTGGTCTCTCGGTGCCCCGAACTTCGTTACCTCGTGGGAGAGAGTCTAGCACCAAGGACGAGGAAGGCATACGAAGGGGCGTTTCGGGCTTATTTGGCCTTTTTGGGGACTGAGAGAGGGGGACTTTGGGGGCATGAGGATTGGGTAGTACATTTTCTGATGTCCTTGCGTAGGGCTGGGAAGTCGGTGGCTACAGCCCAGAGGCATCGTGCTGCCATCTCCTTTGTTGCCAGGGCTCATAATATCCAGGACCCGACAGCGTCTTTTGCTGTACAGAAAGCGCTGCGTGGGTGGCAACGCCTTGAGGGTCGCAGAGTAGATGAGAGGCGCCCGATAGGTCTGGATAGGTTGTCCCAGTTGCTGGCCACACTCCCCGACATATGCTCGTCTCAGTTCGAGGCCTGTTTGTTCCGAGCCGCTTTTTCGCTTGCATTTCACGGGGCTATGAGGATAAGTGAGCTGGTGGCAAGGAGCAAGCGGGATGTGGCGGGGGGTTTGTGCCGGCAACACGTTCAGATCAGGGGTGAGACTATGACGGTATCCTTTGTCAAGTCAAAAACCGATCAAAGTGGGGTGGGAGACTGCATAGTCATTCGCAGGATTCCAGGGTCCTCCATGTGTCCGGTGAGGTGTTTAGAGGATTACCTAGCACAAAGGGTGGCATCATGGGGGGGGACAATGTTGAGACACGCGGACGCCACCCCACTGACAAAGTTTCAGTTTCAGCGGGTGCTCGCGATGTCAATTACCGCAGCAGGCTTGGACCCGGGTGAGTTTGGGACCCACTCCTTTCGGATAGGGGCTGCCACTGAAGCTGCAGCCAGGGGTCTTAATGTGGAACAAGTAAAACGAGTGGGGCGTTGGTCCTCCAGTTGTTATAAGAGGTATGTGCGGTTGCACATGTTGTGAAGCTGTAATAATGTACTCACGCTTCTTGTCTTTTGTTTGGTTTTCAGTTACGCAAGCCTTCGAGGCGGGGCGGACTATGCAGTCGACCCAACACCGGGCCAGCGGTCAGACATCACCGGCTGTGAGAAAGGAGGTGTGGGTCGTGGGCCACTCATACGTGAGGCGTGCCGCAGACGTATTCAAAGCAGGTGACATGATTCACGTAGCTGGGGAATACGGGTACAGGATGTCCTTCTACGGAAGGGGCGGTCTCTGTATTGACCAGTTTCAAGCTTACTTTGAGGGTTTGTTAGGGCGGATGAGGTCACCGCCGTCTATAGTCATAGTACATTTAGGGGGCAATGATTTGGTCACCACCGGTAGACGACTTCTCCTGGAGGCAATGCTTTCCACCGTAAGTTGGTTGGCGAGGAAAGTTCCGGGGTGCATAATTGCGTGGTCTCATATGATCCCACGAAAAGTGTGGCGGGGGGCTATTTCGATCCCTGCTTTGAACCATTCTGTTAGGAAACTTAATAACAAAATGAGTAGGTTGTTCCGTTCCAGGACATTGCATTCTATCTCGCACGGTTGTATTAATGATGACAGTATGTATATGGGGGATGGTGTGCATTTGTCTCGGGTGGGAAATGAGTTACTCATAGGAGACTTCTTAGCATGGTTAAAAACGTTGGAGCATGACCTTTAGCTAGGAGTTTTGGTGGGGGGCCCGGATAGCCGGTCAACTATCCGGGCCTGTGGCGGTAAGGTCATGATCGGTGAGCACTGATTAGTAGATCCCTATGAGTGGGCGTCACCCAACACGGATGGGAGCGCTCGGGAGAGGTGGCCATTGGCCCCTCAATGGGGAGGCGGTCCCTTCTAAGGATGGGTCGCCGGAAGTAAAGGAAAGGCGGTCAAGGCCCCTTCCTTTGTAGGAGGGGTTACAGCCCCCTCCTGGGGAATTTCCCGGGGCCAGTGACATCTGCGACGGCAGATGCGGTAAGTTGTGTGGGGTTGGGATAAGGGCCACGATACCTTATAGATACCTCACACGAGTATTCGAACGACCTTTAACTGGCGTCGAGTTTTAGGTGCCCCCGTCAAGTCAAGGGAAATTGGTAGTAGTTGCACTTGAGGTACGCCTCCGTGCTGTCGCCCATCCCAAGTGGGAGGGGTAAGTCCGGTTAGGGATCTTGACACCGGTTATGACCTTGCCGTTGGCCCTTAAACGTTAGGTTGTACAATTTCAATATGTCAAGAAATGTTTTGTAGGTTGCTAGTTCGGCTAGGAGAACCTCTGTATTAGAGAATCTGTTAAGGTTAGCCAAACATCGCAATATGGTAATGAAATTGTACATAACATGAAACGTTTAATGTTTTAATTTTGTTTTAATAAATACGGCCGGGATGGTCACTCCATCCCACTTCCAAAAACTTCAAGAACTGTTTCCGGTTTCACTCCTTTTGGGGATTGTGTTGAGAGGGGGTGGCGGGTATCTCGGCTATATGGAAAGGGGCGACCGAATCGGTCCCCCCGAACTTATGGCCGAGTGCCTCGATCCCCCCGGGAAGCCGTTTTGGGCGGGAGGCGCGTCTCAGCTGGTATGCCCGAAGCGGCGTAGCTGGGGCGCGCTCGTTCCCGCCCTAGAATGGGCTGGCCTAGACACCGACGCAGCCAGCCACGCCCTCAGGGGCAGGCAGGGGCGGGTATACGCCCGCCCTGAAGACGGATAAAAAGGGACGCAAGACCAGAAGACATCCTCTTGTTCTTGTGCTCTGAAGCTGCACCTCCTCGCTGCACGTGAGCTCGGGACAGAACGAAGAGCCAATTTTGACCCACCCACCAGCCCCTGAAGACAGCCAGTTGTGTGTAATAAAGTTGATTAATTTTGTTTCATTTTCGTTTTCAGGTTGTAGTGCCATGTTGATTTTGAGTTAATAAAGAATGTTCGTTTTGAGTATGTTTGCCATTAAAGATATTCAGTTAGTGTCGAATTTTGATGTATGCTCTTTCGGTCATAGTGGCCAATGTATTTTTAGGTTAATTTGCACTGTCGTATTTATTTTGGTAGGCGGTAAGGTCATGATCGGTGAGCACTAATTAGTAGATCCCTATGAGTGGGCGTCACCCAACACGGATGGGAGCGCTCGGGAGAGGTGGCCATTGGCCCCTCAATGGGGAGGCGGTCCCTTCTAAGGATGGGTCGCCGGAAGTAAAGGAAAGGCGGTCAAGGCCCCTTCCTTTGTAGGAGGGGTTACAGCCCCCTCCTGGGGAATTTCCCGGGGCCAGTGACATCTGCGACGGCAGATGCGGTAAGTTGTGTGGGGTTGGGATAAGGGCCACGATACCTTATAGATACCTCACACGAGTATTCGAACGACCTTTAACTGGCGTCGAGTTTTAGGTGCCCCCGTCAAGTCAAGGGAAATTGGTAGTAGTTGCACTTGAGGTACGCCTCCGTGCTGTCGCCCATCCCAAGTGGGAGGGGTAAGTCCGGTTAGGGATCTTGACACCGGTTATGACCTTGCCGTTGGCCCTTAAACGTTAGGTTGTACAATTTCAATATGTCAAGAAATGTTTTGTAGGTTGCTAGTTCGGCTAGGAGAACCTCTGTATTAGAGAATCTGTTAAGGTTAGCCAAACATCGCAATATGGTAATGAAATTGTACATAACATGAAACGTTTAATGTTTTAATTTTGTTTTAATAAATACGGCCGGGATGGTCACTCCATCCCACTTCCAAAAACTTCAAGAACTGTTTCCGGTTTCACTCCTTTTGGGGATTGTGTTGAGAGGGGGTGGCGGGTATCTCGGCTATAGTACCTTGAGCCTCAGCGAAGTCTCAGGGTGCAGCCAAGTAATCCATCATGTCTATCCCGCAGTTGAGGTGATGTTGTGATTTTCTTCATGCAATGATGGCGATGCGCTGGGACCAAAGACAAAGCACCTGCTTCTGAGATGCATTGGTTTTGAGTGTGATGCACTGCAGTCGAGGTGATGCGCTAGTTTCAAGTGCAATACACTGGTTCTGTTGCTGCAACATCATTAATGTGTCGATTTTGGCTCACGCTGCAGAGGATGCACTGGGTCCACTTCCAATTGACCAAGCAGAGGAGCAGGGGGTACGACTTTGAGTAGTGTCTGATTTGGTGGGGGTAGACCCCAGTACTTATACCCAGTTGTGTATTTGAAGTGAAGATGACTTCAAAGAGGGGCTTTGAAGTGCACATAGTTTCTCCCTCCAAGCTCCAATTTCAGAATCACTACAGGGGGGTATGTAGCCCTTTGTGTGTAACAGGACACTGCCTATTCAGGTGTGTTAGCTCCTCTCTCCCATCCTGTGCAGGATGACCCATCAGGATATGGTTGGCCACTGAGTCAGACTTAAACTTCCTTTGTGTGTGTCTGTCCATAGGGAATGAACACAGTCTAGATGTCACCCACCTCACTCAGATGTTTATTGGAGGCATGCTGCAGGCACAAAGAGCTAAGAGCAGAGAAATGCCATATTTCTAAAAGTAATATAAGAAAGGGAGTTGGGCCCTTGACAGCAAACTAAATGGGTCTCCTTAAACTATTTAATCAAACAAAGTATCTAGTTGCCTGGATTGGTTTACAGACTCAAAATAAAAGGACCAATACTCTCATTTTCAGTAGACTTTGTGATTTATTTCACATTTCTTCTATATTGACTCCAAGACTTTTAGTACATCTTAACACATGCAATTCTGAGGTGCAAAGTTTTTTTGAAAAAAGGGTTCAAATATACACTTCAAACACGTTTAACAATACAACGATATGCAAACATATGATAACACAGGCGGTAACGATTTTTCGTTCAAGTAAGGTTGACCTTTCTTAGACCGGTCCTTAATTTAGAAAAAAACAACACCCAGCGGAATTAACAGTTCCTCTTTTTCCTTTTGCTACATTGGTTGGTAAAGGTATGGCTTGTCAATTCGTAGTATTCAGAATGCTTTTCTTTTCTTTTTGGCAAGCGGTGTGATTATTCACTTCCGTGCGGGCATGCTTTCATGGTGCAGTGTAGTTCAGCATGATTTGTCTCCTTTAGTCTTCGTTACTGGTCTGGCCCAGAATAATCATACCGCTCCACAAAAAGAAAAGAAAAGCAATATGAATACTCCGAAATGACAAGACATACCGTCACCAACCAGGTACAGAAGGCATGTAAACCTGTGACCTGGCTCCAAGTTTAGCTGAATAGAAACTGCCACTGCTATTTGATTTAGCATGAGGAGAAATAGAGAACCAATCAAGTCCCGGTCCTGAGGAGAAAACTTAAAATCACAGAGGGTTTGAAACGCGTTGGCCTAGCCTCTGGGGGAATAATATAAGCAGCAAACCAACATTGTTTGGGAGATATCGGCAGAAAACCAACTCCTCTAGTTTAAACATTCGGAGTTAGCGACCCCCAGTAGCCTACACTGGCAGAACACATTGTGCTAAAAACAGGAACTGTTAATTCCACTGGGTGTTAATATTTCTAAATTAAATACTGGTCTAAGAACTGTCAATCTCACTGTTTTTTTTAAATGAATGAAAATACTTTATTGTCTTTATCATTACATCTTTGCATATTGTTGTATTGTTAAGCATGTTTGAAGGGTATAGTTGCACCCCTTTTCAAAAAAAGTTTGCCCTGCAAAAAGACATGTGTTAAGATGTACTAAAAGTCTTGGAGTGAATATAAAACACATGTGAAATAATTCACAAGGGCTAATGAAAATGAGATTATTGATTCTTAGTAAGTACAACAAATCCAGGTAACTAGATACTTTGTTTGATTACACATCTTTCTAAAAGTGGAATTTCTAAAGTAGTAATGATGAATTCAACATTGCCAGCAAAGTGGATCTATCATTACCACTCAAATTAAATGAAACATGAAAAATCTACTCCTTCTCAATCAGGAATTATAGCCTAAAGTGCAGTAAGAAATTCCCAATATTCTCCTATGAGAGGGGTAGGCCGCACAGTAGTGATAAACAAATGATTGTGTTGTTCACTACAAAAACATGTAAAACTTAAAAGTACATGTCCTAACTACGGGTAGCTAGGACCCACCTCAAGGGTGACGTATATGTAATAAAAGGAGAGTTTAAGGCACTGTAAGGGGTTTTAAATACCAAGTAAAGTGCAGACACAGGCTCAGAAGTGGCAGGCCTAAGACATGTTTAAAGTGCTACTTATGTGGGTGGCACAATCAGTGCTGAAGGCCCACTAGTAGCATTTAATCTAATGGCCCTGGGCACAAGCAGTGCACTCTATTAGGGACATATAGGTAAGTTATATATTTCAATTGTGGATAAGTCAATCAAATCATGTTTATGGCGAGAGAAGAAATGCACTTTAGCACTGGAAGGCAGAGGTAAAGTACACAGAACCCTAATGCCAACAAACAAAATTCAGCAAAATTTGAGGCAGGCAGGACAAGTGTTTGGGGGAAGACCACCCTACAGCAGACAGGTCTAACAATAACATGTTGTTCCTGCTGGAAGGTTGTAGTATTATTACAATTATGTTGACCCCTTAGTAGTTGTCCATATGAAATGCTTCACTTGAGGTGATCAGGATGAATTCTAAGGATATGTAAAACACTGTTTCCTGCTATGTGTTTGTGATGCTGTTTGGACACTAACTTCTGTTCATTTACCATTATCTTAACATCCCGAAACAGAAATCCTATTTCACATCAATTCCATGCGAAATTTAGATTCAGCTTGTTTCCATTAAGTTTGTCAAGGAAAGCTGGGCTACTGAGCTTGATCTTCCAAGCTATTCCAGGATGATAAAAAGTTCATCAACATATCTTAACCCTAAAGTCATATGCTCCATTTCTTCGGTAAGTTGTGGTGACATGAAAACATGCTCCTCCCACCAGTCAATCAGCAAATTTGCATAGGTGGCAGCAAAGCAGGTGGCCATTGCTGTTAGTGTATTTGTTTATCCATTTTGTCAATAATCAGAAAAAAATTATTATTGAAACAAAAAGCAATCATTTCAGTTACCATACCAGTAGGAGAGAAATAGCATAGGGGTCTCACCCTTTGGAGGTGTTTACAGGCTTCTATCCCCTCCTTGTGCTTATTACTAGTGAACAGGGATGTGAAATCCAGTGTCATGAAATGTGATATCCAGTGTCATGAGATAGTGTTCCTTTTCCAATATTATCCCCTTGATGTTTGTTAGAATAATCCCTGCTATCCTTGACAAAGAAGAGAGAGGTCATTACAAAATGTCTCAGGAAATGGTTGATATGATTAAATGTGTTTTCCAAAAGGCTACATCTGGATGTCACTATGGGTCACCCTGGAGGTCCCTGTGCATCTTTGTAAATTTTGAGTAAGTGATATAATACTGGGTTGTGGGGATAATCACATTTAAGATGTTGAATGTTTTCTTTCTCAACAAAACATTGGTCACTTCACTCTCTCAACCTCTCGCAAAACCTCTCAAACTTGTGATATATTCCCTGAGTTCAATTACACAGTGGCATTCAACATCTTCCAACTGTCAATGGGTTTTGTTGTGTGACTACATAGACCCAGGGCCCTGAACACCACCATTTTACATGTTCACGTTTAAAGTTAACATACTTTTTGAATCAATACATTTAACACGCATTCGCTTGCACACCCATATGGGATAATATTCTCAGAAATCGGTTTGCTTACACTTACACTTCTTTGTAGGCATATTATCAGGCCCTTGAAAATTCTGTACAAAGACTGAGTTCAGTGCATAAAATGTTGTTTGTTGTTGTCTGTTTGGTGACAGCTCTGCGTGAGGAGAATAAACACTAACAGCAAGACTGTAACTCTGGCATACAGAGTATGGGTGAAGATTGTTATAAAAACTCTCCCAGCTCTTTGTTTGAGAGAGGAACATTTAGCTGGCACTGTCGAGGTCACCCCATGCTGGAATTTCTGCACAGATGAATCCCTTAATAATCCTGGAAAGGGCGGGTGCCTCCTCTATGGCAGAGAAGGGCTCCCAGATGACACACACATTCAGGTAATCAAGATTTTGAATACCCTGGGGTATTCTGGTAGATCTGCACACCCTAAGTATATTAGGATAGGAAATGCTAGTTAGGAGTATGGATGCAGTTAGATGTATTCATATAATCAGTGAAACAGCACAATGGTTGAACTGTTTATTTTCTTTACCATTCATGTAATGCTGATTACTAGGTTTTGTTTCCTTCTATTAATTATTGCTTAGAATGTGCTGACTTTGGATTTATGGTTCATTCAGATCCCTTACCTTATGTAAGGTCATGTACCCTAACACAATGAAACTTGCTATGATTGTTATATTAAATAATAATTTAGATAGTTTTTTGGTATGCTTCATCAGAATATTATTTCTAGTTTGCCCCTGCATCTCTGACAAGCATTGCCTTCACATTAAACACATAGAGCATATTACAGCTTAGGTAGAAAGGTTCTCATGAGAACTTTCACTCACGTATCAAAGTCCTAAAACAAATTCTAACATTACAGCATTTGAATGTTTACTGGAAGAACCGGGAGAAGAGACAGTTGATGGAAGAGCTGACGCCTAATAGAGTTTTTATAAAATATTGTATGATATTATTATAATGAGTGTTCCTAGCTAATTGAGACGAGACACTGTGCGTGGTTCCCAATCCAGACCTATCTACCCTGCCTTGTGACTCTCCTCCTTGAGAGTTGAACTTTTGCTTTCTTACCAAAAGCTACTTCTAAAGGTGACTTATTTCATTTTTACCTAATGGCCTTTTTCTTATCAGTGCTACTGCAGAGATGACTCTATGATTGACAGTTGCTACTGCAGCTGTCGGGAACTCGGCTGAGCTTCCTGATTGACTCTGTAAGAAAAGTTCCTCTTTTAACTCCTTTCAGATAAAGGACTCTTCATGGGTTCTACTTAGAATAGGTTATGTCCCTTAGTTAGTTTAGTGATGTTTTCCTGTATGGAACACTGTGTATTGATTTATGCTGTCACTAAACGTGGGGACACACTAGTGAATGTAACCTTGCGCTTTATAAGCTTGCTTATTATTCTTATTAATCAATCTTTTACTTATATTTCTGTGAACCGACTAATCTGAATAAAGATGACAAAACTATACTAATCTTTTAAAATAAATAAAGGTGTTGAAACCTTCAACAACCTCTCATCCTTGACGGAACATTTAAAATTCTACTGTTGATTCACAAGCGGTAGCAAAAGTCCATTGACCTTTTCAAGAGGCATTAGGATTTCCTGAGGACAAATTATGTAAGTTGGGTGTTTGATCTAAACCATACTTGGCTTATTCTCAGGCTGCCACACTATCATGTTTCAAACGGTAGAAAATGTCACTTTAAATATCAGAAAAACATTTGAGTAGATATCTAAAATGTGTATTAGACTTCTAATGGGCCTTAGTTCATTGGTCCTGCCCAAAATGCCCCATATCAATGTTTCTTACAAAAGATGCAGCATGGAGACAGGGACTTACCTCAATCATGCAGCTTGTTGGCTTTGGATCCTCTGACTCGACTCCTGCTGCATCTTGTTCGATTGCTGGCCTGTCTGGCACCAGCTCCTACAGTTGCAAGATAGCTCCCCTCTCCATATGGTATATCATCAGTGTACAGACTTCACCATCTTAAATCTCCCCCTAGTTGGCGAAGGAGGATGGAAGTAATGGGCCAGGCAGGGCTTCTGTGACCACATTCAATGTGATTTAGCAGTTTCCACATTGGTGTCACTGGACCTTAGCGGGGGTAGAGCACAATGTAAGGTGTGGAAATACAGTAGTTTCATTTTCTCCAATGCCACTTACAAGGAGCAGAAAGCAGAATGAATGTGTTCCAGGTGTCTAAGCACATGTTTATAGCTTTAAAACAAAAGCACACAGCTTGCAGATGCCTTTCGACTGTAAACATCCTTGCTCACAGACAAACAAGTGCCCCTATTTGTGATAACCATTTAAATGCAAGTGACTCAGGTCTAGTGAATTAGCACACCAGGTACCATTTTGGAAAGGTAACCCTCTCCAGTATGTCATCCCAACTTGGCAGTGGTCTTGTTGTATTTTGTACTTCTTCTTTGGTGTATTTGCACTAAATCATGATAATTGCATCCCATTTCCATTAAAAAAATGTAAACTTTATTTCAGTACTCTTATCATTAAATGTAATGAATGATAGATACAACATGTGCAGTCACATGAAGTGTGGAATGGGTGAGCAAATTATAGTTAGTTCACTAAACTATAACTTGCCAATTTCAGTGGTTGTCAGATTTGAAACATTAGCTCTGTTCTCATCGCAATCCCTACTATGAAGTCACGTATACGTTTGGTTTTTCAAGGAAATTCTGAGTTTTTTCAATGTAAGCTAAGATGCTATTACTATACAGAATTATAATGTAACTTCAACCTTTTGCTTTTTCAATGAATATATGTGCTTTCTTTTTATTTGGGCACATCTCCTTGAAGATACTGTGTGAAAGAGAGAGAGAGAAGAAGAAAGAAAATATTAGAGTAAGATCCAGCATACACTACCTAAACACAGATCTATAATGAATGGGCGTATTAGGGATTTGATGGCATGGTAGTAAATCAAGAGCTAGAAAATCATAGAAATATTTTTGTTGTCAGTGGTGTGATGTGTTGGGGTCAAATACCCCTATTTACCCCTTAATAGAGAGACATGGTTGACTCCTCTTTCATTTAGAAATGTTTTGAGATGCTTTATGTCCAGTTAAAACATTTGATAGCTGGTGAGGAAGGTCTCTCATGTAGTTAGTCATCTCTGAGCTAGGGGGAATAGCCTTTACATCGCGACTCAAACCACGCTGAGCGTTGTTGGAGTGATGTTGGATTTTAAGTCCAGCAATTTCCCTACTGTTGCATAGACTGGAGTTGGAATAGTAAATTTTGTTATTCCAAAGTCCAGCGCTTTCCCTAAGGCAAGTTCTTGCAACGACTTGCGTGGTAAAGTAATGCAATGTAAAGACACATTCATGGTTCGGACCACGTTGTTAAGGCAGGCTTGGTAAATGTCTGCTTGTTCCTATATACAACCCTGAGCTAGTAGTAGACCGCTCTGCCGTTTTATGAGGCACAGGGATTACATTCTGTTCACCTTTAGCCTGTAGCCTGTAGTAAGTGTGGCAGCCTGGTAAGGAAAAATTGAGAACTCCTTGAACCCCGTTTGAAGCACAGGGCTCCCAACACAGCAGCATCGTGGGGTACCTCAGTAATCGGTAGGTTTACTTTCCCTTGGTTGTGCAAACACATCCATCATAATGGCAATTCATCACCATTTGGATGCTCATAAATGGGACTGGCAAGGAAATCCTCTGTATTTCCATTTTGCTTGTGAGTCCTTCCTGACAGCACAGTGTGGGCAATTAAATGGATTTCCGGGTCCCTGGAACTCAGAGGTGCATACAAAGTTGTCCACAAGTTCTTAAGTCTGCCAGTTTTTAATGAGTGCCAATCAAGTGGAACAGAAATATCAGCATGGCCGTGCTTTCACCACTGTTCAGATGTGACCCAACACAATGCCAGATCCCCACTGCATGCTTGGGAGCCCCTCTTATTAAATCAGCCTAAATCGGACATCAGATTTGATGGGAAACTGCATGGCAATGTTAGACTGCGGTTTATGTGATGTCTCCCAGATGAGTGAAGGGCTTCTTGTAGATGTCTTTATTCTGCACAATCAAATTATTGATTTAATATCTTTCATGGATAAAGGATTGAATATCTTTCATGTATAAAGAGGATGAGTATCATGATTTGATTTCTTTCCTCGTCAAAGATGATCAGATTCTTAATTTGGTAGCTTTCCAGGATGAAGAGTTGGTGAAAAGCTTGGAGAACTGAATATATGTGTGTGACGAGAGCAATATATTGGCGAGGGCAATATATTGGCGATACCCGTAGAATGAGTCAACCCCAAAAAAGACAAGCCAATCAGGCAATGCTGTTTAACATGTGCTAACAGACAAGATACAGATTTGATGTGGACAATGTTGAAACAATTCACTTGTTTAATTAATGTATATTTTTAAATTCTGTCTGCAAAATTAACTTTTCCCTTTGTTAATGTTGGTTGACTATTGTTTCTGTAACCATTTAGTTGAGTAAATTAGCAGTTGATTTTGCTTTCCTTCCTCTGGACTGGGTAAAAGAATAAGCTAGTGCGTCCTTTTCACTGTTGTAAGTGAGCCTCTCATATCGACATAAGGGAACGTCACTCATTTTGCTTGAAGGAAACTCTTACCCTGGAAGAAAGAGTACTATGGACGGGAAACCGATATCGACAAAACTGATATCTTCCACACAGCACCTATGTGCAAGAAAAGTTTCCTGTGCCGAAGCAGAATATTCAAAAATACATTTTCATACATGGCCTGAAAGTGGAAGATGTTAAAACTATTTCCATGCTTCAATGTTTGAATAATGATGAGAAATGAGAGAATAGTTGTGGTGCAGCATAGTCAATAGTGCAGACGAAACTCATGCAGAGTGGTGGTACTTGTAGAAAAGAAACAGTGTCTACGCATTAAGTCAAAGGTACACTGCAGGAGTCACACTCTGAGCTCATTTACCACCACACCAAATCATAGATCTCCCAGTAAGTCCCTTATTTCAAACATATAGTATTCAGAAAAGGGGGTGGTGATGAACAGAGTGTCTGAATTAAGCAGACCACTCTTACCCAGTCCAAAGATCAGGGCTTGATCCATCACTGTTTTTTAGCTCACTGCACCATCCCAGCTCAGAACTTGGCTATATGCAAATTAGTCTGACCCTGGCCCAGTGCATCATGGGAACAGGGCAGACCAAACTACCAAGCAAATTCTTATACTGGGAAGGAAACAAGCTACCGGGGACCGGTTTCTGGCATTTCAGCCGTCTTCGGCCCGGCTTGCTTGAATCCTGATGGTGCAATGAGCAAGGGACTCACATCTGAGTATACCCTTCCACGCTTATGGTGGACAAAAATGATTCAGAAAAGGGGGTGGTGATGAACAGAGGGTCTGAATTAAGCAGACCATTCTTACCCAGTCCAAAGATCAGGGCTTGATCCATCACCGTTTTTTAGCTCACTGCACCATCCCAGCTCAGAACTTGGCTATATGCAAATTAGTCTGACCCTGGCGCAGTGCATCATGGGAACAGGGCAGACCAAACTACCAAGCCAATTCTTATACTGGGAAGGAAACAAGCTACCGGGGACCGGTTTCTGGCATTTCAGCCGTCTTCGGCCCGGCTTGCTTGAATCCTGATGGTGGACTGGGTAAGAGTGGTCTGCTTAATTCAGACACTCTGTTCATCACCACCCCCTTTTCTGAATCGTTTTTGGCCACTATAGGTGTGGCAGGAAATACTCAGACATGAGTCCCTTTCTCACTGCACCAACAGGATTCAAGCAAGCCGGGCCAAAGATGGTTGAACTGCCAGAAACCGGTCCCCGGTAGCTTGTCTCCTTTCTGGTGAAGAATTGGCTTGGTAGTTTAGTCTGCCCTGTTCCCATGATGCACTGGGCCAGGGACAGACTGATTTGCATATAGCCAGGTTCTGAGCTGGGATGGTGCAGTGAGATAAATAACGGTGATGGATCAAGCCCTGATCTTTGGACTGGGTAAGAGTGGTCTGCTTAATTCAGACACTCTGTTCATCACCACCCCCTTTTCTGAATCGATTTTGGCCACTATAGGTGTGGCAGGGTATACTCAGACATGAGTCCCTTTCTCACTGCACCATCAGGATTCAAGCAAGCCGGGCCGAAGACGGCTGAAATGCCAGAAACCGGTCCCCGGTAGCTTGTCTCCTTTCTGGTGAAGAATTGGCTTGGTAGTTTAGTCTGCCCTGTTCCCATGATATACTGGGCCAGGGACAGACTGATTTGCATATAGCCAGGTTCTGAGCTGGGATGGTGCAGTGAGATAAATAACGGTGATGGATCAAGCCCTGATCTTTGGACTGGGTAAGAGTGGTCTGCTTAATTCAGACACTCTGTTCATCACCACCCCCTTTTCTGAATCGTTTTTGGCCACTATAGGTGTGGCAGGGTATACTCAGACATGAGTCCCTTTCTCACTGCACCATCAGGATTCAAGCAAGCCGGGCTGAAGACGGCTGAAATGCCAGAAACCGGTCCCTGGTAGCTTGTCTCCTTTCTGGTGAAGAATTGGCTTGGTAGTTTAGTCTGCCCTGTTCCCATGATGCACTGGGCCAGGGACAGACTGATTTGCATATAGCCAGGTTCTGAGCTGGGATGGTGCAGTGAGATAAATAACGGTGATGGATCAAGCCCTGATCTTTGGACTGGGTAAGAGTGGTCTGCTTAATTCAGACACTCTGTTCATCACCACCCCCTTTTCTGAATCGTTTTTGGCCACTATAGGTGTGGCAGGGTATACTCAGACATGAGTCCTTTCTCACTGAACCATCAGGATTCAAGCAAGCCGGGCCGAAGACGGCTGAAATGCCAGAAACCGGTCCCCGGTAGCTTGTCTCCTTTCTGGTGAAGAATTGGCTTGGTAGTTTAGTCTGCCCTGTTCCCATGATGCACTGGGCCAGGGACAGACTGATTTGTATATAGCCAGGTTCTGAGCTGGGATGGTGCAGTGAGATAAATAACGGTGATGGATAAAGCCCTGATCTTTGGACTGGGTAAGAGTGGTCTGCTTAATTCAGACACTCTGTTCATCACCACCCCCTTTTCTGAATCGCTTTTGGCCACTATAGGTGCGGAAGGGTATACTCAGACATGAGTCCCTTTCTCACTGCACCATCAGGATTCAAGCAAGCCGGGCCGAAGACTGCTGAAATGCCAGAAACCGGTCCCCGGTAGCTTGTCTCCTTTCTGGTGAAGAATGGGCTTGGTAGTTTAGTCTGCCCTGTTCCCATGATGCACTGGGCCAGGGACAGACTGATTTGCATATAGCCAGGTTCTGAGCTGGGATGGTGCAGTGAGATAAATAACGGTGATGGATCATGCCCTGATCTTTGGACTGGGTAAGAGTGGTCTGCACTCTGTTCATCACCACCCCCTTTTCTGAATCGTTTTTGGCCACTATAGGTGTGGCAGGGTATACTCAGACATGAGTCCCTTTCTCACTGCACCATCAGGATTCAAGCAAGCGGGGCCGAAGAGGGCTGAAATGCCAGAAACTGGTCCCCGGTAGCTTGTCTCCTTTCTGGTGAAGAATTGCCTTGGTAGTTTAGTCTGCCCTGTTCCCATGATGCACTGGGCCAGGGACAGACTGATTTGCATATAGCCAGGTTCTGAGCTGGGATGGTGCTGTGAGATAAATCACGGTGATGGATAAAGCCCTGATCTTTGGACTGGGTAACAGTGGTCTGCTTAATTCAGACACTCTGTTCCTCACCACCCCCTTTTCTGAATCGCTTTTGGCCACTATAGGTGCGGAAGGGTATACTCAGACATGAGTCCCTTTCTCACTGCACCATCAGGATTCAAGCAAGCCGGGCCGAAGACTGCTGAAATGCCAAAAACCGGTCCCCGGTAGCTTGTCTCCTTTCTGGTGAAGAATGGGCTTGGTAGTTTAGTCTGCCCTGTTCCCATGATGCACTGGGCCAGGGACAGACTGATTTGCATATAGCCAGGTTCTGAGCTGGGATGGTGCAGTGAGATAAATAACGGTGATGGATCATGCCCTGATCTTTGGACTGGGTAAGAGTGGTCTGCACTCTGTTCCTCACCACCCCCTTTTCTGAATCGTTTTTGGCCACTATAGGTGTGGCAGGGTATACTCAGACATGAGTCCCTTTCTCACTGCACCATCAGGATTCAAGCAAGGCGGGCCGAAGACGGCTGAAATGCCAGAAACCGGTCCCCGGTAGCTTGTCTCCTTTCTGGTGAAGAATTGGCTTGGTAGTTTAGTCTGCCCTGTTCCCATGATGCACTGGGCCAGGGACAGACTGATTTGCATATAGCCAGGTTCTGAGCTGGGATGGTGCAGTGAGATAAATAACGGTGATGGATCAAGCCCTGATCTTTGGACTTGGTAAGAGTGGTCTGCTTAATTCAGACACTCTGTTCATCACCACCCCCTTTTCTGAATCGTTTTTGGCCACTATGGGTGTGGCAGGGTATACTCAGACATGAGTCCCTTTCTCACTGCACCATCAGGATTCAAGCAAGCCGGGCTGAAGACGGCTGAAATGCCAGAAACCGGTCCCCGGTAGCTTGTCTCCTTTCTGGTGAAGAATTGGCTTGGTAGTTTAGTCTGCCCTGTTCCCATGATGCACTGGGCCAGGGACAGACTGATTTGCATATAGCCAGGTTCTGAGCTGGGATGGTGCAGTGAGATAAATAACGGTGATGGATCAAGCCCTGATCTTTGGACTGGGTAAGAGTGGTCTGCTTAATTCAGACACTCTGTTCATCACCACCCCCTTTTCTGAATCGTTTTTGGCCACTATAGGTGTGGCAGGGTATACTCAGACATGAGTCCTTTCTCACTGAACCATCAGGATTCAAGCAAGCCGGGCCGAAGACGGCTGAAATGCCAGAAACCGGTCCCCGGTAGCTTGTCTCCTTTCTGGTGAAGAATTGGCTTGGTAGTTTAGTCTGCCCTGTTCCTATGATGCACTGGGCCAGGGACAGACTGATTTGTATATAGCCAGGTTCTGAGCTGGGATGGTGCAGTGAGATAAATAACGGTGATGGATAAAGCCCTGATCTTTGGACTGGGTAAGAGTGGTCTGCTTAATTCAGACACTCTGTTCATCACCACCCCCTTTTCTGAATCGCTTTTGGCCACTATAGGTGCGGAAGGGTATACTCAGACATGAGTCCCTTTCTCACTGCACCATCAGGATTCAAGCAAGCCGGGCCGAAGACTGCTGAAATGCCAGAAACCGGTCCCCGGTAGCTTGTCTCCTTTCTGGTGAAGAATGGGCTTGGTAGTTTAGTCTGCCCTGTTCCCATGATGCACTGGGCCAGGGACAGACTGATTTGCATATAGCCAGGTTCTGAGCTGGGATGGTGCAGTGATATAAATAACGGTGATGGATCATGCCCTGATCTTTGGACTGGGTAAGAGTGGTCTGCACTCTGTTCATCACCACCCCTTTTCTGAATCGTTTTTGGCCACTATAGGTGTGGCAGGGTATACTCAGACATGAGTCCCTTTCTCACTGCACCATCAGGATTCAAGCAAGCCGGGCCGAAGACGGCTGAAATGCCAGAAACTGGTCCCCGGTAGCTTGTCTCCTTTCTGGTGAAGAATTGGCTTGGTAGTTTAGTCTGCCCTGTTCCCATGATGCACTGGGCCAGGGACAGACTGATTTGCATATAGCCTGGTTCTGAGCTGGGATGGTGCAGTGAGATAAATCACGGTGATGGATCAAGCCCTGATCTTTGGACTGGGTAAGAGTGGTCTGCTTAATTCAGACACTCTGTTCATCACCACCCCCTTTTCTGAATCGTTTTTGGCCACTATAGGTGTGGCAGGGTATACTCAGACATGAGTCCCTTTCTCACTGCACCATCAGGATTCAAGCAAGCCGGGCCGAAGACGGCTGAAATGCCAGAAACCGGTCCCCGGTAGCTTGTCTCCTTTCTGGTGAAGAATTGGCTTGGTAGTTTAGTCTGCCCTGTTCCCATGATGCACTGGGTCAGGGACAGACTGATTTGCATATAGCCAGGTTCTGAGCTGGGATGGTGCAGTGAGATAAATCACGGTGATGGATCAAGCCCTGATCTTTGGACTGGGTAAGAGTGGTCTGCTTAATTCAGACACTCTGTTCATCACCACCCCCTTTTCTGAATCGTTATTGGCCACTATAGGTGTGGCAGGGTATACTCAGACATGAGTCCCTTTCTCACTGCACCATCAGGATTCAAGCAAGCCGGGCCAAAGACGGCTGAACTGCCAGAAACCGGTCCCCGGTAGCTTGTCTCCTTTCTGGTGAAGAATTGGCTTAGTAGTTTAGTCTGCCCTGCTCCCATGATGCACTGGGCCAGGGACAGACTGATTTGCATATAGCCAGGTTCTGAGCTGGGATGGTGCAGTGAGATAAATAACGGTGATAGATCAAGCCCTGATCTTTGGACTGGGTAAGAGTGGTCTGCTTAATTCAGACACTCTGTTCATCACCACCCCCTTTTCTGAATCGTTTTTGGCCACTATAGGTGTGGCAGGGTATACTCAGACATGAGTCCCTTTCTCACTGCACCATCAGGATTCAAGCAAGCCAGGGCGAAGACGGCTGAAATGCCAGAAACCGGTCCCCGGTAGCTTGTCTCCTTTCTGGTGAAGAATTGGCTTGGTAGTTTAGTCTGCCCTGTTCCCATGATGCACTGGGCCAGGGACAGACTGATTTGCATATAGCCAGGTTCTGAGCTTGGATGGTGCAGTGAGATAAATAACGGTGATGGATCAAGCCCTGAACTTTGGACTGGGTAAGAGTGGTCTGCTTAATTCAGACACTCTGTTAATCACCACCCCCTTTTCTGAATCGTTTTTGGCCACTATAGGTGTGGCAGGGTATACTCAGACATGAGTCCCTTTCTCACTGCACCATCAGGATTCAAGCAAGCCGGGCCGAAGACGGCTGAAACGCCAGAAACCGATCCCCGGTAGCTTGTCTCCTTTCTGGTGAAGAATTGGCTTGGTAGTTTAGTCTGCCCTGTTCCCATGATGCACTGGGCCAGGGACAGACTGATTTGCATATAGCCAGGTTCTGAGCTGGGATGGTGCAGTGAGATGAATAACGGTGATGGATCAAGCCCTGATCTTTGGACTGGGTAAGAGTGGTCTGCTTAATTCAGACACTCTGTTCATCACCACCCCCTTTTCTGAATCGTTTTTGGCCACTATAGGTGTGGCAGGGTATACTCAGACATGAGTCCCTTTCTCCCTGAACCATCAGGATTCAAGCAAGCCGGGCCGAAGACGGCTGAAATGCCAGAAACCGGTCCCCGGTAGCTTGTCTCCTTTCTGGTGAAGAATTGGCTTGGTAGTTTAGTCTGCCCTGTTCCCATGATGCACTGGGCCAGGGACAGACTGATTTGTATATAGCCAGGTTCTGAGCTGGATGGTGCAGTGAGATAAATAACGGTGATGGAGAAAGCCCTGATCTTTGGACTGGGTAAGAGTGGTCTGATTAATTCAGACACTCTGTTCATCACCACCCCCTTTTCTGAATCGCTTTTGGCCACTATAGGTGCGGCAGGGTATACTCAGACATGAGTCCCTTTCTCACTGCACCATCAGGATTCAAGCAAGCCGGGCCGAAGACGGCTGAAATGCCAGAAACCGGTCCCCGGTAGCTTGTCTCCTTTCTGGTGAAGAATGGGCTTGGTAGTTTAGTCTGCCCTGTTCCCATGATGCACTGGGCCAGGGACAGACTGATTTGCATATAGCCAGATTCTGAGCTGGGATGGTGCAGTGAGATAAATAACGGTGATGGATCATGCCCTGATCTTTGGACTGGGTAAGAGTGGTCTGCACTCTGTTCATCACCACCCCCTTTTCGGAATCGTTTTTGGCCACTATAGGTGTGGCAGGGTATACTCAGACATGAGTCCCTTTCTCACTGCACCATCAGGATTCAAGCAAGCCGGGCCGTAGACGGCTGAAATGCCAGAAACCGGTCCACGGTAGCTTGTCTCCTTTCTGGTGAAGAATTGGCTTGGTAGTTTAGTCTGCCCTGTTCCCATGATGCACTGGGCCAAGGACAGACTGATTTGCATATAGCCAGGTTCTGAGCTGGGATGGTGCAGTGAGATAAATAACGGTGATGGATCAAGCCCTGATCTTTGGACTGGGTAAGAGTGGTCTGCTTAATTCAGACACTCTGTTCATCACCACCCCCTTTTCTGAATCGTTTTTGGCCACTATAGGTGTGGCAGGGTATACTCAGACATGAGTCCCTTTCTCACTGCACCATCAGGATTCAAGCAAGCCGGGCTGAAGACGGCTGAAATGCCAGAAACCGGTCCCCGGTAGCTTGTCTCCTTTCTGGTGAAGAATTGGCTTGGTAGTTTAGTCTGCCCTGTTCCCATGATGCACTGGGCCAGGGACAGACTGATTTGCATATAGCCAGGTTCTGAGCTGGGATGGTGCAGTGAGATAAATAACGGTGATGGATCAAGCCCTGATCTTTGGACTGGGTAAGAGTGGTCTGCTTAATTCAGACAATCTGTTCATCACCACCCCCTTTTCTGAATCGTTTTTGGCCACTATAGGTGTGGCAGGGTATACTCAGACATGAGTCCCTTTCTCACTGCACCATCAGGATTCAAGCAAGCCGGGCCGAAGACGGCTGAAATGCCAGAAACCGGTCCCCGGTAGCTTGTCTCCTTTCTGGTGAAGAATTGGCTTGGTAGTTTAGTCTGCCCTGTTCCCATGATGCACTGGGCCAGGGACAGACTGATTTGCATATAGCCAGGTTCTGAGCTGGGATGGTGCAGTGAGATAAATCACGGTGATGGATCAAGCCCTGATCTTTGGACTGGGTAAGAGTGGTCTGCTTAATTCAGACACTCTGTTCATCACCACCCCCTTTTCTGAATCGTTATTGGCCACTATAGGTGTGGCAGGGTATACTCAGACATGAGTCCCTTTCTCACTGCACCATCAGGATTCAAGCAAGCCGGGCCAAAGACGGCTGAACTGCCAGAAACCGGTCCCCGGTAGCTTGTCTCCTTTCTGGTGAAGAATTGGCTTGGTAGTTTAGTCTGCCCTGTTCCCATGATGCACTGGGCCAGGGACAGACTGATTTGCATATAGCCAGGTACTGAGCTGGGATGGTGCAGTGAGATAAATAACGGTGATGGATCAAGCCCTGTTCTTTGGACTGGGTAAGAGTGGTCTGCTTAATTCAGACACTCTGTTCATCACCACCCCCTTTTCTGAATCGTTTTTGGCCACTATAGGTGTGGCAGGGTATACTCAGACATGAGTCCCTTTCTCACTGCAACATCAGGATTCAAGCAAGCCAGGGCGAAGACGGCTGAAATGCCAGAAACCGGACCCAGGTAGCTTGTCTCCTTTCTGGTGAAGAATTGGCTTGGTAGTTTAGTCTGCCCTGTTCCCATGATGCACTGGGCCAGGGACAGACTGATTTGCATATAGCCAGGTTCTGAGCTGGGATGGTGCAGTGATATAAATAACGGTGATGGATCATGCCCTGATCTTTGGACTGGGTAAGAGTTGTCTGCACTCTGTTCATCACCACCCCCTTTTCTGAATCGTTTTTGGCCACTAATGGTGTGGCAGGGTATACTCAGACATGAGTCCCTTTCTCACTGTACCATCAGGATTCAAGCAAGCTGGGCCGAAGACGGCTGAAATGCCAGAAACCGGTCCCCGGTAGCTTGTCTCCTTTCTGGTGAAGAATTGGCTTGGTAGTTTAGTCTGCCCTGTTCCCATGATGCACTGGGCCAGGGACAGACTGATTTGCATATAGCCAGGTTCTGAGCTGGGATGGTGCAGTGAGATAAATAACGGTGATGGATCAAGCCCAGATCTTTGGACTGGGTAAGAGTGGTCTGCTTAATTCAGACACTCTGTTCATCACCACCCCCTTTTCTGAATCGTTTTTGGCCACTATAGGTGTGGCAGGGTATACTCAGACATGAGTCCCTTTCTCACTGCACCATCAGGATTCAAGCAAGCCGGGCCGAAGACGGCTGAAATGCCAGAAACCGGTCCCCGGTAGCTTGTCTCCTTTCTGGTGAAGAATTGGCTTGGTAGTTTAGTCTGCCCTGTTCCCATGATGCACTGGGCCAGGGACAGACTGATTTGCATATAGCCAGGTTCTGAGCTGGGATGGTGCAGTGAGATAAATAACGGTGATGGATCAAGCCCTGATCTTTGGACTGGGTAAGAGTGGTCTGCTTAATTCAGACACTCTGTTCATCACAACCCCCTTTTCTGAATCGTTTTTGACCACTATAGGTGTGGCAGGGTATACTCAGACATGAGTCCCTTTCTCACTGCACCATCAGGATTCAAGCAAGCCGGGCCGAAGACGGCTGAAATGCCAGAAACCGGTCCCCGGTAGCTTGTCTCCTTTCTGGTGAAGAATTGGCTTGGTAGTTTAGTCTGCCCTGTTCCCATGATGCACTGGGCCAGGGACAGACTGATTTGCATATAGCCAGGTTCTGAGCTGGGATGGTGCAGTGAGATAAATCACGGTGATGGATCAAGCCCTGATCTTTGGACTGGGTAAGAGTGGTCTGCTTAATTCCGACACTCTGTTCATCACCACCCTCTTTTCTGAATCGTTTTTGGCCACTATAGGTGTGGCAGGGTATACTCAGACATGAGTCCCTTTCTCACTGCACCATCAGGATTCAAGCAAGCCGGGCCGAAGACGGCTGAAATGCCAGAAACTGGTCTCCGGTAGCTTGTCTCCTTTCGGTGAAGATTTGGCTTGGTAGTTTAGTCTGCCCTGTTCCCATGATGCACTGGGCCAGGGACAGACTGATTTGCATATAGCCAGGTTCTGAGCTGGGATGGTACAGTGAGATAAATAACTGTGATGGATCAAGCCCTGATCTTTGGACTGGGTAAGAGTGGTCTGCTTAATTCAGACACTCTGTTCAACACCACCCCCTTTTCTGAATCGTTATTGGCCACTATAGGTGTGGCAGGGTATACTCAGACATGAGTCCCTTTCTCACTGCACCATCAGGATTCAAGCAAGCCGGGCCAAAGACGGCTGAAATGCCAGAAACCGGTCCCCGGTAGCTTGTCTCCTTTCTGGTGAAGAATTGGCTTGGTAGTTTAGTCTGCCCTGTTCCCATGATGCACTGGGCCAGGGACAGACTGATTTGCATATAGCCAGGTTCTGAGCTGGGATGGTGCAGTGAGATAAATAACGGTGATGGATCAAGCCCTGATCTTTGGACTGGGTAAGAGTGGTCTGCTTAATTCAGACACTCTGTTCATCACCACCCCCTTTTCTGAATCGTTTTTGGCCACTATAGGTGTGGCAGGGTATACTCAGACATGAGTCCCTTTCTCACTGCACCATCAGGATTCAAGCAAGCCAGGGCAAAGACGGCTGAAAGGCCAGAAACCGGTCCCCGGTAGCTTGTCTCCTTTCTGGTGAAGAATTGGCTTGGTAGTTTAGTCTGCCCTGTTCCCATGATGCACTGGGCCAGGGACAGACTGATTTGCATATAGCCAGGTTCTGAGCTGGGATGGTGCAGTGAGATAAATAACGGTGATGGATCAAGCCCTGATCTTTGGACTGGGTAAGAGTGGTCTGCTTAGTTCAGACACTCTGTTAATCACCACCCCCTTTTCTGAATCGTTTTTGGCCTCTATAGGTGTGGCAGGGTATACTCAGACATGAGTCCCTTTCTCACTGCACCATCAGGATTCAAGCAAGCTGGGCCGAGACGGCTGAAACGCCAGAAACCGGTTCCCGGTAGCTTGTCTCCTTTCTGGTGAAGAATTGGCTTGGTAGTTTAGTCTGCCCTGTTCCCATGATGCACTGGGCCAGGGACAGACTGATTTGCATATAGCCAGGTTCTGAGCTGGGATGGTACAGTGAGATAAATAACGGTGATGGATCAAGCCCTGATCTTTGGACTGGGTAAGAGTGGTCTGCTTAATTCAGACACTCTGTTCAACACCACCCCCTTTTCTGAATCGTTATTGGCCACTATAGGTGTGGCAGGGTATACTCAGACATGAGTCCCTTTCTCACTGCACCATCAGGATTCAAGCAAGCCAGGCCAAAGACGGCTGAAATGCCAGAAACCGGTCCCCGGTAGCTTGTCTCCTTTCTGGTGAAGAATTGGCTTGGTAGTTTAGTCTGCCCTGTTCCCATGATGCACTGGGCCAGGGACAGACTGATTTGCATATAGCCAGGTTCTGAGCTGGGATGGTGCAGTGAGATAAATAACGGTGATTGATCAAGCCCTGATCTTTGGACTGGGTAAGAGTGGTCTGCTTAATTCAGACACTCCGTTCATCACCACCCCCTTTTCTGAATCGTTTTTGGCCACTATAGGTGTGGCAGGGTATACTCAGACATGAGTCCCTTTCTCACTGCACCATCAGGATTCAAGCAAGCCAGGGCGAAGACGGCTGAAATGCCAGAAACCGGTCCCCGGTAGCTTGTCTCCTTTCTGGTGAAGAATTGGCTTGGTAGTTTAGTCTGCCCTGTTCCCATGATGCACTGGGCCAGGGACAGACTGATTTGCATATAGCCAGGTTCTGAGCTGGGATGGTGCAGTGAGATAAATAACGGTGATGGATCAAGCCCTGATCTTTGGACTGGGTAAGAGTGGTCTGCTTAGTTCAGACACTCTGTTAATCACCACCCCCTTTTCTGAATCGTTTTTGGCCACTATAGGTGTGGCAGGGTATACTCAGACATGAGTCCCTTTCTCACTGCACCATCAGGATTCAAGCAAGCCGGGCCGAAGACGGCTGAAACGCCAGAACCCGGTTCCCGGTAGCTTGTCTCCTTTCTGGTGAAGAATTGGCTTGGTAGTTTAGTCTACCCTGTTCCCATGATGCACTGGGCCAGGGACAGACTGATTTGCATATAGCCAGGTTCTGAGCTGGGATGGTGCAGTGAGATAAATAACGGTGATGGATAAAGCCCTGATCTTTGGACTGGGTAAGAGTGGTCTGCTTAATTCAGACACTCTGTTCATCACCACCCCCTTTTCTGAATCGTTTTTGGCCACTATAGGTGTGGCAGGGTATACTCAGAAATGAGTCCCTTTCTCACTGCACCATCAGGATTCAAGCAAGCCGGGCCGAAGACGGCTGAAATGCCAGAAACCGGTCCCCGGTAGCTTGTCTCCTTTCTGGTGAAGAATTGGCTTGGTAGTTTGGTCTGCCCTGGTCCCATGATGCACTGGGCCAGGGACAGACTGATTTGCATATAGACAGGTTCTGAGCTGGGATGGTGCAGTGAGATAAATAATGGTGATGGATCAAGCCCTGATCTTTGGACTGGGTAAGAGTGGTCTGCTTAATTCAGACACTATGTTCATCACCACCCCCTTTTCTGAATCGTTTTTGGCCACTATAGGTGTGGCAGGGTATACTCAGACATGAGTCCCTTTCTCACTGCACCATCAGGATTCAAGCAAGCCAGGCCGAAGATGGCTGAAATGCCAGAAACCGGTCCCCGGTAGCTTGTCTCCTTTCTGGTGAAGAATTGGCTTGGTAGTTTAGTCTGCCCTGTTCCCATGATGCACTGGGCCAGGGACAGACTGATTTGCATATAGCCAGGTTCTGAGCTGGGATGGTGCAGTGAGATAAATTACGGTGATGGATCAAGCCCTGATCTTTGGACTGGGTAAGAGTGGTCTGCTTAATTCAGACACTCTGTTCATCACCACCCCCTTTTCTGAATCGTTTTTGGCCACTATAGGTGTGGCAGGGTATACTCAGACATGAGTCCCTTTCTCACTGCACCATCAGGATTCAAGCAAGCCGGGCCGAAGACGGCTGAAATGCCAGAAACCGGTCCCCGGTAGCTTGTCTCCTTTCTGGTGAAGAATTGGCTTGGTAGTTTAGTCCGCCCTGTTCCCATGATGCACTGGGCCAGGGACAGACTGATTTGCATATAGCCAGGTTCTGAGCTGGGATGGTGCAGTGAGATAAATCACGGTGATGGATCAAGCCCTGATCTTTGGACTGGGTAAGAGTGGTCTGCTTAATTCAGACACTCTGTTCATCACCACCTCTTTTCTGAATCGTTTTTGGCCACTATAGGTGTGGCAGGGTATACTCAGACATGAGTCCCTTTCTCACTGCACCATCAGGATTCAAGCAAGCCGGGCCGAAGACGGCTGAAATGCCAGAAACCGGTCCCCGGTAGCTTGTCTCCTTTCTGGTGAAGAATTGGCTTGGTAGTTTAGTCTTCCCTGTTCCCATGATGCACTGGGCCAGGGACAGACTGATTTGCATATAGCAAGGTTCTGAGCTGGGATGGTGCAGTGAGATAAATCACGGTGATGGATCAAGCCCTGATCTTTGGACTGGGTAAGAGTGGTCTGCTTAATTCAGACACTCTGTTCATCACCACCCCCTTTTCTGAATCGTTATTGGCCACTATAGGTGTGGCAGGGTATACTCAGACATGAGTCCCTTTCTCACTGCACCATCAGGATTCAAGCAAGCCGGGCCAAAGACGGCTGAACTGCCAGAAACCGGTCCCCGGTAGCTTGTCTCCTTTCTGGTGAAGAATTGGCTTGGTAGTTTAGTCTGCCCTGTTCCCATGATGCACTGGGCCAGGGACAGACTGATTTGCATATAGCCAGGTTCTGAGCTGGGATGGTGCAGTGAGATAAATAACGGTGATGGATCAAGCCCTGATCTTTGGACTGGGTAAGAGTGGTCTGCTTAATTCAGACACTCTGTTCATCACCACCCCCTTTTCTGAATCGTTTTTGGCCACTATAGGTGTGGCAGGGTATACTCAGACATGAGTCCCTTTCTCACTGCACCATCAGGATTCAAGCAAGCCAGGGCGAAGACGGCTGAAATGCCAGAAACCGGTCCCCGGTAGCTTGTCTCCTTTCTGGTGAAGAATTGGCTTGGTAGTTTAGTCTGCCCTGTTCCCATGATGCACTGGGCCAGGGACAGACTGATTTGCATATAGCCAGGTTCTGAGCTGGGATGGTGCAGTGAGATAAATAACGGTGATGGATCAAGCCCTGATCTTTGGACTGGGTAAGAGTGGTCTGCTTAATTCAGACACTCTGTTAATCACCACCCCCTTTTCTGAATCGTTTTTGGCCACTATAGGTGTGGCAGGGTATACTCAGACATGAGTCCCTTTCTCACTGCACCATCAGGATTCAAGCAAGCCGGGCCGAAGACGGCTGAAACGCCAGAAACCGATCCCCGGTAGCTTGTCTCCTTTCTGGTGAAGAATTGGCTTGGTAGTTTAGTCTGCCCTGTTCCCATGATGCACTGGGCCAGGGACAGACAGATTTGCATATAGCCAGGTTCTGAGCTGGGATGGTGCAGTGAGATAAATAACGGTGATGGATCAAGCCCTGATCTTTGGACTGGGTAAGAGTGGTCTGCTTAATTCAGACACTCTGTTCATCACCACCCCCTTTTCTGAATCGTTTTTGGCCACTATAGGTGTGGCAGGGTATACTCAGACATGAGTCCCTTTCTCCCTGAACCATCAGTATTCAAGCAAGCCGGGCCGAAGACGGCTGAAATGCCAGAAACCGGTCCCCGGTAGCTTGTCTCCTTTCTGATGAAGAATTGGCTTGGTAGTTTAGTCTGCCCTGTTCCCATGATGCACTGGGCCAGGGACAGACTGATTTGCATATAGCCAGGTTCTGAGCTGGGATGGTGCAGTGAGATAAATAACGGTGATGGATAAAGCCCTGATCTTTGGACTGGGTAAGAGTGGTCTGATTAATTCAGACACTCTGTTCATCACCACCCCCTTTTCTGAATCGTTTTTGGCCACTATAGGTGCGGCAGGGTATACTCAGACATGAGTCCCTTTCTCACTGCACCATCAGGATTCAAGCAAGCCGGGCCGAAGACGGCTGAAACGCCAGAAACCGATCCCCGGTAGCTTGTCTCCTTTCTGTTGAAGAATTGGCTTGGTAGTTTAGTCTGCCCTGTTCCCATGATGCACTGGGCCAGGGACAGACTGATTTGCATATAGCCAGGTTCTGAGCTGGGATGGTGCAGTGAGATAAATAACGGTGATGGATCAAGCCCTGATCTTTGGACTGGGTAAGAGTGGTCTGCTTAATTCAGACACTCTGTTCATCACCACCCCCTTTTCTGAATCGTTTTTGGCCACTATTGGTGTGGCAGGGTATACTCAGACATGAGTCCCTTTCTCACTGCACCATCAGGATTCAAGCAAGCTGGCCCGAAGACGGCTGAAATGCCAGAAACCGGTACCCGGTAGCTTGTCTCCTTTCTGGTGAAGAATGGGCTTGGTAGTTTAGTCTGCCCTGTTCCCATGATGCACTGGGCCAGGGACAGACTGATTTGCATATAGCCAGGTTCTGAGCTGGGATGGTGCAGTGAGATAAATAACGGTGATGGATAAAGCCCTGATCTTTGGACTGGGTAAGAGTGGTCTGAATAATTCAGACACTCTGTTCATCACCACCCCCTTTTCTGAATCGCTTTTGGCTACTATAGGTGCGGCAGGGTATACTCAGACATGAGTCCCTTTCTCACTGCACCATCAGGATTCAAGCAAGCCGGGCCGAAGACGGCTGAAATGCCAGAAACCGGTCCCCGGTAGCTTGTCTCCTTTCTGGTGAAGAATGGGCTTGGTAGTTTAGTCTGCCCTGTTCCCATGATGCACTGGGCCAGGGACAGACTGATTTGCATATAGCCAGATTCTGAGCTGGGATGGTGCAGTGAGATAAATAACGGTGATGGATCATGCCCTGATCTTTGGACTGGGTAAGAGTGGTCTGCACTCTGTTCATCACCACCCCCTTTTCTGAATCGTTTTTGGCCACTATAGGTGTGGCAGGGTATACTCAGACATGAGTCCCTTTCTCACTGCACCATCAGGATTCAAGCAAGCCGGGCCGAAGACGGCTGAAATGCCAGAAACCGGTCCCCGGTAGCTTGTCTCCTTTCTGGTGAAGAATTGGCTTGGTAGTTTAGTCTGCCCTGTTCCCATGATGCACTGGGCCAGGGACAGACTGATTTGCATATAGCCAGGTTCTGAGCTGGGATGGTGCAGTGAGATAAATAACGGTGATTGATCAAGCCCTGATCTTTGGACTGGGTAAGAGTGGTCTGCTTAATTCAGACACTCCGTTCATCACCACCCCCTTTTCTGAATCGTTTTTGGCCACTATAGGTGTGGCAGGGTATACTCAGACATGAGTCCCTTTCTCACTGCACCATCAGGATTCAAGCAAGCCAGGGCGAAGACGGCTGAAATGCCAGAAACCGGTCCCCGGTAGCTTGTCTCCTTTCTGGTGAAGAATTGGCTTGGTAGTTTAGTCTGCCCTGTTCCCATGATGCACTGGGCCAGGGACAGACTGATTTGCATATAGCCAGGTTCTGAGCTGGGATGGTGCAGTGAGATAAATAACGGTGATGGATCAAGCCCTGATCTTTGGACTGGGTAAGAGTGGTCTGCTTAGTTCAGACACTCTGTTAATCACCACCCCCTTTTCTGAATCGTTTTTGGCCACTATAGGTGTGGCAGGGTATACTCAGACATGAGTCCCTTTCTCACTGCACCATCAGGAGTCAAGCAAGCCGGGCCGAAGACGGCTGAAACGCCAGAAACCGGTTCCCGGTAGCTTGTCTCCTTTCTGGTGAAGAATTGGCTTGGTAGTTTAGTCTGCCCTGTTCCCATGATGCACTGGGCCAGGGACAGACTGATTTGCATATAGCCAGGTTCTGAGCTGGGATGGTGCAGTGAGATAAATAACGGTGATGGATAAAGCCCTGATCTTTGGACTGGGTAAGAGTGGTCTGCTTAATTCAGACACTCTGTTCATCACCACCCCCTTTTCTGAATCGTTTTTGGCCACTATAGGTGTGGCAGGGTATACTCAGACATGAGTCCCTTTCTCACTGCACCATCAGGATTCAAGCAAGCCGGGCCGAAGACGGCTGAAATGCCAGAAACCGGTCCCCGGTAGCTTGTCTCCTTTCTGGTGAAGAATTGGCTTGGTAGTTTGGTCTGCCCTGGTCCCATGATGCACTGGGCCAGGGACAGACTGATTTGCATATAGCCAGGTTCTGAGCTGGGATGGTGCAGTGAGATAAATAATGGTGATGGATCAAGCCCTGATCTTTGGACTGGGTAAGAGTGGTCTGCTTAATTCAGACACTATGTTCATCACCACCCCCTTTTCTGAATCGTTTTTGGCCACTATAGGTGTGGCAGGGTATACTCAGACATGAGTCCCTTTCTCACTGCACCATCAGGATTCAAGCAAGCCAGGCCGAAGATGGCTGAAATGCCAGAAACCGGTCCCCGGTAGCTTGTCTCCTTTCTGGTGAAGAATTGGCTTGGTAGTTTAGTCTGCCCTGTTCCCATGATGCACTGGGCCAGGGACAGACTGATTTGCATATAGCCAGGTTCTGAGCTGGGATGGTGCAGTGAGATAAATAACGGTGATGGATCAAGCCCTGATCTTTGGACTGGGTAAGAGTGGTCTGCTTAATTCAGACACTCTGTTCATCACCACCCCCTTTTCTGAATCGTTTTTGGCCACTATAGGTGTGGCAGGGTATACTCAGACATGAGTCCCTTTCTCACTGCACCATCAGGATTCAAGCAAGCCGGGCTGAAGACGGCTGAAATGCCAGAAACCGGTCCCCGGTAGCTTGTCTCCTTTCTGGTGAAGAATTGGCTTGGTAGTTTAGTCCGCCCTGTTCCCATGATGCACTGGGCCAGGGACAGACTGATTTGCATATAGCCAGGTTCTGAGCTGGGATGGTGCAGTGAGATAAATCACGGTGATGGATCAAGCCCTGATCTTTGGACTGGGTAAGAGTGGTCTGCTTAATTCAGACACTCTGTTCATCACCACCTCTTTTCTGAATCGTTTTTGGCCACTATAGGTGTGGCAGGGTATACTCAGACATGAGTCCCTTTCTCACTGCACCATCAGGATTCAAGCAAGCCGGGCCGAAGACGGCTGAAATGCCAGAAACCGGTCCCCGGTAGCTTGTCTCCTTTCTGGTGAAGAATTGGCTTGGTAGTTTAGTCTGCCCTGTTCCCATGATGCACTGGGCCAGGGACAGACTGATTTGCATATAGCCGGGTTCTGAGCTGGGATGGTGCAGTGAGATAAATAACGGTGATGGATCATGCCCTGATCTTTGGACTGGGTAAGAGTGGTCTGCACTCTGTTCATCACCACCCCCTTTTCTGAATCGTTTTTGGCCACTATAGGTGTGGCAGGGTATACTCAGACATGAGTCCCTTTCTCACTGCACCATCAGGATTCAAGCAAGCCAGGCCGAAGATGGCTGAAATGCCAGAAACCGGTCCCCGGTAGCTTGTCTCCTTTCTGGTGAAGAATTGGCTTGGTAGTTTAGTCTGCCCTGTTCCCATGATGCACTGGGCCAGGGACAGACTGATTTGCATATAGCCAGGTTCTGAGCTGGGATGGTGCAGTGAGATAAATAACGGTGATGGATCAAGCCCTGATCTTTGGACTGGGTAAGAGTGGTCTGCTTAATTCAGACACTATGTTCATCACCACCCCCTTTTCTGAATCGTTTTTGGCCACTATAGGTGTGGCAGGGTATACTCAGACATGAGTCCCTTTCTCACTGCACCATCAGGATTCAAGCAAGCCAGGCCGAAGATGGCTGAAATGCCAGAAACCGGTCCCCGGTAGCTTGTCTCCTTTCTGGTGAAGAATTGGCTTGGTAGTTTAGTCTGCCCTGTTCCCATGATGCACTGGGCCAGGGACAGACTGATTTGCATATAGCCAGGTTCTGAGCTGGGATGGTGCAGTGAGATAAATAACGGTGATGGATCAAGCCCTGATCTTTGGACTGGGTAAGAGTGGTCTGCTTAATTCAGACACTCTGTTCATCACCACCCCCTTTTCTGAATCGTTTTTGGCCACTATAGGTGTGGCAGGGTATACTCAGACATGAGTCCCTTTCTCACTGCACCATCAGGATTCAAGCAAGCCGGGCCGAAGACGGCTGAAATGCCAGAAACCGGTCCCCGGTAGCTTGTCTCCTTTCTGGTGAAGAATTGGCTTGGTAGTTTAGTCCGCCCTGTTCCCATGATGCACTGGGCCAGGGACAGACTGATTTGCATATAGCCAGGTTCTGAGCTGGGATGGTGCAGTGAGATAAATCACGGTGATGGATCAAGCCCTGATCTTTGGACTGGGTAAGAGTGGTCTGCTTAATTCAGACACTCTGTTCATCACCACCTCTTTTCTGAATCGTTTTTGGCCACTATAGGTGTGGCAGGGTATACTCAGACATGAGTCCCTTTCTCACTGCACCATCAGGATTCAAGCAAGCCGGGCCGAAGACGGCTGAAATGCCAGAAACCGGTCCCCGGTAGCTTGTCTCCTTTCTGGTGAAGAATTGGCTTGGTAGTTTAGTCTTCCCTGTTCCCATGATGCACTGGGCCAGGGACAGACTGATTTGCATATAGCAAGGTTCTGAGCTGGGATGGTGCAGTGAGATAAATCACGGTGATGGATCAAGCCCTGATCTTTGGACTGGGTAAGAGTGGTCTGCTTAATTCAGACACTATGTTCATCACCACCCCCTTTTCTGAATCGTTTTTGGCCACTATAGGTGTGGCAGGGTATACTCAGACATGAGTCCCTTTCTCACTGCACCATCAGGATTCAAGCAAGCCAGGCCGAAGATGGCTGAAATGCCAGAAACCGGTCCCCGGTAGCTTGTCTCCTTTCTGGTGAAGAATTGGCTTGGTAGTTTAGTCTGCCCTGTTCCCATGATGCACTGGGCCAGGGACAGACTGATTTGCATATAGCCAGGTTCTGAGCTGGGATGGTGCAGTGAGATAAATAACGGTGATGGATCAAGCCCTGATCTTTGGACTGGGTAAGAGTGGTCTGCTTAATTCAGACACTCTGTTCATCACCACCCCCTTTTCTGAATCGTTTTTGGCCACTATAGGTGTGGCAGGGTATACTCAGACATGAGTCCCTTTCTCACTGCACCATCAGGATTCAAGCAAGCCGGGCCGAAGACGGCTGAAATGCCAGAAACCGGTCCCCGGTAGCTTGTCTCCTTTCTGGTGAAGAATTGGCTTGGTAGTTTAGTCCGCCCTGTTCCCATGATGCACTGGGCCAGGGACAGACTGATTTGCATATAGCCAGGTTCTGAGCTGGGATGGTGCAGTGAGATAAATCACGGTGATGGATCAAGCCCTGATCTTTGGACTGGGTAAGAGTGGTCTGCTTAATTCAGACACTCTGTTCATCACCACCTCTTTTCTGAATCGTTTTTGGCCACTATAGGTGTGGCAGGGTATACTCAGACATGAGTCCCTTTCTCACTGCACCATCAGGATTCAAGCAAGCCGGGCCGAAGACGGCTGAAATGCCAGAAACCGGTCCCCGGTAGCTTGTCTCCTTTCTGGTGAAGAATTGGCTTGGTAGTTTAGTCTTCCCTGTTCCCATGATGCACTGGGCCAGGGACAGACTGATTTGCATATAGCAAGGTTCTGAGCTGGGATGGTGCAGTGAGATAAATCACGGTGATGGATCAAGCCCTGATCTTTGGACTGGGTAAGAGTGGTCTGCTTAATTCAGACACTCTGTTCATCACCACCCCCTTTTCTGAATCGTTATTGGCCACTATAGGTGTGGCAGGGTATACTCAGACATGAGTCCCTTTCTCACTGCACGATCAGGATTCAAGCAAGCCGGGCCAAAGACGGCTGAACTGCCAGAAACCGGTCCCCGGTAGCTTGTCTCCTTTCTGGTGAAGAATTGGCTTGGTAGTTTAGTCTGCCCTGTTCCCATGATGCACTGGGCCAGGGACAGACTGATTTGCATATAGCCAGGTTCTGAGCTGGGATGGTGCAGTGAGATAAATAACGGTGATGGATCAAGCCCTGATCTTTGGACTGGGTAAGAGTGGTCTGCTTAATTCAGACACTCTGTTCATCACCACCCCCTTTTCTGAATCGTTTTTGGCCACTATAGGTGTGGCAGGGTATACTCAGACATGAGTCCCTTTCTCACTGCACCATCAGGATTCAAGCAAGCCAGGGCGAAGACGGCTGAAATGCCAGAAACCGGTCCCCGGTAGCTTGTCTCCTTTCTGGTGAAGAATTGGCTTGGTAGTTTAGTCTGCCCTGTTCCCATGATGCACTGGGCCAGGGACAGACTGATTTGCATATAGCCAGGTTCTGAGCTGGGATGGTGCAGTGAGATAAATAACGGTGATGGATCAAGCCCTGATCTTTGGACTGGGTAAGAGTGGTCTGCTTAATTCAGACACTCTGTTAATCACCACCCCCTTTTCTGAATCGTTTTTGGCCACTATAGGTGTGGCAGGGTATACTCAGACATGAGTCCCTTTCTCACTGCACCATCAGGATTCAAGCAAGCCGGGCCGAAGACGGCTGAAACGCCAGAAACCGATCCCCGGTAGCTTGTCTCCTTTCTGGTGAAGAATTGGCTTGGTAGTTTAGTCTGCCCTGTTCCCATGATGCACTGGGCCAGGGACAGACAGATTTGCATATAGCCAGGTTCTGAGCTGGGATGGTGCAGTGAGATAAATAACGGTGATGGATCAAGCCCTGATCTTTGGACTGGGTAAGAGTGGTCTGCTTAATTCAGACACTCTGTTCATCACCACCCCCTTTTCTGAATCGTTTTTGGCCACTATAGGTGTGGCAGGGTATACTCAGACATGAGTCCCTTTCTCCCTGAACCATCAGTATTCAAGCAAGCCGGGCCGAAGACGGCTGAAATGCCAGAAACCGGTCCCCGGTAGCTTGTCTCCTTTCTGATGAAGAATTGGCTTGGTAGTTTAGTCTGCCCTGTTCCCATGATGCACTGGGCCAGGGACAGACTGATTTGCATATAGCCAGGTTCTGAGCTGGGATGGTGCAGTGAGATAAATAACGGTGATGGATAAAGCCCTGATCTTTGGACTGGGTAAGAGTGGTCTGATTAATTCAGACACTCTGTTCATCACCACCCCCTTTTCTGAATCGTTTTTGGCCACTATAGGTGCGGCAGGGTATACTCAGACATGAGTCCCTTTCTCACTGCACCATCAGGATTCAAGCAAGCCGGGCCGAAGACGGCTGAAACGCCAGAAACCGATCCCCGGTAGCTTGTCTCCTTTCTGGTGAAGAATTGGCTTGGTAGTTTAGTCTGCCCTGTTCCCATGATGCACTGGGCCAGGGACAGACTGATTTGCATATAGCCAGGTTCTGAGCTGGGATGGTGCAGTGAGATAAATAACGGTGATGGATCAAGCCCTGATCTTTGGACTGGGTAAGAGTGGTCTGCTTAATTCAGACACTCTGTTCATCACCACCCCCTTTTCTGAATCGTTTTTGGCCACTATTGGTGTGGCAGGGTATACTCAGACATGAGTCCCTTTCTCACTGCACCATCAGGATTCAAGCAAGCTGGCCCGAAGACGGCTGAAATGCCAGAAACCGGTACCCGGTAGCTTGTCTCCTTTCTGGTGAAGAATGGGCTTGGTAGTTTAGTCTGCCCTGTTCCCATGATGCACTGGGCCAGGGACAGACTGATTTGCATATAGCCAGGTTCTGAGCTGGGATGGTGCAGTGAGATAAATAACGGTGATGGATAAAGCCCTGATCTTTGGACTGGGTAAGAGTGGTCTGAATAATTCAGACACTCTGTTCATCACCACCCCCTTTTCTGAATCGCTTTTGGCTACTATAGGTGCGGCAGGGTATACTCAGACATGAGTCCCTTTCTCACTGCACCATCAGGATTCAAGCAAGCCGGGCCGAAGACGGCTGAAATGCCAGAAACCGGTCCCCGGTAGCTTGTCTCCTTTCTGGTGAAGAATGGGCTTGGTAGTTTAGTCTGCCCTGTTCCCATGATGCACTGGGCCAGGGACAGACTGATTTGCATATAGCCAGATTCTGAGCTGGGATGGTGCAGTGAGATAAATAACGGTGATGGATCATGCCCTGATCTTTGGACTGGGTAAGAGTGGTCTGCACTCTGTTCATCACCACCCCCTTTTCTGAATCGTTTTTGGCCACTATAGGTGTGGCAGGGTATACTCAGACATGAGTCCCTTTCTCACTGCACCATCAGGATTCAAGCAAGCCGGGCCGAAGACGGCTGAAATGCCAGAAACCGGTCCCCGGTAGCTTGTCTCCTTTCTGGTGAAGAATTGGCTTGGTAGTTTAGTCTGCCCTGTTCCCATGATGCACTGGGCCAGGGACAGACTGATTTGCATATAGCCAGGTTCTGAGCTGGGATGGTGCAGTGAGATAAATAACGGTGATTGATCAAGCCCTGATCTTTGGACTGGGTAAGAGTGGTCTGCTTAATTCAGACACTCCGTTCATCACCACCCCCTTTTCTGAATCGTTTTTGGCCACTATAGGTGTGGCAGGGTATACTCAGACATGAGTCCCTTTCTCACTGCACCATCAGGATTCAAGCAAGCCAGGGCGAAGACGGCTGAAATGCCAGAAACCGGTCCCCGGTAGCTTGTCTCCTTTCTGGTGAAGAATTGGCTTGGTAGTTTAGTCTGCCCTGTTCCCATGATGCACTGGGCCAGGGACAGACTGATTTGCATATAGCCAGGTTCTGAGCTGGGATGGTGCAGTGAGATAAATAACGGTGATGGATCAAGCCCTGATCTTTGGACTGGGTAAGAGTGGTCTGCTTAGTTCAGACACTCTGTTAATCACCACCCCCTTTTCTGAATCGTTTTTGGCCACTATAGGTGTGGCAGGGTATACTCAGACATGAGTCCCTTTCTCACTGCACCATCAGGAGTCAAGCAAGCCGGGCCGAAGACGGCTGAAACGCCAGAAACCGGTTCCCGGTAGCTTGTCTCCTTTCTGGTGAAGAATTGGCTTGGTAGTTTAGTCTGCCCTGTTCCCATGATGCACTGGGCCAGGGACAGACTGATTTGCATATAGCCAGGTTCTGAGCTGGGATGGTGCAGTGAGATAAATAACGGTGATGGATAAAGCCCTGATCTTTGGACTGGGTAAGAGTGGTCTGCTTAATTCAGACACTCTGTTCATCACCACCCCCTTTTCTGAATCGTTTTTGGCCACTATAGGTGTGGCAGGGTATACTCAGACATGAGTCCCTTTCTCACTGCACCATCAGGATTCAAGCAAGCCAGGCCGAAGATGGCTGAAATGCCAGAAACCGGTCCCCGGTAGCTTGTCTCCTTTCTGGTGAAGAATTGGCTTGGTAGTTTAGTCTGCCCTGTTCCCATGATGCACTGGGCCAGGGACAGACTGATTTGCATATAGCCAGGTTCTGAGCTGGGATGGTGCAGTGAGATAAATAACGGTGATGGATCAAGCCCTGATCTTTGGACTGGGTAAGAGTGGTCTGCTTAATTCAGACACTCTGTTCATCACCACCCCCTTTTCTGAATCGTTTTTGGCCACTATAGGTGTGGCAGGGTATACTCAGACATGAGTCCCTTTCTCACTGCACCATCAGGATTCAAGCAAGCCGGGCCGAAGACGGCTGAAATGCCAGAAACCGGTCCCTGGTAGCTTGTCTCCTTTCTGGTGAAGAATTGGCTTGGTAGTTTAGTCCGCCCTGTTCCCATGATGCACTGGGCCAGGGACAAACTGATTTGCATATAGCCAGGTTCTGAGCTGGGATGGTGCAGTGAGATAAATCACGGTGATGGATCAAGCCCTGATCTTTGGACTGGGTAAGAGTGGTCTGCTTAATTCAGACACTCTGTTCATCACCACCTCTTTTCTGAATCGTTTTTGGCCACTATAGGTGTGGCAGGGTATACTCAGACATGAGTCCCTTTCTCACTGCACCATCAGGATTCAAGCAAGCCGGGCCGAAGACGGCTGAAATGCCAGAAACCGGTCCCCGGTAGCTTGTCTCCTTTCTGGTGAAGAATTGGCTTGGTAGTTTAGTCTGCCCTGTTCCCATGATGCACTGGGCCAGGGACAGACTGATTTGCATATAGCCAGGTTCTGAGCTGGGATGGTGCAGTGAGATAAATCACGGTGATGGATCAAGCCCTGATCTTTGGACTGGGTAAGAGTGGTCTGCTTAATTCAGACACTCTGTTCATCACCACCCCCTTTTCTGAATCGTTATTGGCCACTATAGGTGTGGCAGGGTATACTCAGACATGAGTCCCTTTCTCACTGCACCATCAGGATTCAAGCAAGCCGGGCCGAAGACGGCTGAAATGCCAGAAACCGGTCCCCGGTAGCTTGTCTCCTTTCTGGTGAAGAATGGGCTTGGTAGTTTAGTCTGCCCTGTTCCCATGATGCACTGGGCCAGGGACAGACTGATTTGCATATAGCCAGATTCTGAGCTGGGATGGTGCAGTGAGATAAATAACGGTGATGGATCATGCCCTGATCTTTGGACTGGGTAAGAGTGGTCTGCACTCTGTTCATCACCACCCCCTTTTCTGAATCGTTTTTGGCCACTATAGGTGTGGCAGGGTATACTCAGACATGAGTCCCTTTCTCACTGCACCATCAGGATTCAAGCAAGCCGGGCCGAAGACGGCTGAAATGCCAGAAACCGGTCCCCGGTAGCTTGTCTCCTTTCTGGTGAAGAATTGGCTTGGTAGTTTAGTCTGCCCTGTTCCCATGATGCACTGGGCCAGGGACAGACTGATTTGCATATAGCCAGGTCTGAGCTGGGATGGTGCAGTGAGATAAATAACGGTGATTGATCAAGCCCTGATCTTTGGACTGGGTAAGAGTGGTCTGCTTAATTCAGACACTCCGTTCATCACCACCCCCTTTTCTGAATCGTTTTTGGCCACTATAGGTGTGGCAGGGTATACTCAGACATGAGTCCCTTTCTCACTGCACCATCAGGATTCAAGCAAGCCAGGGCGAAGACGGCTGAAATGCCAGAAACCGGTCCCCGGTAGCTTGTCTCCTTTCTGGTGAAGAATTGGCTTGGTAGTTCAGTCTGCCCTGTTCCCATGATGCACTGGGCCAGGGACAGACTGATTTGCATATAGCCAGGTTCTGAGCTGGGATGGTGCAGTGAGATAAATAACGGTGATGGATCAAGCCCTGATCTTTGGACTGGGTAAGAGTGGTCTGCTTAGTTCAGACACTCTGTTAATCACCACCCCCTTTTCTGAATCGTTTTTGGCCACTATAGGTGTGGCAGGGTATACTCAGACATGAGTCCCTTTCTCACTGCACCATCAGGAGTCAAGCAAGCCGGGCCGAAGACGGCTGAAACGCCAGAAACCGGTTCCCGGTAGCTTGTCTCCTTTCTGGTGAAGAATTGGCTTGGTAGTTTGGTCTGCCCTGTTCCCATGATGCACTGGGCCAGGGACAGACTGATTTGCATATAGCCAGGTTCTGAGCTGGGATGGTGCAGTGAGATAAATAACGGTGATGGATAAAGCCCTGATCTTTGGACTGGGTAAGAGTGGTCTGCTTAATTCAGACACTCTGTTCATCACCACCTCTTTTCTGAATCGTTTTTGGCCACTATAGGTGTGGCAGGGTATACTCAGACATGAGTCCCTTTCTCACTGCACCATCAGGATTCAAGCAAGCCGGGCCGAAGACGGCTGAAATGCCAGAAACCGGTCCCCGGTAGCTTGTCTCCTTTCTGGTGAAGAATTGGCTTGGTAGTTTAGTCTGCCCTGTTCCCATGATGCACTGGGCCAGGGACAGACTGATTTGCATATAGCCAGGTTCTGAGCTGGGATGGTGCAGTGAGATAAATCACGGTGATGGATCAAGCCCTGATCTTTGGACTGGGTAAGAGTGGTCTGCCTAATTCAGACACTCTGTTCATCACCACCCCCTTTTCTGAATCGTTATTGGCCACTATAGGTGTGGCAGGGTATACTCAGACATGAGTTCCTTTCTCACTGCACCATCAGGATTCAAGCAAGCCGGGCCGAAGACGGCTGAAATGCCAGAAACCGGTCCCCGGTAGCTTGTCTCCTTTCTGGTGAAGAATGGGCTTGGTAGTTTAGTCTGCCCTGTTCCCATGATGCACTGGGCCAGGGACAGACTGATTTGCATATAGCCAGATTCTGAGCTGGGATGGTGCAGTGAGATAAATAACGGTGATGGATCATGCCCTGATCTTTGGACTGGGTAAGAGTGGTCTGCACTCTGTTCATCACCACCCCCTTTTCTGAATCGTTTTTGGCCACTATAGGTGTGGCAGGGTATACTCAGACATGAGTCCCTTTCTCACTGCACCATCAGGATTCAAGCAAGCCGGGCCGAAGACGGCTGAAATGCCAGAAACCGGTCCCCGGTAGCTTGTCTCCTTTCTGGTGAAGAATTGGCTTGGTAGTTTAGTCTGCCCTGTTCCCATGATGCACTGGGCCAGGGACAGACTGATTTGCATATAGCCAGGTCTGAGCTGGGATGGTGCAGTGAGATAAATAACGGTGATTGATCAAGCCCTGATCTTTGGACTGGGTAAGAGTGGTCTGCTTAATTCCGACACTCCGTTCATCACCACCCCCTTTTCTGAATCGTTTTTGGCCACTATAGGTGTGGCAGGGTATACTCAGACATGAGTCCCTTTCTCACTGCACCATCAGGATTCAAGCAAGCCAGGGCGAAGACGGCTGAAATGCCAGAAACCGGTCCCCGGTACCTTGTCTCCTTTCTGGTGAAGAATTGGCTTGGTAGTTTAGTCTGCCCTGTTCCCATGATGCACTGGGCCAGGGACAGACTGATTTGCATATAGCCAGGTTCTGAGCTGGGATGGTGCAGTGAGATAAATAACGGTGATGGATCAAGCCCTGATCTTTGGACTGGGTAAGAGTGGTCTGCTTAGTTCAGACACTCTGTTAATCACCACCCCCTTTTCTGAATCGTTTTTGGCCACTATAGGTGTGGCAGGGTATACTCAGACATGAGTCCCTTTCTCACTGCACCATCAGGAGTCAAGCAAGCCGGGCCGAAGACGGCTGAAACGCCAGAAACCGGTTCCCGGTAGCTTGTCTCCTTTCTGGTGAAGAATTGGCTTGGTAGTTTAGTCTGCCCTGTTCCCATGATGCACTGGGCCAGGGACAGACTGATTTGCATATAGCCAGGTTCTGAGCTGGGATGGTGCAGTGAGATAAATAACGGTGATGGATAAAGCCCTGATCTTTGGACTGGGTAAGAGTGGTCTGCTTAATTCAGACACTCTGTTCATCACCACCCCCTTTTCTGAATCGTTTTTGGCCACTATAGGTGTGGCAGGGTATACTCAGACATGAGTCCCTTTCTCACTGCACCATCAGGATTCAAGCAAGCCGGGCCGAAGACGGCTGAAATGCCAGAAACTGGTCTCCGGTAGCTTGTCTCCTTTCGGTGAAGATTTGGCTTGGTAGTTTAGTCTGCCCTGTTCCCATGATGCACTGGGCCAGGGACAGACTGATTTGCATATAGCCAGGTTCTGAGCTGGGATGGTACAGTGAGATATATAACTGTGATGGATCAAGCCCTGATCTTTGGACTGGGTAAGAGTGGTCTGCTTAATTCAGACACTCTGTTCAACACCACCCCCTTTTCTGAAGCGTTATTGGCCACTATAGGTGTGGCAGGGTATACTCAGACATGAGTCCCTTTCTCACTGCACCATCAGGATTCAAGCAAGCCGGGCCAAAGACGGCTGAAATGCCAGAAACCGGTCCCCGGTAGCTTGTCTCCTTTCTGGTGAAGAATTGGCTTGGTAGTTTAGTCTGCCCTGTTCCCATGATGCACTGGGCCAGGGACAGACTGATTTGCATATAGCCAGGTTCTGAGCTGGGATGGTGCAGTGAGATAAATAACGGTGATGGATCAAGCCCTGATCTTTGGACTGGGTAAGAGTGGTCTGCTTAATTCAGACACTCTGTTCATCACCACCCCCTTTTCTGAATCGTTTTTGGCCACTATAGGTGTGGCAGGGTATACTCAGACATGAGTCCCTTTCTCACTGCACCATCAGGATTCAAGCAAGCCAGGGCAAAGACGGCTGAAAGGCCAGAAACCGGTCCCCGGTAGCTTGTCTCCTTTCTGGTGAAGAATTGGCTTGGTAGTTTAGTCTGCCCTGTTCCCATGATGCACTGGGCCAGGGACAGACTGATTTGCATATAGCCAGGTTCTGAGCTGGGATGGTGCAGTGAGATAAATAACGGTGATGGATCAAGCCCTGATCTTTGGACTGGGTAAGAGTGGTCTGCTTAGTTCAGACACTCTGTTAATCACCACCCCCTTTTCTGAATCGTTTTTGGCCTCTATAGGTGTGGCAGGGTATACTCAGACATGAGTCCCTTTCTCACTGCACCATCAGGATTCAAGCAAGCTGGGCCGAGACGGCTGAAACGCCAGAAACCGGTTCCCGGTAGCTTGTCTCCTTTCTGGTGAAGAATTGGCTTGGTAGTTTAGTCTGCCCTGTTCCCATGATGCACTGGGCCAGGGACAGACTGATTTGCATATAGCCAGGTTCTGAGCTGGGATGGTACAGTGAGATAAATAACGGTGATGGATCAAGCCCTGATCTTTGGACTGGGTAAGAGTGGTCTGCTTAATTCAGACACTCTGTTCAACACCACCCCCTTTTCTGAATCGTTATTGGCCACTATAGGTGTGGCAGGGTATACTCAGACATGAGTCCCTTTCTCACTGCACCATCAGGATTCAAGCAAGCCAGGCCAAAGACGGCTGAAATGCCAGAAACCGGTCCCCGGTAGCTTGTCTCCTTTCTGGTGAAGAATTGGCTTGGTAGTTTAGTCTGCCCTGTTCCCATGATGCACTGGGCCAGGGACAGACTGATTTGCATATAGCCAGGTTCTGAGCTGGGATGGTGCAGTGAGATAAATAACGGTGATTGATCAAGCCCTGATCTTTGGACTGGGTAAGAGTGGTCTGCTTAATTCAGACACTCCGTTCATCACCACCCCCTTTTCTGAATCGTTTTTGGCCACTATAGGTGTGGCAGGGTATACTCAGACATGAGTCCCTTTCTCACTGCACCATCAGGATTCAAGCAAGCCAGGGCGAAGACGGCTGAAATGCCAGAAACCGGTCCCCGGTAGCTTGTCTCCTTTCTGGTGAAGAATTGGCTTGGTAGTTTAGTCTGCCCTGTTCCCATGATGCACTGGGCCAGGGACAGACTGATTTGCATATAGCCAGGTTCTGAGCTGGGATGGTGCAGTGAGATAAATAACGGTGATGGATCAAGCCCTGATCTTTGGACTGGGTAAGAGTGGTCTGCTTAGTTCAGACACTCTGTTAATCACCACCCCCTTTTCTGAATCGTTTTTGGCCACTATAGGTGTGGCAGGGTATACTCAGACATGAGTCCCTTTCTCACTGCACCATCAGGATTCAAGCAAGCCGGGCCGAAGACGGCTGAAACGCCAGAACCCGGTTCCCGGTAGCTTGTCTCCTTTCTGGTGAAGAATTGTCTTGGTAGTTTAGTCTACCCTGTTCCCATGATGCACTGGGCCAGGGACAGACTGATTTGCATATAGCCAGGTTCTGAGCTGGGATGGTGCAGTGAGATAAATAACGGTGATGGATAAAGCCCTGATCTTTGGACTGGGTAAGAGTGGTCTGCTTAATTCAGACACTCTGTTCATCACCACCCCCTTTTCTGAATCGTTTTTGGCCACTATAGGTGTGGCAGGGTATACTCAGACATGAGTCCCTTTCTCACTGCACCATCAGGATTCAAGCAAGCCGGGCCGAAGACGGCTGAAATGCCAGAAACCGGTCCCCGGTAGCTTGTCTCCTTTCTGGTGAAGAATTGGCTTGGTAGTTTGGTCTGCCCTGGTCCCATGATGCACTGGGCCAGGGACAGACTGATTTGCATATAGACAGGTTCTGAGCTGGGATGGTGCAGTGAGATAAATAATGGTGATGGATCAAGCCCTGATCTTTGGACTGGGTAAGAGTGGTCTGCTTAATTCAGACACTATGTTCATCACCACCCCCTTTTCTGAATCGTTTTTGGCCACTATAGGTGTGGCAGGGTATACTCAGACATGAGTCCCTTTCTCACTGCACCATCAGGATTCAAGCAAGCCAGGCCGAAGATGGCTGAAATGCCAGAAACCGGTCCCCGGTAGCTTGTCTCCTTTCTGGTGAAGAATTGGCTTGGTAGTTTAGTCTGCCCTGTTCCCATGATGCACTGGGCCAGGGACAGACTGATTTGCATATAGCCAGGTTCTGAGCTGGGATGGTGCAGTGAGATAAATTACGGTGATGGATCAAGCCCTGATCTTTGGACTGGGTAAGAGTGGTCTGCTTAATTCAGACACTCTTTTCATCACCACCCCCTTTTCTGAATCGTTTTTGGCCACTATAGGTGTGGCAGGGTATACTCAGACATGAGTCCCTTTCTCACTGCACCATCAGGATTCAAGCAAGCCGGGCCGAAGACGGCTGAAATGCCAGAAACCGGTCCCCGGTAGCTTGTCTCCTTTCTGGTGAAGAATTGGCTTGGTAGTTTAGTCCGCCCTGTTCCCATGATGCACTGGGCCAGGGACAGACTGATTTGCATATAGCCAGGTTCTGAGCTGGGATGGTGCAGTGAGATAAATCACGGTGATGGATCAAGCCCTGATCTTTGGACTGGGTAAGAGTGGTCTGCTTAATTCAGACACTCTGTTCATCACCACCTCTTTTCTGAATCGTTTTTGGCCACTATAGGTGTGGCAGGGTATACTCAGACATGAGTCCCTTTCTCACTGCACCATCAGGATTCAAGCAAGCCGGGCCGAAGACGGCTGAAATGCCAGAAACCGGTCCCCGGTAGCTTGTCTCCTTTCTGGTGAAGAATTGGCTTGGTAGTTTAGTCTTCCCTGTTCCCATGATGCACTGGGCCAGGGACAGACTGATTTGCATATAGCAAGGTTCTGAGCTGGGATGGTGCAGTGAGATAAATCACGGTGATGGATCAAGCCCTGATCTTTGGACTGGGTAAGAGTGGTCTGCTTAATTCAGACACTCTGTTCATCACCACCCCCTTTTCTGAATCGTTATTGGCCAATATAGGTGTGGCAGGGTATACTCAGACATGAGTCCCTTTCTCACTGCACCATCAGGATTCAAGCAAGCCGGGCCAAAGACGGCTGAACTGCCAGAAACCGGTCCCCGGTAGCTTGTCTCCTTTCTGGTGAAGAATTGGCTTGGTAGTTTAGTCTGCCCTGTTCCCATGATGCACTGGGCCAGGGACAGACTGATTTGCATATAGCCAGGTTCTGAGCTGGGATGGTGCAGTGAGATAAATAACGGTGATGGATCAAGCCCTGATCTTTGGACTGGGTAAGAGTGGTCTGCTTAATTCAGACACTCTGTTCATCACCACCCCCTTTTCTGAATCGTTTTTGGCCACTATAGGTGTGGCAGGGTATACTCAGACATGAGTCCCTTTCTCACTGCACCATCAGGATTCAAGCAAGCCAGGGCGAAGACGGCTGAAATGCCAGAAACCGGTCCCCGGTAGCTTGTCTCCTTTCTGGTGAAGAATTGGCTTGGTAGTTTAGTCTGCCCTGTTCCCATGATGCACTGGGCCAGGGACAGACTGATTTGCATATAGCCAGGTTCTGAGCTGGGATGGTGCAGTGAGATAAATAACGGTGATGGATCAAGCCCTGATCTTTGGACTGGGTAAGAGTGGTCTGCTTAATTCAGACACTCTGTTAATCACCACCCCCTTTTCTGAATCGTTTTTGGCCACTATAGGTGTGGCAGGGTATACTCAGACATGAGTCCCTTTCTCACTGCACCATCAGGATTCAAGCAAGCCGGGCCGAAGACGGCTGAAATGCCAGAAACCGGTCCACGGTAGCTTGTCTCCTTTCTGATGAAGAATTGGCTTGGTAGTTTAGTCTGCCCTGTTCCCATGATGCACTGGGCCAGGGACAGACTGATTTGCATATAGCCAGGTTCTGAGCTGGGATGGTGCAGTGAGATAAATAACGGTGATGGATAAAGCCCTGATCTTTGGACTGGGTAAGAGTGGTCTGATTAATTCAGACACTCTGTTCATCACCACCCCCTTTTCTGAATCGTTTTTGGCCACTATAGGTGCGGCAGGGTATACTCAGACATGAGTCCCTTTCTCACTGCACCATCAGGATTCAAGCAAGCCGGGCCGAAGACGGCTGAAACGCCAGAAACCGATCCCCGGTAGCTTGTCTCCTTTCTGGTGAAGAATTGGCTTGGTAGTTTAGTCTGCCCTGTTCCCATGATGCACTGGGCCAGGGACAGACTGATTTGCATATAGCCAGGTTCTGAGCTGGGATGGTGCAGTGAGATAAATAACGGTGATGGATCAAGCCCTGATCTTTGGACTGGGTAAGAGTGGTCTGCTTAATTCAGACACTCTGTTCATCACCACCCCCTTTTCTGAATCGTTTTTGGCCACTATTGGTGTGGCAGGGTATACTCAGACATGAGTCCCTTTCTCACTGCACCATCAGGATTCAAGCAAGCTGGCCCGAAGACGGCTGAAATGCCAGAAACCGGTACCCGGTAGCTTGTCTCCTTTCTGGTGAAGAATGGGCTTGGTAGTTTAGTCTGCCCTGTTCCCATGATGCACTGGGCCAGGGACAGACTGATTTGCATATAGCCAGGTTCTGAGCTGGGATGGTGCAGTGAGATAAATAACGGTGATGGATAAAGCCCTGATCTTTGGACTGGGTAAGAGTGGTCTGAATAATTCAGACACTCTGTTCATCACCACCCCCTTTTCTGAATCGCTTTTGGCTACTATAGGTGCGGCAGGGTATACTCAGACATGAGTCCCTTTCTCACTGCACCATCAAGATTCAAGCAAGCCGGGCCGAAGACGGCTGAAATGCCAGAAACCGGTCCCCGGTAGCTTGTCTCCTTTTCTGGTGAAGAATGGGCTTGGTAGTTTAGTCTGCCCTGTTCCCATGATGCACTGGGCCAGGGACAGACTGATTTGCATATAGCCAGATTCTGAGCTGGGATGGTGCAGTGAGATAAATAACGGTGATGGATCATGCCCTGATCTTTGGACTGGGTAAGAGTGGTCTGCACTCTGTTCATCACCACCCCCTTTTCTGAATCGTTTTTGGCCACTATAGGTGTGGCAGGGTATACTCAGACATGAGTCCCTTTCTCACTGCACCATCAGGATTCAAGCAAGCCGGGCCGAAGACGGCTGAAATGCCAGAAACCGGTCCCCGGTAGCTTGTCTCCTTTCTGGTGAAGAATTGGCTTGGTAGTTTAGTCTGCCCTGTTCCCATGATGCACTGGGCCAGGGACAGACTGATTTGCATATAGCCAGGTTCTGAGCTGGGATGGTGCAGTGAGATAAATAACGGTGATTGATCAAGCCCTGATCTTTGGACTGCGTAAGAGTGGTCTGCTTAATTCAGACACTCCGTTCATCACCACCCCCTTTTCTGAATCGTTTTTGGCCACTATAGGTGTGGCAGGGTATACTCAGACATGAGTCCCTTTCTCACTGCACCATCAGGATTCAAACAAGCCAGGGCGAAGACGGCTGAAATGCCAGAAACCGGTCCCCGGTAGCTTGTCTCCTTTCTGGTGAAGAATTGGCTTGGTAGTTTAGTCTGCCCTGTTCCCATGATGCACTGGGCCAGGGACAGACTGATTTGCATATAGCCAGGTTCTGAGCTGGGATGGTGCAGTGAGATAAATAACGGTGATGGATCAAGCCCTGATCTTTGGACTGGGTAAGAGTGGTCTGCTTAGTTCAGACACTCTGTTAATCACCACCCCCTTTTCTGAATCGTTTTTGGCCACTATAGGTGTGGCAGGGTATACTCAGACATGAGTCCCTTTCTCACTGCACCATCAGGAGTCAAGCAAGCCGGGCCGAAGACGGCTGAAACGCCAGAAACCGGTTCCCGGTAGCTTGTCTCCTTTCTGGTGAAGAATTGGCTTGGTAGTTTAGTCTGCCCTGTTCCCATGATGCACTGGGCCAGGGACAGACTGATTTGCATATAGCCAGGTTCTGAGCTGGGATGGTGCAGTGAGATAAATAACGGTGATGGATAAAGCCCTGATCTTTGGACTGGGTAAGAGTGGTCTGCTTAATTCAGACACTCTGTTCATCACCACCCCCTTTTCTGAATCGTTTTTGGCCACTATAGGTGTGGCAGGGTATACTCAGACATGAGCCCCTTTCTCACTGCACCATCAGGATTCAAGCAAGCCGGGCCGAAGACGGCTGAAATGCCAGAAACCGGTCCCCGGTAGCTTGTCTCCTTTCTGGTGAAGAATTGGCTTGGTAGTTTGGTCTGCCCTGGTCCCATGATGCACTGGGCCAGGGACAGACTGATTTGCATATAGCCAGGTTCTGAGCTGGGATGGTGCAGTGAGATAAATAATGGTGATGGATCAAGCCCTGATCTTTGGACTGGGTAAGAGTGGTCTGCTTAATTCAGACACTATGTTCATCACCACCCCCTTTTCTGAATCGTTTTTGGCCACTATAGGTGTGGCAGGGTATACTCAGACATGAGTCCCTTTCTCACTGCACCATCAGGATTCAAGCAAGCCGGGCTGAAGACGGCTGAAATGCCAGAAACCGGTCCCCGGTAGCTTGTCTCCTTTCTGGTGAAGAATTGGCTTGGTAGTTTAGTCCGCCCTGTTCCCATGATGCACTGGGCCAGGGACAGACTGATTTGCATATAGCCAGGTTCTGAGCTGGGATGGTGCAGTGAGATAAATCACGGTGATGGATCAAGCCCTGATCTTTGGACTGGGTAAGAGTGGTCTGCTTAATTCAGACACTCTGTTCATCACCACCTCTTTTCTGAATCGTTTTTGGCCACTATAGGTGTGGCAGGGTATACTCAGACATGAGTCCCTTTCTCACTGCACCATCAGGATTCAAGCAAGCCGGGCCGAAGACGGCTGAAATGCCAGAAACCGGTCCCCGGTAGCTTGTCTCCTTTCTGGTGAAGAATTGGCTTGGTAGTTTAGTCTGCCCTGTTCCCATGATGCACTGGGCCAGGGACAGACTGATTTGCATATAGCCGGGTTCTGAGCTGGGATGGTGCAGTGAGATAAATCACGGTGATGGATCAAGCCCTGATCTTTGGACTGGGTAAGAGTGGTCTGCTTAATTCAGACACTCTGTTCATCACCACCCCCTTTTCTGAATCGTTATTGGCCACTATAGGTGTGGCAGGGTATACTCAGACATGAGTCCCTTTCTCACTGCACCATCAGGATTCAAGCAAGCCGGGCCGAAGACGGCTGAAATGCCAGAAACCGGTCCCCGGTAGCTTGTCTCCTTTCTGGTGAAGAATGGGCTTGGTAGTTTAGTCTGCCCTGTTCCCATGATGCACTGGGCCAGGGACAGACTGATTTGCATATAGCCAGATTCTGAGCTGGGATGGTGCAGTGAGATAAATAACGGTGATGGATCATGCCCTGATCTTTGGACTGGGTAAGAGTGGTCTGCACTCTGTTCATCACCACCCCCTTTTCTGAATCGTTTTTGGCCACTATAGGTGTGGCAGGGTATACTCAGACATGAGTCCCTTTCTCACTGCACCATCAGGATTCAAGCAAGCCAGGCCGAAGATGGCTGAAATGCCAGAAACCGGTCCCCGGTAGCTTGTCTCCTTTCTGGTGAAGAATTGGCTTGGTAGTTTAGTCTGCCCTGTTCCCATGATGCACTGGGCCAGGGACAGACTGATTTGCATATAGCCAGGTTCTGAGCTGGGATGGTGCAGTGAGATAAATAACGGTGATGGATCAAGCCCTGATCTTTGGACTGGGTAAGAGTGGTCTGCTTAATTCAGACACTATGTTCATCACCACCCCCTTTTCTGAATCGTTTTTGGCCACTATAGGTGTGGCAGGGTATACTCAGACATGAGTCCCTTTCTCACTGCACCATCAGGATTCAAGCAAGCCAGGCCGAAGATGGCTGAAATGCCAGAAACCGGTCCCCGGTAGCTTGTCTCCTTTCTGGTGAAGAATTGGCTTGGTAGTTTAGTCTGCCCTGTTCCCATGATGCACTGGGCCAGGGACAGACTGATTTGCATATAGCCAGGTTCTGAGCTGGGATGGTGCAGTGAGATAAATAACGGTGATGTATCAAGCCCTGATCTTTGGACTGGGTAAGAGTGGTCTGCTTAATTCAGACACTCTGTTCATCACCACCCCCTTTTCTGAATCGTTTTTGGCCACTATAGGTGTGGCAGGGTATACTCAGACATGAGTCCCTTTCTCACTGCACCATCAGGATTCAAGCAAGCCGGGCCGAAGACGGCTGAAATGCCAGAAACCGGTCCCCGGTAGCTTGTCTCCTTTCTGGTGAAGAATTGGCTTGGTAGTTTAGTCCGCCCTGTTCCCATGATGCACTGGGCCAGGGACAGACTGATTTGCATATAGCCAGGTTCTGAGCTGGGATGGTGCAGTGAGATAAATCACGGTGATGGATCAAGCCCTGATCTTTGGACTGGGTAAGAGTGGTCTGCTTAATTCAGACACTCTGTTCATCACCACCTCTTTTCTGAATCGTTTTTGGCCACTATAGGTGTGGCAGGGTATACTCAGACATGAGTCCCTTTCTCACTGCACCATCAGGATTCAAGCAAGCCGGGCCGAAGACGGCTGAAATGCCAGAAACCGGTCCCCGGTAGCTTGTCTCCTTTCTGGTGAAGAATTGGCTTGGTAGTTTAGTCTTCCCTGTTCCCATGATGCACTGGGCCAGGGACAGACTGATTTGCATATAGCAAGGTTCTGAGCTGGGATGGTGCAGTGAGATAAATCACGGTGATGGATCAAGCCCTGATCTTTGGACTGGGTAAGAGTGGTCTGCTTAATTCAGACACTCTGTTCATCACCACCCCCTTTTCTGAATCGTTATTGGCCACTATAGGTGTGGCAGGGTATACTCAGACATGAGTCCCTTTCTCACTGCACCATCAGGATTCAAGCAAGCCGGGCCAAAGACGGCTGAACTGCCAGAAACCGGTCCCCGGTAGCTTGTCTCCTTTCTGGTGAAGAATTGGCTTGGTAGTTTAGTCTGCCCTGTTCCCATGATGCACTGGGCCAGGGACAGACTGATTTGCATATAGCCAGGTTCTGAGCTGGGATGGTGCAGTGAGATAAATAACGGTGATGGATCAAGCCCTGATCTTTGGACTGGGTAAGAGTGGTCTGCTTAATTCAGACACTCTGTTCATCACCACCCCCTTTTCTGAATCGTTTTTGGCCACTATAGGTGTGGCAGGGTATACTCAGACATGAGTCTCTTTCTCACTGCACCATCAGGATTCAAGCAAGCCAGGGCGAAGACGGCTGAAATGCCAGAAACCGGTCCCCGGTAGCTTGTCTCCTTTCTGGTGAAGAATTGGCTTGGTAGTTTAGTCTGCCCTGTTCCCATGATGCACTGGGCCAGGGACAGACTGATTTGCATATAGCCAGGTTTTGAGCTGGGATGGTGCAGTGAGATAAATAACGGTGATGGATCAAGCCCTGATCTTTGGACTGGGTAAGAGTGGTCTGCTTAATTCAGACACTCTGTTAATCACCACCCCCTTTTCTGAATCGTTTTTGGCCACTATAGGTGTGGCAGGGTATACTCAGACATGAGTCCCTTTCTCACTGCACCATCAGGATTCAAGCAAGCCGGGCCGAAGACGGCTGAAACGCCAGAAACCGATCCCCGGTAGCTTGTCTCCTTTCTGGTGAAGAATTGGCTTGGTAGTTTAGTCTGCCCTGTTCCCATGATGCACTGGGCCAGGGACAGACAGATTTGCATATAGCCAGGTTCTGAGCTGGGATGGTGCAGTGAGATAAATAACGGTGATGGATCAAGCCCTGATCTTTGGACTGGGTAAGAGTGGTCTGCTTAATTCAGACACTCTGTTCATCACCACCCCCTTTTCTGAATCGTTTTTGGCCACTATAGGTGTGGCAGGGTATACTCAGACATGAGTCCCTTTCTCCCTGAACCATCAGTATTCAAGCAAGCCGGGCCGAAGACGGCTGAAATGCCAGAAACCGGTCCCCGGTAGCTTGTCTCCTTTCTGATGAAGAATTGGCTTGGTAGTTTAGTCTGCCCTGTTCCCATGATGCACTGGGCCAGGGACAGACTGATTTGCATATAGCCAGGTTCTGAGCTGGGATGGTGCAGTGAGATAAATAACGGTGATGGATAAAGCCCTGATCTTTGGACTGGGTAAGAGTGGTCTGATTAATTCAGACACTCTGTTCATCACCACCCCCTTTTCTGAATCGTTTTTGGCCACTATAGGTGCGGCAGGGTATACTCAGACATGAGTCCCTTTCTCACTGCACCATCAGGATTCAAGCAAGCCGGGCCGAAGACGGCTGAAACGCCAGAAACCGATCCCCGGTAGCTTGTCTCCTTTCTGGTGAAGAATTGGCTTGGTAGTTTAGTCTGCCCTGTTCCCATGATGCACTGGGCCAGGGACAGACTGATTTGCATATAGCCAGGTTCTGAGCTGGGATGGTGCAGTGAGATAAATAACGGTGATGGATCAAGCCCTGATCTTTGGACTGGGTAAGAGTGGTCTGCTTAATTCAGACACTCTGTTCATCACCACCCCCTTTTCTGAATCGTTTTTGGCCACTATTGGTGTGGCAGGGTATACTCAGACATGAGTCCCTTTCTCACTGCACCATCAGGATTCAAGCAAGCTGGCCCGAAGACGGCTGAAATGCCAGAAACCGGTACCCGGTAGCTTGTCTCCTTTCTGGTGAAGAATGGGCTTGGTAGTTTAGTCTGCCCTGTTCCCATGATGCACTGGGCCAGGGACAGACTGATTTGCATATAGCCAGGTTCTGAGCTGGGATGGTGCAGTGAGATAAATAACGGTGATGGATAAAGCCCTGATCTTTGGACTGGGTAAGAGTGGTCTGAATAATTCAGACACTCTGTTCATCACCACCCCCTTTTCTGAATCGCTTTTGGCTACTATAGGTGCGGCAGGGTATACTCAGACATGAGTCCCTTTCTCACTGCACCATCAGGATTCAAGCAAGCCGGGCCGAAGACGGCTGAAATGCCAGAAACCGGTCCCCGGTAGCTTGTCTCCTTTCTGGTGAAGAATTGGCTTGGTAGTTTAGTCTGCCCTGTTCCCATGATGCACTGGGCCAGGGACAGACTGATTTGCATATAGCCAGGTTCTGAGCTGGGATGGTGCAGTGAGATAAATAACGGTGATGGATCAAGCCCTGATCTTTGGACTGGGTAAGAGTGGTCTGCTTAATTCAGACACTCTGTTAATCACCACCCCCTTTTCTGAATCGTTTTTGGCCACTATAGGTGTGGCAGGGTATACTCAGACATGAGTCCCTTTCTCACTGCACCATCAGGATTCAAGCAAGCCGGGCCGAAGACGGCTGAAACGCCAGAAACCGATCCCCGGTAGCTTGTCTCCTTTCTGGTGAAGAATTGGCTTGGTAGTTTAGTCTGCCCTGTTCCCATGATGCACTGGGCCAGGGACAGACAGATTTGCATATAGCCAGGTTCTGAGCTGGGATGGTGCAGTGAGATAAATAACGGTGATGGATCAAGCCCTGATCTTTGGACTGGGTAAGAGTGGTCTGCTTAATTCAGACACTCTGTTCATCACCACCCCCTTTTCTGAATCGTTTTTGGCCACTATAGGTGTGGCAGGGTATACTCAGACATGAGTCCCTTTCTCCCTGAACCATCAGTATTCAAGCAAGCCGGGCCGAAGACGGCTGAAATGCCAGAAACCGGTCCCCGGTAGCTTGTCTCCTTTCTGATGAAGAATTGGCTTGGTAGTTTAGTCTGCCCTGTTCCCATGATGCACTGGGCCAGGGACAGACTGATTTGCATATAGCCAGGTTCTGAGCTGGGATGGTGCAGTGAGATAAATAACGGTGATGGATAAAGCCCTGATCTTTGGACTGGGTAAGAGTGGTCTGATTAATTCAGACACTCTGTTCATCACCACCCCCTTTTCTGAATCGTTTTTGGCCACTATAGGTGCGGCAGGGTATACTCAGACATGAGTCCCTTTCTCACTGCACCATCAGGATTCAAGCAAGCCGGGCCGAAGACGGCTGAAACGCCAGAAACCGATCCCCGGTAGCTTGTCTCCTTTCTGGTGAAGAATTGGCTTGGTAGTTTAGTCTGCCCTGTTCCCATGATGCACTGGGCCAGGGACAGACTGATTTGCATATAGCCAGGTTCTGAGCTGGGATGGTGCAGTGAGATAAATAACGGTGATGGATCAAGCCCTGATCTTTGGACTGGGTAAGAGTGGTCTGCTTAATTCAGACACTCTGTTCATCACCACCCCCTTTTCTGAATCGTTTTTGGCCACTATTGGTGTGGCAGGGTATACTCAGACATGAGTCCCTTTCTCACTGCACCATCAGGATTCAAGCAAGCTGGCCCGAAGACGGCTGAAATGCCAGAAACCGGTACCCGGTAGCTTGTCTCCTTTCTGGTGAAGAATGGGCTTGGTAGTTTAGTCTGCCCTGTTCCCATGATGCACTGGGCCAGGGACAGACTGATTTGCATATAGCCAGGTTCTGAGCTGGGATGGTGCAGTGAGATAAATAACGGTGATGGATAAAGCCCTGATCTTTGGACTGGGTAAGAGTGGTCTGAATAATTCAGACACTCTGTTCATCACCACCCCCTTTTCTGAATCGCTTTTGGCTACTATAGGTGCGGCAGGGTATACTCAGACATGAGTCCCTTTCTCACTGCACCATCAGGATTCAAGCAAGCCGGGCCGAAGACGGCTGAAATGCCAGAAACCGGTCCCCGGTAGCTTGTCTCCTTTCTGGTGAAGAATGGGCTTGGTAGTTTAGTCTGCCCTGTTCCCATGATGCACTGGGCCAGGGACAGACTGATTTGCATATAGCCAGATTCTGAGCTGGGATGGTGCAGTGAGATAAATAACGGTGATGGATCATGCCCTGATCTTTGGACTGGGTAAGAGTGGTCTGCACTCTGTTCATCACCACCCCCTTTTCTGAATCGTTTTTGGCCACTATAGGTGTGGCAGGGTATACTCAGACATGAGTCCCTTTCTCACTGCACCATCAGGATTCAAGCAAGCCGGGCCGAAGACGGCTGAAATGCCAGAAACCGGTCCCCGGTAGCTTGTCTCCTTTCTGGTGAAGAATTGGCTTGGTAGTTTAGTCTGCCCTGTTCCCATGATGCACTGGGCCAGGGACAGACTGATTTGCATATAGCCAGGTTCTGAGCTGGGATGGTGCAGTGAGATAAATAACGGTGATTGATCAAGCCCTGATCTTTGGACTGGGTAAGAGTGGTCTGCTTAATTCAGACACTCCGTTCATCACCACCCCCTTTTCTGAATCGTTTTTGGCCACTATAGGTGTGGCAGGGTATACTCAGACATGAGTCCCTTTCTCACTGCACCATCAGGATTCAAGCAAGCCAGGGCGAAGACGGCTGAAATGCCAGAAACCGGTCCCCGGTAGCTTGTCTCCTTTCTGGTGAAGAATTGGCTTGGTAGTTTAGTCTGCCCTGTTCCCATGATGCACTGGGCCAGGGACAGACTGATTTGCATATAGCCAGGTTCTGAGCTGGGATGGTGCAGTGAGATAAATAACGGTGATGGATCAAGCCCTGATCTTTGGACTGGGTAAGAGTGGTCTGCTTAGTTCAGACACTCTGTTAATCACCACCCCCTTTTCTGAATCGTTTTTGGCCACTATAGGTGTGGCAGGGTATACTCAGACATGAGTCCCTTTCTCACTGCACCATCAGGAGTCAAGCAAGCCGGGCCGAAGACGGCTGAAACGCCAGAAACCGGTTCCCGGTAGCTTGTCTCCTTTCTGGTGAAGAATTGGCTTGGTAGTTTAGTCTGCCCTGTTCCCATGATGCACTGGGCCAGGGACAGACTGATTTGCATATAGCCAGGTTCTGAGCTGGGATGGTGCAGTGAGATAAATAACGGTGATGGATAAAGCCCTGATCTTTGGACTGGGTAAGAGTGGTCTGCTTAATTCAGACACTCTGTTCATCACCACCCCCTTTTCTGAATCGTTTTTGGCCACTATAGGTGTGGCAGGGTATACTCAGACATGAGTCCCTTTCTCACTGCACCATCAGGATTCAAGCAAGCCGTGCCGAAGACGGCTGAAATGCCAGAAACCGGTCCCCGGTAGCTTGTCTCCTTTCTGGTGAAGAATTGGCTTGGTAGTTTGGTCTGCCCTGGTCCCATGATGCACTGGGCCAGGGACAGACTGATTTGCATGTAGCCAGGTTCTGAGCTGGGATGGTGCAGTGAGATAAATAATGGTGATGGATCAAGCCCTGATCTTTGGACTGGGTAAGAGTGGTCTGCTTAATTCAGACACTATGTTCATCACCACCCCCTTTTCTGAATCGTTTTTGGCCACTATAGGTGTGGCAGGGTATACTCAGACATGAGTCCCTTTCTCACTGCACCATCAGGATTCAAGCAAGCCAGGCCGAAGATGGCTGAAATGCCAGAAACCGGTCCCCGGTAGCTTGTCTCCTTTCTGGTGAAGAATTGGCTTGGTAGTTTAGTCTGCCCTGTTCCCATGATGCACTGGGCCAGGGACAGACTGATTTGCATATAGCCAGGTTCTGAGCTGGGATGGTGCAGTGAGATAAATAACGGTGATGGATCAAGCCCTGATCTTTGGACTGGGTAAGAGTGGTCTGCTTAATTCAGACACTCTGTTCATCACCACCCCCTTTTCTGAATCGTTTTTGGCCACTATAGGTGTGGCAGGGTATACTCAGACATGAGTCCCTTTCTCACTGCACCATCAGGATTCAAGCAAGCCGGGCCGAAGACGGCTGAAATGCCAGAAACCGGTCCCTGGTAGCTTGTCTCCTTTCTGGTGAAGAATTGGCTTGGTAGTTTAGTCCGCCCTGTTCCCATGATGCACTGGGCCAGGGACAAACTGATTTGCATATAGCCAGGTTCTGAGCTGGGATGGTGCAGTGAGATAAATAACGGTGATGGATCAAGCCCTGATCTTTGGACTGGGTAAGAGTGGTCTGCTTAATTCAGACACTCTGTTCATCACCACCTCTTTTCTGAATCGTTTTTGGCCACTATAGGTGTGGCAGGGTATACTCAGACATGAGTCCCTTTCTCACTGCACCATCAGGATTCAAGCAAGCCGGGCCGAAGACGGCTGAAATGCCAGAAACCGGTCCCCGGTAGCTTGTCTCCTTTCTGGTGAAGAATTGGCTTGGTAGTTTAGTCTGCCCTGTTCCCATGATGCACTGGGCCAGGGACAGACTGATTTGCATATAGCCAGGTTCTGAGCTGGGATGGTGCAGTGAGATAAATCACGGTGATGGATCAAGCCCTGATCTTTGGACTGGGTAAGAGTGGTCTGCTTAATTCAGACACTCTGTTCATCACCACCCCCTTTTCTGATTTGTTATTGGCCACTATAGGTGTGGCAGGGTATACTCAGACATGAGTCCCTTTCTCACTGCACCATCAGGATTCAAGCAAGCCGGGCCGAAGACGGCTGAAATGCCAGAAACCGGTCCCCGGTAGCTTGTCTCCTTTCTGGTGAAGAATGGGCTTGGTAGTTTAGTCTGCCCTGTTCCCATGATGCACTGGGCCAGGGACAGACTGATTTGCATATAGCCAGATTCTGAGCTGGGATGGTGCAGTGAGATAAATAACGGTGATGGATCATGCCCTGATCTTTGGACTGGGTAAGAGTGGTCTGCACTCTGTTCATCACCACCCCCTTTTCTGAATCGTTTTTGGCCACTATAGGTGTGGCAGGGTATACTCAGACATGAGTCCCTTTCTCACTGCACCATCAGGATTCAAGCAAGCCGGGCCGAAGACGGCTGAAATGCCAGAAACCGGTCCCCGGTAGCTTGTCTCCTTTCTGGTGAAGAATTGGCTTGGTAGTTTAGTCTGCCCTGTTCCCATGATGCACTGGGCCAGGGACAGACTGATTTGCATATAGCCAGGTCTGAGCTGGGATGGTGCAGTGAGATAAATAACGGTGATTGATCAAGCCCTGATCTTTGGACTGGGTAAGAGTGGTCTGCTTAATTCAGACACTCCGTTCATCACCACCCCCTTTTCTGAATTGTTTTTGGCCACTATAGGTGTGGCAGGGTATACTCAGACATGAGTCCCTTTCTCACTGCACCATCAGGATTCAAGCAAGCCAGGGCGAAGACGGCTGAAATGCCAGAAACCGGTCCCCGGTAGCTTGTCTCCTTTCTGGTGAAGAATTGGCTTGGTAGTTCAGTCTGCCCTGTTCCCATGATGCACTGGGCCAGGGACAGACTGATTTGCATATAGCCAGGTTCTGAGCTGGGATGGTGCAGTGAGATAAATAACGGTGATGGATCAAGCCCTGATCTTTGGACTGGGTAAGAGTGGTCTGCTTAGTTCAGACACTCTGTTAATCACCACCCCCTTTTCTGAATCGTTTTTGGCCACTATAGGTGTGGCAGGGTATACTCAGACATGAGTCCCTTTCTCACTGCACCATCAGGAGTCAAGCAAGCCGGGCCGAAGACGGCTGAAACGCCAGAAACCGGTTCCCGGTAGCTTGTCTCCTTTCTGGTGAAGAATTGGCTTGGTAGTTTAGTCTGCCCTGTTCCCATGATGCACTGGGCCAGGGACAGACTGATTTGCATATAGCCAGGTTCTGAGCTGGGATGGTGCAGTGAGATAAATAACGGTGATGGATAAAGCCCTGATCTTTGGACTGGGTAAGAGTGGTCTGCTTAATTCAGACACTCTGTTCATCACCACCTCTTTTCTGAATCGTTTTTGGCCACTATAGGTGTGGCAGGGTATACTCAGACATGAGTCCCTTTCTCACTGCACCATCAGGATTCAAGCAAGCCGGGCCGAAGACGGCTGAAATGCCAGAAACCGGTCCCCGGTAGCTTGTCTCCTTTCTGGTGAAGAATTGGCTTGGTAGTTTAGTCTGCCCTGTTCCCATGATGCACTGGGCCAGGGACAGACTGATTTGCATATAGCCAGGTTCTGAGCTGGGATGGTGCAGTGAGATAAATCACGGTGATGGATCAAGCCCTGATCTTTGGACTGGGTAAGAGTGGTCTGCCTAATTCAGACACTCTGTTCATCACCACCCCCTTTTCTGAATCATTATTGGCCACTATAGGTGTGGCAGGGTATACTCAGACATGAGTCCCTTTCTCACTGCACCATCAGGATTCAAGCAAGCCGGGCCGAAGACGGCTGAAATGCCAGAAACCGGTCCCCGGTAGCTTGTCTCCTTTCTGGTGAAGAATGGGCTTGGTAGTTTAGTCTGCCCTGTTCCCATGATGCACTGGGCCAGGGACAGACTGATTTGCATATAGCCAGATTCTGAGCTGGGATGGTGCAGTGAGATAAATAACGGTGATGGATCATGCCCTGATCTTTGGACTGGGTAAGAGTGGTCTGCACTCTGTTCATCACCACCCCCTTTTCTGAATCGTTTTTGGCCACTATAGGTGTGGCAGGGTATACTCAGACATGAGTCCCTTTCTCACTGCACCATCAGGATTCAAGCAAGCCGGGCCGAAGACGGCTGAAATGCCAGAAACCGGTCCCCGGTAGCTTGTCTCCTTTCTGGTGAAGAATTGGCTTGGTAGTTTAGTCTGCCCTGTTCCCATGATGCACTGGGCCAGGGACAGACTGATTTGCATATAGCCAGGTCTGAGCTGGGATGGTGCAGTGAGATAAATAACGGTGATTGATCAAGCCCTGATCTTTGGACTGGGTAAGAGTGGTCTGCTTAATTCCGACACTCCGTTCATCACCACCCCCTTTTCTGAATCGTTTTTGGCCACTATAGGTGTGGCAGGGTATACTCAGACATGAGTCCCTTTCTCACTGCACCATCAGGATTCAAGCAAGCCAGGGCGAAGACGGCTGAAATGCCAGAAACCGGTCCCCGGTAGCTTGTCTCCTTTCTGGTGAAGAATTGGCTTGGTAGTTTAGTCTGCCCTGTTCCCATGATGCACTGGGCCAGGGACAGACTGATTTGCATATAGCCAGGTTCTGAGCTGGGATGGTGCAGTGAGATAAATAACGGTGATGGATCAAGCCCTGATCTTTGGACTGGGTAAGAGTGGTCTGCTTAGTTCAGACACTCTGTTAATCACCACCCCCTTTTCTGAATCGTTTTTGGCCACTATAGGTGTGGCAGGGTATACTCAGACATGAGTCCCTTTCTCACTGCACCATCAGGAGTCAAGCAAGCCGGGCCGAAGACGGCTGAAACGCCAGAAACCGGTTCCCGGTAGCTTGTCTCCTTTCTGGTGAAGAATTGGCTTGGTAGTTTAGTCTGCCCTGTTCCCATGATGCACTGGGCCAGGGACAGACTGATTTGCATATAGCCAGGTTCTGAGCTGGGATGGTGCAGTGAGATAAATAACGGTGATGGATAAAGCCCTGATCTTTGGACTGGGTAAGAGTGGTCTGCTTAATTCAGACACTCTGTTCATCACCACCCCCTTTTCTGAATCGTTTTTGGCCACTATAGGTGTGGCAGGGTATACTCAGACATGAGTCCCTTTCTCACTGCACCATCAGGATTCAAGCAAGCCGGGCCGAAGACGGCTGAAATGCCAGAAACCGGTCCCCGGTAGCTTGTCTCCTTTCTGGTGAAGAATTGGCTTGGTAGTTTGGTCTGCCCTGGTCCCATGATGCACTGGGCCAGGGACAGACTGATTTGCATATAGCCAGGTTCTGAGCTGGGATGGTGCAGTGAGATAAATAATGGTGATGGATCAAGCCCTGATCTTTGGACTGGGTAAGAGTGGTCTGCTTAATTCAGACACTATGTTCATCACCACCCCCTTTTCTGAATCGTTTTTGGCCACTATAGGTGTGGCAGGGTATACTCAGACATGAGTCCCTTTCTCACTGCACCATCAGGATTCAAGCAAGCCAGGCCGAAGATGGCTGAAATGCCAGAAACCGGTCCCCGGTAGCTTGTCTCCTTTCTGGTGAAGAATTGGCTTGGTAGTTTAGTCTGCCCTGTTCCCATGATGCACTGGGCCAGGGACAGACTGATTTGCATATAGCCAGGTTCTGAGCTGGGATGGTGCAGTGAGATAAATAACGGTGATGGATCAAGCCCTGATCTTTGGACTGGGTAAGAGTGGTCTGCTTAATTCAGACACTCTGTTCATCACCACCCCCTTTTCTGAATCGTTTTTGGCCACTATAGGTGTGGCAGGGTATACTCAGACATGAGTCCCTTTCTCACTGCACCATCAGGATTCAAGCAAGCCGGGCCGAAGACGGCTGAAATGCCAGAAACCGGTCCCCGGTAGCTTGTCTCCTTTCTGGTGAAGAATTGGCTTGGTAGTTTAGTCCGCCCTGTTCCCATGATGCACTGGGCCAGGGACAGACTGATTTGCATATAGCCAGGTTCTGAGCTGAGATGGTGCAGTGAGATAAATCACGGTGATGGATCAAGCCCTGATCTTTGGACTGGGTAAGAGTGGTCTGCTTAATTCAGACACTCTGTTCATCACCACCTCTTTTCTGAATCGTTTTTGGCCACTATAGGTGTGGCAGGGTATACTCAGACATGAGTCCCTTTCTCACTGCACCATCAGGATTCAAGAAAGCCGGGCCGAAGACGGCTGAAATGCCAGAAACCGGTCCCCGGTAGCTTGTCTCCTTTCTGGTGAAGAATTGGCTTGGTAGTTTAGTCTGCCCTGTTCCCATGATGCACTGGGCCAGGGACAGACTGATTTGCATATAGCCAGGTTCTGAGCTGGGATGGTGCAGTGAGATAAATCACGGTGATGGATCAAGCCCTGATCTTTGGACTGGGTAAGAGTGGTCTGCTTAATTCAGACACTCTGTTCATCACCACCCCCTTTTCTGAATCGTTATTGGCCACTATAGGTGTGGCAGGGTATACTCAGACATGAGTCCCTTTCTCACTGCACCATCAGGATTCAAGCAAGCCGGGCCAAAGATGGTTGAACTGCCAGAAACCGGTCCCCGGTAGCTTGTCTCCTTTCTGGTGAAGAATTGGCTTGGTAGTTTAGTCTGCCCTGTTCCCATGATGCACTGGGCCAGGGACAGACTGATTTGCATATAGCCAGGTTCTGAGCTGGGATGGTGCAGTGAGATAAATAACGGTGATGGATCAAGCCCTGATCTTTGGACTGGGTAAGAGTGGTCTGCTTAATTCAGACACTCTGTTCATCACCACCCCCTTTTCTGAATCGTTTTTGGCCACTATAGGTGTGGCAGGGTATACTCAGACATGAGTCCCTTTCTCACTGCACCATCAGGATTCAAGCAAGCCAGGGCGAAGACTGCTGAAATGCCAGAAACCGGTCCCCGGTAGCTTGTCTCCTTTCTGGTGAAGAATTGGCTTGGTAGTTTAGTCTGCCCTGTTCTCATGATGCACTGGGCCAGGGACAGACTGATTTGCATATAGCCAGGTTCTGAGCTGGGATGGTGCAGTGAGATAAATAACGGTGATGGATCAAGCCCTGATCTTTGGACTGGGTAAGAGTGGTCTGCTTAATTCAGACACTCTGTTAATCACCACCCCCTTTTCTGAATCGTTTTTGGCCACTATAGGTGTGGCAGGGTATACTCAGACATGAGTCCCTTTCTCACTGCACCATCAGGATTCAAGCAAGCCGGGCCGAAGACGGCTGAAACGCCAGAAACCGATCCCCGGTAGCTTGTCTCCTTTCTGGTGAAGAATTGGCTTGGTAGTTTAGTCTGCCCTGTTCCCATGATGCACTGGGCCAGGGACAGACAGATTTGCATATAGCCAGGTTCTGAGCTGGGATGGTGCAGTGAGATAAATAACGGTGATGGATCAAGCCCTGATCTTTGGACTGGGTAAGAGTGGTCTGCTTAATTCAGACACTCTGTTCATCACCACCCCCTTTTCTGAATCGTTTTTGGCCACTATAGGTGTGGCAGGGTATACTCAGACATGAGTCCCTTTCTCCCTGAACCATCAGTATTCAAGCAAGCCGGGCCGAAGACGGCTGAAATGCCAGAAACCGGTCCCCGGTAGCTTGTCTCCTTTCTGATGAAGAATTGGCTTGGTAGTTTAGTCTGCCCTGTTCCCATGATGCACTGGGCCAGGGACAGACTGATTTGCATATAGCCAGGTTCTGAGCTGGGATGGTGCAGTGAGATAAATAACGGTGATGGATAAAGCCCTGATCTTTGGACTGGGTAAGAGTGGTCTGATTAATTCAGACACTCTGTTCATCACCACCCCCTTTTCTGAATCGTTTTTGGCCACTATAGGTGCGGCAGGGTATACTCAGACATGAGTCCCTTTCTCACTGCACCATCAGGATTCAAGCAAGCCGGGCCGAAGACGGCTGAAACGCCAGAAACCGATCCCCGGTAGCTTGTCTCCTTTCTGGTGAAGAATTGGCTTGGTAGTTTAGTCTGCCCTGTTCCCATGATGCACTGGGCCAGGGACAGACTGATTTGCATATAGCCAGGTTCTGAGCTGGGATGGTGCAGTGAGATAAATAACGGTGATGGATCAAGCCCTGATCTTTGGACTGGGTAAGAGTGGTCTGCTTAATTCAGACACTCTGTTCATCACCACCCCCTTTTCTGAATCGTTTTTGGCCACTATTGGTGTGGCAGGGTATACTCAGACATGAGTCCCTTTCTCACTGCACCATCAGGATTCAAGCAAGCCGGCCCGAAGACGGCTGAAATGCCAGAAACCGGTACCCGGTAGCTTGTCTCCTTTCTGGTGAAGAATGGGCTTGGTAGTTTAGTCTGCCCTGTTCCCATGATGCACTGGGCCAGGGACAGACTGATTTGCATATAGCCAGGTTCTGAGCTGGGATGGTGCAGTGAGATAAATAACGGTGATGGATAAAGCCCTGATCTTTGGACTGGGTAAGAGTGGTCTGATTAATTCAGACACTCTGTTCATCACCACCCCCTTTTCTGAATCGCTTTTGGCTACTATAGGTGCGGCAGGGTATACTCAGACATGAGTCCCTTTCTCACTGCACCATCAGGATTCAAGCAAGCCGGGCCGAAGACGGCTGAAATGCCAGAAACCGGTCCCCGGTAGCTTGTCTCCTTTCTGGTGAAGAATGGGCTTGGTAGTTTAGTCTGCCCTGTTCCCATGATGCACTGGGCCAGGGACAGACTGATTTGCATATAGCCAGATTCTGAGCTGGGATGGTGCAGTGAGATAAATAACGGTGATGGATCATGCCCTGATCTTTGGACTGGGTAAGAGTGGTCTGCACTCTGTTCATCACCACCCCCTTTTCTGAATCGTTTTTGGCCACTATAGGTGTGGCAGGGTATACTCAGACATGAGTCCCTTTCTCACTGCACCATCAGGATTCAAGCAAGCCGGGCCGAAGACGGCTGAAATGCCAGAAACCGGTCCCCGGTAGCTTGTCTCCTTTCTGGTGAAGAATTGGCTTGGTAGTTTAGTCTGCCCTGTTCCCATGATGCACTGGGCCAGGGACAGACTGATTTGCATATAGCCAGGTTCTGAGCTGGGATGGTGCAGTGAGATAAATAACGGTGATGGATCAAGCCCTGATCTTTGGACTGGGTAAGAGTGGTCTGCTTAATTCAGACACTCTGTTCATCACCACCCCCTTTTCTGAATCGTTTTTGGCCACTATAGGTGTGGCAGGGTATACTCAGACATGAGTCCCTTTCTCACTGCACCATCAGGATTCCAGCAAGCCGGGCTGAAGACGGCTGAAATGCCAGAAACCGGTCCCCGGTAGCTTGTCTCCTTTCTGGTGAAGAATTGGCTTGGTAGTTTAGTCTGCCCTGTTCCCATGATGCACTGGGCCAGGGACAGACTGATTTGCATATAGCCAGGTTCTGAGCTGGGATGGTGCAGTGAGATAAATAACGGTGATGGATCAAGCCCTGATCTTTGGACTGGGTAAGAGTGGTCTGCTTAATTCAGACACTCTGTTCATCACCACTCCCTTTTCTGAATCGTTTTTGGCCACTATAGGTGTGGCAGGGTATACTCAGACATGAGTCCCTTTCTCACTGCACCATCAGGATTCAAGCAAGCCGGGCCGAAGACGGCTGAAATGCCAGAAACCGGTCCCCGGTAGCTTGTCTCCTTTCTGGTGAAGAATTGGCTTGGTAGTTTAGTCTGCCCTGTTCCCATGATGCACTGGGCCAGGGACAGACTGATTTGCATATAGCCAGGTTCTGAGCTGGGATGGTGCAGTGAGATAAATCACGGTGATGGATCAAGCCCTGATCTTTGGACTGGGTAAGAGTGGTCTGCTTAATTCAGACACTCTGTTCATCACCACCCCCTTTTCTGAATCGTTATTGGCCACTATAGGTGTGGCAGGGTATACTCAGACATGAGTCCCTTTCTCACTGCACCATCAGGATTCAAGCAAGCCGGGCCAAAGACGGCTGAACTGCCAGAAACCGGTCCCCGGTAGCTTGTCTCCTTTCTGGCGAAGAATTGGCTTGGTAGTTTAGTCTGCCCTGTTCCCATGATGCACAGGGCCAGGGACAGACTGATTTGCATATAGCCAGGTTCTGAGCTGGGATGGTGCAGTGAGATAAATAACGGTGATGGATCAAGCCCTGATCTTTGGACTGGGTAAGAGTGGTCTGCTTAATTCAGACACTCTGTTCATCACCACCCCCTTTTCTGAATCGTTTTTGGCCACTATAGGTGTGGCAGGGTATACTCAGACATGAGTCCCTTTCTCACTGCACCATCAGGATTCAAGCAAGCCAGGGCGAAGACGGCTGAAATGCCAGAAACCGGTCCCCGGTAGCTTGTCTCCTTTCTGGTGAAGAATTGGCTTGGTAGTTTAGTCTGCCCTGTTCCCATGATGCACTGGGCCAGGGACAGACTGATTTGCATATAGCCAGGTTCTGAGCTGGGATGGTGCAGTGAGATAAATAACGGTGATGGATCAAGCCCTGATCTTTGGACTGGGTAAGAGTGGTCTGCTTAATTCAGACACTCTGTTAATCACTACCCCCTTTTCTGAATCGTTTTTGGCCACTATAGGTGTGGCAGGGTATACTCAGACATGAGTCCCTTTCTCACTGCACCATCAGGATTCAAGCAAGCCGGGCCGAAGACGGCTGAAATGCCAGAAACCGGTCCCCGGTAGCTTGTCTCCTTTCTGGTGAAGAATTGGCTTGGTAGTTTAGTCTGCCCTGTTCCCATGATGCACTGGGCCAGGGACAGACAGATTTGCATATAGCCAGGTTCTGAGCTGGGATGGTGCAGTGAGATAAATAACGGTGATGGATCAAGCCCTGATCTTTGGACTGGGTAAGAGTGGTCTGCTTAATTCAGACACTCTGTTCATCACCACCCCCTTTTCTGAATCGTTTTTGGCCACTATAGGTGTGGCAGGGTATACTCAGACATGAGTCCCTTTCTCACTGCACCATCAGGATTCAAGCAAGCCGGGCTGAAGACGGCTGAAATGCCAGAAACCGGTCCCCGGTAGCTTGTCTCCTTTCTGGTGAAGAATTGGCTTGGTAGTTTAGTCTGCCCTGTTCCCATGATGCACTGGGCCAGGGACAGACTGATTTGCATATAGCCAGGTTCTGAGCTGGGATGGTGCAGTGAGATAAATAACGGTGATGGATCAAGCCCTGATCTTTGGACTGGGTAAGAGTGGTCTGCTTAATTCAGACACTCTGTTCATCACCACTCCCTTTTCTGAATCGTTTTTGGCCACTATAGGTGTGGCAGGGTATACTCAGACATGAGTCCCTTTCTCACTGCACCATCAGGATTCAAGCAAGCCGGGCCGAAGACGGCTGAAATGCCAGAAACCGGTCCCCGGTAGCTTGTCTCCTTTCTGGTGAAGAATTGGCTTGGTAGTTTAGTCTGCCCTGTTCCCATGATGCACTGGGCCAGGGACAGACTGATTTGCATATAGCCAGGTTCTGAGCTGGGATGGTGCAGTGAGATAAATCACGGTGATGGATCAAGCCCTGATCTTTGGACTGGGTAAGAGTGGTCTGCTTAATTCAGACACTCTGTTCATCACCACCCCCTTTTCTGAATCGTTATTGGCCACTATAGGTGTGGCAGGGTATACTCAGACATGAGTCCCTTTCTCACTGCACCATCAGGATTCAAGCAAGCCAGGGCGAAGACGGCTGAAATGCCAGAAACCGGTCCCCGGTAGCTTGTCTCCTTTCTGGTGAAGAATTGGCTTGGTAGTTTAGTCTGCCCTGTTCCCATGATGCACTGGGCCAGGGACAGACTGATTTGCATATAGCCAGGTTCTGAGCTGGGATGGTGCAGTGAGATAAATAACGGTGATGGATCAAGCCCTGATCTTTGGACTGGGTAAGAGTGGTCTGCTTAATTCAGACACTCTGTTAATCACCACCCCCTTTTCTGAATCGTTTTTGGCCACTATAGGTGTGGCAGGGTATACTCAGACATGAGTCCCTTTCTCACTGCACCATCAGGATTCAAGCAAGCCGGGCCGAAGACGGCTGAAACGCCAGAAACCGATCCCCGGTAGCTTGTCTCCTTTCTGGTGAAGAATTGGCTTGGTAGTTTAGTCTGCCCTGTTCCCATGATGCACTGGGCCAGGGACAGACAGATTTGCATATAGCCAGGTTCTGAGCTAGGATGGTGCAGTGAGATAAATAACGGTGATGGATCAAGCCCTGATCTTTGGACTGGGTAAGAGTGGTCTGCTTAATTCAGACACTCTGTTCATCACCACCCCCTTTTCTGAATCGTTTTTGGCCACTATAGGTGTGGCAGGGTATACTCAGACATGAGTCCCTTTCTCCCTGAACCATCAGTATTCAAGCAAGCCGGGCCGAAGACGGCTGAAATGCCAGAAACCGGTCCCCGGTAGCTTGTCTCCTTTCTGATGAAGAATTGGCTTGGTAGTTTAGTCTGCCCTGTTCCCATGATGCACTGGGCCAGGGACAGACTGATTTGCATATAGCCAGGTTCTGAGCTGGGATGGTGCAGTGAGATAAATAACGGTGATGGATCAAGCCCTGATCTTTGGACTGGGTAAGAGTGGTCTGCTTAATTCAGACACTCTGTTCATCACCACCCCCTTTTCTGAATCGTTTTTGGCCACTATAGGTGTGGCAGGGTATACTCAGACATGAGTCCCTTTCTCACTGCACCATCAGGATTCAAGCAAGCCGGGCTGAAGACGGCTGAAATGCCAGAAACCGGTCCCCGGTAGCTTGTCTCCTTTCTGGTGAAGAATTGGCTTGGTAGTTTAGTCTGCCCTGTTCCCATGATGCACTGGGCCAGGGACAGACTGATTTGCATATAGCCAGGTTCTGAGCTGGGATGGTGCAGTGAGATAAATAACGGTGATGGATCAAGCCCTGATCTTTGGACTGGGTAAGAGTGGTCTGCTTAATTCAGACACTCTGTTCATCACCACTCCCTTTTCTGAATCGTTTTTGGCCACTATAGGTGTGGCAGGGTATACTCAGACATGAGTCCCTTTCTCACTGCACCATCAGGATTCAAGCAAGCCGGGCCGAAGACGGCTGAAATGCCAGAAACCGGTCCCCGGTAGCTTGTCTCCTTTCTGGTGAAGAATTGGCTTGGTAGTTTAGTCTGCCCTGTTCCCATGATGCACTGGGCCAGGGACAGACTGATTTGCATATAGCCAGGTTCTGAGCTGGGATGGTGCAGTGAGATAAATCACGGTGATGGATCAAGCCCTGATCTTTGGACTGGGTAAGAGTGGTCTGCTTAATTCAGACACTCTGTTCATCACCACCCCCTTTTCTGAATCGTTATTGGCCACTATAGGTGTGGCAGGGTATACTCAGACATGAGTCCCTTTCTCACTGCACCATCAGGATTCAAGCAAGCCGGGCCAAAGACGGCTGAACTGCCAGAAACCGGTCCCCGGTAGCTTGTCTCCTTTCTGGTGAAGAATTGGCTTGGTAGTTTAGTCTGCCCTGTTCCCATGATGCACTTGGCCAGGGACAGACTGATTTGCATATAGCCAGGTTCTGAGCTGGGATGGTGCAGTGAGATAAATAACGGTGATGGATCAAGCCCTGATCTTTGGACTGGGTAAGAGTGGTCTGCTTAATTCAGACACTCTGTTCATCACCACCCCCTTTTCTGAATCGTTTTTGGCCACTATAGGTGTGGCAGGGTATACTCAGACATGAGTCCCTTTCTCACTGCACCATCAGGATTCAAGCAAGCCAGGGCGAAGACGGCTGAAATGCCAGAAACCGGTCCCCGGTAGCTTGTCTCCTTTCTGGTGAAGAATTGGCTTGGTAGTTTAGTCTGCCCTGTTCCCATGATGCACTGGGCCAGGGACAGACTGATTTGCATATAGCCAGGTTCTGAGCTGGGATGGTGCAGTGAGATAAATAACGGTGATGGATCAAGCCCTGATCTTTGGACTGGGTAAGATTGGTCTGCTTAATTCAGACACTCTGTTAATCACCACCCCCTTTTCTGAATCGTTTTTGGCCACTATAGGTGTGGCAGGGTATACTCAGACATGAGTCCCTTTCTCACTGCACCATCAGGATTCAAGCAAGCCGGGCCGAAGATGGCTGAAACGCCAGAAACCGATCCCCGGTAGCTTGTCTCCTTTCTGGTGAAGAATTGGCTTGGTAGTTTAGTCTGCCCTGTTCCCATGATGCACTGGGCCAGGGACAGACAGATTTGCATATAGCCAGGTTCTGAGCTGGGATGGTGCAGTGAGATAAATAACGGTGATGGATCAAGCCCTGATCTTTGGACTGGGTAAGAGTGGTCTGCTTAATTCAGACACTCTGTTCATCACCACCCCCTTTTCTGAATCGTTTTTGGCCACTATAGGTGTGGCAGGGTATACTCAGACATGAGTCCCTTTCTCCCTGAACCATCAGTATTCAAGCAAGCCGGGCCGAAGACGGCTGAAATGCCAGAAACCGGTCCCCGGTAGCTTGTCTCCTTTCTGATGAAAAATTGGCTTGGTAGTTTAGTCTGCCCTGTTCCCATGATGCACTGGGCCAGGGACAGACTGATTTGCATATAGCCAGGTTCTGAGCTGGGATGGTGCAGTGAGATAAATAACGGTGATGGATAAAGCCCTGATCTTTGGACTGGGTAGGAGTGGTCTGATTAATTCAGACACTCTGTTCATCACCACCCCCTTTTCTGAATCGTTTTTGGCCACTATAGGTGCGGCAGGGTATACTCAGACATGAGTCCCTTTCTCACTGCACCATCAGGATTCAAGCAAGCCGGGCCGAAGACGGCTGAAACGCCAGAAACCGATCCCCGGTAGCTTGTCTCCTTTCTGGTGAAGAATTGGCTTGGCAGTTTAGTCTGCCCTGTACCCATGATGCACTGGGCCAGGGACAGACTGATTTGCATATAGCCAGGTTCTGAGCTGGGATGGTGCAGTGAGATAAATAACGGTGATGGATCAAGCCCTGATCTTTGGACTGGGTAAGAGTGGTCTGCTTAATTCAGACACTCTGTTCATCACCACCCCCTTTTCTGAATCGTTTTTGGCCACTATTGGTGTGGCAGGGTATACTCAGACATGAGTCCCTTTCTCACTGCACCATCAGGATTCAAGCAAGCCGGCCCGAAGACGGCTGAAATGCCAGAAACCGGTACCCAGTAGCTTGTCTCCTTTCTGGTGAAGAATGGGCTTGGTAGTTTAGTCTGCCCTGTTCCCATGATGCACTGGGCCAGGGACAGACTGATTTGCATATAGCCAGGTTCTGAGCTGGGATGGTGCAGTGAGATAAATAACGGTGAAGGATAAAGCCCTGATCTTTGGACTGGGTAAGAGTGGTCTGATTAATTCAGACACTCTGTTCATCACCACCCCCTTTTCTGAATCGCTTTTGGCTACTATAGGTGCGGCAGGGTATACTCAGACATGAGTCCCTTTCTCACTGCACCATCAGGATTCAAGCAAGCCGGGCCGAAGACGGCTGAAATGCCAGAAACCGGTCCCCGGTAGCTTGTCTCCTTTCTGGTGAAGAATGGGCTTGGTAGTTTAGTCTGCCCTGTTCCCATGATGCACTGGGCCAGGGACAGACTGATTTGCATATAGCCAGATTCTGAGCTGGGATGGTGCAGTGAGATAAATAACGGTGATGGATCATGCCCTGATCTTTGGACTGGGTAAGAGTGGTCTGCACTCTGTTCATCACCACCCCCTTTTCTGAATCGTTTTTGGCCACTATAGGTGTGGCAGGGTATACTCAGACATGAGTCCCTTTCTCACTGCACCATCAGGATTCAAGCAAGCCGGGCCGAAGACGGCTGAAATGCCAGAAACCGGTCCCCTGTAGCTTGTCTCCTTTCTGGTGAAGAATTGGCTTGGTAGTTTAGTCTGCCCTGTTCCCATGATGCACTGGGCCAGGACAGACTGATTTGCATATAGCCAGGTTCTGAGCTGGGATGGTGCAGTGAGATAAATAACGGTGATGGATCAAGCCCTGATCTTTGGACTGGGTAAGAGTGGTCTGCTTAATTCAGACACTCTGTTCATCACCACCCCCTTTTCTGAATCGTTTTTGGCCACTATAGGTGTGGCAGGGTATACTCAGACATGAGTCCCTTTCTCACTGCACCATCAGGATTCAAGCAAGCCGGGCTGAAGACGGCTGAAATGCCAGAAACCGGTCCCCGGTAGCTTGTCTCCTTTCTGGTGAAGAATTGGCTTGGTAGTTTAGTCTGCCCTGTTCCCATGATGCACTGGGCCAGGGACAGACTGATTTGCATATAGCCAGGTTCTGAGCTGGGATGGTGCAGTGAGATAAATAACGGTGATGGATCAAGCCCTGATCTTTGGACTGGGTAAGAGTGGTCTGCTTAATTCAGACACTCTGTTCATCACCACCCCCTTTTCTGAATCGTTTTTGGCCACTATAGGTGTGGCAGGGTATACTCAGACATGAGTCCCTTTCTCACTGCACAATCAGGATTCAAGCAAGCCGGGCCGAAGACGGCTGAAATGCCAGAAACCGGTCCCCGGTAGCTTGTCTCCTTTCTGGTGAAGAATTGGCTTGGTAGTTTAGTCTGCCCTGTTCCCATGATGCACTGGGCCAGGGACAGACTGATTTGCATATAGCCAGGTTCTGAGCTGGGATGGTGCAGTGAGATAAATCACGGTGATGGATCAAGCCCTGATCTTTGGACTGGGTAAGAGTGGTCTGCTTAATTCAGACACTCTGTTCATCACCACCCCCTTTTCTGAATCGTTATTGGCCACTATAGGTGTGGCAGGGTATACTCAGACATGAGTCCCTTTCTCACTGCACCATCAGGATTCAAGCAAGCCGGGCCAAAGACGGCTGAACTGCCAGAAACCGGTCCCCGGTAGCTTGTCTCCTTTCTGGTGAAGAATTGGCTTGGTAGTTTAGTCTGCCCTGTTCCCATGATGCACTGGGCCAGGGACAGACTGATTTGCATATAGCCAGGTTCTGAGCTGGGACGGTGCAGTGAGATAAATAACGGTGATGGATCAAGCCCTGTTCTTTGGACTGGGTAAGAGTGGTCTGCTTAATTCAGACACTCTGTTCATCACCACCCCCTTTTCTGAATCGTTTTTGGCCACTATAGGTGTGGCAGGGTATACTCAGACATGAGTCCCTTTCTCACTGCAACATCAGGATTCAAGCAAGCCAGGCCAAAGACGGCTGAAATGCCAGAAACCGGTCCCCGGTAGCTTGTCTCCTTTCTGGTGAAGAATTGGCTTGGTAGTTTAGTCCGCCCTGTTCCCATGATGCACTGGGCCAGGGACAGACTGATTTGCATATAGCCAGGTTCTGAGCTGGGATGGTGCAGTGAGATAAATAACGGTGATGGATCAAGCCCTGATCTTTGGACGGGGTAAGAGTGGTCTGCTTAATTCAGACACTCTGTTCATCACCACCCCCTTTTCTGAATCGCCTGGTAATCCCAGGTTCCATCCAAAGATCTGCCAATGCCCATACTTAGTAGCCCAGTGAATAAATGAATACCCCACCATCCAAGTCATCATTTCAGGACTCCTAGAACTGCTCACACATCCTACAGAGAAAGGAAAAGAATTGTGTTAGCTATGAACACCCTTTTCCCTCCCCCAGGACAGACCTGACCCCCTCTTTCCTCATGTAACCCTTGCAACACCTCGATCTCCACTGACCTATCCTGTGAATCTGCGTCCAACTCCCTCCCAATCGTGCAGCCACATTTGATGCCCTGACCCTGAAATTGGAAGGATCCCACCCTAATTACTTCAATGCCATGCGCAGCACTGACAACAACTGAAAAGCTGTGATCCTCGCCCCTCCTTCATGAAGAAAAGTGCCTCTTTTCTGCACCCCAGCAACCTCTGGAACCTGCCATTGCTCCCTGGACACCCCTCTTCTCGTCCCCCTTCCTACAACCATATCCAATGGTCCCTATCTGCCTTCACCATCTTAGATTTCTTCAACCCAAATCCCCAATTGCCCCTGCTCCCAGTATTTCACCATGTAACACCCCTGACTCAAGGGCCAAGACCAACCCATCAGACACCATGAATGCTCCAAAGAAAAAACATATAAATCATGTACAACCTGAACAATGCCGTCAGCTCAAAATCTGGACTCCCCAATCACCTCTTCCAGAAAAAAAATTGATACTCCTGATTTTTCCCCTGGGCAATCTCGCTATCATGTTGACTGCGTCTAGCCAATATCCATAAAGTTTATACCAGCTCGGGCAATCTGTCCTGTCAGGGCCCAATGGAAACTCCCAGATCCAAAGCCAGATATTCAAAAATGCCTCAGGGTCCTGAGGCACTCATCTGAACCTGTCTTGCCAACTAAGAGGAATTTGTCCAAGTAATGAGAAACATCTCGGTACCTACAAACTTAGTGAATACCCACTGCAAAAAAGTGCCAAAGGCTTCAGGCAGTGCACAGGAAATGGCAGAACCCATGGACAATACTCTGTCAACCTAAATGGCGTCCCCCAAACTGCAAGCCCAGTATTGGAAAAATCATCTGCATGCAACAGCAGCTGCTGAAACGCTGACTCAATGTCACACTGTGCCAACCCTGCCCCCATCTGCATCGCCTGATCAACCTGATAGCATTGGCCACTGAAGCTTAGACCACCCTGGTGCCACCTGCCACAATAAAATCATTCACAGAAGCACCCTCCAGCCAATGACAGATGGTGGATCATAGAAATGGGTACAACCGACCCACAATACTCACTTCCACCATTTCCTTCTTCAACGTAGCAGCCGTACCTCTGGCACTGCCTTGGCTGTCCACAAATTATGAGCCCACCTTCGTCCCCTTGGACTGTGGTAACCAACTCAACCACCCTTCTGACAACCCCACTCCAATTTCGGCGCTGTCGAATATTTGATGATACTTAGCATGCCATTACTACGCATGCTTTTAGTGCGATGTTTTTACATCGCATATGCCATTACTACGCATATTTTTACTGCGCATACCATTACATCGCAAATGCATTAATAAGAAAAGAATTGGCTTTTACAGCGCAGATCATTACTTTGCATACTTCTACTTCACGTACATGGACCATTTTTAATGTTTTTAAAATAAAGTAACCTAACCCCTGGGACGGGATGCCAGGGAAATAGAAGTTTTGGGTGGGGGGTAATTTAAAAATTAATATACTCAGATATGAAATTTAATACTCAAGTATTTATATATTTTTTTAAAAAATGGAATGTCGCCCCCAAAAAATTAAAATAAACATGATACAAAAGTGAAGTGCAAAAACAAAACAGACAATAAACGTACATACAAATGACAATTACATAAATAATCAAACATAATGAAATCAAAACATATATGAAATGACCTGGAAGGAAATATCATTTATCCAAAGGAAAAAACAATGTCCTTTCACTATTTTTACAGTTGAAGTTCTACCAATTATATCACAAAGTGTCTGACATTAGAAACAATAATGTTAACAAAGCTGAAAATTAATTACCAAAAATTTAATTATAAGTTTAGTCAGATATAAAATCAAATCTTTAAGCAGATTACAAAACATATTTTAATGTCAATTATCGACAAGTCACAAAAAACGTATAAAAGCAGCCGTCCACCATTTTGAGTTCACTTGACTGCTGTCATTCACAGTTTCAGGACGCGTTTTTCACAAGAGAGCGACCAGCATTGACTAAATTGTTAAACAGAGCCATCTTCTGACAAAGTAAATAGCTCCTAATTAAATGAAACAAACAGCACTCAAGGAATACAACGAAAAGAATATTTTTAAAGAAACAGTTTATATAGTTTATATTTTACTGGTTATTGTGTGTAAACGTGTTAAAAAGTATTGAATTTCAAAAATGATAATAATAGTATAGTTTATTAAGCGGTTTGGTAAATGTTATTGGTCGATTCATTAAGAAGTAAAAAATAGAAAAATATGTTTTGCATTCTGAAAATATGCGTTAATGAGGAAGTACTATAAGTAAAAAAAATACTCAAAAAAGTGCTCAGGTATTTTTTACAAATACCCTGGTACTTTTTAAAAAAGAATGATAGGGTTTATTGAGCATCTGTAAATGCCAGTATGGATAGCCTGTCTGCAGGCAAATTGCATTCCATAGTTGACTGGAGTAGCCGAAGGGAGGTGTTAAGGTAACTAGTACATTGCCTGGGATCTTTCAATATCGTCTGGTTTAGCCTGAGCACATGCCAAATATCTCTAACCTACATAATATTGTTTGTTGTAGGACCAACTGGAGGTGCCTGATAGGTAGCTAAGTGCCTCCGAACGATAGTTGACAGTCTCTGATGGCAGATTTGAGGTAAGTGAGATACAATTGTAGATTTAATATTCTCCATGAGGGGAGTCTGCCAGTGATTAAGGACCAGCTGGAGGAGTCTTAAACAGGGCTATTACAAGAAAAGAGGCAAATTTTCCCCATGGTAAGTGCCTCTGATGACCACATATCTGTGATTAAATGCTAAGCTCATAAGGGCAGCAGGACTATAGAGAACAGATTATGTGCTGGCATGTGATCCAGCGCTCTTATTGAAAAACTGTCTCACAAACACTACCTATTACCTCAATACTCACCACTAATTATGAAACACTCAAACAGGCCCATATCCCCAATGAGACAATTATTGAGCAACTGAATCATGTGGTTTGATTAATAAATTCACTCACTTATTATTTACCATGGATTTAAACATTTAACTTTTTGTTAAATCAAACCACATAAGGCGATTGGATCAACTGATAGTAACTAGACCATGAATAAACAAGACCAGCTTGTTTTTTCGATTCTAATTTTTATTTGATTTTATTCTTCATAAAGAAAAGAGCATTTACGTTTTAGAAACTTTATTTTAAAGCAAATAAGAAAGCAGCATTTTATTAGGAAATGAATTATTAAACTGACATTTATTAAAGCAAGATCAGAAACATGAAGTATTAGCAAATAACAGTTTCCATACCCTAATTCTATTTCCCTGTCTATCTCTCTGTTTACCTGAAAAGGAAAATATCAATTAAAGTCTGCTGTCCTTACGTGCGCCAAAAGTCCATCAGCACGTCATTCAGAAATCGGGAAGCAAGAGCTTTTGCCCTGTTCATGATGTCAGGTTTTATACCTTTTCTCTGTCTAAACTCTCTACATTCTACATTCTTTCAACAAAATCCAGGTCTCTCATTGGCTGAGCCATGTCAGTCCACCGTTAGGTCATCTTCGAATTTTAACCAAGACAGGCTTTTTACATAAGCCCTATTGTTCATTCAATTTCACGTTTCTCCGTTTCCTCGGAAATGTTAAATTTTCGAGCTCAAAACATTACTTCCTAAACTTGGCAGACACTTTTTCTTCCTGTCCTTGGGCCTTCTCTCCGTGAGCCCATTTTTTCCAAGCAAAAGTCTTTTCTTTTATTAATAATGTTTGTACAGCAAAAATCTCCATTACGTAAATGCAAGGCTCCTCCCTGGACAAGGTTTCACGTCTGCATCTCTGTCAGCCATATTTTCCAAGCCACTTTTCAGGCCTCACTTTGGAAACTATTATTAAACAAACACAAGACATCGATTAATCAAAGAATTGAGACCCATTCTGCTACCCGCCCCCTTCTAATAATTAACCAGGTTAATTATGTTACCTAGCCCAAGCACATGTATGCAGCAATATATTTACTTTTTCCATCAGGATCTGCACAACCTCCAAAGGCTTTTATCACAAAAGACATAACATAAGCACACATATTAGGCACATGCCATTAGTTAAACAGCCGCATTTAATACTGACAAAGACAATAGACAAGGTTAGTTTATTATTTTCTTCTTTGTGTTTGCAACATAATGCACATTAATTAATCCTGCGTGTATTGTTTGCAATTTTTAAACTAAGTTGATTAATACTTTTCACCACATACTTATTAGTCAAGTTATACTTTATGGGAGATTAACTTCACAGGTTAGAACAAAATGTTGCTCTTCACCCTGGTCCATCAACTCCCTCATCTGGTGATTTCAAAATCACCAAACAATACCCAAAAATGTATAAATTTTCAACCCTTGAACATGTTTTGGACTTTCTTAATATTAGTATTTCTAAACTTTAGTCTCATCTGCATTTTTCCTATTGACTTCTTCGAAACTCTTCTAATTCAATCTCTCTTTCTTTTTCTTTTCTGAGTTTGTAAATTCTTTTCTTTTCTATTAAGTGTTTTCTTCTCTTGTGTATCATGCAACTAATTTTCAACAAAAGTGTTATTATGGCTATGACTATTAAAGGAAAAACTATTTTACCTATAATTGAACTACCAATTTCTTGAAACCAGCGTTTAATTGTTGCAAATCTTTTAGCCAAGCAAACTTTCATCTTCTATGGGTACTATCTCACTATGTAGCTCAGTAATGTTTTTTATATACATCTTTATATTCTGACTCTTATCAGGTATATGTGTGTAGCAGTGTTGAACATGCAATATTCCACAGACTCCACCCTCTTTTGATAGCAGAATGTCTAATGCAAGACGGTTCTGTATTACCATAGATCTCATGGCAACAAGTTCTGTATCTACTAATTGAAATCCACCTGTAGTATCTGTTGACAATCTATCAACTATTGTGGACAACTTTCTAATTTTGTTTGCATTCAGGGTTATTCCTACCATAGGTATTAAAGCTCCAAAAATGTCTCCCAAAATTTCTGAAAAGCTTTCTCTTCTAAATCTACTCAGGTGATTACCAATTTCAAATGAACCTTTTGCATTTCTATCTACATGAAAATGTTTGGGAAAAACTAAACCTACGAAACATGTTCCGTACCAGTGGTCGGGAAGACTATAGTAAGCTTTATCCCCACAAATGAAATGAATTCCAGGAAAAATTGGATCTTTGCCTCCTTTAAATCCCCAACCCCCTGTAATACGATAAGTGTCTTCACATTGACTTGCACCGTAATTAAGTAATTATCAAATTGGGTATTATCTCTTCTTATACAATGTTTTCCACTAACAGGTTTATCTATGTGAATTGCCACATTTACATTTCTACCATTTAGCTTTTCATCTTCCAACTGCAAAAATTTAGACTTTGTCTGTCATTTCGTTCCGCTTATAAATTGCTCTCCTCTCTTCCACCATATTTAAAAATGTTTTCTCTTCTGTTCTTAATTTACATGTTAGATTATTTTTAAAAGCAAACTCATATGTAAGTTCACTAGTCACTAAGAAAAATTCCCTCATCTGTTTAGAATATTTCACTTTATTCAAGCTTTCTACAATTTTTAAATTTGCAAAAATCTCATCAAAGTCTGAAAAATAATATTCCAGACGTCCAGTTTTGTAAAACAAACTAGCTATTGCACTACATGTCACACCGTAAGTGAGAGAAAGCATGTTATAGGTGACACCCTCTGACTCAGAAGTTGGTAATTTCACGCATACATAACATTCTTTTGCACCCATCACCTTAACGTATTCAGATAAAAGTCTTGAAAAAGTATTTCCAGAAAAATCTCCCACAGATCTTTCTTGATGAATCTCTGGTTTATGTTCAATAACCTTATTGGGGTCATCAATTTTGTCATGATTGACCACAGCTTTACTAGTCATGTTAGCTTTATACATCTCTTTATCTATTCCAAAAGGAAAAATGACAGCTAGAATTAACCAAACTAAAATTATCAAAATTACACATATTAAAGACAATTTGCAACATCTTTTGAAAATTGAGCATCTCAAATTATTATTATAAAAGGCATCTTTACTAAAAATAAAAAAACATAAAAATTGAAAAATTGAAAAATTACTAAATATAAATATACTCCCCTATTTTTTTTAAACGTTTTTATCCGATAATTTTGTTTTCTAACAGCTTTTCTTCGACCTTATGTCATAGATCAAATGTGTTTTTCAGCTAACACAATTTCTTCGACCTTGTGTCTCCTAACACAATTTTTGCGACCTTGTGTCACTTCAAAGAAAATCAATCATTGTCACTTTCATCGTCTAAATTAATCTGACTACTACTGATTTCTATTACTGGTTGGATCACTATGTAGGACCACTCAGGTGACTTGTACTTCTGATTTGGTTTTATTGTTCTCTTTGGCCTACTACTGATCACTTCTATTCTTTTTCCTGCTTGCTTTATCTTATTCAAGTCTTCTTCTTTTCGACTTGAAATCTCATTTACCTGCTCTTTTGATCTATTCACTAATTTGAATTTCAGGCCTTCATTTTCACGTGGCCAATTGTCTCCTTTTCTTGTTAACCTCTTTTTTGGCTCTGTCAGGTTATATTCCACTCTCCAAGCTCTTTTCCTTGATCTTTTCACTTTTGATTCATCTCCACTGTTATCTCTTTCACTTTCTGTGTTATCAGCTGATTCGTTGATTAGCAGTTTCTCTGTATCAGATTCTTCTTCAGATTCAGGTACTTCTTTACTCTGCAGTTTCACTTTGTTAGGAACAGCATCCTTATAGCTGGTACTTGGAATTTCTTCTTCTTCTTCTTCAATTACTTCCAATCCACCAGTTTCAGAATTTTCGTTCCTTCTTCCAAAGTTTCCAATCTGCTTTTCAATACTCTCCTGATCTTGATCTTGAATCACTACTTGTTCAGTTTGCTCTTCTGCTACTTGATCTAGCAGTTCATTGTCATGTTCTTCTTCAGAATCTTGTATCACAACTTCATCATTCTCTTCATTCAATGCTTCATTCGCATTTGAATATTCCAGATCTTGACTTTCTTGTTGATCTTCAGTATCTGGATTTCTTTCAAGTTCTTCTTCTGAATCTGAATCAGCTGTTGTATCACCTTCGTCGTCAGGATTTTTAGGTGGAGGGACTCATATGGTATGACTAGCATGGATCCATCTTTTCAGTCCCCTACACTTCATTGCATTTGTTGTGACCAGTATCACCTGTCTTGCCTTTTGCCACCTTGGTACTAGGCAATTCCTTCTTCGATGAACCTTTGTCCTTACCCAGTCTCCTGGCAACAGATCATGAGCTTGTTCTATCTCTTTTGAAATTACTTCAGTTCCTACATGATGGAAAACAGAAGTCACCACGTCAGATAGATTTTTGCAGTAGTCCATAATGACGCTATCATTTATGCTCAATAGTTTGTCAACAGAAACAAATGCTTGTCTCATGACCCTTCCCATTAAAATTTTGTGGGGAATCAAACCCGTTCTTCTATCTGGAGTGCTTCTCAAAGTCATCAAAACAAGTGGAAGTGCATCTGTCCACTTCATTCCTGTTGCTAAACTCATCTTAGCTAGCCTGTTTTTTATTGTACCATTCAATTGTTCAACAACACCTGATGCCTCTGGTCTGTAAGCACAATGCAATTTTTGCTTTATTCCTAGAGCTTCACAAATCAGTTTTAGCAATCTGTTTTCAAAATGTGTGCCGCGATCTGTCTCAATCGATACAGGAAAACCATACCTTGGTATAAGTTCTCTCAAAAGCAATTTTGCCACAGTAATTGAATCATTGTGACATGTTGGGAAAGCTTCCACCCATCTTGAAAACAAACAGACTATCACCAATACATATCTGAGTCTGTTTCGAGGAGGCATTTCAATGAAATCAAGCTGTATTCTGGTAAATGGACCACCCTCCCGTCCTATGGTTCCCATGCTTACAACGGTTTTTCTGTTTGGGTCAATCTGTTGGCATATGAGGCATCTCTGGCAAAAAGACTCTGCAATTATTCTGAATTTTGGATTGTACCAAGTCTGCCTAAACAATCTAATCATAGAGTCTCTTCCGATATGTCCTGGACCATGGTACATGCGTGCCATGTCAGACATCATGCTGTCTGGCATTACTGGTCTGTCATCTTTGTAAACCCAGATCTCATCTTCCTCTCTTTGCCTGCATCCTGCTTTTAGCCATGTGTCTTTTTCCTCATCACTTGCCTCATCTTGTAACTGTTTTACTCCTTGCCAAGTTTCAACTACAGATATTAGCATAAGTGAGTTCAAAACATGTTCATTATGTTTTTTCCCGATTTACAGACACATTTTGTCTTGCACAAAATGTTGCTATTGCATCAGCATATGCATTTCCTAAAGTTATATAGTCCACTCCCTTTTTGTGGGCTGTGCATTTTACCACAGCAATCTTTTCTGGAAGCTGAATTCCGTCTATTAGTCTTTTAATCAGCTGAGCATTTCTTTTTGGTGATCCCGCAGAAGTTAAATAACCTCTTTGAGACCAAAGCTGGCAATAGTCATGGACTACGCCATAACCATACTGACTATCAGTCACTATGGTAATCTTCTGATCTTTTCCCAATTCACATGCATGAATCAAAGCAATTAATTCTGCCACTTGAGCTGAACGAATTCCTTTGAGACTGGAGGCTTCAATTACATCTGCAACAGTGCACACTGAATATGCTGCACACAGAACACCATCATCTGTTCTTAAGCATGAACCATCAACAAACAAAACTAAGTCTGATTCAGGCAACGGGACATCCTTAATATCCTGCCTTAGTTTTGTACAGTACTCTAATACATCCAGGCATTCATGATCAACCTCATCTCTGACTTCTGTTTCAGTAGTGTCAGGTAACAACGTGGAAGGATTTAACTTCACACATTTTGAAATTGAAAGGTTATCTGATCCCAGAATAACTTTTTCATATTTTGTCAACCTGTTGTTTGTCAAATGCTGTGTTTTGCTTCTGGTGAGGAGAATTTCAACTGAGTGTGGGACATAAACTTTCACTGGAAATCCCATTATTATTCCTTCACTTTGTTCCAAACTTACACTTGCTGCAGCTACTGCTTTTAAGCAACCTGGTAATGCCTTTGCAACAGGGTCAAGAACTGCTGAGAAATATGCTATTGGCTTTCTCAGTCTTCCATGTCTTTGAATCAGAACTGATAATGCACAACCTTCTCTCTCACTGCAATACAGCTCAAACTCTTTTTCATAATCAGGCATTCCCAATGCTGGAGCTTCACACAAACTTCTTTTTAACTGTTCAAAAGCTTCTAATTCAGTTTTTGTTAATTTAATTGGGTCTTTTATGTCTGCTTTTGTCAGTCTCTGCAGTGGTTTTGCAATTACTGAAAATCCACTGATCCATTGGCGACAATAACCTACCATTCCTAGAAACATTCTGACCTGTCTCTGTGTTTTTGGAGGTTTCATTGCTTGCATCATTTTAATTCTTTCTGTTGTCACTTGTCTGATTCCCTTTGCTATTCTGTGACCAAGATATTTTACTTCTTGTTTGCAAAACAGTAATTTTGCAGGTGACACTTTATGTCCCTCATCTGCCAGGTGATTTAAAAGAGTAATGGTTCACAGTTATCTCTTGTTTTTGCAGCTACAAGGAGATCATCAATATACTGCACTAATGTTGATCTTCCAGGTAAATCTAGATCTTCCAAGAATTTCTTTAGCAACTTATTAAAGATAGATGGACTCTCTGTTTACCCTTGAGGGATTCTACACCATGCTAATATGCGCTCCTTGAACTGGAACACATCCATTTGTTGCCTTCTGGATGCAATGGAACAGTAAAGAATGCATTTCATAAATCAATAACTGTATACCATTCTGCATCATGCGGAATCTGATATAAAATTACCGCTGGGTTTGGTACAACTGGACAATATGGGACAACAATTTTGTTTACTTTTCTCAGGTCCTGAACAATTCTGAAAGTACCGTTTGGCTTTTTAATTCCCATAATCGGTGAGTTGCATGGGCTACTCTCGATTTCTCTTAGAACTCCTTGTTTTATGAATTTGTCTATTACAGGAGTAACTCCTTCAATCACTTCTGGTTTCATTTTATACTGAAGAATGTTTGGGTAATCTGCTCCTTGTTTTTCTGTTATTTGTACTAGATCTACATGTTTAATCAAACCCATCTCATCTCCAGTGAAGTCCCAAATTTTAACATTCACTGTGTCTTTTAATTCTTCAGGTAAATTATTTTTATCAAACACAGGAAATAATTTACTTTCTTTTGCCTCAACCATTGACATTGTTAATTTGTAAAGTCCATCCGCTTCTTGAGTTTGCAGCTCTATACCATCCGGTGAGCAATATATTTTGCAATTCATCTTGCAGAGAATATCCCTTCCTAATAGATTTACAGGACTGCTATCACAATCTACAAATCTATGCATGTCCTTAAATTTACCTATTTCAACTTCAACTGGTTCAGTTAGATCTGTTTTGATTTGCTGATTAGCTACACCTACTACTTGGATCTTGTCACCAGAGAGAGGCAGGTTTTCTATTTCCACTGATCTAACAGTAGAACGGGTAGAACCTGTATCCACTAGGAAAGTAATTTCTACATCATTCACTTTACCATTCACAAATGGACCAGATTGATCTACCTCAAGAGTGGCTCCAAGCACACATTCTTCCTCCTCTCTAAGGCACTGTCAGAAGTAATCCTCAGATTCACTCCCATCTTCTTTCTTCCAAAATTGTTGAGACACATTTGACACATTCACTCTCGGTGATCTGTTTACCTGTTCACCTCCGCAGAATCCTGTTTCTGTATTGTATCTCTGCACATTTACACAGTTTGGAAGTGGCGGTTGTGGTATCTGACTTTGCTGATTCACTATGTGTCGCTGTAGCTGTTGCTGCTCATTTATCTCATTCTGCATCTGTGGATTTAATGATGTATTTTTTACAAAATTCTCGGGCGGATTTTTACACTTGCGCTTCCAGTGTCCAATTTCGCCGCAATTAAAACATGGGAGTTTCTTTTTTAACTCTTCTATGTTTCCCATCAATTTTGGTTTATTATAATTACCCTTAAATTTCCCTTGATCCTGATCAACATTTTTGTTTAAAGTTGCTTTTTTCTGTTCAGCTACTTTTACCTGGGCCCACATAGCTTTTTCTTTCAGCTTCTTTTGTTTTGCATCTAATTCATCACTGTAGTATTTTGCTTTTCCCAAAATATCATCCACTGTGAGTGACTTCCAACCAACGATTCCAGATCTTATCATCTCACCAATTTCAGGTCTTAAGCCATATACAAATCTGTATATGAAATGGCTCATATCCTTTTCACTTAGATGCTCATAACCACTGTATTGTTTATATACCAGCAGTAATCTTTCATAAAATGACTGCACTGATTCTTTCGGCTCTTGGGTTGTTCTGTCTATTTTAACCCAATCCACTTCTTTTGTAGGGAATCATGGGGCATATTATCAAGCCTGTGCGCTAAAATTATCGCCGCTTTATCGGCCAAAAACGGCCGATAAAGCGGCGATTATGGGCTTGATAATATGCTCTGTGGAATTCCAATCGAAGCCCATGTTAGATGTCTTCACATAAAGCGATAAAGCGGCGATAATTTTAGCGCACAGGCTTGATAATATGCCCCCTTGTTTTTTAAAAACACAATTACTTTATCATACATTTTCATTACATCTGGTGAAGGAGCACCTGTTACCTTATCTCGAGAGGGTTCTTCTCTAGGCCAATCTATGGAAATTTTACATTCCGTCCAAAGATCTGATGGGACAACTATGTCAAAGAATCCATCAAGATCAACCCACAGGACTTTTGAAACTTTCACAAATCTGTCTACCTGTCGATACCATTCTACAGGTTTTTCTCTTAATCAGGGAAAATCATTTGTAAACATTAGAATGTCCTGCCTTGTCCAAGGAACATCCACATAACCTCCTCCTGCTATTTCTCTCATTGGAAACTCTTTTGCCTCTTTCTCTTTTTCTCTGATAGGAAAAGCTAAGGTTATTGTGTCTTCATCTTTTTTCTTTGCCCATTTTGCTCTCCATTTACTTAATTCACCCCATTTTCTCAGGATCACAATTAAATCTTTTATATGAGTTATTCTTCCTGCAGTATTCGAATTTTCAATATCTTTTTCAGAAAAATCCACTCTATAAATTCTCTGCAAACTCTTCTGCTTGCTTAAATCTATTTCTAACTCAAAAGCCATTTCCTCTAATTGGTCATATTTGTTTTTCGTTTTCCATGTTATGCTTTTGCAAATGAATAATAATTCATCATCCTGATATGCTTTTAATCTGTCAGTTCCACTTGTTCCTTTTTTTTTTTTTTTTTTTAAAGTTCCACTTGTTCCAATTATTAATTCCTCTATGTCTGCTTTCAATTTTGCAACATCAAGTAATTTACATTCTGGGGTTCGCGCTAAATCTATTTTGCTCAAACTTTTTCCTGGAGATCCAGAATCAGAATCTGCACCAGTTGGGGTTTTACATGACAAACTTTGATTAAAAGTTAAATCAGGCATCATCATTTTTTCTCGATGTATTTCACTTAAATCTGAATAAAATGTTTCAGTCACTTTCTGAATTTCTGAATTTAATGGGACAGTTAAAGCTGAATGTCTAATTTCTTTTTGATCAAACACTGGAAGAACAGGTCCAATTGTTACTGGCACTGTTACTGCTTCCATGCTTTTTGTTAACTGCTGTATTATTTCATTCGCAGAACGAATTTATTCTAGAGTATCTGGCAATCTCTAATATCTTTCTGCTCTATTTCCATTTCTTGGGGTTTCATTTCTTTGAACAGGAGTTTCAGTGAAATTACTATTTTCTCCTGATATATTCGAATTACATCCTGTTTCTGCTCTCTCAGGTGTCTTTCTGTTGCTCTGATTTGTCTCTGGAGATGTTTCTACTCTTTCAGGCGTTCTTTTAAAATTCGGATTTGTTTCAGGGGATGTCTCATCAATTATTTCTCTTGGAGGAGCACTTGGAGAAGTCCATGTGCAAACTGGTTGATAAGTTGGTGGCTTTCTGGTATAAATTTCTTATAATACCGCATCTTCTGAATCACTTACTTCTCTAACATGTTTTTTCTTTTGGGAACCCTTTTTACTAGATGTCTCATCAATTAGTCTCACTGGGTACAAACCATCGCACATGTCTGCCTTTCTCCATCGACGCATTCTATCCTCATGTGTGTCTCTCTCAAAACCTAATCCTGTTCGCTTTGGTATGCCTCTACTTTCTCGTTCTATTCAAACATTTCATCCTCCCATTCAACTAAAGCTTCAAATTGAGTAGGTCTAGGCTTTGGTACAAGTTCCATCATACTTTCTCTTAAATTTCTCAAGACCGCTATGTTAAACGATCCATCTTCCTGCCATGCTAAAATACCATCATTTTCAATATATTTCATCCAATTCTCAATCCAAAGACAAGTATGGTAACCATATTCACCTAACATATAGGCTGCTGGTGTTTTGTACTTATGAATTAATCTTCCGTTTCACGTTGAAATTTTCTTGTCAGGTTTAATTTTGTTTTTTAACTTCTGAAACCATGTAAGCTTCTTTTTTCCTTTTAAATAATAATAATCCATGTCTTTTAAACAAATTTTCCTTGCTTCGGTAAAGATCGTAACAACTTTCTTGTTATTCCGCCACACCAACCAATCCGTGCGCGAAACTAACTAATTAACCAATCAGGTTAAGCCACGTCACTGTTCTGCTCAACCAATAGAATCACTGCTTTTCAGGATGAGCCAATCAGCTGTAAGCTCGTTTTGTCACGTGAACCAATCTGTGCACGAATACTGTGACGTATGTTAACCAATCACAGCGCGTCTCTTGTGACGTATGCTACCGCTGCAGCTTCTGTCTCCCTTCGCTCCTTACAAAAAATTTCACAGTGCCATATTTACAAACCTTTCGATTGAATTCAGTCAGTAACACCACAAAAACAAACCATTTGCCAGTTTCGCTAAATAAAGTGATAGCTTTCTCAAACAATTGAGTATTCTTTCGCGTGAAATAGACGACGCTATTTTCACAGAATATTTAAATTCGTTGATAAAGTAAGACTACTTTACCCATTCATTTACGCACATTCATACGGAAAGGACCCCTAACCATTCATACATGAATCTTTAGTAGGACTTTAACCTGCTAACAGAAATACTCATTCACCAGTAAGATAGACAACACTTCCTTACCCTTCACTCAAGCTTAGATAAATTCTGCTACTCTTTTCAAAGTGAATTTTAAAACAGGACAGAAGTATCCCTATACTCGAAAGCTATGATTTCATAGACAATCCTCGCTATACATTCTACCTTACACACCTAAAATCCCTAAACATGTGCAATACGTCCACAACACTTGTGATGTACGACGATACCACTATTTGAAACAGAACAAATGCACTGTGTAACTTCACCTGTCACACTACTCTAGCCAGTACAACTAGGTATTTTCACACTGCTGGAAAAAACCTTTCGACTACATGTAACAACTGAACAAACTTAACATGTTTTAGACATGTATCCTATGTATTACCATGTAACATGTCAGTTACCATAGTAACCGAACTCTGCTACCAAGTAATTCATCCAGCGCTCTTATTGAAAAACTGTCTCACAAACACTACCTATTACCTCAATACTCACCATTAATTATGAAACACTCAAATAGGCCCATATCACCAATAAGACAATTTTTGAGCAACAGAATCATGTGGTCTGATTAATAAATTCAATCACTTATTATTTACACTATTATATACATCTGCAGTTTATCATCTTTTACCATGGATTTAAACAATTATCTTTTTGTTAAATCAAACCACATAAGGCGATTGGATCAACTGATAGTAACTAGACCATGAATAAACAAGACCAGCTTGTTTTTTCGATTCTAATTTTTATTTGATTTTATTCTTCATAAAGAAAAGAGCATTTACGTTTTAGAAACTTTATTTTAAAGCAAATAAGAAAGCAGCATTTTATTAGGAAATTAATTATTAAACTGACATTTATTAAAGCAAGATCAGAAACATGAAGTATTAGCAAATAACAGTTTCCACACCCTAATTCTATTTCCCTGTCTATCTCTCGTTCCACCTGAAAAGGAAAATATAAATTAAAGTCTGCTGTCCTTACGTGCGCCAAAAGTCCATTAGCACGTCATTCAGGAATCGGGAAGCAAGAGCTTTTGCCCTGTTCATGATTTCAGGTTTTATACCTTTTCTCTATCTAAACTCTCTACATTTTACATTCTTTCAACAAAATCCAGGTCTCTCATTGGCTGAGCCATGTCAGTCCACCGTTAGGTCATCTTCGAATTTTAACCAAGACAGGCTTTTTACATACGCCCTATTGTTCATTCAATTTCACGTTTCTCCGTTTCCTTGGAAATGTTAAATTTTCGAGCTCAGAACATTACTTCCTAAACTTGGCAGACACTTTTTCTTCCTGTCCTTGGGCCTTCTCTCTGTGAGCAAATTTTTTCCAAGCAAAAGTCTTTTCTTTTATTAATAATGTTTGTACAGCAAAAATCTCCATTAATTAAATGCAGGGCGCCACTCTGGACAAGGTTTCACGTCTGCATCTCTGTCCGCCCTATTTTTCCAAGCCACTTTTCAGGCCTTACTTTGGAAAATATTATTAAACAAACACAAGACATCGATTAATCAAAGAATTGAGACCCATTCTGTTACCCGCCCCCCTTCTAATAATTAACCGGGTTAATTATGTTACCTAGCTCAAGCACATGTCTGCAGCAATATATTTACTTTTTCCATCAGGATCTGCACTAACTCCAAAGGCTTTTATCACAAAAGACATAACATAAGCACATATAATAGGCACATGCCATTAGTTAAACAGTTGCATTTAATACTGACAAAGACAATAGACAAGGTTAGTTTATTATTTTCTTCTTTGCATTTGCAACCTAAAGCACATTAATTAATCCTGCGTGTAATGTTTGCAATTTTTAAACTAAGTTGATTATTACTTTTCACCACATGCTTATTAGTCAAGTTATACATTATGGGAGATTAACTTCACAGGTTAGAACAAAATTTTGCTCTTCACCCTGCTCCATCACAAGGAATATGAAAAACAGAGTAAAATGTAAAAATAGAATGTGCTGAAGTCAAAGCTATTTCAGTTTCTGATTATAAACACACTACTTGTGTGGAAGACCCCTACCATTCCTCAGAGGTATGTGTAGGAAGGTGGACATCTGACTATGGTTACCCCCAAACCTTTTGCCTGGTGTTTAGCTGGTTTTTGACATAGTTGGCCTGGGATCCTGCTGTTCAGGGCCCCAGGCTGATTGCTCTCTCCTTAAAATGGACTCCATGTACCTTAGGTGCATACACAATTGGAACTGTTTCACCTTATTGGCCCCTGTAACAGTGTACCCTAGGTACCAAGGGCATAGGTTTCCAAGGCCTACCAGGGGCTGCAGCATGTATTGTGCCACCCCTGGCCAGGCCTCCATATTTGACACAACTGGCTGATCACTCAGCTGCGGTAAGTTGGTGTAATCACCTCTTACTTAGATATAGTATCCCTATATCTAACCTTAACTGGACACATATGTTCCTATCAGCCACTCCTATGGAAGGCCTCATCAATCCTGGAGGCAGAGTGCTTGGAAATATGTGAGATGGTGCTCTAGCATGAGCTGAGCCTGTCTGCAGCTGTCGGGAACCACTCCCTTAGCTGTTCCAGGATATTGCCATACCATATACTCTTAAGTGCATTATAATCCTCGCGGTTATATGCTAACTTTGGTTTGGCTTTATCAAAACATGTCGAGTAAGGTGTCATACGATTTGGAATACTATCCCCTCAACAGTTCTGTCAACGGGGATAGCATTCCACCCTTCTAGAGGGACACGCCATGTGTGTAGCCTTAACCCCAGTTAAAGTTAACCAGAGCCTCAGCATCACAAAATGGATGCTGCCACCACAGACACAAGTCTGACCTCCTGCTGCTGGGAGTCCATCCAGCGAGGGAGGCTTGGACAAAGGGGTTCCTGCCTTGGGGGGTGCAAGCACCACCCCAGACAGGATTTTGTGTATTGGGTAGGACAGGGCTGAATAGATTGAGACATGCCCGGGACACACAAGGTGTCCCTGTGCATAAGCCAGTCCAAACCGGTCCTGGGACTTTCCAGACCCAGGCCTGGCAAGGAGCTGGACAAAGAAAAGGGGGTGTAACCGCCCCCCTTCCTGGTCCCACCCAGAGGAGGGACCTAGCAGGTGATCCACCCCTCAGATTGGGAATAAGAGTGGGAGCAGTGCCAGAGCACCTCAGATCATCCTGAATCAACTTGAAACTAAGAAGACAACTGGACTTCGACATTCTGCTGCACAGAAGACTGAAGAGCATCTCCCTTGTGGCCTAGGAGTGGCCACCCTGTGAACACAGGCACCAACCAGCGAATCGACGTCTGCTTTGCCGCCCCCTCCCACCGGAGGCCAAGCCCAGAGCCTGACAAGACACAGACTCCCAGACTTTGTACAGCCCGATCCACAGTCCCTGCAAAGGAGAGACCCGTGGAGGCACCGAGAGACGTGGGACCGGACATCTTGGAAGACACCTGAAGAGCTGACTGCGCAGCATCAGAGGTACCCTCGACATTGTGCTTTGGGGACTGAAAACACCCACCACCGAGCAGCATTTGCGCCGAAGATCAGCCCCCCAGCATCTCCACAATCTGCGTGGGGCCCTTTTGCATTGTGCCACTCGACGCGACATCCCGGCCACTAGCCACGTGGTCAGCGGCTATCTTGGCAATGAAACCGAAAAACTCTACTGCGGGTCGGGTTGCTACAGACTTGCCCTCACTCCTGTAAAAAGGATCACCCACTCTGACCTTGCTGGTCCGAGTGATAAGCCTTTTTCAACTCCTGTGTGGCTTGCATTAGCCAAGGCCTGTTTGCTTCAATCAAGTTGCCAACACCGCCAGCAGTGAGAAGCCTGCGTGTTACAGCTCTTGACCAACTCCTGCACGTCCTCAACCCCCGGTGTCCACGTGGCTGCAGAGAGAAGCTACACCTAAACGCCTGTTTGCACCCGACATCGCCTGGTTCCAATCTGGTTCCACGGTAGTCACTGGCTAGTGACTTTGAACATTGTCACCTCAGGTCTTCTCAACTTCAGATCCACCCTTGGATCCACCGGAACTCTTCACATCGAGCCGCCTGCAGCATCTTCAGCTCCAAGCCCCATCAACCAGCGTAACGAAACCCGGCACTACTTCGACCCTATGCACCCGCTACCTGTGGGTGAGGTAACTCAGTAACGCCGGTGTTCCCACACTGGTACACACCTCTAGGGCCTGTGTCTCAAGTTTCAGCTTTCTAGGTCATTCGGAAGGTTCCTAACTAACTAACTTTCTAACTTTTACCACCATAGACTTTGCATTGGTGAGTGCGTGCACTTTAAACACTGCACCCGAGTCCTGCGGGCCTTTCCCGACTTACTCACTGCTAGTCTCGAACAGCTCCAGCGATTCCCAAGGCCCTAGGTCTGTTTCCCTATCGATTGGTATCTCTTATACCACTTTCTTAGTATATGGTTTAGGTGGCCCCTAGGGCTCATCCATATTGTGCAACTTTTGTGTATTTTAAACTGTGTTTTGTTTAACGCTTGTGCTTCTGTGCTCATAAAGTGTTCAGGGGATATTTGTAGTTAATAAAAATATATATATTTTCAATATATATCTGTGTGGTGTCCTTTCATGTGGTATTCAAGGGGGTTGTGTATGGTAATACAGCTGGCTTCACATGCCTTTCAGAGTTTAGCCTAAGACTGCTTTGTCCACGTTACCACTAGGATAACTGGTCTATAAGGTTGACTTACAACCGATCATCATAAGGGTTGCTTGGCATGGTACAGGGTGATCACTAGAATTAGTGAGCATCACATACCAGGCCAACTTCTCACATTGGTGAGCAGCAGATTGGGATCTGAGCTTGCTGTTGTTTTACCATTACAATCTTTGAGATTATCATTTGAAAGATCATACAGGTACCTGCTAGGTACATATAAAACAAGACTAGTATACTTAAGTTCTACTGAACCTAGTTGTTGTAGAGGATAGGGAGTAGCACACTCTGACTACAACTACTAGATAGGTTTAGTAGGTAAAAACCAGTGTAGGTAGATTACAACATATCCACCCACACTAGAGCAATGTCTGGAACAGAGGGTACCACTGGGAATGTCTCTGTTGAGAGTGACCCTACAAGGGCACCATCCAAATTTGCTATATTTTCCTTTAAGGAACTAAGGCAGCTTTGTGCTTTAAGGGGTCTGAAGACAGGGCCATCCCCTACTACAGACCACCTTAGAGAGCTCTTAGACCAGTTCTGAGACTCTAAAGACCTCTAAAGCAGACCCCACAGGGAATGCTGAAGGAGGCTCTCCTTCTGAAGATGACAATACTGATGCCCCTGTCCCCATAGTCCTGGTAGATGAGGATGACTAAGTCACTGGAGCTCCTCAGGTAGATGAGGAGGAGGAAGAAGAAGAGGAGACAGAAGGGGGGAGCAGTGATTCTGATGATGGCAGAAATAGCCAGGTGCTAGTCAGCAGGCTTAACCAGGCTAACTTAATGTATTTGGGACTAAAGCAAGGATGACCTAGCCTAGGCATTCAGGTGGACTTAACCAGGAGCATAGGAGGAGGAGGAATCACTCAGGTGAATCCAATACCTCCCAGGCTTCTAGAGTTTCTCATGGTCACTCCAGAAGGGAGATGACTAGCCCTCAGAGAGGAACATGAGGCCAAAATGAGAGAGGCTGAGCTTAGGATCCAGAGACAAGAATTAAAGGTTGCCCTGGCCCAAGAGAAACTTGCTAGAGCAAGACAGCCTAGAGAGAGTGGGGTAATAGAACCCACTGGTGGCAGCAATATCCACAAGGAGAAGACAGGTCTTTTGATAACAGAAACCTGAGTAAGATTGTGCCCCCCTACAAAGCTGTGGATGATATCCACAAATGGATGACTGCACTTGAGAGAGCCTGCAAGGTACAGCAGATCCCTCAGGAGCAGTGGGCAGCAATCTTGTGGCTCTCCTTTGAAGGTAGAGGCCTTGACAGATTCCTCACAGTTAGTGATGGGGATTCTAGAAACTACATGGTCCTGAAGAGTGCTCTGATTGATGGGTTAGGCTTAACCACTGAACAGTACAGGTTAATGTTCATAGACACCCAGAAGACACAGACTCAGGACTGGTCTGAATTTGTTGAATGTGCCACTAAGGCTCTGGAGGGCTGGTTGCTGGGAAGTAAGGTTACTGACTATACAGGATTGTATAATTTAATTATGAGAGAGCAAATCTTAAGTAATTGTCAAAATCAGCTTCTACATCAGCACCTGGTTGACTCTGACCTGACCTCTCCACAAGAATTGGGTAAGAGGGCAGACAAATGGGTCAGAACCAGGATCAGGCCTAAGAACCAGGGTGGTGACCAAAAGAAAGAGACCACCAAGCCTCAAGAGAAGGGTTGGGTTAAAAGTAAGGAAAAGACTTCCCCAGGGCCCCAAAACTCCAAGAATGGGGGTGGGTCCCAAGACACTTCTTCAACCCAGAAAAAGCCTTATTGCCATGCCTGTAAACAGGTTGGGCATTACAAAACAGACAGCTGTTGTCCGAAGAATGGCAATAAAGAGAATATACCTCCAAAGCCAGATCCAACACCTCCTGTTACTGTCAGCAGTAATCCCCCAGGAAGTGGGAGCACACCCAGGAATCTGGGTGGATTTACTTTTGGAGCTCAGGTGGATTCTGGCCTAACCATGTCCCCTACCTCAGATACTCTTGTCTATGAGACTGGCATGGGGTTTGCCAATTTCACTGCTTGCCCAAACACTTTGAGCAAGTATAGACAGGAGCCCCTCATCAATGGTTTGAAAGTTGAGACCTTCAGAGACAAAGGGGCTAGCATCACCATGGTTGCTGAATGTCTAGTCCCCTCAAGGCAACATTTACCTGATGCCACATATCAGGTGACAAACATTGATGGCATAGAAACCAATCATCCCATGGCAGTAGTCAATCTTAGCTGGGGAGGTGTCACTGGCCCAAAGAGAGTGGCAGTGTCAGCAAACTTGCCTGTAGATTGCCTACTTGGTAATGATTTGGAAATCTCAGCCTGGGCTGAGGTTGAACAGCAAACCCATTCTAGAATAGTAAATCTCCATGGAAAGGTTAGTGGGGCTGTGATGGCTACAGCCCCAATCCAAGATGTCCTTCCTGAAAAGGTTGGTATGGCTGAGCAAACCTCAGCCCCATCTTTAGCTAACTTCCCTCCTGAAAGGAGTAGCAGCGCTGTGATGGTAACAGCCCATACCCAAACTGAGTCTCCTCCTGAAAAGGTTGGTGAGGCTGTGATGGCCACAGCCCAAACTCAAACTGATACATGGGTAGTGAAGCCTGAAATGATGGATCACTCCACCCAAACTGAGGGCATTGAGGAGGAAGAGAAATCTCCCTCCCACCAGACTTTAGGAAAGGATCAGCCTCCTCAGGGAAATGATCTTACCCCTGATGAAGGGACTGTCCCAGAGGTTGTTAGGCCTGGCCTGACAGAGCCTCTGATGACAGTGGACCCTTCTCAGGTGGGACCCAGTCTGGAACAGGTAATCTGCCCCTCTCTACCTTGACTTACTCAGCCCAGGGCTGCAGAGGACAAGAAGGACAGTGAGCCCCAAAGGGCCCCCTGACAAATAAAGCACCCCCATCAACAGATTAGGGGCACCGAAACTAGCAGCCCTAGTGAGGTGAAAACTTTAAAAACTCCTGAGGGATCCCCCTTAAAAGGATGTATGTCGATACCACGCATACTGTTACAACGCGGTATGTTACAACGTGGTTTTAACAACGCAAGTCATTATGTCGACTTGCACTGGAGGGTGCTGGATTTAGGAATAGTGCGAATTACTATTCCAACTCCAGCCTACGTACAGTAGGGAAGGTGTTGGAATAGTAATTCACACTATTCCTTAGTCTAGAGCGCCCTCCAGTGCAAGTCGACATAATGACTTGCGTTGTTAAAACCACGTTGTTACATACCGCGTTGTAACGGTTGCGTGGTAAAGGATGTTTCCCCCCTTAAAAGTAGTTAGGGACCTCCCCCAGATGGATATTGTTGGGCACAGCCAAACCTGGGACCCTAAGGGCCCAAAACCTGAACTGTCCCTCCAGTAAGCCAACCAAAGGGACCCAGCCTCCAGCTTTAGGTAGCCAGAGGTTGACCCTGAGAGCACAGTGCAACTCAGTCAAAGAAAGAAAGGCACACATGGTGGAGAGTGATTGGAGGAAGCTGAGTCCTACAGAGGAATCTCACTTCAGTACTCCAACTCAACACCAGCCTTTAACTTTGCAAAGACACACCACAGGTAGAGATTCCCTATGGTGGAGACCCTCAGATACCCTTAGGGTGAGGGATTGCTTAGTGGACCATGAGACAGGGGGTTACCAAGCCAGAGCTGGTACTTCCTTATATGGCCACTTAGGCAATATAGGTTTACCTAGTCAAGGATAGCCTTATCTCCTTTCGTTTGGGGGGGTTATGTAGGAAGGTGGACATCTAACTATGGTTACCCCCAAACTTTTTGCCTGGTGTTTAGCTGGTTTTTGACATAGTTGGCCTGGGATCCTGCTATTCAAGGCCCCAGGCTGATTGCTCTCTCCTTAAAATGGACTCCATGTACCTTAGGTGCATACACAATTGGAACTGGTTCACCTTATTGGCCCCTGTAACAGTGTACCCTAGGTACCCAGGGCATAGGTTTCCAAGGCCTACCAGGGGCTGCAGCATGTATTGTGCCACCCCTGGCCCGGCCTCCATATTTGACACAACTGGCTGATCACTCAGCTGGCGTAAGTTGGTGTAATCACCTCTTACCTAGATATAGTATCCCTATATCTAACCTTAACTGGACACATATGTTCCTATCAGCCACTCCTATGGAAGGCCTCATCAATCCTGGAGGCAGAGTGCTTGGAAATATGTGAGATGGTGCTCTAGCATGAGCTGAGCCTATCTGCAGCTGTCGGGAACCACTCCCTTAGCTGTTCCGGGATATTGCCATACCATATACTCTTAAGTGCATTATAATCCTCGCGGTTATATGCTAACTTTGGTTTGGCTTCATCAAAACATGTTGAGTAAGGTGTCATACGATTTGGAATACTATCCCCTCGACAGTTCTGTCGACGGGGATAGCATTCCACCCTTCTAGAGGGACACAACATGTGTGTAGCCTTAACCCCGGTTAAAGTTAACCAGAGCCTCAGCATCACAAAATGGATGCTGCCACCACAGACACAAGTCTGACCTCCTGCTGCTGGGAGTCCTTCCAGCGAGGGAGGCTTGGACAAAGGGTTTCCTGCCTTGGGAGGTGCGAGCACCACCCCAGACAGGATTTTGTGTATTGGGTAGGACAGGGCTGAATAGATTGAGACATGCCCGGGGCACACAAGGTGTCCCCGTGCATAAGCCAGTCCAAACCGGTCCTGGGACTTTCCAGACCCAGGCCTGGCGAGGAGCTGGACAAAGGAAAGGGGGTGTAACCGCCCCCCTTCCTGGTCCCACCCAGAGGAGGGACCTCGCAGGTAATCCACCCCTCAGATTGGGAATAAGAGTGGGAGCAGTGCCAGAGCACCTCAGATCATCCTGAATCAACTTGAAACTAAGAAGACGACTGGACTTCGACATTCTGCTGCACAGAAGACTGAAGAGCATCTCCCTTGTGGCCTAGGAGTGGCCACCCTGTGAACACAGGCACCAACCAGCGAATCGAATGGTATGCGTTGTAAAAACCGCGTTGTAATTGTATGCGTGGTAAAAGTATACGTTGTAACGTCATACATCCAACAGTAGGGAAAGTATTGGCTAGCAGGAGGATTACAATTCTTATTCCAACTCCAGCAGGTGCAACAGTAGGGAAAGTTTTGGATAGCAGGAGGCTGACAATTATTATTCCAACTACAGCAGGTGCAACAGTAGGGAAAGTGTTAGATAGCGGGAGGATTAAAAGTACTATTCCAACTCCAGCAGGTGCAACAGTAGGGAAAGTGTTGGATAGCGGGAGGATTAAAAGTACTATTCCAACTCCAGCAGGTGCAACAGTAGGGAAAGTGTTGGATAGCAGGAGGGTAAAAATTAATATTCAAACTCCAGCAAGTGCAACAGTAGGGAAAGTGTTGGATAGTGGAAGTGTTGAATTGACTATTCCGACTCCAAAATGTGCAACAGTAGGTAAATTGTTGGATAGCGCAGAGGATTAAAAATACTATTCCAACTCCAGCAGGTGCAACAGTATGGAAAGTGTTGCATAGCGGGACGGTTAAATATACTATTTCAAATCAAGAAGGTGCAACAGTAGAGAACGTGTTGGATAGCGGGAGAGTTTAAATTACTATTCCAACTTCACCAGGTGCAACAGTAGGGAAAGTGTTGGATAGCTGGAGGGTTAAATTTAGTATTTCAACTACAGCAGGTGCATCATTAGGGAAAGTGTTGGATAGCGGGCGGATAAAAATTACGATTCCAACTCCAACAGGTGCAACAGTAGGGAAAGTGTGGGATAGCAGGAGGGTAACAATTAATATTCAAACTCCAGCAGGTGCAACAGTAGGAAAAGTGTTGGATAGCGGGAGGGTTTCATTTACTATTCCAAAACCAGCAGGTGCCACAGTAGGGAAAGTGTTGGATAGCGGGAGGGTTAAATATACTATTCCAAATAAAGAAGGTGCAACAGTAGAGAAAGTGTTGGGTAGGGGAAGAGTTTAAATTGCTATTACAACTCCAGCAGGTACAACAGTAGGGAAAGTGTTGGATAGCGGGAAGGTTAAATTTACTATTTCAACTCCAGCAGGTGCAACAGTAGGGAAAGTGTTGGATAGCGGGAGGGTGTAATTTACCATTCCAAATTCAGCAGGTGCAACAGTAGGGAAAGTGTTGGATAGCGAGTGGGTTAAATTTACTATTTCAACTCCAGCAGGTGCAACAGTAGGGAAAGTGTTTGATAGCGGGAGGATTATAATTACTATTCCAACTCCAGCAGGTGCAACAGTAGGGAAAGTGTTGGATAGCGGGAGGGTGTAATTTACCATTCCAAATTCAGCAGGTGCAACAGTAGGGAAAGTGTTGGATAGCGAGTGGGTTAAATTTACTATTTCAACTCCAGCAGGTGCAACAGTAGGGAAAGTGTTTGATAGCGGGAGGATTATAATTACTATTCCAACTCCAGCAGGTGCAACAGTAGGGAAAGTGTTGGATAGCAGGAGGGAAACAATGAATATTCAAACTCCAGCAGGTGCAATAGTAGGAAAAGTGTTGGAAAGCGGGAGGGTTTAATTTACTATTCCAACTCTGTCAGGAACAACAGTAGGGAAAGTTTTGGATAGCAGGAGGGTACCAATTAATATTCCAACTTCAGCAGGTGCAACAATAGGGAAAGTGTTGATTAGCGGGAGAATTTTATTTAATATTCCAAATCCAACAGGTGCAACAGTGGGGAAAGTGTTAAATAGCAGGAGGGTTCAATTAATATTCCAACTCCAGCAGGCGAACAGTAGGGAACATGTTGGATAGCGGGAGAGTTTAATTTACTATTCGAACTCCAGCAGCAGCAACAGTAGGGAAAGTGTGGGATAGTGGGAGGAGTAAATTCACTATTCCAGCAGCAGCAGTTGCAACAGTAGGGAAAGTGTTAGATAGCGAAAGGGTTTAATTTACTATTTCAACTCCAGCAGGTGCAACAGTAGAGAACGTTTTGGATAGCGGGAGGGTTAAATATACTATTCCAGCTCCAGAAAGTGCAACAGTAGAGATAGTTATGGATAGTGGGATGGTTTAAATTACTATTCCAACTCCAGCAGGTGCAACTGTGGTGAAAGTGTTGGATAGCAGGAGGGTTAAATTTACTATTCCAACACCAGCAGTTGCAACAGTCGGGAAAGTGTTGGATAGCGGGAGGATTAAAAGTACTATTCCATCTCCAGCAGGTGCATAGTAGGTCAAGTTTTGGATAGCAGAAGGGTAACAATTAATATTCCAACTCCATCAAGTGCAACATTAGGGAAAGTGATGGATGGTGGGAGGGTTAAGTATACTATTCAAGCTCCAGGAGTTGAACAGTAGGGAAAGTGTTGGATAGCGGGAGGGTTTAAATTGCTATTCCCACTCTAGCATGTGCAACAGTAGGGAAAGTGTTGGATAAAGGGAGGATTATAATTATAAAAATGTGATAGCAGGAGGGTTAAACTTACTATTACAATTCAAGCGGATGTAACAGTAGAGAAAGTGTTTGATAGCGTGAGTTAAGAAATACTGTAAATCTCAAAACACTTGTTACGTACAATTTTAACACTCATAATGTTCTTTTTTGGGTATTTTTTCTGTTTTACAGATTATGGCAGAAAGAAACATTGCCAATTACATCAAGTCACAAAGAGGCAACAGACTACTCCAACACCATGGATACGTTTACTGTAAGGAGAGACTTACTGAGCCCAGGTCTCATTGGAGGTGTGTTCAATTTAATCATCCCTTTGCAGAGGCAGAGCATTTACTCTTGGTGATAAGGTATTAATAACCACGGAGCATAACCACTCTGCTTCTACAATGGAGATTAAAGTAAGACAAATCATAAATGACATGAAAGAAATGGCAAGCACCTCCAATGAAACCTGAGGCTCAGTATTAAGAAAGTTTTCCCAACACATTCCTGCAAGAGTAGCCAGTTCAATGCCTTCAATTCCCAATTTACGTAAAATAATTCAGATAAAAACAGGAAATTTTGTTAACTTATTAAAATTGTTTCTCTCTTTGAAATAAAAAAATAAACAATTCTATTTTGATAACTTTTTTCTTGCAAAAAAACATTTTGTTTGTTCTGTAGAATTAAATATATTTATCACACAGCATGCTTAAGTCTTGCACACACATAACATTTACATCATTTAGAAAACATTCCACATAATCATTTAATCATTTTATAAACTATTTTTTGGAGCACCCAAATCCACAAACTATCAAGCGAACCATCTGAAACATAAAATCTCATTACAAGATATTCATTCCACCAAATGTTTGTCTCTTTTGCTCACTAAAAGTGCATGGTGGAGCATTCTGTGTCCATGCAGGAGAAGCTCGCAGAGTTACAGTTTTTCCAATCGATGATCAAAAGAAGCCAAAAAGCAAGATGGGATCTCTTAAACTCACTTATACTACATTACGGATCATTCTTTAACTATGTTGGCAATTTAGGCAAAAAGTTTCTTTCATAGCAGATACCAACCATCATACACGCATCCAAAGTGAAATATGTCAAGACAGTAGCATCTACAAATTTCGCAAATATAATACGTGGTCGACAAGTCATTAGAATTGCAATTTTTAGCATTTTAAATCCAAACAGAAAATGTACGCAAACGAGGGCCTCTACTTGAAAGCTTTAAAATGAGTAATAATAAAATACGCAAAATATGCAGATTTCAAGGTTTACCAAACCAACAACAAAAGAAGCCCGCGTGCGGTATCTCTTTAACTCACAAAAGAAACCAATTAAGCAGACGTGCTCTCTTATGTTCTTTTTTTACGCCTAGTTTAAAAAAAAAAAATTACTGCATATTTAAATGCGATTGTCACTCAACAATTCAACATGCATCCAAGGTGAAATGAGACAAGACAGTAGCATTTACAAAAATCTCAAATAAATTATCTGCTCATGAAAGCCTTGTCATTACATGTTTTAACAGTATAAATCTAAACAGAGAATAAACTCAAACAGATGGCTCTACATAAGGTTTCATTCTAAATAATCCTCAATCTGATCCATCATCAATAACAGTATCCTCTAATTTAATTCCTATTATCTTTTTTTGATAACTTAAATGTAGTCCCAAGTCCAGCCAAGTTAAACGGTTCACCTACTCTCCCCCTCGATCCTGCTTTTGTTGTTTATACATTTAAATGTTTATAAAAAAATTCACTTAAAAAAAGTAATTCTCTCAATAAAACCTTTAAAATTCATCAAAATGATGAACTAATAATTTTTTTCATTAGCATATGCAAATTTGCAACATTCTGGTCCTGTCTCCGGCTAACGTAAGTAAATACTTTCGACATTTTTATATTTATTTTTTCTTTAAATTAAAATAGATTGTTTTTTAACTTTTAGTCATACTTTAAAAAACTTAATTAACATTTAATTTGAAAGAAAACTGTTCTTACCTGTTCCGTGTAGTTTCATGTTTCTTCTCCTCTCGATTTCGATCCTCTGTATGACGTATACGGATTTCTTCTTTGGGTAAAATAAACAAAAGACTAAGAGGCCTATTAGGATGGCGGGCGGATCGCCCCTGCCGAGCCGGCGAGGGCCATCTGCTCGCCATCTGTCCTTGATTGACCCCAGCCACATTAGGATGGCTGGGGGGGTCCAAGACTGACAGGACGACCGTCCGCCGCTTTTCCGCCAGTCGACACGTCGGCCGGGCGGAAAACTGCCACAATATGGTGGCGGTGTCTGTAAGACACCGTCAACCAAATCAGGATACCAGCAGAGAGCAGCCTTCATGGAAAGGCATGCAGTTTTCGCTGTTGGGGGCACGTAGCAGGCCCCAGGATGTTGGAGGGTACACATGGGGGTATCTATGGTAGCCCACTGCATTTGCATGCACAAGGTGGCAGGCACCGTGCAGTGCCTGTCATGTTGTGCTTGCAAATGCACTACATGCATTTTGTACATTGCTGCGGTTGCTGCTTACAGCACCGCCCGTCGCAATGTTAAAAATGCAGGATGTGCCCACCAGTGTGGCGGGCGCATCCTAATTTGAATGGCAGGACTCCTGCACCTACGGCGGATGGTCCCTTTTTGCCGTTGCGGTGCCTGCCATCGTAATGGACCCCTTAGTTATCAATAAAAACCAATAGTAAACCGTGGGAATTCAATGAAAGTAAATACACCAATAACATTACAAATTATTCATCATATTTTTTTAAATAGTTATTTTTGTTAATATTACTGATTTAATTATTAAAATCATACTTTTTTAAATATATTTTTTTTACATAATTAAAATTGTTATACATGTTTCTAATGATTAAAAAATTAATTCTATTTAATCCATTTTAAATAATGTAAATAACTAATTTCGAATATTTATTTTTCATTTATAAATAAATCAATTAATAAATAACATATATAATAAAATATTGCAGAGATTAAATAATAGTACCAAATAAACAATTTTCTGTAAAATACTAAGGCACTAAATAAAACACTTTAAACGCAAGAAAATATAATTTAAAAAAAAATACTCGTCATAATACAAAATTATTCAAAACTTTAAATATTTAATTATTTATTTATTTATAAATCATCAACTTAGGATAATTTTAAGTCTTTTTAACTATGATCCTCCACATCCTAAAAATGCGAGATTTCTCCATATAAAAAATTATTTTAAACAGTGGGATACCATTGACATTTGCAAAGTAAAGTAATGCTTAGTAAAAGTATTTGCGTACTAAAAGCATGCTATGTAGCAGCATGCGTAGTAATGGTAAACGCGCAGTAAAAATTGTGAAGAAAAAGCACATCGTAGTAATGCCTGCGTAGTAACGGTTTGTATAGCCCAGAAGGGCTTACTGACCTCTCCCTCCATTTTCCTTTCCTTGTTCCGAGAGGCTGGCCAGCGGGAAGCACTGTGTAGTGGGATGCTTACCCCCTAAATTTTGCACACTGGTGTTTAAACTTGCTGGGAAATATCAGCCTTTGTCAGAGTTTAATCATGCCCCAACATTATTACTTGCGTGCCTTAGTACGCTACCTGCCCATTGTTGAGCTGGAAGGGGTTGAACAGGTGTATAAGTGATGAGAAGGCCACTCGCCATATGGGTCGAGGCCATAGGTATTGTAGAAGACATCCACTGCATCCATAATCGAAATCAACATCCCCTAAGGTTTGTCGAGGTTCATCCTTACTCGGGCTTCGAACCCTCATCATAGCAAAACCAAGCATAACTCTACCACAATGCATCTTAGCTTTCTGTATAATATCCATGGATTTAAATAATGCAATGACTCTGTCAGCATATTTTTGCCCAATAAATACTAGCAAAATTCAGGAACGCTGACGTACGGTGTTCCATATGAAAGGGTAACCTGGGCCACCAGGCCAGCTCCCACCATTTTTCTCTGGACCCTTCTTTAGCTTGCATGTCCATATGCTGAAGTCTGAAAACGTCTACATACTCATGCTTCCATATTCTACTTGTTGTTTTGTCATGCCCATGAGACCCCATGTGCTTCTCCATGCCTATGTACGGCAACTGTTTCTTGTGACCTCCACCTTCTTTTGTGTCCTCTGCCACCTCATCCATCCCAGTCCCAGAGACTGTTTGAACTCTAGCCCCATTTGACACTTTACCACTAGATGGTTCACGTTTTTCCTTCCCTTCATCTATTCCTGACTGTTTCACTCCTGTTCCTTCGATCACCTGGTCAACCACCCACTGTTACACACACCTTTGCACCAGTCCCACTTCTCTGTGCATGCCACACTGACCACTACTCCTTTCACCTGCAGATAAAGCTCCCGCTTCTCGTCTGTCCTCATGGTGTTCACCACGAATCTACTTCTGCTGCCCAGTGGTACCTCCATTGTCCACTCTTGGCTTCTGAAAAAACACCAACTGATGGGTTCATTGCACCACTCCCCTTACATTTACTCACCACTAGCAAGCTCATCGCACTGTCATCACGCAATTGCCTTCCTTCCACTAATCATTTCCTTTGACATAATCCGGGTCCAGCTCATACTCAACCACATTTACATCATTTATGGCCCGACCTGACACTTAACCACCGTTCACAACAGGCACAGCCCAGTCTGCTAGTGTGGATGATTCAACATAAGCGTTAAGAGAATGACCCCACGGTGTTGGTAGTACCGCCTGGAGACCCCCTATGCCTTAAGACCAACGTCCAGTGTCGTTGTGCACCCTGTGTGACATCAACTATCTGCCATCCTTGCTCCACATGGGAATAGTTGGAGGGAGGACTGTAAGAGGGGATGCACCCACCTAGGCACATTTATCCACATCATCTGAGATTGCTCCTATATACAATACTACTGGCAAAAAGTACATGGGGTCTTGCAATCTCTCTCCACCCAGAGACGCGTATATGCCTCCTCAACATTTGGGAGCCCACTGACTTAAACATTTACCAAACACTATGGGTCACTCTGGGGCATACAATAGCTAAAAGAAACATAGCACAGCTTTGGGGGGCCGCACACGCGCCCATGCTTACAGACTGGAAGAAAAAAACTTCGATTGGTGCACGTGCAGGGAGAAGACAGTGTATATAGCCCAGGGCTGCCCCCGTAAATGGTCCAAAATTTGGGACCCATGGAACTCTCATAGGGGAAATATTTGTAGCCCACCCCGTGGAATTGGCCTTGATGTTGCGTCTTCCCCATGACCTCCAATGGAAAGTATTGTTTCATTAATGATCACTGTTTGTCTCCACTGTAAGCATATTTGCTGAATCCTTTGTACTGTATGTAAATGTTAATGACTGTTAATAAAAAGATTAATAAAAAAAAGATCTGCCAGCCTCACCTGCTGACCATGTCGCTCCGTCAACTGCCTGGCTGCACCAACCAGATGGATCCTCCACACAACCGGGCCCTCAAGCCCTATGAGCTCTCATGGTCTCAAACCCCTCATTAGGCACTGACAGCCATCACCTCCACCCCCTTAATACAGTTTACCAGTGGGGACCCAAGCTCCCCAGGAACTGCCATGTCTCTCACCCACTGCAACTGGTGGTGTTGCGGTGAGACTCTGCCGCCATTCCCCCGAGCCCATTTCACAGTCACCACAGAAGACATGCTTCTGCCGTGCTGGGCCGTCCCATCATGCCTCTTGCTTTTCCTGTGGAAGGAAACAGGCCACGCCACCTAACACCGTACAGGTTGGGTGGCACATCTCAACCAAGGCCCCATCGAGGACAGCAGTCCTGAGTATATTAGTCTGCCAAGCCGCACCGAGTGTGCAGCCCTGCAAGTACCACACATCAGGTTTTAGACTATAGCATTTCAATGCGGTAGTCCACATCACCGCACTGAAATGCAAAGTCACGCATTATAGCGCCTCCCCAGCTGTGAAAGTGGGAACGCTGCTAGTGCATCTTTATTGTCTAGATTTGGCAGTGCATGGTCACCCGAGGGCACGCTGGCACTGGCTCAGTTTCTTGCACAGTAGCTGCTGCTACAATGTAACACTATTGAATTTTTACCCGACAACGCACGCAAACCATTTCAAGTGATGTCGTCAGCCAGGAGTCAGTGATTGTCCAACAAGTGATTGAGAGTTTCAGTTATCAGAGCGTGTGCACTGCGGCAGCTGCAGTTCTAAGTTTTGGCTGCTATCGCAAGCAATCTAAATCACAGCAACATGGTGCAGCTGGAGCCCAGAGCTGAGCACGCATGACCAGCCACCCTGAGTCATGATTGCCCAAGCGTTTCCATTTATTGCTGCCTGCGGGGCTCACACTTGGTGGGTCTGGTAGTCCGAGTCCAGTCGTAACACTGCGGCTAATCACACAGGCTTTATTGAATTGCCCTGCTCGACTCACTCACTGCAAAGAAGTAAGTGTCTGGTGAGCGCCAATGACTTTATTGAGTTGTTACTGCTTATGCTATTAATGAATTTGCTCCCGTAACTAAAGTTCCCCAGAGCCGCCCCAGCTCATTTCTGTGCTGCTGGCGGCACTGTGCGTGCCGTTTGGCTTGTGTGATCAGGTGCCGCTGGGGCTATGTGACAGGCTGGCTGCCTGCCCTGTGCAGCCGTGAGTAAATAACTTTGTAGTGTTTGTTTTTTAAATATCACATCCAGCTTGAGGCCACCTGGCTGCGACCTATGTGACTGGCCTTTGCCTCAGTCTGTCATATCCTCATTGACACCGAATCTCTGACTTCGAGGCTTAATGTCCATCATCCTTGGTGTAGCTGACATGGAACAGTAATTAAGTTACCTGCCATTACAACACTGCATATATCACTGGCATGGGTTGGATGTGAAAATGGGTGAAGGCCAAACTATTCCATCATTCAGCCATTTTTTCATCTACTCACTTGGTCTGGAGCTTTTTTGGACACTTGGGGGTCTATTAGTATGTCGGGTGGATCGCCACCGCCCACATGGCGGTGGCTATCTGCCCGACAATAACCTCCGCCTGCATGCAATTTACCCCATCTGATTATGCTGGCGTGGGTACCGCAGCGGACGGGAAGACTGGAAAAGTTTTGAATATAGGGCTGTGTCTGTTAGACACTGCCATCCATATTACTATGCATGCAGGGATCAGCCTTTCCGTTGCGGTGTTGCTGCCACAGAAAGCATGCGCATTTTGCAGTTGGGGGCCCGTTGCAGGCCCTCAGGATCCTTGGGCGGCACATGGGGGGTACCTATGGTACCCCTTGCATTTGCATGCACAAGGTGGCATGCACCGCGCTGTGGTGGATATGTGCACCACCCACAACAATGATGTGGATGGGGGATGCCACCGCTACCGTGTCGGTAGCATCCTTATTGCCGGAGCGGGACAGCCGCACCACTGGCAGCCGGTCCCAGCACGTCCCCCCGCCATCCTAATAGGCCCCTTGGTATCATCAGCAGCGCCAGGTAACTCGAGTGAGTCCACTGACTCAGTCTGACAGTGACTCTCTAATTAATAAGCAGTGGATGGTGAGATTCGACCGTGTTTGCGGCTTCCCACATCCTCTTCAAGACTCAAGTGTTGGGGGGGCACTGTCTGGGTCCAACGTGGGACACAGAATATCCTGGAGTCCAAAGTGCTGTAATGCATCATGCCATTATTATTTATTGCCAATATCAGGGGGTCCAGTCAGCGCAGGCTGGCTAAAAGGCAGGATGATCTATATTTTATTTCTGTCAGCCCGCCCCCAACACACGTGTCCACGGAGTGCAGGTCTGATTTTCTATTTCCTACCTCAGCCTCTCTGGTACAGTGAGCACCAGCATTCATGACAAAATTGAAGGACAGCAAATGAGTGTAATGTATGCCAGAACTCTCTGCAGCACTCAGCCCCAAGAAAGAGAACCTCTGCCTCAGCCCATCTACTACCAACCCAGCACTAAGTAGCAGCATTGAGGTAATTTACCAGAGAGAACAGCACTACAAGGGCAACTCCAGCAGAGTAAGCACTTTAATATCCCAGCAGGTACAAAAGGCATTTTTATCCATATCTGTACATACTTTAAACAGTGTATGTAAAAAGAAAACAGTATAAAATGTGTTCTCGAGCTGCCATAATGGCCCCTGACTGATAAAGTTATCAAAGCCAGAAAGGGCATTTTTTTAAAAATAAATAAGGACAATTTCATATACATTTCCATAAAAAAAACAAGTCCAAGCCTTCTTAAACTGTTAAAACCCAGGATGGTGGCTGGTAATTATTTCTGCAAAAAGTAGCAATTCTAAGAGAGCACAAGTATTGAGGCCGGCGTTAGAGTTAACCAATTGAGGGTAAGGTACGCCAGCACACTCTGTGGCACTGAGCCCCTGACAGATCATCTTAGAAATGGAAAATTGGATTAATGAACTACCTTCTCTGGTATTTTGTAGCAGATCAATATCTTTTTAGAGCTTCTCATTGTTCGAAAGTGTGTCATTTCTGATATTTATATCTGTCAATGCACTTTATTGCTTGGTTTGACTTGTGAAAAAGTGTCACTCTAAGTGTTACACATGTTACATGTTGCCACTAAACGTCACTCATAAGTACTCTGAAATCATGATAATGTGACACATACGTCTGAAAACTTGGCAGCTATAAGTGCCTGAGACTGAGTGATAGTATAATCTCCTAGTTGCTCTTGCTATGCTATACAGTTTGCTTTTTAGGAATGCGCAATCATGAATGTTCAGATTATTGAGATCATCTTCTGAGCAGCTGCAGTGCCTGCCTGTCCTCTGTTACTGAGAACTGCAGTCACGTAGTCTGTCTCCGGTTAGTGCTCTTTCATTTTTGGTGCTTTGCAGCAGTTTTAAGATCTTCTTAGAGTTTCTTGTTGCTCAAATTAGTGTAATTTCTGATATTTATGTTTCCCTCGTCTTCATTGCTGGATTTTGCTTGCGAGAAAGTGTCACTCTTAGTCCTTGAAATGTCACTCATAATTACACTGAAGTTCAGAAAATGTCACACATAGAATTCTGAAACCTTGGCAGTTGTGTGTGTGTGTGCAGGGCATACCTGACGGCCTTCCCTTGTTCAAAACTACCCAAATAAACTCACTGGTAGTGCAGTAAGGAGTAAGGAGACCCTGTTCCCACCTCTTCTGAATCCTTTTTTCACATCCCTAAATTCCGCCTCACCTATGAACCCGTCCATCATTTTCCATTTCCCGAAATTTCCCGGGGGGAGGCTAAGCTGCACATTTTACTTCCCCTGGGACCCTCCTTTCAGATTTCTTCCCAAACACTGCTGCCTAAGTTCATGAACAGCAGGATGATGATTGTTTTTAAACTGCGAACATGACCCAAAGGTATTGGAGCGCTTTAATGAGCACCAGTTACGTTGCACAAGAACACATTCATTTTTGGTAGGAAAGCGGTGATTAAGTGATTTGCCCAGAATCACAGGATATTGAGCAGACACTGAGACTCGAACTTAGGTGTCGATTAGGATGACAGACGGACCTGCGTCTGTCCGCCACTCCCGAGGTGGAGGGACCGTCCGCAGGGGCAGCGGCATTCCCTCCATAGGAATTAGGATGTGACCGCCACCCTGGCGGTCACATCCTGCATATTTAACATTGCGGCGGGTGCTGCTTAAAGCAGCACCCGCTGCAAAGTTAAAAATGCATTCTTTGCATGTGTATGCACAAAGCAAAAGGCACTGCTCGGTGCCTGCCGCTTTCTGCATGCACATGCAGGGGCATGTGCACCCCCCAACATCCTGGGGGCCCGCAAGGGGCCCCCAGAAGCAAAGGTCCACATGCTTTTCCATGGCGGAATATACGCCGCGGAAAAGCATGTCTCCGAACCCATCATACTATGGCTGGCGGTGTCTTGCAGACACCGCCACCATGTTGTGGTCCACACCCCGCGGATCAGCGGTGGACGGACCTGCCGTCCACCACGGATCCCACCGCCATCATAATCTGGCAGTGGGTGTTTTCAAGGACCGCAGCGGTGAATCCGCATCCTCCGGGCCAGCGGTGGCTTCCACCGGCCCGGAGGATGCGGATTCACCGCCATCATAATCGACCCCTTAGTTAGCTCTGGCAATTTATGCCACATCTTATTTCTTCTCCCAAACTGCAGTAGAAGTCGAATCTTTATGTGTATTTTCTTTTTAGAACCCCGGTTTCACCTTGACTTCTGATTAGCATGCTAGCCTAATCTATTTTCCCACCCTCGCTGCCTAGGTAACCCACCATAATTAATCACAAATCCCTGACACGGCCCTGACATCATCCCATCTTTTTATTTTTTATTTTTCAATCAGTCCTCGTTCCTGTACATGGCCGTGGGAGGCCGGAGCTAACTGCCCCAGTGGAGTTTAGCTGTCGGTGTAAATTAGCGCGCTGACTCGGCTCTGATGAGATCTAAACTGGCTTAAAGTGTAATGAATTGGTGGTGAAGGATGCGGCTATTTTTCCCTAATTTATGCCAATGCGCAGTAGCTTGATAATGTTAAAGATACTCATTAACAAAGACTTCCCAGCATGTGTTATTGTTTCCTGAATCCCAGAGCACAGACTGGTGTGAAGAGGACGGTACATCGGAGGATTGGTCTATAGATTACACTGCATCGTGCCGATGAATGATTTATTGAACCAAGCAAAAAACGCTTTGCTGATGTAAAGATCATGAGCTTATTGAACTTTACGTGAAATGGAGTCGGTTGTTGAGTAAATGAAGATTGATGGCAGGTGAATGCAAAATTAGAGTCTGAATTACGACTATATTTGGAAATATTCGTGTGCCTATTTATCCCTGTAATGGAAATGCTCCATTTAGGCCCAAGCTATGACACTGCGATACACTAGTGGTTCTGTTTAACAGCCCTCTCGGGATGTCCCAAATCATGCTTTAGCAGTGAAGCTGATGTGGCAGCAGTCGCCCATTGTCCCAAAAAGGGAACAAACACATGTTTTGCTCGGTTGCATCGTGGTAGATTATTGACATTTGCTGCTGCTTCCATATTCATTTTGAATGAGCATTGGGGGAGGGGATCTTGGTGGTCTTTCTTGCAGAGTTCCTCTCAAGTAATGTGTGTGGTTTGCTTCAGTGTTGTTCGATCATCCTAGCATAACCCTTGGCCTGTCTAGTTATCACTCCAAGAATCAAAGGAAATGTCCACCCCTTTGTCAGTATTAATTGGCAGGAGCAAGGAGGAAGAAACAAAGAGCAGTGGAGGTTACTGGTAAGAAAAAAACTAAATACTCACCCACTCCATCACCTTCCACTGCTCACATACATTATGAGAAGTAAATGTGCTACTCTCACATCACTCTTGCCTCTTTTCCAACACTCAAGAAATTGCATGATCTTAAGTGTAAGCTCTCCATTGTGGATTTGCCCAAAAGGCATTAAGTGCCCTATCTACAAAACAGCTGATATAAATCACCGAATAATGCATCTTTCTCAAGCTCAACTTGGTCATTTATCTGGTAAGCAGTAAGGGGCTTATATATGAGCCCTTGCGTCACTTTTGCTCCGCCGGTGCGTCACTTTTTGTGACGCACCACCAGGGTAAAGAGTGCACCATGTTACGTCATATTTACAAAGTGACGCATTTAGGTAGATGCGTCACTTTGTAAACCCCTGCGCCACATTATATCTGCGCCAGGTATAATGTATGCAGCGTGGGTGTTTTGACGCACATAAGCCTCGTAGAAGTGACGCAGTGAAAACTATGAGATTTCACTGCGTCACTTCTAGGACGCAAATGCATCAATATCTTACGCCTGCTTCACAGCAGGCATAAGACTGACGCAGGCACATTTGAAATGGGACTTGCCCATGTGAAATGACCCATTGATGGAGTTGCGTCACTTTTGTGACACGCTCCAGCAATGCATCATTTTTGAGACTACAGAAACGTCAGAAATACTGACGTATCTGTATCTCCTTGCGACATGATGTGTCATACTGTAAATATGACACATCCAGCATGTCGCAAGGAAGACGCAATGAAAAGTGACACATCACTGTTTTCATGCAGCGATGCGTCCCTTTTCATTAGTGAGGCCCTATGTCTTTTGATGTGTTAGGTAAGCTAGTAAAGCACTCTGCTACCAAATATAGGGTGTCCTGGTGCTTTTATAGAAGTCAGAAGAAGAGCTCCAGAGTGCAGCGGTACAGCCATGTTTTCACCTTTTCTTGAAGAGCATGCATCTGCCCTCCAGTCTTAGATGGGGAGGCATCTCATTACATCACTTAAGGACAAGACGGAAAAAGGCAGAGCCTTCAATCCGAGTGCAGCAGGTGCAGAGAACTACCAGTAACCCGGTCTTTGCTGAATGTTTAAACCTTTTAGGAACATATGGCTAAACGAAGCCTCAGAAGTATTCAGGGCCCTTGCCACAATAACATTCATGAGCCAGATAAAGATTGTTAAATATGGGTCTATTCCTTACAGTAAGCAGGTGCAATTAGAAAAAAAGGAGATATTTTTATGAAGAGGGAGATTAAGAATCAATGTGGTGTGCGAGCTTTCAGTACTTTGCAGTTAAACGATTAATCTGGAGGATGTGCCTAGATAGAGATCATTTCTATAGTCCAGCCATGCAATAATAAGTGCCTGAACGATGGATTATGGGACTCCAGAGGAAGCATTGAAAAACATTTCTACAACATTTAAAGGATTTACTTGAAAGTTGCGATGCTGCAGAAAGCCAGGCACATTCACCTACTGCATCGGTGCCTGTTCACGGATGCAGCACCCGTGTTATATGATTACTCCCGTTGCTTCATAATAAAGAAACGTATCAGCACTCCTCGATTGCGTTTTGAATGTAGAATTTATTCCAGACAATAATGCATTTCGGCATACAAGCCTTTCTCAAATCAATTTGCCCCACCACCAGTTGAAACCGTGGATGAGGGCTACGACCGCTTCTGTGAGTGGGTTACTAAGGCCCTTGACTCCCTTATCCCGATAGTTTCGTGTAAATGTGGGTCAAGGGACCCGAGTCCTTGGTAAAATGATTCGCTGCGGGTGCTTAAAAGCACCTGTAGGTGCGCTGAGCGGGAATGGCGCAAAACTTATAACAGCGATAACAAAGTTTTGTATTTGGCCACTGTAAACCTTTACCATCGAGCAGTTTGCAGAACCCGCGTGGCTTATTACGCCCTGCAATTTTGTACCAGTACTAACCCCTCCAAAACTATCTTTAAGGCCCTGAAAGACCTTTTAGCTAAAAAGGTGGTTGCGACTCATCAGGGTTCCATCTCACACTGTGAAACCTTGGCAGCTTTCTTTTTGGAAAAGGTTCATGCCATCTATGGAGACTTTCCCTCGGTCGTACCCTCTGTCGGTAGACCTCTTAAGCCCCTAACTCTGGATGTTTTACATTCTTTCCCGAGTTTAACACCGAAAGCTTCTGTAAACTGACCCAGCAGGTCAAGTCAGGGTCACCGGCTGACCCTTTACGGCCAGCTCTGTTCAGAGACCTAACATCTCACGGTCTCTCGCCAGTTTGCTCTTTGATTAACACCTCTTTAGCATCCGGCGTGGTTCCAGTGAAGTGGAAACAGGCGGTAGTCATGCCCATCCTTAAGAAACCAACTTTGGATGTTGGTAAACCCGAGAACTACCGCCCAATCTCACTTCTCCCGTGGCCGGCCAAAGTTGCGGAGGCGCATGTCAACTCTGTCCTCTCGGACCATCTTCTTCAGGCTAACATCTTAGGCAGCACGCAGAATGGATTCCGTGCAGGGCACAGCACGGAGACAGCTCTACTGTATATGGCGGAGCATTTGCACTTCGTGCTTGATGCGGGTCAAATGGCGGCGCTGATGCTATTAGATCTGAGCGCCGCCTTTGACACCGTGTCCCACCCGATCCTTCTGCTATGCCTGGAGGAAGCTGGCGTTACTGGTCCTGCACTCCAGTGGTTCCGTTCTATCCTTGCCAACCGTTCCTTCTGCGTGGCCGTCCCGCCTTATCAGTCCAAATTCCATCCTCTGGATCTGGGGGTCCCCCGGGGCTCCTCGCTGAGTCCCACGTTATTCAACCTATACGTGAGACCGCTGGCTGAGGTTGTCCGGCATTGGGGTATGACCATGGTGTCATATGCCGACGACACTCAGTTAGCGGTTACGATCAGCGGGGATGCGGATGTGGATGCCCCCAGATTCCAGAATGGACTTCGGGCGGTCGCCAGCTGGATGACTTCCAACTGTCTCCAGCTGAACGCAAGCAAGACGGAGATTATGATCTTTGGCAAGCATACAGAACTCTGGGGAGACAGGTGGTGGGCGTCGGATTTGGGTCCTACGCCAACTCCGGTCGCTGAGTTAAAAAACCTTGGGGTGTGGCTCGATCCAACTCTCACCTTTGTCTGCCATACTAAGCACACGGCGGCCTGCTGCTTTGGCATCTTGCGTGGCTTACGGCCCGTATTAAAATTCTTTGATGCTGCCACCAGGCAACTTGTGATCCAGGCAACAGTGATTTCTCGGCTTGATTACGCCAGCTCCCTCTTAGTGGGATTAAATCAGGCAGAAATCACCCGCCTGCAGCGCGTACAGAATGCAGCAGCGAGAGCTGTTGTGGGCCTACCTAGATTCTGTCCCACTGCTAACACCTTGCGCACGCTGCATTGGCTACCGATTGCGCGAAGGATTCAGTTCAAGGTTCTCTGTGTAGCCTACAAGATTCTCAAGGGATCCCCTGCCTTGATTCTTTCCAACCTTTTGTCCCGCTATGTCCCGGTCCGTGCCTTAAGATCTTCGGACCTAGAATTTGCTGTCGTCCCCCGTTTAAAGCGCTGCCGGGCTGGCAGCCGCTCTTTTCAAGTATGCGCGGCAGTGTTGTGGAATTCCCTCCCCCTTGGGATTCGTGTCCTTAGGGATTTGCTCTCTTTTCGTTGAGCTGTAAAAACTTTCTTTTTTCCTTAGTTCCTTCTTTCTGCTTCGTTCTGTCCTGTTGTGTTGTGTTGCTACCTTGTCGGGCGCCAGGACGCTCCTTCGCTGGAGCATCTGTGCGCGTAATAAATGAGTTTAACATAACATAACATAACCTCTCAAAACATATGCGCACAAGTTCATAAGCATGAAAAACATACTATGCATTTTCATCAATTAATCAATCGCTCAAAGCCTCATTATATAAATAAACCTCGGCTCTTAATTTCATCGTTGTTTGACAAGTCATACATCCAATTAAATACATAAAGATGAACTCATAATTTTATAGAATAAGAACGCTATAACAGGAAAATATTCATAGAAATATTATACCTCAAAGTCTACATTTCACAGAATGCATCCAGTTGCACATTGAGTCACTAAATGTTGTAGTACAAAAAGATTAATCAGAATAACCTACTAGTATGCATGCATAAGAGCAATTGCGTTTAAGATTAAAATTCTACATGGAAAGCACAGCCTTAACATTTCACGAAACAGATGAAGATCAGTATGGCGAATCACACCATCAAAATCCCTTATATTTCTCTATGAAAGTACCTACTGAGAAAGTGACGCCCGAGTGGGCACCTCAATAATTCACAAGGAAGGTAAACTCTGTCACTACTTACAAAAGCAAAATTCTAAGTTTTTAAATGATCATTTCTCTGCAATACACACATGGCATCAGTTGCCCAAGTCAGCCAATAATTAACAATTGTGACATCATCACAATGTGGCTCATATTCCTAATTAAAGACAGTAATAAAATAATATATCTGGTATCCTATTCTTAATTTCGTAAATCAATGCATAGCAAAAATATTTGTATGGCATACTTACAAAAAGACAGAAAATTCTCCATCCATGTAGGGTCCATTTGGATATTTGGAATTAAGCTCAAAGATATATTTACACTCCAGCTGTCGGAGGGCTTTTTCTCAATTACCTTGTTTCTTTTCATTGGACGCTGTCAATTCCAAAATATTGCAAAAGTTCAGGATCCTGGCTATGTTCTTTGCTAGAGTGTCTCGCTACAGGGTAAGCATTATCAAGAGTTTTTATAACTGTAGTTTGCTCTAAAATACATTTCCGAACAGGTAAATGCATACTTCCAACATGTAAACCTTTGAATGGGCATTTTAGCACATATACCCAATAATCGCAGGCAAATGTTACAGGCTTCTGTATTTCTTTCTGCTTCCCCATAGCAAGTTTAAAAAACTTGCAGTGTTTGCTAAACCATGGAGGCCTTACAGTTTTTGTATTGATAGAATACATTTCTTGGATTTAGCTAGCATGCTCTCACACTAGATTAAAGATAACTAGGTGCTAAATGTTCTTCAAAGATTTAGTTTTCCTGCAAGTGGCCCTAGTATAATTTAGTAACTAAGATCCAAATAGAGGACCAGCTTTAACCAGGTGCCAATGTTTCCACATTATTCTGTTAATCTCTTTTCTTGCTTTTTTATAAGTACAAATAAAGCAAATAGAGTCACCATCTGAGGTACCAGTTTTGCTTTCAGAAAACAAACATTGCTCTCTAGTAATTGTAGATGCTTTAAGTTCCACTTTCTATAATACCCCCCTCAGATATCCTCTTTATCTCAACTCCCTTTTCATGATAGACAGTTCCTCTTGAAAGCCCTCCCCTTTTTAGGTGGATGTCTGTATAGCAGCAACAGTGCAGCAATAGAAAGGGCAGTGCACAGATGCAAACCCAAGAAATGCCTAGCTCTAAGTGCCCAACTAATTTTCTTTCGAGCAAGCACATATTTCATCTGCACTGCCTAGCAATGGAATGAAAGGCAAGCAGACCTTTCAGATTATCCTGAAGACACTGAACACCAACAGCCCAAATGAGCAATCCCTGACAGGTAGATCACTGTTCAGGTGCTGCTTTTCTTGCTGAAATCGAATTCCTCGAAACAACAGAACAAATCATACACTTACTATTCTGAAAGTCATCAACAAAACAAAGTGATGACCGACAACGTGAGCTCTGTTTACAAAGGATCAAAAGACACACAGATGATGGACAGACTGCCGAACAAATCAAACATTTACACCCAGACAAGAGATCTGGGATGAATCCATTGTTTTTTTGCTCACTATGCCACCCCAGTTTAGACTAGGTCTAGGCCTAAAACTCGTCTCAGCTCGGTGAGTTTGCGGAATTTGGCAACTCTGCTTTCCGCATAGAATACAGAGTTGCTGATAAACTCTGCACTCCGCAACAGAGCAGAGTTTTTTTGTTGTTAGCGCACTTGAAATGTCCTTTCGCACTCACGGTAGTGACTCACTGCGCACTCGCGATCGCCCACAAGTTTTTCAGAGCCATTCAAGAGCGCACAAGATTTGCTAGCCAGCTGCATGGTCCAGCATGTTTTTGCGGTCATCAACATGTCATTCGGGCATGCTAGCAACTTCTGGCGTATGTTTTGTGATGTACATGAACCGGAAGACACAGGATCTACCACAGCTGCATTCTTGGGAAGATTTCCTCCTTGAGAACCATCAAAATCTTCCCAAAATGCCGATTAGGAGTCAAAAAACTCCTCTAATGGATCTTTGGTGTTGTTTTTTGTGCGAGGAGTCCTTTTCTTTTTTTAAATATTTTTTTCCAAATAGAAGGAAGTGCCCCAGAGTCTCCAACTTCCTGTTCCTCTCCAGCAGGCTCCTCCCAGTCCTTTGTCCATATCCTGGTCACTTTTTTTTGGATTTGGAGCTGGAAGGATCACTCTTTGTGTCTGCTGCATATACCATTGGATCTAAGGACTTTGTATTTCAGATGTCACAAGTAAGTTGAAAAACTGGTGTTGTTTGTTTGATCGGGCCATGCACCCTGATCTATTTGTACTCCAAATAGACTTTTAAAATGTATTGTGGTGGTTGACCTGTAGTTCTTCTTTTATAAAAGAAAAATGTTGCACAGTTCACTATGTTTTCTACACTTTTTAAAAATACCTTCGCGATATTGATTTATATCACTATGTGGCCTAGTCTGCCAATGGGCCTTCCAGCCAGTAGGCCCAGTGCTTGTCATGGGTGCATGAAACAACTGTTTTTGTGGTGTCTTTTGAATTAAAACATAATTTCGGCATTGGATTAACATACAAAATGTGGATTATGTTGTGCTAGTTCACTTTTTGTTTTCATTCAAGCAGTGTTTTGGCGAAGTAATGCCTTTGGAGGATGTTTGGTGTTGTGAGTCTTTTTAACCCTGTTAATTTCTGTTTCTGGTATTGCTGAATTAATACTGTGTTCTCTGTGTTACCAACCATGCCTACTCTGTCTGGCCAGTATGTGAGTGTGTTTGCCATAAGCCACCATTTGTCTTTGTTCCTCATGTAGCCAGGGGCCATTTTGTATAGTCAGTGTTTATAGGCCTGCAAGTGTTCTTTGTTTTCCAGGTCTCCTGCTTTTTGTTGTGACCATTGTGGCTGGCGGTCAATTTGTGCAGGCAACCAGTGTGCTTTTGCCATAGGCATGCGTATCTTCTTTGTTGTGGCCATGCCTCAATGCTTGCTTTTTGACAGTGTGGTCTGCAGCCATTTTGTGTAGGCTGCCAGTGTGCTTTTGCCGTAGGCCTGTTGTATGGCTTTTTAGACTTTGAATGGATTTTCCCGATTCATGCCCTTATATAGGTACAATCCATGTTGCCCTTATATAGGTATAGAAATCAAGCCCTTGTTTAGACATAGCCCATGCAGTCCAAATACAGTCCTGGCTACTTCCATCCATACACCAAACGTCACAAGGATTTCTTGGAAAACCAGCTTAAGCCGTTAGGGACTTCCCCTTGCTTGAATATTGATTTCTCCAAGAACCCACGGCCATATTATCAAGCAGGGGCGATGCATTATCGCCACTTTTATCGGCAGGAAACTGCCGCTAAAGCAGCGATAATGGGCTTGATAATATGCCCTTGTGAATTCCCATAGAAGCTAAGGTTAACACCAGAACCTGGGCTTCTATGGGAATTCACAAGGGCATATTATCAAGCCCATTATCACCGCTTTAACAGCAGTTTCCTGCCGATAAAAGCGGCGATAATGTACCACCCTTGCTTGATAATATGATCCCATGTTACTTTACAATGAACAACTATTCCCTAGGGGTTCATTCATGACGTTCATATGCCCGACTTTACGTCAAAGATGGCTTTTCTAAACACCTTCAAGGTATACATTTACCTTCACTTGCTAGGGCAAAGCAAGGTGGTTCGGTGCAGTTCGACAACATGCTTGGCCAACGCAGCTCGCTACAGCAAGTGCCGACGCACTGATCAGGAAGCCGCCTTCCTCTGCTGAGAAATCCAGCTCCAGTGTTTCTGACTCCCCTTGCGGGGTGTTGGGAAATCAAGTCCCAAGACAGAGATACCAGACCTCCTTAATTCTAAGGTATGGAGCTGATTAGAACCTAAAGACATCTTTGGCAAATTCTTGGCAAAACTAAACCTATGCTAAAGACCATACTTACTTCTTCCCTCGTACTAGACCTAGGTTAGGTGCATTGGGGTAGGCGTATTTTAGAAGCACCAGTTGAGTATTTTAGCCTGAGTTATTTATGCATGTATTTTTATATGGCTTAGAAACCATACAATGCTCTTACAGTAATATTTCATATGACTGTTTACGCTGTAGGCATTATACTTTGCATTCTGTCTAACGATTGTAGCAGTTCACCTCTCTTGCATGAGAAAGAAAGACTGTTCAATAAACCCTTTTTATTAAAACGCTCGTCTCTCTATTTCTGTGCACCCGCTCTAGAAACGAAGCATGCACGATTGACTGAGTGAAATACTTATCTATTGTTCCACGACTCTGAAGATAGTTATTCCAGTCCTAGGGAAACAAAGTTGTCATGTTTATGTGGTTGTCAGAAACTAATCCCTTCTTGTGTATTAGAGAAAGTTTCTAGTGACCTCTGAGCTAGCTGACACTCACTAATAAGTTTGGTATATTCGATAGAGACCTACTGACCTAAGTCCTACGTCATATCTATAGGATATATTATTTCAATGCGCAGAGCATATAGGGAATATAGGAACTACACTACAGACCTGCATGTGTTCTTTGTTTTCCATACCTCCTGCTTGTAGTTGTGACTATGTGAATGGCTGGCATTTTGTGTACCCAGCTAGTGTGCTTTTGCCATAAGCCTGCATGTCTCTCCTTTGTTCCCAATGCCTTCTTGGTCAGTGTTGTTGTTGTTGATGATGACGATGTGCCAATGACAGACCACCATTTTATGCATCCAGGCCTTTGCCAATAGCTTGCAAGGTGGTAGAGTAATAAGATAGTAGTTTAATACATTATTATTATATCTTTGAGGAAAAATGCACTTATTTATGAAAAATTGTTTTCAATCTCAGTTCAAAAAATGTTATTATTATTTTTATTTTAATCTTAGTATTTTTTATGTTTTAATGTTTTACATTTTTGTGTTTATTATTTTTGTCGTTGATTTTTTGGTAACCATTTTCATAACATTTGGCATCAAGGAATAAACCCATGTATGCTACAGGTACACAACAGCATTGATTGTCTAGGGATTATTCCATTGTCATTTGTCAGCTGCACCTCCCTGGTCGAAACCTCCTACGTGATGCACATAAAGCAAATAGTTACATCTATATGCTGTTGTTGTTGCTCTTTCTTATCCTTCCTGAGTGTACACCATGGAAGTTTATGTTAGTGTGGTTTTCCATTTTACAAATGGATACACTGTATTGTTAATTATTTATAAGCAACCAGTGACCACACTAAATGATTTTTTTGTTCGTACTACTAATGGAACTGCAACAATGCCACGTTTCACTGATGTTCTTCTTGCTTCTATGCTTTTAGGTGCACAATAGACAACATCACCCACAGTGCTGTCAGACAGAAGGCCTGGGCACGACTTACCACATATCACAGACATCTCTTCAACTTGTTAAGCTAAGTGCCACTGCTAACTGACAGCTTCAAGATTGGCCCCAAAGAATGTGCTACCAAGAAAGTGGCCAGTCAGAAGAAAAAGGAGCTTACTGCCACTGATATGTCGGCCCAGACCTTTTTTGGGAAACAAAACTGTGCCTGCTGCACCGGCCTCTGGGAAGAAAGCTTGCAGCAGCACCCCCTCATCACCCCCAACCTAGGCCCAAGCCCATGTCTGTCACAGAGGCAGCCAGTCTAATCACTACAATGCCGACAAGCAATTACATTGAAATAGACTTATCTCTATTGCAAAGTTGTACTGAGTCATTGCAGGAAACTCAGAGAAGTGGACAACAACAGCTGCAACCACCAAACGTAGTTCCTCCCAAAGTTGGAGCAGTTCAGGAGAATAAGTTTGATACTGAGTAAATAGAGGACGCCACTCTTTCAGAAGATCTGTTGTCTTCCGGCTCTCCAGCAAGAAAAAGGAGGGTTAGTGTATTGCAAAGCACTGGTGGCTCAGTGGACTAATGCGTCCATTGCAGTGGCCTGCGTTCGACCTCATAGTCACATGTTCAAATCCCTGCGGGTCCATTCAGCCTTTGATCTATCTGAGGTCGATAAAATGAGTACCATTGAGTTGGGTAACAATGAACATCTGTTATTCAGCACCAAGACACCTCTGGGTGAACGTGCGATTTACAAATACACGGTATGGTATGTTATGTTATGTTGCAGTAGAGTGCTGTTCACACTAACCCCCTGACTACAGATATGTGGACCAGTTGCCAAACCACTGACTACATGTGCATCCTTGCACACAGAATCTCATTTTTGGGGCTTAGAGAAAAGATATCTACAGGTGTTGACACTGTTGACATTTTCAATGGCGCCGGGAAGCATGCAACAGAAGCCATGTTCGCCATAGAGAAATTCCATACTGTTGCAAACATTTTGGGAGACTTTAACAACAAGGTCTTTAAATGGCTGCGACCAAGAGTGTTTAACATTGCATTTGTAGCAACGAACAATGGCAGTAATATAGTTAGGGCCATGACCGATGGTGGCTATTTCAGGGTCCTTTGTTCGGCGCACTGCATCAAGATCATTGTATAGGACATTTTCAAAGAAGAAGACCAAGTAAGCAACGTACTGTCCACCTGCAGACAAATTTGGAATCGTTTCAGCCTTTCATTTACTGCCAAGAAATAGCTGAGGGTCATTCAGTGTGATAATAGAATGCCAGTTAAAGCACTCACACAGGGGGTGCCAGCATGTTGGAATTTGACTTATTACATGCTTGAATGTCTGTTTGAGCAGTAAGACCGATTAAGGAATATGTCATGCAAAGAGGGGATGGGACTGTGAAAGGCATGACCATTGAGCTGGACCAATGGGGCCTAGTCAAATGCCTGACAGAGATGCTGCTTCATTTTGAGGTGTTCACTCTGGAAGTCAGTAAGGAGGACAGTTCCATGGGCCAAGCTATCCAGTTGGTGCAAATGCTACAGGAACAGCTAAAGGAGGTGTCTGCAATGTGTGCAAGTGTGGAAGGAAAAAAGATGCATATGAGTTGGTGGAGAGCATAGTCCTACGCTTACCTGTTAATGCAAGGGTGCAAAGCGACATTGTGTCATCCAAACATTACATCTGTGCCACAAGTCTCTTGATCCATGTCACAAACCATTGCTGTCCACTTTCATTCCTTTTTCAGATGGCGATGTTGCAAAACACAAAAAAATGGTTAGCTGAGCAAGCCAGTGAGCTTGAAAATGAAAGGCCTGGAACTAGAGGTCCACTCCTTCAGGGCACAAGTTCTGTTGGGCAGCCTTCAAGTTCAGAGCCTGAGTGCAGTGCTGTTGGCTTACAACTGGGCCTGGGCGGGAAATTTCGTTCTGCTTGTAGAATTTGTGGAATTTGGGTATGTTGGACTTGGCCCTTTTTGCAGGGTCATCCCTGAATTTTTGGCCTTCCTCCTGTATTTTGTCTGACCTGTTTTTACACGTTTTATGACTCTGGGCACTTTACCACTGCTGATCAGTGCTAAAGTGCATATGCTCTCCCTATTGTAAATTGATGTATGGATTAGTGATTACATGATTGGCTTGTTTGGTTTACTTGTCAGACCCTAGTGCAGTGCACTGAGTGTGCCCAGGGCTTGTAAATGCAAATGCGGCTGGTGGACTTGCAGCACTGGTTGTGCCACCCACAGAAGCAGCCTGTTAAAGTGTGTCTAAGGCCTGCTATTGCAGAGCCTGTGTGCAGTCTGGTACTGTCATGCTGACTGGGCAAGCTCACCCACTTGCCAATCCTTAAACCTTCCCTTTTCTTCATATCAGACATCCCTATGGTAGGCCCAAGGGCAGGGTGCATTGTGAGTATAAGGTGGGACATTCGGGTGTGTGTGGCATTTCCTTACAGTGAATTACAGCCATTTTCAATTTTCACGATTGCAAGCTACCGGTTCTCCATAGACCAAAATGGGCAGTTAGATTTTTTTTAGACTAGGAGCTGTTCAGGGATTCACGCGGGCGCCATTTTCCGACCAGTTTGGGGTGACGGTCTAGTTGTATTTAGATGCCCGCCCTCCAGGCATTCAGACGCTACTTATACCGCGCTGTATCTTTCGCGCGCCAGCTAGATTGATAAGATTCTTTCCTGAGGCACAGCCGGGAAAAGCTAGGAGTGCGCATACTTTGTTTTAAAATTGAATGCTAATTTTAATTATTGTGTGCTTTTATTAAAATTGATTGCTGCTTTGTCCTGCATTTATCCCACGTACTATCACTCCCTCCCGCACTGCTACCGCGAACCCTGCAGCCGACTAGGAGCTGTTCAGGGATTCACAAGGGCGCCATTTTACGACCAGTTTGGGGTGACGGTCTAGTTGTTTTTAGATGCCCGCTCCCCTACTTATGGCCACCACCACACGTCCGTGCAGCGGGAGCGCCAAAGGCAAGCCCGTCTGCGCCCGTCATCGCCAGGACATCGCCTCTCGCCAGTCCCCCATGCCGAGTGCTGCCGGAGCCTCTTGCTTACGACAGAGAGGTACTTCTAACTCTGAATCCAGGTAGGGAGATGTGTGGGACACTGCCAAAACAACTAGGGATGTCAGGTCTGACCTGTACCGAATGTAACTTTGCTGCCCCAGTACCTGGCCGAGTGAGACGCACTAGGGGACTGGAGACTCATGCTCAGATCACGGTATTTCAACTAAATGTCAGATCACTTGCCAAACACCATCTGGAAGTACAGACACTCATCGATGAAGAATCCTCTGATGTGTTCTTTATCTGTGAAACTTGGCTACGAGATAAGGACATGACAGGAATAGTGAATCTTATGCTCCCCGCAGGATATCTGATCGAGACACTAAATAGGGATACCAGAGGTGGCGGTATTGCAGTAATTTAGAAATCTCAATACCCATGCTCCTTCATTAAGGAAGATCTATGTGGTAGTGAATGTGCCCGCTCTAAGATTGCTATTAGTGCACAGTTCACACTCTCAGGACTGTATATCTACCGCCCACCGGGGCCTGCCTCGAGGTTCATTGAGGCTTTGTTAGAAGCAGCCAACTTGCTAGTGGTGGGATCTGCCAACTTTACTATTCTGGGTGATTTGAATCGCCATTTCGATCAGATCCAGGAACCAACTATCCGTAACCTGTTGGCAGACCTGGCCGCCCTCCAGCTAGATCCACTGATTAATGATGCCACGCATCTGGCCGGCCATATTTTGGACCCAGTACTCTCGAATATTCCACAAGCGAAAGTGGATGTGCCTAAGCCTATGGGCTGGACTGACCACTTCCTGGTCAAAGTTAGTATGGAGATCCCTGAGCCTTTGCCAAGGGAGGAGGTGAACAGGGTCCTAAAAAGGCCCTGGCATAACCTCAAACTGAAGGATTTCCATGCCTTCCTAGGGACGTTCTCCCTGGAAGACTTAGCTGATCCGGAGGTGGCGTACACTGCCTTTTGTGACTGGATCGTGAGAGGTCTGGACACTCTCATTCCAGTCAAATGGACCAAGGGGCGTAGGTCCATCTCTAATCCATGGTACGATGAGGCTCTGAGAGCTTTGAGGAAGCATGGTAAGAGAGCTGAGCCGACTTGGAGAAGGGATTATAAAGAGGGAGATAAAGTAATCTATCTGGCAAAAATGAAGATGTATCATAAAGCAATTTCCTCTGCGCGTGCGACCTTCTATGCAGAGGAAATAAAAACCAGTTCTAACCCCACAAAATGCATTTTTAAAATGTGCAAGAGCTAAATAACTCCAGATGCAGGATATCTAATCTATCCTCCGCACAGCAATGTGAAGAACTAGCCATCTTTTTTGTCGAAAAGGTGAAAAAAATCTATAAGACCTTTCCGCAGCACCTTCCTGGTCCACATGATTTTGCTGATATCAGGTCTGGTGGTACCACTTTAGCATCTATTCCAGAGATCTCCAGAGAAGAGCTAGCTAAACTATGCAGGAAAGTGAAAGCGGGCTCTCCATCGGACCCTATGAGGCCGGCGCAATTTATGGAGTCCCCGGCGCACTTTCAACAGCCGATCGGTGCCATACTTAACCTGTCCTTTTCCACAGCCATAGTCCCTAAGGCCTGGAAACAGGCACGGGTTACCCCCATCATCAAGAAGCCCTCACTGGATCCGTCCAAACCCAAAAGTTTTAGGCCAATCTCCCTCCTCCCTTGGGTGGCCAAGATTGCTGAGGTTCATGTGAATAATGTCCTTTCTCAGTACATGAGCCAAAATTATATTCTGGATCCGTCGCAAAACGGGTTCAGGCCTGGCCATAGCACTGAGTCGGCCCTTCTTGCCTCTACTGAACACTTAAGGTTGATCCTCGATGCCCGCCAGACTGCAGCGCTGATGCTGTTAGATCTCAGCGCTGCCTTTGAAACGGTCTCGCATGAGATTCTTCTGTACCGGCTGGAGGCGGTAGGAATCACGGGATCTGCAGTAGTTTCGATCCTTCCTAGAGGAGAGATCTTTTCAGGTTTCGGCACCGCCATACATCTCTCAGTCTCACTCTATCGGCCAGGGGGTTCCACAAGGCTCTGCACTTAGTCCATCTTTGTTCAATCTGTATGTGCAACCCCTGGCAGCTGTAGCAAAAGAGTGGGACCTAGCGCTGGTGTCATATGCGGATGATACCCAGCTGGTTATCACCCTAGCTGAATGGGCCATCTGCTTCAGCTATGAGGTTTGGAGATGGTATGGCAGCGGTCGCCCAGTGGATGGCAGATAATTGTCTACAGCTCAATGCTAGCAAAACAGAGGTTTTGCTGGTAGGGAAAAACACCGCCCTCTGGAATGAGCATTGGTGGCCGGCATCGCTGGGCACGATACCAACGCCCAAGCCCCTAGTTAAGAACTTGGGAGTATGGATAGACTCCTCACTTAGCTTTCAGACCCACACAAAGAGAGTGGCAGCTACTTGTGTGGGCCTGTTGAGAGGCCTAAAACCAATCCTGAAGTACTTTGAGCCAACAGTTCGCCAGCTCATTGTTCAAGCCATGATCATCTCTCGCTTGGACTATGCTAGCGTGCTGCTTCTGGGTGCGAATAAAGCCGAGATCTTGAGACTCCAACTGGTCCAAAATCTGGCAGCGAGAACTCTGATTGGGCTCCCTCGCAGATGCTCTGTCAGAGCAACAACTGGAAGACTACATTGGCTCCCGATTGCTTCTCGGATGAAGTTCAAAGCCCTCGTCATGGCATTTAAAATCCTTAAAACCGGGAGGCCGGTTTCACTGTGCCCACTTTTGACCTGGTACCTTCCCCGCCGTAGCTTGCGCTCGTTGGGGCACCACCTGGTGATTGTACCACGAATCAAACTATGCCGTATGGGAGGTTGCTCCTTCCGGATGTTAGCGGCTAAATTATGGAACACCTTGCCGGTCCATATTCGTGGAATGGAGAACCTGTTGGCTTTTCGGAAAGCCATTAAAACCATCCTTTTCTCACTTTCATAGGCTCCCGTATTTGTCTGGCTACCCTTTAGTACCTGTTTCTTGATCTAGCAGCGCCGGGACGCCTCTTTGCTGGGGCAGCTGTTGCGCTTTACCAAACCCCTAACATAACATAACATAACACTTTTACATCTTATAATCCTAACTGACTCAGGGAACATGGTAGAATTTCGAGTTTAGTATGCCTGAACTCAGAATGATAAACATATATCTTTTAGTGAAGTTGGCTTTAACATTCTGTGTTTGAAAATATCACTTTTAGAAAGTAGGTATTTTCTTGTCTAACTAGCCAAGCCTACCTCTGCTAGGTTGTGTATTCCTTGTCTGAAGTTTGAGTGACAGGGCTGGGGGATTCCAGGAGACAGAATGAGTCCACCCAGTGGTGAATAGAGAGATATGCATCTAGATGGGAGGGTGGAGTTGCACCTGGGACCTGAATAGGACTGTGCCTGCCCCGCACAGTGCTGGCTCCACCTCCTGTGGTGCGCCTGATGTCTCTGCCCTGCACTATAAAAGGAGAGAAGGAATTAAGTCAACAAAGTGCTCCAGGGCTGTGCTTTCCCTCCACAATGCAGGCTCCACCACCCATGGGGCGTCTGATGTATTTTTTTAGCTGGCACCTGCTTCCTTAGTGCTTCCTGATTAGTGATCTTTTGCACTTGCTAAGTGCTTTCATTGTTGCAAAATTAGTTACAACACCTGCCCTGCCCCAACTGACAATAATGAATTAGGGGCTGATTAATGGATTTTAACTTCCAGCCTGGCTCCTGCTTGTCTCCCTTAGCTGTAATTCAGGACCTTTGTGGCATATGTGTAACTATTCTGAGGTTCAGAGCAGGGTCACATAATAGTTGCAACTGGCAACTTAACTCTGGAGGGGCCCCTCAGGAAGCACTACAGGAAATGGCTACTAATGATGAGCCTGAACTTTTGAACCTGGTAAGTAGTTTCAGTTTTGCTAAGATCGTATTTCTGCAATTTAGCACCTACTCGCGGGGTGCGAAGTTGTACTGGCAAGCCGCGAACTCACGCGAACAGTGCGAGCAAGCCATAAAATCCGCTGCTCGCGGATTTGCGGATTTTGCGGTAGATTCGCGGATCTCGCGGATTGCGAATTTACCGAAAATCCGCAAAATCCGCGAGCGAAACGGATTTTCCGCCCATGCTTAGAGAGGATAGACATCGCAGACGCCACCACCTCACCAGGAAGCGTGTCGCATCAAAGAAAAAGCGCCATCTTTATTTCTTTGCACCGGATTTTTGCCACATTTCCATCATTGCAACACTTTTGTTGCTCTGTGTGTCGCATCTTAAGGTACATTGACTCAAAGTGTTGCATTTTTAAGATCTAAAGAGAACTAAGCTAATGCTACCATTTTAAGTACAGTATTGTGGATTTTTGTGGTTTGTTGTCTTGTGATGAATCTATATAAAGAATGTTTATTTTTCATAAAAAAACCTGTGTGGTGCCCAGCTGTAGTATTGTCACTTGATTACTGGATGTGTTCCCAAATGCTTTACACACTGCATCTGAGATAAGCCTGTCTGCTCATTGCAAGCTACCAAGGGGGTGAGCAGGGGTTATTTTAGGAGTGTACCCCCCTACCCTGACTAGAGGCAAGGGTCCCTATTTATCACAAGTACCTACCTGTGCCAACTAGAGACCCCCAAATCTAACAGGGTAATTTTGCGTTTCGCGGAGAACGCAGATTTGCCAAAAATTCCGCGATCCACAGCTTCGCAGAATTTTTTGCTTTTTTGCTCTTTCAAAATGCGTGTTTGCAAGATATTTCTCCCCGAGCATGCAAACAGCGTTCGTGAACAGGAAAAAAGCATTGCAAATGGGCGGAACAAGCAATTCCACGTGTTCACAGAACTATTGCATGCTCGCAGAGATTTTTTACCATTTCGCTGAACTTTGCGTAACGCGACTACGCAAATTCCACCCACCCCTACTTACAGCAGCCACACCAACAACAAGAACACCCCCAACAACAAGAACAGGAGCATCAGCCCCAGAATCTGCAAATGAATGATTTCTACTGGCAGGCCTTAAGTCCAGTGCAGAGGTGAAGGCAAAAGAGTTCGATCTAGAGCGAGCATCAATGACCATTAAGCGGATGGTCCAGGCCTATCTGGATGACCCAACAGAGGTTTACCTTGATCAAAACCCATTGGTATATTGGTATGGGAAGAGGCGCCAATGGCCAGTGCTCAGCGGTGTCACAGTAAGCTAATTGGCTTGGCTGATAGGCTTTGTCTCAGCTGAGCATGTTTTCAGTGCTGATGGTGCTGTTCTCACAGTAAGAAGGACCAGTCTGTTCCCCCAAAACATGGAGGGATTAATCATGATTAAAATGAATCAGCACGTTATACCACCAGATTACTCCATACCTGAACTATGACAGGAAGGAGATGAGGGTGACTCAGGTCATGGAAGTAGTGTATTAGATGACCTACTTCTGGGCAAACCACATGAGATTGAAGATGAGCTCTACTTCCCTGACTACTAGGCCTGGGCCCACAACCATAGACCTTTCTCTCTCTAGCGCTGAAATAATTTGCAGCAAATAAATAGCTTGGGGAACATTATTACATTATATTTGTTTGTGTCTGGTTGACTAATTCAGACCCAACTGTCTTACTCTTAAACACATTTTTCTGCCAGATTGGAGTTGCAACATTGTGTAGTGAAAAGCCCCCTCCCCCCACCCGTTTCCCTCAAGGACATTTGAGATATAAACAACTTTGTGCCTGCCTCCAACCCTTGGCCATGAGTATCTATCCTTTCCTCGTTTATTATTCCCCTAGCTGGACTGCCCCACATTATTTGATTTAGACTGACCAATGTCTGTTTTTTTGTGAACAATGGATCAGCAATGAACTGGTAAAGGCATGCATTGCACACCGAATGATTGTTGTCTGTAAGTCTGTTGAGATGATTCATGTAGTGGCAGGCAGTGACATTGGGTGTTTCTTTATCTGTAACTATTATACTTAAATGTGTTTGTGATGATTTACAATGTTGATGGCCTACCGACGACGGATCATTTTTTCCCTGAAGGTTTCGCCTTTGAGAGTTAGCAAGATTTGTTCACTGTGTCCACTCCATTCCACATTGCTTTGTTTTCTTCTTTATACTCCTCACAGTGTCAGGCCCGACAAGTCCCTTTTATCTATACACAAACACAAATCTAGTCTACACAAAGAATGGATCAATGTTTCTTTTGTTGTACATCAACAGCAACGTACTACAGGTTGATCAACTGCATGTGAGTGTGGACACAGTTAGTACAGTTGGACACCTTTCTTGGCATCAGGCGGATAAGGAATGATGGAAGGACTCAGAACGTAAGCAAAACTACTTCAAGAACTGCCGCCAGAAGAACAACATTTTCAACTTCACTGACACCAACCAATTTGGTGATGACTTGAAAGTGGCCTACCCAACTCTTTAGAGTGGAGGTGAGCGGTGACAGTGGTGTAATGATTTTACTCGAATTAGAAAATTCAATGTTGCTGGGTGTGTGCTCAGTGCTGTCTGGCTGAAACTAAGTGGTGGTTAGGTGGGGTGCCTGTTGCTGAAGAGACCTAGAGACAGACATTTAGTTATGAAGGATCATCACATTATGCATGCGCTGTTAGGCTACATATTATTGTTATGATTCGTGATGATGAATTGATGATCATGACACTTGCAAGTTTGATCAGCCTGATACCGATAGTTACATGTGGCCAGTTTTGTGTGAGTTCTGGTTGTTCTAAAATTGCCCGCATGTAATATTTCACCCACCATGCATAAAATCAATGAGTGCAAAAAGGACTATTCTTCTCTTCTCTCTTGCTCTGCCTCTACGTCTTCTCTTTGCACTCCTTAGGCAGGCCCGGGTGGCGAACTTTACTCTGCCAGCGGAGTGTACGGAGTTTCGCCAACTCCGCGCTCCGTTGGGAACACGGAGTTCAGGAAAAACTCTAACTCTGCGGTAGAGCAGAGTTAGTCTCTGCCCACGCCCCAAAAAATAGGAAAAAAAACCACTTACCTGCTCTGGCATCTCTGGCTGCCCTCCTCCTCCTCGCCGTGGTCTCTCCTCCTTGCTGTCCTCGTCGGTCGCAAACCCTATGTTGTACATCTTGCCAGGACTGTGCATGCACAACGTAGGGGTATGCAACCGATGAGGACAGCGAAGAGGAGAGACCACTGTGAGGATGAGGGCAGCCCGGAGATGCCAAAACCGGTACGTGTTTTTTTTCTATTTTTTTATTATTGGGAGGGCGGAGGGAAGGGGAGTTCCATTGAGTTTTTTATAAACTCTGTGGAACTCTGCAGAGTGCCAATACGTGTACTCCGCCCAGCCCCATTCTTATGAAGCTTAACTTCTTCCTTGCTCCTTGATTCTAAAATATAATTTTTGTTTCTCAATCCACAGGCCTTCTTACCCTGCACCAAACTGGAACAGCAACATAGCACTCCTGCTTACCTTACCAGACCGCATCTGCCAGTACAATAGGAATGCATTGCAGATTCAACTCCCAATTTGGCAATACCGTATAATTTTTGCTTTTAATAATAATCATTAAAACTGTGTGTGTTGTTCACTTGACTGCTTCATAATTTGTAATATATCTGTTATCTTTCAAAGCTTGGTAACACAGAACATTTAGATATCATGCAACTTGGGTCTTTCTGGGGGCAGACAGACAATTTGGTTTGCTTTACCTATACTCATTCCTTCATGTCCTGTTCTTCCTATAACAGATTTATGATGGCTGCTGCTCATTGTCCAGATGAATTTTGTCCTTGTGTAGTTTTTGTCTTTCTCAAACCTTTCCAAAAATCCCCTTCTTTTCCTTTCACCAAACCACTAACCCTCTTCCCCTAGGCTGTGTGATTTATTGAGGTGTGACTTAATAATTTATACTCTTAATTGATCACACTCTTGCTGGGGTGAATGTGGTAAAAGAAATACCAAATCAGTGCCGGATCTTCAGCTCTAAGTAAAACGCACACTGGCCACATTTATCCACCCACGTATAGAAAACAGTGGTCGATTTTTTCAGTAGAACATCATTGCCAGCATCATCTTTCAGGTACTGTATAGTGTCAAAGCTTACCATTATCAAATTCGGAGTTCGAGTCCACTTCATTTCATGACTTTTACTAGCTCACCATTTGTCTTAAATTTAACATTGCTTATTATATTTTCTCTATTGCCTCTCTTCTTGTGTACTAATAGTCCAGACTGGTGACAGTCTAACTAGTTTTTTAAAGCTTGCATATAATACTATATAACCATTAACTCAGTTATTTGTTATTTGTTATTTATTTCAATTTAGTTAGTTCCCTGCGATGAATAGTCCTTATCCTGCAGTTTGAGGTCACCTAGGAGGGAGTGGAACCTCACTTCTGATGCTTTCAATCAGTTAAGGCGCTAGCATGCTACTACTACCACCACTATGGCCCTTTGGGAAATCATGCAGTCCTTGCTTTATCTATTCAGGTAAGAGAACTGTAGTTCATCATTGTTGCACTACAACATATATACAATGGAAAATCACCCCCCCCCACTCAATATATTTACAGACTGCAGAGACTAGGGGGTCATTAGGAGGACGTGCAGACTTAGTTTGCCCGCCATCCTATCGGATAATGGGACCGCCCCGTAAGGGCGGGGGTCCGTGGGGGGTATTCGGAGGCGCATCCTGCATTTTTAACATTGTGGCGGGCGGTGCTCTCAGCTCCGCCCGCCACAATGGTAAAAATGCATGTATGCATTTGCATACACAAAGTGACAGGCACCGCGCGGTGCCTGCCGCATTGTGTATGCATGTGCACCCCCCACCTTGCCTTCACCATGGGGGCCCGCAGGGGGCCCCGAAGTTAAGACCGCCTGCCTTTCCATGGCGGCATTGGGGCCACGGAAAGGCATCTGTTTTGACCCATTGTAATATGGCTGGCGGTGTCTGATAGACACCGCCACCATATTAAACCTTTTCTGCCGCAGTCGCAAGGCGACCGGGGTGGAAAAGCGGTGGACGGTCTTTCCGTCCACCTCAGTCCCCCCCGACATAGTAATATGGCGGGGGGAAATGGGTGGTGGGCGGGTAAGGATGTGGGCGGGTAAGGATGTCTGGCGGATCGACACCGCCCGCATGGCGGTGGCGATCCGCCAGACATCCTAATGGGCCCCTAGGAGTGGTAGGACAAGGGAGGGAACCCTATAACTCATTTGTTGTTATACAAAATCAACAGATTTTAAAAACAGGCTGCTGTGCGAAACAGATTTAAAACAGATTTTAAAAACAGGCTAGCAGTGCCAAGTAAAACAGTAAAATCCCAAAAAAGATTTAAATCATAATGTAAAACTATGAAGAAAATGTCCATAAAAAATCAAAATGTCCAAACTCCCACATTCCAACCTACTCCCCACAACAAGTCCCACCCACCAAAAAAGGATATAAAAGTGGCAGAAGAGGGCACTAACGGCAGGCTAGGAGCGTCTTCATGTGCTCCTTCATTTGTTCCTGCCTGGCTTCCATGAACGCCAGCCCCAGCAAGATGCAGTGCTGAAATGCAAGTGCTCCCACACCTTAGGTCCCTGTCTAGAGGCGGTCGCCAGATGGATGCATTCCTCCTGTTTAAAGCTCAATGGAGAGAAAACAGATGTCATGCTGCTGGGTAATTCTTCCCCCTCTGTCTTTACATCCATCTGGCCACCATGTCTGGGTGAGCCTCCGACTCCCAAGCCCCAGATAAAGAGCCTGGGGATCTGGCTTGACCCAGCCCTGAATTTTTCAGTACAAGCCACTAAGATTGCAGCCACCTGTTTTGGGTTGATGAGGATGCTGCGGAAGGTGCTCCCTCTGCTCCCTTTTCAGGCCAGGAGGATTCTTGTCCAGGCACTGATATTGTCGCGCCTGGACTATGGGAACTCTCTTTTTTTGGGAGCCCCCTCCTTTGTCATCCAAAAGCTCCAAGTCACCCAAAACAGTGCGGCCCGCCTCCTCTACAATCTTCCTCGCCGACAGTCAGCCAGGGATGCCTTAAGAGAGCTCCATTGGCTCCCTATTGCGGCGAGAGTGCAATTTAAATCTATGTGTATTTTACACAAGGCCTTCCATCACACTGGTCCCGCAATCTTGCAGACTTTGGCCACCCCCTATCTGCCTGGACGTTCTCTCCGCTCTGGCTCCCTTCAGCTGGCCACCTCCGTCAGAGTCAAGAAGGCTCGATGGGGTGGTCGCTCCTTTTCACATAACGCGGCCAGGCTCTGGAACGCCCTCCCCCCATCTCTTCGGGAAATCACCAATCATCTTGTTTTTAGGAAAACCCTCAAAACACACCTGTACGCAAAAGCACACTGATCTGCCCTGCGCATGCAATAATAAAGAGTAAGTCAAGAGCGCTACGAGGCCTCCGGGTAGATAGCGCTTTACAAGTGTAATTTAATAATAATAATAATAATAATAATAATAATAATAATAATAATAATAATAATAATAAATGCGTGAAAAGAGGGGGGCAGCAGTGAGGGAATGGTGGGGATCGGCTGCCATCAGACTGCAGTGCTGGTGTTGTGTTTGATTATAGATTCCGAATGATTTTCCCGATTCATGTTCTTATATAGGTATAATTTGCATTGCCCTTATATAGGCATTGAAATCCAGTCCTTATTTTGGCATAGTCATGCTACTCAAATACAGGCATGGCTAATTCCATCCGTTCATCGAAGTCACAACAATTTCTTGGAAAACCAGACTCTTAAGCTGTTAGGTACTTCCCCTTGCTTAGATATTGATTTCTCCAAGAACTCATTTATTATGCATAAACATCTATTCCTTAGGGATTCATTCATGACGTTGCTGCTGGGTGGCATTCCTGAGGCTGCATTTGGCACTGGAGGGAGCGTCCATATGGAGCGAGTGGTCCCCTACTGGAGCCGGGGGACCTTGGCGGCTTGGGTCAGGCCTCCGGTGCGGCCATCCACAACCCTGACCCCGCAACCTGGTGCTGGTTCAAATCAGGACCCTCAGAGGACCAGGAGCTGCACCGCAGCCGACAGATCCCCCAGCCAGGACCCCAAGAGAGCATCTGGTAGGCCCCGGAGCACAGCTGACCCTGCCGCCACCTCCAGCCCCTGCAGCCCCCAAGCGAACAGCCCCACACCACTCAGCACCCAGGCCGGGGCAGGCCCCAAGACCGGCCAAAGAGACTGGGATCATGGGCCTCCCCTTGCCCAGGCCCCAACTGGGGACCAAGCCACCCACCAAGGAGGCCCAAGGGCCAGGACTCACTGCCACCAGCTGCCCCCACCCAGCCAACAAGCCCCCCAGCACCCCCGCTTACCACCACCGCGATCGGAGACAGCCCTGGCCCACAGCACAGCAGCAGCCTCGCAGGATTTAAAGGGCACATGAGAGACTGTCCGCACCAGCCACGGCACTCTCAGCCCAAGCTTCTCTTTCGGCTGCCAGGCCCGCAGGGTTATCGATTTCGGCTCCGCCAGGACACTGATGCCTCCTCAGTCCAGTTGGGCAATAATGTGCTGCACACGGGGTCTATTAGGCAGGATAAATGCAGGATTTAAGTGGTAGGCGTGTGGAGCACGATCAAGCTGCATCCGCCATGCTTGCTGGCCAGGCCACGCCCCCTATTTTTTTATGCAAATTACAACCACAAAAATCACTAGCATTTGGTTACAGTATCTTCTATCAAAAATATCAGGTTAGGCATTTTGTTGGTGGCAATATTTAGAAGCCTCAAGACGAACAATAGCTTTTTTATAATGGAGTGGCAGACCTATTGATGAATCTGAGTTTTTGAAAAGAAATAAAAGGGTGGACAACAGGACATATGGTCGTGGGTAGCAAATGCAAAGGAGCCATCCTTCTCACACTTCCTTCCAGCCATGGTGCACGGACATCATCAGCTGCTTCTAATGCGCACACCTTTGGGGACGGCGTGTCCAATGTGACCATGGCCAATCTCTTGTTTTACTAATTCAGCATGAACAAGTAAAATAAAGCCTTCTCATCTCAACAAACTTGAGTAGAATACCTTACTTGGACATGCAATCATTATAGCAGAGAAGTTCTACGTGATCAATGGGTTCTCTGAGTCTTACAGTACCACCACTAGGCAGTCCACAAAATATATAGGGAAGAGGGAAATCTGACTAACAAAGAAGGAGAAAGGAATCTATAGACAGACTTGTGCAGAGACAGTTTGAAGAAAAGTGTAGCAATTTGAAATATAGAAAATAAGTAAATAGGATAACAAGAATTTAGAAACAAATAGATCAAAGAGGATTTGAAAACAAATTAGGAACTGGAAGAAATAATTCAAAATAAGGAGCGCTAAAAGTAAGGGAAATATATATTAATGTTAATAACAGGAGGACATACTGGGGCCAGCAGTTTCTAATGTAAGACATAAAGACAACATTTTTTGATGGTAAATAAATAATCACTCAAATAATAAATTGGGCAGGAAAAGGCAATTGCAAAACATTAAACTTTTCTAAATCAGATCGACTAGTAGTATCGCGGACCGTCCTATTTGAAATTTCCTAATCCTATTCCAAATTTAGTAAACTAGATTTTGGAATTACTAATACATTTCAATTAATGATGTTTGCTCTCATCTCACTTCCAGTCTTTCAACCCCCTTTGATGGGCCACTTCACTAAGTGCATTTGTCTTTCACTGTATAGATGGATGCATGCATACACATCACAGGCAAATTGCTCTACACTGTATGAGCTACAACAAATAAAGGCTCTAAGAAGTGATAGGCAGTGCTAAATCACTAATGCTAACTACCACTATCATCAAGAGTCCACGACATGAAATTTTTTAAGCGAATGCCAACATGTACCATTAGGTAGCACTGATCACCTGACAACAATCACATAATATTTGCAAAGTTAACTTACCTGCATGTGTGCAGCATGCTTGTTATTTGGGGAAAAAATATTAGCATAAAACACAGGTAATATTTTCAATAATTACTCCGTGAGCCCCTTGACAACCCCCAGCAGCTGCTGGTCTCGGTCACGGACATTGGACCAATGGTGCATTAGCTGTTGCTGGGTGCGCCAGACCCCGGAGCAGTGGTACTCTGCTTCGCTCACCCTCGCCCAATGCTGCTGTTGTCCTCGGTCCGTACCCTGACCCAGGCCTTACGCCTGACGCCAGGCTGGAGGGAAGGTGGTGCTAGGCATAAAAGACCAGTGCTGTCCCCTCCACCTATGAAAATACAGCACTGGCTGCACCCCTTTCTGATGGAAGACGGCTGCTGCTCTTGCTTTTTTTGGCACCCTGCTTTGCCATGGCAATGGGGGAAGAGAGGAAAAAAAAACAGGAGAAAGAGGGAAGGAAGGTCAAAATAAGCAATAAAAGTGAAAAAAAGTAGAAAACACACGAAAATCCCCCAAAATTTAGAAAACGTTAAATACACACAAATACAAAAAGTAGTGTGATCGTGGGCGGTCGGCGGACTGGAAAAGCAGGCAAGGAGGCCGGATATAGTGGGCAATAGTGGTCATTTATTGCACACTAGGCAGTTCGTAAAGAAACAGGGAAAACAAATACAGGGCTCCAAAAAAAGGTGTGTAGTCTTCGTCCGCCTCCGAGGGTTGTAGGGGCTCGATAGGGTCTGGTCTTGGGTGCAGATGTCTTCGGAGTTCAGGGTGAATCCTCGGAGGGCAACAAGAGAAACAAGGAGAAGGAGCCATTAGTCCCACTGGGGCTTGAGGTCTTGTACCGTAACCTTCACCAGGGTGTGGAGAAGTAGAAAGGACAGTGAGGGAAGGGTGGGGAGGACCAGGAAAGGTAGAGTACAGAGGGTGTTCGACGAGGTACGTCCAGGGGAAGTCTTTATACAGTGCGAGGTGCTATACAATATATACAGGGTGCTGAGCTACTATTTAATGACGTGTCTAGGATAGAGGGGTTAACTATACAGGGGCGGAAGTATTTACACCGAGCACCTAACGTGCTATAAAGAACGCAGCTGGTACTCATGCGCTCCGCCGTAACTCTCCGCTGAGTTACGGCCGCTCTTCAGCCACCTCCGGGGGACACCACCAGTCTTCGGACCACTCTTGGTTTCTCCGCTCCCGTCCTCCGCTTCCGCAGCTCCAGTCGAAATCTCCTGCCACGATACTCCGACTGCCTCGGTATCTCCACTTCTGCCTTTTCTGTGTCCTGACGTCGGTGAGGAGGCGGGACTTCTAAGGGTCAGGGGGAAGTCTTTCCGGTCTGTTGTCACTCCGGATTGGGTCCTGTGAGAGAGGGAGGCTCTGGTTTTCTGTTGTCATGGACGCTTTTGTGGTTGTCTCTGACCGCGGTTCCCGGAAGGGAGAGCTTCGGAGGGGGGGCAATCCTGGCGGGGTGAGTAAGGGACTTGCGACCCGTGGGGCTATTTCACAACCCCTTCCCCTAGCTGTCCTTCTTGTACGGGTTGGAACCATGGGGTAGCGGGAGAGGTAATCGGCATTACACTGGTCTACACCTTTCCGATGCACTTTCTTGAAATGGTAGGGTTGTAGAGACAGAAACCAGCGGAGGACCCGGTCGTTGTGCCCTTTGTTCCGTGCCATCCACTCCAGAGGAGCGTGGTCGGTGAAGATGGTAAAGTCTCGTCCCTCCATGTAATAACGGAGGCTCTCAACGGCCCATTTGATGGCAAGGGCCTCTTTTTGCCACCATGGCATAGTTTTTTTCTCGTGGGAATAGTTTCCTGCTGAGGTAGAGGATGGGTTTCTCGTTCCCTAAGTGGTCTTTTTGTGAAAGTACTGCCCCTAATCCCTGTTCCGAAGCATCCGTCTGGAGCAGAAAAGACTGTGAATAGTCAGGACTCACCAACACTGGACTGGAGGTCAGGGCGCTTTTTAGATCGGTGAAGGCACGCCACAACAACGGAGTCGGGTTTAGTAAGGCTGTTTCGGTTTTGGTGGATTTCTTTAAAAGGTCAGTGAGTGGGGCTGCTCTCTGTGAGAAGTTGGGGACAAACCTCCGGTAATAGCCTAAGAGGCCCAGAAATACACAAAGGTCTTTTCTAGTCTGGGGGAACGGGAGGGACTGGATGGCTTCGGTTTTGCATTTCTGGGGTCTTATCAGGCCCTCCCCCAGAAAGTAACCCAGATATTTTACAGTTTGGGCTGCTAAGGAGGTTTTGGCAGGATTTATCGTGAACCCATAAGACCCTAGGGAGGTGATGACTTTGAGGAGGTGTTCAAGATGTTGTGTCCAACTATCACTATATATAATGATATCGTCCAAATAAGCACCTGCATATAGGGCGTGGGGTCTTAATATGTGGTTCATTGCTCGTTGGAATGTAGCGGGTGCGCCGTGAAGGCCAAAAGGCAGAACAATGAACTGATATAATCCCTCTGGGGTGGAAAATTCAGTCTTTTTTCTGTCCTCTTCTCTGAGGGGTGTCTGCCAATACCCCTTACAGAGGTCTAGCGTAGAGATGGACTGGGCCTTCCCTATTCGTTCGACCATCTCGTCGACGCGAGGCAGCGGATATGTGTCAAAAGTGGATATCTTGTTGACCTCGCGGAAGTCAATGCAGAACCTGACAGACCCGTCAGGTTTGGGTACCAGGACTATCGGGGAGTTCCAGTCGCTCACTGAGGGTTCTATGATACCCATTTTTAACATTTGGTCTATTTCTCTCTGTATAACCGCCCTAAGGGCTTCAGGGACCCGATACGGTCTTTGTTGGACCACCTTCCCAGGTTCCGTTTGTATGGTGTGTTCTGTGATGGTGGTGCGACCGGGTAAGGATGAAAACACCTGTCGTAATGGATATAGGACTTTCTTGAGCTCTAGACATTGCTGCGCAGGTAAATCAGGGTCTACGCAGGGAGCAAATGTGAGGGGAACATGATCAGGAGAGCCGAACATGACTGGGCGCAGTCTTTCCCATTTTTCAAGTGATTCACATGATATATCTGTTTTGTACCCCGCGCGGGATCTAGTTCGAACTCGTATGTGACAGGGGTCACGTGGCGAAGGATGGAATAAGGTCCCTGCCACTGTCCTAGGAGCTTCTGATCTGATGACGGCATCATTAAAAGAACCAGATCACCCACGGCAAAGGCCCGTGTTTTTGTGCCCTTGTCGTATTGTCCTTTTTGTTTGTTTTGTGCACTCTCCATGTTTTGTCGGACAAGGTCCCTTCTCACAGATAGGTGTGTTTTTAGGTTCTCTATATATTCAGGTGGGGGACGGGTATGGTCTGGTTCTGCTTCCCATACTTCTTGAGCCATGTCTAAAAGGGTACGAGGGGGTCGTCCATACAATAGTTCATAGGGTGAATATCCGGTGCTACTCTGTGTCCTACAGCGAATGGTGAATAAGGTAAGAGGTAACATATCCTCCCACCTTCTTGCTTCTAATCCCAGCAACTTCTTGAGTATTTGTTTCAATGTGGCATGTATCTCTCGACCAACCCGTCGGTTTGCGGATGGTATGCTGATGTTCTAATCTGTTTTATCCCCAGTTGGGAGCAGACCTGCTTCATGAGGGCTGAGACGAAAGGGGTGCCCTGATCGGTCAGGATTTCCCAGGGAAACCCCACTCTGGAGAACACGGAGATACGGGCTTTGGCGATGTTTTGGGTAGTTGGTTGACGCAAAGGCAGGGCTTCAGGGAAGCTCGTGGCATAGTCCACTATGACGAGGGCATAGCGACAGCCGCTTCGGGAAGGTAAGAGGGGTCCGATAATGTCCATCCCTACTCTGCTGAACGGTACATCTATGACAGGAAGAGGCTGTAGGGGTACTCTAGGGGGTCGATTTCTGCTATGCTTTTGGCACACGGGGCACTCCCGGCAGTATGTCTTGATGTGTTGGTAAACACCGGGCCAGTAGAACTTTTCCAGGATCGCTTGACTGTTTTTTTTGTCACCAAAATGGCCTCCCAGGAGGTGACTGTGGGCAAGGAACATGACTTTGTCTCGGAAGGGGCCAGGGATCAGAAGTTGGGGTTTTTGCTGTGTCCCTCCTTTAAGGTATAACTATCCATTTTTTTAAAAAAAAGTAGGGACCTATGTTAAGGGGATCCTCGTGGTCTAATGCTCTACCCCACGCCGCCTGCAGGAGAGGATCTTCTTGTTGTGCTGCCCTGAATTCCCTGTCAGTCTGCCAGGGATGCTCGTCCGGGATCGCTGGAAAGAAACAGGCATACTCTCTTTTTTCTTTCTTCTTCTGTGTTTTAGACTTGTGGGGTTTAGGCTCCATCGAGGGGGAGGAAAGACCCTGAGGGAATGGTGCTTCTTCCCACCAGCGGGTCAAGGACTCAGTTGTGTCCTGTAGAAGTTCAGGCAGTCCAGAATAGTCGCTCCCTAATATGGCCTGTTCTGGAAGAGCCGGTACAAGACCCACTGTGAGGGTGGTTCCTGGGTCCTTGGGGTGTTGAACATATACTTGGGTAGTTGGATATCTTTTCGTGTCTCCGTGGACGCATTGAATGGCGACCATGCCAGATGAGGGGGCCAACAGGGGAGGCCATGTCTAGTGGTCTGAGGACGCTCTGTCGACACCCGGTGTCCGCTAGAGCCATGACTGTCTGTCCATCAATGGTCACTGGATAACGGAACGGGGTGGCGCAGTACCCAGAACAGAACAGAGATAGTTCCGGACAAGGCCTACCTCCATGGGCTCCTCCTTGTGGGGACACGCTCGAGCTATGTGTCCGAAACCCCCACAACTGTAACATTGAGGTCCAGGGTTGGCAGGTCGATGCAGTATAGGGGTGGGCAAGAGAGGGGTTGGTTCTGGTCTTCTCGGTAGAGGCGGTCGATGGGGTCGGATGCCTGTGGAGGGGTGTGTTTTCTATGGGTGTTCCTCCTTGCCGCGCTGAACTTCTTGAGCTCGACTGTAGGCGCTTTCTATTTCCACTGCGGCTTCCAGTGTAAGACGGGCGTGTTGTCGAACCCACCTTTGAGTACCTGGATGCAATGGAGCCAGGAACTGCTCCAGGTATACTTTCTCGAGGATTTCTTCTTTGGTTGAGGCATCGGGCCTAAGCCATCGGTTGGCTAAATCCTTGATTCTGAAGGAAAGGGCTCTGGGTCTTGTGGTCCTTCCTTGGCCTGGCGTAGCTTTACTCGGTAGGTCTCATCGTCTATGCCCAGCCATTCGAGGATACACTTTTTGATGTCCCCATATGGGGTGTTGCCCTGTATATTAGCCTGTTGGTATGCGGCTTGTAGGTCGCCGGTCAACAAGGGCCCAAGGTATTGGCCCCAACGGTCGACAGGCCAAGAGGCGGCCTGTGCTAGAAGTAGTCCGGGTCCTCCCCCGGCACATACTTCTGGAGAACTACGGATGGCAGGGAAGTCATGGGTCTCTGTTGTCCCAGGGCTTCGGTCAGTTTCCCCATAACCTGTTTGTGCGTGTCCCCCTGCCCTTTCAGTACATCATGGAGCTGGCCTCGGTCGTCTTTTGCGGTCTTCAGGAACTGCTCCATTAATTTCCCCAACTGTTCCTGGGACTCGGCCATCCTCTTCATCACGGCCTCCATGCTTCCAGGTAATCCCACTTCTGACACCAGATGTGATCGTGGGCGGTTGGCGGACTGGAAAAGCAGGCAAGAAGGCCGGATATAGTGGGCAATAGTGGTCTTTTATTGCACACTAGGCAGTTCGTAAAGAAACAGGGAAAACAAATACAGGGCTCCAAAAAAAGGTGTGTAGTTGTCGTCCGCCTCCGGGGGTTGTAGGGGCTCGATAGGGTCCGGTCTTGGGTGCAGATGTCTTCGGAGTTCAGGGTGAATCCTCGGAGGGCAACAAGAGAAACAAGGAGAAGGAGCCGTTATTCCCACTGGGGCTTGAGGTCTTGTACCGTAACCTTCACCAGGGTGTGGAGAAGTAGAAAGGACAGTGAGGGAAGGGTGGGGAGGATGAGGAAAGGTAGAGTACAGAGGGTGTTCGACGAGGTACGTGCAGGGGAAGTCTTTATACAGTGCGAGGTGCTATATAATATATACAGGGTGCTGAGCTACTATTTAATGACGTGTCTAGGATAGAGGGGTTAACTGTACAGGGGCCGAAGTATTTACACCGAGCACCTAACCTCCTATAAAGAAGGCAGCTGGTACTCACGCGCTCCGCCGTAACTCTCCGCTGAGTTACGGCCGCTCTTCAGCCACCTACGGGGGACACCACCAGTCTTCGGACCACTTGTCGGTTTTTCCGCTCCCGTCCTCCACTTCCGCAGCTCCAGTCGAAATCTCCTGCCACGATACTCCGACTGCCTCGGTATCTCCACTTCCGCCTTTTCTGTGTCCTGACGTCGGCGAGGAGGCGGGACTTCCGGGGTCAGGGGGAAGTCTTTCCGGTCTGTTGTCACTCCGGATTGGGTCCTGTAAGAGAGAGAGGGGCGGGTTTTCCGTTGTCATGGACGCTATTGTGGTTGTCTCTGACCGCGGTTCCCGGAAGGGAGAGCTTGGGAGGGGCGGCAATCCTGGCGGGGTGAGTAAGGGACTTGCGACCCGTGGGGCTATTTCACAATAAGATGATAAATAAACATTTGGGAAAAAAGTTGTATTATCGAAGGATTAAACAGATTAACAACGGATGTAAAGTAGGCCCCAGCACCATGAACAGAATGAAAAACAACGATAGCCACGCCTATGCAAACCATGTGGTGCAGTTCACCCAAGATTTCCATGCAAGAACACACTTCACAAGGAACTCCGCCCAAGTGCAGAACTTGGCGTACTGCAGCAGATATTTTTACCACTTCACTGCGTTCCATGTAGCGCAACTACTGGAACTCCGTCCAGGCCTAGTTCCATGGGAGCAATCCTGCCCGAACTTCCAAGCCACGTCCTGCCTGGACCAGAAACAAGCATCCTGGGACCAGTTTCAGGGTATCACCTCTCATCAGAAAGGCTGCCTTGAATCCAGTGGCACAGTAAGCCCGGGACCCACATCTAGGCATGCCCTGCGCACTTAGAGCGAGAAAGCAAAAGATAGGCAAATGATGGACGGAATGAGCAACAGATCAAACATTCATCCCCAGTCAAGAGATCTGGAATAAATCCATAATTCCTTTGCTCACCATGCCACCCCCATTTAGACACAGGCATATGCAAATCTGGGTTGACCCTGCTTTTCATGGAAACAATCCAGCCCAAACTCTCCACACAAGGTCCTCCCTGGACCAGAAACAAGCTTTCTGGGACCAGTTTAGGGTATCACCCCTCATCAGCCAGGCTAGCTTGAGTCCAGTGGCATGGTGAGCCCAGGATTCACGTCTGGGCATACCCAGTGCCCTTATAGCGGGAAAGCAAAGGGCACGCAAACGGTGGATGGAATACGGAACAAATCAAACATTCACCCCAGTCAAGAGATCACGAATAAATCCATTGTTCTTTTGCTCCTCATGCCACCCCTGTTTAGACCCTTCCATATGCAAATCAGTCTTGAATCTGCTCCTTGAGCATTCCAGCCCTAACTGCCACGGAAGGTCCTCCCTGGGCCAGAAACAAACATCCTGGCACCGGTTTTGGGGTATCACCCCTGATCAGGCAGGCTATCTTGAATCCAGTGGTGCAGTGAACCGGGGATTCGTGTCTGGGCACACACGAAGGCCTAGAAAGCAAAAGACACAAAAATGATGGACAGAATGCAGAACAAATCAAATATTCAACTCCAGAGAAGAGATCTGGGTTAAATCCATTGGTTTTTTGCTCGCCATTCCATCCCAGTTTAAACCCAGCCATATGCAAATCAGTCTTGACCCTGCTCCTAATGGGAACAGTCTAGTCCAATCTGCCAAGCCAGGTCTTCCCTGGACCAAAAACAAGCATCATTGGACTGGTTTCGGGGTATCACCGCTCATCAATCAGGCTAGCTGTAATTCAGTGACATAGTGAGCCTGGGACTGAAGTCTGGGCTTACACAGCACACTTATTGCGAGAAAGCAAAGACATACAAGTGATGGAGGGATGCATTAAACACAGATCTGTGACTAATGGTGAATGTTTGTATTTTTCAACATTCGATCCACCATCTGTTCCTTATGTCTTTGTCACCCAAAGAGCCAGTAACGCATTGTGGATGGTCGTTGCTGTAGCTTTTCTTTGGAGGTCATCTTGGGCTGTCGTTGCTGTAGTGCGAAGTGCTGGTCTTGCACGGCTGGTCAGCACAGACTGTCAATGGAGCCAAGAGAATGTTTCACCGGATTTTTGTATTGGTGGTCACCAGGAGCAGCAGAGTCTTGGTGCAAACAGGCCAATTCCCGGTCACAAGGACCCCAAAGATCAGGATTTTCAGCATACTCTCAGGAAGAGTACACAGTAATGCTAACCAAGGGTCCAGTACTTGGGGGCTACCACTTGAAGATCAGCGACTCACTTCAGCAGGGGTCAGCAGGTCCAGTTGCAGGTCCAGATGCAGCAGGTCAGCAGGGCATTTGCAGGGAGGTCTCTGAAGCTTGTTGAGTCTCTGTAGATCACAAAGGAGGTCAGCCACACGAGTCTTGGAGTCACCCTGTTTAGCCTGGGATGAAGGCAAGCAAGTCCAGCCTTCCTTCTCTGGCACCAAACAGTCCTTCAAGCAGCAGGACCAGGGGTGCTCTGGAGGTCCAATATTCATCTTTCTTGCCAGCCTTTGTGTGGGGGCGGGGGGACTCTATATATTACCCCTCAGTTGGTTCTAGAAAGTTCTTCCCCTTCCTCTGTCAAGACACCAACCTGTCTGAGGGTGACAACAGGCAGGGCGGGCTTTGTGCCAGGTTCCTTTCTGTGTGCAGGAGGCAAAACCCATTGAAGTGTAAGTGGGACTAGGTACAGCCCCTCCCTACTCATCATGTCAGGACCGCTCCTCCTGTCCACACATAAGCCCCATTTGTGTCACTGTCTGGTAGGAATACTTATATCCCAACATTAGTTCATTTCAAAATCATTTGACCTTGGACACTGGCAGAAGGCACAAATGGTTGGGACAATAAAATGCTAACTTTCTAAATGTGTCATTTTCAGAATTGTGATCTAAAACCTGACCTTAACATCGAACATCTTATATTACAATTCATTTGAGAGTAAGCAGCATACTTCTATCTGCTCCCAATCCAAAGTTAGCACTTATTAAATATAATAAAGTTTCTCAGTGTTAGTCAATGGGAGAGATAAGCCTTACAAAGCAACAAATGACCATAAGAGTTTTTCACTGCTAGGGCATGTAAAAGTACAAGTGCCCTACAATTGAAATACAATTCACCCTTCACTATGAGCTTTTAAGTTCCACCTTAACAATGTCTTCTAAGTACTGATAAAGAAGGTTTAGGCCTGTCAAAAGTTTTATTTTGCCAGGTTAAAATGGCAGCTTAAAACTCAACTACAAACTGCAATGCAGTTTGAGACATGATTCAAAAGTCTGCTTTAGTGGGTGGCACAATGAGTGCTGCAGGCCCATTGTTTCCAGATGTGGATCAATTGTGGAACGCTTATGCCTGTTCATATATTACTTTATAAAATACGAAGTTCCCAAAATTGAATAATAAGTGAAAGATAGCATGCAGTTCATTAATATGATTCAGGGGATACATTTTGAAGAACAGAATGAAATTCTAGTGACACTTAGTGTCGAAAGCTTTTACACTAATATCCGTCAGGATCTGGATAATACTATGATTGACAGAGTTCTCAATAATGGTGTGAATAGGTCTTCAGTCCCCTTAGATTTTGTTATAGAACTACTCACAATTGTATTAAAAATAAAAATGTGATGTTTAAAATGAGTTCTATGTACAAACAAAGGGAGTCATGATGAAGGCATGTTTTGCTCCAGACAGAGCAAATCTCTATGTTGCTGAATTTGAGAAAAACATGGTAATGAATACAGATAAACCTTGGAAACTAAGAATTGTTCATTTGAAGAGGCATATTGATGACGTGTTTGTTGTTTGGTATGCATGGAACGACCAACTTATCAAATTAGTGGGATAGCTGAACACTCAAAGTCCAGACCTCAAATTCATGACCAGCCACAACAGTGAATCCATTAACTACTTGGACCTTCTTCTCTAACACAGAGATGGTACACTTTATTCCACACTGTATAAGAAATCTTCAAACACCAACTTCCTACTAAGATGCAATAGCCATCAGTCTCAAGCACTTGCTGATAATATTGGAATGACTAATGTAAGGAATTTGAGATACTAAGAAACAAATTGACAGAAATAGGCTACCCAAAAAGGGTGGTCAACAGAAGAGGGCATGGTTCTGCCTTAGAGAATCACTTTTGACCGCAAGGCATAGGAGCAGTGAAAACAGGGAGCTGATAGTCATTGTCTGCACATTGCTCCTTGTGAGCAACCAGAAACAAAAACTTGTAAAAGACATTGACACCTGTTAGAATTATTATAATTTTATATGACTTGTTATGATGAAACATTGTACATATCTTTGGGTCGCATGTTGACAAAAACATCTCATGGTTTTTAGTTTGGATTGTGTACTGAGAATGATTGGGAATTTTAATAGTATTCCATCAAATTGATATAAAGATCAGGGATTACAATAAGGAGTTATTGTTTTAATTATATATAGTCAATTTGTGCACATTCACACACTGCATCGTCTGCACTATTGTCATTTTGAGACTATTTCATGTTCTGTACCTACATGAGAATATAATGGATAATTGAATAATTCAATTTCTAATAATCTTTATTCAATCCTTAAAAGCAATCACAAACGAGCAAAGATAACAAATCAATTCTTACTGGTCCAAATACAGACAATAAAATCCAATCAAATTAGTTGAAAAGCCTCTAGAGAAAACAACAAAAAACAGCTTCAAATGATAAGGCTATTCTGAAAACAAACAGCAGATTTAGAAAATGTTATAACATGCTTACAAACTTCAACTGAGGGAAGCATACATAAGAAAACAATACTGGCCAGCATTTGGACAACTCCTGCTACTTTATTAGAGGCAGAAGATGTCTCTTAGAAAAGCAAATATAACAAACACAAAAAAACATAAAATTAAGTAAGGTCTACCGTGAGTTCTCATCACAAGGGAATAAATTGCTGACTGATCAAATTAACCCAAAGGAAACCCCAGTTCAGGTCTGATGACCCCAAGTCTAAACCTTATTAATATGGAACCCCCCAGGTATGGGTAACAAATTCCAAATATGGCACAAAACATGTGTCGGAAACCAGGGAAACAGGGCCAAGTCATCATGCAAGGCAGTCAGGAAATGATCTCAGGGAGGGGGGTGTGGAAACCAGTCAGGACAGGAAGAAAAGCAAAGTCTCTCTCACATGATGCAGGGATAAGCTCACAAGGGAGAGTGTACAAATGTCTCTTCTAGTATCCAGGAGTACAAGTAAGGGAGTCTCATTTAAAAAAGATACTCCTTATATCAGACATGCACTGAGGAACTCGATTATGTGCCACATCACAGAACATGTGACCTGATTCCTGACAATAGGCTGGTGGCGCCAGTGTTATTATGTCAATATGTTGATGCACAGCAGTGTATATTGGTATATATAATCCTTTTGTACTGCATGTATTATTAATGTATACGAAGAAATATTGATTGAATCACATTTTATTAGTAACCTTTTTCTCGTGACAATATGCCTTTGTTTTATTATATGAGTGATTAAGGGATAGTATACAAAAGAATAATCTCTATCACCAACTAACAATTGAATGTTGCATAAACAATACCTCCGGAAACATTTTGTATGAAGGCTAGTGGAACTGCAGCACTGATGGTGCTGCCAGCTTAAGTAGCCTTTTAAAAATGTCTCGGGCTGGCCATTGCAGCCTGTGTGTGCAGTTTAAACTGCCATTTCGACCTGGAAAAACAAACCTTTTGCTAGCTCTAATAAGTCACTCCATGGGTAGGCTCTAAACATACCAGATGGCAGTAGATTTAAAAAGTAAAACATGTACTTTTAAGTTTTACATGTCCTGGTAGTGAAAAACTCCTAAATTTGCTTTTCACTTCTGCAAAGCCTAACTCGCCCAAAGGATAACCTTGAGTTAACTTATCACATTTATTAAGGGATAACTTGTGATTCGGAGCACATATGAAGTCATGTTTGGTGTCTGGGGGAATTGTAATTTAAATCCCAATGTAATTTTAAAGTCATATTTCAAGTCACAGTTTTGAAAAAGCCACTCTTAGAAAGTTGAATTTATTCTGTCCTAACAATTTGGTGCCTCCAGCCTATTCCTGGGTCAGATGACTAGGTGTAATTGGAGACTGGCCTTTGCGAATTCCTCACAGACAACATCACAGTAGAGGGTCTGAGTGCTGGCAGAATGGGCCATCTCTCGCAGGTTGAGGGGGAGGAGCTATCACCTACCACACTTGCACCTCACAGGGACTTCTCTAGCACACTCACAAAGGATTTCACATTCATCTATTGTGACCCTAAACAATCTGGGGCCAACACGAGGAGGAAGGAAACTTTAGGCATATCTGTTGGGGAAGGAGTCTTAAAGCTTCTCCTACTTCAAAGTGGGCAGCAGGTATAAATAGGGGACACCCGAGACCCAACTATTCAGATCACTTCTGGGCCTGTAGACTCTGCCAGGAAGAAAAACTGTCCAGCTGTAATGTCTACCCCGCTGCCCAACCTATGCTTTTCTGACCAAGGACTGCTTTAATGCCAATGTCTTGCTGTTGATGCACCAGTGCTCTTCTGCTGCTGTGAGCTGCCCTGCAGAATCCAACATGCCTGAGTGGGACCAGTACTCACAACGACCTCCAAGTGTCAGTCGTCTGGACCCCTGTACAAAGCCACAGGGACATAACAGTCTTCTTCAATGTGAGCGCAACTCCACACATCTCAACGCAGCACAACACAGTTTACCACAACACTGGCCCAGGGTGACACATCTCACCCTCGGTTGCAATGCATTGCAGCCCAAGTCCTCACAAGTACCAGCCAACCACTTCCTCAATGACATCACAGGGCCTCGCATTGCAGCTCCGATCAACAGCATCATCAACTACACTGTTGAAACTTGATGCTGGATCTTTGCCTCACAGCTCCTGATCGACAACTCCTCAATGCCCGCCTGCACAGTTCAACTCAAGGACACTGCATCTCTATGCCCAGGTTATAAAGTACTTTATCACCAAACTGAGTTCAGTTCTGCACCCGACACATGCTCCATTGCATTCAGCCTGAACTTAAGATTTAGATCTGGTCCACAGCAACCAGGTACCAGATAACTGCAGTCGGTCCTTTTTGTTTCTCCATTTCTACTAATTGGATTTCTGTTGCATTGGTATCAACAAATGTCTTACATTTTACTCTATTTTTCTAAATCAGTGTGAGATTTCCTTGTGCTATGTTTTCAATATTTTACTGTTTATGTGCTGCATACAGACTTTACACATTGCCTCTATGCTAAGCCTCACTCCTTTTGTGCCAAGTTACCCAAGGGTTAAGCATAGGTTAATTTAGGGACTTTTTGTGGCTCACCTTGCCAAGGATTGTGGCTGCTGCTTAAGCAGGGTTTCACCCCCTCAACCAACCACCGAATTTCTTACAGTGACCCATAGCTTTAGTGGTGAGGTAGGGGAGATTGGGGAAAACGTACAACTTGTTATATATAATTTTTACTTGTAAATATTTATCCGAAGCATAAATGTTGATTTAAGAGTCAAGAAACTATACATGCTTACTCTAAGGATATTGTGCAAATTTGCAACACTATATAAAAACACATTTTTAGTATACAGATTGTGGTCCTCACAGAGTTACAAGCATATGTCAGTGCACACTATGCCATCAGCACTAAAGCTGCAGTAAATCTGACTGTCATTCTGTACTATAATGTAATCTTATTTTATTTTAGACATTTGCTGCAGCACGAACCTCGCTCCAAGGAGCACCAGAGGTCCTTACAAAGAACAGTTTCTTCAATTTCAGGTACAGGGAGATGAAGTGATTTGCCAAGAATCACAGGCTTTTGGATGAAGTGTTGATCCTGGGATTAGAATTAGGGTCTCTGAGATGCAAAATAAACAAGAAACCCACTAGACTAAATCTCTTGAGTGACGCTACAAAAAGCCAAAAATCTGCTTGAGAGGATTGTATTACTGCTGAATTTCAATTTTTCACATGGTTGTAGTTAAAAACTCATGCAAAATATAGCATTTTTCAGTATGTTTATTTAACACGTTAGTAATTACTTTTAAAATTGTAACCACATATTTATGTTAAATCGTTTTTAAATGTTGCTTCATTTTTAGCTAAATGAATGCTATTACTTCACAACAAATCGACATTGTATTCCAGTTTGCACATAATGACCTAGTTCCCCAAAGTCATTTAGCACATCACCTGCACTTCTTCAAATTACCACGAATCAGGAGTTAGATTAACGTATTTCAGTGTGGTGGTCCGCATCACCGCACTGAAATGCAAAGTCACGCATAAGGCATAGAGCCTGCCTCCTCTGTCAAGCTTGCACAGGGCTTCTATGACTAAACTAAAGTTGGAGAGGCAGCGCACCATGGTATGTGCGCTGCTCCCGCCATGCTAGGGTGCTGGCTGAGCTAGTAGCTGCTAGCTCACACTGGCTGCTTACAATGTATCAATACTTCAAATCGAGACTAATGCTGCTGCGGGGCGCCGTAAGATGCCAGGGGCCTCATTTAAGAGGCTGTGCGTCACTTTCACGCCGCCGGTGCGTCACTTTTTGTGACGCACTAGTGGCGTAAAAATGCACCTTATTGCACAATATTTACAAAGTGACGCATCTAGGTAGATGCGTCACTTTGTAAACCCCTGCGCCACATTATACCTGCGCCAGGTATAATGTATGCAAGGGGGGCGTATTGACACAAGGAACGGTCAAAGAAGTGACGCAGTGAAATCTATGAAATTTCACTACGTCACTTTTAGGACGCCGTTTCATCAAAATCTTGCGCCTGCCTCACAGAAGGCGTAAGACTGATGCAGGCCCTTACACATGGGGCTTGCCCCATGTGAAAGGATGCATTGCTGGAGTTGCGTCACTTATGTGACACACTCCAGCAATGCGTCACTTTTGCGCTTACAGATACTTCAGAAATACTGACGTATCTGTAAATCCTTGAGACATGATGCATCATACATTAAATATGACGCATCAGGAATGTTGCAAGGAGTGCGCACTGAGAATTGACGCATCGCTGCTTTCACGCAGCGATGCGTCATTTCTCGTAAATGAGGTCCCACGGCCTCCTGCTGCTTGTTCCATTTAAAAGTTTGGGAGGCTAAGCTGCAGATAATCATGGTAGCACGGTGGTAAATTAAAATCAAATGATGACCCCGCGACCGCCAGACCCAACCCCGCAGACCGCGGCAGCCACTGGAACCCAATGTGCAGTTCTGAGCTGCGCCTGAGTGAGTCTGATGGCGGGTGGCATACATTTGCCATGCCAAAGGATTGTGTGGTTTTGGTCAGATTCAGAGGAGGCGGGCGGTTGGCCTGCAAACCAGAATGCGTGGCTCTACTCGCAAGCAAGTGCAGACAGAGACTGCCATCGGAGTCTCAAATATGCGCTTGCCATTGATCACTATCAACTCATCTGCTGTCCTGCATGCTCATTGCGCTGTGCCATGGTTCTCTTCAAAAGGCACAGGCTAATCTAACGGCTTGCAGACACTGTCTCAACTCTCTGCGACTGCGGGAGAACAACTGCCTGCACCACTCATCTGAAGAACCTGGGTCAAAGTGGTCAACCTTCTAGCATTGTAAGTGAGGCCTGCACAGTGAGTCCACCTCCTACACTTGAGCACTGAACAGGCACTGCTCGAGCACAGATGACAGCAACAAGTCCAAACTACTGTTGCAGCTTAGAGACATTACAGCTGACGTACTTGCTTTTCATGTTGGGGTCTAACAGCCTTCTGTTGTAGGCTGGGTCCCACGTGGGGCAGGGAGGCCCTAGTTCTCACTAAGACGCTGCATCCAGACATGACTGCTTGATTTCTGGCAGCAGGGAGGGTCCGGGGGCCCAGTGTGGGCAAAGGCTGGCCAAGGCATCTATATTTTAGTAGTTCAGCTAACATGCTATGGCTGCTAATAATAAATAACATTAATGCCTCAATCATTCTGAGCTGCCTGTACCACCAGGCCTGTAGTGTGCTTAGTCTGAGACCTGTGCAGTCACACAGACTGACTCTGCTCTGATCAATTTTCAGCTGTCTGCCATAAGCACACTCAAGTTTAGTGACTTCTTAGTTTCCCGTTGCTCAAATGGCTATAATTTCTGATATTATTTATATGTTTCCCTTGTCTTTACTGCTTGATTTTTCTCACAGGAAAGGGCCACTCAATGTCATTGAAATGTCATTCATTATTACACTGAAATTATGAAAATGTCACACATAGCAAACTGAAACCTTGGCAGAAAAAACTGCTGGCTTTACCTGCGTCTGCCCCAACTGAGCTAACCCATAGGGAATTGGATATTAATTATCTGATTGATCTATTATCCTTTAGGCCACTTATGATTTGGCGCTCCATTTGGCTACAAGAAGAAAAGTCTTTTAATAGATCTATAATTGAGGATTGTCTCTCTCTCGATAAACATCTTAATATTCCCTGGTTAAAATATGTGGCTGTTTGTTTTTCCGAGATATTTAATTTTAACATATTGAGTGATCCTGGTGCAGCATCCCTGGTCTCTAAAGCAGAACTGAAAAACAATTTTCAGATTTTTAGAGCAAGGAAGCGGGCACTAGTAAATGGATCCTTATCCACTGTTTTGTTCTATAGCACTTATAAGGTTGGTGAAGGATTTCTGAATTACTTAGCCATGGTGACAAGGCCATCGCACAAGTTTGTATTGACCAGATTAAGGTTTGGTGTAGCACACCATTTGGTGGCGCTTCCGACTCTTAGGAAGCACCCAACCGGACCCTGTTTATGTGATGGTATATCCAAGCAGAGCACCTTGCACTTTTTACTGTTTTGTAAACTGTACACGAATTTTCGTACTGCCTATCTGAAACCCAAGTTTGTTAAATCGGTGTACGTACAGTTAATCAGGCTATGAGTTTAATTTTTAATCTGCAATTTGCCGATATCTGTTTTTATACTGCTACGTTTTTAAACCAGTCTATCAATGCCAGGAAAAGCATGTGTTTTTAAGAGTTATATATGTCAACCCTCCAGTTGTTTTTAAACTCTGAAAATTATTGTATGTAATATTTACTGTATTTTTATCTTTGTGCTTTTATGGTCATTTACGTGTGCCAAATAAAGCTTCATGAATTGAATTGAATTGAATTGACTGCTTGATTGCTGGCAGCAGGGAGGATCCAGGGGGCCCAGTGTGGGCAAAGGTTGGCCAAGGCATTTGTGTGTTAGTAGTTCAGCTAACATTCTATGGCTGCTAATAATAAATAACATTAATGCCTCAATCATTCTGAGCTGCCTGTACCACCAGGCCTGTAGTTTACTTAGTCTGAGACCTGTGCAGTCACACAGACTGACTCTGCTCTGATCAATTTTCAGCTGTCTGCCGTAAGCACACTCTAGTTCAGTGACTTCTTAGTTTCCCGTTGCTCAAATGGCTATAATTTCTGATATTATTTATATGTTTCCCTCGTCTTTACTGCTTGATTTTTCTCACAGGAAAGGGCCACTCAATGTCATTGAAATGTCATTCATTATTACACTGAAATTATGAAAATGTCACACATAGCAAACTGAAACCTTGGCAGCTAATTCACCTGTTCCTGATGTGCCCAGTTGGTGTATAGCTTGATAGATTCTATTATGCCTATATGTCGTACAATTCCTATTATTTCATCTTAGCACATCATGGTCAGTTTCCATTTTCTGAGTTTGTAAAATTCGACCATCAGTTTCCTAAATACTAAAGCTCATTAGGAACAGTTGTCTTGATGACCAGTGAGCTCACCAACTGAACATTTGCCTTTACCTCCTATCAGCACATGAAATCAGTTTCCATTATGAAAAATTATCTCATAAGTGCTAGTTCCTGTTTTACATAGTGTTGCTTAGGTAGTTTCCAGCATGTGTGATGTACACAGGGCATACAATTTTTACTATTGTTAGTTAACACACCACTGCCATTACTCCCTCATAGGGCATCCCCGTCCCAGTCATTACCATATTGAAGCGGTCCTGCCTCCCAACAGGCTCCTAACATCTCAGTCTGTTTTTATGGTTTTATATAAACCCCTCCCTCACTACCGTCTTGTTTTCCTGTGTTACGACAGGAGAGGGAAACATGCTTTGGGAATGAAGTAAGTTACATAAAGTTGTATGCTTCTTTTTCTATTCATGTATGTTTTTGTGACTATGTGAGGTGCAAGCTGCCTGACCGCGTTGTTTCTCCTGGCGACAGGTCACAGGTAAAAGGCATACTTTGGTCTGCTCTCCCTGCGCATGTGCTTGGATGGGTTGGGGAGCATTGTCTGGGGTCTGGCCCGTCAATTTCTGGGACGGTCATGGCAGCACATTGTCCCCGCATTTGTGTCTATGTTGTACCCGCTGCCTATATATTATGATCCAAAAGTCTTGTGGTTTGTGGGACTTGGTTGCTGGGAGACAGGTGTCAATAGGAGATTGTTGCTGGGCACAACTTATATCCTTGCTGGTTGGCACTTTCTTTTGGTGTCACACAGCTTGTGGAGTCTGAGGCTACGACTGGGAAATCTGCTTCCAAACAGAAGCATTTTCAGGAATTAGAGGAGGACGATTTGCTGCAAATTTACAAAGCTGATTTGCCAGACTTGATTAATAATGCTATGCAGGCTGGCTTGACTGAGCCTCAAGCAAAAAGCAAAAGGGAGATGGTGATGATGAGATGGACAATTCCCATAAGGGCAAATATGTGCAGGGAAAAGCTTTGTCTGATATGTTACATAACAGGAAGGAAATGCCAATACTGAGCTATAATTCTACAAAATTAATTTCACATGTAAAGACCACAGTTCAATACATATGTATGCTACTCTATAGCAATCTATTTCGTTTTTTTTTGTTTGAACACACTTTTTAAATTAATACTGGGGTTCCAAAGACAACAAAATATGAAAAAACAATCAGGAGAAGGACACTAAAGTGGGATAAAAACCTCATACAAACCATCACTCATAATTTTCAAACATCTCACAGTCATACCTCTCACATTCAACAAATCAAACAATGTACTCAACACCCACTGGAGAAAAAATAAACCAATGGGATGAGTACTAGGTCTGCTATGTCAATTAAAACCTTTCCTGTAATTCAAAACAATACACTTCAATACAAATTTTTGGTAATAAGGTTCAGATCTCAATCAAAGTTAGAGTGTAAAGAAAAAATTCAAGGTGCACAATTTCCATTACTACGCCCGATTAAACCATACACTGCAATTTTTGGCAGCATAACCGTGATTGGACTAACTCCGGTCCCCACACACGACATATCCTTCCAGCTGAGGAATCTATACCAGCTAACTCAGTCTCTGGTTCTCTTACCTTAAGGTGATTAACTCTGTTCACTGAACTTACCCATTTTTGGCTAAAGGACTGCTTGAGCTTATTGGCCCTGACGAGAATCCTGCCAACACTGAGGATTCGAAACGCGTAGGCCTATTTGTCTGCTGTTTATGTCTTGGTGTCTAATGGAAATTGTGCATCTTGACTTTTTTCTTTACACTAACTTTATTGATTGAGATCTGAACCTTATTGCCAAAAATGTGTATTGAAGTGTATTGTTTTGAATTACAGGAAAGGTTATAATTGACATAGCAGACCTAGTACTCATCCCATTGGTTTATTTTTTCTCCAGTGGGTGTTGAGTACATTGTTTGATTGGTTGAATGTGAGAGGTATGACTGTGAGATGTTTGAAAATTATGAGTGATGGTTTGTATGAGGTTTTTATCCCACTTTAGTGTCCTTCTCTTGATTGTTTTTTCATATTTTGTTGTCTTTGGAACCCCAGTATTAATTTAAAAAGTGTGTTCAAACAAAATATTTTCAAAATAAATTGCTATTGAGTAGCATACATATGTATTGGACTGTGGTCTTTGCATGTGAAATTCATTTTGTTGAATTATAGCATCAGTATTGGCATTTCCTTCCTGTTATGTAGTATTTTGCTCAGCCTTACTGATCAGAGCCGGCCCTATTTGTTATCAGCCTTGTCTGATATGTTGGCCCTTATTCGGGGTGTGATTGGATTTGAATTTAAAAGTCTGGTGGATGATGTGTTTTATTCACAATACAGTGCCTCTGTTGTAGGTGATTTGCCTTTGCATGACATTATCAGACAGGTCCTTTCTAAGAAGTGGAAGAATGTGGATAAGCAGGGTATTCCATGTTTCTTGAGCAAGCAGTATCTACTGGAGCAGATTGATGACCAGTTCCCACATATCCCACAGGTTAATTCCAACCCTGTGGCCTCTTCGTCTTCATTGTCGTAATCAGCTTTGAAATGTTTGCGATCAGGGCTAGTACTTACTCTACCTATGCCTCATAGATCATCATTAATGATTTTGAGAGACTGTCTTCAGGATCAAGGAGATCCAACGCTTGTCTTGACTCGTATGAGATTGTTGGCCCAGCTCCTCTCTGACATCACGTTTGATATCTTGTGGGTTTTTCCACCTCAGCAGGGGCCGCAGTAGCTGTTTGCTGGTCTCTGTGGACAAAACCATGGCAGCTAGAGGCTGCGCAGTAGGCATACATTGCCATTTAAAGATCCTAAGCTGTTTGGGAATGAGTTGAACACTATGGTGCAACGTTTTGCGAAGGAGAAGAAGATGTGAAAGCCTTTTCAATCTGTAAAGGAGAAAAAGTATTTCTTTCACAATTGAAATTCCCAATCGTCGTATCATCTTCTCAGCCCTTTCGCGGACAGACTCAAAGTTGGAGTGCTGCTTTCACCAAGAAGCCCTGACTTCAGAGTCAACAGTCCCTGGGAAACAGTTAGAAATGACTGTGATGGAGTAGGAGCCAGGATCCAGGTTTACCCGGAACATTGGTGTCATCGGATTTCTGACCAGTGGGTTATGTCAATCATCATCCAGGGTTATTGGATTTCATCTGTTGTGTCAATTTCAGGATACACCATTGTCAAAAACATTCTGAAATGGACTGCTATGTTGTCAGGAGTAGAGAAGATGCTCCCAAAGGGCGCAATGATCAGGGTGCCAGCAGCAAAGATTCTGTGCTCTGTTTGCAAATTAGATGGTTCTTTCCGCCCGATATTGGATCAGGAGGCTATGAACAGGTCAGTGAAGGTGGAACCATTTTGAATGAACACTTTGTATCCCTCATTTGCATGATTCTGCAGAGTGATTTTGTTGGTGACCTGGATTTAGGGGACGCCTATTTTTATGTCCTTGTCCATCAAGACAGCCAGCAGTTTCTGAAATTTGTGGTGAACTGGCCGATTTCCAGTTCCAGGTGTTACCCTTCGGGCTGTCGACTGCTCCTTGGATGTTTACCAAGGTGTTGGCTCCGGATGTGGGTGTTTTGCAGCTTCGCGAGTTCTCTGTGTATTCCTACCTAAAACTGAATGTGGAGAAATCACAGCTTGTCCCTGTTTAGCAGTTGCAGCTTATCTGCACTGTATATGACTCTCAGATGGGGTGGTTTTTCTTCCTGCTACTCGAAAATGAACTCTGGAACATCTTCCGTTTTCCCTAATGTCTAAGCAGTCAACTCCAGCTTGGACTTGGTGGAGGGTTCAGAAGTTGATGACCACGGCAGTGGTTCCCTGGGGTCATCTTCACCTAAAGCCTCTCATCAATCATCTGTTGACTTACTGAGATCCCTCCCTTGCAGTTTATGACTGTAGTGTTTTAGGGCTCGACACAATGCAGAATCCACTCTTCTAGGAGTCATTGAACACCTAAAACAACTCCTAGATGACAGCGGTACAGCCTTGCCGATATCGTTAGACCTCAGGCAGCTTTCGATACTGTGTCCCACTCCATCTTGGTGGATAGACTGGCAACACTGGGCCTCGATGGAACAGCACTAGCTTAGCTGACCCATTCCTGAAAGATATGCCATTTCACTTTTTTTGTCAGATGCAAGGTCAGGGAACTGCGCCTAGACCTCTAGAATACTCCAGGGCTCCACATTGAGCCCCATGTTGTTCAAACTGTATGTTCACCCTCCCCATCAAATCTAGTGGAGAGTTGCAGCCTGACACTGTTTTCATACGCAAACGACACACAAATTATTGTTTTGTTGTCGTCCATACAGTGGCATAACCTAGATTCCCTTAACCTCAGTCTAAGGCGAGTTCCTTCCTGGATGGATAGCAACTCACTTAAACTCAACGGTGATAAGACCGAGGTTATGGTGTTCAGTAGGAACCCACAGCTCTGAGGGCCACAACACTGGCCTGAGTCCCTGGGGACTCTTCCAACACGATCTACCAAAGTAGAAAGCTAGGGGTTCTGGCTGGTTGAAAACCTCTCTATGCAACTCTAAGGGGCCGGAGTGTAGCCCTGGGTGCTGAACTCCACTCCTCTCAGCACAAGGAGTTTGCAGAGTTTTCCTCATCCCACATTACGCGGAGCCCGTGGAGTTCCGTAAAATTCCACCCTGCATAGCGGAGCTGAGTTTTTTTATTCGTTAGCGCTCATCAACATCAAGTTGGCAAGAATGAGCAAGGATAGTCCACCTCCCGGCGAGATTCTTCCTAGTTTGCGATCGTCAGCGTCAAGTTGGCGAGCGTGAGCCTGGAAAATTAACCTCCAGGCGAGATTTCTCAACACGGGCAATTGGATTTCTCATTGGGAGTGGTCACCTTTGCTCGTGACGGCTTGCATTGAGAAACCATCCGTTCGCGTTGAGAAAGCTGCCGCTTGAGTAAAAAATGTACCCGAGCCGCTGAAAGGTAGCAGTGCCAGCTTGCGCTGTGCATGGTGATTGCACAGTGTGGACAAACACCTGGCACTGAAAATCACTGCAAACTGCATTTATCTAACAAGTTCCACCACTTGCGGAGGTCTGAGTAGCGCAGCAGAGTTTTTGGGATTTCTGCCTATGCTTAGCGCAGGAAAACCCGCTGGGTAGCTGAGCGCTCTATAAGTGGAAATAATAATATTTATTATTCTATTGCTTTCTTAGATTTGGTTATAATTCATCTTCGCCATTATATACATATTCTCCATCGGTACCCTTTGTTTTTTCTAATGAGACATTTTAGATGTTTATTTATCTCTTTTACATATCTTAATGATAATTGTTTCCTTTGTTGTGTTACTTTTTCGACTTCTATTTAATCTCTTATTCTTACTTTGTTTGTTTTAATGAGATTTATTTTTTAAATAAAGCACACCAAACTCTCTATTCTGTTAAAAAAAAACTTTTCATTTAAAAAAGTTATCTGGAAGACGTAGCTCTCGATGGGTTTGCTTGTTCAAAGGTACCCATGACAAATATTGACATACAGACGTCATTCTAAGGTCTTTGTCAGTACATTTACCTCTTCCTGTCATGTATAGATGGAACGCAAAAGAAATTCTGTATAGCAGAGCTCCGGTATGTTAAGGTGCTGGTTATTTCAACGAACACTCCCGGCTACTGAGAACTTCTTTGGTTCCGACAGCAGTGCCTTTTGTTCCCAGAAAAAGGAAACGGCTCTTAGGCAGTTCGCACTATTTTAAGGTATGTCAGAGAGAGCGTATTATTTTGTAGTAGAAGAACATTCCACATATGAGGTTTGTGCTAGGAATAACCTTTAGTCTCAAAAATGTATTTCAAAGCACAAAGGGCCTGCACGACATAGCTCCGCGTTATAGTTACAGATTTTTTTGTGAACCTGCTTTGAAAGGCTTATGTAAAACCCATCTAAAGTTTAAAACATTTCTGGCTCACAGTGGCCTCAGAAGTTCTGACTCTGAAAAAGTTAAAAATGTAACTTTATTGTTAAATTACAAATGCCAAAAAGTGGCCTGATCTGTTGATCTGGTCTGGTTTAAATGTGTTGGTGCTGAAGCCTTGCACACGGTAGAACACGCAGCCAACTTTCATCCGCGATAAAAGAGTGGGTACTTCAATAACACTTTGGAGACCAAGGGATAAACTTCTCTAAACAGCACAGACCAACTATCAAGGAGCAACAGATTTCTCCAGTCTAAATTGAGAGGTTGAAGATTAGCAAACTGTAACCTGCAAAGTCCGCCTACTTTTGGGAGTTGTAAATTGCACAACACTGTTTAGATCATACTTTAGATGCTATGGGCCCCACTGTTTACAAACACTCCTCCACCCCCCACCCACCCCATCACCTTCCTGCAAAGCGTTTATAATTCATGGTTTGGAGCACACTTTTAAGGAACATATGATTTACTGTTCAACCGCTTTGTGGTAGCGGGTTTAGGAATTTAATCCAATCCATAGATATATTACAAAACTAATGACAAGAGAGTACATTGCTTTATACTATTGACCCAGTCTATCTGGGCTACTGAATTGTGTATGTTACTAATCAAGTTCACCAGCGCTGCTGTATGCAACTACACCTTTCATCTGCAAGTGATATTGCCAGTCCTCGCATCGCTCTCTCCTCAAATATGAATATTGTGATCCATGTTTTTTCCCTATCCAGATGGACTCAGGTGAGATGCTCAATTCGCCCTCCTTCGTAATCTGCCGCATGCTCATGCACTCTTTTTATGATGTTCAAAGAAGGTGCTCCCATGCCAGAGAAGCTGTTGACAGCACAATGTGAAATACAATGTGGTGGCAATGGCATAGACAGAAATTACATTTTAATGCCATTGGATGGGCTGCGTAATGCAGAACGGGGATTCAGATTACATTTTCACCAGAGCATCTTCTGTGCAGGACTGCCATTGAAACTGTAGAAACCTATGCAAATAAAGCTCACACGTTAACGTCAGTATGCCAGGGATATTTTGTGTGTGGGACGTGGAAATGGACCGTAACTTAAGGCATCTTTCTATGGGCTTATTTGTGAAGGAACTTTTAGCATGCTGACATGGCATAGAGAACCTGCTGCACGGAAGCTTTCCCTGTATCAACTCCCTCGGCACAGGTGGGTGCTTGAGGCAGAATACCCACCACACCACCAATCCAGTGGTTTGATAGCCAGCCCACTAAGCCTCAATTTGACCATTACTCTGTTCCATTTGTTTTTTCAATGCACACACGGAGCATGCCAAGTAACTCAAAATCACTATGAGCTTTGCTTTGTGAATTTGTTGTGGGAATATTACCATCCACTGATTCCAATTGATTTGCAGCTTAGAAGAAGACTTCACTAAAATCCATTCACAATAATCATAACTTTAGAAAGGAAGCTACAATTCTGTTCTTCAACCAATCAAACAGTGGTGTTTGAAACAGTCATGCAAAAATGCTTTTAACTTTCCAGGTTTGTATGTGCATTGCCCAAAAAACGGTCCATTGCAGCCCTTATGTCTGATTTTTAGACATATTTGGCAAACTAAACAAGCATGTATGGGGATGGGCAGGGATGGACTAGGAAATAAATGCCGCACTGGCAAATGTTGTCACGCCATCCTCCATATCATGTAGTATGAATGCAGCAAATTATCCAGATGTTTGCAAGGGGACTTCTTGAAGACAGTAGTCATGGTAAGGTGAAACTGACTAATTAGAACTCCCAGATATCAACTCTGTAATTGTCTAACACACAAATATGGAATACTGACACAAATAGAAGAAAATAGTAAGTGCAAGTGACAAGCAAAAGTACAAGGCTTATGAGACACAGGTATAACATATTTAAAAACAAGATGAAACTAAGCACATCCTTTTCTCAAAACAATTGTAAAATGTTAGACCTGGCATCTTTTGGCATGATTTCCCCTGTCTTTTTGCTTCTGACCTCCTGTTTTTGACTGTGTGCTGCATTTCGTTATTGCTGGCTTTAGGAGTCTGGGTACTTTACCACTGCTGACCAGTGCTAAAGGGCAAGTGCTTCCTGTATAACTTATAGTGGTGATTGGTTTATCCATGATTGGCATATTGTTTTACTAGTAATTCCCTAGTAAAGCTTACCAGGTGTGCCCAGGGCCTGTAAATCAAATGCTGCTAGTAGGCCTGCATCACTAATTGTGCCACACACATGAGTTGCCCTACAAAAATGTCTCACACCTGCCACTGGAGTGTCTGTGGGTTCAGTTTTGAACTGCCATTTAGACCTGGCAAATGCACTCACTTGCCAGGGCTAAGCCTTAAATATTCCTTTTTCTATATGTAAGTCACCCCTACGGTAGGCCCAAGGCAGCCACATGAGCACGGTGCAGTGTACTTGACAAGTAGGACAAGTACTGTTGTATTTTACATGTCCTTTCACTATTGCAAGGACTATCTCTGCCATAGAGTAACATGGGAATTCCCTTGTAATTTTCCTTTGGGAGCTGATAGAAATGTGGTTTGGGGTCTCTGAACTCACAATTTAAAAGTACATCTTTCACAAGTTAATTTTGAAATTGCGAGTTTGAAAATGCCACTTTTAGAAAGAGCATTCAAAAAACAGGGGTGGCTGGGCCCAGTGGGAAAGAGGGTAGGCAGGGCCACAAATTTGTATAAACCAAGGGATTTTTGCCTATGCCTCCAAATCTCGAATTAAACACTGAATGGTTGAGGATAAACAAAACTTTATTAGTTTACCCTGACATTGATTTATGTCTTTTGATTATAACTCGGTTATCAAAAAATGTTTTTTTCTTACCAAAGATCGCCTTCAACTTCATGTCTGGCCATATACAGTTTGGAAAACAGTTTGTGCATATATACAGTGCAAAAAATCAACATGAGTTGTTGCCCAATACTTGTGTTTTTGCGCATGGTGAAGATGGGTTTGGATAGAGGGTACTCAAGCGTTTCCAGTAAGTGCCAATTCTTTCGAATGATGTTTTTAAATTGGTTTGTGTGTTGACCAAATGTGGTGACACACACCAATTTGTCTAATCGTTCACAAGTAAGTCTCCACACCCCGTGTACACATAGATTTCACGGGTCAGCGGACTAAGACCAACCCCAATGTTTTGTAAATTTTCTTACAGAGATGTAACCAGGTCGACACATAGATATATTCCCGGGCAACGGCACACCAGCCGCTGGACCAAGAAAAGCAAAGGTAATAACCGTTTTATCCCGTCGACTTAGGTGAGCAATTCCCGCCTGATTGGGGCACTTACCCTAATTTTCACTCTGTTGCAGTTCAAATTCCACGGCATAGACGAACCCCAAAAACAAGAGCAACCTTGGGCAAGAACAACACAAGGTATGTCGCATCCAGAGATGCGCACATTCTCAGTAAAATTTTTGGCTAGAGGACCCTGTTTTCTAAAACAATCCTTTTCCTTTTCACAAATAGTACCCATGGACCCGAATCACACCGCCCTGATGAGAATCCTGTAAACCATGTAACGGGATTCGAAACGCGTCGGCATTTTTCCTTCTCAGACATTTATGCTAACGTTACTGGTGCAAAAATGGGCAATTTTTTCTGAACTGTAATGATTCATTCTATCTCAGGTCTTGGGATTTGATTTTGAAAAATTCTTCTCTTTCTCCCAAGTTGTGTATTGTTGATTGTGATTTTTTCATAGTTTATAATTTATTTTGTTCACAATGTCCAAGACTAATTTGTCCATGTCATAACCATTGCTGATGTATATTTTTTCACATGTTTACTGTTGATTTTTTGCACTGTATATATGCACAAACTGTTTTCCAAACTGTATATGGCCAGACATGAAGTTGAAGGCGATCTTTGGTTTGTTTGTGTAAGAAATTTTTTTTTTTTGATAACCGAGTTATAATCAAAAGACATAAATCAATGTCAGGGTAAACTAATAAAGTTTTGTTTATCCTCAACCATTCAGTGTTTAATTCGAAATTTGGAGGCATAGGCAAAAATCCCTTGGTTTATACACTTTTAGAAAGAGGGCATTTTCTTTATTAACATTATGCGCCTCTGCTTGTCTGTGGAATCCACACCTGAATTAGGATGACAGTTGAGCTCTTGTGCATTCATTCTAGACAGTCACACAAAGGGAGCTGCTGCCTTACATATCTTGGTGGACCATCACCCAGCTGATGAGCCTTTCTGAGCTAAGTTGGAAGAGTTGTAACTGGCACTTGAATAGGGCTGTGCCTGTTCTCACACAAAGCTGTGTCCACCGCCTGTACTGTGTCTGGAGCCAAGTTAGAGAAAGGCAGGGTCTTGTGCACTACAAGCTACTTCAAAGGCAGAAAGGGGTATTGAACCTCTGATACCTCAAAGGCAGAAAACATCTGAACTAAAAGACATTCTGCCAGTAGGAAGTGTTTGATGCTGTAGAAGTAACTTTGCTTTTCTGTATCCTCCTTCCAAGGTTCTCTAAGGGTTTATACGTGCTTGCCTCCTGTTAAGAAGACTCAGGGCCATCAAGGGATTCCCCTGCAACTTGCTAACAGCTCCTGGACTTATCTGCTGGGAGTACTGATTGCGAAGTGGTGCTCAATCCAGTTCCTGGGCCCTTGGAATGGTGTGGCTGGTGCTGCAACTCAAGACAAGCATCAACAATGCAGTCAGTGATGCTGCTGCCTGCATCAGAGCTGAGGATACTGCTTGTGAAGTGCACAACACACCTCCCCAACTTACACCACAGCCCTGGTGTTGCCAATGACAGTGACTTATCAATGCTGACTTCGTCATTGATGCAAAACCAACAATTGATGGACGGAATGTTGCACAATGGCAAAACATTCACCCCAGGTCACAGATCTGGGTTTAATCCATCATTATTTTTGCTCACCACACCACCCCATTTCAGACATGGCCATATGCAAATCAGTCTTGACCCTGTGCCTCATGGGAACAGTCCAGCCCGAACTGCCAAGCCATGTCTTCCCTGGACCGGAATCAAGCATCCTAGGACTGGTTTCTGGCTGTCAGCCATCATCAGCCAGGATAGCTTGATTCCAGTGGCATGGAGAGCACAGGACTCACGTCTGAGCATACCTGCCCCACTCGGCGTGACAAATGCAAAAACAATAATTGATGGACGGAATGTTGCACAATGGCAAAACATTTACCCCAGTCACAGATCTGGGTATAATCCATTGTTATTTTGCTCACCACACCACCCCAGTTCAGACATGGCCTTATGCAAATCAGTCTTGACCCTGCGCCTCATGGGAACAGTCCAGCCCGCACTGCCAAGCCATGTTTTCCCTGGAACGTAATTAAGCATCCTAGGACCAGTTTCTGGCTCTCAGCCTTCATCAGCCAGGATTGCTTGATTCCAGATGCATGAAGAGCACGGGACTCAGGTCTGAGCATACCCGTCCAACTCGGGGTGACAAATGCAAAAACAACAATTGATGGACGGAATGTTGCACAATTGCAAAATATTCACCCCCCGTCACAGATCTGGGTTTAATCCATCGTTATCCCGCTTACCACACCACCCCATCACTGAGGCCACTGCCTTCACCAGAGCCGAGGGCACCACTTGTGAAGGGATTGACACACAGCCCTGACTTATATTTCAGCCCTGACTTCTCTGACAACATTGATTCACACATATGCCACGCTGCTGCCTGCACTGCAACTAAGGGCACCGCTCATGAAGAGCACGACCCACCGCCCTGATGCCTGTTGACGCTCGCACCTCAATTGCTCCATCAAAGTGTCGATAATTGACATGGGTGAGCCCCTGAACTCATCGACACTGCTCCGTCGTAGAGAACGGATGCCTCGCTGCCAATGCCTCCTCACCTACCCTGCATAGCAGTAAGGAACTGGCACTGCATTGGCACCTGCGATCCCACACCATCTCTATGCTGTCCACATCTTTTTTTCATCGTTTTCAAGGTACTGTTACTAGGATCCCATGTGACTCCGTAGCTGGCCCAGACTTCTCACGGTGAGCGCCAAACTTTGGTTTAGTATCTTTAAGGATGTTGTGATAGCCCTGGTTGGAGATAATGTTTTCTAGGAGCTATATTTTCACAGTAATCTTCCTAACAGTGACATCTTGACTTGCGTATCTTGGATTTCTGTCGTTTTGGTATTGTTTTATTCAGATAAATATTGGCTATTTTTCTAACCTGGTGTGGGCTAATTTTGTAGTGTTTTTACTGTGTTACTATGTGTGTATGTACAAATGCTTTACACCCTGCTTTTAAGATATGTCTGACTCCTCCTACCAAGCTACCAAGTGTGTGAGCAGGAGTTATCTTAACTGTGTGACTCCTTACCCTGGCTAGAGAGAGGATCCCTACTTGGACAGGGTAAAAACCACTGCCAACTAGAGACCCGATTACTAACAGAAAGTATAATAGGATTAAAAGTAATATTGTGCTTCCATTGGAATCCTGCCACAAAAAATGATGTCGTTCTGTACTTTAAATTGGAATACAAATATATCACGAACTATGCACTAGATCCACATGTGCCGTAATATTATACAAGAGTACTCACAGTCAAGGGTTACAATTAAGAAAACAATATAAATAGTATTTGTTACATAAATTGAAACAAAGTCCACCTCAACAACAATGGTGAAGCAACGTGGTTTATTCTTCAGAACCAAGATGGCGGGCTACAAAAGGAGCTTCCACCCAATCAGATCATCTTTGTAACTGGCACAATTTCCTGTTGCATTTCACTCCTAAATACTCTTTCCTCAATATTCGATTACCACAACACCATACACATGAGAGAATGTGCATGCAGCAAATGCTGCACAACTTTCCAATTAATACACTTTCAGAGAAGGAGAATGTATCTCTTACAATTTAATTTTCTGTAAATAACATAGAGTTAAAAAGAAAAAAACAAAGATCTGAAATCTATAAAATTCACTATTAGACAATTGAATATGCTTACAGCTTTATACAACATAATCCTCCAACTTTGAAAGAAATTTAGAGAGCACTGTTTCTCACATTCAGCAAATTGCTACCGAGATCTAGATCATTGATTTGAGATTTTGCACCATCAGTCACAGTATCACCATTGCATAAAACACATTTAAAACATCTTTTTCAGGCATATATAGAAACACATTTCTGATATCAATTCAACACTGTTCCCTAATTCGTGCTGCTCTTGTATCCACTCACTACACAATGACACCCTACTTGGAATCCAAACAGTACTGCTCAGTACTCTTATTGTCTTCTTAAAAACCTAAATCACTTGTACAGGATTAGAAAACCCTGCATACTGGTCCTTTTACAGAATCAGTAACATATTTCAGCTTTACCCAATCACTCTTCGCTATACCATATTTACTACACCCCCCTCTTTTGTAATCCATTGAAATTTTCATTTTGGCTTTGTACAGTTCCAAAGCAGTCCTAATACTTAAGAAATCAATCTCAGTAGCATTGCCACATTTATTGTTGCCACTAAGCTGCCAACTTAAAGCATTACTTACTCCCTTTTGATCATTCAAACTGAGTTAATGAAGACAAAACATTTGGTATGGTTTTATACATGAGTATAAAGTAGCTTTTAAAGCTTTCTTTCAATTAATTCCTCCCTTAGTGGCTAACTGAAGTGATTCCCTATTACTCTGTTGAATCTCTCAACATGACCATTAGCTTATGAATGAAACACAGAAATCTTTCTATACTGGATCACATTTAGGAAACATTACTTCAGTTAACTTGCTCAAACTTTGCGGGCCTTTATTCGACACAATGACCTCCGGTGTCCCTTTTTAGCAGAATAACTCATCTAAGGAATCCACTATGACATCTGACGTAACTTTGCCTACCATTATTACCTCAGACCACTAAGAAAAATAGTCCAGAAATACTATTCCTTAAGTCTTGCGTTTAGGAAGAACAGAAAATGCTCCAACAATGTAAATGTCTGGTTTATTCCATGGGCCATCCAGCTATTTAAGTATGGGCGGAAAATCCATTCCGCTCGCGGATTTTGCGGATTTTCGGTAAATTCGCATTCCGCGAGATTCGCAAATTTCCCGCAAAATCCGCAAATCCGCGAGCAGCGGATTTTATGGCTTGCTCGCACTGTTCGCGTGAGTTCGCGGCTTCCCAGTTCAACTTCGCGCCCCGTGAATAAGCGCTAAATTGCAGAAATACGATCTTAGCAAAACTGAAACTACTTACCAGGTTCAAAAGTTCAAGCTCATCATTAGTAGCCATTTCCTGTAGTGCTTCCTGAGGGGCCCCTCCAGAGTTCAGTTGCCTACTTGCAACTATTATGTGACCCTGCTCTGACCCTCAGAATACTTACACATATGCCACAAAGGTCCTGAATTACAGCTAAGGGAGACAAGCAGGAGCCAGGCTGGAAGTTCAAATCCAGTGACACATTAATCAGCCCCTAATTCATTATTGTCAGTTGGGGCAGGGCAGGTGTTGTAACTAATTTTGCAACAATGAAAGCACTTAGCAAGTGCAAAAGATCACTAATCAGGAAGCACTAAGGAAGCAGGTGCCAGCTAAAAAAATATTCTGTGACACATTAATCAGCCCCAAATTAATTCAGGTCACTTGAGGCAGGGAAGGTGTGCTTTGCTTTGCCACAATAATGTACACTGGACAACCAGAGGGTGCTGTGATGAAACAGAGGGTGGCTTGGGTGAGCCAGAGGGTGGCATGTGGTGACAGAGGGTGGCAGTGATGAAGAAGAGTGTCCCAAACAGGCTGGACACGTAGAAACAACAAGTTCGCAAAACTTGCGACCCGACAGGTAAGTTCACGTTTGCGAAATTGTACAAAAACCCTCGCAACCTGGCAGAAACCCGCGCGAACACAAAAAAAAAAAATCTGCAAATTCGCGAGAATTTGCGGATTTTGCGGATTGCGAGTTCGCAAATCCACAAAATTCGCGAACGCGAGATTCGCAAAATTCGCCCATGCTTACAGCTATTCTACAGGAATTGGCTCAGTAGCAATAGCCTGATCAGATTTATCACAGCTAGGGCACAATTTTCATAAACTCACCCATTTATCCACCATAATATTTAAACCAGACCTCCAATACTGTTAACACAAATATCTCCTGGTACCACACATACCCACATGACCTTCACAAGCCTATTAAATCAATTTAGACCTCAAGTTGCAAGGAGGATTGACTTTATCCCCCCTAAGAACTAAACTATTCTCAATGTCTAACTCATCTTTTATTTTGCAGAACCTTTTGAGTTTATCTAAAACAGCACTTTCCATGGGCTAACATTGACATATATTGTGTCACCATCATCAACAAATTCTCTTTTTTAATTTCTTTAAACAATTTTTTTAATATACCATCAGATCCATCACATTCCTTCTCCCATTAACTCATATCAGCAAATGTATATTATGCCACCCCACACTGCAATACTTTATGGGCAAGTCTGTTTGGCCAGTGTTAGATCTGAAATCCGAGCCTTAACAACTGGTGTTCCTTAAGGCGCTGTGCTGAGCCCTCTGCTATTTACTAGATATGTTCACCCTTTGGTAGACATAGTGAAGAGTTGCGGTCTGACCATGTGCTCATATGCAGATGACACATAAGCGTCCTTATTATCTACCCAGGATCGTGGAACCTCTGACCTTAACCTGGGCCTGAGTCGAGTGGCTACCTGGATGAGGGCTAACTCTCTAAAGCTGAATGGTGATAAGAAGAAGGTCATGCTTCTGGGTAAACATGTCCAGCTTTGGGGCCATCAACACTGGCCTCAATCCCTAGGACCCATCACCACTCCGTCTTCCAAGGTTAAAAACATTGGTTTGTTCTTGATAACAAAATATCAATGAAACCGTAGGTGTCTAAAGTTACTTCTACCTGTTTTGCTGTGCTGAGATGAGTGAGGAAGATCATTTTGATGATCCCCCAATCTGCCCAGAGGGCTGTAATTCAGGTCTTAGTTTTACCTAGACTGGATTAAGGTAATGTCTTATACTTGGGAATAGATCAGGCATCTATGAGGCACCTGCAGATGGGACTGAATTCGGTGGCCAGCTTCCCAAATTTGCCTCAGTCTCAAATCTCTTTCTTGAACAGCATTGTCTGACAGTGTCTAAACTGATCCAATTTAAGTCTCTTTGCTACATGTTTAAGGCCAAATCTAGAACTGGGCCACGCTATTGAGGACCTCCTGACATCTTACATCCCTTCTCAACCCCTGAGATTTTATATCTGGCTTTTTGCACTGTACCTCGGCTCCATTTGTCATGGATGGATGGAAATTAGGTTGCAGTCCTAGCTCTGAAATTGTGGAGCTCTCTTCTCAAATCCCTTAGGGACAGTACCTTCCTTCTTGTGTTTCCCAAAGGTTTGAGGACATGGCTATTCTAAGTAGACAGTCCATTTATTTAATTAAGCTAAGCATTGGGAAACCCTTTAGAGTAGCGGTGCACTTTACAAGACTAAAAAATAAATGTATCTCCTCAATATTTGCAGGTAGTCTAGACTTGAGCCTCATGGTTACGCTTACATTAAGACAATCATACAAAGTCCTTTAAGGCTTTGGATAAACAACTCTTTTTGAGCTAAGACTATGTGAGCATGAACGTTGGGCACTAATAGCATTACCACCAGCAGTAAAAACTCCTTCTGCTTCTGAGTAACCTAACTCAGCAAATCCCCCAACTCTTTCTAAATTGGAACCCTAGTTTAACTTCACTACTCTTTTAGGTACCCACCAATTCCCATATATATCGTTCATAGATGATTTGGTTGATTCAATCACTGGAAGGTAAATCAAACATGAAGTACTGCCCTTACGTACCAATCTGGATTTTAAAATTTTGATTACACTCCATTTTATAATCTCATAATCCTTAACACTTTTTTTTTAAATTATACCAATGGTTGACTCTCAGTTGTTTACCATTAAACTCTCTTTCTGGGCATTTTTGCATTTCCACATTCATTTTGGATATTTTATATCATGTCCTTAGTTAAATACTCAGGTCATAATGCACTCAAACTTTCAAATCAACAATATTTAGTATTGAAGTGAGGTGCAGGATGATTTGCCCACATTTTCTTTTGAAAATAATCTCTAACATTTGAAGAAGCAGACAAGGCAGTCTAAAAAACTTCATAATTCATACTATTTACTATTGCAGCCAAATTGTTACTACTCGTTGACCAGAGAGGTACACATGTGAAAATACTACTTTTCTGTACAAAGTTCTTAATCTTCACCATTGTCAGTGATGATCTGCAAGGGGTGATATTCCATACAAAGGCTTTTCCTGATGAACTACGAAACACTGTCAGTAGTAGGTCTCCTTACACACTGCCATACCACCCACTTTGAAAATAGGCAGCTATAGCAATTGTTGAATTTCATTTAATTGTTAAGGTAATAGAATGGGAGCACAACATTCATGCACAAATATTCCAGAGACCTTTACAGAAAGGATATATGAATAAAAGGAGATCTGCAAATGTCTGCACTTTTGGCTGAATTGCTGCATTCAACACAAGACTTAACAAAATTACTAATTATTCTATCTATGTGTGGCCTTCAACGCTCAGCTCTAATAAGCTTCTTCATGAACAATTGTGATTATTTTTGTTCCAATACTCTCAGGAGGCACAAGCTTGTCAGCTTTCAAACTGACATCAAACTTAATGCACAACTCATCCTTGACTAACCAAAAAAAATTACAATTGGCATATAATAACCTTTACGTGGGCCAGTCCTCAACAATTTGTTTTCCGACTTTCTTCAATACTGTTTATTCCTTAATGGCTAATTTATGATCATTCTCACTATTGCTATAGCAATTGTTGAATTTCATTTAATTGTTAAGGTAATAGAATGGGAGCACAACATTCATGCACAAATATTCCAGAGACCTTTATAGAAAGGATATATGAATAAAAGGAGATCTGCAAATGTCTGCACTTTTGGCTGAATTGCTGCATTCAACACAAGACTTAACAAAATTACTAATTATTCTATCTATGTGTGGCCTTCAACGCTCAGCTCTAATAAGCTTCTTCATGAACAATTGTGATTATTTTTGTTCCAATACTCTCAGGAGGCACAAGCTTGTCAGCTTTCAAACTGACATCAACCCTAATGCACAACTCATCCTTGACTAACCAAAAAAAATTACAATTGGCATATAATAACCTTTACGTGGGCCAGTCCTCAACAATTTGTTTTCCGACTTTCTTCAATACTGTTTATTCCTTAATGGCTAATTTATGATCATTCTCACTAAGATTTTATTGAATCTAACTTAAAGTATTAGCATTCTTCATCAGCTAAATCCACAACAAATAAACTAGAGAGACAATCAGCTTTGTGGTTCTTTCTTACTTTCTGTGTTGTAGCCTATGTGAACTAATGATAATAATCTTATCAATCTAGAAGTGGCATTAACTGACACAAACTGCCTACCCTGCAAAAAGGCTTAAAGTGTTTAAACACTCAAACGCACCCCAATGGCTTACATTTCAATCATGGAATATGTTTGAACAGTAGCGGTTAATGATCTAGATGGAACTGCCACAGTATTTTCTTTGCCCTTATTAATATTACACTTGTGGTATAGGGCTGCACCCAACCCTACACTACTGGCATCTACCATGAATATATATTTATTTATTTATTTATCTGTTTATATAGCGCTAGAATCAACCCCGAAGGGGTATGTCTGCGCTTAAGCGGGTTTGAAGAGGCGGTGATTCCTAGCAAAAATTAAACGTCACAGAACTGGAAAGTTTTTAACAGTTTTCTCAATGTGAGATGTTCCGAACACTGTCTGAGGGAGACGGGAGGTCATTCCATAAACGAGGGCCTAGATGGGAAAAGTCTTTTCCTCCTAACTTGGCTTTTTTTTACAGAAGGTACTACCAGGAGATTTTTAGCACTAGAACCGAGGGATTTAGATGGAACATTAGGTACAAATTTCTCCGCAAGATATAGCGGGCCTAAGTTATGTAGTGCTTTGTGAATAATACAGCAAGTTTTAAATTTGATTCGTTGGCGAATCGGGAGCCAGTGAAGCTTTACAAGAAGAGGGTGGGAGGGGGTCCTTGGAGGAGCATTCATGACCAACCGTGCTGCCGTATTCTGGACCACTTGAAGTCTATTTAATGAGCCTTCATTGGCCTATATCAACAGGCCATTGCAGTAGTCTACACAATTTAGTACTAGCGTTGGATCAGGGTTCTGCGGGCCGAATCTGGAAGCCTAGGGAAGGCTTGACGCAGTAAACCTATTACATGGAAACAAGAGTCGATTGTCTGGGCAACATGTTCTTTTAGGTTAAGTGATCGGTTCAGATGGATGCCAAGATTTTTTATTGTGAGTTTAGGGACAGGATGGTGACCCAGCTCGAATGGCCACCAATCAGGGTCCATAACAGAGGGGCTTCTCTAAAGAGCATTACCTCCGTCTTCTACAACTTCCTTAAAAACATTTGTTCAACTGAAGTGACATTGCTTTCAATTGTAAAATGTATGAAGATTGTTCTAAGCTTCGGTTGTGCTCTTTTATAGAATTGACAAAATAAGAATATTATCTTGAAAGCAACCAACCCCTTTCAAATTTCTAAATAGATTGTTCATTGTCTTTTGAAAGATAGATATAGCCAACACTAGTACAAAAAGGGATGCACAAATAACTGAAGATGTTTTCAGATTTAGAGATTTGGTCAAATGATGGCAATTTGTAGTTGTCAGTTTTATTGAATGCCACATGTAAATCCAATGTTGTAGATTTTTGGAGTGGGATGATACTCAATTAAATCTTGATTATTTAAAGATCTTAAATCAGCACACAATCTGAGGCGGGCTATTTTTTCTGAACCATCACAATGAGAGACACACATTTGGATGTTTCCACATACTCAGCCATTCCTTCACTGCATATGTATTGTAGCATAACAGATGACTCTTTTCTTACACTTAATAAAAATATGTTTCCTTTTATGGTTCACTGATGTGGCGGAGAAATTTATTTTAAGTTTATATGAAAGTCCTTTAATAAAGTTCTCTCTTGAAAACATCTATACGTTTTTGTAAAACATGAAACACATCATTACTTTGAGAAGGCAGATACTGATATAAACAAGTATAGCAGTAAAACGTTATTCTGAGATCAAACTAGAATCAACTCCCCCTAAAAAGGAATATCCAGTAGGGTATTTATGTAGCAATGTCATTCGTGACGGCTCATCTAGTGTTCTCTGGTCAGCACTTATAGTCCTGCACTCTGAAGAATACCAAAAGATTGAAATCAGCTTGGAGAAGTACCAGCAACACAGCAATTGTATTAATAATGGAGATATGACATATTACATTTTGAACTCTGCCATTGAATAATCAAAATTCTAGGCGGATAGCAACTTTCAGTGGAAGAATATGTTTGGATAACATCTCCATGATATAGCAATGTCATGTTACATTTGTTTCCGTCAATCTGATATTAACAAATAACATTTTTGTCACATTGATGAAGTCAGGTCATGTCAAATTTATGACCGCTAAACGAAGTGGTAAATGGGCCAAAAGAGTTATAAAACAAATCAACAATGGGATTGCACATCCATTTAATTCAACTTGATGTCAACGGAATGGAGAGATCGTCCGGAGGGACCGCAACGCCAACCAGATGGGAGGAGGCATCGCCATCATCCACAAGAACACCATCCGTCTCACGACCAGCACCGACAACACCCTGACCACCGCCGAACACCTGCACTTCCAGATCCACACCAACCCGAACACCACCCTCAGAGGCACCCTGATCTACCGACCCCCTGGACCACGCACACCATTCAGCGAGGACATCGCCGACTTCGTCAGCCCGCTTGCCCTCCCCTCCTCTGACTACATCCTCCTGGGGGACCTCAACTTCCACCTGGAGAACAACAACGACCGCAACACCACCACCCTACTGGACAACCTCGCCAACCTGGGACTCAAGCAACTGGTGTCCACCCCCACCCACCTCGCCGGACACACACTCGACGCAGTCTTCTCATCCAGCACGGACATCGACTTCAGCCACGCCACAGAGCTTCAATGGACGGACCACAGCTGCGTCCACTTCACCTTCAAGAGAACGACGACCCACCACCACCAGCAACAGGCCGCCCGCAGAAGCTGGAACAAGATCACAGCAGACCAGCTCGCCACCTCCCTGAGCCAGCACCCTCCTGCCAGCTCAGCGGACCCCAGCCAGGCCGCCGACAACCTCACGAAGTGGATCACCATCTGCGCGGACGAGCTCGCCCCGCTGAGGACCCCGCCCAGCAGACCCGGCAGCAAGAAAGCCCCTTGGTTCACCGACGAACTCAAGAGCTCCAAGAAGAACTGCCGAGCCCTCGAGAAAGTCTGGAGAAGGGAACCTACACCGGACAACAGGACCTCCTTCAAGCTTGCCACCCGGAAGCACCACCAGCTGATCCGCGCCGCCAAGAAAACAGCATTCAAGGAACGGCTGGACAACAACGCACACAACTGCAAGGAACTCTTCAACATCGTGAAAGAGCTCTCCAACCCCAGCGCAGGAAACAACAACATCACCCCATCGCAAGACCTCTGCAACTCCCTCGCTTCATACTTCCACAACAAGATCGCAGACATACACAACAGCTTCAACAACCATCCAACGCACACCATGACCGAACAATCACCCCCCACCACCACCCTCCACGCCTGGACCCCGATCAGCACCGAAGACACCATCCGCACGATGAACTCCATCCACTCCGGATCACCGACCGACCCCTGCCCTCACCACGTCTTCAACAAGGCCGACGCTGTCATCGCACCCCACCTGCGAGACATCATCAACACATCCTTCGACACCGCCACCTTCCCTGAGAGCTGGAAACACACCGAACTCAGCGCTCTACTCAAGAAACCAACAGCGGACCCCACCGAACTCAAGAACTACCGCCCCATCTCGCTCCTCCCGTTTCCAGCCAAAGTCATCGAGAAGACCGTCAACAAGCAGATGGCCGCCTTCCTCGAGACGAACGGATCCCTCAACCCCTCACAGTCCGGCTTCCGAGCCAATCACAGCACCGAGACCGCCCTCATCGCCGCCACCGATGACATCCGAGCCCTGATGGACAATGGAGAAACAGCAGCCCTCATCCTCCTAGACCTCTCCGCGGCCTTCGACACGGTCTGCCACCGCACCCTAGTACAGCGCCTCAGCAACATCGGAATCCAGGACAAGGCGCTGGAATGGATCATCTCCTTCCTCGACGGAAGAACACAGAGAGTCCGCCTACCACCGTACAAGTCAGAGGCCTCCGAAGTCATCTGCGGCGTCCCTCAAGGATCATCTCTGAGCCCCACTCTCTTCAACGTCTACATGAGCCCCCTCGCGGCCATCGTACGCAAACACAACTTCAGCATTATCTCCTACGCCGACGACACCCAGCTGATCCTCTCCCTGACCAACGACCCCGCCTCCGCCAGAGCCAACCTGCACGAAGGGATGAGAGAGGTAGCCGAGTGGATGACGACCAGCCGCCTGAAACTGAACTCGGACAAGACGGAGGTCCTCATCCTGGGCTCTTCCCCCTCCGCCTGGGACGACTCCTGGTGGCCTCCCGCCCTGGGCACCGCACCCAAACCGACAGACCATGCACGCAACCTGGGCTTCATCCTGGACTCCTCCCTCTCCATGACCAGACAAGTCAACAACGTCTCCTCGGCGTGCTTCAACATCCTACGCATGCTACGGAAGATTTTCCGGTGGATCCCCACCGAGACCAGGAAGACCGTCACCCAGGCCCTCGTCACCAGCCGACTGGACTACGGCAACGCCCTCTACGCCGGTACTACCGCCAAGCTCCAGAAGAGACTCCAGCGGATCCAGAACGCCTCAGCCAGACTCATCCTCGACATCCCACGAACCAGCCACATCACCGGACATTTAAGAGACCTTCACTGGCTCCCCGTCAACAAAAGAATCACCTTCCGATTCCTCACCCACGCACACAAAGCCCTACACGACCAAGGCCCGAGCTACCTCAACAGCCGGATCAACTTCTACGCACCCAAACGCCACCTCCGATCAGCCAACCACGCCCTCGCCGCCGTCCCCCGCATCCGAAGAGCGACTACAGGAGGAAGGTCCTTCTCCTACCTGGCCGCCAAGACCTGGAACTCCCTCCCGACCGACCTGCGCCTGACCCAAGACCACCTCTCCTTCAGGAAGAAGCTAAAAACCTGGCTGTTCGAGCAGTAGCGCCCCCCCCCCCCCCCCAGCGCCTTGAGACCCTACGGGTATTTAGCGCGCTTTACAAGTGTCACTGATTGATTGATTGATATAATGCAATGCTGCAGTGTCCTTGAAGGAAGTGGATGGACCCTTGGGATGGGCTAAAATCAAACACCAGTCATTTGTGGCTTGGAACACCTGCTAGTAAATACAAGATAGTCAAGAATACCAAAAATGCAAAGTTGGAATATAGCTGGATGCAGAACTAGAAACATGATCCAGCCCTGGTATGTCTTTTGGAACATTTCCTTTGTCTTTTCTTCTTTTGTAATTTTAATAGCTGGAAAGGCCTCTGTTTCATCCAATGAAGAGTAGTGAAATGGTTAAGCAATGGTTACTCTTAGTGGTTTTATGTCAATGCACAAGGGCCTTCACATTAGGTTACTGGTTGAGGAGGGTGGTACCCCATCATTCTTGTTATGGTAAAACACAAGCAAACCCCAAATTAACATGTACTTAACTATCTGGTAGATTGGCACAAAAACAGTAAGGCTTAACTTAGAGAGGCAGTATGCAATGTATTTATGAAGCAATTAAAGCAGTAAAACATATTTGAGACCCAAACAACAATATTCCAATCAGTAGAATGCAACTTTGAAGAGTTGAAGTAAGTATGGCACCTAAAATCAAAAAGTACTACTCAGGGTTATCTGAATGAGTGAGACTGGTGAAAGTCACAATTTCAGGCCACCTGCGATGGAGCATTGACTGGGTACGGGGATCAGTCTAGTCCCACTGAAAGAGTTCCCTTCTAAAGTCCGACCCAAAGAGTTCCGTTCAGAGACCGAGAGAAGCCGGGAAAAAGTTGTGGATGGTGATGACTGTAGTGCGAAGAGCAGGGTGGATGTCGCAGGCAGTTGTCACTGTTGCGCAAAGATTCTGTTGGGAGTTGCAGAAATTAGGTAATGTATATTCACGTTGACAGTCACCCCGGGCTTTCGAGGCTGTATCGCAAGGTGCATAACTCACTTTGACGGTCACCACTGGTGGGTGCTTTGTTGTGAAGAGGGTTCACCGGAGCTTTGAATTGGTGGTCGGTGCAGGTAGCAAGATATTTGCAGGAAAACACCTGTTTCCAGTCAGAAAGGTCCAAAACTTCATAATTTCTCCTTTTCCCAAAAGGGCAAATCCATGGTCCAGGCAGCAGGTCAGCTGGGCAGATGCAAGTAGGCCTTTGGGGAATGTTATGTCCCTGTAACTAAGAACAGGAGGTCAGCCAGCCAACCCTTGGAGACACCTTAGCCAAATGAAGGGTGCAGGTCCAATCTTTCTTCTCAGCCAGCAGGGCAGCAGAGTAGCAGTAGCAGTCCATGAAGCAGAGCAGCAAAGCAGTCCTTTTGAGTCTTCCACAGGTCTAGAGGTTTACTGAAGCGGTGGGTTGGATAGGCCACTATTTATTCTTAGTGTCCACTTTGAGGTAGGAGAAGTTTCTAGATGGTTCTATCTCAGATGTTCTTTGAATTTCCTGACCCCTGCCCTGGCCCTAACTTGTCTGTGGAGACAAAACAATAGTGTGAAACACATTGTGAGCGTACTAAGACAGTGGCTGTGTGACGGGGTGGTGCCATAGGTGACAGCTCCTCCCCCATCAAGTGCATTATAACTGACAACTAGCTCTCGAATAATGTCTTAGTTTATCAGTTGATGTCTTAAAATAAATAAGGTGGTGGGTATCTTTCAGCCCACTACAGCCCAATCAACAAATAACTCTATTTTGGGTGCATTTTGGAGCAGAACTGTGGGGGTTGCCATGATTCCAATCGCTGAGTAAATCAACTGATTACACAGAAAAAATTATTTCTTTTGGAGAATATGCTGGGTACCAAATACGCCACCATTAAAATTATTGATACTTAAGTTTACAATGAATTAGTTCAGAAAGCATGCAGTTCTTACGTTACCTCAGTATTAAATTAGATTGAGGTCAAATACTGCTGCACAGGTATACTAGCAAAGACTTCAGTAACTCTTATCCTGTGAACAAGTCTTACGTCTGTCAAGGATGGTGGCAGAAGCAAACAAGCTGTCTCCAACAGCAGTGGGAATGCTATGGGCTAGGTACAGGGATTATCTACAATGTGAGACATTCAATGACAAATATAAACCCTCTTTTGGGCCAGGTTTATTGAGGCAAACAACTTTGCCAATTAGAGATATCTCTCCATATATGAAATGTAGGTTTAGAATATGCCTTTACTAGCAGGGTCGTAATAAATGCCCCTGCAGCCTCTGCGGTGCGGGGGGGCCCTAAGCTCCATGGGCCCCATAGGCACACTGTATACTTACACTCACAGGCAGGGTCCTTCTGAATTCTGGGACCTAGGGTTAAAGTTAACTCGTTGCTCAATGCGCTGAAATAGCAAGTTTTTTCCAGAGCAACAAAAACAACAACCCAGCCCTCTTCTCTCCATTTACCAACCAGAAGAAAATAATATTTTTAAAGGGAGTGGCTAGACTGACAGCAGAGCTCGTGATGCACCGGTGCAAGTGTGGGTGCTTCTGCAACTGTAATCGAAACTTTGTTTCGGTTTATGTCTGCTGCTGTATTGCCAAACAGAAGATATTCTAATTCTATCACTGAACCTACTGACAAGGAAATACTGGGTATAATTGGACTCTCTGACAAACTGCACGTCCAGGAGGCGGGGTGACCTTAATGTTTGAAATATAATGGTGCTTTGTTGAATTTCATTATATTTTAACGTGATGATGCAAACCACCAACTTTTTATTTAATAGGAGAAAAGTCCTCATTTCGAGAGGAAAAAGCCTGACAACACCTCCCTGATTTTTACTACCGCCGCCCTACGCCCAATACCAACGGATTTTTTGTAGAGTGTGTAACTCTCACACCAGCCTGTGTGAAATGATGACAACCACCCTTCCGCCAGTGCCACCAAGAAATTAAGGGGCTTATTTACAAGCCCCTTGCGCCACTTTTGACTCAAAAGTGGCGCAAGGGACTTGTAAATCTGCCCCTAAGTGTACTTTCACTGGGTGGGGCAGCGTGACAGGGGAAAAGGGCGTTTAAAAGTGGGAGGGTTGGGTACCAATCGAAACAATGTTTTGGATAATGTGTGCAGCAAACACGAATAGTCAACTCTTCGTAACAAATACACAATTATTTTACTAATTGCTGGCAAAATTATGTGTAAGGGATGTGGATTTCTGCCCAGATGTGATTTAAAGTATGTTTGGACTTATTTGTGGCCGTAGATAACCCTCACTGGCAAAAAAATAAAATAATACTAATTAAGTAAGAGAGCAGTCTCACGAAAGAATGTGGACATTTCAGGGATTCCAACAATCGATTAGAAATTATCTCTGCTTTCACCCAAAACGCCCCATATGCAGGTCCCCACCAAAATGGCGTTTTGTAATCTGAGTAGTGGTGTTTGCAGGTACTTGTTGGACACGTCACATATCCTTGCGTTGCCACAGAGTGCCCCATGTAGCCAATTGCCATCAGCAAGGCAGACCATATATTTCAAGGTCAATGCACCAGCAGTGGGCACAGAGGTCTGAGGGACCCACTGACCAGATCATTGCTGTGTTTTTCATTTATAAGAGAGAAAAAAAGGTTTAAAAACAACAAATAAATATCTAAATCGAGCAAGACATAGTGGTCTGAAAGTGGCCAGATTGGTTGTATTCACACTCACACACTTTAGTGCCACTTTACAAAGTTTACCAGTGAAGCGCTACTTTTGTTTTCTCGACTTTCTTTGAACAGCATTGTTTTCCTTAGTTGTGGATGCGCAGCATTCCTGAAGGGACTGCAATACCTAGTTAATGTGTAGAGTGGAATATGTTTAATGTGTTCATTATAAGCTGTTTTTCTTATTTTAGCTTATCTGCGTCCAAAGATGTGGTCTTTATAAACAAAACTGCTTATGATTTTTCAAGGATATAAGGACATTTAAACTGTTCACTTCTAGGCCCTTTAGTCATTTCCTTACCTTTTCAAGCAAAAGCACTCATTGATTTCTGAATAATTAGTGTAAAAGCATTAAGGTACCCACTTTGCTTCACCTTACATTTCACATGCTTTACTTAATCATGCATTTCCTATGAGTGTTTGCTTTTTCCAGGATGTTGTTGCTTTTTTTTCAGGCAGCATAATATTCTTGTCCAGTGCATTATATCATGGCACGATTTGGTTGTAGCTGAAGGCAGTGCTAGTTTCTCTCAGTGGAGCAGTCTGGTGTTCAGTGGGGGAGAGGATGCGGCACTATGGCCACAGCTGCCGATTTTGCCACTGGGGACCAGGTTCAACCTTCAAGACCACTCTCCTGAGGGAGCACATTCCCATGCTAGACCTCAGAAGGCACCACAAAACCTTAGAATCCCTGGTGTCATAGCACGAGCAGATTGACCATAGTGCTGACAAGTGTGCAGTAACTTTGAAGGCCTGACCACCACAAACCATACTGAAGTTCACCTCCCATCTTGAGTGCAGGCCTATGAATTAGCACACCCTAGAGCAACAGCGCCTGTCACTGAGTTCACAGAACCCTTGAAACCAGTCCGCCTTACCCAATGGTACCTCCAATGGCCTTGTTACGGCAGTAGTAGTGCAACTCACCAGGGATCGGCAATGCAGGATTTGCACACACAGCAAACTGAGGGGCATATCATCAAGGCGGTCGATGTGAGATTATCGCCGCTTTTGCAGCCGTTTTCGGCTGAAAAGCGGTGATAATTTTATCGCCCTATTAGCAAGCTGTTGCTAACAGCAGTTAGCGACAGCTTGTAGGCGATAGCGACCGGTTTGGGGCCCGCTTTGCATGTCAGCGATATTTATCGCTAACGACATTCAAAGAGGGCGTACCCAACCTATTAGCGACTGAAAGCAGTCGCTAACATCGCTATCGCCTATTATCAACGCAAGCGAAGCAATGAAAAAATTTGCGCTAAGCGCGAATATCGCCTGCTCTGACCACTTCTTAACCTGTATATCCAATGGGAGGTGGTTATTCAGGATAAGACTAAGCATGGGCGGAAAATCCGTTCCGCTTGCGAATTTTGCGGATTTTCGGTAAATTCGCAATTCTCGAACGCTCGCGAATTTACCGAAAATCCGCAAATTTGAACGCAGCGGATTTTTTTTTCTTGGTGATACAATTTTGCGTCGTGCGGTGTAAGTTCGCAATTGCGAGCATGTAGGTGCAACAATCTCGCACTCGCGAAATTACAAAAATTGCAATTCTGCACAAGAAATCCACTAGCAAGCAGCATAGACCTTCTGAAAATGATGATTTTTATCAGAATAATAGAATATCTCCTCAGGTTGACATTTGCCTGCACTTTTTTGGATTTGAGGCCTTTTGACTTTCTTTGGATCACTTTTGGATTAGAAATCAACTTTCACAAGTAAGCTTGTTTGGGGCATTACAGTTGCTGTAATGCTGTTCTGCAGAAAAATGAGTTTTGCAAAAGTGAAAGCATTCAGCAGGTTCAAAAGTTCAAACTCACCTGTAGTGCTTCCTGACTGGGGCCCCTCCAGAGTTCAGTTGCTAGTTGCAACAATTGTATGACCCTGCTCTGACCCTCACAGCCGGATCATAGAATAGCTACAAGTAAGCCACAAAGGTCCTGGAAAAAAAATTGCACTGCATCAGAAAGCAAATTACAGATAAGGAAGCAGGTGCCAGACTGGAATTTTAAAACAGTGACACATTAATAAATCAACCCCAAATTAATTCATGTCAGTTGAAGCAGGGCAGGTGTGCTTGCTTTTTCCCCCCATAATCTACAGTGATGATGAACCAGAGGGTGGCATTGATGTACCAGAGGGTGGCATGGGTGAAACAGAGGGTGGCAGGGGTGAAACAGAGGGTGCTGGGAACCTGTGATGATGAACCAGACGTAGAAACAACATAATCGCGACCGTTGCGAGCCGACATGTAAATTCGCAATTGCGAACTGGTACAAAACCCTTGTGAACTGGCATAAATCCTTGCGAACACAAAAATAAAAAAATCTGCAAATTCGCGAGAATTCGCAGATTTTGCGGATTGCGAGTTCGCAATATTCATGCATTTCGCCGCTATTGCCGGATATTTTATCGCTTTAGAGATAAACGTTGCTAATAGCACGTTAACTCTGCGATAAAATCCAGCGATGCGCTGCGATAAAAAAAATATTGCTTGGCCCTGTTAGCGATAAATATCGCTAGTTGTTGATAATATGCCCCTATGTTTGCAAACTTCACTGTCTCTCTGTTTCATGTACAAGCACTTTTAACATGTGCTGACTGCTTTGGGGCCTCTGGAATTATACAGCTATGGGGGACAAAATGATGCTGCAGTGTTTACTAAATTATGCAGCAAACAAACGGCTGCAGCGTAATGCTGGACATTTTCTCAAACTTTTTTATTTTGACTTTTTACACATACTAACTGTCTGTGCAAAGATTTTGCCTGATTAGTACCAGTGTAACATACAAATGAAGCAATGAGAAAGGTGACCAGTCAACCTTTGTAAAGAGCCCGGCACTTCGCAGCAACTCAAGTCACATTTTTAGTAACTTTTGATCTGTTTGAACTACAAATGATTTATTAGTCATAATCGTCAAATTATGCAGCAGATGATGTATTATGTGACAAATATGGCAGAGCCTTAATTATGTGGAAAACATTTGCAAACTAGGATATTTCGTCATTCATATTTGAACTGCTCTTGTGTAAAAGGGCAAGAGAAGTTCTGATGACAGAAACTGCATGGCTCTGAGACAGATAGTTTGTGATTCCACTTTTGAGCATATTTGGGACATTGTGTGATTTGAAATGTATCCCACTTGGTGTATATATTTTAATGTCCAACCTTTAATAAACGTGTGCATCCATTGGTTTAAGTAAATAATGTAATACACTGTAACTGGTCATTGATATGCTAAACAAATACTAGAAATAGGGATATCCTCTTTCTGACCACACCTCTGACTCTGCCCACTGATCCAATCCTCGGGTTATCCCCGCCCTCTAATACTCTACCCATAGTTCCTCTACTCCCCCCTCTACTTCGACCACTGGTTGAGTTCAGTTATGTTCTCTCTTCAATTCTCTGCCAGTGGGGGCTGCTTTTATTCAGGGACCTGGGCCCCGGATTTGCTTGCATGCCATTTGTGAGACTCTAGCCACCACGAACCATACACCCATCCAAAAATAAGCCTTACTTTTTCGCAATGTTGCAGATGTCAGCCTGCGGACCTGCATGGGTATTTGATTTATTGATGCTTCTTTATTGGAGGGTCCAGTGTCTCTGGATTGGGTGCGTCACATGAAAACGTTGACAAAATAGCTTCTTCAACAGCCATTCTCCATTACAGCCTGATGAGAACTATGAAAGTGGACAAACAGCAAGACCCAAATGTCTTCAATCCCATGCTTCCTCTGGAGGAGCAGTGTTCGGTTAATGTGGCAATGTTCATTTTTCATTGAGCTGAAAATACCCAATCGTGTTTCACATCCACACTTTCATAATAAATCGTCCATGCCCCTATTTCTTTTTTCTGCAACACTTGTATGTATATTAGGCAATATTTCAGTGATTATTTTTCTTCCGCAGTGAAGTAACATAAGTTCCCGCAGTGCGGGGGTACAGAGCTCCAGGGGGCCCCCTCAGAAAAAGTGGTAGGTTGCCCCTTTCATTTATTTTGCAGGGGGCCCCCTCAAGTTTCGTTAGGCCACTGTTTACTAGTTTTTTCCATCAAGTGGGTTAAATGTTGTACTGCTTTCTGTTAATGTAAAACCTAGCTGTAAATGAGCAACTCTCGTTCTTGCTGTCACAAACAATATTAGTTAACACTGCCATTTAAAAGCCTTAGCGTGAAGCCATGCAAGGAAGCTTGAATGCTTTGTAAAATCACGAAATATGAAACAATTCAATTTGCCATGGTGACTTCTATTTGTAGCGATTGAATGATACTCAAAAAAATGTTTCCTAATGATGTAGATTCTTAATTATGACGTAAACGATTGAGATAAGAATGAGCCTGTTAATTTGTCAACATCCTCTTTCTTTTTCTCTGGGTTATTCTAAATTGGATGTGCTTTAATACAATGACATTCAGTTTGCGCTACTTACAGCTTGCACTTTACCATAGAACAACTTCCCGTTCTTTTAAAGGAAGTGGTGCAGATTTTATGGTATATGATATACTAAATTAACTTGAATAGTATGTGCTTTACAATCTGTTTGCAGTTCATATTGTATATTTTAATATAACACATTTTAGGTTATTTACTTGTTTAAGCATTTTTTGTAAATTGCACTCAATGACAGGGTACCAAGGTGCTGGATAATACATTGTGAAATGTATGAATATCAGCATTGCACCGAATGAGATATAACATTTGAATCGATTGTGAGTGACATTGCACTATTATAAAGTGAGTGGGAGTGAGCAGTATGGTATGCATATGGGAGTCTTAAGAGAAGAGATTTTTACTACACTATCTTCAGTTAAAATTACATCAGTGGTGATAGGTAATCAATCTTAGATTAAACATTGCTTGAAGTGGAAAGTTTTCATTTATTTACAAACATAAGAATGGATTCAGCTGTTTCGATTTCAATTGGTAAGGAGTTCCATATTGTGGTTGGTGCACTAGAGATTGATTGTGAAGGTTCCTTCAAAGTATTGCATTTCATGATTTACTGGGTGACATTTGTGAGAATCTTAGTACCAGTAGTTTGTATTGATGCTAGCGAGTAGATATGCAGGATTGTTGAGGTGTGCCCTGCAGGTAATCCATGACAAAGTTTTCTTCTGTCCTCATGTCGAAGAACAGGAAAAGTATAGACAACTTTTTTTGTATAGAGAAATCACTCTGGCTGAGGAGTGGACTACTTCTGTTGTGGAGTCAAGCTATTCTGGCTGAAGCTGGCTGATAGCCAGAAACCAGTCCTAGGATGCTTGATTCCGGTCCAGGAATGACATGGCTTGGCAGTTCGGGCTGGACTGTTCCCATGAGACACAGGGTCAAGGCTGATTTGCATATGGCCATGTCTGAACTGGGGTGGCTTGGTGAGCAAAATAACGATGGATTAAACCCAGATATGTTACTGGGGGTGAATGTTTTGCCATTGTGCAAAATGCGTCCATCATCTTGTGTGTTTTGCTACTTCTGTTGTGGAGCATAGATGGGAGTAGATGGGAGTAAGATACACCAACTAATACAGAGCCCCAATAGTCCTTCTTGAAACCATAAACCGTTCCACCAATAATCTGAAAACAGGGTTTTAAAGTTTTGATGACTTGTAGTGTTGTTCAAACCTTGTAAGCAGATTGCTCTGCAGGATACGCCTTGAAAAGGTTAGATCCACATTCCTAAAGAATTCACACCAGTATCTTCAACTGATGAAAATTCGTCATTGTTGAGTTTCACTAGCAACACCTTACATTTTTGATTCTTTGCAGATTATTTTATGGATGTCTTCGTGGCGTCATGGACATTTATATGTTATGAAATCTGAAATTCTGGAATAAATTGAATGGAATATATTAACATTCAGGATACAGACTGGGAGGATGTTTATAGCCTAAACATATCTCTATACTGATATTAAGTAGTGGCTGTCTGTGCTTAGGCAGAAATTGGATCATACAGTGGATATTTAAAGGGCATTTGCATGATCATACACATATTGTTTTGGGAGTGGCAAAAACCTACATAACAAGGTTCTATTTTTGTGGTCCGTGGTTTTGATAGCTTTTATATCAAAGTGGTGCCTAGGTATTTTTTTCTTCCTTTTCAAAGGAAATGCTACGTGAGAAGTGCCTCACAAACCTCCACAAACCTCCTGGAGACTTACTTCACAGCAGAGAATGGTGGTAGCTCTCATCACTTCCATGAGATTTGTTTGCTCAGTTCACGAAAGCTTCAGGTAACATTTTAATGAATGTATATGAATCAACATTAATTCCTTTGTCCAGAATCTTCACATCGGCTGTTCTTTGTCTTCAATTAACTTTAATTTTTATGATTTGGGTCCTTTGCCTTGGTCCAGATTTTGTCCTCAAAAGATTTTGTCAATCTTTATGGAAATGCTCAATGCCATTGTCCTTCTCTCGCTGTGGTTTCTGACATACCCCTGTCTAAAAATGCCCTCTTAAATTTGTTTATGAGAAGGCCAAGGATGGAAGTAAGGTTAAAACTCAGAGGCTGCTAACCACAAAGGTATCTTTTAGCCATCCTTTCTGAAAGACCACATGAAGAGACCAACTACAGATAGGGCAAGGCAGGATCCCCTTGGAGCTCATTGCCCCTGAAAAGCACATTCATTTTTTTAGATACCTCAGCATTGGTAGCTGAGAGAAGCAGAAGCAAATGCACAGCATATGCCACCTTTGCACCATTTGTAAGTCAAAAGGCAGAGAACCTGATTTAGAATATGACAGGGGGTTACTTCATTCCAAACGTGAAGGATATCCTGTTCACCTTAATCCAAGTGCAAAAACAACAATTATTGGACAGAATGCAGAACAATGTCATACATTCATCCCAGTACAGAGGCCTGGGCCTAAGTCCATCGTGTTTTTGCTCGACGTACCATTCCAGTTTGAACCCAGCCATATGCAAATCAGTCTTGACCCTGCGCCCAATGGGAACAGTCCACCTTGAACTCCCAGGCCAGGTCTTCCCTAGACTGGAAACATGCATCCTAGGACCGGTTTTGGGGTCTCACCCCTTGTCAGCCAGGATACCTCGACTCCAGTGACATGGAGAGCACAGGACCATTGGGAAGCTAAAAACTCGAATGTGTAAGAACATATAGTGAGTCAGTCAGTCAATAAACCTTATTTTATAATCAACAAAACTCTTTATAAAGTAAGTATGCGGTCAGTTACACAAATGCATTAAAAAGCATTAACAATGCATTAGAATAAGACCTTTCCTGTGTATGAGGTATAGCAGCAAATCCAGACGTACTCAGTAGTTGTGAAAATGGCTGTAAGCATTTATTAAAAGGTGGGATATTTTAAGACCATAACGAATGGCACCATAGTTAGTGATAGCTAAGAAGCATAAATACTAAAAACAAGAAGTAAGAATATAGGAATAATGTGAAAGGCTTAAGAGTAACAGCCAAGTTTAATGCATTACAATAGAAGAGGCAACTATAAGTGCACAGTTTCTGAAGGAAGACTTTGGTCCATAGCGGCAAGATTTTAACTAGTGACATCTGTGGCAAGGAAACACGATAATAGTAGCTGTGTCCTAGTGGTGTGCATGATGTTATGCAGGTGCAAGACAGTATTATAATAGTGTCCATGAACTTGCAGATGGTAAGCACTCAAAGCTGCACACCAATTGGAACTTCATTAGCTCATATTTAATTTCCAAATTTAAGTTTGGGCATTCTTGTCAGGGTCATTTAGAAGGCTCTGTACTACTCAAACATATTTACCAAATGTAATAAATTTGGTTGATTCCATTGTCATGAGTACAAAAATTCCTAGCCTCATTGCAGGTACTTATGCTGTGTTTTAAGAAAAGTGGCTTTAACAGGATGCACCTGCCATGGCGCAGCTTCGAGAAATGATAGTGTACCTGGCGCACTCTGATTACATTTATTACTGCTATTACGATAGGTGTGCAATTTCGTGTAAATGCCTACTGAGCATAAATGTAATGACCTTTAGAGGCCCAGCCCCTCAAGGACGACTGGGTCAACAACATGCAACAACAAGCTAGATATAGCCATATTTATTTTATTTACTAAATATGGCTATTATCTAGTTGATTTCTTTAACACGGAGCTCCGTGTTTACATCAGTCCGTCTTCTGTTTTGATTATCGGAACTCCGCGATCACGTGACGCGGAAGATTCACTTCTGGCTCTGGGGTTTGTAGAACATCATGACGCCGATCGCTCGTGATTAGATCTGATGGCTATGAGAACTAATCTTTACCTGCAAGGTAGGAACCGTTAGCAAGCTGATTTTTTAGTAGTGTGTCTCTTGGTTTGATCCATTAGTTTACAGCTTAGAGTTGATTATGTTTTCGATCTTTTTTCAGATCATTTGGCCACTATACGATTATCTCTATATTTCTAGGTAAGACTATGGCTACCCATACATTTGGTATTTTGGCACTGGTGTTTTGAACATATAACTCTGACCTCTATTCATATAATTTTGCAGTGCCTGATCTGCAGAAGAAGTCACTGACTTTCCTATCAGCATTAGGATTTACTACAAGATACATAAGGTACATAGGTTTTGGCTTGTTATTGTGCTTATGAGTTCATTCTGAGGTAGAAATTGGTTTGGATATTGATTGCGTTTTTCTGTTTTTTCTATTGTTTTGTAGGATTACATTGAAAACTTCTAGTAAGTTTGGTTAGATGGCTTGTCACTGGTGTTGGTGATTGGGCTTGACTCACTGATCAACATAGAGGATATTTTTAAATTTTTCAAAATGAATTGGTCTCATTTCATAAATTTTCTTTTGCAGCTATACCCCTGAAGAAGAGACTCAGGTCTCGAAATGCATTGGGTGTGAAGTTTTAATGTACATTGTAATGCTGATTGTAACATATGAAATTATTTGATGTTTATTGATTATTGATTATGTAAAAAATGTTTTTCTATGAACCGAGTATAAATATAAAAAAGTTCACCTGAATAACAAATGATAAAATGAATTGAACGTTTCATTGCCTAAACATTTCTTGTTGTTGCATGTTGTTGACCCAGTTGCCCTTGAGGGGCTGGGCCTCTAAAGGTCATGGTGCAGCTTCGGGCAACAGCACAATATGTGGTCAAAGGACTCTGTTTTATAGCCACACAGCTTGCACTTCATGATCTTAGAAAGGACAAGCCAATGCAGGCCCATCATCCATGCAACCATGATTTGTTTGAGGCAGGCTGTCACAATTGAGCTGTGAAGGTATGGTTGCGGCTTCAAACATAGTAGATGATTATAAGAAAATACCAGTGCTTCTAATATTCGTGTACTCTGCAATTTGACTGTGTTGCTTGACCTTGACAGTGCATGTGTCTGCTTTTTCAGAATATTCATAAATGCTGTGTGTAAGAACAATACCTTGTTCAGAACTGACAGATCTGTTTGGAGGGTATCAGATGACTCATTTAGATAAATGGACCAAGGGATACTCATGGTTTTAAATATAGGTTGAAGAACAAAGTTCAAGGTTTTTGGCGCAGCCATAAAGCACCCATATTGGCCATACTTGGCGCTCCCAACCGAATTCAAGTCTAATCAGGCAGACCCTTATGTATTGGGGTAGCCTGAAGACCTTCTTGTACGCTTTAAGATGGAGCTGTTCCGTAATCATAGTGAGTTTCCCTGGAAATGCTTCATGGCCATAAGTGATCGCAGGAAGGAGGGTGGACCTCAATCCCTTCATATTGGAACTGGAGAGGAGCTCAGTGTTAAGCTGGCAGAGTGTAGTGATAATTAAGGTGGCCTTTTCTCTGAGGTGGCTCTTGTGGATTTTGGTTTAACAATTTTGTGAGAGCCATATGCCCAGAAAGTTATACAATTTCATCCCAGTGTATAAGTCGAGTGTGGGCAGCTCATGTGCTGCTGCGAGGCATTCAGTAGTGGAGTATGGCTTTGAAGCTCAGCCCACTCTCCATCCATATTTGTAATTGGCTTGTGTCATTGTCCTTTGTAAACGCTGGATTCTGAGTCATTATTAGGCTTGTTAGTCCCTTCTTGGTACTGCCTTGTCTGCATTTGTTACCTTTCATAATGACTGGACCTTTTACTGGTGTTGTTACATGGTCTGCTTTATAAGTTGTTGAGCACTATTTTATTTACTGCTCTTCCCCTATTCCACCCAGTACCTCGCAGCACGGCGCCTGTTTTTATTTTAATTTTTTCTTATGGCGGTCCGCTTTAACTATAGCGGCCGCAGTTTTTTAAATATTTATTTATTTTAGCAGCATGGTCTGCATTTAGCAGCTGTGCTTATTTATTTGTTGTGTTTACTAGCGCCCATGCGTCACTTTCACATTTACAGAGACTGTGCCCCTTTCTTTACACAAACCGCGTCTAAAGAAAGGTACTCTGCCTACATAAAGTGAAAGCGTGGCATCGGCGCTCTTACTCCCAAAAAACATCTGTTTGTCAAGTTGACAAACAGATGCTTTTATTGTCAAATCCCTCATACTGCAGTTTTACTTTGATGTCATACACGTCCCTTTCTTTAGACACGGTTTGTCTAAAGAAAGGGATGCAACCTCTGTTAATGTGAAAGCGCTGATTGGGCACTAGTAAATAAATATTTGCAATGCAATTGGTCTTGCATTTGCGATAGTTTAAGCTATTGCATTGCCAATAGCTTAAACTCTTATTAATGCAAGGCCTATTGTATTGCAAATGCTTCTTTTTAAAGGGCCCATTTTCAATGCAGTAATTTGAGGTCTTAGTTGTCATACCTAATATTGTAACTTTTGTTTTGACTCGTTTGCCCTCTTTTTGTTGGCTGCATTATAATTATGAAGGGCATTAAGGTCTTTCTGAATCCAGATTTTGGAGTGTCCCAACAGTACAATATCATCTGCATATTGCAGAATGGTGATCTTGACATCTCCTATTTTTGGTGGGATTAGGTTTGCATGTTTTAATACCGCTGACATGTCCACAGTATACAGGTTGAATAAGAAGGGAGCAAGGACACAGCCTCATATCAATCCATTTTCTGTAGGTATTTTCCTTGTTATAACCGTCTGGGACAGCTTGACCCTCACTCATGTTAAAGAGTACAAGAATATTATCACACTGAGCAGATTGTTCGGGATGCACCAAAGTTAAAGTTTCCTCCATAAATTGCCTTTGTCCATTGAGTCAAAGGCAGCCAAGTACTCAACAAAACATGAGTAGTGGGGGATGACTGTTCACTAGTCTCTTGGTGAATTAGGTAGGCAAGTGTCACTATGTTGTCCGAGGTTGAAGAGTTAGGCCCAAAGCCAGAAATGTACAATCTACTTTGTCGCCACCCAGTGCTACAGATCTTTTAAAAGGGCAGAGGCATATTTTTTGGCTTCAATATTTATAAGGCCAAACAGGCAATAGTTGACTGGATTCTGCCTGTTTCCCTTCTTGAATATGCAGTGCAAAATGTAGCCCCTCCAGCTTTCTGGTACTTGACTTGTCAGTGGAGTATTGCAGACCACAGATCAATGTCATCCTTTAAGACTTGACCTAGGATCCTATTTGGTCCGGGTGCACCTGTCACTCTCATTTTGCACAGGATTTTTTTCAAATGCGTTCCTCATCAGCATTAGCTCCTTGTCCAAATAGTCATCTGCAACACATGCTTTCTTTAGAGCACTTGATGTTTCTGCTACATACAGATTTGTTTACATGTCCACAAGAGTTCATCGATTGCATTATTTCTCGAGGTTTCCTGACACATTTTGTTTTTTATATATCTCCATAGGTCGGCCTGACTGCGTTTGCCCTGAAATGAGTATACATGAAGCCACTCTTTGTCCCTGTTGACCTTTTATAGACAAACCAAGTAGTTTGTGTTGTTTTATTAGGTCCCGCAGCCTTAGGTGCTGCTCAGCCTTAATTTGTAAGTTTTATGTTTTCCTCAACCTGCGGATGTTCTGCTTGCTTCCCAGTATTTTTGCTAGGAGACTGAGCCTCACTTTATTCTGTGGTTTAGGTGTAGGGTTTTGTCACCTTTTAAAGTGCCCAATGTTATCCAGTCTTCTCATTTGGTTGAGCCATTCGGCACTGTACAAAGTAGGAGATGGCCATTCTCCTGTGATTGAAGGATTTCAAAGCTCTTTAAGGGCTCAATTATTTTGGCTGAGGAGAAGATGTAATCGATGGTACTTATTCCCTTGAATGTTTTAGAAAATATTGGTTGTGCTGGTGAGTTTTCTACTTTGTATTGAATAGACTTGAGTCCATGTTTACATAGAAAGGTTGGGAGCAATTCACTTGAAGAGTTTGCGGCTGAGCAGATAGTCAAATTAGCTCCCAAATGTCGCAGGTTAAAGTCCCTGCAGATTATGATGTCAAAGTTAGCATAGACACATTATCACTGCGTCTGGTTTTTTCAAATAGGCGAGTCAGCCTTTCCTCTTGCTCAGAGCTTAAGCTGTTAAAATAGAGATTGATCAGCAGGATCCTTATTCACGAGTCATTTTCTTTAAGTCAATCCAGTATAATCAACCATAGCATATCGTCTGGGACTAGTATTTCTTTAGCTTTTAGTACCAAGACGATATTGAGATATATTACTAAAAGCCTCTGCTGGCTTCCCAAAGATGTTTTTTTTTATTTTGCAGCTTGATGTATCTCACTGAAGGCAGGGAGGGTTATCGAATCTGTGGACCATGTTTCTTGGAGGCAGTGTAAATCAGCATTTATTAGGAGTAATTTGTAGATGAAGGTTTTAATAGTTTCAGCAACCCAGCAAAAGAACGTCAACAGTATCTTCAGATATTGATGTCTTTTTGAAGCATGGTTACTAGTGCTGGTTATCGCTGGACAAGTACGATATGTGCACGATCGTGTTATTGGGCCGTCTACAGCCTTTGTCTTTATTTGTACTTTCTCTGAACTTTTGTCAAACATACTATGTAATTTGAGCATATTCCTATTCTGAGATCACTCTTATATAAATACATAATCGTTGTGATTAATTGATGTCCTTGGGACTCCAAGGACCCCCTATTTAGAGGCACCACTCAACGTGGATCTTCGAGAGTACTGCATTGCACTACAGATTACTAATAAGCCTTGAAAAAGTCGATTTCTCGACGAAACACGTGTCAGCAGATTGCTGTCATATGACACTGACCTGCGGGTCAACAGAATTTTTGATTTATGTGAAAAATTAAAAGCTGGATCTGCTACATTGCCATACCGAAAACATAATATTTGTGTAGTGCTCTGTATTATATATATAATTTGTTAATATATTGTAGTCTCTCTACTCTATATTTATCAGCACTACTTGGGTGGCGTAGTGTTTATCCATTGTAGCACACGTGTTTACAGTTGTTCTATTCACCCACCACAATTTGTTAGTGGATGTGCTAGCTTCTTGTTACTACCACTTCCATCTTCGTTTTCTTCTTTTAATAGCTTTCTTGAACCTGGAATTACCTGAGGGTTTGCTAAACAGGCAATTGTTTCTGATTTGGGTGGCCTTCTGTTAGGTGACAGCCCCACTGAGACTGTGTTGGGAGGCCACCTTTTCTTCTTGTGGATCTTACTTCATCTGTTTAACTACACTGGAACCAAACAGCACACCCGGATGGCCACAGTTTTTAGAGGGTGGTGGTAGTATAGTCTCTAGATGAGGGTTAGGCATCATATAGGGTGCTGGGCACTTTGGAAAATGGGAGAGCTCATTCTGTGTTCCAGTAAGGAGTGTGCTGGTGTTGGAGTTCCTTGGGGTCAAATAGCTGTCTGGGGTTCAGCCTCCCTTTTCTCTAACACCCTTTCCTTGAACATGGGGCATACACAAGTTGGTTTACTACCAGATGTCCCTCCTCCATTTAAGTGCTGGATCAGGAGTCCTTCTTCATTCACTTTATTTTTAGTCTTTTTTAGACTTTTTTTGTTCTCTTTGAGAAGGCTGTGGTCCATCGTTTCTCCATGGGGTCCATTTTATCCAATACAGAACATTTCGACCAGCTACCTTAATCATAGTGACATTCTTGGTTTGACGTTAGGTTTTCATAGCAGAAAAACATTACAGCTATAAAAACTGAATATTTTTCAGGGACAAATTAAGCTCGCTATGTGTAAATCAACCTCTTTTTGTGTGTATTAAAAATAATGATAACAAACTGATCTCATTGATGGCTTAAAAAGACGCAAACTCATGAAGTGTTTTGTTTGTTTAAATCTTTGCATTGCCATTTCATAAGGACTATGTGCAAAAATCAGAAATGAAATCTCTGTTCTAAAATACACAATATCTTTAAATAATAAAATTAGGGAGAGGATGTTGACCGCCGCCTAGATTGCCAACTTTGGTGCTGGAAACCAAGGTTCGAGCCTAGGGGTTGCGTCCACATCCTGTGATTCTGGGAAAATCACTTAATCTCCCCGTGCCTGAATTTGTCCTTGTGTAACGTAATCGATGCTCATGTAAAGCGCTCCAATACCTTCGGGTCGAGTTCGCGCTGTGTAAATCTGCATAATAAAAAATAAAAATCAGTGTTACAAAGCATGAATCATTTTTGGCTTATTGCTATGGCTGTGTTTTTGTACGTCTTTCTTCTGTTTAGTTAAAAAAATACAGAAGGAAACGGCCAGGAACACTAGACTACATCCCTTTGCCGATGGGTAGCTGGACCATGCTCATGGGAATGGGAAGTGGCATCCTCCTACATAAAAGCATGTGTTGTTTTTCTTAGTGTGTGCACACAATCTCTCACAAACATCTCTCTTGAGATGGTTGTGCCATTTTAAATGTGTAAACATTGACAGTAATGCTGCATTGTATCTGGGACCACTGGTAAAGAAGGAAGCAGGTGACTTGTCTCCTATGCATGGGTTGGCATGTCCAGATGAACATGACAGAATTGAATGATCAACCAAAGACCAGGGGACTGCACTATTCTTTTCTGCCCACCCCAGCTGCACCAAGGCATCACCCACTACTGAAAATTAAATTAATCTAACCTGTGTTTGAAAGCTTCGGTCAGCTTGAGTCTTGACTCATGTAAAACAATGAATATCATCCAACAGAATTGCACAGCTAGTACTGGATTGAGGTGGTTGTACGATACACCCATTCATGCCTAAACCACTCATGCCTTAACAACATGGTTTGAACTATGACTAAGGGCCCGATGTAGGTAATTGTGAAATATCAAATTCTTAATACCGAATTTTACCGATTCCGTATTAAGAAATCGGTATTTCAGATGTAGGTAAGAATTCGGTAAAAAATACTGAATCCTTAATATTCGTTATTACCGAATCGGTAATTGAGATTCGGTAATAAGGAATACCTACCCATTCATTTTTATGGGCTTGGAGGCCCATAGGAATGAATGTGAGGACATTCTGTGTTACTGATTCGATATTACCGAATCGGTAAAACTGGGAGGTATTTCAAGGGTGCCAGGGTGTCCAAAGGACACCCTGTTGCACCCCTGAAATGTGCATGTGTGCACATGTGGCACACATCCATGCCCTAACGGCATGGTTGTGTGCCACATGGCACTTCTAAAAAAAACAAGAAAGGGCTTTTTAAAAGGAATTTGGTAACTCCCACCAACTTGAAGTTGGTGGTAATTAGAGATTCCTTAAGGCCGAAAATCACTCTTTTATGTGCTTTCTACATTGCATTTAAGGAATCAGTATTACCGATTCCTTAAATGCAAGGCCAATAAGGAATCGGTATTAAGGAATCGGTATTCACCGATTCCTTATTACCAATTCCTTCCCTACATCAGGAATGGCTAAATACCAGTCGGTAATGGTGAAATTTACTGAATTTCACCTTTACCGTATTTGGCCACCTGCATCTGGCCCTAAGTCTTTATCATGCATGCTTAAAGTATGAATTTCTTTGTAAGGGCATGTTTGCTAAAGGGATCTCCATGGTCAATTGAATATCCTAGCCCACCTGCCCTGCGCCCTGACACCCGATACCCTGGCCCTGTATTCCACCCCAATCTAGCCCTTAAAACTACCCTGACCCTTACCTAAGCCCTAACAGTCGGTCCCTGATCCAAAAAAAACTACTCAATCCCCCTCGCCCTAAAATCGACCCTATCCTGCTCTTAAAATAATCCCATCCCCTCCGCTGCCATGTGGCCTAAAACACTGTGTGAGAAGTTGGCCTGACATATGATGTTCACTATTCTAGTGAACACCTTGCACCAGTCCAAACAACCCTTATGGTGATGGTTGTAAAATCAACCTTATAGACCAGCTATCCTAGAGGTAGCATGGACAGAACAGTCTTAGGCAAAAAGACTCTTTGAGAGCGTGTAAAGCCAGCTGTTTTACCATATGTAACCCCTTGAATACCAAATGAAAGGACACCACACAGGATATATATATAAAATATATATGTATTTATTCACTAACACACTTCTCTGAACTCTTTATGAGGTCAGAGGCAAAAGCACATAACAAGTTACTCTTAGAAATACTTTAAATAGCACAATTTACAGTTAAGCCCTATGGGCGCGTAAAACCATATACTAAGTAAGTGGTATAAGAACCACGACTTGGGAAAGAAAAAGGCCTAAGGCCTAGAGAATCGCTGGGGCTACACTACCTGACCATTAGGGTAGGAGTAGGAGGCCCACAGGCGGCGCGTGCAGTGTCAGTACACTCACACGAGAGTCAATAGTAAGTCAATGGGTACCTAAAAAGTAAGTAAATGGAGATTTAGGACACTTCCGGTCTGACTAGGAAGATACAACTAACAAAACTAGACACTAGGATAGTCAATCCCTACAGGAGCACCGAAGTACTCGCGTTACCTCACCCACGGGCTGCGGGTGCGTAGGTGTCAAAGTGTGTTGGGTATTCTCGTTGATTCCTATGGAGCCTTGAAAGAAGATGCTGCAGGCGACCAGGAGCAAGATGTCCGGGTGGATCCAAGGGTGGATCGGAGTTGAAGAAGACCTGAAAGCAGAGGGGACAGAGTCTAGGTCACTAGCCAGTGACCGGGTGGAACCAGGAAGGAACCAGACGTCATCGAGGAGCAATTAGGCGGTGTCATGAAGCTTGTCTTTGCAGCCACGCGGACCAGAAGGCGTCGAGGATGACCAGGTGCTGGAGAGGAGCTGTCCCACGAAGGTTCTCGCAAATGGAGGGGTCGACTTCAAGATCGGAGCCAACAAGCCTAAGCAAAGGTAACCCACGCAGGATACACAAAAGGCTTCTGGTGCAAACCAGGAGGGTCTGAGGTACTTCACCTTTTCAGGGAAGCAAGGGCCAGTCTGGCGCAACCAGACCAGCGATGGATTTTCAGAAGGATCGTCGCCACAGGGCTACTAGCCAACGGGCCAGCAACCGGACAACGCGTCGAGCAGAACACAAGCAGAAGGGCCCCACGCAAATCTCGTGGAGTTTGGAGGGCTGGTCTTCGGTGCAGGTGGAGCTCGGGGTCAGGGTGTCTCAGTCCCCAGTGCACAGCTTCGAGGAGGCCTCAGGAGCTGCGCTGTTAGCAAGTTGCAGGCTTTCCAAGATGTCCTGTCCCACGTGTCCCAACGCCTTCCACAGTGCTCAGCTGTGCTGGAGTCGTGCAGTGGGGTCAGAGAGGTCTGGGAGTCTGGATCTTGTCGGGCTCTGTGCTCGGGTTCCAGCGGGAACGGGGACAAAGCAAGCCATCGAGTGGCTGGATGGTGCCTGGTTGCCCAGGGTGGTCACTCCTTGACCACAAGGGAGATTCTTCAGTCTTCAGCTCAGGTGAATGTCGAAGGGTCCAGAGTTTTGTTTCAAGTCGATTCCAGAATTAATCTAAAGTCTCCTGGGTCAGCTCCTACCTTTATACAACTAAAGGGGGCTGGTTTTGTTCATAGGTCCCTCCTATGGGTGGGACCAGGAAGGAGGGTGGTTACACCCCCTATCCTTTGTTCAGTTTCGCGCCAGAGCTGGGGCTGGAGTGACCTAGCAACCGGTTTGAACTGGGGTATGCATGAAGCATCTAGTGTGCTTCAGGCAGTGCCTCAATCTATTCAGCCCTCCCTAACCCAATACACATTCTCCTGTCTAGGGTGGTGCTTGCACCTCCCCAAGCAGGAAACCTATTGTCCAAACCTCAGTGACTGGAAGGACTCCCAGCAGCAGGAGGTCAGACTTGTGTCTGTGGCAGCAGCATCCATTTTGTGATGCTGGGGCTCTGGTTAACTTTACCGGGATCGTTGGACTTAACATGTTTTCTCCCTCTCGAAGGGTGGAATGCTACCCCCGTCGCCAGAATTGGTGAGGGGGTATTATTCCAAAGCGAATGACACCTTATTCGACATGTTTGGATAAAGCCAAACCAAAATTAGCATCTAACCGCGAGGATTATAATGCACTTAAGAGTATATGGTATGGCGATATCATAGAATAGCTATAAGGACATGGTTTCGACAGCTGCAGACAGGCTCAGCTCATGCTAGAGCACCATCTCACACATAACCAAGCACTCTGCCTTCAGGTTTGTTAAGGCCTGCCATAGGAGTGACCTATAGGTTACTATGTGTCTATATGTAAGTATGTATAGGAATACTACACCTAAGCAAGGGGTGATTACACGACCTTGCCTCAGCTGAGTGATCAGCCAGTTGTGTCTATTTGAGTGGCCAGCAAGGGGAGACATAATACATGCTGCAGCCCCTGGTAGGCCTTGGTTACACCTATGCCCTGAGTACCTAGGGTACACTTTTACAGGGGCAGACAAGGTGACCCAATTCCCAATTGTGTATGCACATGGTTTGAATTTAGAGAGAGTGCATCTGGGCTGTGGGTCTAATTAGCAGGCCCACAGCCACATCTAAGTCGAAAACCAGTAAAGCAAAAGCAAAAAGTGGGGGTGACCATAGGAAGCAGACCCTACTCTCCTACACACAGCACCCTGCCAAAAACGACACTGACACCGGCACCCCGCCTGCGCCCTAAAACTGAGACCACCCTGCAGTTAAATCTACCCCTTTACCTTGCCCCTGCCCTGAGGCCCAAAACCTTGCCCCTGGCGAAAACATCCCCACCCCAGCTCCCCGCCCTGAGACCTAAAACTGACCCCTGCACTGCCCTAAAACTAGCCTTTCCCACAGCCCTTTAAACTACCTGAGCCCTCTCCGCCCTGAGCACTAACACCCTGACACCTAACAAAAAAACCTACCATGACCCACTGCTCTGATACCTAAAAGCTACCCCCCACCAACCTAGCTCCCAGCCCCTCTTAACTGGTAATGTCCGGAGCTTCCTGTCCAATGCTTCTTGTTCCTTTCAGCACCCATCCTGAAATCTAGGCCACTGTCTGCCTTAACCATGCATATATGTGGTTAAGGCTGATGCGTTGTTTAGGTAAGCATCGTTCCGCTTGCGGGGGAAAGGCATGCGTGGCTCAGACCGCGTTATAAATGCTGTTTTCTCATTGGGGTCCATGTGGTGGCAAAATCATCAGATTGCGTATTGTGTTAATGTGATCAACACAAACTCATTAGGGCTTCATTCAGCCCCAGAAGCATTTGAGCATCTCAGCCTATGTGTGTCAGTCAGTGAGGCCCAGTGTCAGAAGCCAGTGCCCAGCACAGGGTGACTAAAATATTCAGAACAGACGACAAGCACATTTAGAGAAGGTAAATTATAGCAGATGATCAAAACATCAATGTGGAACACTTAGAAGCAAATGTGCTTAACAGGTATTGTCAGGAATCATGACAGTTTCAGTTGATCTGTCTATGGATTTCTCTTGTTATATCTAGGACCTAACTTTAGTAATGAGATCAAACTTTGTCAATGGTAACAATACAATTATTTTGCAGGCCTTTTTTCGTTTTCTCTATTGGTAGTGCAGTTAACTCAAAAACAATTTATTAGTTGTTCTTGTCACATGTATCATATAGCGGTACAAAAGGGGGTGGTGATGGACGGAGCATCTGAATCAATCTAACACTCATACCCAGTCAAACGACTGGGACTCACGTCTGAGCATACCCTGCCACATTTATGGCGGCCAAAAGCGGTACAAGAGTGGGCTAAAGAACGGTGATGGATTAAACCCAGATCTTTTGACTGGGTGTGAGGGTTTGATTGGTTCAGATGCTCCGTCCATTACCACCCCCTTTTGTACTGCTTTTGGCCGCCATAAGTGTGGCAGGGTATGCTCAGACGTGAGTCCCTTGCTCACTTTGCCACTGGATTCAAGCAAGCCGGGCTGAAGACGGCTGGAATGCCAGAAAACGGTCCTCGGAAGCTTGTTTCCGGTCCAGGGAAGGCATGGCTTGGCAGTTCGGGCTGGACTGTTCCCATGAGGCACAGGGTCAGACTGATTTGCATATAGCCAAGTCTGAACTGGGGTGGCAGAGTGGGCTAAAGAACGGTGATGGATTAAAACCAGATCTTTTGACTGGGTGTGAGTGTTTGATTGGTACAGATGCTCCGTCCATTACCACCCCCTTTTGTACCGCTTTTGGCCGCCATAAGTTTGGCAGGGTATGCTCAGACGTGAGTCCCTTGCTCACTTTGCCACTGGATTCAAGCAAGCTGGGCTGAAGACGTCTGGAATGCCAGAAACCGGTCCTCTGAAGCTTGTTTCCGGTCCAGGGAAGGCATGGCTTGGCAGTTCGGGCTGGACTGTTCCCATGAGGCACAGGGTCAGACTGATTTGCATATAACCATGTCTGAACTGGGGTGGCAGAGTGGGCTAAAGAACGGTGATGGATTAAACCCAGATCTTTTGACTGGGTGTGAGTGTTTGATTGGTTCAGATGCTCCATCCATTACCACCCCCTTTTGTACCACATGTATCATATAAGCACTGGTTATGGTGTGTCAAAAATATGCTGGCTGTTGTTTACCAAGTATCTGGCACTAAGAAAAAAGTTTTAAAACAGGCACCTTAATGAGTCACACAACAGTTGTGACTTTGCTGGTCTTTACATGCAAAGTACCTTTATATCACAAGTTATTACAGTACACTTTACATCACAGGTAAGATAGTGAGTATAATGTTCAACCTTTATTGTCACAATTAGAGCATTGGAATTTTGAGCGATCCATGGATTATAATGGTGTGCTCCGGGCTTCTAATCACTGGTAGACGCTCGGAGCATCAACATTCTAATATGTCCCTTTGTTGCTGTGAACAAAAGCCTCACAGAGCCTGAGGGGATTCCAATGCCTTTGGGCTCTGTTAGGCCTTTGTTTTACTAATTAGAACATTCTACCCTCTAGCGGTGAAATGTTCTAATAGCCTTATAACCCTCCATAGTGGGCTATACCGGCTATCAAAGGCCTACTCAACTGCTAAAGACCCGAATGGTTCTTTAATTGCCGGTTTTGCCCGCTATGGTGGGCTATAAGGCTATATTGAATTTCTAAAGAACATTTTCTAATTATTTAAAATTAAGTTATTTGGACATTTTAATAATAATAATAATAAACTAATATTTAATTACTTTTCCTTTTAATACTTTCAACTACTGATCCCTTTACTCTAATTACCCTTTACTACCAGTGATATACACTACCCAAAACTGAGCTATAAAAACTCTTTACAATCACTATACACTACCCATCACTTTGCATCCCCATTGCTGCCCATCCCTGAGCTCTAAAAATGTCTTGTTAAACCTGACACTCTAGGTGTTGTCTTCCATCAAACCTTTTGCCTACACCCCTCATAGACTCTGGATAACATTTTATTGGCATGAGGACTCTGTGCACTTTACCACTGCTGACTAGTGCTAAAGTGCTTGTGCTCTCACCTTTAAACCTAGTAAATTTCCCTACATCCAATTGGCACATGTTTCCGATCTGCCATTGCATCCTGTGTGCAGTTTAAACTGCAAATTTGACCTGGCAAAATGAGCCTTTTGCCAGGCCCAAATCTCCCTTTTTAATACATATGTCATCCCTACAGCAGGTCCTAAACATCCCATAGGGCAGGCTGCGTTGTATTTAAAAGGTAGGACATGTGCTTTTTAGTTTTACATGTCCTGGTAGTAAAAAAACTAAAAAAAACAAATTCATTTTCACTACTGTGGGGCCTTCCTCTCCCATAGGATAATATTGGAAGGTGCAAACATTTAATTAGAAACATTTAGAAATGTCATGGTTGACCTCTAAATAATTCTTATTTAAAATCCCCTTTAACGGTGAAGTTGAATTTTAAATCTCAATTTTCGAAATGCCACTCCAAAAAAGATGGCATTTCTTGTCCTACCCATTTGTTGCCTGCAGCCTGTGTCATGAGTCACATGATTGTCAGTAGTTGGCCTTTGTGTATCACTCCCAGATAGTGAGTCAAAGGGGGGGGGGGTGTTGATAGGATGTGCCATCCTGCCAGGGGCGGCAGTGCAAAATTGTTTTCTACTTTAACAAATTTCAAAGTGCTGCCTCCAGCACACTCTCAAAGGAAATTTACATAATTATTTTGTCACCCTTGACTTCTTGGAGCCTGGGCAGAGGATGGAAGAAACATCCTGGACCCAGATGTGTTATAGTATTGCACTCTCATACTATCTCTTCAGTACACTCCTGGACCTGCACAAGACCCACAGAAGGACTGGCTTGTACTTCAGAGTACTGCCCGCTGCTTGAGGCCTGCTTTGTATGTCACGGGGGGCCCTTATGCTACCAGAGGACTACCCTGCTGCTTGAGGCCTTCCTTGCTGCTTGAACACAGTATTACCAGAATGACTCCAAGAGCCAAGTCCTGCAGTTTTGTTCTGCAGGAGATTTTCAACTTCAAAAAAAGTTACAAAGTTCAAACATAGAAATCTTTAAGCATGGGCGGAAAATCCGTTCCGCTCGCGGATTTTGCGGATTTTCGGTAAATTCGCAATCCGCGAACTCTCGCGAATTTACCGAAAATCCGCAAATTCGCACGCAGCGGATTTTTTTGCTTGGTGATGCAATATTGCGGCGTGCGGCGTTCACTTACCGTCATTCAGCATTTGCTGAGTTGTTTTTCTCGATATTTTGTGAGTGCTGCGCCATCTTGGATCTTGCAGCGGGAGTTTGGCGACGCATCGCGAGAGTTCGCAATTGCGAACATGTAGATGAGGCGGGCAGCAACAATCTCGCACTCGCGAAATTACAAAATTTGCACGTCTGCACAAGAAATCCACCAGCAAGCAGCATAAACCTTCTGAAAATGATGATTTTTATCAGAATAACTCCTCAGGTTGACATTTGCCTGCACTTTTTGGGATTTGAGGCCTTTTTGACTTTCTTTGGATCACTTTTGGATTAGATTAGAAATCAACTTTCACAAGTAAGTTTGTTTAGGGCATTACAGTTGCTGTTCTGCAGAAAAACGAGTTTTGCAAAACTGAAAGCACTCAGCAGGTGCAAAAGTTCAAACTCATCATTAGTAACCATTCCCTGTAGTGCTTCCTGAGGGGCCCCTCCAGAGTTTAGTTGCCTACTTGCAACTATTCTATGACCCTGTTCTGACCCTCACAGCAGGCTCATAGAATAGCTACAAGTAGGCCACAAAGGTCCGGGAAAAAAAAAATTGCACTGCAACAGAAAGCAAAATACAGATAAAGAAGCAGGTGCCAGACAGGAAGTTTAAATTCAGTGACACATTAATCAACCCCAAATTAATTCATGTCAGTTGAAGCAGGGCAGGTGTGCTTGCTTTTCCGCCCCATAATCTACAGTGATGAATCAGAGGGTGGCAGTGATGTACCTGAGGGTGGCATGGGTGAATCAGAGGGTGGCAGTGGTGAAACAGAGGGTGCTGTGAACCTGTGAGGATGAACCAGACGTAGAAACAACAAAGTCGTGACCGTTGCGAGCCGACAAGTAAGTTCGCAATTGCGAACTGGTACAAAACCCTCACAAACTGGCAGAAACCCTTGCAAACACACACAAAAAAAATCCGCAAATTCGCGAGAGTTCGCGGATTTTGCGGATTGCGAGTTCACAAACACGCAAATTCGCGATCGCCAGATTCGCAAAATTCGCCCATGCTTAGAAATCTTCATCACAACTCCTTCCAGCAGCTCCCCAATGAGAACACATCCTCCTTGGACACTGACAGCTGCCTTGCCTTGCTAAACCTTACCTCCTCAGGAACTTTTCTTCTAACTTTCTTCCAAGTCCGACAGTATTCCAAGACTAGGCCCAATCCACCTTGTGCAGCTGAACCGTGCTTCATCACAAACGGCTTTAAATTCTGACTTTCCTTGGTATTGAGCGACCAGATACGTGCAGTTGACACTTTGATCTTTCAGGTGCTATTTTTAACTTGAAAGATTAGAAGTTAATATTGATTGGATTACATTTGTTTTGGTGTCATTTTCTGTATGAATTCATTTTCTATGTTTCAAAAGTGATGTAGGATTTTTCTTGTGTAGTGTTTTGTTGGTTATTACTGTTTGTTTGCTGTATAAATACATTACATTTTGCCTCTAAGTTAAGCCTAACTGCTTTTGTGTCAATCTACTAGAGGGATAAGCAAGCACTGCAGAAGAAAAATAAATAAATAGCCTACCCGTGGTAATCAATTTCATTTTCTTTGCTTTGTTTTCTTAACAATGCTTTATGACTAAGACTGGTGGTATCCACAAACACTTCATCACTTGTGCATGCAGAGCCAATAGTCAGGTAACATTTACAAGAAACAGAAAGGGCTGGGCGGAACTCACTGAGTTTCTCTACGCAGAATACCATGGAGTCATCAAAAAACTGTGCAATTCTGCAGAGTTCCGCAGATGGGCCAAGTGTTGCTGGGCCAACCCTAGCAATTAGGCATTACAAAAGTATTCACCCAGCATGAGCACTGCAGCTGCAACGGATATAAATAAAAGTGCATCATGCAAGCATGAGTCAGTAATTCACAGAAGGCATGATTAAAGCTGCTGCTGCTACGGGTATCATAGTGGGTTGCCATGAGCAGTGCGCTGAAGTACCGTGACAGAGGCTAAAAGAGGGAGAAACAATAGTCTTCTAATTCTGGCAGCGCTCCTCCCATTAAAGAAAAAAGGGCCCACTTACCATTTTGTGAGAGAGGGTGGGTGCCAGTCTGCGCCACTGCCATCGCTCTGCTCTCTTCCCTGGGTTGATTAGATCTGATGATGTTGTGTAGTTTCCACCCATCAATAGGGAATGTGTGTTTGCAGGCAACATACAATTAGGATGGTGCCCGACTGACCCATGCACCCCCGATGGATATGTTGTCCCTTGGACCAGCTAACTTGTAGCGCCACCACTATCCCATAAAACCTATACAAGGGGAGCACAGTTCTGGCAACCACTGAACATGACAACTCTGTTCCTTTAGAAACCATTGTGACAAATTTCCAACTTTTCACTTTGTTACTAGAGCTCTTTTCCGCTCAGACAAATATACAAAGAACGCACAGAGGGGTGTTTTCAAGATTTATTGAACCATAGTGATTCTTGCAAAGGAAAATACGGACTGCGATGATTAATAGACAGAAGCAGACAAAAGTTATATTGAATGTCAGAACACTAGGCAAAATAAATAGCTTGACCATTTTTCTGACAACTTATATATACCTACATATACAATACAATAGTACAACTATGTACCGCACTCCTAAAATAAGGAAACCTAACATACGTGTCCGGGGTGCAGATGTATGTTTGGCCAAGAAGTCCTCTCCTGGATAATCTAGCCCCGTTACCTCATGGTTAGGAGTTTAATACCTCCTTTTGATTATGAACTGGACACACCACACAGAGACGTCATTCAGCTGCTAGGTGGAAGATTTGGTCTGCAGGGATACCTCGAAGTTAGCATGTTGTCCCTTCTGATTATGTGAGGAAACAAAAGGTTATTTTAAAAAAAAAGGCATCCTTGCATCAGGCCGAGATTTTGATCGGCCTGTCATTGTCTCTATTTCACTGATAGCTGCGTCACCACATTGATGTATTAAATAAAACACATTTGTGGCAAGAGCGTGAGGGCCATGTCTAATGTCAACACAGTGTTAAAATGTGCTCACAAAGTGGTCCGTGTCAGCAAAGCCAGTGCTTCTAAGAAACGAGTCTAAGAGTCACAAATGCAAAAGTGTGCCAAATGTTAATGTGGCAAAGGGAAGGCAACATTAGGAAAGGACTGTGTGAATGCAAAAATCTAACTAATTCCCACGGGGCTTAACTTGGCCATATGACAATGAATTAACCCTCTGCATTAGTTCCTGCCTGATGCGTCAGCAGGTATGACAACACCATGAGAACGTGTGGCTGGGAAGGAAGAGTTATAGTGGAGAAGTGTGGCTCAATGGTTAGAGCGGCAGACCCTGATGCAGAGGTCTAGCCCGGGACCAGGGTTCAATTTCCTGCCTCGGCGGGTCTTCGGCTCAAAATTCCACGGACCTGATAATTCTCGCCTTGGTGCCTATTCCAATCATGGAGTCTCACTCTGCAACTCTGGGCAATAGCTTGCTTAATCTCCACAACGGCCCCATAACGCTAAGGATGCCTGGCCTCCACCTTGCGGGTGCCCAGGAGTGGACGCCTCACAGGGAAAGCCAGGATGGGTTCCACAGCGGTATTCGTACAAGCGCCTTGAGACCCTTGCGGGTGAGTAGTGCGCTATACAAGTGGAGAGAGGCAAGCAAAAGGGTAGGGGAGTCATGGACACAGAAAAGGGAATGTGCACAATTTTACAGCAATACAGCAGGTGCGAGCTCGCTCAGAAGGCAGTCATGCTCTCAGGGGTAGGAGGACCCACAACAGTGTATTTAGCACATGTCTGCTTGAGCATGGGTATGGTCATAGGTAAAGTCATTACTGTAGCAAGTGGTATTATTGCAAAGCAGTGGTTCCTCAGAAAAGAGGTCACTGCTAGATGCTTGGCCCTAACATGGCCCTAGCAAGGTTTGTTGCTTTCAGATTGGGGACTTTCTTCAAGAAACAAAATGACATTCAGTGAACCTTTCCAGCCTTGCCCTTGACACAAGATTTGTATGAGCCATTTACACATATGGTAAAGACATGCTACCCCCAGGAACTATGTTCAATGGGCAACCATACTGAGGAACTCAACACAGCTGGCATCATGGCAGCCTGGCATCATTTTGATAAAATGTCGGGTGTGAATGTGGCACAGCCTCTGGAGGTCCTAGTTTTCATGAGATTATAATGTTTGCACAATCTTGAATCTTCTGTTTGTGGGGCGGGTCTTGTGCCAGGGAAGTAAGTGTAATAGATATGTGTGCTCTAATGCCCAACTATGCCAGAGCAGCTTATGCATACAGGGCCATGTGGCCATGTGGACTATTCACTTATTAGGGGCCACTGACCTTCATCCGAGCCTCTGAGTCCAAACACGAACCCTTTAAAGTTTAGGAGGGGTCCTTGCTGCGCAGAGACCAAATGCCATCCAAATCAGTGTGTGCAACAGGAGGCTCTAATCACCTATATGAGGGGGGAGGGGCTCTGTCCTGGCACTGAGGAAATCAGAGTCACAAAGAAATTGGACAAGCCAGTTCTGACCAGCCTCTTGTCCTACTTTATTCTTGGGCCAAAATGACTGCGTCACCTTCCCAATCTGGATGATCTCCTCACTCTCACTGGCTTAAAGGGAAAGTTTCCGCATAACTAGGAGTGACTGGCGAGCACACCAGTAAACTCTGCTCCGCCGGCGGTAGGCAGATTTTTTTATGTCAAACTCCGAGTGACAAAACACCACGAACTCCGTCAGTGGCGCAGACTTTTCCGCCCATCTCTAGAAACAAAGGAAAAAAAGAAACTTCAAGGAGAGACCGTTTATGTTTATTGCAGCTTATTGGTTAGAAATAGTGGGCTTGGCTGGCCTTTAAGAATTTTGCACTTAACTAACAATCTGCAAAATTGCTAAAGCTGGAAGGTCTGAATGTACAGTCATCTGTAATGTGCTCATGGAGGCTTAAACAAGGGCTGTTCTGCTGCAAGGATATGAAATTCAGTGTGTACGGTCTGTTTAAGAGAGCGGATACTGCTTCTGAAGAACAAGATGCACTTTAAAGCAGCCACCCTAACTCTAATATAAAGAGAGATGGTAAGGTATAAAAGTCTAGTACTTACTTAAGCCTAGATGGAGGTCCCCACAGATATGGATGCATTTTCCCTGTTGTATGACGTTTTAGGTTCTGATTGAATTTTCCCGATTCATGTTCTTATATAGGTGTAATTCACGTTTCCCTTATATAGGCATAGAAATTAGGCCCTTATTTGGCATAGCCCATGCTATCCAAATACAGGCATGGCTACTTCCATCCATTCACCAAACATCACAACGATTTCTTGGAAAACCAGCTTAAGCTGTTAGGGACTTCCTCTTGCTTGAATATTGATTTTTTCCGAGAACTCAGTTAGTTTTACAATGAACAACTAGTCCCTAGGGGTTTATTCATGATGTTCATATGCCCAACTTTACGTCAAACATTGCATTCCTAAACACTTGCAAGGTATAAATATACGTTGACTTGCAATAGCAAGGCACGGTGGTTCAGAGCATTTCGAAGACCTACTTGCCTGACGCAGCTCGCTACAGCAAGTGCCGAAGGAAGCCGACTCTCCAGCTGACACACTGATCAGGAAGCTGCCGAGAATCCAGCTCCAGCGTTCCTGACTCCCCTTGCGGGGTGTTGGCAAATCGAGTCTCCCAAAACAGAGATATCAGACCTCCTTCATTCCAAGGTATGGAGCTGATTAGAACCTAAAGAAACCTTTGGTAGATTCTTGGCAAAACTAAACCTATGCAAAAGACCATACTTACTTCTTCCCTCATACTAGACTTAAGTGAGGTACATTGGGGTAGGCGCATATTAGAAGCACCAGTTGAGTATTTTAGTCTACGTTATTTATGTATGTATTTTTATATGTCATAGCACTAGACAATGCTATTACAGTATTATTTCATAATACTATTTTCGCTGTAGGCATTATACTTTTCATTCTGTCTAACGATTGTAGCAGTTCACCTCTCTTGCATGAGAAAGAAGACTGTTCAATAAACCTTTTATTGAAAACGCTTGTCTCTCTATTTCTCTGCAACTCTGTAGAAATGAAGCATGCACGATTGACTGAGTGAACTAGTTATCTATTGTTTCCACAACTCTGAGAGTTATATTCTTATCTTGGGAAAGTTGTCATGTTTATGTGGTTGTCAGAAACTAATCCCGTCTGATGATCTCAAGAAAGTTTCTAGTGACCTCTGAGTTAGCTGGCACACACAATTAAGTTTAGTATATTTGATAGAGACCTATTGACATAAGTCCTACGTCAAACCTATAGGATATATTATTCCAATGCGCAGTGCCTATTGGGAATATAGGAACTACACTACACCACTCCCAGTCTTTCTCATGATGTGCTCTACTCAAGAACTTACAGAGTTGGATACGTGTGCCTACTAGAAGTAGACAGCAAGAATTCTCTCTTGTTAATATTTAGCTGATGGTCCTCCATTGCCTCCATCATCCAAAATAGATGGATATCATTACAGCGATCTACTTCACGCATACCTCCATCTGCCACTCATCTATGGTAGAGAGCAGTATACTGGCCCTACCAGGTACAGTTCTGCCTAGATGTGAAATCTACACTCTTGCTCTGACATCACATAACCATGTTGAGTGAGTGTATGTAATGTGTGGATGGTAGCAAGACTCCTGGGACCACTGTGGACCACTTTGGATAGCTCATGGTTTAATTTGACAAAAGACTGAGGATGGAAAGCAGCTTCCCCTGACAGTGAAGGTGTATTGCCTGCATTCCTAGATCTGGTGGGAGAACTAGACACTGACTTGAAGGAGGATGGACTAGGACATTCGATGATGACCTTTTAGCAGAGGGTTGCTGATTATTCCATATTCAACACTATCATCTGGTGGATGGCCGGCTGTAGGAGATGAGTCAGTAGATTTTGTTGTCCCAGGTGATCCCAGGTGAGGATGGCTGAACTCAGCCAAGTGTACAGTGCTCATACTTCACTGTGCAATGATTTTTGGAAACGTAATGCTTGGAACCAGAATCACCAATAAGTACCATGAGAGCCATCCCCTTGTACAAGAGCTGTACATGCACTGCAATTAGAAAATAAAATTTGAAAAGGTACCATCCTAAACCAGGTCATAGACTGTAGATGGAAATGATGTATGGACCCCGAACTTACACCTGTGCAGATTCTTGCCTTAAAGTTTCTCTTTACTTGTAGGTCATTGTAATAGCTTGAAAAATACATTCACTGGGCTAGGACACTGTTGCAGGGCTGGAGTTGAGTCATTGATCTAAGATACTTTGGCGTTGTGGAAACTTTAAAAACTGGTTTCATTCTGTAGCATTATAGAATGCTGTAGATGAACAAATAAAACAAATATAAAGACATCAGATTGTTTAACACAAAATACTCGATGTGCATCATACCTTTAAGTCATTTCTAGCAGATCCCTGTAAGAAGTAGTATAATTCAATTTTTAAGACCACTTCCAAAGTCCCACTGAAATCTCCATCAGAAAACTGCCGATTGAAACTTTGCAACAAAGTCCCAAGCACTTAAATAAAAAAAGGGCCTGATTTAGAGTTTGGGGGATCAGTTCCTCCATCACACAAACGTGATGGATATCCTGTTTGCCATATTACGAGTGCAATTGGATATAATGCACTTGTAATACGGCAGATAGGATATCTGTTAGGTTTGGGATGGAGTAACCCAGCTGGAGAACTCTAAATCAGGCCAAACATCCTTCTCAGACCTGGATATAGATGATGAAGTTCAAGGAAATCTGCCCTTACAAAAACAGCCCTGGCAATTGAAGACAGCCCATCTCAGAACATGCCCAGTGCAGACAGAATCCTGGTAAAGAAATACACAGTTTCCCCCTCGCAGACAGAGTTCTCGCTCTAGACAAATTCATCTTTGACCTTGCCCATCACAAACAGAGTCCTGGTGGCAGATGATGCAATTCAAAGAACAATGCCCATCAGAGATAATCTTGTCATCAGAAGACAGTCCATTGGAGACCCTGTCCATCACAGACAGAGTGCTGGCAAAGGATGGCATAATTCTAAGCACTCTGCACATGCTTAACAGAGTCCTGGTAACAGAAGACTGTCCATCTAAGATCCTGCTCATCACAGAGTCCTGGCAGTGGATCACAGTTCATATCTGACCTTGCTCATCAAGGACAGAGTCCTGGCAGTTGAGTAATCCATCTTAGACATTTCCCATGTCAGACAGAGGGCTTGATTGAGATCTTGGTGGATCGGGTCCTGCGCTCTCAATTTTGGAGGTCTACCCGCCCGCTGCCTTGGCAGTCCGCCCCCTCAATTTAGATGTTGGCTGGTCACTGGAGTGAAGACGACTGCATTGCCACTGTCTCCACCAGGATATTTCTCCCACATCAAAGGTATTAGAGGCAGAAGCTGCTTTTTGAGAGAGTCCGCCCAAAATTCCTGCAGTCCAGATTACAATAGGGCTTTTCCATTGAGGCTGCTGTGGTGGGGAAACCTCCAAGCTCGAGTTGGCGGAATTGAAGAAAAAGACGTGAAAAGTGATAATTTTCTGGGGTCCCACCACCAAATTCATCTTGAACGCCATTGTCCAGGTCCTTGCTGTTGCTACTTGACCATGACGCTCAGTCACCCCGTTTTTGCAGGTATGTAAGGTAGGTTTTTGTGGTGGGTGTGGGTATGCATTCAATAGTGTGTGTTTGTTGTTGGTGTGCAATGCTATATGTAAAACAAAATAGGCAATGAAAATAAGAAGAATTTACCTATCTCCCCACAACCACGGCCTCACTTCATCAGGACTACGCCTCCAGGACACTGCCAGCACAATGGTAACATCTAAACAAGCTTGTGGTAACCCACAGGGGGGGGAGAGAGTACTGTTAGCCAGCAAAAAAGACTGGCATTGTAGCGGTCTCCTGTCTATTGTCACAACATCCAAATATGGAAGATGGAACGCTGCCAGCTAGATGGGGTACTTGGGATGCTGTAGCAGCAGGACAGCGATAATACAGCCAAGATCTAAATCAGGCCCAGAGTCCTGGCAGTAGATGACACAGTTTTAAGATCCTTCCCCCTCACAGGCAGAATCTTGGCAACATATGATAGCTCATTCCAGTCCCTTCCCATCACATAGAGAGCCCTTGCAAAAAAGACACATTTCTAAAACCTGTGAAAGATCCTGCCTTTCACAGATAGTGTCTTGGCAACATATGGCACAGTTCACAGAACCCTGCCTATCACAGGCAGAGACCTAGCAATGGGAATCAGTCCATCACAGGAACTTCCCCTCAGAGACAGAGTCCTGGCAGCAGAACACAGGTCAGTGAACCGCGCCCATCATACAGTCCTGATAGCACAAAACACAATTCAATCAATCAATCAATCATAGTACTGTTGTAGGGTGCTGTAGCAGGAGGAGGAGATGGCGTTGACCTGTTTAGACATGGAGAGGGAGGAGTTGAGGATGAATCCTAGGTTGCGTGCATGGTCGGCGGGTGTTGGTGCTGTTCCCATCGTGGTCTGCCATCAGGAGTCGCCCCAGGCTGAGGAGGTGGGTCCGAGGATGAGGACCTCCGTCTTGTCCAAGTTCAGTTTCAGACGGCTGCTCCTCATCCAGTCGGCAACAGCCTTCATTCCCTCGGATCAGTTTTGGTTGATTTGTAACATTCATCGCAGCTGGAAGATTTAAAGTCACTTATACGGTTTACCTGAATTTATTTGATTTAATTTTTGCAGTTTAACAAAATTATATTGCCGAATAGTAAGACATGTTATTTAAGATAGTTGATGCCAAAAATGGTGTCAGTTTGTAATTTTTTCTTGTAAATTGGATAATATATTTTATAGCAAAGAAAGGTACTAAGGGAGGTGCTGTTAGCTCCTCCTTATTGTCTCTTTTTCACATAAGTAGTATTACATGCAATAACACTTGAAGTGACTAATGAGACAAAATGCGTTGTAACAGTACGGATGGGCCTGATCTGAGCACCCAATCAGTACTGCGCCTAATGGTCTCAGTGCGCGTGCATGTGCTTTTTCTGTGGACAAAAGCGATACACAAGAGTTTCCAAAGACCCAGTAATGCTCATGCCTGAGCACCTCATTGTCCAATACCAGCACCACGTGTTCCTTCACCAAGCTGTGCCTATAAGGACGATGTACAGCGCTGAATCCGTGGATCAACTCACCACGTGTGACAATGTGTCACGCATCAACAAGAAAACGAAGCTGCGACTAAATCATTCAAGGAGAACCTGGAGTACTGAGGCTCAAGCCTTGGAATCTAAATTCACCATTGTCAGATCGAATCTGACAGCCAGACAAGAGCGGATCACGTGGAACTACAACACACTCCTGTGTCTGGTCTGTGCAGGCTACGCCTCCTGCATGACACTCTCCTGATGCCTTAATTAGCTCTTGGTGGCGCACAAGAGAGGGATCCTGGCAGTCACTGCCATACGCCACTGGTTAGGGAGACCTCTAACAGCCCTTGGAATGATGTTATTGGTTTGTGAATCCTCTTCTGTCCCCTGGGCAGAGATTGTGATCTGTGTTTTTTGCCCCAATAATTCCGAGCATTCAGATGTGGCAACAAACGACAGGCGCATGCTAAGCACTTCCGTGGCCAAGACCAGTTGTCCAAGCACTGCTGCTCACAAAAGTAGTCATGCTGTCTGATGAAATGACAAACCATGCACCTGTCCTCACTTGTGACAGAGACTGGTGTTCTGTGCACACACCACAATGACCACCACACAAGTGATAGAGATAGCCACTGTCATCGTGCATCATGCAATGACCCTCTCCTGTTGCAAAGTTTAGTGTTCTGACAATTCTCTGCTGTGGCTGGCCACTGGCACATGCGTAGCCTGCCTCACAAACCCCTGTGGCGCGGAGAGAGGGCTAAGAGGACAGTGTGGGAGTCCAGTGCGAGATGGCTTAATATAGAGAGGATGGTAGAAATACAGAGTGTTAGAACATACTAAAGAATGGAAGGGTGACATAAAATAAGGCAGTAAGAAACGGAGGGCTGAAAAAGAAAAGAGAATAGGCGTTCAAGTGGATGTGGGATGGGAAGAGAGGGCTCCAGGAAGAATGACAAACTGTAGAGGATAAGGATAGCTTAGGAGAGGGACAGATAGCAGCCTGAGCAGACTGAGCAGAGAGGAGGCTTAGGAAATGCATAGTGACAAAGAAGGCTGGGTTGCATCATTTTTGCTACACTGTGTTGTTAGAGGAGTGGCAATCTTCTCGCTCTCAATAAACCCAGTCCTAGATGTGGAACTTGAAGCCATGTTCCACCACAACTCGACTGTGTCTCCTTTTATTTGAGAATATTAGTGTACAGACAGCCAGATAGATAGCTAGATAGCTTGATAGACAGACAGATGGATGGATAAATAGATAGATAGATAGATAGATAGATAGATAGATAGATAGATAGATAGCTAGCTAGCTAGATAGATAGATAGATAGATAGATAGATAGATAGATAGATAGATAGATAGATAGATAGATAGATAGATAGATAGATAGATAGATAGATAGATAGATAGATAGATAGATAGATAGATAGATAGATAGATAGATAGATAGTGTGCCAACCTCTAAAACTACTTCAATGGGTCCGATGAAGGGCAGGAGGAGTGGGGCTTTGTGCTGAGCACAGTCTGAAGCCCTTCTACCTACCCCCAACCCCTCTATTTAAAAAAAATCCCAAAACAAAAGCTTCTAAACCTGGAGCAAATTTCCTGGGGAGGTTTCACACCCTGTAAGGACATCAGCTTTGCAGGGCCACTAAACATGAGATGGAAACCTGTGAAGGGGTTTCCTTGTCATCTTTTGTGCCTTTGTGTGATATTAGCCCTTCACTAGGGTGCACATATAGGGGCATATTTACAAGCCCCTATCGCCACAGCACCATCACTTTCAGTGACGTTGTGATGGCAATAGGGGCCTCACCTTATTAAAAGGCAGCATTAAGCCACTTAAAGTGTAAATAAGGCACCCTTTAGCATGAAAGGGGTAGGCAATGGGTGTTGCAGTGGGCATTCTACTGCAACCCCCTTTCATTTTTATGCTGTCTCCTATTTACAAGGGCAGTATAAACAGGAGGCAGCACCAAAATTAAGGCCAGGAAAAACTTGGTCTTAAGCAGGCGAAACGAGGAGAATTGCTTTATTTCTCCTGGCTTTTGCTGTTTCCCTGTGTGCTGCCTTGTGCAGCACACATAGAAACAGAAAATTGCCCATGATTGTTTATGTGCAGGACGGTTCTCCTTCTTGCACATAAACAATCATTTAAAAAGAAAATGCAGTTTTGCAACTTCTATGCGTGCTGCATTATGCAGCACACATAGAAGTTACAAAACTGCATTTAAAGGTTGTTTATGTGCAGGAAGGGGGAACTTTCTGCAGATAAACATTCTCTAAGGTGCAAGGGTGCCTGCATTGGTGCTAGGCAGCTAAAGTTATCTCCAGCACAGGGCGAAACGCAAGGCTGCACCATAGCCTAGTAAATATGATGCAGCTCTGCATTTCTAAAGTGACAAAGGGTGTTGTTAGCCTTCTTGGCTTAATGACATGCTACACCACCTTATTGTAAATATGTCCCATAGTGTGTCACATGGCATCACCGTGTGAGTTTGCAGGTTTGTAAACAGAAAGGTAGATAGATAGATAGATAGATAGATAGATAGATAGATAGATAGATAGATAGATAGATAGATAGATAGATAGATAGATAGATAGATAGATAGATAGATAGATAGATAGATAGATAGATAGATAGATAGATAGATTTGTTTAAACATTTTGTATGGATGATCCCAATCTGGGTACACCATACACTTTGCTCCACGTTTTGCAGAAGCTATCATATTTCACACAGTACACTAACAGTTGTGATTCCTCGTCAGGCTTTCCCCATCTTTTCAACTTTAATGACCATTCAAGTCGCAAGATCAAAAGTCAAAGGGCATAGAGGTGCATTATGCAAATCAGAGGGCACAGGGACCAACCAGCGGTCTGTTCTAAGTCCATATGAATGTGTTAGAAGTATGTGATCAGGATGGTAATCATATACAGTGCTTATTAAGTAGCCTCTTCATGTTTTATTGATTTTGCTTTGGATGGTGAGGGCAGAGGGGAGGTCTGCGATGTTGAATTTTAATGCGGATAGCACATGAAGGCTGTGGCATGTGCACTCACACTAAACAGTGAGGCATGTCGCATTCTTATTTTTGAAGAAATCACCTCCATACCTAACTAATGGCGCCGTCCTGCTAATTGGCAAGTGCCTTCCTGGTCCCTACAGTCAAATGCCATAAGAACTGAGCAGCTAATTGAATGGCACAATGTCAGAGTAGAATTTGACCCGCAGCAGCATTTGAAATTCATGTCTGACACAAAGGAAGCATCCGTGACGACAGCAGTTCAAGGAGGGGAGGCTGAGGATTCGCTCAAAGTTTTGACAGAGTTCACTTTTCACACCGTTGGCACCGAGAGCAGTTTCTAAGTAAGCATATGAAAACCCTGCTGCAGTATCGCAGGTATTAGAAAACCCAAGAGCTTTACACAAAACTTGAGCTATGATATTTGAATTGGCTGCGGGCCTCGGGTTCTGCATCTCTTGTATCAGCTAAAGTCAAGTTCTTGTCTCAGATGGCATGCTTTTCCAAGAAACAGACAGATGCCAACAGAGGCCGGTAACGTGCTTTGGGTCTTTCACGTAGGGACTGTGGTATCTATACATACGTGAGGGCAGTATGATGTTGACGGGCTTCTTAAATAATCGTGCAAATACGAATAGCAGAGATCTAGGTTTTCTATGGACAATGCCATTCTTTTTTGCTCACCTTCCGACAACAGCAGCTTTATGATTAAAAATGTCCAACTTGGATTATACAGATTGGCACTAGGCGTGGGTAGAACACGTGGAATTTCACACTGCGAAATTCCGTGGATTTACATAAAAACTTTGGGACATATTATCAAGAACGGAATTAAAAATTATCGCCGTTTTAGGGGCAGAAAACTGCAGCTAAAGCAGTGGTAATGGGCCTGATAATATGCCCTTGAGTATTACAAAGAAGTCATGTTCTGGTGCGAACATGGGCTTCTTTTGGAATTCTGCAGGGCATACTATCCAGCCCATTATTGCCGCTTTAGAGTCAGCGATAATTTTAACGCTTTCTTGATAATATGCCCCAGTGAGAGATATGGTGGAGTTCTGCTAATGGGCAGAAAATGCATGCCGTGCTACGATTTAGCACTGGTAGCACATCCCGTGCTGAAAAATCAGTGCGAACAGCACCACGTGGTGCACAAGGGCCCAGCCAATTGGTTTTATCCAGCCTGCTTCTGTCCTAGCTTTCTGCTGTACTTCTGTTTTTTTCCATCCAACACAAACCACCCCATCTGATCACCAATTTCACTTTACTGGCCTGATTTTTCTGTCCTCCTGATTCCCTTCTTCCCATTCAAGTCCCTAGTGTTGTGGCAGAATCATGCAGCGATACAGTTTCCACCACCTGCATCCCATTATGGTTACACAGACAGGCGAGGGTGCAGCCCAGTTCTATTTTCGACAAAGCAGAGGTGACTGCACTCATTATCTGGTTGCAACGCCACCTGAATGAACATTATAGACCAAGAATAGGACCTGCTCGACCTGATAGATATCAAGGTTGAGGGGTTTGTGAGCAATATGTTCTTTCTTAAAATTCTAATATTATTACTTTTTTCAAGCAGCATGATCAAAAGTAAGTTACGTTTACGTGATGTGAGTGTCAACCTTTCTGCAGATAGCCAACCCCATGCTTATACAGCCTTTTGGTCATGTGCAGCAGTGGGTTGACCCCAGAGCGTGGCAATTGAGTTCTGATCCAAATAGACCACTTTTGGATCATCCAGATAATTTTGGACAATCCTCGAAATGTTCATTGGTGCTGCCTTTTGCTCGACCTCTATTACCTTTGCCTCTGCACTTGACTTAAGCCCGGCAACTTGAAACCAAGCCATTGCAGAGGCTGATTTGGATTCCTCTGTTGCTTGTGTTGCTTGTGATTATGGTGTTGGCTGTGAGAAAACAGCACTGCTCTCTCTGGAGGTTGAAGGCTGCTCGGCAGAACTTCTGTTCGGGCCCATAAGTTCCAGCCACTCTTCTACCATGTCCCTCACTTGATCCACAGTCCAAGTCTTGTAAATGAAACATCCCCTCTGAGAAAGGAATGGAAGTCGACAGCATTTTATGGACCGTGGATCATGCTTTGTGGCACATTAGCACTCTTTGGAGGAAAAATTCTCTTTTAGCAGTCTTAGATTAACAGGCAAGTGAAGTATTACACTCTGAACCAAATCATATGCTTTTTCATTCACACCTGCCAATCTTTGTGCTGCCTTTTCAACTGGTCCTGTAGCAGATGCAACACCAGGATTGATCAGCTCATTTTATTGTCCCCCTTGCTGACTTCCCTTGTGAAAACCTTAGGGAAGTAGTATTTGTGTCAGAAACTCGACTAGCTCCCATTTTTCCACCTCCATTGTTATGATACTTTTTCCAGTTGCAATCCTCCTCTTTGAAGGGAATAGTCAGGGATCAGTCTCTACTGCTCAAACAGGCATTCTCTTGACGGGGTGAATGTATGATTTATTCCTAAGTGGGATGGGTATGCCCAGACCTGGGTCCCTTGCTCACTGTGCCACTGGATTCAAGCTAGCCTGGCTGATGAGGCTAATACCCAGATCTGGTTCCAGAATGCTTGTTTCCGGTCAAGGGAGGACCTGACTTAGCAGTTCGGTCTGGACTGTTCCCATGAGGGACAGGGTCAAGACTGGTTTGCATATGGCTGGGCATAAACTGGGGTGGCATGGTGAACAAAAGAATGATGGATTTAACCCAGATATCTTGACTGGGGGTGAATGTATGATTTATTCAGCATTCCGTCCATCATTTGTTTACATAGCACTTTTCACCCTAAGAGGGATGGGTATGCCCAGACGTGGGTCCCTTGCTCACTGTGCCACTAGCTTCAACCTAGTCTGGCTGATGAAGGGTAATACCCAGAAACCGGTCCTAGGATGCTTGTTTCTCATCCATGGAGGACCTGTCTTGGCAGTTTGCTCTGGACTGTTCCCATGAGGCACAGGGTCAAGACTGATTTGAATATTGCTGGGTCTAAATTGGGGTGGAACGGTGAGCAAAAGAACAATGGATTTAACCCAGATCTCTTGAATTTGGGAGAATGTATGTTTTACGCAGCATTCCGTCCATTAAACAGGTGTTGCAGCATGTAGTAGGTCGAGTTTCAATGTGTTGCCACCTCCTGTTTGAGGGCTTTACCCAGGACTATTTGAGCATGTTCAAAGATCTTCAACTGCTTCTGGGCTTTAAAAGATTGTCTGAAATGAGTGCAGATTCCAGTATATTGCAGACTATGTCACACACAATCAGGTTGAAGCAATGTGCCACACACAGGACCTTGAAAAGGCCACCATCTGACATGGCCGTGACTATATTATTGCTATTGGATGTGGCAACAAATACAATTTTGAGACCTCTGGATCAAAGCTTTTCAAACACTTTGCTGTTAAACTCTTCTAAGATGTTTACAGCTGTATGGGATTTCTCAAAAGGCAAATATTGCTTCTGTTGCATGCTTCCAAATGCCCTTAAAACTTTCATCTGTGCTGAGACCTGCAGTGTAGTGATACACAAGTAATTAGTTGCTTGGCAACTTGCCACATTCAATTGGCCAACCAATTGCAGCACATCATAATGGAGTGCTGAGAGAGCAACTATGGCAAAATAGGTCCAACTGGGAACCTTCTATTTTGGGAAGATGGTCGCTATAAATTCTAAAAATCCCGCCCCTTCTACAAAAGAAATAGGAAGTAGGTCCAGCGCTAACATTTTAGCCAGTTTCCCATTGTAAATATGTGTCAGCGGGTCGTTGCATTCATAGGGCCCATCCTGTCTAAACATGCCTTTAATGGTAACTTGGATTTTTGTGTTTTTTGGTGCCACTGACACAGGCGACTTCCGGAGAAAATCAGGAAGTGGTGTTCTCAATGTGTGTCTTGCAAGAATACCTGTATGCAAAGGGGTCTGCATTTGAATATAGTGCCATTTAGAGGTTAATGATGTGGATGATGCTGGCACACTACAGGGGACGCTCGTTGTAGCAGGACTGTTTTGTGTACTGCCCCCATCTACATGGCACTGACGCAACCATTATCAGAAACCACAGGCTCAACATCATCTCCTACGCCAATAACCCCCAGCCCATCGTCTCTCTTACCAAGAAACCCAAAATAACCAGGCACAACTTCCAAGAAGGAATGAAAGCCATCGCAACCTGGATAAATAACAGCTGCCTGAAACTTAACTCAGAGAAAACAGAAGTCCTCATCCTCAGCTCCACCACCTCAGCTTGAGATGACACCTGGTCCTCCCCTGCCCTTGATCACCCACCCATCCTGAAAAACCATGCCCATAACCTTGGCATCATCCTGAACTAATCGTTCACTAAGGTCGTCATTTTGGGAGCTATCATCTGAAAAAGAAAGCACAGTGGCAAATGGGAGACCTGCAGATCAGTACAGTGGCAGCGTATAATTACCTAGGGGTTTGATTTACGGATCGGGCCAAGGCAAATATCCATCTTAAACAGCAGTCGTCCAAGGCCAATAAGGTGATATTCCGGTTAAAGCAACTGAGCTTACATCTGATAAACCCCACGGCCGGACCAATATTAACTGCCTTAAGAGCAAAATTGCTGCCAGCCATTAGCTATGGCCACTAGGCTTTTCCTTGGTCGCAGGATGCCCTTTTCACTGCAATCCAAGCCAAAGCATATAAATCACTCTTTTCTATCCCAAGGTCGGCAAGGAAGTCAAGACTAAGATTGGAGCTAGGCCTGGTAAGGCCATACTTGATGTGCAAAGGGGAGATCATAAAATCATACTTAAGGATTATAAGGGCCTCAACAAACTCCCTAAGACACCAATTGAGAGCCATACCACTGCCAGAAACCCCACTAAATGCATGGAAAAAAGCAATAAACAGACAAGTTCTCAAACTCTCATTTGAACTGGACCTTAAATCACTTCGCTATAGCCCCCACCTAGATCCGCTGAACAGTTCCTACACGGTAGGCAAGGAACAACCCTACCGTAATAAGGCCCTGACACCACAAGCCAGAACAAAAATCCTCTCTATGGGACTGTGTACTCTAGGAATCACTGAATTTAACCCCACATGGGTTTGCAATGGGGAAAATACAAGCTGCAGACTGCGCCCCTAAACAATAGAATCCTGGCTTCACCTTTTATGCTGCTGCCCCTCCCTTACGAACGATTGTCGTCGACTTCTCCGCCCAGTCTGCATCATCAAGGGAATCAAGACATGCCGCGAAGCATCAGCCTTGTGCTTTTCTAGAATAACCACAATGACCTTGTCGAGTCTTTGGAAATTCATTCATCTGATTAGAATGGCTTTAAAGGCAGAAAACTATCACAAAGAAACCAGGGCCACCATCGAGGTACAATAAGGGGGTCAATGCAGCCTCCCCTCAAATGAGGGAAGAGCCATGATACTATCCACTAGCCCTACAGAAATCGCACCACATAAATGGCTCGAAACAGAAGGGACAAGGAGAACGATCCACAGACTGCTGTAGGAGAAAATCGCCAAGCCCTACACAGCTGTCTAAGAAACTTGGTGCAAGGACTTATGATAAAGACCCGGTGCTGGCGGTCCGAGTGGGTGCAGCGGAGAGGGATATAATACTTGAACAAAAAACGTTGTAACCAGCAGTCTTTATAGTTTTAATGTGATAATTTTTAGTCACCAGGTTTTTTCTTTCTTACTGTAATGATTTTAATTAATTGAACAGTTAATAAATTCATTCATAATCGTTCACTATGAACTGCCAGATCAACGCCTTCTCCTAAGCCTGCTACAACATCCTCCACATACTATGTAAAACCTTCAAATGGATCCCGTCAGAATCCAGAAAAACTGTCAAACACGCCCTCATCACCAGCAGTCTGGACTACGGCAACGCCCTCTAAGCCAGAATCAACAAAAAACTCCTCCGCAAGCTCTAGAGCGTCCAGAATGCCTCAGTCAGACTAATCCTTGACATCCCGCGGCACAACCACATCACCCAACACCTCCGCAATCTCCACTGGCTTCCCATCAAAAGAAGGATAACTTTCATGGTGCACACGCACACCCACAAGGCCCTCCACAACATCATACCAGAATACATCCAATCCCTCAAGAGAAACCTCTGTTCAATCGACCTCTCCCTGGCCACGGTCCCACGCTTCTACAGTAACAGAGTGGGTGGAAGGTCCTTCTCCTACCTCGCAGCCAAGACCTGGAATGACCTCCACCTCTGGCAAGCCCTACACTGCTCAAGTTCAGGAAAGACCTCAAGACCTGGCTCTTCAGACTAACCACAACAGAGCTGCACCCAGCTCAGTAGTGCGCTTTACAACCCCCTGATTGATTGATTGATTGATTGATTGATTGATTGATTGATTGATTGATTGATTGACAATGATGTCATCCTCTTCTTTCTCATGACCATCCTCTTCTTCTATCATTGTAAAATGAGCTTCTTCTCACCACCACCACCACAAACACTCTTTTTCAGATTCTCCTCCCATTGAAGTGCCTGATGTTTTTACAGATGGGACGTTTGGTCTCCAGTACTATACTGTGAACCTGGCTTACCTTGCAGAACATTCAGGCGGCAAATGGGGCATATTGCAATGTTATCCTACTGCTTTCTAATCAAAACGACATTTTGAACTGGGGAGCATAACTTTTTTAGTGTGCCAATGCCAATGCATGAAGAACTGGAGGAAGGTGGGTGTATTGTTTAGCTTTCTGTCGGGCGTACTTTGACTGTAGTAGTGGTGGGTGCAGGTTTAGGTGGGGGTCTTATAAATATGGAAGGCAGCGTTGGTGATTGAATCACATGCCTCTGATCAGGTTGAATGTGAGTTGTCATCTCACTGGCTTGCAATTAATGTCACTGTCCATAATACTGAGCCTTACAGGTTCTTTCCTTTTCCCTTCTCCCTTGGGTCTCAGACTAGACATGGGTTCTATCCATGTCCGGATTGTCAGAATGGGGGCTTGCAGAAGATGGAGGCGTAGTCTTTATTTTCTTGCTGGAGATCCTGAAACCAATGGTTGAAGAGCGACATCTTGCTTAGCAGGAAGTGCAACTTCCTGTTCTGCTACGACTTCAGGAAGAACTTTTGCTGGCTGCGGCTTCTGTTCGCCACTCTCCTACGACAACTTAGGAACTTTGTGGTTGAGACAAATCCAGTTCAGACTCATTGCTCGTCACCATGACTGCAAGTGCTGTATCGCTGAGAGGCATAGGCTTAGGCTTAGGTTGGGGTGGTGCCAGTGATAAAGGAGTGCTGATCCCAGCCTTCTGCACCACGTTATCTAAAAAAAGTAAAGGGCGCAGGCTAGTCATGGCTATCTTCTTCTTCTCCTCCTCACTAGCCACATTCTTGACAGGAGCAACCTTCATTTGAGCCATCTTCAAGTTCCTAGCTCTGGCAGTTGCCACTTAGCTGAACTTGAGGAAGCAAAAGAGCATTCAGGTGGTGTCATTGTCGGCCTTCTCTCTGACTGTGTGTGGTGTCTCTTTTGCACCTAAGGGCAAACAAACAAGAAACAAATTATGTGAAACCTGTCATATGCATTTTGAATCTACAAACATTATAATTGAATTATGTCAACACAAATATTGAACAATAGTATAGCCATTCCACATCAGGATTAAACATAATATTTCAATAAAATACAGATTGAAAAATGTACTTTATGTGCCTCTCAGGCCTATGAGACACCTGCGGCTGGCAGGGAGTACTAGGGAAAATGGAAAAAGTCTTTAAAAAAAAATTGCTGCTGTGCGCCTATGTCCTATGAGACATCAATGGAAGGTAGTGGGAGCAGTAGAAAATGAAATATTCTGTAAAAAAATTATTGCTGTGTTTGGTGCGTTTGTGCCCTATGATGAGACACCTATGCATCCAGTGGGTGCAATGAAACATGGAAACAATCTTTAAAAATGATTGCTGGTGTGTGCCTATGACCTATGAGACACCTATGACAGGCAGAGGGTGCAGGGGAAAAATTAATAATCCTTAAAGCAACTATTGCCTGCATGCAGTGCACTTATGGCCTATGATGAGACAGCAATGGCAGGCAAGGGGGGAAGGGAAAACTTGCTGGTATCTCCCTAGGGACTATGAGAAATGCTATGGGCAGCAAGAAGGTGCAGGGGAAAGTTGGAAAAAAGCATAAAAAACACAACTACAATCATCCTCAAGCACATGAAACTCATATCAGGAAAGCAAGAAAATAAGAACAAAATTCAAAACGGCATAGTTGTCTATCAATGTCCCTATAAAATGACTTTGAAAAATGGAAGAAAATGATTTAACACGCTGGCTGCAAAAAATGGCCACCACCCGCATGATTAGAACAACAAAGATGAAGGCATGGACAACAAAGACCACAAGTTGGCCTACGGCTAAAGGAAAGCACCCTGGCTACACCTAAAGGATGCCCTGCTGCATGGCCACCAAGGGTGAAGGCATGAACAACAAAGAACACATGCAGGCCTATGGCATAAACAAAGGACACTGGCTACACAAAATGTCCAGTTCTGCCACATAGCCACTATGGGAAAGGCATGGAAAGCAGGCAACACGTATGGGCCTATGGCAAGAGGAAAATACACTGGCAACAAAAATTGCTGAACTAACACATGACCACCAAGAGCTAAGGAACTCACAACAAAGGACACATGACGGCCTATTGCCAAAGGAAAGCTCTCTGGCTACACAAAATGGCCACCGTACATCATGGCCATCAAGGGCGAATGCATGGACAAAAAAGGACCCATGCTGGCCTATGGCGAAAGCAAAACACAGAGCTAGACAAAATGGCCTCCCTGCCACATGGCCTCCAAGGGCGAAGGCATGGACAACAAAGTACACATGGTGGAGGACTATGGGAAAAGCATACAGACTACGTAAAATATCCACTTGTCCATAAATTCGCAACTGCAAGCAAGAAGGCATGGTCAACAAAGAACACATGGAGGCCTAAGGCAAAAGCACAGTGGCTAAGCAAAATAGACCCTCTGCCACATGACAGGCATAGAACAAAGACAAAATGGTGACCTATGGCAGATACACACACAGAAACACACTCTGGCCACACAAAAATGGCCACTTGGCCAGCAAAGAAAGGAGGCCTGTCAAACAAAGAAGAAAAGACCACAATTAATTCAGCAATTAAGACAACTTAAAAAATTCCCCAACCACAGATATCCCAAGGCTTTAAAAATTACCCCATACACAAAAAACACCCACTTGCCCTATATTTCTTTTTTTTTAAGTTCAAACGGTTTCATACATAGTAAACACTGTAAATCATATAATATCACATTCTAGTCTTGTTACTAACTAAATCCAGGAATTGGACTAAAATACAGGAATAAAATACTAAAGGTATGTAGAAAATGAAACATATATGCATAAAGGATAATAAAAGAAACTTACAGAACTATTAGGGAGATCAGGGTGGTTTGGGAACTTCTTGTTGCGATGGTTCTGGCATTGAGTATCTCTTGGCACTATCATCAATAAACAATGTTACAGGCGACCATAAATCATTACGTTTTATAGCCATTTGAGGAGGATAAACAAAGGCAGTATACAATATGTGATTATGACATACAGTGTACCACCAAGCTTTGTATGACATTTTTGAGAAGTCTTTCCAATTAACAGTAATTTGTTGAAAAGCAATTAATAATAATAAATCAATAATCTTAACATTAAGTGAAACCCCCTCCCAGACAGATGAAAGGCTACCTAAAAAGATATGAATATAAGAAAAGGGTAGCACAGTGTCATAAATCAAAAAAATGTTTGTACCAATGGACAAATGAATAGCATGTGGAACAAATTGGCATTAGGGGAGGAACAAGTCCAACATGTATCCAGAGAGGTTGAAAACCGTTTGCTTAATGTGGCTGGTGTGAATAAAAGAACATTATATATACAAAAATAGTGTCTGTCTGGCATTTGCTGCTCTAGAAACTTTGCGTAGTTTGGACCAAATGCCATTCCAGAGATAGATTGGCCAGCTAATCTCAAAGTCTCTTTCCCAAGCCTCTTCAGTTTTTGTTTTCTGTCTGTCAGTGTCAGAGACGTGTAGATGATTATAGATAGTAGAGGCTGGTTGGCGTGGTCATTAACAGGGCATGGAGTTTTAAAGAGTGATCCGAATTATTGAAATGTGTTGTTGTGTCAGGAAAATGCAAATAAGTTTCCAATACGGCTTTTTGAAGTAAATTGTATTTATGTATAAAGAAAGCCGGTAAATTGAATTCCTGCTTGAGTGTTGTAAAGGGCAAAAATTCTGAGTCTGAAAATAATTGATAGATCCATATCAAACCCCTTTCTCTCCAAGTTTTCCAATAAAAAGGTTTGTCATGAATTTGTAAATCTTTATTATGCCAAATTGTTGAATTTAAAAAGAAGTCCTTGGTATCAAGATTAGAGTGAGAGGATAATACAAGTAATTTGGACGTATTCTTTAATATAGCAGTTGAAATGGATTGAAGTTTACGTGAAAAAGATATGTGTTCCTAAAATGTAAAGGGAAATATAAACAGGCGTTCAATGGAAGTCCAGAGAGGGCAAGTACTTCAGGCAACCACAAAGAAGCTTGTCGTAGTAAGAAGGCTTTATGATAAACCTGGAATTCTGGAAAGTTTACTCCGCCTTCTGTTTTAGGACGGATTAGTTTTGATAGAGATATTCGGGTTTTCTTAATATTCCATAAGAAAGAGGATAAAATGGAGTTAACTTTTTTTGTTAATTTGGAAGCAATGCGGAGTGGGATATTAGAAATAGTATATAAAACTATGCGTGATAACATCATGTTTATGGTGTCCAAGCGACCCCACCAAGATAAATAAAGGGGATGCCATTTAGAAGTCAATTCTGATAATTTTTTTGCATAGTGTGATCTTTTCTGTAATGAAGGGTGTGAAGTGCAGGCCTAAGTACTTAATATGATTTGGACTTCATTTAAAGCGACAAGCTAGAAACTGTGAACTAAAAGTATACTTTGTTAGCGGTAGGATTTCGCACTTATAATTATTTAACTTGTATCCGGAGATAAATGAAAAGGATTTCACCTCCACCATAAAAGCCGGGATTGATTCTTCTGGTTTAGACAAAATGAGCAGAAAATCATCAGCATAAGCTGCAAATTTGATGTGAATATTCGATGTTTGAAATCCATAAATACTTGGGTTCTGACGCACTTTGGATAGGAATGGTTCTAAGGCCAAGTTGAAAAGGAAAGGAGAGAGAGGGCAGCCTTGGCGCACCTCTCTTTCTAAGTTAAAAAATTAATAAATTAAACCATTGGCGCAAACTGCAGCATGGGGATTAGAGTAAAGGAGAGATATCAAGTTTATAATCTTGGGTCAGAATCCAAAGCAATCAAGTGCATAAAACAAATAATTCCACTCAACTCTATCAAAAGCTTTTTCAGCATCCAGTGCAATTGCTGCAAAAGGGTAATCAAAATGGGAAGATTTGGAAAGGATATCGAAAAAGAGTTACGTATTATCTGTAATGACTCGTCCTTTAACAAAGCCAGACTGTTCCCTTCCTAGTAAGTTAGGCAAATATGAGTCAAGGCGAATGGCTAAAACTTTAGAAAATATTTTATAATCAATGTTGACCAGCGAGATAGGCCTGTAATTTTTACAGTATTTAGAGTCTTTGCCTTCTTTGGGAATGAGACAAATATGGGCCTCGGAGAAGGAGCCAGAAGAATTTTTTGAGGCACAAAAAAATTGATAAGTGAATGTAATCTAGGTATCAAGACCTTAGAAAAGTTGACATAACATTCAAAAGTGAAGCCACCTGGGCCAGGAGCCCTATCTTTTTGAGATTTTAAAGAGCTTTTAGGAGTTCATGTGATTCCAAGGGTGATAAATCCAAGGGGAGTCTGATGGGGCTTTTGAATGTTTGAGAAGAATTGTGACAATAGGTGATCTGTAGGGTAAGTTTCTGACGAGTTTAGAGATTTATAAAAAAGAGAAAATTAATTTAGACTTTCAGCATTCTTGAATTTTAAAATGGAGTGTTCGTCAAAGATGGATTCAATGTTTAGTTTGTTTTGGCGAATCTTTACATATTTGGCCAAAATCTTCTCAGCTTTGTTTTTACCTCCATAGAACTTTGCACTGGACTTCAATAAGTAGAGGGAGGCGTCTTCTGTTGATTCTTGCTAAATTTCAATTTGGCGTTAATGAGGGCCTTTAGACATTTTTCTGAGTGTGATGAGTAATATGAATGTTCTAGTGTCTTAATGTCTTGAAGGAGGTCTTTAGTGATCCTATGCACAGCTTTATGTTTCTTTGAGACGTATTGTAATATGAAATCTTTTGCCAATGCCTTAAAGGCATCCCAGATGGTTGCAGGAGATAAAGAATCTGTGTTATTTCTTTCAAAATAGTCAGTGGAGAAGGAAATGAGAGCTGTGGTAAATTTGGAATCTGAAAGGAGTGCATTGTTAAAACGCCATCTTCTTGGGGCAGTGTTTCTAGGAAGTTTATCAAAACCAATGGAGACAGGGGCATGGTCTTATAAAAGAATGGGACCAATTTCTGCAAATGTGAGGGACTGTGAAATGTTATGGAATACAAAAACATAGTCAATTCTTGATTGGGTATGATTGGTTGAAGAACAGAAGGAATATTCTCTGGTGGCTGGGTTACAAAGAAGCCATGCATTTAGCAATTTGTGTTGATGTATAGTGTGAGTAAAGGATTTATGCGACTTGCTAGGCACAAAGGACACCTTGGAATTCCTGTCTAGAAAGGGGTCAAACACTTGGTTGCAGTCTCCAGCCGTAATAAAATCATCTTCAATGCAATGAGAGATTTGCTTAGCCATAGCCACCAAAAAGAAGCATCTCCGCCTGTAGGTGCATAAACATTAAGAAGAGAGACTGGAACACCTTTTAATAAGAGTTTCTCACAAAAGCCATCTCCCATCACCGTCTGATTCTTGTGATAACAACGTAAGTGGTAAAGAATTACCACATAATATCACCACACCATTTCGTTTACCAACACCTAGGGATAAGTAAGCCTCACCCACCCAACCTCTTTTCAATTTCTGAGATTCAGTATCAGTAAGGTGGGTTTCCTGTAAGAAAACAATGTCAGCATTTAACACTGCCCAGTGGGATGAACATCTATGCCTTTTGATGAAAGTGTTTAGGCCACTAATGTTCCATGAAACTCATTTAAGTGGCATGAGATATTAAAATGAAATAATAAAAACAGCATAAGTAACGATCCAAGTTGGTAGGATAAAAAATTCACCAAGAGAATAGTCCAATTCTATAACACAAAAGTCCAATTCATTGCAATGACATAATAGAGCATTGGAAAGGATACATGGAAATAAAGATGATAAAGCAAGTTTAAAAAACTGAGAAACATAGAGAAGAACTAAACAGGAATGTGAAAGGATGAGAAAGTTTGAAGTGCAAGGGACCAAGGTTAAGATACTGGAAATGAGTTTGTTACAAAAGGATTGTTTATCGCTGAGAGAAGAAATAAAGGAAAGAGGAGAATGGGTTTATAGTGTAGAGAGATATATAGTGTAAATAAGCGTAGATAGAGATGGAAGAAGAAGATGATCATATGAGAAAAGGCAAGTAAAAAGAATAGATAATAATTAGTTAAAGTAGAAGAATATAATGCAATACACTTAACATAAGACAGAACAGGGAGTACTCTTACTAGGAGAGAGCGTAAAGAGGAGGGAATAATATTAAAAAAAGCTGCAAAGACAACACAAAAGACAATGCAAGGAACATACCTACAAAACAGAACAAATATGTGGGGGTGGGGAGGACCACATGGAGCAGATGTGACGTCCAGGGGAAGCTGAACTGCAACGGGGGGACATCCCATTTAACTTAATCATAACTGCAAAAAGCGAAGAAAGAACAGATTAGCCAGCATATTATACATTAAACAGGGAAACAATATTAAAAGGATATAATAATTGAATCAAGATAATGTAAGTCAAAAACAACTCAAATATCAATAGAAGAAAGCTAACAACCTATATCCGAGAATAACATCGTCAAACTAGGGATTACAAAAGGAAAGATCCTAAGGTTCATGCCTCAAACAAGTCAAGAAACAGGAAAGGGAGACGGTCTTGAAGAGTCCATATGCGATGTGCTGTGAGAGTTAATGAAACTTTGCAGACGTAAAGGATCTTCGTATGATGTCGTTTTGTTGTTATAAGTGACTTTAAATAAACACGGGTGATATAAACCGTATTTGGCTCTCATGGAGCGCAAGTCAGGTCTCATATTTAGGAAAGCCTTGCGTCTGGCTGCCGTAGCTTTTGAGTAATCCTGCATGAAGAACAATGTAGAACCTGACCAAGAAATCTGCTTGATGGCTTTGGAGGCTGTCAATACCTTCAGTAGGTCTGTGTATTCGAGAAAGTGGAGAATAACACCTCTTGAACGTTGTGAAAGGACTGTACTGGTGGGAGGTCGGCCAAGTCTGTGAGCTCTCTGTATGTTCAGTAGAGTATCTTCTGGTAAACGAAGTATCTTTGGGAGGAAGAATTTGAAGAAACCCATAGGGTCTGCACCTTCTGTTCCCTCCACCAGTCCAAAAATGTGCACATTGTTCCTCCTATTGTGGTTTTTCAAGTTCTTGACCTGTTGTTGGAGTGATACAACTTGGGATTGCAAGAATGTGACGCACTTGGTGGTTTTGGTAAGGGAGGAGATATTGTGTTCCACAGTTGTGAGTCTATTATGCAGTTGAGACCAATTGTCTGAAAGAATTTGTAACTTAGAGTTAGTTTCCTCAATAAAAGGTTTAAGAGCTCTGATATCATGCAATAACAATTCCATTGAGATTGGAGAAGGTGGTTTGGGTGGCGAAGGTGGATCTTTTTTTAAGCGCTTAACGTTAGACTTCCATGATGATGCTGCTGAGGAATACATTGTAGTACTATTAGTTTCTGAAATTAGCAGATCAGAATCCTCCAATTTGGAGAGCTCTGAAAAAAGTTTTGAATTTTTAATGAAATAGCGCTACGGCTTGGGTGCAATACAGAGAGACTTTTTAATCCTGCCCATTTACATCTGAAATATGCAGATTAAGGAAAACATTTGATGCTAGAAAACATTGGTAAAGGCACTATGAAAATGTGGAGTCTGCATCAGCAAAATAGTTTTGTTGTCCTGTGTTCTTCAGAAATACCAGCAAGTACGCTACAGCAGATAATATGGTCATATTTACCACAGAGAATTCTAAGTCACAACACTTTATGATCAAATGGATGATGCTGGCGTTAATACTGAGTAAATGTAGTGCTCAAAAGGTTCACTGAAAGAGGGGAAAGCAGAAACTTAAGAGCCTTCTACTGAAAAAGTAAAATGCAGTGCTCTTTAAACAGGCTGGTAGGTGCTGTGCACAAAAGGGCGATCGTCTGACACTTCCTCACAGCATCTTCGCAAAGAAGGTGAAAAATGGGCATTCCGCTATAATTAAATAATAGTGAGGCATTTAAAAATGAATAGCACCGAATGCAGGTGCCAGCGTGTAAGCCTGTGTGGAATTAAGGCTGCTTTTTGAAGTTTGCCGCTACGATGGTTACAGCGCTAAGATGGCGGCCGTTACAGGACTTCAGAGAAGATGGCCATTAACATTACGAAAAATGCCTTAAAAACAAAGAAAGTAGCGTGAAAATGAAAACCATTATGCAGGCTGACTTGTCCAACGTCTATGCCTTCGTTTCAATTCACTCGATATATCCAGTGAGCACGATGCAGCCGCGCCGGTCACGGGAGCTTCACAGAAGCGCCGCCATGTTCTTCGTGCGCAAGCCACGCCCGACCTGTATTTCTTTTGTGTAGGATGACAACAGCTATACTTGGCTGTCCATGATAATATAATAACACTCTTACAACATCTTTATCTTTTGAATTTCTTTCCTATAAATGATTGTTTGTATTCAAAATCTTTTTTTTAAACTTATCCGTATCAAAAGTAGAAAAAATCAACAACAGTTTATAATTTGTTTTTTAGAATTTGCACCTTTTTTTCCCAAATGAAAGAGGAAAGATATTTTTATATTCAAGTCCAACAATTTCATCTATTGTACATAGTCCACGTGAATATAGTTTTTTGTAATGGACAAAAGCATTTCATTGTACTAACACATCCCCACACTTACATGCTGACTATCATACCAACACCCATTACCATTCTCTCTTTCAAACATCCTACACCCATCCCAAATCACATACACTACAAATGTCAAAGAGAAGACAGATAACATAGCAATCTCTGTGATTGTGTTGTGGGCTGGCTATCAATCATCCAGGTCAATGCACGTTTCGGTATGTAGTGTAGTTCCTAGTTTCCCACTAGGCCCTGCACATTGGAATAACATAAACAGTAGTATCGACGTGGAACTGCTTATATTCCAGGCCTCCACTGACTATGCTAAACTTAATTAGGTTGTGTTACCAACTAGCTCAGAGGTCACTGGAAACTTTCTTCTCTGCATAGGAAGTGATCAGCTTCCCTGGCACAGACAAGAAGGGATTCAGTTTTCCAACAACCGTGCAACATGACAACTTTGCTCCTCAGATCAAGAGTCGATCTCTAGGGTCGTGTGAAACAATAGACATAGATTTCACTCAGTCAGTCTAGTGCAGTTTACTTTCACGGTATGTAGAGAATAGAGAGACGGGCGTTTGTCAATAAAGGGTTAACATTTATTGCACAGTCTTTCTTCTCGTACAAGAGAAATGTATTGCCACAATTGCAATAACTGTTATTATAAAAAGTACGTACAGTAAGATAAGTATTGCGAAATAGAACTGTAAAAGCATTGATATGGTTTCTTAGCCATACAATGGTTTAAAAGTAATAAAACATATATACAGTCATATATACATTAGGCTAACATACTCAACTGGTGCTTCTAACTAAGCCTACCCCAGTGTGCCTGACCTAAGCCTAACACGTGAGAAGGGGAGTAAGTAAGTAGCTTTAAGTTAAGTTGGTTTTGCCAAGGTTTGTTTCAAGAATTCTCGTCTAAGGGTTTAGTCAACACCATACCTCTGAATAGAATGATGGAGGATTGGTATCTCCTTCAGGGGTCTCTCTCGATATCCCAGTCACCTGCGAGGGTAAACTGGAAGCGCCGGGACTGGATTTCTCTGCACGAGAAAGGCATCGGCTTCTCTCAGCGCGTCGAGGAAGGAGGCGGGGGACAGCGTCCGCGGGCAGCTGGAATCTGCTGGATGTCTTCGCAGAGGGACGGCTGCTCAGCTCCTCAAGCGTACTGCACCATAGGTCGCGCTGTAGCGGCGATAATGGTAATCAGTAGCTTCACCACCACAGGATAGCAGGCTGCAGCGACAGAGTGCTAGTTTTTACCAACACGGGGTCATGCAGGCAGCCAGCATCAGCAACAGTAGCTCTCGCTCGCTCACAGCTCACAAGCTTCCTGCTCACAACAGCTCACATTGCTTAAGGCAACGTTGGTAATATTTATACCTGACAGGTGCCGGGTTTGACGCAAGTTTGCTGGACATAAGACGTCAATTAAAGATGTCACTAGGAAGTGATAGTTATCAGTTGCTCATTAGAGTTCCATTACTAATCAAAACATAGCAAGCGGGGATTTCCAGGTTTGCTAAGTTTTTATCTTGTTGAAGAACTCGGAGTGTTATCTAGGAATATCAGATAGTGACTGCTGCTCTGTCATTGCACTAATTGGTCGCAAAGGAAGTAGCAGAGAGTCATGCTGGAATGTGGCTCTGTTCGTGTGAGGCCAGAGATGACTTTACAGAAAATCGCACTTGAACGGTTATGCCAATATAGGGAATAAATGGATTTATAGCCGAATAGGGGCATAAGGTCACAGTATCAATCAGGAACCTAGATAAGCACGCAACACCCACTCCACGGGTAATGTCCATCAAAATTACTAAAACTAAGCAATTAGATGCATGTGTAACATTGTGTAACATAGCCCACCCCAAAATACATAAATGCATTCGAAATAGGCGTACTTGTAATACATGGAATTTAGGTACTGTACGTTTTTTAAAGCATAGTAATCATTCAAAAGGTATTGTATATGAAATCAATGAACGATTATGCAAAAGGAATTACACATGAAGTATCTCTGACAGAAGAAATGCGAGATAAATCATCACATAAAAATGCATTGTAATAACATGTGTGCTAGAGGCCGGTGTTATGTTGGTATGTCTCTAGATGTGTTTAGAAATAGAAGTGTGAAGCTTCTGTTCTCTAAGAATAGTTTTTACGTTAAGCAAAGAATTGTTCGTGCCAAAAAAGGTCAATATTAGAAAAATTGTCCAATTCAAAGAAAATAGATTTCCAAAGCTCCTGGCAGTTTTTGTTGATCAAAACTGAAGGCCGAATTCAGAGTTCATGGGAACGCTGTGTGTCAGAAAGCTTCTAAAAAAGTTATTGTTTCTCTGTGGGTGAGAACATCGTATCAGACAGGCTCGCAAAGAATTGGTCTACAAAATCAGGTGATAGTTCAACCAAATTAGATAGCGCTGTAACTTGGCAGGTGTGAGAATGATTGCTGTCATCGAAGGCAGGACCAGCAATGCTCACAGAACGTTGTACCTGGGTGATGTTGCTTTTGTCACTCGCTCCACTGTTACCACTTGGCTGTAGTACAGGAGTCTCCACAAATGCCGTCATCAGGATTGGTAGCCGCTGGGGACAACACAATGCGTGAGCCGTTATTGGACTGAGCAAAGTATCGACGTCCATTGGTACTGCTGATAGAAGTGAAAGACAGATTTCCAACACGCATTCATCTCCGCAAAGCATACACCGTAGCACAGGTAAAATGCAATTTTGCCATATCGGTCTGAATGAAAGGAACCAGGTCATGTTTAGATCTCTCAGCCTGGCCAATCCGAGGACGTTAGTTATCCTGTCCCTGTAGCGCATTGCTAGGATTGTCTCTTCCATTCCCATGGGAGCTATGTCTGAGCCGAGGCTTGCCATAACGTAGCAGGATGGTCAAAAATAGAATCCCTGCGATGAGTCCCAAAAATAGCGGAATACCACCAAAAATGGAGTGCACAAAATTAGGAAAGATTCCCAAAATTGCCTGGAAGGGTGTTAGCAGTCCCGTAAAGACTGTCTTAAATATGCCTGGGATGCTTGTTGCACTAGACATGTTAAGGAGTTGACTGCACATTTCTACGAAATGCACGGGGCAATTTGTTGATAAAAGGTCATGGACCTCAGTAGCCGTCCTTGCGACTAGAAGATCATACGTCTCTTTAGATGACGTTATAGGCACTGTTGTCTGTAAAAGCACAGATTTCACTTTGCTTAATGTATCAATTCGTATAGAATAGAGATTCAGACGAGGCCAGAGGGGAGTCACTATGTCTGGAGGCCCGCTCGGAAACAATGCTTGCATACAGCATTTGACCGTGGATGTTACTTGTACTAGATAACTTGTCCCTGGCGCGAGGCCACAGCACCTGTGATCCGTTCTTAGAATGTAACTCCCGTTCGAAAGTTGCATAAAGAAGGGCTCTATCTGAGTTGCAGGTGTGACTAGCTGGTGGCATGAAAGGTTGTTTGAATTTCCATCACATGCTCCGTGTAAATTAATACCCTGACACAAAAGCATACCGCTTAGTGAATGTTTACAGTTCTCACCACTAAGAAATACATTTTTGTCGCTGTCACTATAGCAAGAATGAGTGTATGGTAATTTCCATATGGATTTTACATATTCTTTACCTAATTGTTCATACTGGCCAGCAGGTATGTATTCAAGGCACTTTTTAAATCGGAAAGTTGTTATCGGAATTGTGATAATCCCGTGTATTATCCATTCAATGACAGGACTTTCTGACATTGTCAATGGTAATCTCTCGAGTCTTTCGATGCTCAGGATTGTATAGTCTGCTCCTTTCTGTGCCAAACTGATCTGTTTATCAGTAAGGTTAAAACTAGAAAATAATGACGTTGTGTTGATTAAACGCCAAGGCACATAGCCTGAACGAAGGTTTTGCAGCGTCCAGCCTAGTTCTATAATAGAGCGTAGTTGAGACTGGCCATGTTGTAACATTAGCAAATCTCTGTCTATCACATCAAAGGCAGAGGATACAATATTGTCCAACGAATATATTCTGGAAGACAGAGTCATTAACCCATTGTCTACCACAGAAAGTGATTTCTCCAAATTAATACGATCAATTTCTCGTATTTTTTCAGCAGTTTCAATTTGCTTTACTTTCCAAGCCTCGTTGTAAGCAGCATAGATGCTGGTCGCTATGAAACGCTTTTGACGCTGTTTGCGTGGTCCAAGAATGAAATCGCGCAAATCAGCACCATCTTTTAATAAAGACAAGTGTTGCTTAATTTCAGCCAGTGTGGATGTAGCTAGCCATTCTAGGCAGAGTTTCCCTACACTGTATGTTGTTATAATCCCTGGATGTTGTCTCTGGGAGTATCTAGGGTCTAATCTGGTCAATTTTAACCCCTGTGTTTTATTCAGGAACCTATCTTGACAGCTATTTGTGTCTGTAGGCCAGATTAACCACTTTTTCCAATCAGGATGTGTTCTGTTGAAATGTAAAATTTGTGACACGTCTAACTCAATATCAGCTGTTGTATTTTCAGGTATTGGCTTTGGTATAGACGGTGTTTTAAGTTCTTTGTTCTTAGCTAGGCCAAGACAAGATGTTTGGTGTACTGTGTCATTCAAAAATAACATTTGTTCTGGTATCATGCAGGTTCTAAATAGTGCTTCTATGCCTTGCACCTGCCAATCTTTTGTACCCCAGATTGTTTTCGTTTCAATATTATTTTTCCAATAATCAAAACCAAATGTCATCATTTTGTCATAAAATGCTTCTGAATATATCAATTTAGAATTTGTCAGCATTGTTTTCATTCCTGTTTTCTCTAACAGTTTATAATAAAACGTTTCTGCATCACTGGTGTTAAACCCTGAGAAGTATTTGAATTTCTCAAAAAATGCTTTAGAACTGCTTTTAGGTGGTGTAGAACAATGTTCCCATTGATTATACATAAAAACATTTCTAGGCTGTGCAGATTTATGCAAGTAATGATCCCCATAGTGGGTGTAACAGAATAATTGCTCATAACTAGATGAACCTTGTAAATAATCATGATCTGTGAATCTAGCTGACATTACTAAATCAGACATCATATCATTAATACTGTTAAAGTCCCAATCATCAGAGAATGTACTTGGTGTCACAAAGTCACTTAAGGAAACCTTTAGTTGATGAGGATACTTCAGGATTTCGACCGGACCATAGATCTCATAGTCTGTTTTCTCCCATACTACCCCACCAGGTATTGGAATTGCTGTGACATTTACTGTTGACAGTTCTCTTTTCTTCACGTGGGATGATCTGTGTGGTTTCAGGACTAGGTTGATGTTCTGACTTGCTGTGTCCATTCAATTGTAATGAACTTCCCTAAAATTAAAACTAAAATTAGGCATAGTAGGAGTATGAATACCCCTGAGATAATCCAATGCTCAATCAACGGTGAATCCAGATATAATTCTTTGATTTGTTGAAGGAGTCCTGTTGTATTTTCTTTAGAATACTTTTTTGTTTCTGGCATCACTTCGGGGTCGTTTAAATCTTCAGAGAAGTTGTCGAAGTTGATGAAATAACCAGAGGCAGTTCTGTCAATTGATGGGATTGTTCTTTCAATCTGTCTCTCGGTAGCACTTTCTGATGCCACATCATTGTAGACTGGTGTTGTTTCTTGACGAACTGTTTCAATCTGTGTTTCAAGAGGCACGAGTTCCATGGCATTATTGCATAGTCCCTCAATGTGCACTGTAGGCTGATCGAATGTGATTAGTCTTTCAGTTTAAACCTCTTGGATTGTTGCAAGTTTGGGTATTCTGTTGTTTCTTGGGAGTCCACTGGGCCTACTGTTGATTATAGGCCACATGCTTGTGGTTTTACCAGGTCGATGGACACGACTCTGTTCTCCTTTTTACCAGCAAGGGGCGGTAGCACAACTGATCTTGTTCCGGTGACTGCTAAGACAGGTACTGCTTTTCTGTAAGAAGGCCCAAATTCCTTCTTCACCGCGATCTTTTCTCTGACTAGATCCCCAATCTTTGGAATCCAGACAGGCCTTGCTGGGGCTGTTGTGGGTGGTGCCTCATCAGTGGTACTTGGCTGTTGCTTTAACTTTATGTTGCTTAATGATTTTCTTGTTTCATTCAGTTCCTGTAAAACAGCCAAACGGTCTTTTACTTCAAACTGCTTTGTTTCTTCTTGTACCACTGACATCTGACTATCGAGGTCCTGAACGTTCATTCTAATTCCGAACAATAGTTCGTATGGGCTGAAACCTTTTAGAGAATTTCTTGGCATGTTGTTAAGACTAGTCTGGACACTTATTAAATGTTTGACCCACCCAGCGCCTGAACCTAATACCTTCGCTGTTATAGATTGCTTTATGTCCCGGTTTTTTCTTTCTACCACACTATTCCCTTCGGGATGCGACGGACAAGAATACCACAACCCAATTCCCATGCTGGCCATGGCCTCCTTATAAGCTCGAGAGCTGAAAGCAGGACCCTGGTCAGAATGGAACGTGGTAATTGCGTATATGCCGATATGGACTCGCAAATCTTTTATAACCGTTCTAGCGTCAGCTGAGCGCTGGGGCCTCATTTTTTAAGTGCTTTTCGTCTTAACTAATTAATAGGACGCAGGTTGGGGTGCAGGCAGCGTTACGCTCCTTCTGACTGGTAGCCGGTAGCAAGGTTCGCTACTGCGATCCCTATTACAGTCTTCACAGTTGTTTGCATATATTTGGTGTTCTACACTCATTCCCGGCCACCAGTATACCGATTGTAATTCAGTCAGAGAAACCTTAATTGTTTGGTGTCTCAGACCCAAACCCATATGTGCGTCTGCTATTAAAAATATTCTCCTGTTCGTGTTTGGAATTACTCTATCCCCCACTCCAGGGATTCGAGCAAAAGGAACGGAGTTTGCATCGATTATGTATGCATAATTGAGTGGATAGTTTACGGGTAGTGCTGCACAGTCGCCTTTTACGGTCGTTTTTACTGCTAGCATGGTTTCCCCGTCTATGTATTTATCTGTACGCTTTTTTGTGGCTACGGAAGCCGGTTTAGTTGCTTCCGCGGTGGCTGTATTAGCCAATGAATTCCCTGCAACGTGAACGCCATCACGTTGAAGACTCTGTGCGTGAATCACGTGAGTCTTTTGTAGTTCTTTACTTAAAAGAGCTACCTCGTTCCAGAGCAATTTATGCTTTATTGTAGCACCTGTGTCATCTTTGTAGTCGTTTTCGATCCAACTCTGCAGTTTATTATTGAAAGAATTGACGCAAAAATGAGAATCGCACACTATAAGTGTGGGGAATTCGCGTTCTGCATTTTCGAGCGCCATCTTTAAAGATCTGATTTCAGTTCTTTGAACCGAACAGTTTCTTACAGAATCAGTTTTTGTTACTTTCGGTCTGAATTTACCGCACAGCCAACGACCTTTAATGATCGCACATGCTGCATTGTAGGATTTGCTCTCTACGTTGAAATGCTGTACAAAGCTATCTGTATAGATTATACAGGCGTATTGTGGGAGAGGCAGGATTTCGATTGGCAGAGGATATTCTTCTTCATACTCTAAATCATTCAGTTCTTCGTATTGCGGGGCGAAATAGTATTTCACGTCTTCCGCTCCTAGAGAATCTATACACTGTATCCATCTCGGATCCAGTGACACTGTAGGCAGGTTTACTGGGCTGAATAGCGCTTCGAAGGCGGATTCCGCTGTGAGGATGTTAATCCTTTTGCCGTGTGCTAGTTCTCTTTCATTTGCTAATGCGATTTGCACTGCGTTCACAGTTCTTTCTGTGGGACTGAATGTTTTTTCTGCTTGTGTGTACAAGTGAGATTTAATTGAAATTGGTACCTTTTCTCCCTCATTAGAGGTTAGGTACATGAATCCGCATCTTCCTGGGATGACTCGGATTACAAGATCGATCGTGTTGTCACGTGTGTCTAATTTTGTTTTTGCTAACATGTCTGTTTGCAGTGATCTCAAAATTTCTGTGTGTTTTTGAGTCCAATTGATTTGTTTTAAATCAGGTTTTATTAGTTCGTAGAGAGGTTTAACCCTCTCTGCATAATTTAGTATGTAAGTTCTTCCGAAATTCAGAAAACCTAGTATTGATTGTAAATTCTTCAGCGTTTTTGGAGCTTGGAGTACAGCGCACTTCTCTAAGAAGTTGTCCGCTAGGCTTTTCCCTTCACTTGATAATTCGTACCCTAAAAACAGTACTGTCAGATGGGCAATTCGAGACTTTTTAAAGTTGAATTTGTAACCCTCTGCTGCGAACCCAAGTATAATGGTGTTCACTCTTTTCAAATGAGTATCCAAGTCGTCGTCTGTGAGATAAATATCATCTACGTAAGATAATGCTTCATCATCATAGATTTGTAGTAACTCTGTTACCCTAGCTGAGAATAGTCCTGGGCTGTTCTTGAACCCCTGTGGGAGTCGACAGAATTTTTTCTGCGACCCAAATGCGGAGAAAGCGGTCAAATATCTGCTTTCTGGTGCAATGTTTTGACAAAAGAAACCATTGGATATGTCTAATGTTGTTTTATATTTTTTCCTAACTATGTTATTCATTAGGGCTGCACTATGCGAGTTTTGTACTGCAAAAGTTTTGCAACATGTATTAAGATGTCTGTAGTCCAAAACTAGACGATATGAATTGTCTGGCTTGGAGACAAGGAAACAAAGGATTGTTCATTTGAGAGGTGCATGTTTCAATCACCCCCTGGTATTCAAGTTGATCTAAGATCTCCCTGACTTGTTTTTTAGCTTCTTGCTTTATGGGATACTGCCGTTGGGCATTTGGTTCACTTTTTAATTGGATTTTGTGAGGCGGTGAATCCTCATCCCATCCTACGTGATTTTTATACAATGCAGGTGCCTGGGCTACTGCCCATTTCCTTGCATATGTGTATTTTTTGTGAATCGGAATGTGATTCGAGAAGGCAGGCATAATCACTTCTTCGCCACGAGGGCACTCCCTGACAAACTCCGGGGGCCAATCTTTTTCAGCTAACAGAATATCATAGCCTTTTGAGAGCTTATCCCAAAATAGACCCTTAATTTTCCTAGTCTTATCACCCTCTATACGCAATGTTATTTCGTATATTTTATGGGGCTCGCTAAGTCTGGCGTCGGCAGTTTCAACCTGAATGTATTCATTCGTGTCCACTGTCTCCAGATGACTCATCAAGTTCTTGCGCGCTATACTGATTTCTGCTGCACTGTCCAACATTGTCAATGCCCACTCCCCGTTTTTCAACTGTGTCCTCAGTATTCTCGGCATGGTTGATTACTCTAATACTAGCTACCTTCTTTTTAGGAAATTGAGATTTCTTATTTTGAGCAGGTTCCTTGTCTTTGGACTTGGTGTGCTCTCCTGGGTCTGACCGTCCTCTTCTTTCCGAATTCTGTGGAAAAGATCGAGAGGGACGTGTATCAATACTTTGATATCTATCAGGTTTTTTTATATTATCCCTATTTCTAAGATTATATCTTTTCTCAGAGTGCTCCCGCTGGGGAGACTGGCGTTCTCGAGTCGGAGTTCTTTCCCTCCGTCGAGGAGACCTTCCTCTGGACTGGAAAACTTTTTCCTTGGGAGTGGATTGTTTATTTCCATCCCAGCTCTTCTTAGGAGTGTTTGAATTATTTTTAATAAATAATTTTTCAGGACTTTCGAGCAGTTGGGGTTTAACTGGTTTTCCACCCAAGCTGTCTCTACCTAATTCTTCATAGCATTTTTCTATGATTTTTGCTAGCTCAACAGGATCTTTTATATCTGTTTCCCTCAACTTCTGGCGAATCGCCACAGATGCTGCTTCTCCCTTTACGTTGGCTAATAATATAGCCGTGACCTGCTTGAAGTCTTTCAGTAATTTCATACCTAGATTTAAAGCGGGCTCTGGACCGAATTCATTTTGAATCTGTTTTAGCACTTCTGGTATTACCGCCATAGACGGAATACCGTGTGTTTTTGTGTAAATGGAAGCAAAGACTGTACCCCAAGTGTCGCTGTCCTCCACGTGTGGTGCGATTCCCATAGGAAGGCAAATGGTCAAGATTCTGTGTTTCTCAATAGGGGTAGTATCAGGAAATACTGCCTCTATTTGAGTGATTTTCTGGGCTAACCAGAAAGGAATTTGTTCCCGTTTTACGGGTGTTTTACCAAGACATGACTGTATGTTCTATGGTGTAATTTTATTTGTGTTCCCCTGATGAGGGGTCAGCTGTGGTGTATTAACAGCTGGCTGGACTGTTGCAGTCCGTATTACATATTGGACTAATTGCCTATGTATTTTTATTAATGTGTTTAGCTGTGCTAACAGCTCTTCTCTAGACATTTTTGCAATGTCAGGATGTGGTGTGTAGCTGGCTAGAACCGGCCACGTGGCTCCTGGTCTACCTAGTGGACCGAGCCTGGTTATGTGATCATTGTGTTTTAGGGCGCCATTAAACCAGAGCAGGTGCTCTTGAAATTTAAGTGGAATTTCAACCTCCTCGAAAGGGGCGTACTCATCCGGAGGTTCCTCTATTTTGTAATAGTGAAACTCTTGTGTTATAGCGTTTACCGCTGGAAAGTTTATCCATGAATAGAATACCTCTGTCTGCCGATACTCGTGAGCCTCTATCACGAAAATTACTGTACCACCTTGAGGTGTCAGTCCGTGTTCTATAAGTTTTAAAGTTATAGATCTTCTTAACTGGACCGGGATGATAATAGCATCCGGGTCTGTGTATTCGGGACCTTGCTGAGTCGCATCTGCTGCGGCCCCAGAGGTTCCGTTTTCTGGCATTGAAAAAATGCGAGGTTTGCAGAGTAGGTCTCCAAGGAGACAAAGATTAGATGCACAATATTTTGGAACACTGTATCCTTCAACGTTGAATAAACCAGAGCATTACATAGGAATCTCTTCCTACTAAGGTCGGGCGGATTTTAACCTTTCACCCACTCCAGACGTCTATTGGAGTATTTACGGGAGAAAGGGGTGTGAAATATGCACGACTGAGTTACTCTACAAGTCTTGCGTTAGTTTATCGCCTTACCAAACGTTGGGCGCCATGTAGTGTAGTTCCTAGTTTCCCACTAGGCCCTGCGCATTGGAATAACATAAACAGTAGTATCGACGTGGAACTGCTTATATTCCAGGCCTCCACTGACTATGCTAAACTTAATTAGGTTGTGTTACCAACTAGCTCAGAGGTCACTGGAAACTTTCTTCTCTGCATAGGAAGTGATCAGCTTCCCTGGCACAGACAAGAAGGGATTCAGTTTTCCAACAACCGTGCAACATGACAACTTTGCTCCTCAGATCAAGAGTCGATCTCTAGGGTCGTGTGAAACAATAGACATAGATTTCACTCAGTCAGTCTAGTGCAGTTTACTTTCACGGTATGTAGAGAATAGAGAGACGGGCGTTTGTCAATAAAGGGTTAACATTTATTGCACAGTCTTTCTTCTCGTACAAGAGAAATGTATTGCCACAATTGCAATAACTGTTATTATAAAAAGTACGTACAGTAAGATAAGTATTGCGAAATAGAACTGTAAAAGCATTGATATGGTTTCTTAGCCATACAATGGTTTAAAAGTAATAAAACATATATACAGTCATATATACATTAGGCTAACATACTCAACTGGTGCTTCTAACTAAGCCTACCCCAGTGTGCCTGACCTAAGCCTAACACGTGAGAAGGGGAGTAAGTAAGTAGCTTTAAGTTAAGTTGGTTTTGCCAAGGTTTGTTTCAAGAATTCTCGTCTAAGGGTTTAGTCAACACCATACCTCTGAATAGAATGATGGAGGATTGGTATCTCCTTCAGGGGTCTCTCTCGATATCCCAGTCACCTGCGAGGGTAAACTGGAAGCGCCGGGACTGGATTTCTCTGCACGAGAAAGGCAGCGGCTTCTCTCAGCGCGTCGAGGAAGGAGGCGGGGGACAGCGTCCGCGGGCAGCTGGAATCTGCTGGATGTCTTCGCAGAGGGACGGCTGCTCAGCTCCTCAAGCGTACTGCACCATAGGTCGCGCTGTAGCGGCGATAATGGTAATCAGTAGCTTCACCACCACAGGATAGCAGGCTGCAGCGACAGAGTGCTAGTTTTTACCAACACGGGGTCATGCAGGCAGCCAGCATCAGCAACAAGAGCTCTCGCTCGCTCACAGCTCACAAGCTTCCTGCTCACAACAGCTCACATTGCTTAAGGCAACGTTGGTAATATTTATACCTGACAGGTGCCGGGTTTGACGCAAGTTTGCTGGGCATAAGACGTCAATTAAAGATGTCACTAGGAAGTGATAGTTATCAGTTGCTCATTAGAGTTCCATTACTAATCAAAACATAGCAAGCGGGGATTTCCAGGTTTGCTAAGTTTTTATCTTGTTGAAGAACTCGGAGTGTTATCTAGGAATATCAGATAGTGACTGCTGCTCTGTCATTGCACTAATTGGTCGCAAAGGAAGTAGCAGAGAGTCATGCTGGAATGTGGCTCTGTTCGTGTGAGGCCAGAGATGACTTTACAGAAAATCGCACTTGAACGGTTATGCCAATATAGGGAATAAATGGATTTATAGCCGAATAGGGGCATAAGGTCACAGTATCGATCAGGAACCTAGATAAGCACGCAACAGGTAGTTATAATAATTTTCAGAACACCTTCTTCTGGACCCATAGTATGGAAGAATATCAAGGGAAGTAGTGGGTAAATAACATAACGGTATAGGATTAGTTGCTAGACACTTCATGGGTTCGCCCGACTGGATTAACAGATTCATATGTTCCCCATATAATACTCAAATCAAGAGTATTTAACGTATATTCATTTCATTCTTCTAAAGTACATGTCCATAAATGCTTGATAAAAGCTGTAAGGCTTATCTTGAAAGACAGACTAGTAGAGTGTCCTTAATCATGAATAATCAACATGGTTTCTTATATCCATCAAATTAGGAAATGCTGCGACAAACAGAGACTTCAAGGTTAATTGTAATCACAAAGTTTGTACGTTCATTGGCATATTCATAACTGTATAAAACTCTTCCAATAATTGTCAGATGTGCGAGGTCTTCACTTAGTATAAAAGTCTCCCTACGCGTAGCTGCTGGCTGCCTATTCTACTTGTTCTGGGGCCTGCATTGTTCAAGTTGTCATCGTATTGCTCAAATGGAAAAAAAAAATCACCACCCATTGATAGGCAGAATTTGGCTGGAACTCCGCATTACAAGAGTAATGCAGAATCGCTAAATTTCTCTAATTCCGCGAGCGGAATTAAAAGTTCCACCCATGCCTAATTGGCACACATGGTTAAAGCTGGTTGTCATTCAAATCACCAGATACAGAGATGATATCTATGGAAATCATCTGATGGAAACATTCACCCCTGCCCCCTAATGGGTTTTCACTTATTTGCCTAATCAATTAGTCAGTAAAAATATCGACTTCTTTTATTTGATCTAATTCTTGCACTGTGAAGTTTACAGACTTCTACTCACATCTTTCTACCACATTAGTAAAGTATTTGGGGGGGGGGGGTCAAGATAGCAGATGCCTAGGAGCATTCTCCTGAAGTTCTGCTTGCCTATACAACAGTGTGCCATCCTGGCCCCACAAGTACCTTTGGGCAAGATGGTGAAGCAGCAGCATTGGTTGTGGAGCACAGAGGCAATGCCAGAGGGCTGCGATCTGCCCTCAGTGAGTGCTGAAGGGTGAGACAACTCACATGGCAGCTCTGCACGAAGAGCATCAAAATTGCGACCGCCATGCTGGCACAGAGATGGCAAAATGGGTTACATGTTGACAGCCTGCCTACGTGGTGAGTGGGTAGGTTGGCTCACCTTGGGCACTCTCTGGCCTCGCATCTGCTGTGGCAGCATCCCCAGTGAGAGGTTTCAATGTTGCAGGAGGTGGAGTGCTGTGATCTGACTTCTCGGCAGCTGAGGTGAGCCTAATGAGTGCACTGCTGGTGGACCAGCAGCAGATATGGCCTACTAAAGAAGGGGCTGCAGAGAGGACCATCTGAGTGACACTACAATCAATAAGGAGCGGGGGGACCACAGCTTCCAAAGAGACAACTGTTTGTACATGGCAACCCCCCTTACTCCTCACCTCTCCAGGTGCAGCGGCCCATAGCATAAGATAGTCCAGTCTCCAGCATTAGAGGTTGCTTATATCATATCGTTGGGGCGGGGTACCTGTGGTATGGTGTGCACAAAGAAAGGGTCACTCTGGTGAGCACCCCCACATCCCTTTGAGAGCCACTTTGGGGGGCGAATCTAGTGCCTAAGGACAGTCCCATTACTACTTGACTTTGGTGGCCTTGTGCCTGGTGGAGACAGCCTTGGCCTTTGCGGATAACGCAATGCTCAAGCACCTGGGGTACTGGGTGACACGGCTGCGCCTAGGATCAGTGGACTTCCTATGTGTAAGCTACTACGGCGTGCTACAAATCCGAGGAGGACAGCATTCTAAATGACATGCTATCAAAGGCCTCACTAAGAAAGTTGAATTCCGCTAGGAAAGTCACACCGGGCAGCTGGGGCTAGGGCGACCTATGGGCTAAAGCACAGGCAGAGATTCCGGTTTCTGCTGTATTGCATCACCCACTCATACACATCACTTTCACACTCCCTCCACTATCAAGTGGTAGCTGCAGTTGGAGATTTAAGGATCATCTCCTACACTCGACGGACGTTCCAACCAGATTCTGAGCACTGTCCAACAATACCTCCAATATAATGACAATGCGGAAACCACTGACCCATTCTCTGGGATACTTTAAAAGTGGTGATTGTGACCTCCTTTATAGCGATCTCAGCTTGTCTCAATAAAGAGAGAAGAGATTAGTGCTTCACCCTGAAGGAGCATGGGAAAACACAGGAGGATGCTCATAAATTTCAGAGGCGCGCACTGTGTGGCGTCAACTGACGCTGGCGGGGAACAGCTGAAACATTAGATTATGACAGAGCAGGGTATGCCTTACTTTGAACCAAACAGAAATACTATTCGGGTGGCAACAAAATGGAGCGCCTCTTGGTGTTTAAGTTGTAAGTTAAGCAGCAGATGGAAAGGGTGTTGTGTATTGTCAAGCCTGGGGACATGAGACCCTATCCAATAACAACATATCCCATGCCATAGAGAAATTCTATGATGACTTGATTAATGCTGAGAAGGACCAGGACGAGAGGGAGAGATATATATCAGGCTCGCAGATGGTTCACCTACCTCCCAGTGATGCGGATGGCTTAGATGCGGATATCCGGATCGAGGAGATCATTTTTACCATAGCTAAACTACAGACCAAGAAATCTCCTGGAAGTGACTGGTTCACCCCAGCTTTCTTTGAAAAATTGTGCCCGGTCTTGGTGTCTCTCCTCACATGCCTCTTCCACTCCTAGCGCATCAAAACTACTTACCGCTACCATATCTGAAGCTGTAATAATGGTAATGCCAAAACAGAGTAAGGACCCTGTTCTCAACGTAGATGTGAAAATCTTCACTGGCATGCTGCTCGGACACCTTAAGCAGTGCATGTAAGTGTTGTTGAACCCAGATCAAACGGGGTTCATCTGCGAAAGAGGGAGCAGTCACAACACAAAAAATAGGTACTTTACCTTGTAGATAAGGCTTCATTAGCCTTCACCCCAGCCCTCCTTCTCTCTATTGATGCAGAGAAGACGTTTGATCGGGTACCTTGGAGGTCTGGAGGTTCTTGCAGGTGGTCCTAGTAGGGATGGGCTTTGGCCCTCACCTGCTAGGATGGATTAAAAGTGGCTACGTCCATTCCTCTGATTGAGTACAAGTGAACTGTACACTTTCATGGCCTTAAGTATATCGAAGGGCATAGCACAAACATATTACTCACAAAACAAGAAGGACACAACATAAGACTAAATCAGACAGGGGAGGGAGACAGAAACCAAAAAGAAGAAAAAAGAGATTGGACACTTAGTTCGTAGCCATACAACCCACATTGATAAACAACTAAGAGATCAACTTTGGGAAAACCCTTTGAGTTTATAAAATTGCCCTCACCCACAAGATAGTGGCATGCTTGATCATCGGGTTCCTAACACACCCTGGTACAAACCAACGTTCAGGGTCGAGCGATAGTGTTATTAAAACAAATTTGTTTCAAACTAGGGATCCCAAGTGCAGAAAACAAATTAAGTTAAAACTGTCTAAGTGGGTTCCCGCCTGTATATTATTATGGGTTCCACTTGGCAGGATTAAAAACACACACTAAATGGGTATATGTGAGGTACGCCTTTTGAAGTGTGTCTACTAAAGGGAAGTATGCCCATATATTCTCCCTACCATACAGTGATTGACTAGGAGGGAGTCAAACAAATTACAAGGGATCTGTATCCTGAGGAAGGTCTTTGACCCTGTTGGACGAGTGTGATAAGCTGAAAGATGTCGGTACAGCACACAAGGTTTTGGAGTCATTGGTTCTCACATACACCAGACTAAAAAGCAAAAGGGTAGGCACTAGAATGTCTCCAGTCATATTTTCCACTACAAAACGTTGCAGTGCAGTTTGTTTTAATATCAGAGAATAAAGTCCATTTGACTTTTCCTGTAGCGCAACATAGCCATCTTTATTTCTTGTTTTCCCAAGCTAATATCAAAAAATTCATTGATTCATTAATTGATTCTGTTTTTTTTACCACCTAGCCTTTATTCATAAATGTTATTGTATGGAACAAAAATAAAAATAAACAAAGCCACAAGACATAGGGCCACATGTTCAATATCTGGGGATAGCAATTTAAAATTGATATTTCTTTGAATTGCAATTAGTAAATTGCTAATCGTAATGTATGAAACTTGTATTCAATTAGCAATTCCTAGTGTATCGCAAATCGACCTACCCCTAATGAATATTGACGAGGTATGTAGCAGTTTGTGACCCATTAGGAATCACAGAATTCACAGTGATGGTGTCCTGCTGGGGTCAACAGACTACCATGTCTGTGATTGCTTTTTAATAAAAAAAACATTTTTTCTTTTTAAATGCACCCTTTTGTTCCTTAAAGGAAAATGGAATGTGCTTCAAAAGAAAAATGAAACTTTCAAGTTTCATTTCTTATGTTCCTAAAGGGGTTGGCGTCCCATTGGGATCCTGTCCCTTTTCAAATGGTTGCCACTATCTGGACAGTAGTCTGTAAAACATTAATGTTTTAAGATTGAAATTTGGCTGCAAAACATTAATACATACCAATCCATATCGTTATTTGGAAGGGACACACCAAACAAGCCCCTTCCAAAAACTGAATTGCAAACCCAAATTGCGATTCTATCACAAGTTACTGAATCACAATTTGGCTTTTGTATATTTAAAAATGCTATTTGTGGTCGCAAATGGTCTGGATTATGCGAATGAGGGTGCTTGCGACCTCCAAAACAGTTTTGAACATATGGCCCTTAGCTTCTTTATAGTGCATGCACATAGAACAAATACACCCACACCCCAAAACAGCAATTATGGAAGCATTCCTGCAAACACAGAACAATCTACCTGCAAGCATCCAATTTACCTGCAAGCATATGTGCCACCATCCATGCACACAGATCAATACACAGATGTATGCACACTCGTAACCCACATAATGACACACATACACCCAGACATATAAGCACACATACCACACTGGTAGTTACAGGCTTTACATTAATGGGCAAACGTGCACATTAAGAATCGCACATTGATATGTAAGTGATGATCGATGTTTGCATAAATGCACAGAAATGGATGAATAAATAATGTATTGCTTGGTAATATGCCCCGTGGTTAGGTAAACTACAGAATAAATCCATAGGTGTGTGCACAGCTGGACAAATGGATGAATGGAAGAGTGTGGAAGTGTGGGTAAATATAATGTGGTGGATAGATAGTTTGATAAATGCATTGGACTCGGTGGTTGGAAGAATAAATGAATCCATTAATAGACTGATGAACTGATGTATGGCTTTATGAATGTGTGGATGGCTGAGGTGAATGGATGAAGGATGCAGAAGTGTGGATGGATGTGGAAAGATGAACAAAACGCTTGGGCTTGAGAGATAAACAGATTAATAAAACTGAGAGGTGAAAGGATGAATGCATGGCTAAGAGTGGATCAATGAGTGCATGGTTGTGCTTGAGGGGATGGATGCCTGAGTGTGGGTAGATAGTTGGATTCAAATATTGGTGTTTGTGGATGAGTGTCTGCATATATGAATGGAAGAAGACACGTGTATGTGTCCCAGTGTGTAGGAGGATAGACTGCTAAACTGATGCTTGGGCTTCGGTGAATAGTGGGATGGATGAGCACATGGGAGTTAATGGGTGGAAGAAGGTATTGATGTGGGTGGAGTTATATATTAGTGAGTCTGCGTTAGTGGGTGGGTGTAAATACATGTGGGGAGGTGGATTTGTGGGTCTTGACAGCTGCTTGGAGGGAATGATGCACCATAGGTATAGTGCAGAAGTACATGGTTGAGTGGGCCTAACACCATAGGGCTTGCATTCCACGCGCGGTTTGCATCCATGCCGTAGGCAGTCGAAGTGCTTGAACACAGGTGCATTTTTACAAAGAGCTTTTGCAGTGCAGTGCAGAGCAGTAAGCAAAGTTTCTACCCTGCATTGTTTGAATGGGAGAGAGAAGAACTATACCATATCTACTTAGAAGTGGTGCAGTTTTGCTTTCTCCCTGCACTCTGCACTTGTGGCTGCCCTGCTCCAATGCACGCACATTTGTGCCATAGTGCAGGGGTGTCTGCGTGGTACTCAGAATAGTTTTTGTGCAGGAAGTGGTCCCTTCCTACACAAAAACTATGCTTTAAGGCATTTTCATCCATGTATGGTTTGCTCCACAAATTCAGCATACAAGCAAAGAGAAAAAATAGGAGGAGAAATTAAAACAATTCTTCTTAGTTTCACCTGTCTCAGGGGGGCACAAGATTCTGGCACAAATCTCTGTCTACAATTCTTTGTAGCTAGCGATTTGCATCAAAACCTGTGCGTGGTTGCATGGTAACACCCATACACCACCACTGAAGCACGGCCTTGATATGAAGTAACGGAATGCAGGGCATTGTGCTGTCTTCTATTACATTAGGTTGCAAAACACTGCAATTCGTGATTTGCGTTGATTTGTAGATTGCAATCGACTTTGCATAAGATTGCAAATTCTTTGTAAATCTAGACCAGGTTGCCTTCCCTATGTGTGGTGATAAGTTCAATTGAAAGCAACATAAAATCTGCATTTGCTAATTTCAAGTAGATACAATTGCATTGTGATAACCCTGAAAGGAAAATAATTCAGCTGGATTTATGCAGGTGTGTCATGTTCTCGATCAGTGTGGGTGGCACTACATTCAACCACTTTAGAAAGAAGAAACATGGGCCTTTCAAAGATAGGAGCCAAATCTGACAATCCAATATAAAACAGGTAACACATCACACCAAATTGAATTGGTTAAAGATGGAGGCCAATTCTGCTAAAAATTCATTGAGATAACAACGAGGTAATCTTTTGGATAAATGCAAAACTGTGTCGTATGGAAAGGAACAAGAAAGACAGAGATCTGAATTAGGTGATAACTGTTCATGAATATTATTTTGTGCAGCACATTAAGCACAACCCAAGTTTAACCAGAATAGTTAAAGTTAGTGGCCAATGTGGTATTGAGACAAGTTTTCAGTATGTAAGAATGCATTAGACATATTAAAAGGATCATGGACGTTTTGGACTTTGCCCATTCTACAGGGTCATACTCACATGTTCTGTCTTTACCATCCTGTTTTCTGAACCTGCTTTTGTAGGTTCAAAGGACACTTCACACTATAACATTACAAATCAGTGCTAAACTGCACTCTCTCTTTTAAAGATGGCAAAATTAGGGTACACCCAATTGGCACATTTAAATTACTCAAGGTTTGTAGTAGAGTGGAACTGCATGTACCCAGGGTCTGTAAATTAAATGCTAGTAGTTGGCCTGAAGCACTAATTGCACAACCCACCTACGTAGAAGTTAAATCATGTCTCCGGCCTGCCATTGCAGCCTGTGTGTGCAGTTTTAAACTGTAATTTCGACCGGCAGAATAAACCTTTTGCCAGGCCAAAATCTCTTTCTATTACATTAAAGTCACCCCTAGGGTAAGCCCTAAACAGCCCATAGGGCAGAGTGTGTGTATTTAAAAGGCTGGACATATACTTTTAACTTCTGCATGTCCTGGTTGTGGAAAACTTTCAAATTCGTTTTGCACTACTGTAAGAACTACCTCTCCCATAGAAGGACCATGGGTTAGCCTACTATAATCAATAGGTGCTAACTTTCAATTGTGGTTAAGTTGGAATGTTGAGTTTGGTATTTAAAGAATTGGTATTAAAAACCCTCTTTAACCTCTTGGCTGCTAGGCGTTTTCCCGCTGTGTGCTGGAAAATCCTTGACACCATTTATTCATGACGAGCTCAGCTCGTCATCAGCACACGACACCCGTGGGTGATGACGAGCTGAGCTCGTCATCAGCATCGAAAGGGTTAAAGGTAAAGTCAGATTTTATGTCACAATTCGGAAAACACCACTTTTAGAAAGTTGGCTCTTTTTGTCCCAATCCTTTGGTGCCTGCAGTCTGTTTCCTGAATCACATAGCTAGGTGTTGCTAGCAGTTGGTCTTTGTATATTGTCCCCAGACAATGAGATCAAGAAGCATAGGTGTTGGCAATATGGTCCAACTCTGACTAGATGAGAGGGAGGAGCTGTCATATACCTTACTTGCATGTCACCAAGTCTCTGCCTGAGCACACTCACAAAGTGTTTGACACTAGTCTATTGTGACCACAGACAAGCTGAGACTAGGATAGGGAATCAGGAAATTCCAAGATCCTCTGGGGTTGTGAATCTCCTGAACCTTCTCATACTTCAAAGTGGGCAACTAGTAATAATGGACCCTCAGACCCAACGCTTTAGAACACCTTTGGACCTGTAGCGGATTCAAAAGAACTGCTGTGTGGCTCCGCCGGAAGGACTGCAACTCGGTTGCCTTGCTGCCTTGCTGCCTTGCTGCCTTGCTACCTGGGTATTGAGCCCAGGACGACCAGAGTGACTCCAAGGGATAGTTGGATGTCATCCTGATCAGAGCCTTAGGGACAGAAAAGACTCCAACCACCTTGAACCCAGCACCTGGACTCTGTCTGCTGTGAGTCCTTCCCTCGCCAGTGATTCCATCCCAGTCCTGGACCTATGGAAGTGGGCATGAAGGTGCTCTTCCAGCCCAGCTGTGGTAATGTGAAGCAGAACCAATGCATCATGATGCATCTCCTTGCAGCCACATCAGAAGTGCTTTGGCGTGATGCATCTCTGATGCCAGACTACGCAGCAGAATTCGCAGTCTCCTTATACCTGCTACTGCACGATGCATCATCAGTGCAGGCATTCGCAATGCAAGCCCCTCGTCAACGGCATCCTCAATGACGATACAGTACTTCGCATCCCAGCCCCTCAGCTCTTCAGAACCCACAGTGCACAGCGCATTTTTAACACACAACTTTGCATTGCAAGCCCCTCATTGACAGCAATCTCCATGACGATGTAGGACTCCACACTGCTGCTCTGCAGCTCCTCAGAATCACCACTGCCTGACACATCCTTGACGCAGGCTCTTGCAACACTCCGCAAACCAGGATTTAAGGTACTTTTGTTCAGCTGGCCTAATTTGGTCCCTGTATCCGGCCCACTTGTGATTTTGTTCTGGTCCAGAAACACCCTAGAAAACCACAATTGGCTCTTTGAGCTCTAGGTACTGTTTTTACCTAAACATTTTAAATTGCATCTCACCATTTCTACTGCTCGTATTATTGTCACTTTGGTGTCAAATAATGTATTACACTTTATTACATATTTTTTAAGTGGTGTGGGATTTTTCTTATGCTGTGTTTTTATTTTATTACGTTTGAAGTGCTGCATGAATACATCACTCGTTGCCTCTAAATCAATATTAAATCAAATAAACTTGATTTGGTTTCATGTGATAAAACCATAAAAGCACCAGGTAGGATAAAATACATACAATCCAGACGGGAATATACCCGGTTTAAACTTAGTATATACAATATAAAAATATATGTAGTTTAAAAATATATACTTACCAATTCTCCACAAACACACATAAAATACCTGCTAAACAATGCTCTAGATGGTGCAGTAAGACCTTGTGCTTAGTCAAGTTGTTAGTTGAATGGCTAGTGGAGCAAGGTAAAGTGCATGGTGCGGGGAATAATGACAAGGGTCAGGTGAGGTAAGCACAACTCACCCTAAACCTAATCACGGATTTTAAAAAGTTAAGCACATAAAAAACAGTATTACTCGTCAATATTTGAAAAATATAAAAGAGGGCCATACTTGTCTAAAATTGGCCTGTTCCAAAACAGGAATTAAAAAGGATTTTCGGGGCATATCATAAAATAGGCAAAACATTGTGAAATGAACCATGTCCTGTGTAGATGTACCATCGCAGTCGCAGGACGAAAGAGTTTGTCCTTTGTTCTGACCCCTGGGATAATCAAGAAGAAGATGTAAAAGATCAAACCAAAACCTGGTCAAAAGAAAACAGTCGTATGAGATTGTGAACCCCTGCAAGTATGGCTCCACCATCGGAGTGGTCCTTAACATAATAAAGCGACGTACGCTGGGCTTCAGGAGCTCCTTCTCCTCCCTTGCGATGGTCTGGCGTGCAAGGAAGGCTGTCTTAATGAAAACTAGATCTTTCTTATTTGTGGCATTGGGGTTGGAGAAAAGGTCTCTTCTTCCCAAACTCGTAAGGCTCCTTTCTACGTATTTGAGCCATGGTACACTGGCTACCTAATCGAGAGCCAGGCAATATTTTAGAATTAATTCCCAACCCAAGTTTTTAGCCAGAGAGAAACCGGGTGGAATGCTATTAGATCAGAAATGTGGGGCATGCCTAGATCTTCATGAGCAGTGAAAGAAGGAGTACTATGAGGAACAGATAAAAGACGTCTCAATTTGGAGATTGTCTGTGTCAGTGTACCCCCCAAATTTCACTGCCATAAAGGGTCTTACTCATTGCCTTTCAGTTAAGCCTGACTGATGTGTGCCAAGCTAACAGAGAGTTAAGCACAGGTTAATTTGAGGTTTGTCTTCCACCCTGACAGAGATTGCGGTTGTTGCTTGAGTATGGTTTCACCCCCCTCAACCATTAAGGCAATTTCCAACAGGAATGTATTTGGAAAGTCTAGAAATTAGAAAACATGCAACAGTAAAGAAAGATTTTTATGTGATGCAACACTGAAAGTGTTTGAGTACAAGCACATAATTATTACATAAGAGGACAAAATAATTGCAAGGGAACATTTATTAGACATTTTTCCAAATAAACGTTAAAAGTCCACAAAATTGTATAGTAGGTGTCTTATTGGCCTAGTTTGGGGTTTAAAGAATTACTAGGCAGAACGGATAGTGCAATGTAATAAACAGAAATGCATGCACCATTTCTTGGCGTGGAGAAAGGAAGGAATAATATTTATTCCAAGTCATTGACCAATAAGGAAATTGTTCAGTCCATCCACATGGACATTGTAGTAATAAAAAGGTTTTGCTCAACTGAACTCTCGCCCTAAATGTAACAAGGTATTCACATAAAGGTAAAAGCTATGTGAATTAAGCAGTACTTAATCTGAGCTTCTGGCAGTAGGTGGCGCCCAGCTGCACTAAGGTTTGGGGACGGGCATTTGTTTTTCATCAACAAACTTTGATCAGAGCAAGAGAGAGAAAAACACACAAGGAAGAATAGAAAATGGCACAAAGAAAGAGACAAAGGGAGAAAGCAGTGATGAGATAAAGAGCCACTGAGCACCTGGTGGTGGATTAAAGAAACATGAGGTGGAATAACGAATATGTAGCATTGATATTCAGACCCCAACTTTCGACGGAACAGGCAGTGGGACTCTGTATAAAACTTTGGACCTCAACACTTATTTTTCTAGAAATTAAGTACTGGACTCAAGAGGAACCACATCAGAAAACGACTTCATTTTCAGGTAAATAAATATTAATTCAAACTAGAGAGCTGCATGACAGAAGGCATCTGGGAAAACATTATTTTAGGTCTAGGCAAAAGAAAGGAGTTTCACCAGGGGCGTGGTTGTGCTGAACAGAATTACTGTGATGGTCCGAACCACTGATTAAATATAATTAATCTCTTTACATGGGCTCAAAAGACATTAAAATGAGCAACCCATTTTTAAGTCTTGCATAGACAGCACATAGGCTGTCTCTTCAATGCCTTTTGTTTTCTTACAGTAGGTTTGAGCCTGCTTATTGCTTACTATTGCTTGCCTTCATTGTGATTCTCATTTGTATGCTTCTTATGTTAAGGGTTCATCCTGATTGTCTGAAATAGCCATTGACACCATTGTTGTTTTGTTGCCTAGTTATGCTGTGCTCTTGTGAGAATGATGCCCTTGTGAAGTATTCATAGACATCCTACTATTTATTGTTAAGAATTAGGCAGCAGTGCCTTTCATGATGTCTTTGTACACCTCGAGAATCCTTGTAGGTAGCAATGTTTGTTAATTCATGTTGACAGCCCAGTCTTTGAAAAGTTGTAATCATACACATGGGCCTGGTGTTCAAACTGAAGAAGCAGAACACGTGCGGAGCGCTAGATTCGTGCAGACGCTCACGCGCTGTCAACTATAAAAACCCCACCCCACTTTAGAGCGGTGCTTCGCTTTGTCGCATTCACCGCTCACCGCTGGAATCCCCAGACCAGTTTCCAAGACCCTGCTTACCTGATAGAGAAGCTGTCTTCGAGTCCACTTCTCTTCTTTTGCTTCCCTGCTGCATCCTTCGGTTCCCTCGACTCCGCAGTCCTTCCGGAACTTCTCCCGACTCCTTCCTGGATCGGCACTCCTGCCAAGAGCTTTTCTTTAAACCTGCTGGAAGAAAAGAAAACAAAAGAAAGGATTACTTCAAACACTACAACCAGTCATTCTAGTGACGATCTAAACTAGAAAAGCTTTGGTATGCATTCTTTTTGGGCATATGTTGACATTCATCCTTAACTTGCATATTTTGATGAATAACATTAGAGATAACATCGCGCCTTGAAGAAAAAGAACAAGGGACACGTGTTAACAGTTCTGCGATGTGAGAGACAATTATTTAGAGCTCCTACAAACATTTTTGAGACATATTTAAAGAACTTGTTCTCGCACTCTGATTAATGAATAATTACCAGATAAACATATATTCCTAGTAAACACTTGTAAGAAGTGCAAGTACTTCCTTACTTTAAGAGAGTTTAAAGGTGCATGGAAGTGCATATTTGTTCTGCGTTGTTTTTCTTATTTTTAATTTCAGAACCCCTTCAGAACAAGTGGTCCCTGAGAAACAAAGGTATGATTTAGCATTTGACAACTTTTATTAACACAACTAATCATCTAACTCCATGAAAGAAGTTATATATTGATCAATGCTGATGCCAATTATTCTCTTACCATATTTAGAGTTCTCATGAGGATGTAAAAGTTATTAACCATTGAAGTGTGCGCATGAGCTCTTCCAAGATTAGGTAGGCAAACTCCAGAATCATTTGATATTGTACCAAGTTATTGTATCATTTAATATAGTTATATTGTTGCTCTCCTATGCATAGATTATAAGAAAAGAGAGCTCAGAGTCACTTCCAGTTAAAAAATGACTACACGGTTACCTCAAGAAGACACAGTCCAGTGTTTGTCTTGTTTTCTCATTCCACTTCCCCTTTTCCCCAGGGATCATTCAGACTGACATGAATTATTGCAATTTTGTCGGTTTGACTGGTCCAGGGAGGATTTTGGAACACGCAGCACCAAGAAGGAAACAATCGGAGACTTGGGAGATCCTGGTGAGTGACATTAGGACATCTTATTGGTCAGCTGCCTCAAGCTTCCTTTGTCTTCACAGGCTTGTCCATCTCCTGGAGCATTCCTTGTGTGTGTCCACTGCTCTTTTTTAGGAGTTCTTTTTTCTTAGTGTTTAACCAGTCTACCAGAGTGCACCATTTTCAGCTGGCTCCAGTGTATACTTTCCCCACTGTGTTCCTCCGGAAATCCCTCGTCTTTTTGCTTGCCCCCTTCCTGCTTCACTCCCTGATATTGCTTGCTCACCCTACTCTTCTACCCTCAAATCCCCAAGCTACTTGCCCTCACCTACCCTCCCTTCCATGTTGCTTGCCCCCATCTGGACAGCCACACCATGTTGCTTTCCCCCAATGTTGCTCCTTCTTGCCCTTCTTGCTTGCTGCCACTCAATCATGCACCTCTATGTTGCTTTACCCACCTATCCTCTCCCCCATGTTAGTTGCAATCCCGTTACTTGCACCCCATGTTGCATACCCCACCCACCCTCTCTCCCGCCACTGTGTTGTTTGTCCCATCAGTTTTTTGTGTTCTCTTCTTCCTATCAGCAATAAAAAAAGCTTTACCATAGCCAGAGTAATTGCATATAATTATGTGAAATGCAGTTCACACTCTAAAAAAGTATCCAAACGTTCAGTTTGCGTACAAATTTAACTCATAAATGTAATTTTGAGTTAATTTTTGGTTACGTACTGATGTATTGTAATTTTCCTGTTACAGAATGTCCTAAAGATGTTGTGAATATGTTAGCCTAATGTGTCTAACCAATATGCAGTTACAGCCTATTATTCATGTGCTGCAACCCACTGAGCTATTTTTGTAATATGCAAGCTTCAGTTGAATAGAATTGTTTCTGTAATGGTTAAGCTTTTGTCTTATTTTTGGCTTCTAAGTTAGAAGACTTGTTGTAGTACATTGCCTTCCCTTTATTAGGTTCCCATTATTGATATTTCTGTATACTTTCCTATAAGAGAGAGAAGCTTGTCTATGGCAGACAGATTTCTGATGCTGACATTTGCTCTGCAGCTCCAATGTCTCATGTTACAGTTTTTCCCCCTCCCTTATGAGCATAAAATCCCTGTTTCAGCATTTCTTGCCTTGAGTTAGTTTTGCAGAAATGTTTCCATGCCCTGGAGTAGCAGAGCTTCGGCTCTGTGGCCTTGAGGGGAGATAACAGTGTTGCCTTCGCAGGTGCAGATGCCTCATGTATGAGTTCATTGTTCACCCTCTGCTGAGCCCAGTACTTTTCCAGTCTGGGCGTGGTTTTACTCTGCCATGCTATGTGATAATGTATTGCTGTGATGAGAGGAGTCAGTCCTCTCGGTGCACTCCCTGGGGTGTAGACCTGACGGGGCCCATCTGCGGATGAATATTATGGCCAATAAATATATTTCTAATTCTTCTCCACTGCCTAGCTGGCTTATTATATGACAATGATAGATGAGTGAGGTAAGTCGCTCAGGTGGATTTGAGCCACTCTTATCAGATGGCGCCCGAACAGGGCTCCGCGATAAGGATCTTTCTCACCCGTTAGTGGGTAGCAGAAGGCCGGGGACCCGCTGGTCGGCACAGTGGGTCTGGGTACCCACTTTGATGCCGAGCTTGGTTCTCGCAGCGCTGCCCCACCCTGCTGATAAGGAGAGGTCCCGGTTCATGATCCTGTGCCGGGGTCCAGAAGGCGGAACTTTGGAGCTGACCGTGTTGGTCTCAGCAGCCGGCGGAGGAGAACAGTGGATGTCGGGTTCCGCGAACAGGAGGTGAGTGGTCCGATTGGTGATTGAAGGAGCTAGGGTGCTCCAGAGACCGGTGTGTCTCCAGTGATTAAGAGGCCGGTGTGTCTCCGAGACCGGTGTGTCTCCAGTGGTAAAGGAGCCGGTGCACTCCTGGGGCTAGTGTGCTCCGGGGAACTCAGAGTGCGAGTGGTGCTCTGACAGACTTAACGGAGGTTGGGAGGACGTTTGTTTTTGGTCATCCGACCGGGTGGTACTGTGGTGGAGGCGTGGCTCATTGCGGGTAGGCTCCTGAACTCACCCCGAACCCCTAGGGTGGCGGTTCTGTGGGAGTGGGTCCTAGGTCTCCTGTGGTAAAGTGCGCAGCGATCTGTAGTGCCGCCCGGGTGGCAGATGTGTCCTCCAACCTCAGAACAGTTAGCGTACTGTTCGGTCTGCGGTAGGGTCCAGGTTCTCCAGGACTTGGTCGACGGGCCTTGTCCCATTATGTTAACATGTGTTTGGCAGGGACTTAATGCGTAGGATGTATGTGCATGGGCGAATGTAAGTGGTTGTGTGTGGAGATAGTTGCTTGGTTTTTTGTGTCCGGGTATGTGTGGGTTCTTTGGCGGTGGTGTTTGATTGAGTGTGCAAGATGCCTTGTTTCAGTAAGTTGCGATGTTTTAGGTGTTGCTGCAGTTCAACTGATATTTACAACAAGGGGTGGTGAGGGACAGAGTCTCTGAATTAAGCAGAAAGCTCTCACCCAGTCAAGAGATCAGGGCTAGATCCAACACCGTTTTCTAGCTCACTGCACCATCCCAGTTTCAGAACCTGGCTGTATGCAAATTAGTCTGTTCCTGTCCCAGTGCATGATGGGAACAGGGCAAACCAAACTACAAAAGCCAATTCTTACACTGGGAAGGAAACAAGCTCCCGGGGACCGGTTTCTGGCATTACAGCCGTCTTCGGCCCGGTTTGCTTGAATCCTGATGGTGCAATGAGCAAGGGTCTCACATCTGAGAATACCCTTCCACGCTTAGGGTGGACAAAAATATTTACAACAAGGGGTGGTGAGGGACAAAGTCTCTGAATTAAGCAGAAAGCTCTCACCCAGTCAAGAGATCAGGGCTAGGCCCCCGGTAGCTTGTCTCCTTTCTGGTGAAGAATTGGCTTGGTAGTTTAGTCTGCCCTGTTCCCATGATGCACTGGGCCAGGGACAGACTGATTTGCATATAGCCAGGTTCTGAGCTGGGATGGGGCAGTGAGATAAATAACGGTGATGGATCAAGCCCTGATCTTTGGACTGGGTAAGAGTGCTCTGCCTAATTCAGACACTCTGTTCATCACCACCCCCTTTTCTGAATCGCAGTTCAACTGATGTCAGATTGGCCGAGAGCCAACCCGTTCCTGTAGAAGACTCTTTTAATTTTTGAGATGTATGTGAATATGGATTTATCATGATTTTGTTTAATATTTTTGATACAGTTAAGATAGATTACTTGCAGGAGAGACTGTTTGCTAGGCACAGCTGTCAGAGCATGTTTAATTCCCTAAGGTTGTGGCAGAAAGAGGTTCAGCAAAGACAGATGAGAGGACTTATGATAGCCCAGAATATGGACAGATCAACTGTTTAGTTTTAAAAGAAGACAAAATGTGTACATTTGGAATTTGCAGGGTGTTCCATTTAAATTTACTTGTAATGGCTCAGGGGGGCCAATGTGAGCAGTGATTAAGAAGATGGGGTATGTATTTCATGTAATATGTTTGATTTGGTTATAATTGGTTTGGTTTGAGAGCAGCCTGTGGGTTGCCTTTTGTTTGTGTAAATGTTTGTTTGAATGAAGTGAGTGCATCTTTTTGCATGAGTTAGATTGTCTGGTCCTTGTGAGCTACCTGAGATGGTTTTGCCTGGCTATCAGTGTGTTTTTCATGTAGTTTAAAAGTGCATGCAGGGCTGTGCTCTATGGAAAAGAATTTGGTTTCTTTCATCCCCTTATCCCCTTAATTTGTGAACAGTAGAAGATGAAGGAAAGAATAAGGATTTGATTACCAGTAATTAAAATGTATATTAATAAGAATGTAGAAAGAGTGTAAAGTTATAAGGAAGTGAAAAAAAGAGAAATTTATTTTTTAACATAGGGTTAATTATTGCATGTTAGAAAGAGTTAGGAAGGCTTATTGGCTTTGTCAGCACCAGAACGACGAGTGCAGAGTGCGAGGCAGATTTGGCCTTGGTGATGAATGCCAGGGGGGCCAGGAAGGCTGGCTAGCAGCCCAGAATTCTTAGCTCTTGGAAGACGGTAAGAGTGAAAATGCATTTTCTGAACGGCAAAAGAGGTCTCCAAAGGGGGTGGAGAGCTGGAGTTGTTTAGTTAGTTTTAAAAATGACCAATTGAGTGGATGTGTTTCAGTACACAATAAAATAAAAAGGGGCTGTAGAAATCTGGGCTGGTAAGGTTTAGAATAACAGTGTGTGAAAGAGCAGAGCAGTTGTGACCTTGATGTGATAACAGCATTCCAATGGGTTTGCAGAGCACAGAGAGCAAGAGAAGAGACAGACAGAAGATTGTGAAGTGAGTGCAAACTGCTGTTGGTTTAGACTAAAGTATAATGCAGTTGTTCAGAACACATGTGATTTAGTATCAGGAAAAAACTTATGAATAATTTTCAACAGTTTATTCCATTTGCACATAGAGAATTACACTTTAAAATGGCCTAGTCTGAGAAAAGAAGGATTGTTTTGAGAAAAATTAATTTACTAGATATGTTAGTGAGTGTTTCAGATGCAATAGTTTAAGAACATGTTACTCCTATTGTTTGAATAGTATTCAGAATAAGTGATTGATTTGTGTGGAGTTTCAAGGCAAGAAGAAAAAGAGATTTATTGGTTGTCTGTTGTGTCCATTTTTGTTGTTGAATATTTTTTGTTTCACTGTTGGTCCATGTCATAGTATACAGGTTTTCTATTTAAATAAATATTGAGTTGGGGGGGTCTCTGATTGGCATACTGATTAGTGTTTTTGCTAGTGGATCCCTAGTGGAGAGAACTGATCATGCGAGGGTGGGTAAGTAATATTGATTGTGTTGCTCATAAGAGTGGTCTGGTGGGAATTTATATATGTGTGTATATATTGGATTTGTATAACAGTCTTTGTATGCAGTTTGTCCATGGGACACCATTGCAGTGGGCCCAGTGCCCCACCCGCTGACTGGAGGTGCAGAGTGTGTATTTTGTACAAATGTCAAAATGTTAACATAACACAGTCAGAGCTGTGATTTTACCCAGAAGTAAGATGCCTTTTTTGTTTAAAGATGAGAAAGAGCATTGGTTATAAAAAAGGGCCCATTTAGACAGGGAAAGATGTCTGTGCAGAAATAGATTTGGTACCTTTAATAACAAGAAAAAAAAGTTTACGCACAATATGGAAATTCCGTGTTCATGACAATTGAAAGCTCTGAAAGTAAATGTATATCTTTTTCTCTTTTAATGCTGCTAAATGGTTTGTCTTTTTGGCTGGAGGTTGGGGGCTCGTCTTGTCTAAGACAGCAAACAGGGTTTTTTTTTTAGAAGAGAACTTGGGGTTCTTTTTACATTGAAAGGATGTTATTCTTTCCTTTAGGATTGGGATAAGTATATATAGGGTGATGATAGATAATATATGTTAACTGGTGTGTATGAGCTCCAAGCATAGGTTTTAAAGTAAGTATTTGTAGAAGGTATTTTTACTAAGTGGTTGCCTTTCTGTCCAATATTTTGTGTGTTGTTGTTTTTTTTTGTTGTGGTTTGATTTGTTTCGTTTCAGTGCAATGGGAAATATATTTATCTCTGTGTTATGGTGAGTATTAATGCAACTTTGTGCTAGACAGATTATGTGTGCACTGACACCGCATGATGCATGACATGCATGAGAAAAATATAGTCCTTTGAGTAACTAATATTGTGTTTTCCTTTCTGTGGCCCTTGTGTTTGGTATATGTATTATTGTGTATTATTGTATGTTATACGCATGTAAATATTGTGTGTTTTAATTTTTCTTTGGCTTATTGTGCATTGTTTGTTCTGTTCTGCGTGGTAGGTATGCTGATCGATCTTAAGGCTGACAAATTAGGGAGGCCAGCATACTGGGTTTTGGGCTGCAGTTTCACTGTGCATGAAATGCATGGTATTGTGTTGTGTGTCACAGCTCCTTTGCATGTGTTGCTGGGATTTGTCTATGCTTTCTGTGCTTAGCACAGCAAGTATACCTGCTGCCTTGGTATGCTTGTTCTTATTTTATGTATGTTTCTGTTTTGTATTGTTTTGACAATTCTATTTTTGATACTAGTACAAGCTCCTCTGTGGGGAATTTGTTCTGGTCCCTAAATTTCACAGACAACACTTCAGCAGTGTATGTCTATTTGGTTAAATGGTATAGAAGAAAAAAACAAGAGTTCTACGGTGTACTCATGGTGTTGTGTCACAAGCCTGACCATTACCTAAGTAATTTTTGTTCTTTTATAGATTTCCCTTTTGCTGCCATTTCCCTAATGAATGTCGCATAGTGCCAGTTTGTGGGGGATTTTAGCTGTGACCCAGTCCCATTTCCTTTTCCTTACTTCTTCATGGGAATAAAAGGCCTCAAAAGAAGTAGTGTGTTTTGTAATAGATAAATAATTATAATGAATTCTCCTTAGTTACCTTGTATTCGATATTAATAGGCACACACATCATTTTATGGCAATGACATTTGTTCATGTGCTAAAAGATGTTCTAGCCCTCTCTAAAGTGCTATGTATATCTTAGAATTTTGTTTATGCCCAGTGCTACACCCGGGGGTTGATGGTGTTGACTGAAGTAAAATATGTTTCAGATTTCCTTCTGTCAAAAATGAGGGAGGAAGCTACCTCACTGTTAGCTCTCCTATAAATTAGGACTAGGTAACATGTATATTGCTCCCTCCTCTTCTCAAATTTTCATTAGCCTGTCCTGCTTTGCTCTAAAAGGGGAATTAGATGTGGGTAGTTTTGTTCTACAAGTGTTGGGTAATAACACCATTATTGTAGTCGTGCGAGTACATTGCTAGTTCTTTATTAGCTAGTCTGTGAAAATAAACTGATAGTCTTTATTAGAGAAGACGCCCCAGACTAGTGTTTCCTTATTTGACATTTGAAGGGAACATTAGTTCTGTACTTTTTTTTGTTTCACATTTCTAGGTAACAACATCATTATTGTGCAGCACTAAGTAAAGGTGCACAGGTATCACAAGTCTCCTATCAGTTAGCCTGTATAGTTGAGCTGACAATCCCTATTAGAGCTGGTGAACAGGTTTTCCCCTAAAAAAATGTTTTTACATGGTCTAAATAGTGAAAAAGGTGAAAGATGCTTGTGTGATCCTCAGCAAAATATCCTCAGCAAAATATTTTTTTCTGTTGAAATTATAGCTTTGTAGAAGTTAGTTTCCTGCTGCTTCTATAGTATGTGAGCATGGTCATGAGCAAAATATAGTTGTTTTGCATTGAAATTCCCTTTTTGAGGGTTCTCAAGTGAAAATGCGGGAATACACGTCTGTTTTGTTTTATTTTTTCTCTTCTCTTAGAATTAACGCATACGTCCGTCCACAGGTAATCCAGTGGAAAAAGTCAGATATGTAATGTATTACCTATTGTCAGCACAAATTTATTGATAGGGCTGATATGTTTTTTTCATTCCAATTCACACCGCCTAGCAAATGTTTGGGGTGTCCTGAGACAAAATTGTTTTGCTGATATTGAATACCCTTTGTTGACAGACTATTTGTATGCTTTGACTAAAGATCTTCGTTCCCTTCATCAGCAGATAGCAGACACACTGAACCCGCAACCGGAGGGGCCTGGACACACCATCCAACATGGGGACTGAGTCATCATCCAAAGATACCAGCGGAAGTCTTGCTTGGAGCCGAGGTGAAGTGAGCCGAGGCAGGTGCTGCTTGCCACCCAAACGGCACTCAGGATCGGGGGCCATAAGTTGTGCACCCACGTCGGCCGTGTAAAGAGGGTCCCGCTTCTGTTGCCCTATGATGAGTGGGTGAGAAAGGGCGCCGCTGATGACAAATACGCTTCTCGGATGCTTTATTGAGAGGTGAGGAGCCTGATCAAAAGGAGAAGAGGCCGGCTCTGACTGCTAGTGGTGAGGTCTCTCTTGATCACAGTGAGCAAACATCAACGGATAAGTCCCCTGCCATTGAGCCCCCCCATTCTGTTCACAGATCCAGAGGTGCGAGGGAGCACTTGATACAATCTGTGGCTCAGGAAAGGAGAGCATGGCACCGGAAGAAGGGCTGAGTAAGGGAAGTAGGGAAGGACTAAAGAAAGTGTTAGGGATGGACTGCTGGAAGAGCCCTGGTGCACTGTCGAGACATTGTCAGGTGGGACACTAGGATTGCGCCTGGGCCCAGATTAAGTGTTCCTCTGAGTCGTGAAGCTGTGCGACTCCATCGTGGGAGTTAGGGAATGAACAATAGAAGTCTGCCTGTGAGGACACAGGGAGAAGATCCCTTGAAGGGAGAAGATCCCCTCTGGTTGGCCTCAGTGTGAACTTTTTTTGCCCTAGTTTACTTTGGACTTTTAGCTAGGAAAATGAGCCCCTTTGAATGTTCCTATTCCCCAGGAGGAGCAGCCTTTGTGGCTCCTTGTCCAGATGTCCCTGATTTAGTTTGGTTCTTATGGTCTACAAATTTAATACTGTGTTTGTTTGTATCCTAACTATTGCTTTCATATTTCTCTTTAGAGAATTAGTTTCTTGTTGCTTGGCGCATACCCTCATGAGTACTATTCCAACACCACATGAGAGTGACTCTAGTTCCTCATGAGGAGGAGCACTGGGAAGTTCATTAGGATGATGTAGTATTCCATTGTTGTACCAGACACATGTTACTTATAGTACTGCAGATTATTGGGTGTGTGGGTCATTGCCTTCATACACACACAAGGGTGGAAAAGTGTTGCTTGTATTCTTGCCCTATGGAAGTAGCTGTGAGGGTTAGTATACTTTGAGTAGTTTAGTAAAAAACATTTCTCAGCCCGATAAAGATCTACTTCATTAATGTTAGATACAGGTCCTCGCTGATAATGCAAGTGAACACTCAGTATATAATTCAAAAGGGTGTTTTCTCTGATAATGACAGTTTGATATTATTTGCATTAATTCCTGCTCTTGACTTGAACTGTGATGCATTTTTCAGTAGTCCGATCATGACATGGTGTTATAGAGCAATGGTATCCCGAGAACATATGCTTAGATTAGTCAAAAAGGAGGGTGCCTCACACCGAGCGAATAATCATTGTTTTAGTAGGTATTGCAGGGGTTGTTCTTTTACTTGTTGCCTCTGTACTTCCTGTCCTATAGTATGCTGCACTACCTCTATGATCATGCTCATCCTAGTATTTCATTTCCCGACCTTTGATTGATGAGTGATGCCGTCCCCGTTCTCTCCTTTAGAATTGTACAGTCCCTCCTTTAAGCAATAAAGGCTGCACTTATGTTAGCCACATTAGGCTAAAAGGAGGGTCTGATAGATTGTAATTTTCCTGTTACAGAATGTCCTAATGATGTTGTGAATATGTTAGCCTAATGTGTCTAACCAATATGCAGTTACAGCCTATTATTCATGTGCTGCAACCCACTGAGCTATTTTTGTAATATGCAAGCTTCAGTTGCATAGAATTGTTTCTGTAATGGTTAAGCTTTTGTCTTATTTTTACCTTCTAAGTTAGAAGACTTGTTGTAGTACATTGCCTTCCCTTCGTTAGGTTCCCATTATTGATATTTCTGTATACTTTCCTATAAGAGAGAGAAACTTGTCTATGGCAGACAGATTTCTGATGCTGACATTTGCTCTGCAGCTCCAATGTCTCATGGTACATTTTTCCCCCTCCCTTATGAGCAGAAAATTCCTGTTTCAGCATTTCTTGCCTTGAATTAGCTTTGCAGAAATATTTCCATGCCCTGGAGTTGCAGATGCCTCATGTATGAGTTCATTGTTCACCCTCTGCTGAGCCCAGAACTTTTCCAGTCTGGGCGTGATTTTACTCTGCCATGCTATGTGATAATGTATTGCTGTGATGAGAGGAGTCAGTCCTCTTGGTGCACTCCCTGGGGTGTAGACCTGAAGGGGCCCATCTGCAGATGAATATTTTGGCCAATAAATATATTTCTAATTCTTCTCCACTGCCTGGCTGGCTTATTATATGAGAATGATAGATGAGTGAGGTAGGTCGCTCAGGTGTATTTGAGCTACTCTTATCAGTACATTCAAAACACTGCCGCTTCCATTCATATTTTCAGTGTGGTGCTAAATAATTACCCACATTTTCCATTTTGCTAAAAAATCTACTTGACATGCTTGTTGATCACCCACTTTAAAGGAACTGCTGCTAACATTCATAACACTGCTGTTAATTTTCGGATTTGTAGTTGTGCTAAAAAAAATTACCTGATTGGTTTGCATGGTAAAATGAATCTACCTAAAAGGCTGCTTGCATTAGAAAACTGCCACAACAGTATATCTTTTGTTAGGACTTCTCCCCTAAAAGCAAAACTATGACCACTACTCTGGTGTAATTAAAGTTTCTACAAGACCTACAGAGAACGCAATAAACTTTAATCTCCCCAAAACACTGAGCATAACAGAAGTAAGGTGCATATTAGTATTGATCAGTCCTGTGAGACTCACATAGTTAGTAGAAACCAATGTTTTTTACATCATGAATAGACACAATGAAAAGGACTAGGAAGCTAGAAAAATATTTTTAAGGTTTAGCAAAATTAAAATATCCTACTGCACACAATAACAATAGCAGGTTTTATAAACATAAACACGTTTGAGACAACAACAGTTGTTAATAAGCAGAGCAACATACACTACTACCACAATATGACAGCATTGCAGGGTTTTTCTGCATCATTATCCACAATTCTCCCTACCATTGGTTAACTACGCTGATCTTAGCACCAGAAGAGGACTACTGAAGTCTCAGAGATGATCTACACTGGCATACCCTTTCAAAACAACAGAAAAGGTGTTCAATAAGGAGACAGCTGCTAATCTTGACTTTGTGCCTAAGCAACTACATTATCCTCAAGTAGACAGATAAGGAGGATTTGATGAGCCATTTCATTTGCCTTCAGCAAGAAAAGGTGCTTACAGCTATGCATAACCCTCATCCTGGAGCCTTTGAATCAAAGTTCCTCTCTAACTAATAAAGCTTTGTTTCAGTTCATATACTCTGCATGGACATTGTTGAATATTTTTTAGACAAAGCAATCAATAAAACCCCTCTAGCCTTTAAACAACTTATATTCTGTCAGACAACGTTTGCTGTTAAAAATGAGTGACTGAAAAATCATGATCTCAAACTCTTTAAAATATTATTGATTGCTTAGAATTAGTGCAAATGAGAATATCAGTCCATGCTAAAATAAACACTAAACAATATATTCAAGCTAACTGAATTACCGCAAAGCAATACATCAAAATATATTCACTGCATTGGCAAGTGTGCATTTATATATTAAAACATACAGCTGGATAAATGAACATATATAATTTAAAAAGAGGATATCTAAAATCAAAATATATAAAGGTTATCTTATTTCCTGCCATAATATAAAAGTTACAATGGAAAACATATATTTTTATTTCAGCCCTCTGAAAACCCCTTAGCTATATTTTTCATTGATATTGTGAAGTTGAATGTGATGTTACTGGTGCGCGTTAGTAGGGTGTAGAATCATTTGGGAAGTCACTAAATCTGATCCTTCCAATCAGAACAATTTGTTTGCAATGTCGTTTTTTTTCCGCTGCAACATTTTTATTTCTAAAATATAGAATATAATGTAATAACCACAATTGCATAATGTATACCGCCCCCTTCAGAGGATACAATCATGAAATCACAAAATAAATAATTAAATATGGCAATAATCCACTAAAAAACGTATTAAGTGTAGTCAAATAAATTAACAATCATAAAAACATAAACCGACATTATTATATGTGAATAAATACACCATTACATTCAAAGCATCCATTTAAACTTGAATTCCGAGAAGATTACCACTTTTAATATGACTAAGGGGGTCATTTCGAGTTCAGTAGATTTGTGGCACATGTCCCTCCTTTCTATAACTTTGAATAACCACCCCAAGCAATTTGAATTAGATAACTCTATATGGTTCATGGAATTAAGTCCAGATTTGTTAAATATACTAGATTCTCCATCTATCTGAAAATGCATTTTCCCAATATCTGCTAGGTTAATCTTTTCCTGAATCCACCTATCCCTACACAGTTTTAACTTGTTCAACCAATTTCTTAGAATGGACAGTTTCTCCACATCAACCCTACCTGAAACCATTCGTTTCCCAGTTTCCAATGTGGTTTACTTAACAATGTATTCAAATATAGCACTATCTTGTCTTTTTTCAGGCACAGTCAGTCATCATGTTAAAACTAAGAGATATTTCATCCCAACATTTTTCTGATGTTCTCCCAGCACATGTAGTAATAGATTAATAGTCCAGACACATCTTCAATAGTCACCCTCCAATGGGTATATTTGTGCATTTTATTGGAAGACCAACACAAAAATAAAAGTAACGTTTAGAGCACCACTCACACTCTTGAGTTTGAACAAGAATGAGTGACTCATTTGGAAATACTAAACCTTGTATTGTCATACACCGTGATCAAAATGTCCTACTCCCATTCTTTTTATTGTCATAGGATATTGAGAGAGCGGCCACGAAAATAGCTTTATAGATGAAACAAATTCTATTCATTGCACTTGTACCATCGACCAATTTCATACACACGTTGTTCGGCTTCTATCCTCTGATCTACATTCTAAAACATTTTGATCAGTAAATATTTCTTCAATTCTCCAATACTCAACCCATATTAATATCTTAAGGGGACAGATTTTGGCAGTTCTATCTATCTGCCCAATGTTCCAAATAAACATAATCTGCCCAGCCATCTCTAACATATGGGTCTTCTCCAATTTTATTCGTGAAGTGCCAAAGAAATGTTTTATGGCTAATGTCCGGTTGAAATCCTTAATCTACAGCTATTTCCTAAATACTTTCAATAATGGGATCTCGGTCTAAGTTGTTTAGTGTTGCTGTTTGTCATAATTGCAGCACTTCTCTCCTTTGTACCTGCACCCAGCCTGATGTCTCTTAATTGTAGACCTCGGGGCAGATTTATGAGGCCCTTGCGCCACGTTTACGCCGCTGTTGCGTCACGCAAGGCGGCATAAACGTGGCGCATACCTACGAACGATTTACAACGTGACGCATCTAGGTAGATGCGTCACGTTGTAAAGCCCTGCGCCGCTTGTGGGCGTTCCGGCGCAGGGTGGGCGTTCCGGGGCAGGTGCGCCTCGCAAAAGTGGCTGAGTGAAATCTATGAGATTTCACTCAGTCACTTTTAAGCCAATGCTGCGTCAAAAGCCTGCGCCTGCTTGAAGCAGGCGTAGGTCTTGACGCAGCATTGTTAAAATGGGGCACCCCCGAGACTTGCTGGAGCTGCGTCGCGCTTGCGACGCAACTCCAGCAATGCGCCACATTTCGGGCACAGATGCGTCACGCATCTGTGCCGTTTTTGCACCATGGTGCGCCGCATTATAAATGCGGCGCACCATGGCTGGCGGAGCTGTGGCGCACTGTGGCGCATGTTAACTGGCGCATCCCTGGGGATGTGCCAGTTAACATAAATCTGCCCCTAAATGACTAACAGTGCACTGGACACGTCTGAGAATTATGATGAACTAGGCATCACTTGGAAGTAGGACTCCATGCAGAGAATCTCTTGAGTGAGATGCTGGAGCAACGCAGTGCTGTGGACATGTATCTTCAAGCTAAAAGAAGGGAAATATTACCAAGCACCTCCACAGAAATGCTAGTTATGTTGTTTTGCCACAGACAGAATTCCAAATCAAAATAATTTTTATTTTCTTAGTTATATTTGAAAGACAAGTCGATTTGGGACAATCAGTACAGCAGCAGTTGTTTGTGTGTCTCTAACGTAAACCAAAAGTAAGTAAAACTAATTCAACCATGAGTGTAGCTCGAGAGAACGTCTAGATGTTGCTGTTTTTGTGCAAATGCTTGTACCACTTAGCATCCGCTGTTACTATCTGGCATCTCTTTTTCATATGAAGAAATATTTCACATACAGGTAGGGGGCAACTACTCAGCCTAAATACTCAGAATTCTCCTTACTTATACACAAGTGGCGAGAAATCACTTCTAAACTAAAACATTTTCTTAAAAGTACCTTGATCTTTTCTGAACTATAGAAACACAAACAATGCAAACCGTGATTTAGTTTGTATAGTATGTATGGTGATCCCCTTGGGCTGGTATGTTTACAAGTCTTTGTAAATATGGGTTTGCGTTAAAATCCATCAATGGATGCACAGGAACGCCCTAGCACCACTCATGTAATGATACCTGATGTAAGGTAGCACAAAGCAGGGCAATGTGCTGCCTTGTTTTAGTTGTTTGTTTTTTTACAAATACTATAAGAAAATGTATGGCCTGCACACCATTTTCTCAAGTTCATCAATAGTTATTTTAAATGGGAGCTATCCTGGTCTGCGCCTCGTCCTCAAGAGCGCCATGAGAGTAATCAAAAAGGTTGCTGATATTAAAAATACCAGTCCCAGGATGCATCGTGCCGGTAGAGATAATAAAATCCTCGTAAACCAGATGTATTCAATGTTCACCACGTTTTCTCACATAAGTTACATTTTATTGGGCATTCGTTGAAGTTATAGAACAAGGTAATTCCAATTTTCAAGTGCTGCATAATGCACAAACACCTTTAAATAGAGCATGTTAAAACCCCAAGCTCCATAAATAATGTCCAAAGTTTAACCCAATACATTTCGGGCATTTACTGCCCTTCGTCAAGGGTTCTTTTCAGTGAAGGTGAAAAACAAAAGGATTTGCCATTAGATTTGATGTAAACCCAGTACTCACAATATTGCATCTTCTTTTTCATGTTAAAAGAAACCCCCCCCTTAAAACAACACTTTCCCTCTATGTAACCGCAACTGAACACTTTCACAATCTATTACCAAGTTGACCAGATCGTTACCAACCTCTTAACTTATTCCGTATTCAACATTAACCATGAATTATAAGTGATAAAAACCATCCTTCATACCTCAAATATCCTTTCAAATACGAGCACATCCTTTTTCTCCTTTCCCTTAAGGTTTAGTTCATTTTACCTTCCTGCATAGTGCAACACGATTTATACATAATGATTGTTCCCACCTAGTTAATCATGTGATTCAGCCCGCCCATTCAGGCTTCTGTTAAGAAAATACAACACCCATGAATCACTCTGTCTGTCAGTTGTTCCCCGGAGCAGGGGCCTCATTTATGAGGCTGTGTGTCACTTTTACGCCGCCGGTGCGTCACTTTTTGTGACGCACCAGTGGCGTAAAAAATTTGCCTTGTTGCGCCATATTTACAAAGTGATGCATCTAGGTAGATGCATCACTTTGAAAACCCCTGCGCCACATTATACCTGCACCAGGTATAATGCATGCAAGGGGGGAGTTTTGACAAAAGAAAGGGTCGTAGAAGTGACGCAGTGAAATCTATAAGATTTCACTGCGCCACTTCTAGGATGCAAATGCGTCAATATCTTACGCCTGCCTCACAGCAGGCGTAAGACTGACACAGGCCCTTTCACATGGGGCTTGCCCCATGTGAAAGGACGCATTGCTGGAGTTGCGTCGCTTTTGTGACACACTCCAGCAATGCGTCACTTTTTCGCCATACATATATGTCAGAAATACTGACGTATCTGTAACTCCTTGCGCAATGATGCGTCATACTGTAAATATGACGCATCATTGGTGTCGCAAGGAGGGCACAAAAAAAAGTGACGCATCGCTGTTTTCACGCATCGATGCCTCACTTTTCATAAAGGAGGCCCCAGATCTTTAACCTTGCGTGAACATGTTCTGGTATTTGGTATATGCACCCTCCAAACTGAATGGTTTTGAAATATCCTCAAGTTTTTTTCTGAGGATTCTTAATACCAGCCACAAAACCGCAGTATCAAACAAATTAATAAAAGCCTCTTCTAAGTCCTGTTGGATCAGGCATAAGTGACTTGCTTCGGGCTGTGTGTCTGCCTATATGTTTAGCTCTTGTGCTCCTCTCCAACTGGACTACCTATATCACTGACCACGCAGGTAGATCCCTGCCTCTTTTCTCCCACACTCCCAAAACATTCATCATGCGATATGAAGTGAATGCTTAAATTAAGTCATGATACAGAACGCACGACCTGCAGAGTAAAAGATAACCTTCAGCTGATTACAATGATATTGTGCAGGTCTGTCTCTCACAGCTACTCCCCATCGTACTGGGAGACGCTGTGCTCCAAGAGTAGATAAGACCATCTCTATGCTCGCCCGGGCACAATCACAAAACACTTCCCACAAAGGATCACCACAAATATAACACTGCCAACCACACCCTCCTCCGCGTTGTAGTCTCCTACCCATCTGGTAATGTGCTTCATCCCCCCACACGTGGCATGTACATGCTGACTTCTTTGAGCCTGCCACCGTGCTACAAACCCCTGCTGGATGAGAACAACCACTAAAAGTCAGGGGAAACAGACCATACTGGCTGTAATGTTATTACAAAGTGAAGAATGCGGCCAATCACCATGACCATATCAGAGCACCTTAATCTAAACATAACTGCGAGCACTCATGTCGAAAACTGAGTACACAAACTCTGAAGTCCATTAGCCCTGAAGCTACCATTTGAAAGGCACTGTGCCGCTCAGATTACTGTACCTTTGTCTCATAACAATTTTCTTCGGCAGCAATATAACTTTGCCAATAACAAACAAACATTGTCATTAGTTCTGCTACATCGACATTAAAGGAGAACCAGAAGGAAGCTGTTGATAATATGTGCAATTACATTCAGAATGAACTGGGCAATCTGCCCTGCTACTCACCCCCTTCTTTGAAACCAACTTAGGTTGTGACAGCCAGGGCTATTTATTGAGGTGTCCTCCGAATGACTCCCATCGAAATGAAGACATAACTCACTGTCAAAGTCCCAGCAGTATTCTCTCTCTTAGAAATACGCTGTATCCTTGGACTCGTTCTACTGAAGGGGGCAGGTCACAGTAAATAACATATGAGGGAAAAGCATCGCAGGACGAAAGCCATATGCTGCTAGATATCAGAACTGCTCTAGATTTGCAAACAAAAGCATTTACAAACGCCCCAGAAGAACAGTAGTGAGCAGCAATTTTCATGTATTGTGATTCAAATGATGATGAATGTGGGGCCACAAAGTGGCATGTGCATTGTAATCGCTGTACAGGATTGGGTTACAGGTTGAGGGGTGAAACCGTGCTCAAGAAGGGACCACAGTCCTTCTCAGGGTTCAGTCACAAGCAACCGCTAAATTAACCTGGGCTAAAACCCTCGGGTAGCTTGGCACAGAGCAGGTAGGCTTGACTCAGAAGCAATGTCTAAAGCATTTGTGCAACACTACATACAATAACACAGTAAAAACACACCACAAATGGTTCCCACACCATATAGTAAAAAAATATAAATTCTTAATAAATAAAACAAGACCAAAACAACAAATATCCAATGGATAGAACCGGAGATATGCAGGTTATACGTTTGCAGTGAAAATAGCGCCAAAAAGCACAAAGCGCCAACTTATGGATATCTTCCTCGCCGGTGTGGAACATAGTCACAACGTCACATCAACTGGGGCTGGAGTGAGGCCATCTATTGCGACCCAGTTAGGCCAGCTGAAAAAGAGTACCTTAAACCCTGGTTTACAGAGAGTTGGGAGGTTCCGCACTGAGGCTGCGTCATGCAGCCAAGGCAATGTATTAGTTCCAAGGTGATGCTGAGCTACGATGTGAGGTTCTGCGTCATAGTTGTGGATCCCGTCGATGAGGGCTTGCGATTAAAGGTGGGAGGTAAACTCTGCTCCCCATGTGGAGTTTATTGCATTTTGCCCACAAGTTTGTCAAAAACTCTGCAAACCGCTGCGTGGTGGACTTTTTCTTGCACGTGGCTCTCCAATGTTAAGTTGGCAAGCGCAAGTGAGAAAAAACAAGCACTAGACCACCTTCTGACAAGACTCTCAACATGTGCGGTTGTAGCAGGCTGCTACTACTCATGTTAAGACAGTTGCTGCTCACTTTGAGAAAGCTGCCACATGAGTACAAAAGTTACTTGAGCGGCAGAAAGAAGCAGTGCCCTCTGACCCTCACAAAGGTGTTGTTCTCGCTGATTTTACAGCGTGGACCAAGCTCCCAGCACTAAAAATCAGTGCAAGCGGTGCTACAGACTGGAATTCCACCACTTGTGAGACTCTGCAGAATCTTGCTGAGATTTTAGGTAGCTCCACAGAATTCCATGGAGTAAAACTCTACGAGTTCTGCCTACCCCTACGGCATCGAAGAGTAGTTGATAAGAGATGTGAGGGTCTATCTCAGGAAAGCTCTGCATAGGTGGTGGTTCCGATGTGGCTGTCAATGTGGAGCCTTTTGCATCGAAAGAACCCTCACAGCAGAGGCGATGCATTGGTTCTGAAGGTGAGTCGAACAACAAAGGTGGTGTGCTGGTTCTGCTGAGGATGCACAGTGCTGCAGAGGAGATGTGTCAGTTCTGCTAGGTCCACAGATTGACTGTCAAAGTGACTTAGGAGGCCATGCCAGAGATATGTATACCATGTCCTCATGTAGATCTAATGGCCACCAACTCAGCTGTATGGTGGGTGTTGAAAAACGTTCCATTGATTGCTGAAGAGTTGTTTCTGGGTTCACCTTATAGTGTACATGTGTGTTTTTCACTGAAGTGCTAACATTCCTGTTAATTGCTTTTGATACACATAGGAAGTGTTACCCTATTCTCTTCTTGATGGACTTGAATATTGCCAAAATGTCGTTAGTTAGGATCTGTATTTGGTGGCAGTTACTTGCATAGCACTGGCTTGTCTATGCTGCATGGACACCAGGGTAGTTTCTAAATTTCTGATTTGTCTCTAAGTAAGCTTAAGATTACTTTTGTTGTGTTGTGTTTTGTTTTGGTAACTTTTTATCCTCCAAGCATAGGGTCTAGCTATGTGCTGAAGTGGCTACCATACATGTGTTGCTGGAGCGATGCTCTATAGAATAAGAACTAGACCCCCCCACAAGATCCACACCAGTTAACTGTATAATGTATACCCGAGCTACAAATCAGGGGCCTCATTTATGAGGCCTTGCGTCAGTTTTGCGCCGCCGGTGCGTCACTTTTTGTGACGCACCAGCGGCGTACAAAATGCGCCTTGTTGCGCCACATTTAAAAAGTGACGCGTCTAGGTAGATGCGTCACTTTTTAAACCCCTGCGCCACATTATACCTGCGTCAGGTATAATGTATGCAGAGGGGGGCGTTCCCCCGCAAAAGGCCTCGTAATAGTGACGCAGTGAAATCTATGAGATTTCACTGAGTCACTTTTAGGATGCTGTTGTGACAAAATCTTGCGCCTGCCTCACAGCAGGCGTAAGACTGATGCAAGCCCTTTCACATGGGGCTTTCCCCATGTGAAAGTACGCATTGCTGGAGTTGCGTCACTTTTGTGACACACTCCAGCAATGCGCCACTTTAGCGCTTACAGATGCGTCAGAAATACTGACATATCTGTAAGTCCTTGCGACATGATGCGTCATACATTAAATATGACGCATCATTGGTGTCGCAAGAAGTGCGCAGTGAAAAGTGACGCATCGCTGTTTTCACGCAGCGATGCGTCACTTTTCATAAATGAGGCCCCAGATGCCTTAATGGATTTTAAATTTTCTATTCAATCTAATATTGAAATTTAGGAGAGTTTGTAACAAATGAAAAATTATAATCCCAAAAAGAAAGCAGTTTAGGTGAATTCAGCTCATCATTGACCTCTTGTTAGAAATGGGATTTCTGGTTGGCTAGGGCTTGAGCCTAAGACAGGCAGAAACCACCACTCTAGTCAGGGCAAGTGAGTTACTCACTGAAGATAACTCCTGCTCACTCCCTTGGTAGCGTGGCACGAGCAATCGGGCCTATCACAGAGGCAATGTGTAAAGCGTTTGTGCAACACACACACACAGCTGCAACAAACTAGGCACACCACAAAAGAAACTCCACACAAGGTTATATAACAAAATAGCCTTTGTATTATCATAAACACATTAGAAACCTAATTACGCATTTACACTGTACAAACTGGTACAGGCAATATTCACAGAGGATTATATACAGGACCAGGCCAATCGGGCCACGGTCAGAACCATCAGAACAGGTAAGTAAATGTAAAACACAACAAGTAACTACTGGTACCATAATGACCTAAGCATTATCACATTAGCATTAGACCCCATCCTGACATATCATAACATGACATTAGGCAATAAATTACATTAGGCCCAAACCTCATTAACATAAACATATTACGCACTAGGACCTCAACAGCCCAAAGACATTAGGCAATAATCATGGTGCCGGACCATCACTACCTGTCTGCCCGCACAACAGCCGTACGGAACTGCAGCACCGCACCAGCTAATATTGTACCCCAACAATGCGTCGTGCTACTTCCTCCAGTGGGTTCTTCAGGACTACCTCCTATGGCCATGACAATTCCCAGCTGTTCGTTGCCGTAATGAAGAAGGGGAACGTACCTCAGCCGGCCCTGCTGCCCCAGCATATTCACCACAGAGCCGTGCTGGGGTTGCTGACTGAGAACGACCAGCACAGACGCTAATTTTTCCAGGGTGCTCCTTCAGTTGCCTTTTTACCAGGGGCTGAGAATGCAGTCCCTCTCCCTGGGAAGAACCTTCCTACATGTGTGCCCACCAAACAGGGTTTCTCCATCTTTGTGGATGAGCCAAGAGATGCAAAGGACAAATGTCGCTTCCAGGTTGAAAATGTGGAGGCCACGAAACCACCTCTGGATCTAAATGCTGTGAAAAATGGCTTTAATCTGTTTCTTGATCTCAGTACAGGGTCTCCTATGATGGTAGACACGTCTTTCCAGTCCCAAGTGGTAGATGATTCTGACAAATTAACAGAAGATCACTCTGAATCTGGTACTGATTTATTGGTTTCTGAAGAGTACTTCGAAGATATTCATCAATACCTTTGTGAAGCAGAGATGAGGCATCGGCCGAAAGCCTTCTACATGCGAAAGCAGACAGATGTCACAGCAGGAATGCGCTCCATCTTGATTGACTGGCTGGTTGAAGTTGGCGAGGAGTATAAACTTCGAGCAGAGACACTGTACCTGGCTGTCAATTTCTTGGACCGCTTTTTGTCCTGTATGTCCGTCCTTAGAGGAAAGCTGCAGCTTGTGGGAACCGCTGCTATTCTTCTTGCTTCGAAATATGAAGAGATTTATCCTCCTGAAGTGGATGAATTTGTTTACATAACCGATGACACTTACACCAAGAAACAGCTGCTGCGAATGGAACACTTGCTCCTTAAAGTTCTGGCTTTTGACCTAACTGTGCCTACCACTAACCAGTTCCTTCTTCAGTTCTTCAAAGACATGGAGTTTGTGTCAAAACTGAGAATTTTGCCAGGTATGTAGCTGAACTGAGTCTGCTAGATGCAGAGCCATTTTTGAAGTATCTTCCGTCATTGGTGGCGGCAGCTGCTTATTGTCTAGCGAACTATACCATGAATAAGGTATTTTGGCCTGAGAATCTGGGGGCATATTACCAACAACTAGCGATAATTTTTGTCTCTAACTTGTTTAGAGACAAAAATTATCGCCGCACATCGGCGATTTTTATTGCAGATAAACCTTGCTATTAGCAAGGTTTATCGCAAATGCGATAAAAAACGGCCGCAATGCATGAATATCGCTGAAAAGTCAGCGATATTCATGCATTATCGAGCAAATGCTCTTAGCCATGTTATCCACCTCCTATTGGATAACATGGCTAAGAACTGCTCAGGGCAGGTGTTAGCTTTTGGAGATATTCCCGCTTAGCGCGAATATCTCCAAAAGTTGGTAATAGGAGATAGCGATGTTAGCGACTGTTTTCAGTCTCTAACATCTTGGCACGCCCACTTTGCATCTCATTAGTGATAAATATCACTGACATGCAAAGTGGGGCCCAAGATGGTCGCTATCTCCTACTAGCTGTCGATAACTGGTGTTAGCGGCAGCTAGGTAATAGGGAGATAATTTTATCTCCGCTTTCTTGGCTTTTAAAGCCAAAAAAGCGGAGATAAACCCCCTTGATAATATGCCCCCTGGTTTCCTTCACGGGTTATTCACTGATTGAGATAGTGCCTTGCCTGAGTGATCTACACCGAGCATGCCTTAGAGCACCCAATCTTCCTCAGCAAGCAATACAGGAAAAATACAAGAACTCCAAGTACCGAAGGGTCGCACTTGTAGAACCTCCATCAGTCCTGCCTTTAAAATAACCCGAAATCAAGAGATCGCCGCCATTCTAACAGTATTCTTCAATGCACTGAAAGCACATACAGCGCTTACCTCCTGATCAAACGAGTTGATCTAAAGGGCACTGCAGGTCAAGTGTCCCTATCCTGCTGCATAACTTTTTTTTTAAATGGATTTTAACTATTTATGCCATGTGGAACTTTTTTAATCGAACTTGGACCTTGATATGTGAATTAAGGAGTTATTTTGCCACCTGGAGCAGTCTTTCAGATTTCACAATCATTCTCTTAAAGGAGGACTAGTTATAGCGAATGTGAACTCTAACCATTTCATGCATGTTAAATGCATTTCATCAATGTAAAATGTACGAGGTACCAAGTATTTTAAATAAACATATTTTCAAGTGGTGCCTAAATAACATTTGTCCTAGGCATCACATAAATTACATGTGGCATGAATAAATCACCAACATAGCCACATTAGCCAAATAGGCATCAAAGCCTAAACAGGGCACCACAGTAACACAGCACCTTCGGCATAACCCATATTATGCATCACATCACAGTAGGACCCACCTTGGAAACTGACCCCGGGCCAACTGGCCTTTTTTAGGGCTCCAATGCCTTCTGTCCAGCAAACTATAAAAGGATACCATCAACATAATATACATGATTAAATGCCCATGTGGTAAAGTGTACATTGGTCAAACGGAACGTAAACTGAAAGTGAGGCTCAATGAGCACAAAAGCAATATCAGGACAAAAGCACCAAAATCAGTGGTGGCTACACACTTTATCGAGGAAAACCACCAAATAAGCCAATTAAAAGCCTGCATATTGGAAGTGGTGGAAAAAAGTCATGACTGAGACAATAAGAAAGCGTTATTGAAGCGAGAGAACTATTGGATATATTTCTTACAAACCCTTAAACCGAGAGGATTGAAGGAACTGACAGAATTTGGTTGCTATTTATGACCATTGCAATCATAGACTCTTGTATATTCCAACACGTAGTGCAGACCTGTCGCTGTGTTCTATATTAATTGTTTGTGTAATTCCAATTTGTTATTTATTTAGATTTACTGCCCCTGACACACCCCTTATTCTCTTACAGATATGCCGCTCACTTAGGTATTAACACCAAAAGGTATTCTATAATTTAGCTCACATTAGCCACCCAGGTAACTACAAACAGTAGTGTTGCTTCTAGTTTAATCCATCACCACCCCCTTTTGTACCGCTTCTAGTTTAATATACTTTATGACATTACCCCGAGTCTATAAGGAGCATTCACAGTACTCAAGCTTGGAGAGATCCCTTTAATTTCAATGTTTACTTCGCGTTTTCTCACGATACGGTAAAACATCACGTCTTTCCCTAAACATATTCGTCACACGCTGGCTCCTCCATGTGATTTACAATGGCGGCAGCTTGGTAATCAGAAGCAGTCCCAAACGAAACACGGTAAGATTCTGAACTAGCATTATAGCATTAGTATTTCTGAGCGAGTACACATTGTAACAATGTTCATACGATTACACGTTAACTGTGGCAGTTTTTCAGCAACATAGGATTGCCTCCATGATTCATTCCACCTAGCAAACACCCCCAGTATTGTTTTTTTAAAGCCAGATTAGTCGGTTAGGATTAGGGCGTATAATTTATTGAGCGACTTTTTGATATATTATTTCGTAGTCAGTTTTTACTAAGTTAGATGAAATATTGAGTTAGAATACTTCGAACATTTTTTCAGATCGTTCACATCATCATTGAAATGTGGTTACATTAATGTTGAGGATCTTGTTAAATACATGTTTATATAGAATATAATATATCGTGTGTGTGACACAGAGGAGTTATATGTATATTCTTTGCATTACAGACTTCCCTGATGAAGGCCTAGTGCCGAAATGCATTGGAAGGATTGTTGTGATTTATTTTAAATGAAGAATTACAATATTGAGAAAAACATTTGAACAAACATTGAATTTCCATGAAGAGTATGAATAAAATACTTTGGATATAAGCAAGAAATGTCTTCAAAGAATAACTTTATTGATAAACCTTTGCTGGTAGTTCCCAGCACTCAAGTCAGTGCCCCAGGAGACACCCACACGACTCGTGTCGGTGCTACCCTTTCTGATTTTCTGTCCAGCAAAGTCAGGGCTTAATCCTAGGACCTTCCTACTGGCTCTCTTGCTGCCTATGCAGCCAAGACAAAGTGCTCACTGCGCTGGGGATGGGGGTGCTTCCCACCCCTTCCTCATCCAAAAAGAAATGGCCCCCTCGTGGCAGTTGCCCGCTATGGAGGCGCAACTGAGGAAACACAGGGGGGTACAGGCACCTCAGTGCCTTCTGGGCCCCCACTGGGGCTCCAAAACAACAAATGCCCCAATGTTGCAGCTGCCCAATGTCAGGCGGGGCAGCTGTGACAAAGAATGAGCACCAACAATGTGCCCCGATCGGCACTGGCACCTGTGGGGCCTTTCGGGCCCCACTCCGGGGCTCCTATCCATCAATTGCCCTCACAAAGGATTGCAGCCTTGGCACTTCGGTGCCCCACGAATCCGTTGCGTCGGGACTCTAGCAATCCAAGTGCCCCCTTCACCGGGGAACTTCTGGTGCAGTTCTGGCCCCCCACAGAGATTGAGAGAGCTCAACTCACCGGCTCTCTGCTCTGCAGGTCCCAGGCACCTGGGACCGGCATGCCCTCTTCTCCTCAATTGGCTCAGGCTGCATGAGGAGACCCCGGTCTAGCCCCTTATCCTGCCGTCAGTGTCTGGTGGGATCCGGTGCTGGTGAGCCGGCGCACAGCTCTGTTCCTGCCGATGCAGGCCTGCGGTGATTCCTCTTCTCCACATGGGGAGGCGCCTGACTTCCTGGCCGTCTGGATGCATTTTAGGGTCATGGCTCAAGGAGTGGTGGACCCTCGGCAACATGCAAATGTGGGGTGGGCACCCACCTCAGAACGAAGCTCAATTGCGGGGTGGGCACCCACCTCCAACCAAAACGCAGATGCGGGGTGGGCACCGCAGTCAAAACCACTCACAGAGCAGGGTAGGCTCCAGCCAGTAAGTCTGCACGAACGCGGGGTGGGCTCCCGCCACTCAACGTAGCATAAATATCACACCGCAATGCGGGGTAGGCTCCCACTCCCCTTCAGCAGTGGCAGGGCGAAGTGGGCTCCCACTCTGCTGCAGAAGCACCAAAAATGCTGGGGAATCCCACATCGCAGCCCAGTGCTACAAGGCAAAAACAGAAGCGCTCTCCTGAGGAGTAGGAAGGTAGCGCTCCATGAGGCGCTAGGTCCAAGGCAAAGGTCAGGGGGCACAAGGCTGGGCTCAGGCAGGCCAGCACACAGGGACCTCCAGCAAGAAGGCAGTCCCTTGCGGCGGTTCCTCCTGGAGCCCAGCAGCAGCAGCCCCCAGTGTCAGAAGAAGCACAGGAACCAGCTCAAAATCATAGGGTCACAGACCCTATCTTTATACCACTTTTACCCTTGTCTGCAAAGCACAGGACTTGGGGAAACCAGTTCCAACTGGTTCTGGAGAACACTGTTTACCAGGCTCCTTTCCCTATTGTTAGGTGCGGGCTCGTCATTAGACACACCACAGGGAGGCAAGCCAGCATTCACTAGGGCAGGCACCATCCTATTCAGGGACCAGGGACTTCTCCTCCCACCAGGATGTATGATGGCACATTGCAAACGGGAACCACACATGCCCTCACATCGCCGATTTTAGATCGCATGTCCCTTTACATCGCAAGTAATTACAACACAGCCCATCATGCCGCATCTCATTTGGAAAGCATGCAAAAGACATTCACACTGCATACCAACACCCCGCATACTTCAAAATTACGATTTGTACCCCATGCGCATTCCCCCAGACCCTACCTCCTAAACTACACTGTAAGCAACGTAGCAAAGATACATCGACCCCCTCAAGCCTACATAGTGTCTCATTTACGAGCCTTAACCCTAAACCTTAAAACATTACCCTACACGTCCCTTAACCCTAAGCCCTAACCCTAAAGCCTAAAACACTACTAGATCCGACCCTTAACCCTAAGCTCTAAAAGCCCTAACCCAAATTTCTAAAACACTACCATATCCGACCCTTAACCTTAAGCCCTAAAAGCCCTAACCCAAATGTCCATAACACTACCATATTTGCCCCTTAACCCTAAGCCCTAAAAGCCCTAACCCAAATGTCTAAAACACTACTGTATCCGACCCTAAGCCCTAACCCCTAAAACACAACCATATACTACTATTAACCCTAAGCCCTGAAGCCTAAAACCCTGCCCCTCCACTACACAAGCCCTAAAGCCTAAAACCCTGCCCCTCCACTACACTCCCCACCAACTAAAACACTACGGGTTTACCTGTCTCGTGGTTCCAGCATTACTCCCGTGTCCATTGCAAGCGCCCGCGATCTAATGGTGCCTCCGATGTAGTGGCGTGCGTAGTAAACACACGCGTTGTAACGTCGCGTGCGTTGTGATTCCAAGCGACGTAAACGCATGCGATGTGATGCATGTGTTGCGCTGGTCGTCTCCCTCCCACCACTCCAAATGCAGATGTCCCATTCAGGCTAGCTCCGACTCACCCTGCTCCTCCTGGCGCCACAGACACCTCCCAGCCCCTGTCACTCAAAAGCCAGACATGCAATTCACATCAGGCAGGCAGACACATAGCACACAAAAATGCCATCTTCTAAAAGTGGCATTTCTAAAATAGTTTTAATAAATCTGCGCACACCATTGCCTAGCATTTATTATCACTATTTCAAACATACCAAACTTGACCACGCTTCTCCTCTCATATCAGGAATTACCACTGAAACAGTTATCAGGGAATCCCCAATGCATTCCTATGGGAGGGCAGCCCCACAGTATTGAGAAACCAAAATGGCCTTTTGTCACTACCAGGACATGTCACACACGTAAGGTTCCATGTCCTGTCTTTTACCTACGATGCACCCTTTCCATAGGGCTAACTAGGGTCTACCTTAGGGATGACTGACATGTAGTAACAAGCATTGAAAATGCAATAGGTCTCGCCTTTGATTAAGTTAAAGCCATTTGCTTTGCTAATGGTATTGTATAGCAAAGCAAATGGCTTTAACTTAATGAAAGGCGAGACCTATTGCATTTTTAATGCTTGTTCTAATGAGATACTGAGCAGGATGAAGGGTGAAGGAAATAAAAATAATTTTTGTGGAATTTCACAAAATCATATGAACATTTCATTAAATGTAATGTTGTGCTTTTGTAGGGAAATCTGGTTTGCTGGTATCTCATGTGACTTTTTGTATTGAAAAGGCCTGCAAGGTAAGGTGTCCACTTGCTTAAAAACACGTTGTGCCACATAGCATAATGGTAAATTTTGAGAAGTTTCAAGAATTTTGAGGGACACAAAATCTGGACATTACAATTTCACCACCCAGGTTTTATCCTGATCACACTTGCTGTCAACTGAAGCCACCATGCAGCAAGAGTTTTGATGAAGTACAGGCAGACAATCTGAGCAGAATGCCCACCTCCCACCATCTTTCCCTCTTTCCAGCTATTGTCAGGGCCATCTGTGGATGGTTCTGAAGGCCTTTTGTGTACCTCTTTGTTTTATCGGGCAATGCTCAGCTCCCAAGGTTTTGTTCTGACCTCCCAGTTCAGTTTCAAGGGTTTTGGTGGATGCCATGACTTCCATGGCCATATTATTATCTGGGATTTCTACTGATTTCCGAAGTGCTGCTGCAGATTCAAGGCGATTCAGTTGACACGTTTCTTGTGTACTAGCCCTCAAAGCTCTAGGTGTGCTCATCTTTGGTCCATGGCTGCGTGCCCAGCTTTAAACCTGCCTCTGATTCCCTCTCCATTATTTCAGGTGTCTTTCGGTTTGGAAATTTGATAGGGTCAGGCTCCAGAATATGGGTCTTCTTAGACACCTTCCCGAAGCTATTCAAAAATCTCAACGTATCTCCACTCTGAAGCTTTTTTTCCCCCTCACTGGGGGACTTTAAAAAAATTGCTTAATTTACATTCTTTATCTTGTGTGGAATGTGATTTCTCTCTGTTTTGCAATTCCTGTGGGAAGTGTTTGAGTTAAAAGCTTCTACTCAGTGCCCATTGGGCATTAAAGCTTGACTGCTCACCACCTTCAGGGGTTTGCTCATTCTAGTCCAGTAATGTGTCCTCATGCTCCTCCCAACAATTTACCTTAAGTCTTGAAGGATCTGCAGTCTTCTGCCTTTGAGTAAGTACCTTGACTGCCTAGACCTCAAATGTCTGACCTTTCAGGTTTCTTTCTTGGTTGCTATAATATCAGCCCTTAGGATAAGCCAGTTGGGGGCTATTTTACAGACTTCTTCCCCTTTTCTAAGGCGCCTTGAGTAAATCTTTATCTTGAGACTGAGTTTCTGCCAGAGCTAAACACGATGGCTCATAGGACAAAATAAATTACTTACCCGTCTTTTTTTTCTTCACCTTCCTCCCTGGAGGAATTTTTTATACTTGTTTGCTACCTTTGGGATTAACTGGGCTGGCCCGCAAGGCTTCTTCTAAATAAGGCACTGGATTTCGGTTCACCGTTGCTCTTGCTTATTTGCTGGCAGGGGCTCTCCATGGTATTCAAGACAGATCCACTAGGGTCTAGACGCTTCATGGGCTCTTACTATTGCTACTAACTCCTGTCACAGTGATTATATAAATGCCCACCCTCCCTGAAGATCAGAGCTCTTGTGCCATTCAGTGCTGGTCACCAATGCTCGGAACGCCCCACTGCAGGCAGGAAAGCTTTGAAAAGATTGGCTTCTCCTGGCAGGAGAGCAGCTTGAATGAGAAATTTGGAAATTCGTTTTAGGACGTATTAAGTTTTTGTGAAAATTAAATGGATTGTGCAAAATATACTTGGCCGGTATCCCCAAAGACAATTTCACATGAGGACATACTATCATTAAAAATGTCATGTGAGAAGCCCGCAGGAGACTGGTTAATCTTCTGCCAGATCTTGTGTTCTGTGAGCGAAAATTATGCAAAATTTCATTAGAGCGAAATTGAAAAAAGTTTAATTGCATTCACGTAATGCGAAAGTCCCACAATTTCCCAATGTCACCTGCATAATAAACCCTTTAACTGGGAACATTAGGCGCTGTCCACCTATGGCGCATTTAGATTCAGTCACATGAACGCTGCTCAGCAGCTGCATTGCACATGCTAGTGAAAAGCACTTTTCTTCAAACATTCTAGAACTTTCCCAAGAGAACACTTAACGCTAAATTCCACAGGTTTGGGTATCCCATAGTTCATTCATTTATCAGCCACCATTTGTTTGATAGGATCAATCAGTGGTTTGACGTATTTCTTGTGATCATAAATGAAAAGGAGCGCGTGCCAAAAAAACACAACAAAAAATGAAATACAATAGTGACATTGTAAGGCCTTCCTAGCTGCTTCCACCAGCTCGCCTCAGTCTCCGGTGCCTGCCCCGGCTCCTCTTCCTGCCACTCACTCAGTACAGGGAATGAACAAGACGTGCGCGTGACGAAAACTGCCGTGGGGCGGAACTTCCATTTCCTGCTGGAAGCTTGCGCCCATGAAGTGGCTGGCCAGGAGAGGAGCAGTGGTGACCCGGGGCTCCCATGCCCGAGGGAGAGCCCCGCGGTGGCAGCTGAAGTCCGGAGTTGCGCTGATGCGGTAAGTGGGGCTTAGTTGTAGTGGGGGTGGCGGCAGGGGAGGGGGGAGTGGGAGGTGTGTGCGTGTGTAGCTGTGTGTGTGCGCGTGTGTAGCTGTGCGCGTGTGTATGTATATGTGTGACTGTGTGTCTATTAGCTGTGCGTGTGTATATGTGGGGCTGTGTGTCTGTGTAAGTGCGTCCTGATGCATTGTGTCTGCGTGGGTGTATGTGTGTGTGTGTGCGCATGCGTGAGTGTGGCTGTGTCTGGGCGCGAATGTGGGACAGGAGATGTGCACGGCGCCGGGCTGGGCCTGCCCGCCCACGAGGTCAAATCACCAAGGAAAAGCGCGTGCACATCCCCTGTCCTCATTCCCGGCAAACCCACAACAATAGGTCTTTTGCTGGAGCAGCGCTATGCGCTGCTAACACCAGCGAGACCTAAAAAGGGGGGGTCACGGACATGGCACACACTTTAGGTGCCTCGTCACAGCGGCAGTGACACTACGCGCACAGACTGTGCAATGACAGAGGCCTGACATAGGTTTGAAAGGCTACTTTGGTGGGTGGCGCAATCAGCACTGCAAGCCCACCAGTAGCATTCAATTTACCAGCCCTGGGTATATGAGATACCACTTTACAAGGGACTGACAGGTAAATTAAATAGGCCAAACAGGTGTAGAACAATCTTACCATATTTAACACAGAAAGCGCACACACTTTACACTGGACAGCAGTGCTCAAGTGCCCAGAGGCCTTAAACCACCAACACCATGTCAGAAAAAAAGGCTAGGAAAAAAGCCAAAAAGTTTAGGGATGACCCTGCAAAAAGGGCCAAGTCCAACACCTCTGTATACTAAAAGAAAGGTTAAAAGCCTAATAGGTAAACACCCCCGAGTACATCGCTGAATCGGACATCCTCAATGAAAACATTAGAGAAGTCTAGTTCTCTATTGTTATGCTCGAAAAGAAACTGCGGTCACTGTTTCCTTCTGAAAGGGTCTTTTTTGCAAAAGTAATGGCTTTTTGTGATGAGATTACATTAATAGTTCCTGCATCTAGCGTAGGGATGAGGTGAGACTTTGTCTAACAACGCCCTTGTGAGAAGTAGACAGCCTACTAACTTCCACAGGATTCATCAATCAATATCTTACCACAGACTTTCTGAATAGCGGGCAAGCAGCTAACAAACTAGAAAGATATGTGTCTGGAAAGTGCCATGTACATAATTTAGACGGTACCCTCAATGTCTCGAAGTATAGACTATGGAGGATGCTCGTTTTAGCAAGTAATTTACAAAACCTTCAATTTCAATTAGAAGTTTGCTATATATGTGAGTCTGGAGAGCTTCCTACAACCCAACTGCTAATTTTTCCACTGTATAAGGATTTATTTAAAGAAATATGTAGAGAAGCATCATAAAGTTGGAACACATAAAACTGCTCTAACGACTAGGTGATGGTACATGGTAAAGAAACTGGGAAATGTGACTTGAGAATGTTTCGGTTGTATGTGTTTCAATGTTGCATTGCGGTCACGAAAGGTCTCTATTCAATTGAAAACCTTACGTTGGCAATATGGGGTTCTAACCTTGACTTTTTTTAACAGAGAATGTCACAGAGAGAAAAAAAGAGTTACAGACTTTCCAAAATGGGGCTTTCATATATAAAAGCTGGGATCCCAAAAGCGTGGGAGGCCTCGTCACAGACTAGAGTCAAAGTAAGATTAATTGTTTGAAAAAGTTTGGCTGGTTGAATTTTCTGAGGTGATTGATCCAGATCAGATTAGCCAAAAAGAGCAAACGATTAACATTATAATTCTGAGCCACCTGCTCCAAGTTCATGCTTTGCCTAATTTGGCACCCAGGTGCTGGCTGCTAGTTCCATCATAACTCCGGCAAGGGTAAGACCCTTCCGCAAAAGATAGTGAAAGTTGCCACGGTTATTTTGCTTTTCAAATAAATGATGTTGTGATGGATTGAAGTTTTTTAGCAATGTTTGTGGAATATAGGAGTAGCAATCTAGAATTATTTTAACAGTGGTTCAAAATTAGTGGCCCATATCTGATCTAATTCTTTTGGAGCTTAATAGTTAGATAGCTAGCATTAACTAGGCTAGATTCATGGACAAACTAGTAGTTTCCTTTGAGCATGGCACTATTCAGTTTAGAGCCGGAGCAAACACTAAACTCCTCTGTCAATCTTGAAATAGCAGGAAAAGTGGCGTGGTTGGTGCAGGTAAGAGCGGCGGGGCAGGGTGGGGGCTAGTCGACAGATGACGGAATAGGGAAAATAAAATAAACAATTAAATAAAACTACTTACCTTGCTGTCGCGGCATCGGCGAGTCAGCGATGTGACGAGCGCAAGGTAAGTGGTTTTATTTTTTTTATTTTATTTTTCCTATTCCGTCATCTGCCGACTATCCCCCTGCCTCACCACTCTTACCTGTACTGGCCGTGGCTGCAAATTGCAGTTCAGACCATATTGCAGTCCTCATCTTTCAAAGGTGAGGACTGCAATAGGGTCCGCACAGGCAATTAATGTTGTGGTGCTGCTCAGGCAGCTGATACATAAAAAAAATGAGGGTTGCATATATGAAGAAAAGAATGCTGATAATAAAGCACACCTGCTGTGTACCCCACTAAACCTACAGTCCACAGGAAATCTCAACATCCCTTCTCAAATACAGACTCTATGTCAAAGAAAATGAGTGGCACAGAGGCCTCCTCTACATGGTCAGTGTTTATAAGAGTAGTAATCATATTAGTGTGAGCAATAGTCCTTCCGCTGATAACAAAACCATGCTGTTCAGCCACAGCATGCTGGGCAAGAAAGAGCTGATCAGATTAGCTACACCTGGAGCTATACTTTCCCACCACATTGAATGGGTAAGTAGGCAGTGGACTCCTCAGACCTCCTTGATCTATGGTTTGGGATATAGTTTTCAACAGAAATGGTTGGTGTCAGGCTATCCACTAATTTTTGGTAGAATTGTGTGGGAAACTCTTGTTTGGCAATTACTATGTTTCTTGAACTTACTTGTAGTGTGTCATTCTAAAGTGATAAGAGATTGAGTTAGCATCTCCTGTGTTTTGTGTAATAACAAAGGTCGGTATATTGGCCGGTTGTGAACACCTTCTCTAAATACTACCTGGGCTCAGAGGAAAGCAACTACCACTGTGGATGATATAGATCAGTGTTAACGTGCAAGAACAAGGAATGGATTGTGGAAGACTCATCATCGTTCGTGCCTTATTCACCCTTCATATATTTAATTACACCAATAGCTTTTATTTCCATAGAGATTACTGCCAGGACCCAGCTGAGTTTTTGCTTGATCCATAGGCTGTTGTGGCTGAATGAAGCACAATGGTTCTTCAACGAGGCTTATTTAAGACCCTCTGGAAGATGGGTTCTCATTCCTTTGACTTGAACGAGGACTACATCTGTAGCTTATGCAAAGAGTCTGTGTGCTGAATTTGTAAGCACCCCATTCTATGTTAACTACAGAGCTTCTGAAGCTACTTGACACGTAGGGGTCGATTTCTGTGTGCAGGTGGAAGCAAACATGTGTTCCTCTGACCCAGTCATGATTGGTGGTCCCTATTTATTTTAATGCAATGTCTTTGACACAAACTCAAACATCAATTACTGCATGATCCTTTATGATAATATGGTATAAATATCTGCGAAAGATGTACTACTGCTTCCCTGAATTATTATTAAATACAAATCCTCGAGGAAGCATTACTGCAGTGGGAGCAATAGGCCTACTTGAGCTTGCTTGAATTTTGAGCCTTCCAGATGTCCATCAAATTAAAATTAGTCATGACCTTTTGGTTTTAAGAGTACAGGCCCTTCATGGGTCATTCCTCTGTTTGTTAAGAAAAGATCTATCCAGTAAGAGGTCAGGAGAAACACTAAAGTCCCCATATAATTAACAACCCCAATGAAGTTGTCTAGTTCTGTTATCAAGATAGTTCACATGGAGTTGTCCTCTGCGTCCAGCCCATAGATCCAGTACACAGAGAATTATGTTCCATCAGTACAACACTGCAAAATGACAAAGCTGCCAATAGAAGCTGCAGAGTGTCTGGAGATAGATTTCAATATTAAAATAGAGATACATCGGGTATTAGTTGTTTGAAATTTCACCAAAATATGTGAAGCAGAACTTATTTAGAAGTAGTATTTTTCTATATTATGTGTGACTTTTATGCATAAACAAAAAACATGCTTATAGTTTTTCAGATGGAGAACGAACTGCCAGCAAACGCTTTAAGCCGAGCATATTGAATTACCAGCTAGTACGTATATCGTGTGGAACATCTGAGTCTGGATATAAAGCTCAAACCACCATGCAAAATCTTCTGCAGAAGAGAAAAGTATTGTACCATTTCCACTGCTAGTTGTTAATCCTCAATGCATGTTCTGATTTGCCCCAGTGCTCAGTAATCATAGCACATTTTCAAATCAAATCTAAATGTCTTTATTCGGATGCTGAAAACAACCCATAAAAGGACAGAAAATAATTAAAACCGTCCTCCTTAACATACAGTAAAATATAGGTGAACCGGCAATAAAAATCCTATTAATGTATGCCACAAAAATCTTAAAAAGTAAAATGAATACAGTCGTAAACGTATTAACGCTATAACACATTGGTAGCAATTGAAATGCATATTATTACTTCTTGAGCGAACAGATATCTTCAAAAAGGACCCCACACGGTGGCAACAATCAACATCCGACAATGGGTGAAGATAACTAAAAGCTACTTTGCGCTGCTGAGTGTTATGCTTGCTTATCAATGGAATTGAAATTAGTTTAGTATAAGGCAGGTCAAATTTAGAAAAGAAGAGATGCAGCGGGGACGGTGGGAAATCATCATCACACCAGCAAGGACCTGCTGAAAATTCTTTGGAAAACCTGAAGGGAAAACAAAGTAAGGCAGAGCAGCAACGACCTTTCCCAGTGCCCTTGAGATGTAAATAAGACATGCTCTAGTCTCCAGGAAGACTTTAAATACATATGGGCAAGGACAGGTGATTTTTTAAGTTCCTTAATTTTTCAGGCCAAAGTGAGCGAGTTCTAAATATTTGACCTGTAGTAAATTTGTAATTTCACTAGGGGGCATATTACCAACAACTAGCGATAATTATCGCTATGTTGGTTTAGCAGCGATATTTTTATCGCCGAGCTGCGGCGAATTTTATTGTTTAGGAACCTTGCTATTATCAAGGTTTTATCTCTCTTAAGCGATAAAAATCAGCCGAAATGCATGAATATCGCTGAAAAGTCAGCGATATTCATGCATTACCGAGCTAATGCTCTTAGCCATGTTATCCACCTACCATGGCACGCCCACTTTGCATATCATTAGTGATAAATATCACTGACATGCAAAGCGAGGCCCAAGATGGTCGCTATCTCCTACTAGCTGTCGCTAATTGGTGTTAGCGACAGCTAGGTAATAGGGAGATAATTTTTTCTACGCTTTCTTGGCTTTTAAAGCCAAAAAAGCGGAGATAAACCCCCTTGATAATATGCCCCTAGATTCAGTGGTATAAGCAATAGGATGTGGGCGCCTATAGGTAATTACACTATGTATTCTGAAAAGGACCTTTTTAGTGACGGTGCTCAAGGGTTAGAGAGAACCACCTGCCTCCCTAGGTTCTGTGGCAAAAGCAACAAGACATCATAAAATGTATACCCAAGCACACATAAAATTCAACTGGTAGTTTCAGCTGTTAATCACACATAAAACACAAGAAAGCAATCTGTTTTTTTCTCTTTTTTTCTTTCCTTCTTTTTAATTGGTCTTTGAGCTTTCAATAAGTGAACAGTTCCCAAGCCAGCACGTGTTTCGTCGCCTATAGTTGTACACGTGACTTGTTCACAGCTGAACAGATTCACTGTATTGAGGTTTAAAGTGCGGCGATAATTCTAAGCCACACTACTCCTGTGGCGTGAGGTGAAATCCCGGTACTCGCATTGTGGAGTCCGGCGTGAGGAGAAGAGTTTGCGTATCGGCGGTTCGAATTTCCATTCTCCAGAATCGGAAACTTAGACTGCAGAGTAACGGAATACTGTCTGGAAACTGGCCCAGCAGTCCTTATCAGGATTTCACCTCACGCCACAGGATTAGTGTGGCTTGGAATTATCGCCACACAAAAAGATTTAGTATTTTTTGTGGATGCTGAAGGGACTAAATTGTCCCAGTTCTTGATATTAAACTCTATGCCCATCCTTTCAACCGCTGTTTTATACAGCCTGCGAGATACAGTTACTTCTGAAGGATATCTTGGTTTAGCTGAGAGAGCCTTCCTTAGTTGTCTAATTCCTGTGGAACATGCTTTATTGAACCACCTAGGTGTATCGAATTGGTTCCATACTGGTTTTAATAGGGCGTTTTTAATACAGTTACTCAGATTTTCAAATGAAAGAACAACTAACTCCCTCCCTCACTTTTGAGGCAGCTTATAATGGATTTCCGGTCCTCCCTAGTAGAAGTTCTAAAAACTGGGAGGGATGTTGAGGCCTTCATACACGCCTAAGCCCATGAGAAGTTGGTTGAGGATGGGGAACTGCAACCAAGGGACTTTGTGCCTTAGTTATCAGTCGGGTCAAAGTTGCCACAATGGGGTTGTGATCACCATATGTAGATTCTAAAGTCATGTAATGTCTAAATAGTTGAGAAAACCTCTGGATAAAAAGATGTAAACAATTACAGAGGTGCAGTGTCCTCCTCGAAATAAGGATGTGGGATTTATGCTGCTTCCCATATACCCCTGTATTTTACACAGATCGTGAGCCGCTTAGTAACCGGTCAGTTCTATCCCTCTCAGATCTTTATCACCCAGTGGGGGCTGCAAATGCATACTGGTCTCAACGGTTATGCATTCTCCCAGTTTAGCATGAAATCCCCTGTAATGATCAAATAGAACACTTGGCCCAGGGCACTGAGCCTATCCTTAAGGGATTCCATGAAACTACAGTTTCGAGAATTTCGTGTTTGGCATGTTCGCAAAATCATTATTGTAAAAGTTAATCAAACACAAAAAAATCTAGAGTTTCCCTTAACAGTCTCTGTTTGTAAATCACTGCTGTTTCTATTATATGAGGCCTAACTTTCTGGGGCAAATTAAAACATATGAACAGGTTCCCCTTTGAAGAATGACTGTGCTAAGATGGCGTGGCCAGTACACAAAAACATTAATAACCATTGATAGCCATGGATATGAAGGCCCCTGTCTCTTGAAACGGTGTAATGTCAAAGTCAATAATTAAGGATTTCCAATCAGGCTCGCACAGTTAAATTTAGAATGTATTACTGCAATATTCCAATTAAGGAGTCTGAGGTAGATAGTGGAAAAATCGACCTTGTTGCTGGTTCCATAGAATGATAGCAAGGGGCAAGTTGCTTCTAATTGTCTCAGAGTTGCACTGCCACTGAAGGATAGAATTGATGTTGGATCTGATGAAATGTCAAATCTATTCCTGAGGGTCAAACACACAGGCTGTCCCTGTGGCAAGGTGGGACACCATTGAGGTTTCTGAAATGGGCAGCCGACTTGAATGCATCACAGATGACTTGTAAAAGAACCAAAGGGGTGGTAGTGAAACAATCTTACTCCACTGGGACTCGAAGCTCCCCTGGTAGGATAACACATTTCTTTCATAAATCGGGTTCTTGAAGTTTACCACAATGTAGTCCCCTGCAAAATTTGCCTGAAGTCCCCAGCCATCCAACACTTCAGATATTTTTACAATTAGCCATGCTAAATCCTCTGCTATTGCACAGCCAGTGGGTGAGTTTATGTAAAGTTCTTACCAGATTCTGTTTGATAATGCCTCAAAGAAGGGCCCCCTTCCAGCACCACCACACATGGACTGGCAGATGGCGAATGATTGAGGACAGTAGTATTTGAGAGATCATAAATGCACTGGATGTCTGCTGACAAGGTTTTCTCTTGCAGATGTCTCACCTCTGATGCATTATTCTCAGTTTGGGTGTGGTGTGAATTGCAATAATATCCGATTACCAATATCTACTAGTGGAGTGATGGAACCGGGTTTCCTTAAGGGGAAATCCAAATAGTTTGTTGGTCCTTCCAGTACTAGTAGCAGAGTTCTGGGCAGGGGCCTTCATTACTCCCATGAACGCTCGCCGGTATGTGCATACAAACAGTGTTCAATCAGATTCTTTCACTGCAGTCAGGGTGGCCTTAAGGACCTCTAGCCAGAGTTCTATTAGACCCAGTCGATTGAAAAGGGGCTACAATTGGGCTTGATGGTTCAAAGAAAACCTGCTACAGCATCTTTCAAGTAGCATAAGTGTCTGATTCGGGGTTTCTCCAGCAGTATCCCATGGTGTGATAAGACAGCAGCTCTTTTCTTTCATTTAGCTGCCCTTGTGAGAGTCGACAAAACTTCAGAAATTGATGTGGCTCTCCTACGCTGCTTGGTAGAGGCCTAAAAAGAGTAACTAAAAGGAGAAGGGAGCTGTGGGAAATATCAACACACTATATAGCGCTAGACCGAAGACCAGAACACCTACAGGAACGCCATGAGTGAATACCACCAGCGCATAAGAGAAAACCAAGCGGATCTATAACAAGAACAAAATCCACACCAATGCCAGTAATGCAAAAGAACTCAACGCCATACAATAGTTTACCATACCCCCCAGCAGATGTCACACCACCCCAGGACCTCTGCAACAAGCTTAGCTCCTACTTCCATCTGAAAATCAAGGCCCTCTATGACAACCACATCTAACAGACTCCAGACACCACCACCCTCTCCACCACTAACAACCAGCCCACCATCACCACCTGGAAACCAGCTACCACCGAAGACATTGTCACAATCATGAAGTACAACCTCTCACGAGCCCCCACGGATCCCTGCCCACCGCACATCTACCACAGGGCCACCGCCGCCGCTCCCATAACACCCAAACTATGCCGGAACATTTACGCATCCTTCTAATCCAGCATTTTCCCCGACGACTGGAAGAGGGCTGAGGTCAAGCCCTTCCTCAAGAAACCCTCGGCTGACCCGACAGACCTGAAAAATGACCGGCCTATCTCTCTCCTTCCCTTTACAGCCAAAGTCACTGAGAGATTCGTCAATACCCAGCAGACAATCTTCATCGAAGAGAACGCCATCCTCGACTCCTCCCAGTCCGGTTTCCGCAGCAACCATAGCACTGAGACCCCCCTTCCTCGCCACCACTGATGACATCCGCATGCTATTCGACCAGGGCCACACTGCGGCCCTCATCCTACTAAACCTCTCTGCAGCCTTCAACACCATCTCCCACCACATTCTCGCAGCCAGACTCCATGACGCCCTTGACTGTATCTGCTTCTTTCTCACCGACAGAACCTAAAGGATCACCCTTCCTCTCCGAACCCACAGAGACCAACTGCGGTGTACCCCAAGGATCTTCTCTCAGCCCCACGCTCTTCAACATCTACATGGCCCCCCTCACTGCCATTGTTAGACAGCATGGGATCAGCATAGTATCCTACGCCAACAACACCCAGCTCATCCTCTCCCTCACGAAGAACCCCGAAGACACCAGACTCAGCATTCAAGAAGGAATGAAAGATGTTGCAGGCTGGATGAACAACAGCTGCCTTACGCTCAACTCGGAGAAGACAGAGGTCCTCGTCTTTCGAGCCTCCTCCACCACCTAGAAGAACACCTGGTGGCCTTCCGCCCTCAGAAACCCATCCACTCCATCAGACCATGCTCGAAGCCTCGGCATCGTCCTAGACTCCTCTCGCACCATGACCCGCTAGATCAACACTGTCGCTTCCACCTGCTTCAACTCCCTCTGCATCCTCCGTAAGACCTTCAAGTGGATCCCCCCTGAATGCAGAAAGACCGTCACCCACGCACTCATAACCAGAAGACTGGACTACGGTAACGTCCTCAATGCCGGAATCAACAAAACCCTGCTACACAAGCTCCAAACCATCCAGAACACCGCAGCCAGACTTGTCCTCGGAACCCCACGACAGGAGCACATGACCCAGCACCTACAAGACTTCCACTGGCTCCCCATCGAGAAGAGAGTAACCTTCAAGCTACTCGCCAACGCCTACAAATACCTCCACAACATCAGACCCAAATACCTCAACGAAAAAGTCTCCTTCAACGTACCCAAAAGAAACCTCCGCTCCACAGACCTCTATCTGGCAAAGACCCCACGCATCCGAACAACCAGAGCAGACGGAAGAGCCTTCTCCTATGTCACAGCAAAGACCTAGAATGAGCTCCCAGTCAACATCAGAGACTCCCCCACTCTACACACCTTCAAGACCGGGCTATTCAACTGATCCGGAGCTGCACCCCCCCCTCCCAGCACCTTGAGAGGTGAGTAGCACACTTCATAAACCCCTGAGTGATTGATTGATAGGTATACTGTCCTCCTCCTGCTCCTACTGCTCCTTCTGCCCTCCAGCAGCAATATTGTATAGGACTAGTAGTCCTTGACACCTTTGAACCAACTCGGCATCCTACACTGTGGGAACAAATAAAGAGCTATATAGGGCTCCTGTGCTCCTCCTGCAGCAATATCATAAGGCCTGGTAGTCCTTGGCCCCTTTGCATCAACTCAGATTCCTGTACCACAGAAAATATTAACACTCTGAATAGAGCTAGGGCTACAGTGCCCCTTCCTCCTGCCCTTCCAGCCCCAAAGTCATATGGGCCTGGTAGTCCTTGTCCCCTTTAAATCAACTCAGCATCTTGCATCACAAGAAATATTAACACTCTGTATACCGCTAGGGCTACAGTGCCCCTTCGTTGTGCCCTTCCAGCCCCAAAGTCATATGAGCCTGGTAGGCCTTGACCCCCTTGTACCAACTCGGGATCCCTCGCCTCGGGAAATAGCCGTGGGCTATATCGCGCTAAGGTTACTGTGCTCCTCTCATATGTTCCTATTTGCTTCATCATTCAATAATCCTTAATGGATATTCATATTTGCACCAACTCTCTAATCCTCACTGAATGATCACATTTTAAGAATAATTCATTCAACTTTAATGCATCACTGGATTTGCCCCATCATTCAGTAATCCTTAGTACATGTTCAGATTTGCTTCCTCCTTCCACAATACTTAGAATCCTTACACTAGTGCAAGACATCTTCTGAAAAGAAATGTTAGACATAAAACTCTGGTAAAGGCAGAGGAGAGAGAAACAGTGGCTGGCATGGTGTAAGTGTTCTCTCACAACATGAAACCTTTTTTTTTCAATTTTAGGAAACTCCAGCTTAATTGCATCAGTTCTTAGGGTTACTTCGTCTAGTCTTTTAGTCAGCACTTCACAAGAGGCTTGGATGACTTCCTGATTTGCTTCCGAAACCAGAAATCTGCTGGTAATCTCGGCTTGACATTTCAATCTTCAGGGCGAGTAAGATGTCTGCCAAGCAGTGTGTCATGGGGTCTATAGTCACATGGTGACCTGTAGTTTCCAAAGCACTCTGTGGTGTTTCCTGAGAGTCATGTGTAGCCAGAGCAGAATATCTGTTCGAAAGGCTCACTTCTGGGTGCACCGCTGGTGCGCCATAGAAACTCCCTACTGAGTCATCCTGTTGAGCCCTAGGCGTCTCCTCATGTGCTACGCATGTTTTCTTCAGGGGTGACTTATGCCCACCACTGGTGGGCTCAGAGGGCTTGGCACATCTACCGGGGGACTATCTTGGCACACATTCTTTGAGGGGTCACAGCCGGAGGAAGTTGAGGCAGTTGAGGAGGACATGACCTTATAGTATGTCTTCAATGAGGGGGTGATTTTTATTTTTGGAGGTGATGTCTTCTTGCCCCTACCTCTGCCCTTCCTCTTACCAGCTTCTTCCCCCTCTGAAACAGCCCCATCATCCTTCGTGACTCCTTTCTGCTTACGCTGTTTAACAGAAGCTCTTACTTCAGAAACAGTTGGGGAGACTCATGGAGGGAAGATAGGCTTAGTGATATCAATAATATTAGATAAGTGCGCCACTCTCGCCTGCAAAATATACCTATTTATTTTTGGTGGTGAAGTTCCCGCTATCCCTCTCCCTGTTTCACCACTTATCTTCATACAGTTTATGTGGGTCTCCTCCTCTGTGGACGATTTAGTAATTGTAATGGCCGTTTTATAGGGGAAATGTGCATTGCCACCCAGGCCTCTAGAAAAAGAAAAAAGCTTCCTCTCACCTTCCTTCCATCCAGTACTCTCGGGGAGGAAAAGTCTCTGATCTGGGCTCCCTACCTGGGTGTTGAACTCCTGCTCCCACCCACACTCTATGCGAACCCAGGAGCTTATGTATACCCCGAGATCAGTGCTGGCTCTGCCTCCAAAGGCCCAGAGCCGAAATTGGGTCAAATCCTGTCTTCTGAGCCTCAGCGCCGCCTCCTCCCAGCGGCAGCCACCGGCCCCACCACTTTCACTGCAGGTAGCTTGATATGGCCCCCCATCGGGGGAAAGAGGTAAACAATCACTATGCATAACCCCCCTTGAGATGTATAGCGGGGGTAGCATTGGTACGGGTAGAAAAGAATGTCGTTAGACCCGTTGGGACCCAATGCACACATCATTAGCACCCCCCCCCCCCGGAGAGCGGACCACGGCCGTCTAGCTTGCGGCGGCCATGTTCCTCCCAGGGCAGAGGGTTCCTAAAATTAAAGAGACTATGTTTACTACCTCCGCAGAAATTGCTAAGTTATCAGCCCAGAACAAAGAGCTTAAGGAAGATCTTGAACGTTAGAAAACCACTCCAGGAAGAACAATTTGAGGCTCTTGAATGTTTCTGAAGCCCTCGAGGGGTCAGACCTAAAAGGGTTTGTGATTATCCTATTAAAGGGGACTGGTTTGAAGACCTCACCCGGTGTGTGGATCTCGTCCCGAGATACAAAGGGTTCATCGCGATCCCTTCAAGAGGAACTTAGCTAGGCAAAAACCCAGGAAGATCCTGGTTAATTTTTTGTCATACTCTGTCAAGGAGTTGATTTTATCTTTGGCTCTCAAGGAAGACAACATGAAACCATTAATATGCATGTATCCCCAAAGTGAAAGTACTCACCTGCTGCTTCTGTTAGAATGGTTTCACAGTGCACGATCAACACCAACAAATAATGCTGCCCTGCAAAAGGTCCTTCCCGGTTGGAAAAGGCTGAGTACTCAGTGGTGCTTGAACAATTTCAGAGTGGGAGTGCTGCCCTCAATGTTACATCACTGAAATCATGGGGATTGTGAAGATTTCAAGCATCTCACAAAGAATAAGCGTAGCTGGTAGTGCATGATTGAGCATAGAGTTGCAAAGATTACTTTTAAAGCCAGCACATTCTCCATTGAAATTGCCATAAATTTCGCCCTAACATGCAGTTGTACTGAAGAAACCATCGCACACAAATGATAAAGTGTGAACATTCGATTTCAGCAAATATTTATCATTTAAACATTACCAAGTGTTTTAATTTGCTATTCTAACTGTTGATATATCCTAAATTATTTGTACAGTTCATTTACAGGTATTTACATTTTGTTATTTGTTAGAAAAAACTGATATACTACAGCCTTTCCTTTCATACTCCCTGTACCATAGGAAGATTGTCAGAGCACCTTACAAAATGTTCTAACTTTGCATTTAGAGATAGAAAACAGCAATTTGTCAGATGACATAGGTTGACATTGGACCTCTGTCTTCAAACACACCATGAATGTTTTAGGGTAAAAACAAAATTTAAAGGTATTTGTATTGCTCATTCCCCTTGTGACCTCGGACATTGTTGTTTTGGGGGTGCTGCAGCATCCAACCCGCAACCCTACTTCCGGCACCTATGGGAGGACTGCGTGCCCAGTTGAGCTGCAAAAAGGAAGACTACAGATAGAATCAGCTAGCTTGAGAAAATATGGTCTGCCTGACATCTGCAAGTACTTTTCAAATCTGCTTGCTGAGTTCAGGACCCTGGAAAGCTCTCATAGCTGCATAACTGTGCAGCTTCTCCATTGCTCAGACAAACAAGTATTCTCAAAGCCAACATGTCTAGCCTTTGCAATCCGGTGTGACGGTTATTTACTTATTTTTTTTATTTCAAGCAAACGTAACAAAAAAAGTAAACGTCAAGCAGCCACCTAAATATGACTGTCATTCATTAAAACTTTATTTTGACCAGAAAGAATGGTCATTAAAGCATGTACAAAGCAATAGACGTATCCATAAAAAGAATATCCAAATTAAAAATACATATTTTATACAGTAAAAGGCCATAACATTAAAATCAGATAAAACAAATATCAGAACATCATGGAACTGCATAATTTGAAAGCGGAATTGAAAAATAGGCCCACTCTAGAGCAAAGATTTTCTCAACACAATGACTAGTGGTAAAATAGGGCAGTTCAACAGTTATTCATTTTGTATTTCTGAACAGCTGGAAAATAAGTAAGCCCTTAGACAGTTCTCTGTAAAATCTACAAAAAAGCAGTGCAAAATAGTTTGGTCAGAGGACATATCACAGGGGTAGTAGCAGACAGAGGAAGCATTTTACTGCCCAAGGGGGAAACAAAGCTTCCATCTGATAGAGGCCAGTCGAAATCTAGCAAAAAGTGATCTTTCCCATGCATTATTGACCCATTCAAGATATGCTTCTGTCTTAGGACAAGTTTGCATCAGCACGTAATTACTCAGGGATTCAGAACTTGAAATATTCGACTCCCTGTCCTTAGCCCGTTTCCAGATGAAATGCATCTTCACCCACCTCATATCCTCCTTCTTAATAGAAGATTGATCAGTGAATAGGCTAGGTCTACCAAGATTTGAAAAGCTCAGCGGTAGGTACTGAAGCCAAGGCACAGGAAGGCCAGCCTCTCATAACAAACAATCCTCTATTATATACCTAGTGAGGGAGGCCTGCACATTGTACCAAATAGGGCACCAAAGTAACAGGTGAGCTAATTTTCGGAGATCTTCAACATAGTCTAAGCCGGGCTCCTCTTGGAGGAGAAGAAGAATAGGCTTGTTTCCCAAACATGCTGAAACAGTGCTTAATTTGTAAAAAAATGAAGTGCCGGGGCAGAAAATGATGCCAAGGAGGCTACAGCTCACTTCTACCTCCGGTGTGCTCAACTTTCAACACCCGCACTGCCTCAATCTCTATCCTGTAACCATGCTGTGTGTCTGTCCAATAAGACATGTGTTTTACTTCTTTACCTACACCGACAGATGAGTGCGAAAAACAAAATATATACCAAATGAAAATGCTTTTTTTTTAACCTATTAATCAGGGCGGTCTGATTGGGTTTGTTGCAGGTCAGGAGGCTGCTTGAGCAAAGCAGGTCATGTCACTGCTAGTGCTGCCTAGAATTAGTTTGGTCCAGTTATGACGAAGACATAGGCATCCACTGCTCAGCTTGCTGTGACCCTGCCTGCTACAGCAAAAGCACTGTCCCCAACTATAATGCTGCAATGTCTGTGAAGCACACTCAGCAATTACCATGCTTCAAGGCAGCGCACGAAAACTGCAGGCGACTCCGTAGCGCACAAAAGTTGTAGTGGGCCACAGCCGCATCAAGCACGTTGAGGATAGTAGGAATGCAGAGCTGCAGGCCCCCACTACAATGATCTAATGGGAGGCTTAGGCCCAGGCAGTGGCAGGGTGCAGCAGACTCGGGGAATAGAATGTAAGCCATTCGTTAGTGATGTCTTCTTGGATTCATGACAGGTGTGACAACATCATCACTAAAGTGATGATACACAATCATGGCTGCCTGAAAAGATGTATGCCTCCCTATGAAAACATACCAGCTGGTGGCCATGCAAGGTATGTGGTTCTTTTTATTTTAAATTGGCAATTAATATTGAGACCATCACCTGCGGGACCAGAAATCATACCCCCAGCCCTGTGAAAGAAGTGCCGGTACTGAACACCTAAAAGCACCTGCTCAAATTAAGCATTGCGCTGAAACTGTAAAGACCGAATGAATGGCCCACTTAAACCTGATGCTCTTGTTTGCCATGCAAGAAGTCCATCTAAGATTCTCATCAAAAGTAATACCAAGATAGGGAAAAGAACTGACCCTTTTGATAGGCGCATCCCTAATATAGAGTGGGTGAATCTTTGCGGACTTGGGACCACAGACCATCACATACGTTTTTAATAGGGGGTGGGTGAAGAATTCTGCTCCACGACAAAGGTCGCAGAGTTTAGCCCACTCCGCACAGTGCTCCACAGAGTTTTTTCTCTCGAGCGGCTTACCAACATGAAGTTGATTACTTACCTGTGGCTACTAACAAAATATAATTTTCTTAAATCAGTGAAATAAAAGACCGTTATATCCCACCCTTATGCTTAATATTGAACTTATTCCATGATTTTTCCCCCTAGAGGTAATTTCCATTACCAATGCGTCACTGCAAGGGTGAATCGTAGCAGGTGGTGCCAGATTTTGCTCACATCCTGTTCCTGCTGGGAGCCTGGAAGGTACGTGGCGTGAGGGTGAAGTACATGAGGTGGGCATTTTTTTTCTAAGGTAGAAGAGCCAGTCATCCCCTTTGTTTTCTTATTTTCAAATTTTCAAAGATTACCAAAGGTTGAAGCAAACTTAACATCAGTAGAACCAGGCAGGTTTGGCTGCAAATGCCTTGTGTTTTTTTATAAATGGGCTCTGGAAGTAGTTACTTCTGATCTCATTTCTTCAAAGGCCTGCCAGCAATTATTGCCTACCTATTACGCCTACAGTGCCCAGAGGACTTGCTAATGACAATAAAATGAAGCAAAATCTGACAGGCTATTTGCACAGAAAGGGGCAGGTTAACGCAATGCTTCATTGCTGAGGCAAATATGAACATGCATTGTGGTGGAAGTGCATTATGGTTGACAAATGTATTATTAACAGATTTTTTGCCCAGCAATCTGCAATATATGATTTGCATATTTTTTGTCATCGAATAAACGCTCAACAATTTTATTTGGACCAACGTTCAGGAGGCTTGGCTCATGAATATTTCAAAACGCATCGAATACATTAACTTTTATATTCTATAATTATGTCTTCAACGTATATGTTATATATGACATCTGCAATTCGAAATTCCTGTTGCTACTAACAATGCAAAATACGAAAACTTCTTCCTGGCTATTCTGAAAAGACAATTTTCAACAGCTGCAATTTACACAGAATCGCTTATGGTGCAAGCATATGTTACACAACTTGGCATTGCTGAAACGAGATCTTTAAATGCTTTTGGGTACATAATCTGTTTTAGGGAAGCTATTCTAACCAAACTCTATGGGGCAGATTTATAAGCCCCTTGCGCCTCTTTTGCGTCACTTTTCCCATGTTAAAAATGACGCAAACGTGGTGCAAGGGGCTTGTAAATCTGCCCCTATGTTCGGGCGAATGGCTGGTTTTGTGGAACTCCATACAGATTAGGTACCCCCTTAGCAGATCAACCGTTCTTTTTGTGTGTCTCTTTTACGTATTTCCTTCACAAAATTTTCCTTCACAAAATCTAATCGTCATAAGCAGTCTCCACTGACATGTGCACCATGTTTTGCCGCTGTTTAACCGAAATTACCCTGAAAAGTAACACTTTTATTTTAAAAAATAAAGATATCTCAGAGTTCTAGCAGCACGCTCTCCTTTTCCAATTTAAAAACCGCTTGTGCGCTAGGAAAGCGCGGGTGTTGCACGACCTCTGAATCCTGCAGGATTTTCAGACGTTTCTGCTAAATGCTCGCGGCCTCTGTGCTCACACACATTTGAAACGCAGTGTGGTGCTTACTGCTGATCAAATGTGTCCTATACAGAATGTCCTTCCTTTCCTCCGATTGCACAAGTGATTGTATTTTTCTTAGCCCTTGTCATTGCATCTGCATCACTGTCATGACATTCTTTCTGGCCGCCCCAGAAATCTCTTCACAAACCTCCAAGAGTACAAACCCAGGCAGCAAGACTCACTTGAGGTCAAGAAGACCCCTGTCCAAATAATAAGCTCCAGTGGCTTCTGATCAGAAAATGCTGTAAGTGTCAAGAGTCTGGTCATGGCTGCGCAGGTAATTATCTGACACTCTCAGCCCTGTGATCCTAATGGCGTCTGAATTCACTCTTTGTAAACCTCTTGGCTATTCAATCCTGTAAAAAGGACGAAGAACACTCCAAATACGTGGCGTTTCTCTATGGGAATATCCTCCGCACTTCCTTAAGTTCAGGTAAGACAAAAAGACACGTTTTTCGCTCTGAATATGGGCAGGAATCTGCTGATCTCAGCTAAACGTATTACCTGAAACCCTATGTGATTTTTGTCATGTACATTTAGGTATAGCTGCTAGCCGGATACTTACAACTAGCCGACTATTGTGCACACCTAACCTCAAAGACTTCGCAGTCACTGGAGACATTTAGGCTTCATTTTATGAAGTTTACTATGATCTTTCTGACCCATACTCCCACCTCTTCTTGGTACCCGTGGAGGAGCTAGTCATCATGTATTCCTCTTAATTCCATTCATTGCTGCTCTGCAATGGTATCAGCGGTTTGAGCCCTTAAAAAGCTATACTGGTAGTAAAATAAATAATATATGACATTGTATTTTATTTGTGGTATGAGTTCAGAGAGCAAGGCAAACTACTGTAAGGTAGGGCGGGGTCATGTTGTGTGACATCTTCATTTTACGACCCTTCAAAGCCATCACCAAAACCTAGATTGACCCTAAATATATGGTTGGACTCTCATGCCAGCCAGATCCCGTCCACTTGTCATATGGGTGGGCCCCACTTGTGTCTTACCTCCTAAGTCGCAACTCCCAGCGCCCTGCGACCTCTCCTGTGCTCTGCGCCGGCGTTCCGCCCGTGGCGACCGCTGGTGAAGGTCAATGAGATGCTTGTCTCCAGCTCTCATTCCCCTTCGCTCGATCAACATCGCTCCCTTACTTAAGGTGCCTCTTTCCGTGGTTTACCTTACTGTCCTGGTGCTCTCACGATATTTCTTTTTTGTATTGATTTCATGCAGTACGTCTTCGAGGTAAATTACGCTGAAATATATCGTATGCCTGCACATGATGTCTTGATACGGTGCAATATTGTAACTTTGCTATGCAATTTTGTTCAATAAAGGTTTTTGAAAAATGAAAAAAAATATATATATGGTTGGACTCATTGCCCTTGACACAACAATGCCACCTTCACATTCACATACACCTGCATGTAATCACAGATGCTCGCACACATGCACAGACACTCTCATGGACTCTGAACTGCACATTCTGGAGGCAGAGTCACCCTCATCTGCAAGAAGTCCCCGCCTCTGTCTCACCCCTGCACCCAGACACTTAGCCTCTTTCTTGAATCACATTGGAATCACCACTCTCTCATGATGGGAATTCAATTTTTTCTTGTTTGTATCACGCCCCCCGTGGCAGCTGTTGACTGTTTTATGATGACCTTGACACTATCCTGGACTCACTACCTCCTGACATCTTCCATATTCTCTTTAGCAACCATAACCTAAAAATGAAGATTCAGCAGTAAGAAATATCCTTACTGAACTACTGCTGAACCAACACTTGGACTCTATCCTCATCTCTAAACTACTGACTCACTTTCATCCTGCTGTTTGCACTTCTTCCTCTGGCTATGACCTAATTTATATGACTTTTGACTTCCTCCATCACCACTCCCATCCCAAGGGCATCGATGTCCAAAAACAAAATACAGGCTGACTCAATGGAATCTACCTCTTAAATGATACACCACAGTCATCATCATTATAGCTTTATTTGGTTAATACAACCATTAAAGCACACAGAGTATGTTGAAACAATATGATAAAGCAAGTGCAATTCATTAAAAAGAAAGAAAGAAAATAATATAGCCGAATCACATGTGGAAATCAGCTCAAATCCTTTCCGGGCCATCAAAGTGGCTTCCCACGTTACAGAAGCCTTCTCGACTTAAGAGACTGATTATTAAGCATGTTAAAAATTCACACAAGAAAACACAGTCAGTCTTTTACTCTCTGTAAGAACTCCAAAAGCATTCAGCCTTGGTGCCACACCCACAACCCACCTTACACCCATCCTTTACTGCACCAACAGCACTGAGTACAAGAGTACAATTTAAAGCACATTCTTTTTTTTTGTGTTCAAATCATTTTTATTGATCAGAAATGAAGAGAAAGTAAATACAAACAATAATACAAACAAGCATGGGTTTTCCGTGTTGGATCATAGTAAAGTAAAAAAGACAAAATAAGTTAAATACAGATAGAAATACAGATCCACACAGCTCATGGAGGGTAGGCGGTCGATTATGAGAATAGTACTTACATGTGATTTGGTAACACATTCTTAAGTGCCCAACTCCATCTACGCCTCTTCTCATGTTTTGTTTTCTTACATCCATTCCCATCAATCCCAGACACTCACTCTGTTCAGATAATTTACACCGTTTCCTGGTTCCCAAGATTCATCAATCTTCTATTAGCGGCTGCTCATCTTCTTACTTGGCTGCTAATGCTCTTCACACCTTGAGAACGTTGACTTGACACATGGAATTTGGGTAGAAATTGAATATACTCCTATATTAAGCATTTGCACTATGTCTTTGTTCTTGCCATTATTTAGCTCTACGAGACTCGTGATGGTTACACACTTTACAGGAACCAATTAGTAGACCAACATTAACTACACTAGGAAAACTACAAACAAGTGCTCAGCACTTCTTTGTGGAATGGTAATTGGGATCATTGACTCCAGTAAGGCTACCACCATATCCCTCTCCAACTCATGAATGCTTGCTAATAAGTTCTAGCTGACCCTCCATTAAGCAAAAACACGTGTGCCCAGCTATTTGGCCCTGATGATACATTTAGCTCATATGTATCGGAATTAGAAATCCAAATAAAAGTCATGTGCAGATGAAATGCGGCACAGTGACACCTCATTCTACGTGCTAGAAACAAATATATCTCTTTACTACACATACGATACATAGCATGCCTTTAAAACATGGTCGTTAAAATGACTGCGTTGTTACATCGCAAACCATTACATCGCAAGTTTTACAATTACTTTCTGTAGGAGGCACGCTGGATTTAGGAATAGTATAATTTACCATTCCTACTCCAGTTTGTGCAACAGCAGGGAAGGTGTTGGATTGTAAATTGATACTTGTATAGCGCACTACTCATCCGCAAGGGTCTCAAGGCACATGTACAAATACCGCTGTGGAACCCATTCTGGCTTTCCCTGTGAGGCCTCCACTCCTGGGCACCCCCAAGGTGGAGGCCAGGCATCCTTAGCGTTGTGGGGGCCGTTGTGGAGATTAAGCAAGCTATTGCCCAGAGTTGCAGAGTGGGACTCCATGATTGGAATAGGCACCGAGGCGAGAATCGTCAGGTCCGTGGAATTTTTGAGCCCAAGACCCGCCAAGGCGGGGAATTGAACCCTGATCCCGGGCTAGACCTCTGCATCAGGGTCTGCCGCTCCAACCATTGAGCCACACTTCTCCACTGTAAATCCTTGTAAATCCAACACCTTCTGCCCTCTACAGCAAGTCGTTTATGGCGTCTTGCAATGTAATGGTTCGCTATGTAATAACGCAGTCATTGTAAGGACCGAGTTGTAATGGCATGCAATGTCTCGCATGTGATGTGAACACTGTTTCCCACAAGGAACAAGCATCTTGCTCTCTTAAAGAATTTGTATCTAATAATGGAATCTCCAGGGCTGCCCCTTATTTCCATAGAAACTAGTTGCGTTTCCTAGATGTGGTATTGGCTGACAAGAGTCTCATAAATTAAGTGATTGAATCATGCATCACTGAACGTCAGGATAAATGGTCATACTGGAACAGCTTCTGCTCGTAATCACCCTCCCCCCTCAAATGTACTGTCAGAGGCTGGCGCAAACTAACCCAGACAAATGACAGTGTTTCTGGCAAACACCTTTCCAGGCTCTGCAGCGAAGGACACCATTATACCAGATACTGCCATTTCTGCCTGGAAATTTGGAGAAGCTGAATTTAAACTGTAAACTAAGGATAAATAAAGGTAAACCTGTCTTATGATTTACTGCCGAAGTAGTAGCTTTAAATCCATGATTAAGCCCTGGAGCACAAGCTGAGGGAGGCTTATGCTCTTCCACAGCTGAAGGGTTGGAAAGAAACACACTCTAAATACAAACCGTTGTAAGAATATAGGGTCATATGTTTTTCGCCTTGCATTTTAAAAACCCCAAACAAACAACATGTGTTCCTTGCCACATTTAGGTACTTTTCTCCATCGAGTCTAAAGGATAGGCTGTTCACACTTTACCTGAAACAGTTGAGAAACTATTACTTTTTTTCCAGACTTTGAGGCGATGTCATATCGCCTAGATACTCCCTAACTGTTCCTTTTACAGAATACTTTTAATTTAGGATGCATTTACTTTTCCCACCAAACAACAGATGTTCAATCTGATCTGAAACTTTAAATACTGTTCCTCTCTAGGCCCATTGAGTATTTGCATACTTTTAGTATTACAAATATTGGAGGTACATGCACAGCATTTGATCATTCAAGTAAATCTATCAGTATCAGAAGAGAAAGTGATTTACAGTTGGGAATGAGTAATTGTACCCCCTTTAAAAAACACAATGGATCCTGCTAACTTTAATCCAGCCTATTTTCCCTCTGCCCTGGCAAATGTAATGGAATGTGTTGCATCATATAATCCCAACTCATGGTCTGGATGGGCATCAGGTCATGTTGTGCTCCTACCATGAAAAGGAGTCCTTATCAATGGAAGCCTTGCTTGTTCTTAAGTGGCAACCGATAGGATTGGTGTTGCAGCATTGTTCTGCTGTACTATTCATCACATTTTCTACCTTTCACCCTAAGTTTCTTGTTAGTGGAGTGGTGTGGCTCACTGGTTAGAGGCGGCAGACCCGATAGCAGAGGACGGCCCCGGACCAGGGTTCAATTCCCGACACGGCAGGGTCATGGACCAGGGTCAGCGGACTCGATAATTCTTGCCTCGGTGCCTACTCTAACCAGGGATCACACTTGGCAACTCTGGGCATTAGCTTGCCTTATCTCCACAATGGCCCCCCACATACGCCGGGGATGCCTGGTTTCACCTTGGAGATACTCAGCAGGGACTATCTCACAGGGAAAGCCAGGACGGGTTCCCCAGCGGTCTACAGCGCTGAGATACCCCATGGCGAGGTGATACATGCGCTTTACAAGACATCATTACATTACATTAGATGCATCGCTGAGATCTGCATTGGTAAAGTGAAAACTACCTGTTTAACTCCATTTTGAATGTTCAGTCTCTGTCAATAGAGCTCTTTTTATTCAAAAAGGAATAAGAATTTTTGAAATGCGGGTTACCAGGCAACATATCCTACCCTGTACCATATTGAATGTCTGTCTCATGCCAACGGTTCGTCTCATTCATTTGCTGACACTACCAGTAAGCAGACGATACAAAGATCCTGCTGAATTCCTTGGGGTGGTAGCTGTCAGCAAGTCTTCCTTATAATGGCACAACAGGACTTGTTGGGAGTCAATTAGTTGAAAAATAAAAGTTTCAGAACATGGGGATCTGTCTTTACTTCCAGAAACTGTGCATACCCCCAGATTTGAAATTACTTGTCACCAAACTGGGGATCGCCCTCTGTTGAAGGGCTGGAGAAGGTGCCTAGATCACTGTGTGAGCTCTGAGATTCCCATATACGCGTCCAGAGCGTGCCTATAGAAAAACTACAAAATCTGGTCAGAGTGGTGTCAGTATAGGGGACTCCTCCTTGAACCATTTAGGACCCATCTCAAACCATCAATCATGAAGTCACAACTTATTGTAGACCTATAACAGATTAAAAAAAATGTAGGGGTGAGCAATTGGTGGTTGGGCAACGGGATTCTACGATGCAGTTGTTCAATTCTTCCTTTAGCAACCAATATATTCTTAAATTATGGAGTATACTTCATGATGGTTGTTATATATATGCCTAATGTGTCTGAGTCAAAATCAAAATAATGGTTTATTAAAAAAACAGTTGTTGCCTGCCTATATCTACTGAGATTCAGTGTCAACGTGTTTTTCTCCTGAATACCCCCAGGGATGCTGTGCCCAACTCTTAATTTGAAAAGTTGCTGTATTAGTCATAGACAGCTCATAAATCATATACAGAAAATGTGCCATACTTGAGGCTTTCAAATTATTTGCTTCACTATGCTGGAGCCCTGGGATGTATGACGGTACCACGCGTACTTTTACAACGCGTACCGTTACCACGCTACTTTTACCACGCAAGTCATTACAACGACTTGCGTGGAGGGGCGCTGGATAGTAAATTATTTAATTTACTATTCCAACTCTAGTCCCCGTGGACTCTAGGGAAAGGAGTTGGATAGTAAATTAAAGTATTTACTATCCTGGAGCGCCCCCCAGCGCATTTCGTTGTAGTGACCTGCGTGGTAAAAGTAGCGTGCTAACGGTACCGCGTTGTAAAAAATGCGTGGTAACCGTTGCATACCGGAGCCCTGTGGACATCAGGGTGCTGTGAAAGGCAAAGTGCAATGTGTTTCTGAAGTTATGGTAATTTATAAAAGCAATACATAGTTAAATCAATCAACCAGGTTTCATGTAAAGGGAGACTACTCACCCTTAGGGTCTCGAGATGCTGGGGGGGGTCTGTGGTTCAGTCGAAGAGCCAGGTTCAAAGACATTCTTGAATTGAGGCAGCACCTGTGATTGCCTGAGATGTGGAGGTAGGAAGTTCCAGGTCCTCACAGCGAGGTAGGAAAAGGATCTTCCTCCAGCTGTGGTCTTGCAGATCCGCGGGATAATGGCTAGGGCAAGTTGGGTGAAGCAGAAATGACTGGTGGGTGTGTAGAAGGAGAGGCAGTGGTTGAGGTATGCAGGTCCAGCGTTGTGGAGGGCTAAATGTACTGCACAAAGGTTAAGGTGGTGTGAAGAATAAAGTATTGAAAATGGATATGAGGGAGAGATACAAGTAGAACAAAAGGGTTTATATCTGAGGTCCATCTTCCAGAGTTAAGGAACTTGACTGAGCTGTTAGTTAAGCTGGAGTGATAGAGTTTTCCAGATCTATATTGGGAAGATGTCTGAGGTAAGGGTGTGGAAAGGGAAGGCTAAATGTCTTATTTTCATGCACATTTTGTCGCAAGTCTAAGTTGGTTTCTGTAGTGATATTACAAGGCTCACCAAATGATCTTGCATGACAAATGTAATGATGTTCTCAAGTTTGCCATTTTATAACTGATGCAACAAACTTTGAAAGTGATTTGAGCTACTACACCAAGCATGTGGAGTTCTTTGAGGGTCAATAGGATTCTGGTAAATTTCCTGAAAACCTTGATCAGTTGAACAGCTCTGTGAAGGACATCTTTGGAGAGGTGTTATTCTTTTGTGCAATGCTGGAAAGAAAAAAATTGCCTAAGTTGCTGGAATATAAGAAGACAATGGCTTTCAAAAATGGTTTGCTTCTTTCTTTAGGGAAAAAGGTACAGATTGTCACTTTTTTTAGGTGCGCATAATAAAAATGAAGGTTTTATTAGATTACATTTTGAGGAAGTTGTTACAGTGGATGAGTTGGTCGGTGCAGCCATAAAGAGACTTCACCTATTTGTACACATTTTCCTTCTGGGTTGTCTCTGGTAATTATCATAACCTCTGTCTTCAAGGGATTGAGCAGTAAGTATGAGCCCAGGTACAGAAGATTGGAAACCAATCTTTGAGCTAGATGATATCATTTCCTGATATGATTTTTCAGTAGAGCTCAGTGTTCTCCTCACACTGATGAAAGCCCAAAGCACTCTAAGAGGTACCATGTAGCATTTTAAGATTTCTCAACATAGGATGGATGAAAGTTGGATATTTTGGGGACTCTGAATGTCACATCCACTGTGTTGGATCTGGAGATGTTTATCTGGATAGCCTGAGGTCTGTTTTCATGTAAAAGCCCATCTCACTGGTGGCGATGAGGAGTTCCTTCAGACTGGCAGTCTTGAAAGAGAATGTTGATTTTTCGATGGTGCTGATGCTAAATATTTTTTTATGATCAACATTGGGGTTTCTTTGGGATTTATTTGATCATGAGGTTGGGAGGTCTTTATTTATCAGGATCTGTGTATGCTCTTCGAAATAAAATAAGGATCTATTCATTTGTGGTGCATTTGAGAAGATGTGTTTGGTAATAGAATTATTCATGATGTGGAGAAGGGTTTTGCCAAGAGATTGCATTTCCTAATGATACTTAAGCAATCTTGCCTTCATATGATTCAAGTTTCAGTAATTTCAGGCAGTGTATTACAACTCCTCTTGGTTTCTTAACAAAAAGCGAATACTCTATGATTAGACTACCTCTGAGTGAGAGCATTCATTGTAAAGTGTCTTTGTTCTGGTACTCCCATCTCTCCTTCTTGGCAGAAAATTGTTTCCTTTCAGTAAAATAACTTAAAACCTTTCTTTTCTCATTCATGTATTAGGACCTTTTTACTTCATTATCTGTTTCAATCAATTTCATATCCATGGCATTGCTGTGTGCTGTATCCAACTGCCATTTACATCACATAAAAGTTAATTAGGGCTGCTTAGATTCTGGGAAATTAACTTTTCAATACCTTGAAACCTTGCTCCAACTTCACTCTTGTGGCCTACAATAAACACAAATCTGTCTTGCCTCACCTCCTACATTCACAAATGACCCCGCACCTACATCTGGGTCTGTCAACCTCCACTGTGCCTTCTATAATGTCTTCAGCTCCGAGTCATTCAGAACTGGACACTCTCTTCTAGTGTACAGTACTGACTTTCTAAACTCTCTGTCACTCTTTCCAGTCTGACACCTAAGCTCAATGATGGAAATATGTTACTCAAGCATCCATTCATCTCCAATCAACTGTCATTATCGGTTGCTGCTCCCTTTTCTCTCTAAAACACCGAAATGCCTTGTGCTCATGTTTGCTTCTTTCTTCTTTTCTGAATCACAATGTGGACAGGTCTATGGGATTTGAGGTAATCAGATGGACCATACCTTTTGTGCTGTGTCATGTAGCTGTGGGACAAGCCAGCTGGCAAATCCTATAGAGAAGAGGAGCATGTTGCCAACCACCACAAAAGCTGCAAAAAGTATTCTCACTAGAGGAATTACCGGCACCCACACACAACAGTGTAGGCCTTGATTTTCCCTGGTGTCAGAGAGATTAGAAGGAAGCATGTGCTGAAAATTCGTTCCACTCGCGGAATTTGCGGATTTTCCGCAATTTCGCGATTCGTGAAATTGCGGTAAAATCGGCGAATCAGCGGGGACGAATTTTCAGCCAAGCACTTACAGGGTTAAAGCAGCAGGCGCAAAAGTTGAAGCAAATTTTTTGTAATCTTTTACAAAAGGGTTACAAAGAAATTAACTTCAACGTGGGCACCTGCTGCTGTAAGCCTGTAAGTGCTTCCTGGCGCCTCGTTGCCTACTTGCAACTTTTCTCTGACCCTGCTCTGACCCTTGAAGTAGGGTCAGAGAATAGTTACAAGTAGGCAATGAGGCGCCTGTCATGAAAATTAAACCTCAACAGGAAGCACTGACAGATATAAAAACAAGCATTTGCAATGCAATAGGTCTCGCATTAGGAAAGTTTGAGCTATTGGTCTTGTAAATGACAATTTTTTAAATGTATGTGTTGGTTTTGAAAATAGCTAAATTAATAGCTTTGTCATTTACAATGCCAATGTGACACCTATAGCATTTGTAATGCAACATGTTTTGTGTTTACGTGACTTAGCTGCATTGATATTACAAATTACAATGACTTTTAATTTAAAAAAAGAAATAATACTTAAATAAAAGTGATTTTAATTTATAATGGCAATAGCTTAAACTTTTGTAAATAACTTTTGTGAAGATTATGTTCAGTGTATTTTATTGTGATGAAAATCCAAGAACAGAAGTGAAATATTAACATCTTTTTGTGACATTTGTAATAAAGTTTGAAACATTGAGAGAACATATTTGAACCAGTTGTTGTTGAATGGTTGCGCAGATTGATGCTGGGGTGATGCTGAGTGGTGCTGTGGTGATGCTGAGTGGTGCTGTGGTGGTGCTGAGTGATACTGGGATGGTGCTGAGTGATGCTGGGGTGGTGTTGTGGTGGTGCTGAGTGATGCTGTGGTGGTGCTGAGTGATGCTGCATGATACTGGGATGGTGTTGAGTGATGCTGGGGTGGTGCTGAGTGGTGCTGTGGTGGTGCTGAGTGATAATGTGGTGGTGCTGAGTGACGCTGTGGTGGTGCTGAGGGATGCTGTGGTGGCGCTGAGTGGTGCTGTGGTGGTGCTGATTGGTGCTGTGGTTGTGCTGAGTGATGCTGTGGTGGTGCTGAGTGATGCTGTGGTGGTGCTGAGTGGTGCTGTGTGGTGCTGAGTGATAATGTGGTGGCACTGAGTGATGCTGTTGTGGCGCTGAGTGATGCTGTGGTGGTGCTGAGTGGTGCTGTGGTGGTGCTGAGTGATAATGTGGTGGTGCTGAGTGATAATGTGGTGGTGCTGAGTGATGCTGGGGTAGCACTGAGTGATGATGTGGTGATGCAGAGGGTAGAAAGTCACAAAAAGCAGTCTAACAAAGGGCAGAAGGGCAGAAAAACAAGGGAAACACGAGTCTAACAGAGGGCAGAAGGGCACAAAAAACAGGGGGCAGAATGAATCCCGCCCTGCGTGTTTGTCCACGAAGATGCCACCTTTTTGTGCAATACCTCTACTCAACTGGAGTACTTTCTACTGTCTAATCAGTAAGTGCTCCCTCGTTGGCTAAATATATAGGGGCAGTTTTACAATAACTTGCGCATCCCCAGGGATGCGCCAGTTATTGTGCGCCGCAGCTCCACCACCCATGGTGCGCCGCATTTACAATGCGGCGCACCATGTGGCAAAAACGGCACAGATGCGTCACGCATCAGTGCCGTAAAAGCAGCGCATTGCTGGAGCTGTGTCACGCTTGCGACGCAGCTCCAGCAATGCTCTGGGGGACCTATCTCCCCAATGCTGCATCAAGCCTTGCGCCTGCTTCAAGCAGGCGCATGGTTTTGATGCAGCATTGGCCTAAAAGTGACTGAGTGAATTCTTGTAGATTTCACTCAGCCACTTTCAGGAGGCGTTCCTGCGCAGGAACGCCCTCCCCTGCGCCGGAACGCCTCCTGATGGCGCAGGGCTTTACAACGTGACGCATCTCTCAGATGAGTCACGTTGTTAATACCCAGCACCATGGCGCATCTTTTGTGCTGCCGCTGTGTCACAAAAGGTCTCAGGAGAGGGTGGAAGTGGTAAACTAGAGGGTGGCAGGGGTGAACCAGAGGGTGACAGTGCTGAACCAGAGGGTGGCAGTGGTGAACCAGAGGGTGGCAGGGGTGAACCAGAGGGTGGCAGTGGTGAACCAGAGGGCGGCAGTGATGAAACAGAGGGTGGCAGTGGTGAACCAGAGGGTGCTGTGCCCATACACAACCGCATGGGTAACTTCGCCATGCAAGCGGCCCGTGAACACGCAAAAAACCAGCGAACACGCAAAAAAACCAGTGAACACGCAAAAAACCCGGCGAACAAGCAAAAAAACTAAAATCCATAAATTCGCGGATTTTGCGGATTGCGAATTCAATTTTGCGCGAATTCACAGAACGCTAATTCGCAAATTTTGCCCATAGAAGACCCTGAGTGAGATGCAGGATATTTTGACTACCACATCCTCCTCTTATTACCATATATTTCCATTCTCATGCTTTCTAGCATAGACAGCATTCACATCTTAGAGAAATAGTTTCTCGATCCTGAGAAGATCATCACAGATGCACAGAACAAGAACAGTAATAACACAATGAACTACAGGAGTCACATCAGAAGGAGGACACAAATATTACATAAAAGATGTACTTACTGCCCTACTTCTATTCTGGGTCTCTTAAAGCTCTGCAGATGCTCATCCTTACGGCTGCTTACTCAGCTCTGGCCCTCCAGAATCCCCTACCTTCAGTCTGCTCCTTCACTCACTTCTTCAACTCAAGAGCTACCATCTTCTCCCACTGATTGTTGTGCTCTACGGTTAGCTTTGTGCTCTGTCCTTGCAGTCTCCTGTATCTGTGCCTATCTCCTTTCCTTTTTATGAAAAGTGGGGCTGTCTGGCATGAGTGTGAACATTTGTATAGGGTCATAATTTTGTACATTATTGACAATGAGCAGAATAAATTTTCACACTCAATTATGCATGTTTATTAGGATGTATATTAGGATGTATATTCTGATATATCATTATTGTTTTTTAAACAAATTCTCTACAATCTGTAGAAATGTGTGTTTTTCATGTGTGTTAACAATACATGACCTTAAGAGTTTTAAAAACAGCCTTCAATGTCTGGTACAGGGTTAGAAAAAAATGGGGTATCGGCTACTACTCTGAATGTGCTCCCATTTGAGATGCCCCTGGGTTACCCGCATGTTTGGAGGATAGCCTTGCGCTCCCCATTAAAAAGGCCGGTATCATGATTTGGTCTGATCTTATATCTTCAGACGGAGTCCACACTTGGGAGGTATTAAGATCCAAAATAGGAAGCTCTTTTTCAAGATTTAAATATTTACAGCTGGCCTCCTGGTATACACAGAGAAAAAGTTTATTGGTGGAAACGGGGAAATAGAGCTTCTCCTTCAAATGCAAACCCCATAAAAAAGGAGGTTGGGTTTTGGTACAAGAGGCTTTTGGACTCTGATGATACAGATCTTCCTCCACAGCATGCTGTTTGGAACTTGTCAGCCTTGGATACTACATCTGTTGACCTATATGAATCTTCTCTCCAGACACTATATAAATTTGTTAAACCGGCTTCGTTATAAAATAATCATTTCTATGTTATTAACAGACTATCTTATACCCCCATGAAAATAGCTAAATTCACCCCTATTTCCTCCTCAAAATGCCAAAGATGTGAATTCTCCCCAGCTGATGATCTACATATATTTTTCGAATGTGTTATGTTAAAGGGGTTCTGGCAGAATGTGAAATGCGCACTTGGAGCCATCTTTAAAGTTAAGATCAATTTTAATCTCTCCATAGTAATATTTGGTATCAATGATGAATTGAGGAATTCGCTGTTGGTAACACTAAAAGGCTTCCGATTGCATTTGATTCTTATTGCTCAGAGGAAGATCTGCAAATTGTGGAAGGATTCACGGCCCCCACTCTATGAGAATTGGCTGGTGGCCTCACTTGGTCTGGCCCACTTGGACCAGGAACACTTGAACAACAATAGTTTTAACATCGGGTCATGGCTCATAGCATGGGGTAGAGAAATGAGACTAATTCAATCCCCTTAGGTCCAATGATTACACCAAGCTTCATACTAAGAAGCTGGCCTGGTTAGGTCTACAGCCAATGCAGTAGCAGAAGCCTGGGGAGCCCAGGTTGGAAGGATGGCTTTTTGCTTGTATTGCAGACGCTATATGGTGATATGAGGACAGAAAAAAACAAAAAAAAAACATGGCCTTAAGTGTACACATAAACACCATCTTGTCCTGGACCTGGTCCTCTTACTCAAGTTTCTTCACTCCTGCCCATCTTCTCTCCTCTCAAACTCTGCAACATGAGGTCAAGCCTAATTATATTTATTTATGTCCACTGTTATTGATGTCCTGCTCTCAAACTTTTAGTCACAGCTTCAAACAATTACAAGCTACTTCCGTTGATTCACCGTGCTCCAGTGATTCACATAGCACATTATTTTTAATGTATCTAGCATCTCAACATTAGCATAGAGAATGCTGAACAATTATTCATGTAGTGGGTTAGTACTTAGCAGTTCATGCAATGTGACATTTATTTTCCATGAGATTTGATTTGCTAATGAAATGATACATTTGCACACACTACAGTGAGTCATGTGCAAACATAATGTGTAAAAACCCCTTGAATTTGGTGCAAGAAAAATACTTTCCTGTTCAGCTAGAGATGCTCTCTGTTTCTTTCCCGATTTTGCTGCCCACTTGGGTCTTAAAAAAATTTCAGATTTTTGCATTGTCGGCATTACTCTGCAAAGAGATTGTTTATGGAATTGATTCTGAACCGCTTATTTTTGTAATTCGATAATAAAACTCTTTGAATTTTCATTGATCTTAAACTTAGTTATTGAGTGGGTCCATTTAATCTTAACTCTTTTACTCAAAATTGTATAATTGATTTTGATGCGGAATCTTAATGCAGTGGCATATTGCATCTTGAAAGTGAGGTTGAACATCATCCTCAATCCAGTGAAATGTAGGAAATCTTCGAACCTGCCTCTATTTCCACTAGCAATGAGGGAAACGGCACGAGAATTACCCACTCTGACCGTGAGGGGAACAGCCAAGCAGAAACATAAAGCCCCAGCAGGCCTTGCCAGACGCCTGCTGAGGGCGACATCAGAGGGTGCCAGGAGGCGCAGTTACATTTGGAGCCGCCCTCCTGCAGCGCGGGACTCACGCGGGCATGTCCGGGTGCTGCCCAGGCAAAGCTGGGGCCAAGGGCGGGCTCGGACCAGCCCGTCAGTGATCGGAGGAGACTGGGCTGGGCCCCCCTCTGAGTTCCCAATCACCTTAAGGTCAGTCTCCTTAATATATTTATACTCCGTCTACATCAAAGCTTGCAATTAATCAGGACCTCCGAACTGATGAACAAGCGTGAGGGAAAGGGAAGAAGCGCGCTACGCGGTGGAAGTGTGGTGGGGACATTGGATCAATTTTTACTTAGAGCGACCTCTGTTCTCGAACATGAGATAGCAATCACAGAGCGCTGCCTATCCCTTGAACCCCTATTGTCGAAAAGATCATCTCTGGGCGGCCTGGCCTCTGCACGCACCCCCAACCGCTGCCCTAATACTGCGACAGATAATACTAATATGACGAGTGACCTTTTACAGCCTTTCAATTTCTCAATGGAAGTGCCTATCAATCAATCAATCAATCAATCATTACATTTCTAAAGCGCGCTACATACCTTTGAGGGTCTCAAGGCGCTAGGGGGGGGCGCTACTGATCGAAGAGCCAGGTCTTGAGGAGTCTTCTCAAGGCCAGTAGGTCCTGAGTCTGTCGTAGGTTGGTTGGGAGAGTGTTCCAGGTCTTGGCGGCAAGGTAGGAGAAGGATCTTCTGCCGGCTGTGGTTTTCCGAATACGAGGGACTGTGGCGAGGGCGAAATTGGCTGAGCGGAGGCTTTGGGTGGGGGTGTGGAAGCTGAGTCGGTTGTGTGAGATAGGTAGGTCCGGTGTTGTGAAGTGCTTAGTGTGCGTGGATGAGGAGCTTGAATGTGATCCTCTTGTTGATGGGGAGCCAGTGCACAGTATCACACAGTTATCTGCTGAAATCTTGCAAGAGAGTGCTGCAATTAGCCCACTCCAACAAATTTCTACAAGGTCTGCGCCCCTAACTAAAAATAAAAGTCTAGAAGTAATCTCATAGCCCACAGTAAAGAGGAAGAGGGGAGGGGGTCCACTTAGACCAAAAAACACAAAAATTCCCAGGACAAATAAAATTGGAGGAGGCGCCACATTAGATCCACCTACTATAGCAGATAGTGCCCCCCTAACTGCTGGAGATCTGAATTTTCACCCAACAGGCGATGTATGCCCTGAAGTTAATGAGGCTATGTGGAAGAGAATGGAAAACTTACTCCTGGCATCTCTAAACCCTACCATCTACAGACTGAGCCATATTGAGGAAAGACTAAGTATGAGCCAAAAATTTGTTCTGCTCGCGGATTTTCCGCAATTTGGCGATCCGCAAATCTCGCGAAATCGCAGCAAAATCAGCTAATCCACAAGCGGGATGAATTTTGTTCAGAAAGCTCTTACAGGGTTACAGCAGGTGCCCAAGTTGAAGCTAATTTCTTTGTAACCATTTACAAAATGGTTACAAAGAATTTAACTTCAACTTGGGCACCTGCTGTAACCCTGTAAGTGCTTCCTGAGCGGCGCCTCGTTGCCTACTTGAAACTATTCTCTCACCCTGCTCTGACCCTCGAAGCAGGGTCAGAGAATAGTTATGAGTAGACAACAAGGCTCCTGTCACAAAAATTAAACGTGAACAGGAAGCACTTACAGATATAGATAAAGCAGGTGCTCGAGTTGAAGGTCAAATTCAGTCACTCCTTAATCAGCCCCAAAAAATGTGCGCTTTGTCGAGGCTGGGCAGGTGTGCTTTCTTTCCATATCTACAGTCGAAAATTAGCAATGATGCTTCATGGAGGCCTTTGCATCCGTTACTTTCACAGGCGCAATCCCCGTGCAGTTCCTGTGACCAGGAGCTTCTTTCTCACCATCTGCTGCTCTGATCGGTGCCTGTCCTTTTATACACACAAGCGGCATGTGAACTCGCAAAGAAGCCCCCCCCCCGTTTGCCCCCCCACACACTAGCGGCGTGCATCGTCTTCCCTCCCTTTACCCACTACGATGAACAGCACACTCGAGGGACCCCGGCGCCGTTCGGTGCGATGGCAAAGTTAATCAGCCCAAAACAAATGTCCGTTTTGTCGAGATGGGCAGGCGTGCTTTATCCCCATATCTACCATCGAAAATTAGCTATGATGCTTGATGGAAGTCTTTGCATCCTTGACTTTCACGAGTGAAATCCCAGTGCAGTTCCTGTAACCAGTAGCTTCTTTCTCCTCATCTGCTGCTCTGATCTGTGCCTGACCTTTTATACACACAAGAGGCATGTGAACTCACAAAGAAGCTCCCTCGTTTGCCACCCCCCAAACACTAGCGGTGTGCACCGTCTTCCCGCCCTTTACCTACTATGATGGACAGCTCACTCGAGGGACCCCAGCGCCTTTAGGCGCGATGGCAAAGTGAATCAGTCCAAAACAAATGTGCATTTTGTCGAGGCTGGGCAGGTGTGCTTTCTCCCCATATCTACCATCGAAAATGATCTATGATGCTTGATGGAGGCCTTTGCATCCTTGACTTTCAAGAGTGCAATCCCCGTGCAGTTCCTGTAACCAGTAGCTTATTTCTCCTCATCTGCTGCTCTGATCTGTGCCTGACCTTTTATACACACAAGAGGCATGTGAACTCGTAAAGAAGCCCCCCCGGTTGCCCCCCCACACACTAGCGGTGTGCACCATCTTCCCGCCCATTACATACTATGATGGACAGCTCACTCGAGTGTTCCCGGTGCCCTTCGGTGCAATGGCAAAGTTACACACACATGGTCACTGGAGGCAACTCTTCTGGCCCTACGCAGCTGTAGTGCAGGAAAAACACTATACATTTACCCAACGAGGTAGCACTTAATTATTAACCAGTAGAAAGTACTCCAGTTAAGTATGGTGCAAATCGCAAAAGAATCCGCGATTTTGCGGGGAAATCTGCGAATTCGCAGATTTTTTGCGATTACGCACGAATTCGCGGACTGCTGATTCGCAAAATTCGCCCATACTTAGGAAAGACTAAACAATTTTGAACTACAGGCTAAGTCTTATCTCTGTGTCCTTGAGGGACTATTTGCTCAAAGCAAGTTGCCATCAGCGCCTATACATTGCAAGTCAAGTAACATTGTCTCAGTCAAACCCAAATCCACCAAACTATCTGCAATGTATTCTTCACCCTCTAGGAAGACCCTCACCACAGCTTCCTATCTAGATGTTCCTACGGTTGCTATGATTGAGAACGCCGTTGAGACAGGGAACATGTCAAGTGAATTTGCTCAATCCATCACAAGTTCCCCGGGCAATAAACGCTCATCTGCAGTGACAGCAGCTAATAACGCGCCAATGGCAAACCCAAATACTAGCTGCACTATAGTAAGACAGAACAGTTCTTTACCAGAGACATTTGGTCCAGAACCCTTGACGAAGCATGGAATATCGGTTCATAGTACAGCTTTGGAAGGTCCTATGACCCTACACTTTCCTCCAGCAGCCGCTCCGTTGGTGGTGGTCCTGAGGAATGTCCCAATATTGCAGGAAGGACAGACTGAAACCACTGAACAATTATTATTCAAAGTTATGCACTGGTTGACCACACAACTGAAGGGTGTTGGGATTTGGGATGGGAATTATTTATAATCAGATGATCATGGCCAGAAGCTCTGCTTGGATAGGACCCTCCAGGAAAGAATAGAGGGGAGATTGTGTAGTTATCAACTTTAGTAATGTGTATGTTGCTGGACTTCTCTTGGATCGATTTGGTAAAAACACAGAAAGTAATTTCGACAAAATCTCTGTCCTGCCATTGGCGTTCTTTACAGACTCCATCCCCACCCCTTAATAGGGAGGGGCCCTCCAAGTGCAGTGAGACAGCCCTGGGCCCCCCAAAGAAGCATATATAGATCCTTGGATTTAAATCTCGCCAATAGATTTGCCCCCCTTTGCACCTAGATGCATGCAACTGACTACAATCAGTCACCCCGACTCTGGCAAAGAACATCAATATTCAGGCTATTTTCTCTCCCATCACTAATGCGGGGCTACAGATATTAAATTCTAACCATCCAGAGAGTATGGTGACCCCGATACCCCTAGCTTTGGGTGGCACTTCTGTGTCTTCCTCATTAACATTGATATCTTGGAATATTGCCGGCCTACCATCCAATATCACGTCATCTGATTGGTAAAGTTTCATAGAAGGGCATGACATCATTGGTTTCAGGAGACTTGGTCATTGAACATGATTTTTCGTCCTGGTTATCTGGCCTTCGGTAAACTGGCAACTGCTAGTCATAAAGGGCGACCCTGAAGAGTTATTAATCGACAGCCCTGACATTCTGGCCATTAAAGTTAGATCGGAATTTGAGCCAGTTCTTATATTGATCAATGTGTATGCGAGAGGGATAGCAGGTGGGAAAGCATCATCAACTGTCTCCCAATTGGATACCTTTATTGAAGCCATGAAAAGGGGAAATCATTTGGTAATTGCAGGTGACTTCAACTGCACTTTTGAGCCCCTCGGCCATGAAGATTGCAGTCTTAGCAGTGATGAGGATTCTAGCTGGGGGATTCCACTTTTAACGCTGCCCCCAATTAATAAATGGACTGAGGCGGCTCTTTAGCTAAAAAGCTTATCTTTGAGAGGGGTCTAAGGGCTGTTAATGGGACGTCGATATCAGACAGCGAAGGCACCCACACCTTTAATAATGGGATAAGAAGCAGCAGAATTTACTACTTTCTTATTAACTTAGAATTATGGTCAAGACTTCTGGATAGGAAGATCCTACGTAGAATGAAGAGCGACCACAATCTGTTATTGCTAACTCTAAAGATAAAGGGTCAGGATCCGCCATGGAAAAGTACCGAAATAGTGACAGCAGATGTAATTATGTCCCAAGATTGTCGTTGGCTAAAATGGGCAGTGATATCTGTGGTAAATGGTTTCTATGTATTTTCCCTCTCTACCACTTTATCAGAATGTCCTGTGACATCATGGAATGTTAGTGTGCCTCACTGTGTTGAGATTGTCAGTTGGTCATCTCAGGCTGAGGAGCTGGTAGCTCTCTCCTGGTGGGGTTTCTCCTTGTAACTTCCTATCCTGTAACCTGCCACCTAACTACTTGTTAATAAAGAAGAATCTACTTCTACACCTGGACTACGCATCCTTGTTTGTGTACCACATTTTGGCGACGTTTTGAAGCTGATGAATCTACGTGTGAACTAAGAACAAGTGTCTATTTAAGGACTAAGCAATTTAACAGAAGGAACCTGAACCTAAACTAAAAGGTAACGCCCAGCTAACCCCACCAGTGTCCTTTTCAACTTGGACAGCCTCCACCCTGGGCGTATGTTTTGTGAAGGAGCTAACTGCCGTCCTACTGTCATCTGGAGATTGTCTGCCCCCAGCTTAAAAGGTGAGTGTGACCCAGCTGGCCTGATCAACCTGTTGTGTCTCTGTTGCTTTTACACCTTGACAGTTCGCCCTCGCTACATTTGATGTGGGACTGGTGAGACAGCTGTGTTCTCCCAAGTTTCTTCGGTGAGTCATTCCTGTCTTTGTCTTCATGGACACCCTGGGCGCAAGCAGTACTCCCTTCACAACAGCCACCACTATCTGTGGTATCGAACCCGACATGCATCTTTGGAAAACGTGTTAACCTGAGTTTCGTTGAAATTTCCCTTTTTCTACTTTAGTGTTCAACATGACACACGCATTTAGTCAGTTTACTGCCATCTTTCAAACATACCAGCACACGACATATTTGAGGCCGATATCGAAGACGTTAAGCAACTGACTACATTGTGGTGAGACATTAAATCTTTATTATCCGAAAGTGACTGTGTGGAAGACTTGAATGTTCAACTCATCAGCGTATTTTACCCTGAGCGAAAGGTCATGCAATCCATTATGCTGTGTCTACGCTGCCTGCGTGGTTTGATGCGCTCGAGTTTGAAAGTGCATCAAAGTTGACTGTTGTTTACCTGCTTTGGCGTGGGAGTCGCGAGACCGCTCATTCGTTGCCAACGGCACTTTTGTTCTCATCCGCTCTGCACTCCCTGCTCTCTTCTGCCTTACTGATGATGTTTTCGAATGTTCAAGGGAGTTGGTGGAAGGCATTGATGATGCCTATTCTAGCCTCCAATCAGGTGTTTCTACGTGTCTCTTTCTTTCCGAGTGAGGTCACACGCTTGGTTGCGTGCCTTCTACTTATTCCTTTTCTTCATTGTGCACACGTCACGAAGGAAGCCATTTTGGTTACTATAGTAATCTGTTCGAGTTTTTTTGGTCTTCAGTGGGAATCCTACGCCGATCGGTCTTCAAACTCAAGTTTATACGGCGTATCTGTTCTTCAGTATGGTTGTTAAGGAGATCAGAAACTACATCAACACACAATCTTTTCTTCAGCGAAGTGTACACGCTGCTCGTGTGTATGTTAATAAGAATGTCTTTTGTTTCCTGGACTTGCCTGCATATCACCCCACCTTTCCTGTTGTGCAGTCACTCATCGGAACTTTTGGACAATTCTAGCCAAGAAGTCCTCGGGTGAGAAATCGCTCACCGGAGCTGTACTCATTTGTTTTTTTTTCTATATACTTTTGTTCCAGTTTGGTATCTCGATGTATAAAGTGCGCTGGTGTGTGTGGGTTGTGCTTAATGGGTTGTTCCATCCATTTTTGTGACTTTGTTTCCTTTTGTGTATTTTTGGTCAGTGATTCCTAAGGCAATGTTTTAACCCTACGGTGTACCCTTATTTAGGGGAGGGAGTGTGGCCAGTCAATGCCATATTTTGAAACTAGGGGGGTGTTGTACCTTATGGTGTACCCTGTATATTTATATTTAGGGGACGTTTGGTCTCACTGGGTGTGTTTCCTGTGTTTCACCCTGCTTTGCCAGCTAGGGTGTTTGTGTCTAATCAATACCCCATCCATGTACTTAGGGTTAGTACTTATGGTGTACCCTTACTTAGGGGAGGTTGTGGGGTTGTGGTGCCAGTCAGTGCCTACATTTTGTTTCCTAGGGTCTTGTTGTTACCCTTTGGAGAAGTTACGTTGCACACTTTTAACGTGGTGTACCCTTTTATTAGGGGAGGTTGTCTGCATGTAACTATTTTGTTCGAAAGTTTCAAGGATTAGTATCCTTTGTGTACCGTTTTCTGGGGAAGGTGGTGTGCGTTGTCAGCGCCGCCATTAAGTGATGTTGCGTTGAACAATTTCTACATTGTTCAATTGTGTACCCTTTTGTTAGGGGAGTTTGTCTGTGTTGGTCTAAGTTGCATCACTCTTTGTGGGTAGTCGGGTGCGTTGTCAGTGCTACCCCTTGGTGTAGTTGCGCCACTATTGTCAGTGTGTGGCTACTGTGTGCTTTGTTCCAGTGGTGTTAGTATCCTCTGGTGTACCCTTTCCTGGGGAGTTGTTTCGTTCCACAGTTTAAAGGTTGCCTTGTTAGGTGTACCCTTGGAGGGGAGGTTGTTAGTGCATGTCATGCACTAATCTTTATTGCAAGGCATCCCCTTTTTCTGTGTAGGTTGCTAGTTCATCTTATTGTGCTTACTTCCATCTGCACACATTTTGTCATTTTGTGGTTTCACCCTACTTGGTTTTCCAGGTTCGCTACCTTGTTTTATTAAGGAGGGTGGATGGGCATGTTATGTAATTTGCATTCTTGGGTTTTGTCCAACCATGACCATTTGTGCATCTTATGTATATCTTTCTACATGCCTCTTTTTATTTTCCTTTGCTTCTGCTTTCACGCTTGAGTTTCCTGCTTTTCAAATTGTCTGTTTGACTAGCTCTTGTGTCTACAGTCTTCTCTGAATCCTTCTGCTCCGTCTTGACTTCTTACTTGCTGTTGTTCGCTAACGGAAGAGGATGTGTGGTAAATGGTTTCTATGTATTTTCCCTCTCTACCACTTTATCAGAATGTCCTGTGACATCATGGAATGTTAGTGTGCCTCACTGTGTTGAGATTGTCAGTTGGTCATCTCAGGCTGAGGAGCTGGTAGCTCTCTCCTGGTGGGGTTTCTCCTTGTAACTTCTTATCCTGTAACCTGCCACCTAACTACTTGTTAATAAAGAAGAATCTACTTCTACACCTGGACTACGCATCCTTGTTTGTGTACCACAATTTCAAAAGACGATAGCACCTTAGATCAGATAAAGCTATCTCTTCAAAGTACATTAATAACTCTCCCAAATCTAGACACTCATGATGACTCTCTTTCTGCCGTTATGAAGGTACATGAAGACCTCTTTGTTAAGCTGAAAGTTTTTTTTACTAAAAACAAAAGATCTACCAGGCATGGAATTCAAAAATCAGCAAATTGGTATGATGGGCATCCAGGACTGCTTTTAGGCACCTCTCTCAAGCAATCAGGTTGGGAGTACCACAGGAGGTCAATGCAAGACTAGAATATTAAAAATTACAACAACACAGGGCAAAGAAGAACTTTGATGAAAATAGATGGAAGGATTTGCTACATGCAAATAATGTGAAAAACTGGCCACAACTTTGGCAAACAGTTAAATGGGGTAGCGGAGACATAGGGCCTGTGCCAGTCAATAATGTGCTACCAGAACAATGGGTTTTGCACTATCAGGCCCAATTTGCTTCCACAATAGGCACCCCCATATACTACCCTGAAATAACTTCTGATATTGTCTTAATCTTTGGTATAGGGGAGACTGAAAGAGTTTTAGATGGTGTCCCTACAGGCAGGCACTGACCCGGATGGTATCCCTGCCGACATATTTAAACATGACAGGAAGAATTGCAGGATGCAGCCAGCAGAGAGCAGTAGCGAGTAACGAGTAACGAGTTACGAGGTGAGGCGAGGCAAGGCAGAGCCGAAGCTGTGTGAAACGCCATCCAGCCGCCATCGGCCAAATATACCCGGCAAACGCGGCAAAAAGCCCCCGCTCGTGATTGAGACTCCAGCCCCTTCGAGAAGCCCGATGCTCGGCGCATCGTAAGATAGTGGCAGAGGCGGCTGCCTGAGTGAGCTTCTGGGGTGCCGTGAACTAAGGAGAACCAAGGATAGGTGCCGAGAGCTGAGGAGGCGGAGTACCGCCGGGGCCGACGGAGCAAACGGACCCGATCAACGTTTCAAGGCGTTTCAAGGTGTTTCCAGGCAACTCCGGATCAGCGTGTCCCGGCATCTTCGGATCGCGGAGAGTGCCCACGGGGGTCCGCGGGTGTCTGCGGAGCCAGGCGGGGGCGGACTATCGACGGGCCACCGATTACAGCAGACACTTCTCCCAGCTACATCAGGCTCCTCTACCTTGTGGGGCAGGGCTTCGCCAAGCAGCAGGACATTGGACATTGGGTGAGAGGAGTCAGCCTTGGCAAGCAGCGCGATTGCGCTAAAAAGCGTATTTTTAAAGCATTTTTTAAGATTGTTTATTATTGCCTAGCACTGCCTACTGCAGCAGATTAACTATCACTATCACTATCACTGAGGAGAGGAGCACCTGACAAAAGCTGATTAATAGCAGCAGCAGACTGACAGCGTGACATTTAAACATATTTAAACACATTCAAACACAGGAACCACAGGCGAGTCTGTTTTATAGAGCGCAAAGCGAGACTTGGTGCTATAGCGCTCTGTAACACCAGAAAGAGCTGTCACCCCGCCATATACCGCCATATACTGCCATATTCCGCCATATTCCGCAACGTCACATTGCTGTCCCTCCCTGACGGCAGCTGCTCCGACTCTATTCGTTCTTGACCTAGCCGCCCCCCAACTCCTAGTGCCACACCCCAAACCAGGGTTGTTGAAAGCCGAGGTGGTGGCTCGGCAGGGAGCGGATTCACGGCAGGAGTTAGAGGGAGCGGACGGGCTTGGGAGGAGGAGCAGGTAGGAGTGCGGGAAGTAGAGCAGGAGGTGGTGCGGATCTGTATTTACGGATACTAGCAACTCCAGTGACAAAAAGCGGGAGAAGCAGGGCTCGGAGTGTAACCTCAGGACCCGAGCCGCATCAGCACCGTGAGGGTCTTGGGAGGCCCTGTATTTAAAGTAGACCAGAGGAGTGGCACAGAAAAAGAAGAAGAATCCCCCAAATCAGAGAAAAAAGAAAATAAATACCAGGAGAGCCGGGAACACGTAACCTGACAGACCTTGTTAAACAAGCCGGAAAGAATGAGATCCGGGAAAGTGCGGCAGGATACAAGTGTACGGTTACATAGAAACGAAGAAGATACAAACCAAGCCACACTAAAGACTGGTAGAAAAAAGAGGAAGGTCCCACAACAAAGAGAGAGACTAGTGTCAGCACCTGATCCAGCAATAAACAGCCCAAAACAAAACAATATTGGAATTCAGAAATTCTTTTACCTAAAGGACCCTATGGCTGTCATCTACGGGCAAACGCAGGAACAAGCCCTCCTTCCCAGCCCAATATCACCAGCATCAAGGATAAAAGAGAATGAGCAGCTGCAATTAAACAGCATGAAGGAAAATAAAAAAGAAGTGCAAGAAGTGCAAAAATTCTACATTGAGAACAGTCCAACAAATAAAACAATAAACCAGATACAAACCTCTCGGACTGTTGCTAAGCAGAAGAGTAATTCTGGCACTTGCAAATCCATTGTAGTACTAGCCCAGATAAACACGAATGACCCTCAAACGCCTGAAAAAGACAAGAAAATAAAGATTGTGGATGAAGACAAGGACAAGGAAAAATCAATAATGGGAAACAAAATGAGGGCTGGACCCATTACCACACAGGACACATGGCCATCCTCTCTTTCCCTACCTGACGATATATGTCTGGACAGACAAAAAGAGATAGAAAAACAAACTCAATCTCAGTTAGAAGAATATCTAAAAAATAATCAAGCCCTGAAAGCAAAACAAACACTAGAAGAAGACCTAGACCAAGGACCAAGTGGCAATGAAAGGTTGGAATCTACTCCAATACTTATACTCCATTCGGATGACAACCCCAATAAATGGGACGAAAGGCAAGAAAAAAGTAAAAGATGGTCAAAAGGAAATCTAAACCTAGCATCACCAATTACTATATCATCCATGAGTAGGTCAGAAGAAGAGTCAGATGTCCAGGAAATACCGCCCAGAGAGCTCCATAAGGCCCCATGGAGCAAAACACTATTAAACACCTTGGACCAGGCAATTAAGGCTTTGAATTTTCAGTCTGATAAAATGGACGTTCAAATCGACCTAATAAACCTTATTGCTGGTCACATTTCAGGAATTAATACCAGGCTGGACCACATGGCAACCCTGCTATCGAGGAGGGTTGATAAGGGCCCCTACACAGAGACAAACAAACCAAGCTGTGTATGTGGTAAACTAGTGGACAATTTGGCAAACCTACCGGAAATATTAAAAGACATATTAGGGGCAGTACAGTCGTCAGTTGTAACAAAACAAAATAAAAATAATCTGAGTCCCAGTGGGGATAAGAAGGCCGAAGTGGAAATTGGGAGTCCAAAAAAATCAAGAGAACTTAACCAAAACAGCGACCTGGAACAAGAGATAAATATGATAATTGAAGAAAATTCAGACCAGAAAGCCGGCCAAATAGATGACAAAAAAATTATAACTGTCAACACAAAAACAAAGTTAACAAAAAGAGAAAGAAAGCGCGCCAGGAAAGGGAGGGCACAGCTTAAAATGCAACCATCGCCAAGTACTCATACGTATCCTATCTTCCGCCAAACCAATTCAAAGAAAGAGAAATTGGTCCCTGAAGTCAACGTTTCTAAGCATACAGACAAGTCCCAAGACCAATCAGCTCAGCTAAATACAGAGAACGTAAGCAGTTCGATCACTGAATTATCAATCTGTCCCTTATCAGCAAAACCAAAGCAGATACAAGGAAGTAAAAACCTGAATACTCAAAATCAAAAAAACACACAACCCCAGGACAAAGATGCAACTCACGTTGAGGTTGATGAAAGGATTTTAGGACAAGAGGCCCGTGTAAATCGAATAGTCACGATTCACCAGTCAGACGAAAACCAAATACCCGAGGCCAATTTAGTAAACCAAGATACGCGAACCCAAAATAACACAATCAATGAGGATATAAAACAAGACGTAGGCGACAACACCAACCAAAGGCCAATCACAAATAATCCAGACAATAGGGATAAAATAAGAACGCCGATAAAAATAAACTCAAATGACCAGGGGCGTACCTGTAGACTTCAACATATAGACCAAAATACGGCACGCGCTCAGATATCTAAATATACAAATAATGTTAAAGTTGTGGATAAAAAAAATAATAAAGATATTAAGGCAAACACAAGCAGGATCAATGAGCCCATCACCCTTCCTAAAAGAACATTCGAAGCGTCTGCAGAAAGAACATTAAATAAACAAGGGCGAGGGATAACAGCAAATGCAAAGGGTGAAACAACACAGGTTACGCCATGGAGAGAAGATAAAGAAGCAAAACTGGCATCTCAAATACAAGGAGAAACTAACGAAAAATTGTCATTTATACCAGAATATCAGACAACAGGGGGACAAGACTTCCTGAACAGGGGGAATATAATGCGGTTACTGAGGGAAATCCCAGAGTTGGATGACATATCATCCCAAGACCTGCTGTCTGTAGAATTTAAATGCTCAAAAAATAACCCAGAGGTAGAGGAATCGTTAACTACCTGGTCATCCAAGGCCATAGTAGACAGAATAATTGCTACAAGTATGTCTTTTGAGGCATGGGGCATAGAGCTGAGGCGTCATCAACGGAACAAATATCCATTTCCCCTCTTAAAAAATACAACCGCAGGAAAAACTAAAATGGAAGAGGGGAACAGCCAAAAATCATGCCTAAAGAGTGCATGCTCAGTAACTCCACAAAAAATATCACAAAACACAAATAGACAGATAAAATCAGTGGATCGAAGAGGCACTCAGGAACAGATCACCGACTGGTCCTGGGTTGCAAAGGTTTTGAGCAATAAGCATTCCTAGCCAGTCCGAAAACACAAAGGAGACCAACAAATTACATCTACGAATAACAGTTGGTAACCAAAAAGAATCGGGAGGAAAATTAGTAAGCAATATCCAATCCATTGGTTCAAACACACATACAATCAGCCTCTGCTCTTGGAATGTTCATGGCTTTAACAGCATGGGGCAAGACCACGAAACCGCAAATTTCTTGAAACAACACGACCTAATATTATTACAAGAAACTTGGAATTTAAGCCAAGTTTCCATCCCTGGCTACATAGAGTTTCATGTCCTCGCCGAAAAATTCTCCAAATTTGGACACCCGAGAGGAGGCTTAACAACGTACATCACCCAACAATATAGGTGGCAAGTGGAAGAAGTAGAGACTGGGGTAAATTGGTCACAAGTAATCAAACTTACAGATAGACTGAACTCGAATTCACGCATTCACAACTTTTTAGTGCTTAATGTTTATGTACATCCGGAAAAGAAACAGAAAAAGGAAAAACTGATAACACTGATAACCTTGATCAGGGCACTGCAAAGCACTCACGAATCATATTCCATGATCATTGCAGGAGATTTTAATAGCAACCTAACAACAGACGATAAAATAACTCATGATCTCGAAGATCTGGCTCTCTCCATTCTGAACAAAAAAGAAAACGGGGGAAGGGTCATACCCATAACATTCATATGCGGAAATCGGAGGTCATCAATAGATTTCGCAATAGTAAGCAACAACTTGACACCGATGGTAAGCTCATTCTTGGTGGAGCAACGCATAGAAAGCGATCATCTCCCTTTAATTACAAAAATAAAGATTTTGGCCAACAAGACCGAAAAACTAAAGACCATTTTTCAGGATACGGAAAAATTCAATCTACGGAAACTGAAATGGGGCGGAAAGGAGATAAAACCAACTATGGACCATTTTAAAAAAGAATTACTCACACTAACACCGGCGGAAAAAGAAAATCCGATAAAAACATGGGAACATCTATGTGAGGCCTTAACCAGAAACCCCCCAACCACTAAACAGAATATGAGAAGGTATGATACTGGGAAGAAGCCTTGGTATAATATTACCTTGCGAGAGGAAAAAAGGAAAATTACACGTGAAGTCCGGAAGCAGGTAGCAGCAATAAAAAGTGGAAAAATACCAGAGAGGGTGAAATTAAAAGCCATGCAGAAAAAATATAAGATTCTGCTGAGTAACGCAAAAAAATCATACCAAGCCGAAATGTGGACTAAATTACTAATTGCCGGAAAACAAAAAAATGCCCGATCATTTTGGGGTATCATTAATAAACTGACAAAGGCCAATTATTTAAAGCAGGAGGCAGGGATTGGAGAAAGTAAGTGGATCCAGCACATCAAAAACATGTTTATTGATAGGGAGGATGGTCAAAAGTGGCACTGTAAAACAGAGTGCGAAATATGCGCTAGAAACTCTGAACATGCGGAAAAAATTCTGGGAACACGAAACATGCCAGCGGAAGAAACAAAGAAGCCATCTTTGGACGGCAAAAATAGGAATATAGGGAAACCTTTCAACAACCCCACCATGATATCAGACAAACCAGAAGAAACACTATCAGACACACTAGTAACAGCTGGCGAGCTAAAACTAATAATAAAACGCCTGAAAAAAGAGGGTGCAGCAGGTCCCAATGGGCTTCCAAACGCCATCTTCAAACATTCCCCTGAGTTCTGGGCAGAATACTTAACACCACTCTTTAATTCAATCTATAGACAGAACAAGCCGCCTAAGTCCTGGAACGGGAGTATAATCCATCCCATTTTCAAACAAGGTGATCATAACGAGCCGGGGAACTATAGGCTGATATCGCTGATGGACGTTGAGGCAAAACTATATGGGTCGTGCCTATTGTCACACCTGCAAGACTGGATGGAAGACACAAATATCATACCTATGTTCCAAACGGGTTTCCGGCCAAGGACCGGTACATTAACAAACCTGACAACTCTGGCTCTCTTGAAGGACAAAGCAGTAACAAAGAAGACGAGATTGTATGCTTGTTTTATAGATCTGCGAGCAGCTTTTGATAGGGTGAACCGAACCCGACTATGGGACAAATTAAGATCATGGGGCCTTCCGAAGAACTTGTTGGAAGCAATAATAAGCATGTATAGTGACACTTGGGCACGAGTCAAACTGGGAGACGGTAGCAGTATCACGGCGAGAATTGATACACAACAGGGCCTAAAACAAGGCTGTGTATTAGCCCCAAGCCTATTTAATCTGTATATGGCAGATATCGTCAGTCACATGCAGGTCGGGGAAGGACACCCACCGTACTTGTCAAAAAACCCAATTCCCTTCCTGCAGTATGCTGACGATATTGTTGTTTTGAGCCAAACCCCAATAGGCCTGCAAAGGATGATCAACAATCTGGTCACCTACTTGGAACACGAAGGCATGGAACTGAATAAAGATAAAACCAAAGTGGTTCGCATCGTAGACCAGAAAAAACCAACATTCGTATGGTACGCAAACAGCACCCCAATAAAGGAGGAAGTTTCATATAAGTACCTAGGTCTGAAACTGGGGCGAGGCCCAACGAACAAGGAGCATAAACTTGACTTGAAGGCAAAAGCACATTCCCTGATCTATGCATACCGGCAATTACAAAATAAATTGAGATGCCCAAATTACACACACCTGCTGGAAGTGATAAAAGCGCAAACCTTACCTACCTTGTCTTACGCATTGGCGACCTGGTGTGGCAAAGAGGCGGGGCTGTTAAATAGCCTACAAACAAAGATATATAAGGCAGCTTTAAACCTCCCAAAATCTACATCACCAGCACAGGTTCGCTTAGAATTTGGCCTGCTGAACCAGAAGTTTCGCAGCATGGGTACGTTTGTAAAACTCTGTCATAAAGTACGCATGTCAGAAGAAGGCTCACTAGACAACCTGTGTTGGAAAGAAATCGACATCCAGCAGAAACAGCACGTGCCTCACAGTTGGGGAGATTTCCTGTCTCAATCCTTGACCTGCATAGGAATCGACTCAACATGGGATTTGATGCCAGATAGAACTAACTTTGATAAAATTACTAACAATGCGGTCAAATGGAAATCCTACCTGGAAGACAAGTCAAGCACCGCAAAACGACGACACGCGTGGACAGTGATAAACTCTTATTCCGGGATAAAGCCACAGCCGTATTTAGAAAGTCATTTTAATATGCAAATAAAACAAAGATACATAGAACATCGGCTGGGCCTACAGTTTTCAAAGGACTTGTTACCATCCTGGAAAGGTAGTTACACCAACCTTAATTGTCGCCTATGCGGATATCAAAATGAAACATTAACTCATCTGCTATGTGCTTGCCCAGCTCTTATAGACCTAAGGAGACGGCTTTTAAAGAACATTTTTAATAACCTGAATATTCGAACATGCAGGCAAGCAGTAATTCGATGGCTAGATGGATCATCTCCTATGTTAGCTTGTAGGGGGGTTAAATATATGAGGGAAGTACAATCTCTTTTACAACAAGTGGACCCAGGAAAACACGGTGAATAGGAAGTGCACACTTGAAAACTATAGCCAAAAAAGAAATGTGCAATCAAAATGAAAATTTTATATTGTATTCATTGTACGGACTATTGATTTTACCTTGTGAACAACTGAGTACATTATTTTTTAACTTTTATTGTTCACTTCAGATGTATGTTGTAATAATTTTTAATAATTTTAAACAATAAAAATTGACTTGACTTGACTTGACAGGAAGAATTGGCTTAAATACATCCACATCATATCCAATGCCCTGGCCAGAGGTGCCCCCATACCAGAATCCTGTCGTGGGGCAGAAATAATCCCAATATACAAAAAAGAGGTTCGCGCCAGTCCAAGTAATTACAGGCCAATAAGCCTAATTACTTGAAAAGACACTATGGCTCCCACAGCCGACTACAAGTTGAGCACCTCAATCTTAGAGTACCATATATATCAAATCCTGTGCATAAGGCCTCTGAGACCTGCTGCGGTTGGGTCCCACTGGAAATCCAGAGACAAAACTTCAAGAAGCGTGGAGGCAGCACCAGGGATGCAGTCACAGAAGAGCCAAATGTAAACTTTGTCTATATTCTTTTATTCTTCTTCTTATTTTAAAGATAGGACAACAGCCAACGCGTTTCTTTCCTGTTATAGGAATTTCCTCAGGGCTGCAAACAATGTAAAGATATGTATAAATAAACATATATATATAAAATATTTACAGGGCCAACAATACATATATAAAAACAATATACAGAACCAAATGGCACTAACATGAGACAAAAAATATATTTACCATTATACATATTCCCTATAAATAAAGAGAACATTTCTCAATTACATACACATAGTACAGAGAGACCCACATTAATATTTAACATATTTAGATTCACAGTATAACTTCGTTTACTATTACTATCTTCTTAGAAACAGAGAGAAAGAACAATTAATACAGGGGAAGAAGGAGAAAAGCAAGAACAAAAAGGAGGAGAAAAATTCTCCCAAAATAACCAATTCAATAGAAGAACACTTGGACACACAAAAAATGCTCCTCACCGGATAATATAATGGGTGGACCACATAGGATTCCAAGTGATAGGCAATCGGATCAGATGGAGCCTAATCAAGTCCAATTCTAATCAAAACAACAAAAGAATATATATAAAGACCAAATTTCGCTATAGAATCCATATACGATTTGTCCTCTATGTTTAATATACTCATTCTCAATTCCAGGATTAGAGATGAAGATTACGGGACCAGAATTGTACTGAGGTCATACTGACGAGTAGTAAAACACAAATCAAGATCCCCAAGAATAATTTGGCAAATTATAAGTCTAATATTCACAAATCCTCACTAAATACCCTACATACTCCACTATGGAAGAGTTAATAGCTCATGTGTTGTTTGTGTGCCCAGCATATAAGGGCCCTAAATGCAAATGGCTCAAGCTGATTTGTTTAAACTTGCCACAATATCTTGCCAAACAGCATTGCGAATCTTGAAAATTGATACACGTGAAGACGTAGCTATAGCTATGGCGAAGTTTTTGAGCTGGACATGGGCCCTTAGAAGAACCAGGTTGGAGGCTACTGCAGTTACTACTCGGCAATAATTAACCTACATGTATATCTAGTGAGGTGTATCCTCTGTGTACTGTACTCCCATGAATAACCTGCTTTTATATATGGTCTTTTAAATTTTTCTTTAAATCCTAAGGGTATCAATCCTAGGCATTATTTTACCACCATCAAATGTTATTAAATTCTTAATACAGAACGGTACAATTTTTAGCGTAAAATTCCTCTTCTAATGATATTTTTAAGGAATTTTAAATTGCAATGACTATTTCGTAAGGTATTTTATGATATTGCATGTATTGTATCTGTGTTTTTATGATTGAAAATATCGAATAAAGACTAATTTGAAGTTTAATTTGAAGAAATGTAGGAAATCTGAATGAGTTAAATTTGGCTCACCCAGATTTTGGGGTAGACCATTTTGTTCCGACAGTCTTGGTAGCACTGTATGGTTGCACATTAAATAGCACCTCATTTTTCCTTTAGAAAATTCTTTTTTGCCCAGTCTTTAATGCTAGTGGATTTTCCAGTGTGGATTCTCCTGGAGGATTAAGCCAAGATTCAGTGCTGTTCCTGAACAAGTTGGATTGTAAATATGAACTGGGCATAATGATGCTGGTGTTTGTGAATGTTATAAAGAGTGTTATTGTGGTTTCATGTCCTGTGGTGACAGAAGGATCATTATGCTGTGTGTGAGGTTTTTGGTTTTGCAGTGCTTATGCTTATTTAGGTTCAATTGGTGTTGTTCATATATTATTCCTATTTGTGACTTCTGTTATGGAAAGTTTTTTTAATTATAAGTTGGTTTGGTTTGTGATTTTTTTTAAAACCAAGATCTTGAGATTTTGTGGCTTACCTGTCTGCATAAGGTAGTGTGGTTTGCGAGGCACTCCATGCACACTGATAGGGCTGCTTGAATTAACACGTTTTTATTTTCTAGGAGTTTTTATGCCTAATCTAGTTTGGTGTCATTTGCCAATAAGTGCATACGAGAAAGTACATTAGCAAGGGGTAGGCTGCAGCTAGATGGTGGTCTGCTTAGCGTGCATTGGGTTCAAACAGTACCACAAAAATGCTGCTCTTATTTCTATAGTTTGTGAGATTTGTCTTGTTCTAACTTGATCATTTTCCATTTATTTAGGTTGATAAGACAAAGTTTATTTTGTTTATTTAGTGTGAGTTTATTAAGAAAGGCTTTGCAGTTGTTTGACTCATTCATGGAGAAGTAGCTCAATGATTGATAAGTCAGCCCAGGAGCTGCGCTGGGATGTATGAACCATCACCAGTGCTTAATTTGAGCAGGTGCTTTCAGGTGCTGAGCACCTGCACTTCTTTCACAGGGCCGGGGCTACAATTTCTGAACCTGCAGGTGGTGGTCTCAAGAGTAATTGTTCAATTAAAAATAAAAAGAATAACATACATTGCATTGTGACTGGCTGGTAAATGTTCCTAGGCAGGCCGGCATACACCTGTCCAGGCAGGCATGATTGTGTATCACCACATTAGTGATGATGTTATCACGCTGATCACAAATCCAAGAAGTCATCGATAAGCTATGGCTTGCATTCTATTCTCCTAGTCTGCTGCACCCTGCCACTGCCTGAGCCTAAACCTCCCATTGAATAATAGTAGCTGGGGGCTAGATCATGACAGAGTTGAGGCAAGGAAGCTGCAAGAACGCATTTGGAACTTGGGAGTCAGGGCTCTTGAGGAAGAATAAATAAAAATAAGTGTGGACTTTCCACTCGTTGCGTAGCCAGAGTAGAATATCCGGCAGCCCTACATTGCTGCTATTGATGCGGCTGTGGCTCAACACAACTTTTGTGCGCCATGGCGTCACCAGTAGAATTTGTGCGCAGCACCCCAGCATGGTAATTGCTGAGCGTGAGTGATTCCAGTAGGCACCACAGCCATACTTACTGGCATTGGCAGCATTACTGCTGGGGACAATGCCTGTGCTGTAGCAGGCAGGATCACAGCAAGCTGAGCAGTGGATGCTGATGCCATCGCCATCCCTGGACCTACTATTTACAGGCAGCACTAGCAGTGAAATGACATGACCTGCTGTGCTCAAGCAGCCACCTGTTCCGCAATAAACCCAGTCATACCACACTGATTAATATATGCAAAAAAGCATTTTCATTATATTTTTGCACTCGGTGTACGTAAGAAAGTTAAACATGTCATCTTCCGCAACAGGAAAACGCAGAGTTCAAAATAGCAGGGACATGTACAGGCTGATGACAGGGGTCACAGGCAGCAGCAGTGTTAGAGATGAGATATAGCAAGAGTAAAGAGGAGAAGAAACAACAAGAGAGGAGAGAGGTAAGACGGAGCAAAGTAGAAGAAAAGGAGGAGAGCAAATCAGATACAAAGAGAAAGCAGCCACGATGTGAAGAAGAGACTATTAAGAAGAGAGAAGATAGAATGAATGGATGTGGAGTACAGGACAGAGGAAAAAAAGCAAATGAAAAAATGGGGACATAGCTAATCACTGCTAGAGAGTGATAGTAAAGACCCAAGATTGAGGGGAGAGAGAGCAGAGCATGGATAAAAGTGAAGGAAAAAAAGGACAGGGCTAAAATGAATAGAGGGCAAATCAGAAATACAGGGTGTGACAAAGGTGATGCAAAACAATTAGAGAGGTGAGAGGATAGACTCTTGGAGCAAAGACTTAGGTGACAGACAACAGAACAAGGTTAGAAGATCGAGACTGAGGTAGTGAGAGTGTTGAAGTGGAGCTCACCGGAGGAAGATGTGAGCGGTGGCCTCCTTGGCAACAGTTTCAGCACCTGCACTTCTTTTTTTTACAAATGAAGCACTGACCATCACCATATGGCTACACTGTCATTGGTTGCTGACAGAGCAGGGCTGTGATTGGTTGACTTTTGACAGAGCCATGCTAGGACTGGTTGCCAATCACTAACTTATTTTGTGTGATTTTTGGATTGTTTAGAGCAGGAATAATGGGTGATGTGTTGACAAATAATTCCAAACAATCAATTGGGGAAGTATAGAGGAGATGATAGAATCACCCTCCTGAACTAGACTTGTAAACAATGGGATTCTATCAATGTGAGTGGTGACTAATTTTATATGATTTTGTATATTCTCTAAACTCGTGGATACACTGCACTTTGAAAATCAGGCCTCTCTGCGAGTGGCAGAATGAGGACACTGTGTGTTTTTAAAATACCCCTCACACACTAGTTATCCCATAGTGTCATTCTCCCGTCATTGGGGTCGTCCCGTCCCTCTACGGGGCGGGGCGTGCTTCGACCTACGAGTGACGCGGGAGCACTTATATTTTTGACAATAGGCTATGTGATGTGATGAGGATAGTGATATGTGTTGGCGAGTGTAGGGACCTATTTATGTGAATGGTAGTGTAAAAAAGTGTATAAATTCCCTGGCTAGTCAAAAAAATTAACTTTAATGGCTTCGCAAGCTGGGAACATTAAAAGGGGGGTTAGTAAGTAGAATTACAAGTGTGGTCTACTTTGTCGACATGACATGTTTCATAGGCAGACCCCTCCTGCCTACTCATCAGGACCTCTGTTGATCCCTACAAAAAACTCAATTCTAGATTAAATGTTAAATGCCTATGGTCCTAAATCACATCCGTCAACAACAACGGATTCTTTACCTGTGGACACAGTGTAGACGCCTCAACCGGCTTTTGGATCTTCCACTACCACGTCAACGGGCTCGTCGACGTTGCACCATTCTTTGGCCACGGCTACCACCTTCACAGTGGTCACAGCTTCCACGCTGAAACAAGTACCTCTAATACAGCTGAGCCCTTTAAAGAGTGGTTCTACTCTTCCTGACAAATTATTTCAGTCTGGGGAGGAGGACTCCAATGATGATTCAGAGCTGGATAATGTCTTTGGACAAGCGACTAGCCCATCCGAGCTACACATCAAGTGCCAAGATTATGATGAGGAAGAGAACGTCGAAGATGGGACTGATCTATTTCCTGTAGACAGGTCAGAGGCACCTATGACAGAACAAACAACACAGATAATCGCAGATTCCCACTGTCTAGGCCGTTTCTCCAGTGCCGCAACCTCCTCCACAGCCACAAATTTCTGCACCAGTTCCATCAAGGTCACCGGTGCGTACCCAGCATGATACGGATAATGAGGATCAAGACCCTCACAACACGGATCCGAATGATAATGATGAAAATGGCCTTCAAGAGTGGGACGATTACAGGGCTCACACACCTTCAACTCCACCAACATCGCCATTAGCTTTGCCTCCTGTGGACATTGGCAGCTTCCACAACTTGATGGTCCGCGCTGCTAAGAGATTTCATCTCACTCTAGACGTCCAACAGACTGACTGTTTTCTTTACGAATTTAAAGACTTACCTCAAAGGCAAGCTCACACTATTCCAATAATCGACCACATTTGGAATGAAGGTCTCAAATTGATGGAGCGACCAAATTCGATCCCGGCTGTCTTACCAAGACTCGATAAAAAATATAAAGTGCCCGCAGATTCTCCGACATGCCTAGTGTCACAGCCTGAGGCTGATTCCGTCATTACTCAGGCAGCTTAAAAAGGTCTCGCAATCCTGCCACACCTCTCACTTCTCCTCCAGATCAGGAAGGCCGAAAGCTGGATTCCATAGGAAAAAAGTTTACCACCATGGCAGCCACCACTGTAAGGGCGGCTAATTCCTTAGCTATTCTTGGGCGGTATGACCTCCAAATGTGGTCCGAGATTGCAGCATTGCTTCCATAATTACCGGATGCCATCCATGCGGAAGCACAAGCCATCATTCAGGAGGGTGAAAAGATCTCCTCAGAGATCATTGACTGCGCCATTGATATCTCCTCTACGGGGTTCAGGCAATTGGCGAGGGCTGCTGTTTTGAGGCATCAAGGCTTGTTAAAATCGACAGCATTTCGCCCTGAAGTTCAAGCTAAAGTCCTCGATCTACCTTATGACGGTGATTCGCTCTTCGGCAAACATGTCGATGAGGTCCTCGAATCAATCAAAAAAGATACGGATACGGCCAAGGCGTTAGGATCTCTCCAATATAGAAAACGGATATTTCGAGGAGCACGTGGTAGAGGTGGCAACTCTTCCACTTTTCGTGGATCAAATCAATATCGCTTCTACGATGACAAACGGCAAAGACAAACTTACCAGTCCCAAAATCGACAGACCTCCTCCAGACCATACCAGAGGAAAACCACCTACAGAGGTGGTTCAAAAACAAAGAAACAGTGACTGTCCCAGCATCAAATTTCCACCGGCTGTAAAAATTGGAGGACGAATCTCAAATTACATCTTGAATTGGTCCAACATTACCTCCGATCAATGGGTCCTAGACGTGATTTCAAAAGGACATACCTTGGAGTTTGCAAAATTTCCTCCCAATCGCCCCCCTACTGGCCCGCCTCCTCCCCATTTCAAAGAACTATTGACTCAAGTCAAATGAATGATCAGAAAAGGTGCTATCGAGGTCGTACCACAAGGCCAGCACAAGGGGTTTTACTCCCGCTTTTTCTACTCAAGAAAAAGTCAGGAGAGTGGCGCCCCATTTCGGATTTAAGGGCCCTGAACAAATTCATCACGTCAAAAACATTTCAAATGTTGACCTTGCTCCAAATTTTAAATTATCTCAATCCCGGAGAGTTCTTCTCCACAATCGACCTCCAGGACACATAGTTTCATGTGCCGATTCACCCCAGGCACAGAAAGTATCTCCGTTTTACAGTCGGACACCTACATTTCCAATTCAGAGTTCTGCCGTTCGGCCTACGTTCAGCACCGAGGGTCTTTACCAAGATCATGGCCCCGGTAGCTGCTTTTCTGCGCCTACAAGGCATTCAATTTTATCCATACCTGGACGATTGTCTTATAAAGGCTCCGAACCTCCAACTGGCAATCCAGCACACTCAGTCTTGCATCTCTGTTTTTTGAAAATTGGGCCTTTCCATCAATTGCCAGAAGTCACACTTTCGCCCGTCACAGCGGCAAGATTTTCTAGGAGCCTCACTAGATTCTCGGCTAGCAAAGGTTTTCGTCTCCCAGGAAAGACAAGACCGCATGCTCAAGGTGGTACGATTCCTGCAGGTAAAACTGTACGTTTCAGTTCGGATGTTGAAATCATTCCTAGGCATGGCTTCCTTGGCCCTACAGTTGATCCCCCACTGCAGGCTACATATGAGGGTCCTACAAGAGGAATTAGACAAGCAGTGGAAACAGATCTTAGGATCATTCAACGACCGGATCTTTCTCACGCCCCGCATTCAGGTGGCACTGGAGTGGTGGGCTCGCCCTCCGAACATATCCATGGGTCGGGCTTTTCAAGACGCAACTCTGACTCTGACGCTCACAACCGATGCGTCCCTGGAGGGCTGGGGAGCGCATCTCAAAGGAATGCCAGTTAATGGAAAGTGGACTGCAATCCAACGCACTTGGCATATAAACCGCCTAGAGCTTCTTGCGATCTTCCTTGCCCTGAAATGTTTCTAAAGGATAGTACAGGGCCAATCTCTGCTGGTGAGGACAGACAACACCACCAGCATGCATTACCTAAACAAACAGGGCGGCACAAGGTCCCTTCTGCTTTCCCAACAAGCACAGGAGATATGGGAATGGGCGATTCATCATCAAATTTATTTTACAGCCATCCATGTGCCGGGTGTTTCCAATGTTCTGGCGGATTCACTCAGCAGGTCTCTCTCGGACAATCACGAGTGGGAAGTCAACCAACCAGCTCTCGAGTTCATTTTCCGTCAGTGGGGCAAGCCGCAGATGGATCTCTTTGCGACTGCGGCCAACAAGAAATGCCAACGCTTTGCAAGTCTTCATCCCCACAGAGAGTCGAGCGGAAATGCATTTTCGATCAGCTGGTTGAACAAATTCATCTATGCTTTCCCTCCGCTTCCTCTGATTCCGCGCCTGTTGCACAGGATGAGGCTTCAACCCTGTCATATTATCCTGATCGCACCCAAGTGGCCGCGACGCCCATGGTTCTCGGACCTGCTCTTGTTTTCCCAGAACGAGCCAATATTGCTTCATCCTCTGCCTCACCTCCTCACGATGCAGCAAGGGCAGATTTGCCACCCAGATCCAGCATACCTCCAGCTCCATGCCTGGAACCTGAACACAATGAATTTGCACGTCTAACCATCAACGCAGATTACAGAGAGGTGTTAGCGCACGCTCGCGCTCCATCCACCATTAAAACCTATCAGTTGAAGTTGAAGCGTTTCTGTGTCAGGTGCCACACCAAAGCCTTGGATCCAATGACCGCCAAACCAGAACAGATCCTACCTTTCTTCCTATCCCTTGCAAAGTCAGGACTTTCCCACGCCACTCTTAAGGTGTTTTTAGCAGCACTTTCCCGTGTCATCATGATGGTTCCACCTCGCTCTATTCATCTACAATCATCCAACAGTTTTTCAAATGCCTCTTCCGTATGTTTCCACCCATTTGTCGTCCTCCACCTGCTTGGCGCCTCAATCTGGTTTTGTCTCAGCTTCTCCTACCTCCTTTCGAGCCCATCCACTCAGCAAGCTTAAAATTCCTCACGTGGAAAGTCTATTGCTCGCCTTGACATCATCTAGGCGTGTCAGTGACATACAGGCATTCACAATTCAGCCTCCTTTTCTCCAGTTCTCCAATGAGGCTGTTACGCTACGTACTAATCCTAGATTTATCCCGAAAGTCCCTAGTGATTTCCATCTCAATGAACCCGTGATTCTAAAGACTTTCTTTCCTGATCCACAAACTCCTGCTGAACGTTCATTGCATTCCTTGGATTTGAAACGTTGTCTCAAGTTTTACATTCAGCGCACTGCATCATTCAGGAAATCGGATCAATTATTCGTGGCCTATGGCCCGATCTGCACAGGACAATCTGTTACCAAACAGACTATTACTAGGTGGATTTCTTCTACCATTACTTTTTGTCATCAACGGGCTGGCAAGCCTCTTCCTGCTCCAGTATGTGCTCATTCAACTAGAGCTGTGTCAGCTTCTACCGCCCTCTTTGCTGGGGTACCTCTGCGGCACATTTGCAGAGCTGCCATGTGGTCGAGCAGCCATACTTTTAAGAAGTACTACTGTCTGCAATCAACAGACGCCGCAGATGCAGCAGTTGGGCAAGCGGTGCTGCGGAATCTTTTCCAATAAGGTGAGCCTCTGTTGCTACCCGCCTCCAGTCATAAAGGTTTTTTTCTCTTGAATAATGATATGTTCTTGTATGCTTGAAGTTTAGTGTTACCTTTATGACTTGACTTATATGAGGATTCAAGCATGTGAATCTATGAAAGACACCCCTAATACTGGAGAAGAACATACGTTACTTACCTGTAAACTGTGGTTCTCCAGTATTGGTGTCTTTCATAGATTCACATGCGACCCTCCCTTCCTCCCCTCAGAGGCTCTTTTCTCCTCAGGCACTTTTGGTTACTTTTGCTATGAAAATCTGGGGACTTGGACTTCTGAGGAGAAGGTTCTAGAGGGAACTACAGCCTGATTGGCTAGAATGTGGACCAAAACATAATGACACTGATATGTTACTAAGTTGAGTTTCTCCCTTAGGCTTTCTATGAGCCTATTCTGTTCTATGGTACTTTTAAGTTTTGGATACTTTACTGTATTTTATATATGTATATATATATATATATATATATATATATATATATATATATATATATATATATATATATATATATATATATATATATATATATATATATATATATATATAATTATGGTAATTTTTTATTTATATATGCATATATTACTGCTATGTTATGTACCGTGGGACTCCCACTTCGACGACGGGGAATATTCAAGCATGTGACTCTATGAAAGACACCAATACTGGAGAACCACAGTTTACAGGTAAGTAACTTATGTTCTTTCAGTTTACTTCAGAGGGTAAAGCTAGATTTCTTGAGACACACCATGGCTGACAGGAAGCAGTTACCTAGACCTACACAAATGAAGGCATTGAAATAATTTAATTGAATGGTTATTAAGGAGAGAAAGAAAATGTTGAAGCACGTGAAGGGTTAATTTAATTAATGGTTTGAATGCAAGGAAAGATGCAGGAGAGAGGATATAATGGAACGAGTAACAGTTTTTCCAAAATAGTCGAAGAAACAGCAGACAAAAAGAAAGTCGATGAGGGAGAGAGAAAAAAACAAAATCAAGAATTAGATGAGGAGGATAACTTTTTTAATGATCCATTGAATTCCAGAACTCTTCCATATACTGATGAAGTACTGAGACAGGGACATGATCCTGCTCTAATACCTGATATAGGTGCAGCAGGAGTACGGGTGTGCAAATAAAGAGGCAGGTTGCATCTATGCTACATCTAGAATTGCCAGCTAGTAATTGTGATATTACAACTGTCGCTCTAGCTTCATTTGATCCACCGACTATTGTTGATGTCATTGAAGAGACTCCAAAGAAGAGATCTATTAAGCTAGTCTTTTACAAATAAAAGCCTTCTTGAGCGAGTGCTTAGCTGGGCCACTAAGACGGAGGAATTGACATAATTTAAATCATGAAGGGAGATGCCAATAAATACATGATTGGTATGTAAATGCATAACATCCCAGTGATGTAACACAAAACACCTGGAGCCCTGAACCCCCGATTCAAGTGACAATACTGCGAGAAGCACTGTTTACAAGCAGTTTACCGCATACAGTTGCGCTCAGCTGGGGGGGGGCTGGAAGTACCTATATGGCTTTATCTACATTGAGACAACTTGCTCACACCACTGGATGGTACTAGATATTGACACTTCAATCAAACATCCTAAAAAACTCCTCAAGGAGATCCTAGATCTTGAAAACAAAATTAAGGAGTCTAGCCTGGTAAGTGATGCAAAACGCCTATTGGAAAGCATTGAAAAGACCATCTCTGAATGTAATAGATTAGAACAAGGCAAAAAAGAATCCACAAACCGACCAGATACCTTCGATCAGCTTCCCACTGCCTCGCAGACAACCCCTGGATCTATCAATCCAACAGCAGGGGATGCTGTTTCTCGCACCTGGCAGCCAAGGCTTGGAAATATCTCCACTTCGGGACCTCAATTCAGAAGAGAACTAAAGAGCTGGATGTTTGAATGATCAAACCTCCACAGAGCAGCACACAACTCCAGCACTGCAGGACACTCACATATGATTTAATTGATTGATTATGTACTGTACGATTAGAAAAAAAATAATTATTAAAAAATGTCAAACCATTGAAATTCCATGAAGAGCCAAAGATTAGGGATAAGTTATAGTTAGGAAAATTAAACTTAAACTACACAGACATTAGAAATTATGAAGTTATAGTTATAAATTACATTTATAATTTATACCCCACTTTCAAATTGCTATAAGTCATAGTTGCAAATTAAATTAATAAATTACGCACCACCTTCAAAGTAATGTCTCATGCACCTCAGTACACAGTCCTGTCACCTCACTCGCCACACTACATTACCTATAATTCTCCCCTTTTCCATGCACTAGTTATGCCCTTCCACATTACATAACTTATAGCATGTGAAATCATAGCATTCTTTACAAAACTTATGACATCTGAAATCATGAATTGTGAGAGCACCGTACATGGTAGAGTGGCAAGTTTAGGTTACTGTAGTGTGGCGATTGAGTTGACAAGCCTATGTATGGAGTATGCGACTTATAGTTCTTTGAATGTTGTACATAAATTATAAATTTAAGTTGTAGCTATGACTTATAGTATTTGGAAAGGGAAGCATAAATTATGCATTTGAGTTATAACTATAACTACAATTTTTATTGCTTCTGTTATTTAAGCTGGGTTTATATGAAAGTAAGAAATACACTTTTTCTAGCTATAATGTATCCTCAAACTTTGGATTTTTGCTGGTGAATATATATTATAAAATTCACTGAAAAAACAAAGGTTACAGAGACACTACATTTAGGAAAGTAAGTTAAACAAATCCTTAGAAATACACTAAAAGCACAAAGATTACATGGGCATGGCTTCTTCATGCTGGTTACCCTGGAGCTCATCCAGGGCACCCAGTGTACTATGTTGGGGACTGCTGGGAGTCAGAATGCCCCTGTGGTCCCTGCTGGGTCTGCACCACCAGCAGTAGCTGTAAATGCTCCTGCACATAGTGAGCAGCCATAAATGCTGCTCCCTGCATGCAGGAGCACTTCTTTCATCTGTGTTCCTCCCACTTGATAGCAAGTAGGAAAACAGATGAAAATCTGATCCCAGTGCGCAGGAGCAGTTTCCTGCTCTCGCCAGCTGGGAGTGGACTTACAGTTTGCTCTTGCTAGGTGGGAGCTGTCAACACTCTTGCCAAGCAAGAGCAAACTGCTATCTCCCAATGTTGAGAACCTCTGGAGCAAACCCTAGGGAGTGGCGGTCTCTAGGGCCATTATAGGCTCCAGGAGGAGACCACATTGCCTATCTCCTTTCTTAGCACGGGCTGACTCCAGGAAAGCCCAGGAGGAAGGTCGCATGGCCCTCCTCCCACTTCTATTTTAATTTCAGGCCCCGGGGATGTGATGGATCCAGAGCCCGTAGAGTCAGCATGGCCCTCCTCAATTTTCAGAATGTAAACCTTGGGCTCCCCTCAATATTAGATTACTAGCCCTTTGGGACGTGGTGGTCTCTGGGGCTCAATAGAATCCATGGAGGGGGGTCCACGCTGCCCTACTTCAATATATTTAAAAAATCCCCAGGGAGGGGATGGTCTTGAGGCTCAAAGGAGCCTTAGGAGGAGGGCGCAATGCACCTGCTCCTTTTTTGTTTGTATTCCCACATGACCCAGGGACCTGGCCCAACCGGGGCTATACTGTGAACAAGTGCGGGAGATTGTTCATGCTCTTTTTTTATTTTTTGCGGCATATTCGTGAATCTGTCATAATTGTCAGCATGAAAATGTATTTTTTAATGTGTTTGGGCCCTGGCGCGGTCCTGTGGGACCAAACCACCAGGGCTAGAGGGTCAGGGTATTCCTACATGCCCCTTTTTCTCCTCTGGTTTGCCCAGCAACGATGTGATGCTTATATACCCAAAAGGTACCCTCAGGGGTCCTACCTAGATGTGTCATGGTACTGTAGGCAAGTCGGCCAGGGATGATGATAGCTGTGATCCTTGTACAGAGTTATTATGTAGAAGATGGTAATCCTGCTGTGTTACTAAGAATCCTCATGCATAATAACTGAGGCTAGATATTTGAGAAAACCACACATTTATTCAGCGCCTAACTCAACAAAAAAAAGGTCAGAGCCAGAACTGCTTTGTGGAGCAAGGTAGGACAAATGTAGGTAAAAGGTCATGCAACCACCTATGCCTTTATTGGGGCACATTGGGGTTCATAACACCCTCTCGCATTTAAAAAAAAATATTTGGCCCAGGAGATGTGGTGGTGCTCAGGATCCAGGGGGTCTGCACCCCCCCCCCCCATTGTTTTATTTAGTCTAGGGAGGTGGTAGTACGTAGGGTTGGGGGTCCACACAATCCCCCATCAAGGTTTGGTTAGCCCCCAGGAGATGGTGGTCCCCAGGGTTTGGGAGGTCTGTGTGGCTCCCCATCAATGTCTGTTACGCCCCAAGGAGGTGGTGGACTCCAGGCCTCGAGGAGGTCCATACAGCACCCCATCATTGTTTGTGTAGCCATGGGGGGGTGGTGGTCCTTGGGGCTTTTAAAGCCGCAGGAGGGGAGCCCCATGTGCCCCCCTACATTTTTACAAATAAAGCCCTTGAGGTGATAGTCTTCAGGACTCCAAGAGCCTAAAGAGGGTGACCCTGTGTGCCCCCATCCTTTTTTTAAAAACAAAATTCACCCAGAACCTGGCCTACACAGGAGCTCTATTCAAAACAAGCAAGGTAGCCTATGCTTATTTTTTTTAATGAATTTTTTGTTTGCCCTGATGGGTCCCTCTGTGACTCCAAGACCAAGGCATGATGGCCAGGGTATTCCCACCCTGCACCCTTATCTTTTTTCACTTTTTTGTGAGACTCAGCTGAAGCCAAGTCCCAAAATGGCTGCCAACACATCCTGGTTGAAGTGTTGGCAGCTGATTACACTAAATGTATTCCTTGTCTTCCCTACTAAATTCAGCAGAGATGGTCTTATGTTTGCCTGCTGAAAGTGGTTGAGGGGAGTAAACAATTCAGGATTATACTTACAATGTAGTCATATTTCGAAGACCACAGACTCCGAATTTCCATTTATGGATTTTATTATAAGGCCAAAAATAATTGAATATAAACACACCTTAATATCAGCGAATATAGATACATGAAAATCAATACAGAGCCAAATCTATAAATATAATTCATTCAGCATAGAAGGAATAATGTGATGAACTCCAAAATCAAAATGCAGCCCAGAATTGAAGCTGAGACCAAATCCTTTTTCATGAGGAAGAAAAACAAAGGTAATCTTTCCCTACACTGTTCTCACTGAGGGTCCTGCCTAGCCCTTATATCATACCCCTAAGGTGTCAGCACGTGTTGACTTCCTAAGAAGTACTCACGTCAAATGGGTCAGAACGCTTAAGGCTGTGGAGCTCGTTCTAAGATGCTCCTTCTCCTCCTAAAAACTGCAGAAGTCTCCCTACTCTGTCCCTGCGCATCATACAAAAAGACAATGTTCTGACCCTAATACATCACATAAATGTTTCAATCTCCTCTGTCTGTATTTTTCCACAGGAGCCGTGTTGTTCAGCTCCTTCTCTGTGGCCTTGGTTCCCAGATCAACCAGACACAAAAGGCATCCTCCCTTTTCGCCTTCTAGTCTTCTTCAAATACATTCTGGGTATCTCCCTTAATCTAAGTATGATGAGGTTGAATTCCTGCACCTGCAGTAGGATGAAAACAAACTGTCTTTGCATACAAACAGGATTAATTTAATTAATTCTTGGGCAACCAAATAATATGGAAACTAACAACAACTTACAGCTACGGTCTACATTGTAGACAAATGTAACAATACACAGTAACATTATGTGGGTATAATATCATCCTGCACATTATGCATACAGGAATTATAGACTTTTATAACACATACAAAATCCGACTTAAATGTGCACACTACATTACAAATGCTCATGTGACTTGAATAAATGCATTTTATTAAACATAAAACCCTGCAACCGACAGAATATATGTGAGTGCATTTAAAACATGAATTTAATTCACCCATACAATTTAGAGTGCTGTAAGCGCTCTATCACAGCCAATCAGAGATCTGCAATTCCCTGCTAATTAATATTTGCGAATTAGCAGCGATCGCAGATATCCTAATTTGGATTTCCTTACATTTCTCAACAACTACTGACCAGATTTAATCTGGATAAGTGAAAGTGGGATCTGTGATCCAAAATCTACCTTTCTGACAAATTTGGTGTAATTCCATTCAGCTGTTTGGGTTGTAGCTCCTATGGGAATTATCATAGGAAACACACTTATTTTTTACCCCCCCTTTTTCTCAGCCCCCGCTTGACGGATCACCCAGAAACTTTCCATGCATAGAAAGACTCACTATGACACTTTTGTTGGAAAAATTTTGTGAAGATTCGTCAAATGGCACAAAGATATGGGCCAGTCAAAAAATGCTTTTCCTATGGAAACATGGTCCTAGCTATAAATACCCTATAACTAACTACAGATGACCTCCAGTAAGTAATAGATAGACAGATAGACAGGTACATAGATAGAGAGACAGACAGACAGACAGGCAGGCAGGCAGGCAGGCAGGCTGGCAGGCAGGCAGACAGACAGACAGACAGACAGACAGACAGACAGACAGACAGACAGATAGATAGATAGATAGATAGATAGATAGATAGATAGATAGATAGATAGATAGATAGATAGATAGATAGATAGATAGATAGATAGATAGATAGATAGCTCTTTAGTTCAGCACTTTTATCCAGTGTCTGTTCAAATCTTATTCTCACGTTGCTTCTTCCCAGCACAGCATATCATAGAGTACAGCATGAGACAGGGTGAAGCGGATCAGACCACTTCTCCTTTTCAAGTTCTGCATGAAGGCATTTTCACTCTGATCATATCTGGACAGCCACCTAAATAGAAGTGCTTTTCTGTGGCAGGTCTCTGGCAATAATATTATCCCTTAATAGCATAGTTTCAGCACTATCTCCGGTTGTGACATAAGTCCCTAGCTTATACAAATGATTGCTTATTTACCAGTAAAACATTTTGGATACATCATCTAGTACCTAAGAAAGAAATCTGTTGAGTTTGTGTTCACCTCAATTTTAACGGCACAGCTTATATGCGTGTTTCTTTTATTCTAATTGCACTTTGTTCCTAACAAAAGAACGATCAGGGGCGGGGGAGGAGGCAGCCCTTCAAAACCTGGCGGCGTAAAAAACACACGAACATCACAGCGCAGGAGTTCAGCTGATTGTTGTGTTCCCTCATTGTATATGCAAATATAGCATCATTCTGAAGAGCATGAGAAAAATTTGAATAACAATTAAGTAAACAAGGCTCACTCAAACTGGCAGCAATTCCGTGAAAGTACTTTGCAAGTAAATAACATAAATGTATTGGCTAGAGCTGAAATGTAGTTTTTTTTAATACATTCTCATCTGTGCAAATAATGACTTCGTTCCAGAACAGAAGTGAAGCACAAGTGCCATTGAGAGACATTGGCATTAAAAGCACAGATCTATATCTCACCGTGATAAACACGGCTATTACTGCATATAAAACAGAAGCAAAACAAATCTTGCACGTAAATCGTGTCAAAAGTCCTAAGAAAAACTAACATGAAATGTGAGGAATTGAAATGTGGAATAAATAAATTATTATTTACAAATAATTGGACTTGTCAATCGTGTCTCTTGCAAGTCTCTTGAAAGGCCGCGAGAAAGTCATCGTTTTTATCAGAAGAGGTTTTTTTGCCTGTGGCTAGAAATGACTGCTTTCAGGGGACACACATACTGCTATGTCTTTCCCCTTTGATGATGATTGCATCCAGAATAATACTTTTTGGGAGTTTTTCGAGCAGCTCCTCTTATCTTTGGCTCCGACTACAAAAATAAAACCTATCAGCTCAAAGTGCCGCTCGGTAGACTAAGTGCATTTTAAAGAGAAAAATCAAAGCCTCCATGTAGAAACAGAGTCACGCGGGCCGAGGGGCTGCAAAGCATGAAATGAGGTTTGAAAAAAGACATCTATAAAAGATTCAAAGAGACTGAGGGGAACGTCAGAATGTGCTCCTGACTCAGAATGAGCACAGCGCGAGGCTGCTATTGGTTGCAAGTGTGGACAGCCTATAGGTAGTTTAGACACAATTGATCAGGACATGGAGGGAAAAAAGCCTCACAGAGAGACGCTCCAGCGTTCGTAATAGGTAGCAAGAGCATCTGCGCCATGCTTTTTCTGGCTGTGTGAGTACGCAGATTAGACTTTCGGTTCCAACACATGACGCTTAAATGTGTGGGGGCTTATTTACAAGCCCAGTGCGCTGAGTCATCTTCTTTATACACAGCGGCGGCGCAATCAGTGCGCCACACTGCGCCATATCTACAAATTGACGCATTGAGTCCAATGCATCAGTTTGTAAAAACCTGCATCACATTATACCTGCGCCATGTGTAACGTATGCAGAGTAGGCGTTCCCATGCAAAAAAGCCACGTAGGATTGGTGCAATGAAATGTACAATAATTCACTGCATCACTCTATAACTTCACTGCGTCAAAATCCTTACGCCTGCTCTGACCAGGCATAAGGATTGACACAGGGCTTTTACTATGGTACTCGCCTACGTGTTTGGATGCATTTCTGGAGTTGTGTAAGTTTTTTGACCAACTCCAGCAATGTGTCACTTTTGCGCCAACAAATGCATCAGAATTTCTAATGCATCTGTTAATCCTTGAGCCATGGAGCCCTGTATTGTACATACAGTGCATCCAGAGTGCCCGTGGAAACTGATGCAACTGTGCCGATGCCTCTTTTTTTGTAAATGAGGCCTGTGGTATCCAATGTTAAGTGCTCTCAGAGCAAATCATGACAAATGTCCCTAATGCGACTGACAATGTAAAGTATTTGTACATAGGGTCGGCAGTATTTAGTATACCATATGGAGTAAATATATAAATGAAATATTCACTATTATTACTTTCACTTATATAGTTAGTTACTTCCTGACTAAACATAGACTGAGCTAACCCCTCTGACAGACCCAAGAGGTAGAAAATGTCTCACTATAGTAATCCATGTTAGACACCCGTAGGAGGGATTTGCAAATTGTAACCTTGAATTTAATTGTAATTCTATGCATAACATTTTGGGGGATATTCACAAGGAAGTGGTAGAGAGAGGCGTTAGCCTTCTTGACTTTACGCCTCTCTCCGCCACTTCAAAAATGCAAGGCTGCACCATATTCACAAGGATATGGTGCAGCCTTGCGTTTCCCCCTGCGATGGCGCTAATTTTAACTACTTAGCGCCAACACAGGCACTCTTGCACCAGAGTGCAAAGGTGTCTGCAAGCAGGGAGGTTTGTTTATGTACATGAAGGTGTCCCTTCCTGCACATAAACAAACCAAAAATGCCAGTTTGTAACTTACATGTGTGCTGCTTCATGCAGTACACATTCAAGTTACAAAACGGCATTTGAAAAAAAGGTTTATTTATGTACAGGAAGAGACACCTTCCTGTACATACACAAACCATGGCATTTTGCTTTTTCCATGTGTGCTGCACAAGGCAGCACACATGGAAAAAGCAAAAACGAGGAGAAATAAAGCATTTCTCCTCGTTTCGCCAACTTAAGACCAGGGTTTTCCTGGCCTTAATTTTGGTGCTGCCTCCTATATACGCTGCCCTTGTGAATAGGGGGTAGCATCAAAATCAATGGGTGTTGAGGTAGAATGCCCAGCACAACACCCACTGCACGCCCCTTTCACCGTAAACACAGCGGTCCTTATTCACAAGGCAGCGTTAAGACACTTTAAGTGGCTTACCCTGCCTTGTAAATACGGCGAGGCCCCTATCGCCACCACAACGTCATTGAAAGTGACGTTGTGGTGGCGATAGTGGCTTGCGAAAATGCCCCTTAGTTTTTGAGTATTTAAGCATCTTTTCTCTTCTAAGGTAAAAGCACTGGCTTGGCTTTGATAAACCTAGCGTTATTGACGTGCTTGGCTGAGTTATGAGTTTATAGCCTTCAGCACTGCCCCAAGATTTGCAGTGTTCTTGCTCGAAATACTGAGAGCCAAATGCTGATTGCACTTCTATATTACAGAGAAAGGGTCAATTAAGCACTATCCTGTATGTTATGTCAAGAACATGACATATTAGTCATTACAATTCCATATTCGAAATAGTCATAGCATTGTACATTTCAATAACATAGTTGGTCTCGAGACAGGATAATCAAGTCAAAGTCCTTTTATGTATGTTGTTCCATGTATTCATAAATCTCAGAAGCAACACTCAAATAACAGAAGAAACAGCCTATCGCGTTATCAAGCGGACTGGATGCCGTAACTTTGGATTACTGATTTGATACCTCAACATGACTTAAGACGCATAATATCTTTGACAGCTATTTCTTGTTCACTAAACGTACCGGAGTGACATTTTTCCCAGATTCCCGAGCCTCGATTACTTCATTCAATAGATTTTCTGATCCACCGCGCTAGACCTTGTGAGTGATTGTGTCTGGGGATAAAAAGAACAGACATATCTTAAATCTCCCTCGGCCACATTTTCTATCCGTGATTTTACGACTCTCTAAAGGGCTACTGTGATTGGTGCACCTGGACATTATTTTTGCTCGGGTCTGGAATTCTGTATACTTTTTCACGTGCATCATCACTGACAATTTATCTATTTACATCGTGTTCCATTCAACCATCTAGCCTTGAGAAAGTCATGGTACAGACTGTGTACTGACAAAACACGTGTTGGCTGCTGTTTCTTCTGTTATTTGGCTGTTGCTTCTGAGATTTATGAATAAATGGAACAACATACATAAAAGGAATTTGACTTGCTTATCCTGTCTCGAGACGAACTTTGTTATTGAAATGTACAATGCTATGACTATTTTGAATATGGAATTGTAATGACTAATAGGTCATGTTCTTGACATAACATACAGGATAGTGCTTAATTGACCACTTCTCTGTAACTTTGTATTTACAAATCCTTTGGATTTGCTATAGTCACTCTTGGTAGTGTGTGACAGTGACCCCCCTAGCACTCCGATTAGATTATTAACATCTTGCATTAATGGTGTGTCCCAGAATACTATTCCATTTTACACGTAGGTGAAGGTGCGGTTATTCTCTTTCAGGGAACACCACTACCTAAAATTGTTGTTACTGCTGATTGCACTTCTTCGTTTCTAAATTGGAGACCCAAATTAAGTTAGAACCTAGGATAACAAAGGTAAAAGATACGAATTGGACCCAGTAACCCTGACTGCTCATACCAGACTTCTCATGAGGTGTAAAAAGGCCACAACCAGTCAGGGTTGCTTGTTTTCCCATATTGAAAGGACCTAGCCTTGCAGTTTGGGTAGGACTTTTCCGATTAGCGAAGAACCAAGTCTGATTTGCACATTGCTGATTTCTGTCTGGAGAGGCATAGTGGGCAAACAAAATGAAGGACTCGAATTGTGGTTGAATAATTCTCATTGATTGATAAGCATTCAACCTATCAGTTTATTGTTTTTCTAAGTGAGACACCCGAAGTGGAATGCATTTTTCTCACTGTGTCCTAATTAGATCAACCATGTCAAGCTACAATAAACCATGCTATTGTTGGGACATGTAATAATTTCTGTGGTGGCCTGTGTTTAGGTGACTTGGAAAAAGTACACAGTCAACTGCAAAGTGTAATTACATATGTGTAAATTCGTTTATGAACGTTTTTTGGAAAATAAATGAAAATATTTCTGAGGACATTAGATGTGACAGGGAATAATTGTAATATTTTTATATGTGTGGCAAAAGATTTTAAAATAGATTGTTGTTATTGCTTCTTTTTTTAACATATCTTTTTATTTCAACAAAATACTCAGTACCTCTATCTTTTCAAAAAGCAGCCAGAGTGACAATTGCGCCATCCTTTTACCAAGTCACTAATATTCTATGCTATAAGCAGAATGTGACCTATAGAAAAGACAAAATGGTAGTAGTGGTATATAGACATATAAGGACAAGAAAACCTAATGATCATTCTCACCATCATTTTCATATCAGGAAACCTTCAATTATACATAGATTAAGTCCATATATAGGCTGCCGTGAGACGTCTGCTATCACCTGCCAATAATAGAGCAAAAGAAGGGAGGGAAAACATCCCAGCGGAGATATCGCTTGTATTCAGAATCAGTTGGGTAAAAATCTCAGCTTGCACTAAGCCCAGAGCAACTGGCCAGAAAAATAGAAAAGAGCCCCCTTTCCACTAAAATACCTCTTGGTGGTCATGCAATCTGTCAATCAATTGTTCATGAGTGCTGCAGTTGTCAGAGCTCATCTCCAGTCTGTACGGTGAGGTGATATTATAGTCTTCCTTTTCCATAAAATACCTATTTTGGCAATAGACATTGAGGTATCAATCCATCTTTTCCAGTAGTTTGTAACCTCTTTAATGTGTGAAGCAATAGCAAGGACTGAGAATGCTCAAAGTTTAATACACATATTGTACGTAGTGTATTCAACACTTGTCACCAATATGGCTCTATAACATTACAAGACCACAGAATATGAATGATATCTACGCCAGGAATATAACATTTTCAGCAAGCATCTGTGCCACTTAGATGTGACTTGATAAGTTTTGCAGGCGACCAAAGATAATCATGTGGTACCTTCAAGAAATTGCACTTTAATTGAGCCTCCATCACTCCTTTATCATGGGATTCCAATAATGTATGCCAGTCTTTTTTTTACAAGTATTTTATTTTTATTGAACAATAAGAACCTTCTTGTGTATCCATAATCAACTAAATACATCTCACTTTGTAGAAAACTGATGTTGGCATTACAGTATGTTAGTAAGTTTACGATGCAGATATAGCATTACAACATGGCATAACCAGTATAAATAAAATCATTATTCGTTTCCAAAGTGTGGTTGATGACACCCATCTCTCTGACCCAAGTGTTGGTCCACACATAATCCCATTGTTTCAAGTGTTTTATTCTCTTGGATATTTTGAAAGCCGTAAAAGTCCACCCACCAACCCCATATTTTGTGGAATTTAATTTATGTCAGTTTTGATCAGCATAAGTCACTGCGACCTCAGATTGTCATAGCCATTTGAGGAAGGTGAAGCTTGAAGTTCCTCTGTTAACAATGAGTAGAGGCCAGACATTAAACTTTTAAATGTGATCCATCATTGGGAAAAAGGTGGATAGATGATCCTCTCAGCTTCAAAGGCATTGGTGCGAATTTCCTGGTGAGGCAAGGTTTTAATTATAGATACTTCCACTCCTGAATTTCGAGGAGTTCAAAGTCCATTACCAGATCCCAGAAGGACTTCGGTACATTATTTGATATGAAATGTTGTATGGTATTTATGCCAGCAGTTCTCCATGCCCTCCAGTTCAGCATTTTATAGCCAATGACAAGACACACATTATGCCGTAGAGGTAAGTTATGGTGAAGAAAACCATTAATTATAAATTTCAAGTGGACTCTCAGACAGACGCTGTTAAGTATAAGATAACCCGGATCACTGAAATTTCCTGCCCCATAATGTAGCAATGATGAAACTGTGAGTTTCCCTTTAAATGTTGGTTAATAATGGCTACATCCCGGCTTTCCAGCGATGAGGAGAAAATATATGGAAGATGAAATAGGTGACGAACTGTACAATACCGTTTCAAATGTGCCCTCATTGACCTTATGTAGTTGTGTGTATAGCCAGAACACAATTTATGATCTCTGTTCGATGTAATTGGTGAAGATGTAAACGCCTCGGTTAACTCGGAACACAAGCCTTCAGAAGACGTTGCGTTGTCAAAGTACCATTGTAGGGTGGTAGGCCACCTTCACCGGGTTCTTTGTTTGACAGCATCTCCTTGAAGACCTAGGAGGTTTTCTCTTACGTAAGTCATGTCTGTTTCTAGCATTTCCGCAATGCGATCTCCTGTTGTGTTGTGTCTTCCAATTCTGATAATGTTGCTGCAATCGTCTGGCTATGATCAGTGGGACTTCCCACAGGGGGTTTTGTCTTAAAAACCAGGTCGTTTCTCAACTGTAATGCTTCCCTCTGTGCTCATAGATCTTCCGCTTAAAGCGAGTCACATTCCATTCTGTTTTTTGATGTAAACATTAAATGAAGCTGAAATTTAGCCTTAATTATCCTTTTCAGCAAATCGGGAACCAGTCACCTGTGATATTGTTTAAGTCTTTATGTCCGTTTCTAACGAGTATTGCTTTTGTAGCATCTGACGTTTGGCTGTGGCAGCATCTTTTCGTATCTAGCCAGCCATCCAAAGACATGGGGTGTATAGATCATTCAGACTTACAGGCATGTAGACTTTAAAGTAAGTTGGTTGTATCTCTTTGCCAGCCGGGGTCCTATATTTTAAGGTCGGTGTTCTCCATCTGTGGGATTTTGGTCATTGTAAATGAATGTCAATTCTGATTTATAAATGATGAAACATGGTGTTCAATTATCGAGCAGTGAGACACTGTACAGAGCAGGGGTGCACTGATGAGGAAATATTCAATTCTCATTTGCGTGCCAAAAGGAAGGTACATTGTACTGCGATGGGATGAGTAAGTCACCAAATCAGTCTGTGATCAAATCACGGAGGAAACCCCTATCTGGATAAAGTGCCTTGTCAGGGGGACCTGATCTGCCCTTCACTAAATTTTGTGTAATGTTCCAATCACACCCTGTCAGTAGCGTGGGTGATCATTTTCCTTTATAGTTCTGTCGGCACTGAGAGAAATCCTGATTTAACTCTGTTAGGAGCAAAGATCGATTCAGCCACAAAAGCATTTAATGATAAAGTAACTACAGTCCAAAATGACTTCCAAGCAACTATAATGACTGATTTATTTCCAAAAGTTCCTTCAGTTACTGGTAATAAGCACCACTAGTGCAACATCAGAGACAGTAGAGCTCCACTCTCTCCCAGAGGATATTTCTCCTCAGTTTATTTCTTTGGATTTTACTCTTACCCATACTAATATGAGCCAGTTACCTTGAGCTGATAGGAATACTTCAGTGAAAGAAATGCTGGAGTTGTATAACAGATTGTAGCGCTACTTTAGCAAATGTGAAATGACCTGCCTTGTCACGCCAAGTTTTCAGAATATGTTTTGATAAACTATTGTGAAGTAGAAACACTGATGCCGGTCCATATGCGGCTGTTAGTCCTTTGCTCCTCCCCCTTGAGTCTGTGCAGAAGGGGGTTGGAGTGCTCGTGCCCTACAGCATTCCCTTAAAGGTCCCGGCTTGGCCCATGTCCCTGGTTTGGTACCTGTATTCTGCCCATATCCGTCACCCCCCTTTGGCCGTTGGAGTCTGTTAGTCCTCCTTTGCCCATTCGAACTCTGCTCGCACTTGTCAACCAGCACTAGTTCCAGTTCCAGCCAGCAATGCAGATCACTGATGAGTGCAGGTTGTTGTGTTCGGTTGTGTTGTGCCTGCTTCCGGGGAGGGTAAGGGACAGGGTGGGTGGTTGAGGGTCGCCCGGGAGCAAACTTGCTCTAAACTCAGTGGGGGACACCGCAACACCTAAGTGGGGGAGGACAGGGAATTTAGGGTAGAAATAATAATAAAAAAAACCTTACCTGTCACTGTGCTGACGCTGACGGCCACCTTGGGCTTCTATTACAGCAGTCACTCGGAAAACAGGTTCCCCACCCAATTCAGACACTCCTCTCATGCTATGAGAGAAGCACCTGGATTGGTCTGAGCGACATGGTCTGCTACTCAGAGAGTGCCTGGGTTGGAGAAATAGAAGTGTGCATGTCTGTTTAGCGGGCCTAAGATGGATGGCCAAACTGGCATGCACACTTGAAAATGATAATCAGGAGAAAGCTCTTTATTGATAAAGTAACTACAGTCCAAAATGACTTCCAAGCAACTATAATGACTGATTTATTTCCAAAAGTTCCTTCAGTTACGGGGAATAAGCACACATGAGGGGCAGTAAAGCTCCATTCTCCCCCAGAGGATATTTCTCCTCTGTTTATTACTTTGGATTTTACTCTTACGGATACTAATGTGAGCTAGTTACCTTGAGCTGATAGGAATACTTCAGTGAAAGAAATGTTGGAGTTGTATAACAGCTAGCTCAGTAATAACTCTAGGTCTGTGGAGGACCTAGAATATTTGCCTGGTTTTCCCCATTTATCTGTGTGTCATCAATCCAGTGATTGATCCACAGAGATCAGCTGCGGAATGCCCTAGGGGCAGGGCTCCTCCCTGAGCCCCACCATCTTCAATGTCTACATGGCCACCCTTGCTGCCATCGTCAGGAACCACAAATTCAACATTGTCTCATACGCTGATGACACCCAGCCTGTCCTCTCCTTCATGAACAAACCCACAGCCACCAGAATCAACTTCCACAGGGGGATGAAGAGCATTGCCCCCGGGATGAAAGATAGCTGCATCCAGCTCAATGCGGACATTATGAAGTACTCATCCTGGGACCCATCCGTCAGCCTGGGATGACTCCTGGTGGCCAGCCGCACTGGGAGACCACTCACCTCCAACAGACCATGCATGTAACCTCAGCATCATACTGGACTTCTCACTCACAATGAACCACCAGAACAACAATGTATCCTCATCTTGAATCCACATGCTTTGCCTGCTTTAAAGGACATTCAGATGGATTCCCACAGAATCGAGAAGGACGGTAACCCACGCACTCATCACCAGCATACTCAACTACAGCAATGCACTCTATGCCAGCATCACCCAGAATCTGATCAGGAAATTACAGACCATTCAAAACACTGCAGCTAGACAGGTCTTCAACATCCCTCGACACAACAACATCACCAAACACCTTAGAGAACTCCACTGGCTTTCATTCAATAAAATAATAACTTTTAAACTGCTCACGTATGTCTACAAAGCTCACCAAGATGCAGGACCTGCATATCTGAACAACCGCCTCTGATTCCAGGTACCAACCAGACATGTTGACTTCACCCAACTTGCCCTGGCCACCATCCCACGGTTCGACAAGACCAAACCTGGAGAAGATCTTTCTCCCACCTCACCGCCAAGACCTCGAACAACCTGCCTCTCCACCTCAGGCAATTCCTGTCGCTGACTCAATTCAGGAAGGATCTCAAGACCTGGCTCTTTGATGGAACTCCTGCACCCAGATGGACCAACAGCCTTCCCTGTACCCTGAGACCCTCATGGGCGAGTAGTCGCGCAATATAAACCTGATTGATTGAGTAATTATGTTCCTCTTTCCAAGGGTATGCAAGCTCTGCAAAGGATATTGGAATCCATACTTCCTCTCCTCAAAAATACAACCACTAACTCTGACCATACTCTAGGAATACAAACAGCAATCTTAAAATCTTTAACAAGTCAAGCTGTCCTTCCATTGACATATAGTATAGGCAGTAGTCGAAGTTCAAATGGGCTTGGAGACAGCAGAAGCAGTTGCAGTTGCACATACAACTTAAAATCTTGGTAAAATATTGTCTGCAACACAAATGGGGAAAATAAAACCATAAGGAAGAACAAAGAATGTGAAAGGAACAGTTATCCCCTACAGAAATTATTCTCTGAAACTTCAGCAATACAGAATTTGCCTTCAGATCAATCCCCTTCTCTCTAAGTTTCGATTTGTTTTTTAAGTATTCATTGCCCAGTAACAAAGAAAATCTTCTTTCAACATCTCTAGACCCAATCCCCCTCAAAAGAGCATCTTCTGAGAATGGCTGATAAGGTTAGAACCAAGAGGGAAAACAAATAAGAAACCGAAATTCTTTAGCATTGGCCAAAATAAAACGCAAAAGCAACATGGTCTTGGCTTTAGTAAAATTGAGCAGAAATAAATCTAGCAAGGTCTTTAAGTTCCCTTTTTAGCCATAGCTTAGGGATAATATCCTGGAACTTAGCCAGCCTGCTAGTAAATAAACTTAAGAAATGTATACACTCTAATCGTTCAATTATTTGTCTCCAAGAGACTTGGCCTATAACCCACTTTAACACTGTAACATTTTACACAATTGATGTGCCAGCTCCAAAGGTTGAAAAAAGACCATGCTTAGGTTGGTCTTGCTAATCTACTCTCTATAGAGTTTTAATGAAACTGTGAAGTATTATATCACCCTTGCAATAATGACCAGTGTATTTAGATCAATATTCTATGGATATTTTTTAAAATTTAGCATCTATGTTCCCCTTGGGTCCCATCACAATTTATTTTAGTGGACACTTTCAAACTCATTGAAACCAGTTTATATTGGTAAGAGTTTGCTCAGGTGATCATAGTGGGAGATTTCAATGCAAAAATATCCAATGAGGCACTTACCAACCACAAACATAAAGAATTAAATGAGACACAGAATATCCCAGACTCCACCTTCCTCCTCAATCAAATGATGGAGAAGCAGAGTAGTCTGCTTCAAGACATGGTATCAGGTTTAAATGGGAAGATTCTACATGGGGAAGTTGACCGGGACCACCAGGCTTCAGTCACAAGAAAGGGTATATTTGGATTTTCTATTATTGATTATATTATTGCCAGCCATAATTAATTCCAAAAATACTCATCACTTCAAGAAAATGGCAATGACCATGCAATACTTCATATAAGCTTTAAGACACCTCACCAACTGACCTTGTCATGGTCATTAAATAATAGAAATGGCAGGGCAACTGTAGCTCTGAAGCAGGGACACATTTTTTGGAGTTCTTCCAACATAGCCATGTTCAATAAGTTACTCTTTCAATAGTGGTTCAAAATAAAATGATGAAAGGAGATCCAGGCAAGATCTTTGAAGACGCAATGGCAGAATTGGTGCATATGATTCAAAGAATAACTCAACCAATAAAGAAAGAGAGTAATCTCCTCTAAAGGACTGAAAGCGGCTTTACTTTCTTGTAAATTAAACAAGCTTGTTCTCCAACTTTTTTCCGATCATTGTAATCAGTAGGGGTGGACAGAATTTGCTACGCAAAACTCTGCAAAATGGTAAAAAATCTGTGCGAGCACGCAGAAATTCAGCGAACACGCTGAATTGCTTGTTCCGCCTCTTTGCGATGCTTTTTTCTTGTTCGCGAATGCTGTTTGCATGCTCGGGGGGAAATATCTTGCGAACAGGCATTTTGAAAGCGCGAACAAGCAAATTGCATTTTTGGAAATTGCGCGTTCTCTGCGGAATGCGAAATTACCCATATTCCGCAAATTCAGGCCCTAAGATTGGAAAAGACCAGTTTTAACAACAAAAAATAACAAACTCACAAAAATAAACACAATTTCAAGTACAAAACAGACCTAATCAAAATGTAAGTAACATTTATAAAACCAGCAAATTTAGTGAAAAAGCAACAAAATGTCATCTTTCAACTTTGTAAAATAAAAAATTAATTATAAAAACTAAAAAAAAATACCAAAAACTACACACAATAATATCTAAGACAAATGTGTGTTTCAACATTAACACTATAAAAAAGAAGAAAAATCAAACAAAGGAAAACAAAAACCATGAAGAAACAAAACAAGCATTGGGATAGCCAATAGGTCTCGCTTTTGGGTCCTTATAAGTGTTTAGCCATGCAACACTTGATGTTGTTGCACCAAAGATATTGTGTTGGATAACGTAACACTTATAAGGTCCCAAAGGCGAGACCTATTGACTATGCCAATGCTTGTTGATACATACCACCATCTAATTTTAAATTCTTCTTAGAGTTTCTCATTGCTCAAATGGGTGGAATTACGGTTATATATATATATATTTCCCTCATATTCATTGCTTGAGTTTTGCGCGCAAAAAAGTGTCACTCAAAGCTGTTGAAATGTCACTCACAATTACACTTTAAATATGAAAATGTCACACATAGCAATCTGAAACCTTGGCAGCTATGGGTATCACAAACAAATGCTCACAGTACATTGGTCAGGCTGGGGTACAAAAGCATGCAGCAAGGTTACAAAGGCATACAGCAGGAGTACGCAGCAGGTACTAACCGGCTCTGTTGCGTCTGTGTTGCAAGTCCCTCCAAAACAGCTCCTGATAGCACTGGTTCTTCCTGAGCAGTGAGGAGCTGAGCAGTGAGGAACTCAGTGACTGCAGGTCGGGCCCATTGTGCTGCTCTGCCCCGGCCTAGCTCTAAAGAAGATTGGCGTCCATTGTCTGGAGGTGGGTGCCCACTCTAGCATCGGCTGGTAGAAGATTAGTGCCAGTGACGTCACTGAGAGGGCCGTGTATCACCATGCCGACTGAGCCTGCCCCCCCTGGAAGTGGGAGGAGCGAAGGAAGTCTAGAAACTGAGTGTTGAGAACTGAGGAGCCTCCTCTCGGGTGCACGTGCGTCTCACCCCGAATTGAGTTGATAAAGTCTCCGTATATAAGGAGGAGCTGGTAATTGGGCCCCGTTTCCCCACCCAACTGTGTTGCCGGACTACAATAAAAAAATAAAGTCCCAGGAAACATGCCTAATATAAATTACAATGAGTGGTGACTGCATTGTAAAGGCCTGGTGCTACAGATGAGAGCACCAAGGGTTGATAACTGCTATAATGGGCGCACATGAGATTCCACTCATTAAAAAAAAAACAGCGGGAGGTATAGATTTGTGTCGACAGAAGAGGCAGCGGCGCATCCAGTGGCAAACTGCTGTCCTTTCAGAGGGAGGGAGGGTTCACACAGAGAAATCTGTGGTCGGGTATCAGAGTGGAAAAGGCGAAGGGGAAATGAGGGCGGGGCAGCGTGAGAGGAGCGGAAGAGAAGCTGAGCGCAGCCTGGACAGTGAGAGACAGCGTAGAGGTGAGGCGAGTTTAGAGGTTGGGAGGAAAGGCAGGCTTGAAGAGGCACGGGCAGGGAAACAGTGAGATGAAACAAGAAGCAGACCTAATGAAAGATCAAAAGATGGGAATGAGAGTGCTGAGATGAGGAAAGAGCCCAGATATAAAATAAAAAGAGCAGACAGGGAACAGAAGTAGGTTGAGGGAGTTAGGTGGTGCGAGAACACACTTGGTGTGCGCGCTTGGGAGAGCAGTCTGCTCATTTTCAAGCACTGCACTCGTGCTTGTGGCGTGCCGCTGCTCGCTCCCGCAAGGTGAATGCCGCCACAAGCACGAGTGTGTGCTTGAAAATGAGCAGACCGATGGCTAAAGGCCCTCCTAGAGCGGCGTATAAGCGCTGCCTAGGCGAGACCTAACAAGCAACACTCTGTAAAAAAGACAAAAAACAGAAGAATTTGAGTATATATATTGTAAAACAAGTGCTAAAAATATAATTATATATACACCATTCAGTAATAATTGAATTGAAATATAATATATATTTCCATTCTCCATTAACCCACAGTTATAATGTCGGAAACTGCAGCATTTATTACTCTTTAAAATGGAAAGACACTGTTAATCTATAGCAGATACAGTTTCAGTTAACTTATGCAGTAGATTAGTATATATCTTAAAGTCTCCGAAACGTTTAGGAAATACTCGTACACACTGGATGATGTCATCAGTGATGTCAGTGATATCATTTGAAATACTATCAGTGATGTAATATGTGAGGTCATAAGCAGTGCATTACGGGGGCATAAATTATAATTAGTTCAGGTAACATTAACTGCTGAATTTCAGTGGTTCTGTGTGAGTAAAATCTGAACCTCATTATAACATCCCTGTAAACTTTCTTACTTTCCAGTGAATTTTTAAGGATTTTTTAAAATTCTATTTTCTAATTATAAAGTCCCGGTAACCTTTGTTTTTTTCAGTGAATTTATATTTACTTTTCTCAATCCAAGCCTAATCACATTATGGAAAGTGTTTTACTCTAGAACTGTCATATTTACTATTTTCAACTTACAAATTTTAAGCGCTATACATCCTACAGGAAAGCCATGGTTTTATGGTTTTTCAGTACTTCCCCGAATTCAACACCCAGAAAACCCTATATTTCACCATGTACTACTTGAATGTCGAAGGACAAAATGGAAATATGAATGAAAAAATCAGCTGGTTGAACTACCTTCCTTGAAAGTAATCTGTGCTACAGCAACTCAATTTAATGGTGGATATGTGGCCGTGGTAAACATCACTCAATAAGATAATGGTTCTAACTTGCCAAGCATTATAATCTTTTTGTTCCTTTATTAACTTTCAAGAAAAACTGCTACAAACTTGCAGTGACTCCAGATCTTCATTTTGAATGCAAGATTCAGAAACATCTTTTTCAATTTACCTAAAAAGGGATTGCCACTACTGATTAACGCTGCTGAATTTCAATGATTTTGTATGAGTGAAATCTGAGCATAATTATACATGCCTGTAACCTTTGTTTTTTCAATGACTTTCTAAGGATTTTTTAATTATTTTTCCTAACTATAACATTTCTGTAACCTTTGATGTTTTAAGTGAATTTCTAAGGTGTTTTACATTTTATTTCCTAACTGTAACATGTAGCCTTTGATAGTGCATGTGCGAGTGAGTGCATGAGTGTTTGAGTGGGAGCAGTGGTGGCTGTTGACATTTGAAAGTGGTGAGGTGTAAAATTATTGTAGCACTGCACTCCGGTGAGCGAGCATAGCTTGCGAGCCCGAAAAACCTACAAGGGTACGGGGGGTTCTCCCACAGATGAAATTTTGAAAACAAGGGGAGAAATTATGCATTTTTAAGCAAATTTGAGGAAGCAGGAAGGTTAATAAAGCAATACAATTGTTTTATATATCATTTAAGAAATTACCACTGTTTATGAGCTCTAGAGGACAATCTTTGCGTGTGCTGATTGTAAGAATTGGGGGTCTCTAGTTGGCACAGGTTGGTACTTGTGACAAATAGAGACCCTCTCCTCTAGTCGAAGTAGGGGGAATTACACTCCTAAAATAACCCCTGTGTCAGACAGAGTAGGGTTAACTATTAACCTTACAGCCAGATACAGCAGAAACAATGGTAGACGCTGAGTAGTCCCTTCCCCTTTATGGAGGTACCTGTGAGTATATATATATATATATATATATATATATATCTATATATATATATATATATATATATATATATATATATATATATATATATATATATATATATATATATATATATATATATATATATATATATATATATATATATATATATATATATATATATATATCGTCACACGCTCCCAAACAATGGTGTCCAGAAAGAAACGGCCAGCACTCCGATGTTGTGATCTTTCAATTATTTTATTTCCAAACCCCCCCAGCACCCCCGACAGACGCCTTTCGCTCAAGGCTTCGTCAGTGTCGTCAGTGTACAAACCAAAAACGCCATTTTAAACAGTCCGCCCTATTTTGTTCATAGACATAAAAGATGGTACAAACTCAATTTTGTGGCGGCCATCTTGTAGTGTGTTTATACAAGGTTTCTACTACTGTTCTAAAATGGCGACAAATAAAGTGCTTAGTGCAAAAATTTAAAACAAAGTTTGACATTTGACAAAATATCATCATGACTGGCACATAATTTACACTCTTTAATTTGTGATACCCGGTGTTGCTATTTACAAATTTACAGGCGTTTATGATGTTATGTAGGGGTGTATCCCCAATTCTATATAGGCCACTACTGTGTGCAAATCAAATATATACAAAAGGTGAATTATTCAACACAATGCCAGCTATGTACAAATCTACACTATGTATATACATATGGTAGGACCAATTTTAAGCTTGGCAGGTTGGTTGTAATTTAGCCCTGTATGGGCTTGTGATTTGCCACGCCTGGTGAACATGATTGCCTGGTATCACTGTTGTTATTTTATATCTAATCAACATGGCGTAAAGGGAGGGTATACGTATTTACAAGGCTACAGTGTGTTTCTATTTACATTATGTCAAGGAGTCTTCTCTTGATGTTCTGACTAATTGATTGGTTTTACAGATCAGGAGATTATCATAGGTGCACCCACATTTCAGCATCATTGTTGAGACCCCATGGTGTCATCGTTTTGAGGTCCAGGATGTACCTCGATTCCATTATACGGAGGGCTTTTTCTCTGTTCCCCCCTCGTTCGGTTTTGGGAACCTGGTCTATGCAATAATAAATGAGTAAATCTCTGTTTCTTTGATGTTGTTCTGCAAAATGATGGGCTATCGGATAGGTTTTGTCCTTGTTCACGATAGCCCTCATATGCTCTAAGATTCTCATTTTCGCTGGTTTTATGGTACTTCCTATGTATCGTTTATGGCAGGGGCAGACCAAACAGTAGACTGTATATTCTGAATTACAGTACAGATGTTTTGTGATCTTTCTGTTGGGTCTGTCCTCACCTGATCTGCATGGATATTCCTTGACCTTCTTACTGAATTTACCAGCCTTGCAGCGCAGGCAAGGGAAAAAGCCAACAATTTTGTTGGAAGTCTGATTAGCTTTTTCAGGGGAGTAATGGCTATGGACTAGATGGTCCGAAAGAGACTGGCATCTCCTATCTGTTACCATAGGTCTATCTGGTAAGAATTTTTTCAGGATGTTATCAGTGTGTAGTATGTGCCAGTTTCTCTTAAAGGTCTGGACCAGTTCTCCAGATTTACTGTTAAATGTCGTTATCATTCTGACCTGATCATTATCTTTCCTTGACTCCTTAACCAACAGAAGATCCCTCCTGTCTACAGTTTCTGCTTTAGCATTTGCTTGTTCTAGGATGTTCCGGGAGTATCCCCTCGCTTGGAACCTATCACTAGCTTCCTCCTGAGCTTTTTTGAAATCCTCAGTTCCAGAGCAGTTCCTTTTGAGTCTAAGGTATTCACCGTACGGTACGTTCCTTACCAAACTTCTAGGATGATGGCTGGCCGCATGTAATACGGCATTGCCAGCCGTTGGCTTTCTATAGAGTCTGGTGTGGAGATGGTCATTTTCCACAAAAACCTCTAGGTCAAGGTAACATACACTTTTGTCACTTATGGTGCAGGTGAACTGTAGATTCAGGTCATTATTGTTTAGAGTTGAGACGTACTCCTCAGCTGAGGCCCTGTCTCCCCTCCAGACAATAAACAGATCGTCGATGTATCTGGTCCACATCAATATTCTTTCACTCCATTTTTCATTACTACCTCCCCATGCCTCGTGCCTCTCCCACCAGCCCACAAATAAATTCGCGTAGCTGGGGGAGAAGCACGAGCCCATTGAGGTCCCTCTGATCTGCTTATACAGTTGGCCTGCAAACAGGAAATAGTTATTAAACAAATAAAATCTCATCATGCATAGGAGCATGTCACTATTTGCTCGGTATTTCGGTTGTTTTTTCTCCAAAAACCACTTTGTAGCACACAGTCCTTGTTCGTGATCTATGCATGTATATAGATTAACTACATCCATAGTTATTAATAGCATGTCTTTTTCCCAGGAGACATTGTCCATGATGCGAAGAAAGTCCTGTGTATCTCTTACATAAGAGGGCAGGTCCTTAACAATAGGTGCTAAAAAAATGTCTATGAAGCGTGATGTGTTTTCCAAGAGGCTGCCAATTGCCGAGACGATCGGCCTCCCTGGTGGTCTTCTGGCATTTTGTGGATTTTAGGCAAATGGTAGAAGGTGGGCAGCATGGGGGAATCACAGTGTAAGAAAGCAAATTCATCCGGACTGATCATACCTTCTTCCTTCCATTGCTTTAATAGATTTTCATAGGCAATGGTGCTTTTAACATATTCCTCTCTTTTAACTGTGACATAGCACTCTTTATCTCTCAATTGTCTGTGTGCCTCCTGTTCATAATGTTCCTTACTAAAGATGACGATATTCCCGCCCTTATCTTAGGGCTTAATCTCAATTGTCTTGTCATCTCGTAAGGATTTGATTGCTGCCCATTCCCTCCTAGAGATGTTAGAAGACTTCATGTCCATTTTTTGATTTGCCATATTTTCCAAATCTGCTGTTACTGCTTCATTAAACACATCAATAGCATCATGGGGTGTATTCAGTAGTTTTCTTGATTTGTGTTTTAAGTTGCTCGGATCTCTGGCTTGTTCAGGAAAAAGTTCAGTCTGTGTAGTTGTCTCTTGTTCTAAATTTTGTAAATCTTGTGTTGATGTAAGCAAGACTTCCAAGAGATCATCTTCATCGGCTTCAGCTGTTCTGTCTGAGTTATCTGAAATTGCTTTTTCAGGAATTTGCTGGAAGATTTTTTTGAACTTTAACTTCCTTATGTATTTGAACAAGTCGATTTTGGCGTCCACGAGGTTGAACTCACTTGTTGGACAGAAACTTAAACCTTTTTTCAATACGTTGGTCTCATCCATAGTCAAAATCCTTTTGGATAGGTTAATGACATTGATGTCTTCTTTGGTAATTACTTTCTCCTGCGGTTGGAAGCACTCCGTGTCACCATCGGGGTGGTTGTGTTTTGTAAACCTTCCCTTGTGCCTCCTCCCCCGCCTCGTCCTCCTCTTTGGTTTTGTTGAGGTGGATTTCTTAGTTGTGGTCTCTGGCGGGTTTCCTTCATTACCTGGTGGTGAGTGATGTCACTGACCATGTCATGAGTGATGTAATATGTGACGTCATCAGCAGTGCATTGCAGGCGCGTACGTTATAGTGAGTCCAACTAACTATAACATGGGAATTTCAATGGTTTTATGTCAGTAAAGTTTCCAGCTAACTATAACTGGTGTCAAACCTATGGTTTTTTCAGTGAATTTAATAGGTTTTTTAAATGCTAATTCCTAACTATAACTGGTGTGAAACCTATGGTTTTTTCAGTGAATTTCATAGGTTTTTTTAAATGCTAATTCCTTTCTATATCGAGTTTGTAACCTACAATTTTTTTTAATATGCTGTTTTGTGTGAGTATTAATTAGTATTATTTTTTTTAATAATAATATTTTTTTTATTTATTTTTTACTAGTTTTTCTTGGGGCGCTCTGGGTCCACGCACCTGTAAGCTCTCCGGAGAGTGCACCCAGAGCGCTACTTGCGTTTGTGTAAAAAAATATGAATGAAAAGTAAATAATAACGCAAGACATTTTGTACCATACATGTAAAAGCAGTTTTTTTAAAATTTGGAAATGAAAAAATTTTTGCATTTCCGTGAAACTATCAAAACGTCACTTCAGGACGCCGCGTAAGCGCCCCCGGAAGCGCCTACGTTCGCACCGCGTATGCGCCCCCGGAAGCGCCTACGTTTGGGCCGCATATGCGCCCCCGGAAGCGAATGAAATCCCCACCCATTTCCTTCACTTCTTCTTTCACTTTTGTGACTGAAAGACATGCCTTTTTTCTCTTCGATCTTGCTTAGTTAATCATGGCTGCCAGACCATCCAGCAGTGAAGATGAGCCTGAATTCATCGATGAACAGCCTCCACAGCCAAAGGTGAAAGAGCATTTCCTCCGGAATTTTTTTCCATACCAGATGACCAGAAAAAGGTGAATGCTCCAAAAGTGGAGTGCAGGATCTGCCATACAGTCCTGTCATGGGGTGACCCCAAAAAAATATATTCTTTTGGGAGCTCCACAATGCTTCGCCATGTGGAGAGGAAGCACCCCCAGAATTTTGCCCGGGAAAGTGTCAGGGCTCTGGCACAAGAGGTTCCCAGTGATGGGGCCTCTACATCCACCGGAGGAGCAACTACTTCTGTGAGGGGGCGATCGCAGGAGCTGGTTCCAAATATTCAGCCTGCATTCAACAAAGGTGTCCTGAAATGCAGATACTGCGATCAACTGCTTACCTTTGGGGAGCAAAGTGTCCTGCTCATGGTTCGAGCATTGGAGAACCATCGCTGCGGTTCCCAGGCCTAATTTATTTTGGGTTTTTTGCTCCTGTTGAGCAGTTTCCATTCCCTATTTTTGTTTCTGTTCTGAAAAAAGAAAAAAGAAGAAAAAAAAAGTTCTTTTCAGAACTACCTCCAATTCTCATCAGAGCTATATTCTTAAAAAAATTAAAAAGAGTAAGTGAAGTGGAGTGCATTGATAATAGATAGGAAAATGAGTAAGAAAGAACAGAAAGGTATGAGAGGAGAAAGGAAGTGAAGTGGGGGACTGAAAGAAGGTGAGTGTTGGGAAGGAAAGTAAGGAGAAGGAGAGTGAACATGGGGAATGTGGATATTCAAAGAAAATGTTGAAAAGGAACAGGGGTGTGGAAGGGTAAGAAAGGATGCATTGCTAGAGTTGCATCATTTTTGTGACACACTCCAGCAATGCATCACTTTTGTACTTACAGATACGTCTGAAATACTGACGTATCTGTATGTATGCAAAAGGGACGTATTGATGCAAAAAAAGGGTCGTAGAGGTGATGCAGTGAAATCTATGAGATATCACTGCGTCACTTTTATGACGCTGTTGCGTCCAAATCTTGCGCCTGTATCACAGCAGGCGTAAGACTTATGAAGGCCCTTTCACATGGGTCCTGGCCCCATGTAAAAGGATGCATTGCTGGAGTTGCATCATTTTTGTGACACACTCCAGCAATGCATCACTTTTGCGCTTACAGATACATCTGAAATACTGACGTATCTGTAAGTACTTGCAACATATTACGTCATATATTTAATATGACGGATGACTAGAAGACTGAAGGCCTCATTTATGAGGTCATGCGTCACTTTAACGCCACCGGTGCGTCACTTTTTGTGACGCACCAGTGCTGTAAAAAATGCACCTTATTCAGTCATATTTACAAAGTGACGCATCTAGGTAGATGCGTCACTTTGTAAGCCCCTGCACCACATTGTACCTACGTCAGGTGTAATGTATGCAAAAGGGACGTATTGACGCAAGAAAGGGTCGTAGAGGTGACGCAATGAAATCTATGAGATATCACTGCGTCACTTTTATGACGCTGTTGCGTCCAAATCGTACGCTTGTTTCACAGCAGGCATAAGACTGATGCAAACCCTTTCACATGGGGCCTGGCCCCATGTGAAAGGATGCATTGCTGGAGTTGCATCATTTTTGTGACACACTCCAGCAATGCATCACTTTTGCGCTTACAGATACGTCTGAAATACTGACGTATCTGTAAGTACTTGTGATATAATACGTCATATATTTAATATGACGCATGACTAGAAAACTGAAGGCCTCATTTATGAGGCCATGCGTCACTTTAACGCCACCGGTGCGTCACTTTTTGTGACGCACCAGTGCTGTAAAAAATGCACCTTATTCAGTCATATTTACAAAGTGACGGATCTAGGTAGATGCATCACTTTGTAAGCCCCTGCACCACATTATACCTACGTCAGGTGTAATCTATGCAAAAGGGACTTATTGACGCAAGAAAGGGTCGTAGAGGTGATGCAGTGAAATCTATGAGATATCACTGTGTGACTTTTATGACGCTGTTGTGTCCAAATCTTACGCCTGTTTCACAGCAGGCGTAAGACTGATGCAAGCCCTTTTACATGGGGCCTGGCCCCATGTGAAAGGATGCATTGCTGGAGTTGCATCATTTTTGTGACACACTCCAGCAATGCATCACTTTTGCACTTACAGATACGTCTGAAATACTGATGTATCTGTAAGTACTTGCGACATAATACGTCATACATTTAATATGACGCATGACTACAAGACTTAAGGCCTCATTTATGAGGTCATGCGTCACTTTAACGCTACTGGTGCGTCACTTTTTGTGACGCACCAGTGCTGTAAAAAATGCACCTTATTCAGTCATATTTACAAAGTGACGCATCTATAATGATGCATGACTTTGTAACCCCCTGCACCACATTATACCTACGTCAGGTGTAATGTATGCAAAAGGGACGTATTGACGCAAGAAAGGGTCGTAGAGGTGACGCAATGAAATCTATGAGATATCACTGCGTCACTTTTATGACGCTGTTGCGTCCAAATCTTACGCCTGTTTCACAGCAGTCATAAGACTTATGCAGGCCCTTTCACATGGGGCCTGGCCCCATGTGAAAGGATGCATTGCTGGAGTTGCATCATTTTTGTGACACACTCTAGCAATGCATCACTTTTGCGCTTACAGATACGTCTGAAATACTGACGTATTTGTAAGTACTTGCGACATAATACGTCATATATTTAATATGACGCATGACTAGAAGACTGAAGGCCTTATTTATGAGGCCATGCATCACTTTAACACCACCGGTGCGTCACTTTTTGTGACGCACCAGTGCTGTAAAACATGCACCTTATTCAGTCATATTTAGATAGATGCATCACTTTGTAAGCTCCTGCGCCACATTATACCTATGTCAGGTGTAATGTATGCAAAATGGGCGTATTGATGCAAGAAAGGGTCGCAGAGGTGACGCAGTGAATAAACTGGGTTTTCCCCATGCTACGCTCCCCGGTCCGCTCCCCGGTGCGCGTACCGGGCGCTCACCCCGCGCAAATCGGTTTTTTTTTTCTTGCCTCGCGGGGCCCTTTAAATAGCCCCCACATCAAACCTAGGGGGTCAGGGGGGTCTACCCTGCCCCTTATGGTCATTTCCCCCTTTGTTTTTGCCACCTCTTGTGTCTCGATCCTACCGAGACACAAGATGGCGGCCGCTCCGGACTGCTTCGAATGTTTACAGACACCCGAGAGCCAAGTCGCCTAGCGCGGCCGGTGCGCGTACCGGGGCGCGCCTATAGATATATATATTTTTTTGAACCTAAATTACTCAAAAACCATTGGAGCACATATCTTGAGACATAGCAAAGGCACATCGGGCTACCAGTCCCTACAATTTTGCCAAGTTTGGTGAAAATCCATTCAGCCGTTTGGGCTAAAAGTGAGTTTGACCGCCCTATGGAAATTAACATGGAGAAAACACGTTTTGGGACCCCCCTTTTATCCTGGCCCCCGCTTGACGAATCCCCCCCACATTTTCAGGGAAGGAGCGGGCCACAAACTTTGAGAAATTCGCGAAGATTCGTCCACCGGCGCCAAAGTTATTCCCAATAGAATGTTGCGGATTTCCTATGGAAAGTAGATCCTAACTATAACTACCTACTAGCGCCCGCCAGTAGGTAATATATATATATATATATATATATATATATATAATATATATATATATATATATATATATATATATATATATATATATATATATATATATTGAAAATCAATTTCGCCGTTCTCCCAGCGAGGGGGCCATCCTCCGAATATGTTATTAGTGCGCAAACCTTTAAATCCATAAAAGGAGCAGACTCGAGCCCAGCTTAGTGGTGCGTGAATATTTTTTTCACAACAAAATTGTTCAAACACCCAACGCCTATGGGTGCAGCCGCACCTTGGTCACGGGTAAAGCAGTTTTGTTTGTCAATACATTTAAAGTGTTCAAAACATAAAAAGTGAAGTAGGACTGCCTGTCCTGTCCCAACACATGTGAATGTTTGTAAACATGGCTGCCATATTTGAATGTAAAAAATTGTAAGTATCAATACATTCAACTTTAGTGGGTTCTAAATTATCAATTTGATCACGCCATATGACATTATTTCATCCAACCAGCGTTTCGTAAGATATTTACATGATTCCATTTCATGTTTTGTATAACACGGTATCGTTTATACATTTCTATACATGTGGGCAGTTTCCGTTTGATATAGCCATTCAATTCCGCCCCTGTATTGATACTTACAATTTTGTGACATTCAAATATGGCAGCCATGTTTACAAACATTCACGTGTGTTGGGACAGGTAGTCCTACTTCACTTTTTAAGTTTTGAACACTTTAAATGTATTGACAAACAAAACTGCTTTACCCGTGACCAAGGTGCGGCTGCACCGAAACGCGTCGGGTGTTTGGACAATTTTGTTGTGAATAAAATATTCACGCACCACAAAGCTGGGCTCGAGTCTGCTCCTTTTCTGGATTTAAAGGTTTGCGCACTAATATATATATATATATATATATATATATATATATATATATATATATATATATATATATATATATATATATATATATATATATATACATACATATATATATATATATATATATATATATATATGTGTATATATATATATATATATATATATATACAAATAACTCCACAGATAACACCGCTGTAGAGGGAAGGGAAAAATGCAACAAAGCAAACAATAAAGTTGCCGCTGTCTTGCTCAGAATAGGGACGTCATCAGAAGATGTAGACCCCCCTGTTCTATGATTCCCCCTGACGCCCTGAAAGTGAAACACAACACACACGTGAGAGAGTACCCCCCTTATATATAGAACCACCTTAAACCCCTATGTGTTAAGTACTTACATAATATAACAGTGAGGCTTCTCCCATGAAAAAAGGTACAGAACAGGAAAAATAAAATAAATAACAAAAGAATATAGTTACCTGAAAGGCGGTGGGCCGGGATTCTATTATCCAACAGCGCAGCATTAAACAAACGGCAGCAACAACCTCATGTGGGGAACACCTAATGAAGCAAACAGTGAACTACATAGAGAAACTTGCATTCATGTTAAGAGGCTTGGTTCTGCCTCGAGTTACGCACCTCTCACAAGAGCGTCGTATTGTCCTCACTTGGACCAACCTTTTCGTTTTCATGCGTGGAGCATCAAGGGCAGCGAGCAGCCTCCGAGGACTGGACCTTGGACAAGACCCCAGCTACCTGAAAGGCGGTGGGCGGGGATTCTATTATCCAACAGCGCAGCATTAAACAAACGGCAGCAACAACCTCATGTGGGGAACACCTAATGAAGCAAACAGTGAACTACATAGACCAGCATACCCCGAGAGACTGTGAGCCTTCCGAGGTGACCACCAGAGGGCCAGCACTCTTCAAAAGATCACAGGTGCTGGGGAACTGTTTGACCCTGTCTGCCGAGGCATCCTCTTCCTTTGAAAAAGGTCTGCGAGAGACCCAAATGGATCAGGACACGCCGAGAAATGCCTGCGCTGGTACTTGCAAATAAATGCTGCTGAAATTAACAGAATGGTTGCGACTCATCCTTCTCCCCGGAGAAACTTGCATTCATGTTAAGAGGCTTGGTTCTGCCTCGAGTTACGCACCTCTCACAAGAGCGCCATATTGCCCTCACTTGGACCAACCTTTCGTTTTCATGCGTGGAGCATCAAGGGCAGCGAGCAGCCTCCAGAGACTGGACCTTGGACGAGACCCCAGCTACCTGAAAGGCAGTTGGCGGGGATTCTATTATCCAACAGGGCAGCATTAAACAAACGGCAGCAACAACCTCATGTGGGGAACACCTAATGAAGCAAAGAGTGAACTACATAGACCAGAATACCCGAGAGACTGTGAGCCTTCCGAGGCGACCACCAGAGGGCCAGCACTCTTCAAAAGATCACAGGTGCTGGGGACCTGTTTGACCCAGTCTGCCGAGGCATCCTCTTCCTTTGAAAAAGGTCTGCGAGTGACTCAAATGCATCAGGACACGCCAAGAAATGCCTGAGCTGGTACTTGCAAATAAATGCTGCTGAAATTAACAGAATGGTTGCGACTCATCCTTCTCCCCGGAGAAACTTGCATTCATATATATATATTTAACAAAAACTGACACCATTCACCATTGTGAACAAAATGAGGTACATTAAGGAGTTAATGGGGGTGGACCATTAATATTCTGGTCCACCTCTTTTTAATTCATTTATTTTTAGTAACGTATCATGTGATCAAGCCTCTGGCTAGAGGCGAAATGCGTCATGCGGAACTGCTTGGGTGTTAATTTATGAAATTGATGGAATAAAACACTGATTTTGCACAAAAGTCGGGTCTGACTTGTTCGTTCTGAGTCCAGTTGAAGCAGCAGAACTGGGATGCGACAGCGTCGAGCAAAATGAGTAGAATATTCAAAACACCGTTTTCGCCTTCTACGGTGTAAGTCAGACCCCTCCCCTTCGGATCGGCTTGGTGGCAGGAAGCAACTGGTTCCCTAACTCGGAACTGAAACTTTACACTGCTCCGGCGAGGAGCACACCGCGGAAAGCCCCTGGGGGCCAAGAGGATTACCTACCTGATAACGGGAGTCGAGATTCGTCTGAAACGGTGAAAACCCGACGACGCTTGAAGGCAGCCTGATCAAAGGTAGGACGAACTTGGAATAACCAGTGGGGAGAAGTGCAGACCTATATGTGCGCTAATTAACTTGGGGATCCAAGGAAAAGACGCCGTATCGGTCTCAGAGTTATAATCCCAAATCAATCACCCTAAAACCAGCAACTGTGTCAGTTGCAAGCAAAATGTCCGCAGATACGTTACGAAGCAGGGAGGAAGTGGCAGAAAGCATGTTTGATAAATCTCCGGCTGGGGGGTTCAAACATACAGGGACCGTCATCGTCCAATAACGCCACCAATGCCAATCCCACTTTGAAAGATACATTCAGGAAATTGGAAAAGCTAATGAAGAAAGAACAATCCAAGTGGTGGGAGAATTAGTCCTTATCCCGATACTTGGAAGTAGGCAGAGTGCCCAGAGGGCTAAGAATAACACTCTCCCAGCTACGAGACACCTGATCCCGCAATGCTCACCAAATGGGCCGAATCCAATTTAGAGTGCTCTGGAAAATTAATGACACTTTTAGTTGAATATGCAGAAAGTGATCGTTTGAAAATCCAGGCGGAAATAGAACAACTGGAAACTGAAATAACAGATCTGGGGCCCAGCGAGCTAGCGAACAAACTGAGAACAGAAATGTTGCAAAGAGTGAAAAAGGATGAGGAAGTAATAAAGAAGAGAAAAGCGTATAAATTCGAACGGGACCGCCTGGACTACCAAAATGGCCACATTTTCACATATGCTAAGAAATATGAAAATGTAAAGGCTCGTGCAAGAAAAATGCGTCAGGGAAATGCAGGGAACAAAACTGAGTCAATTTCTTCCACGGATGCAAGTGCAACATCAGGTAGCAAGGCGGAAAACGAGGCTGCGGGATCTTCTACGGTGGGATCGGTAAAGCTCTCACTAGCCCAGGAAGTAAGCTGCTTGTGCCAAGATCATCGCGACACTTTGCGACCGAGAATACAAGGGAAAGCACAAGCAAGCGGCTCCGGAACAACCAAAAATGACGCGCAAGGAGAAAGTTTCGTCGCTACAAAGCAAACCAACAAAAACCAAATAGCCAAAGGCCAGTGGAACAAATCAAAGAAAAAAGCAGCCATGAATTAACAAAGGAAAAATCAATTATAAACCTCACGAAAATCTCCTTATCACCCGAAGATTAAATGATCCTGAGATTAGGATTGTCTTATTGTCCACCATCAAACTTTAATTATGCGGACACGAGAATGGATTTTTATCGTTTCGTACGCAAGCTGAAGTTGGGCAAACATTTTCTATTACAGCCAAAAAGAAAAAAACAAGCAGGAGTGCAAACTAGCCCTTCATTGTTAGAGTCGGCAGATCGACCAGTTTTCGATGAAATTTGGGACTTGCAACAGGAAGGAGGAGTATCTAGAGTTACATCAAGGGAAGATCATGCAACCAGTTATACCCATTTCTAGCCAAAGTCCACCTTTCAGCCGATCTTAACAAATGAAAATATCGATGTGTACCATGACTTGGTCATTAAAGAGCTTAAACAATTGTATATAAACACCAATAAAAAACATGAAGTTGCCAATAAAAAGAACCAATGCTACTATAATCTGATTTAAAAACTAGAATCAGATAAAAATGGGATCGTCCGCCAGGCCGATAAAGGCGGAAACATAGTCCTTTGGCCACGGCACATGTATGTAGCTGAGGCGGAGAAACAACTACTTGATACTTCCTGTTACAAAAAAAGCAATATGTTAGCTCTCAGAACTTCCTGGCAAGAACAAAGTTCTAAGTTAATGGCATGGAGAAGTGCTAAGTTATTATCGGATGATGAATACAAGTTCATGAAAAGAGACCATCCGGTAATTCCAACATTCTACCTGATACCAAAGTACACAAGGACATTACAACGCCACCTGGACGTCCGAATATATCAGCTATAAACAGCTCAACGGAAAATGTATCCCGTTATATAGATTTCTTTCTTCAGGAATGGGTGAAAGGTCTTAAGTCCTACGTACAGGATACTTCTGATTTCATTAGAAAATTGAACAATGTAGTTTGGGATTCTAAATGTTTACTTATAACACTTGATGTAACATCTTTGTACACCTCGATCAAACACTCTGACGGGTTACGAGCTGTAGAGTTTTATTTAAATAAGCGACCCATGAATTTTCTTCACACAACAGAATGCTTCTATCTATGATACAAATGTGCCTTGAACAAAACTTTTTCCTATTCAACAACCAAATGTACCAGCAGGTCAGAGGGGTCGCGATGGGGTCATGCTTCTCCCCAAGTCTAGCATGTCTCCACATGGGACTCTGGGAGGAGCATGTCCTGGGCGGCTCTATGTTGGAAACAATGCAGGAACTTGTACCGTTGTATCTAAGGTACATAGACGATTTGTTCTTAATATGGCGAGGATCGATGATGGAAGCCCAAATATTTGTTGGGGAACTAAACAAAAACAGTTTAAATCTGCAGTTCACCTCACACATAAATGATAAGTCAGTGGTGTTTCTTGATACCGAGGTTTACGTTACAGACAATGGGTTAGCCACTAAAATGCATAGGAAACCCACAGCCGGAAACACGGTACTACATGCCTCTAGTCAGCACCCCTATCACCTAATCAGCAGTATTCCCTTCGGGGAGATGCTGCGAATTAGGCGGATATGTGGCTCTGAGACTGAGTGCCATAAAATACAGGAGGAAAGCAAGGAACGTTTCTTGTCCCGAGGCTACTCAGTTAAAACGGTGTAACGAGCAATTAACAGATCTCTAACAATATCAAGAGAAGAGGCATTAACGACAAAGGAGAAATCCAATGTTGGGCTATCCAAAGAAACAACGATTAAACCCAGAGTCATAACAACTTTCAGTAAACAGCATAAGGAGATTTGGCGAATCTTCTATAGAAACTGGAACCTAATAACAGGGGATCCTGTTGTTGGTGAGTTTGAAGTGAATAAACCCAACATCACGTTCAGAAAATTTGTATCCATGTCTGATAGACTAGTGAGTAATTTTTTAGAAAAACCTATTTCAGACACCTGGGGTGCCCTCGGAGGTGGTTTTAAAAAATGTGCCTGTAAAAACGGGTGTAACAAAACTCAATATGCAGTGCCTTTCAACAGCAAACCTGCACTGATTAAAAAAAGCATGTCATGTAGGACTGATTTTGCAGTCTATGTGCTGCAGTGCCCGTGCAAGTTACGATATGTGGGCAGCACTCGCTTGCCGGTACATAAACGGGTACTGCAGCACATCAGAGCAATAGAGGGTAAAGACCAATCTTATCCTGTTGCCCGTCACTTCGAAAGTGTACACAAAAGTGATCCATCAGGCCTACAATATTTTGCCATTGACTGTGTTATGCCACTAAAAAGAGGGGGTGACAGGGATGCGAAGCTCCGTTTGCTGGAGACTAGATATATAATCGAACTTGACAGTAAGGCACCACGAGGGCTTAATGCAAGTGAAGATTTGTATACATGTTTATAGGTTTTGAACTGAAAAACATACCCTCTATCATAGAGAATTGAGAAGTTTGGATAACAGATTTCAATCAGCAATTCATCCTTGATTTCCGCATACTGATTACTCTATACAACAAAGTGTGATTGACAACCATTTTACATCTAAGTTGGTGCGTTCAAATGCTGCATCCAATAGAATTAAAAATTAAAAATTAAAAATGATTAATTAATTACCTTCCACTCCATGAAATATTGAAACATGTAAAAAACTGTTTTCAAAAAAACATATATAAAAAATTTGAATGATAATGTTAAAATTTGCACAATATGCACTTATGTTTTGGGGTTTATGATGAGATTTGGTACTTATAACCAGGATGAATTAAGATATTTTAAATAGTTTTATACAATTTGGTTGTAATCTTTTTGTAGTCAGAAATGGTGTTTACAAGATGCATACCGACAGTTCCTCGAGATGACTTCTTTTTATAAGATTGGATTATGAATTTCATATGAAGTTTGTTCTTGAAAGAAATCACATTTAAATTGCTGTAGTTTGCACAATATAGATGCTGCTAGATCAACATCCAAAGAGGGTTATTTAACTATATAGTAGACACTTTGTCTTTTATTGTAAATAATATGTATATATCATGAATTTTATATGTTTATGATTTTTTGTATATATTTCCCCTCAAAATCTTAGTTTTAGTCTTATATGCGAAAAACTGTTTTTCTATTGTATAGAGGATTATAATATAACATTGCACATATTTGCACAGCATTTTTTGTACAGCTATAAGTGGAACTTGTCGAAAATTGAATCGGGCACTGCGCCCTTTATTTAACAAAAACTGACACCATTCACCATTGTGAACAAAATGAGGTACATTAAGGAGTTAATGTGGGCGGACCATTAATATTGAGGTCCACCTCTTTGTAGTTCATGAAAACTATAAGTACCCTCATTTATTTTTAGTAACGTATCATGTGATCAAGCCTCTGGCTGGAGGCGAAACGCGTCATGCGGAACTGCTTGGGTGGGAAGGGAAAAAAAGGGACAAAGCAAACAATAAAGTTGCCGTTGTCTGGCTCAGAATAGGGATGTCATCAGAAGATGTAGATCACCCTGTTCTATGATTCCCCCTGACGCCCTGAAAGTGAAACACAACACACACGTGAGAGAGTACCCCCATTATATATATAACCACCTTAAACTCCTATGTGTTAAGTACTTACATAATATAACAGTGAGGCTTCTCCCATGAAAAAAGGTACATAACAGGAAAAATAAAATAAATAACGAAAGAATATAGTTCTGATTCATCAGAAAAAGAGGTACTTATCTTTATGCAGATGATCCTCTGTGGCTGGAAGTTGTCCATCAGAATGTGCTGCTCTGAGTCTCTGCATACTGCGGGTAACATCCGTTCACTGGTTAAGGTATTCATAATTTAGCAAGCTTGCAGAAATAATCCAAATTCTAGACGGGCTAGAGGCGCTGGAGTAATCTCACTCAGGAGATATATCAGAAAGGAAAAAACAATACCAGTATGTTCGCTCTCAATCGAGCGTTGTCCTGCGCTGTGCTGGTTTGGTTCACAAGGAGCTGGAAACTCTGAGCTGTTAAACACAGCTACCAATGCAGCTCAGATACGTGTCAAAAAACAAATGATTTGTGTTGCGAGCGCACAACGCTCGAGGTTCCACTTTTATCCGTTGGCATGACGCAGTGCAGGCAAGTCAATGCCAACCTTCTTATCTGCAGAAGGTGCCGATTGCCAATTGTATAATCCCCGGAGTGCTTGAGATAGCAATACCCAGCACGTATTTGGAAAACAAGCGTTTCTATCACTAAAGAGATTGCAGCTGTTCCACAAGCGGCTGCTTCCAGGAAATCCACAAAAGCGCTAAGTTCAGCAGCGAGTTCTTTACGCTGCTAGTCCATATCGCTTGATCATACAGGAAGTTCTTCAGGTGACAATCCCCGATTCCTACGAAGGCGGGGTTTAAATAACGACATCCAGGTACGATAGCAAGCCTCCTCTAGGCATTATGGGAGTTGTAGTTTATGCCCCATCATGCATACCGTGTTGTGTATTTGTGCCCCATGAGTTTATATTTGCCTAATCATGACACCCTGGTCACCCCCTTGGTAGCTTGGCAGGAGCAGCAAGGCTTTCTTTCAGAGGCGTTGTAAGTTAAGCATTTGTGACCACATACAGTAACCCAGTGCCAACACTACAAATGAACACCACACAAGGTTTTATATAAAAATAAGTATATTTTATATAGAGTTACCACAAGACCAATAAACAACAAAAATAATCCACAGTTCTATTAGATTTCAAGAGTTCTTGTAAAAAGGCCTAAATCAAGGTTCCTTGCGAGTCGGTAGCCCGGGCGGGCTACAGCATTGTTGAAAATAACACAGAGTTTAGCAAATCCAGCGGACCGCGTCGGTACGGGCCCACTCAAATGTCGACAGATTCAGTCACAGTACCTTTTACTTGGGGCGGCCTGCACAGATGTATCAGCCGGTTCCGGTGTTTGTCGCGGTGCAGAAAGGAAGCGTTGCAGCAGCCCATTGACAGAGTCGGTGGATCCAAGGCTTGCGTTGCAGGGTGAGACAGTGCTTCGATGCAGTGCTTGCAGCTTGCGGTGCGGCGACAGAGCCGGAGTTCGGGAGCTGTCGTAGATCAGTCAGGACAGCGGTGCGAGTTGGGCAGTGCGTCGAGAAGTGTGCGAGGCGGTGCCCAACTCCGGTGCGGTCACAGGGCTCGGAGTCAGCAGCAGGGGCCTCTTCGGTCTGACCAGTATGAGTCGGTGTAGCGAGGCATTGCACGTCGCGGTGTCCACCAGTCGCAGTGCAGGCTCCGGCTCCATGACGGGTCGGTGAGCACAGAGCTTGAGTTGTTCGAGGCAGACATTGCTTGATGCAGTGCCTACAGGACACCGGGCCGGTCGTGAGAGTCGGTCACAGCTCCCTGCCTGTGTAACCACTGAAAAAGCGTTTCCAGCAGCAATCCACAAAGGCTGGTGATGTCCACTGGTCCTGGGACTTCGGTCCAGGGGCAAGCTCTCTTCCAAGCCCTTGGAGATCTTTGCACAAGTGGAAAGTAAAGTCCACAAAGTTCTTTCTCCTCTCTTTGGCAGTCAGGCAAACACTGCAGGCCAAACCCCAAGCAGCACTTCAGCTTGGGAATAGTCTCTCCCCAGTTTCTCCAGGTTCCTTCTCTTCAGCTGAGGTTTCGTCTTGTAAGTCCAGGAGTGATCTAGTTTCTTGGGATCAGGGTCCCAATACTTATACCCCAAAATCCTTTGTTCTCTGGGGGGAGAGGGGCCTGTGCCCAGTCAAAACCAGTTCTAAAGCACTCTGTTTACCAGACTTCTCCTTTCCTTTCACAGCACAGGGCAGGCACATCAGACACCCCACAGGAGGTGGAGCCAGCATTGTGGAAGGCAAGTACAGTTCTGGAGCACTTTGTTGATAGACTTCCTTCTCTTCTATAACACCCCGAAAACCTATGGTATGGAATTTCTAAGGTTTTTTAAATGCAAATGGTTTTTTCAGTGAATTTCAAAGGTTTTTTAAATGCTAATTCCTAACTATAACGTGTCTGAAACCTATGTTTTTTTCAGTGAATTTCAAAGGTTTTGTAATTGACAATTTTTAAATGTATAAATTGTTATTTTTATTTTTTTATACTGATTTTCTACATTTTTTTAAACAATTTATTTGTAGATAATTTATTTTTTAAATTACATTATTATTATATTATACATTACATTACAAAATATACTTTCTCAGAATGAATTACTTTAGTTTAAATACTTGGCAAATAGGCACTAGTCTTCTAAGTACAGTAGTTACAATTGTAATGCGCAACACAATTTCAGACACAATGCAACACTGAGGTCAATGTGAATTTCTAGTTAAATGCCATTAGTTACTTTTTGGATTACTTTTCTAACCACAGGACTGGATCCTAGATTCAGTCCTGGGACATCCCCTGTAAACAGTTGAGTAAAAGCGTATTGGTTACAGTAGCGATTTTTAAGAATTATTATTGTTTTTTAAAAGTTGACACAATCTTTTTCACATATAATCACCAATGTTATATCTATTGGAGGAAATTTACTTAGCAGGTAAGTAGTGTTAACGGTACTTTTTCTTACTCAGTGATTGTTACTGGATCCAGCACAGGTGTATCTCCTGTAAACAGTTGAAAGAATGCGTTTAAGTCATACAGGCGATTTTTAAAGAATACTTTTAGTTTGTGAAAATAGACACTTTTAGAAACTTTTCTGGTGAAAACCAGACTATGGATTTCTATGGAAGGACACACAAGTTACTGGTAAGTATGGTTAGAATGACTTTTCAGGATCAGTACTGGGCTCAAAGAGGCATCTCTGAGGTCACTTCTGATAACAGGTGTGTAAATAGGAATTCGTACTTCTGCTGATTTGATAGGAATTTTATAAAGTTCAAAAACTCCACACTTAGAAGAATTTCCAAGTGAAACCAGTCAATGTTAACCTATGGAAGGAAATTCAAGTTACTGGTAAGTATAGTTAGAATTACTTTTCAGGATCAAAACTGTGCTCAACGATGCAGCACTGAGGTCTCTCCTGATAACAGGTGAGTAAATCTGAATTAGTTGTTCGGCTGATTTTAGGTGAATATTTTAAAGTTCCAAAACTCCACACAGAAGAATTTCCAAGTGAAACCACTCAATGTTACCCTATGGAAGGAAATTCACTTAGCAGGTAAGTAGTGTTATCATTACTTTTTCTTACGCAGTGGGTGCATCTCCTGTAAACAGTTGAAAGCATGCGTTTAAGTCATACAGGCGATTTTTAAGGAATATTTTTAGTTTGTGAAAATAGACACTTAGAAACTTTTCTGGTGAAAATCAGACAATGGATGGAAATACAAGCTACTGGTAAGTAGGGTTAGAATTACTTTTCAGGGTCGGTGCTGGGCTAAAAGAAGCAGCACTGAGGACACTCCTGATAACAGGTGAGTAAATCGGAATTCGCAGGTCGGCAGATTTTAGAGGAATATTTGTACGTTTGAAAAATCAACACTTAGAAACTTTTCTGCTGAAAACCACACAATGGATTCCTATAGAAACAAATACAAGTTACTGTAAGTACGCTTAGAATTACTTTTCAGGGTCAGTGCTGGGCTAAAAGATGCTGCGCTGGGTTCTCTCCTGATTACAGGTGAGTAAATCGGAATTCGTAGCTTGGCTGATTTTAGAGGAATATTTGTACAATGGTGAAGGAAGGGGGCGTGGCCTGAGGTGACATGTGTGCAAACACGCCCTGTGGTGCGTTTTAAATTGCGAGATTGAGTGCCCTTGAATCCTAAGGGCCCCTGGGTGCCAACTAGCCCACCAGGTACCTTTAGTATGCTCCAGGGTGCTGCATTGCAGAGAGGTGCTCAGAGGCCACGCCCCTTTTTATAACACTCTGCAATGCATCTCCGTGGTGCTTACTAGATGTACCTGGTGGCTAGTTGGCCCCCAAGGACCCTCAGTATTGAGAAGGAATTAATTCCCCAACTTAAACAGCGCCAAAGGGCGTGTTGGCACACATGTGAACTCAGGCCCCACCCCCTCCCTTCACCACTGTGCAAACACGCCCTGTGGCGCGTTTTAAGTTGGGGGATTAAGTCCCCTTGAATACTGAGGGTCCCTGGGGTGCAACTAGCCCACCAGCTACCTCCAGTAAGCGCCACAGAGCTTCATTGGAGAGAGGTGTAAAGAGGGGCGTGGACTCAGAACACCTCTCTGCAATGGAGCTCCCTGGGGCATACTGGAGGTACCTGATGGGCTAGTTGGCCCCCAGGAACCCCCAGTATTCACGGGGAATTTGTTCCCCCTCTGCAAACGCGCCAGTGGCGCATTTGCACAGTGGTGCAATGAGGGGGCGTGGCCTATGGGCGCAATCCCTTTTTTCGTAGTCTCTTCATCCTTATTATTCTCACCCTCCGGTGGGTGTTTGCCGTGTTTGTATCCATTTAACTTCTGCCGATTTAAACTGCAACGCCACAAAAAAGAAAATGATAAAGGTGGACTGCCTGTGTAAAGAGACTAAACTCAAGAACAATAGGCAGAAGGAACAGTTTGGCATTATTAGAATCCGCGGCGGACACCTTGTAGCTCACTGGAGAGCTTTAAATCGGCAGAAGTGAAATGGATGCAAACACGGCAAACACCCACCGGAGGGTGAGAATAATAAGGATGAAGAGACTACGAATTCCATAATGCTTAGAGTGCTTTCCACCAGAGGAAGTCACACCTACCAGAGGGCTTCACACTAGAGTAAGTTTAAAAGCGAATGGACTTCTACCTTCACCCCTTTGCCTGTCAGCATGTAATGCCCGTGATCAAGGAACAAGAAGTTCCGAAATGCGTAGGGCTATGAAATGGAGCGAGATGCTGCCTGCAGATTCGCGGAATAAAGGACGATGTAAAGAATAACACTGAATCCTGCTGTTTCTTTGGCGCATTCTCAAGCAGGGGCAACTCTTTTTGGTGTAATAATTAACGGCCAATCCGGTCGTGAGAACTGCGACGCCACAAAAATGAAAATGATTAAGGTGGACTGCCTGTGTAAAGAGACCAAACTCAAGAACAATAGGCAGAAGGAACAGTTTGGCATTATTAGAATCCGTGGGGAACACCTTGCAGCTCACTGGAGAGCTTTAAATCGGCAGAAGTGAAATGGATGCAAACACGACAAACACCCACCGGAGGGTGAGAATAATAAGGATGAAGAGACTACGAATTCCATAATGCTTAGAGTGCTATCCACCAGAGGAAGTCACACCCACCAGAGGGCTTGACACTAGAGGAAGTTTAAAAGCGAATGGACTTCTACCTTCACCCCTTTGCCTGTCAGCACGTAATGCCCGTGATCAAGGAACAAGAAGTTCCGAAACGCGTAGGGCTATGAAATGGAGTGAGATGCTGCCTGCAGATTAGCGGAATAAAGGACGATGTAAAGAATAACACTGAATCCTGCTGTTTCTTTGGCGCGTTCTCAAGCAGGGGCAACTCTTTTTGGTGTAATAATTAACGGCCAGTCCGGTTGTGAGAAATGCAACGCCACAAAAAAGAAAAGGATAAAGGTGGACTGCCTGTGTAAAGAGACCAAACTCAAGAACAATAGACAGAAGCAACAATTTGGCATTATTAGAATCCGCGGTGGACACCTTGCAGCTCACTGAACATCATCTCCTACGCCGACGACACCCAGCTCATCCTCTCCCTCACCAAGGACCCTCACACCGCCAAAACTAACCTCCACAATGGAATGAAGGCCGTAGCCGAGTTGATGAGGAGCAGCCACCTGAAGCTGAACTCGGACAAGACAGAAGTCCTCATCCTCAGCCCCACCTCTTCTGCCTGGGACAACTCCTGTTGGCCGACCACGCTGGGAACAGCACCGACGCCCAAGGACCATGCACGCAACCTGGGATTCATACTCGACTCCTCCCTCTCCATGTCGAAGCAGGTCAACGCTGTCTCCTCCTCTTGCTACAACACCCTCCGCATGCTACACAGGATCTACAAGTTGATACCGACCAAAACCAGAAGAACAGTGACCCAAGCCCTCGTCAGCAGCAGGCTGGACTATGGCAATGCACTCTACGCAGGAATCCCAACCAAACACCTACAACGACTGCAACGCATCCAGAACGACTTCGCACGCCTGATCCTCAACATCCCCCGATGCAGCGGCATCACCTCCCACCTAAGAGACCTGCACTGGCTTCCCGTCAACAAGAGGATCACCTCAAAGCTCCTTACCCATGCACACAAAGCACTCCACAACACCGGACCTGCCTACCTAAACAACAGACTCAACTTCTACACCCCCGCCCACCAGCTCTGCTCTGCCAGCCTTGCTCTCGCCGCCGCCCGCGCATCCAACGAACAACCTCCAGCGGCAGATCCTTCTCCTTCCTCGCCGCCAAGACCTGGAACACCCTACCTACCCACCTGCGGCAGACCCAGGACCTGCTCACTTTCAGGAAGCTCCTCAAGACCTGGCTTTTCGAGCAGTATCAGCAGCCACTCCCCTCAGCGCCTTGAGACCCTCACAGGTAAGTAGTGCGCTTTACAAATTCAATGATCTCCAGATAACGTATCAAATGACAGCATTAAAATCAACACCATGCCGCAAAAATGTGAAATATGAACGCAAAAAACCTTGGATGAGGCCAATCACGGTACAAAAAGCAGCAAACACCAGCGACAGGCCTGCAAATCCTACGCATCTGGCTGGAAAATGCACTATAAAAGCTACAAAAACAACACACCAGAAACAATCCAAATTGCATAGCAACATGGATGCACCCTGACCGAGCGCAGAGGCCAACGTGAACCCCACAACCCCCACAGACCACCAGCAAAGAACAACGGGGTCAGGGAAGGCCAAGGAGAAGAGGAAGATGGGGTGCAGTCCGCAGCAAAACCAGCTCAGCGTCACATGACAGAACACTACCAGCAACTGACCCACAATTAGACCACCGGGAATGCAGTCGGAGTATCGAGGAGGTCAATGGAGGCGGTCAAGAGGCGCTGGCATGATGAGAAAATCTAAACCAGGCACAAAGCTGCTGCCAACAGGAAGGCAGCAACGGTGACAGGAGGTGGGAGTCCTGCGCCACAGGAGGAACTGGAGGAAACAGATGCCACACTCAACAGTGTGGAGATGGTGCATGGAGTCGGGAGTGCGGACACAGCTCGGGAGCACCTGACACAGCATCAACAGGGTGAGTAACGACCAGGGACTGGGGGACGGGGGGAGATGGGCACAATGGTACACATGGACAACGATGTGTAGCACACTGCACACCCACAATGACCCTGGATCATGTCCCTGATCCCCGTGGCACACTCTAGCACACACACATAGCAAGAGAAGCACATCCACATTGACGACAATGTGGTACAATGCGCAAACCCGACATTACATAACAGAGGACACAACTGGCTCCGCACACACGCAGAAACAGGCCTACTACATCTGACTGAGCTGGAAACTGTGAAATGGAAATGTACATGTACGAACTCACATCCGTCATATAGTCCAAATGTAAACTGTCCCGCATCTAAATCCTGAACCTCCAAAACAGTCCAATGTGCATTCTCATACAGTCTACATGCAAACAAGAACAACGCGCCAACATACATGTCAACACAATGTCAACATGCATCTCCCCTTCACCTTGCAGAGGGACACACAACACCTCCAGCAGAGCACAGAAGACCACACATCAGTGATGTCGGAGAGGACCACCACACCTTCGACACTGACGCCCTACAATAGCTCATGGACATCCAACGCAACCCACCACCAGGACCAGGGCAGCCAAGCTACTTAGAGGAGAACACAGACCCTGCAACAGCCCATGCAGCAGGAAGCACCCTCAAGCACATCTGGCTCACAACACATCACCGACCCACACATGGCACCCCAATTCCAGGTATCAGAATGCCAAAATGAGGTGGCCGACCAGGTGAGGGTGGCGTCCGAGCCCATGGAAGGTGAACGAGATTACATACGTGGGTGGCTATTAACCTTCAAGGACCCCCTACATCTCACAAAGGAGACCCACACTGCCAAAGAGACACATGCAGATGCACATTCCCAGTATACAAGAATGCCCAGGGGCACGAAAATATCAGTTGCACACTCACGTTTGCTCTGCGTACGATGGCTCAGTTCACTCTCCTTATGTATTGAGTGGGTGACAACAAAGCTACATGCCCAAGCTCCAACCTGCTGCTGCGGTGACATGTCTCAGTCAGCTATACACAGCACAATGTAATGTCGTAGGGCCCAGGGCCCTCATGCATACAAGACCACAGGGACACACGCAGATATTATGTTGACTGGCTACGGGCACGTCCGCCCGGCCCCTTTATTGGCAGGGCCACAAGTACAGTGATGCCTGTGCTGGATGTGTGTGGAGTGAGTGTAAGACAGCCCACACAGAGAGCTTGGTGCTGGCAACAACTTGAACAGTGGACACCAGAGCAACGGAGACAGAAAACACCTGCATAACAGAGTCAACTGCTGAACAACATGGAGGGAGCCGAAGCAAGTAAAGAGGTCAACCAACATACAAACAGAAGTGTCCGTTAGTTGCAGTGCACTGAGGTTGGGGCGCTAGAGCTGAGCGCACTCATGTGATGAAGATGAGTAGAATTGTGTCCATTCAGGATATTCCTGATGCAGATGCAGTGGGGTGTGTTAGACCTGCATCATCTTCTTCATCAATGTCCCAGGTCTCCCACACTGCCTAAGGTGACATTGCTGCACAACCTCTCCACAGCACAGCATTCAATCAGTAATAATCCATGGGATGAGGTGCACTGAGTCTGTGTCACCTGGAGTGCTTAGCAGGGTATCAGGCAGATGATGGCATCTACGACAGGTGTGAGCAACTCGATTAATCTGCCAGTACCACTGTGTTGACTCTGGCAGATGGCAGTTGGAGGTGGTCCTGGCGATGATGGTGTGTGCCTCCTGTGGTGATGCCACATCCGGGCTGGTCAGGACTCAATTGGATGTGTGAGCCCTGGTGGACCGCAGTTGAGGCAGGAGGCATCGGACAGCGCAGGGCCACAGACACATGGCGTTGACGACCCAGGGCCATCATCTCAGAGGCCATCAAATATTGAATCAAACGGGGTCCCTGACTTGAGGTGCACAGAGTTAGTGGCCCGGATACACAGCAGCCGGCACAGGCACACCAACACAGGACGGTGACTTGCGGTCTACTCAGGCAGGGCAACGCAGACTGAGCGGGTCCTCGTCGATGTCGAAGGTGAATGTGGCGGAGGGTTGCGGAGGACAGTGGAAGGTGTCTCAAGGGCATGATGCAGAGGGCAGAAGCTATCCGTAAGCAACAAATGGAGGAGTGGAGTGCTACAGCCTCGTTGCCACCACCAATTTGGTATCAGCTACATGACAATGCAAACTACCCACTAGTTCATAGACTCAGAAGCCACCAATGTTTGACCAGGCAGTGTCCATAAATGCCAGGGAACAGACTTAGTTGCACTCGGGCTGAGAAGGGATGCAGTCTGCGATGATGCCGTACACTGAAATGAACGCTGCCATTGCTAAATCAAGACTCTGTGACCTACCGAACAGCAGTGTAGGCCTGAGGCAGTGGTCAGCAGTGGTCCACAGCCACCTGCCATAGGCTCGCGATGCACAGAGTTAGTGACACCAGGGCAGTTGTCGGTAGTGTTGAATCACCTCCGTAACAATGATCATTTTTTCCTCCCAAATGCAACCGCCATCCTCTTACGCCTCTCCTTGCGTGCAATGATATGTACTCTGCCTTTGAAAAATCAATGCACAGTTCCAATTGTGGGACCTACTCGAGCGCAGCATAGGCCGAGGGCAATAGTCTGCGTGGGCCCACATGCAAGTGTGGTTGTGATGCTATGCACAGACTTGGTGTCACCACATCAAATGGAGTATGGTGACATAAACTCAGCCATAATTGATGTGCTCTGCCATGGTGTAACCAAGACTCAATTCAAAATGTGTGACCTACTTGTCCGCTGTGTCTGCCGGTAGAGTAGGTCAACGAGAAAGGAGTACTGCGGGCCTATGTCACGGAGGCCGTGATGGTCTGAGGAGGCTGCCAAGGTCGTGGACCTCAGGCTTGGAGATTGCACCGGCATGTGGTGGGCCCTCTTTGACACATGCTGGTGTCGGCAGGTGGGCATTGAGGCCTGAGTGCGGAGGGGCCAGCAGGACTGGTTCGGGGATCAGCGTCCCAGGGTGCAGCAGGTGCCCAGGATCACAGGCAACTTTGCTTACGGCAATGGTGTCGGCCTAGTGGCTGGGTGAGAGGCACCGCCCTGGCAGAGACATTGGGCATTCCGGAAGAGGACCACGCCCAGAGTTACTTGCCTTTTATTCACACCCCTACGCTGGCCTAGTGTACGCCGGGCTAGCCCACTCCACTCACACTTACGGGGGGACGTAACAAGCTACATTTCTGCGATCTTCCCCACTGGCTAGGATGACATGGTTGCGTCCACTGTCCACTACACTCCAAACACAAATGGTGTGTGTCGACATGAATATCTTTTCGCCTATCTGGCTGGTCGTTGAGAATGTAGCAGAGTGGTGTTGTCGTAGCTTTTGGCACGGGAACGCCTACTCTGCATCTCATTAGCGATAGTTGCCAGGTCGTTTGTGGCAATGTTCTTTGCGGCTTCTATCACGGGTAAACTGGTGATATGGGCTCTTAACACCAGTTTGGGAATGGGGCGATAAATTTATCGCCACTTTGGCTGCGATAAAGTGCCGTTAACTCGGCGATAAGACCTTGAGCATATGCCCCATTGTTTCTAAAACAGTGTTTTTTGCTGCGAGACATCTAAAGGAGCCATAGGTGTTCACATAAGTAGTGGAAGGAGTGTGATCTACCAGTGTCATTCTTTGGAGGAAATGTTTGGATTATTCAGTCGATTCCTCTCTTCACATAGTGACGTGGCAGCCTATGCGGCGATGGGAAAATTTACTAACGTACAGCCGTAATTCGCGTATGGTTGATTGGAGTATTGACATGCTTGAAAGGCCTCACATACAAGATATGTTTCGCTCAATGCCCTATGTGTCTGTGGACCGGTATTCATCTTCACTACTGCACTGTGGGAAAAAGCTGCCATCTGGAGATTTATCCAACATCTAGCATGACCTGAACAATGGGTGCGGGCACTCTGGTTAATTATTTCTTGCTGTAGTAAAAAACGAATCAGGCTGGGACAGAGTGGGCATAGTGGGTGCAAATACCTATTTGTTGTCTTGCGTCCTGGGAAAAGGAGCTTTTGCCCCTCTAGATGCAGCACTTCCTGGATGCTGAACCATACAGTTTGCACTGCTACTGGCTGGGGGGTATATGGACTAGTGACCAATCAGTGTCCTTGCTTAGAGAGTGTGGCCTCATTTACTCAGCCGCTATTTTGAGCTCAGAATGGCTTTACTATTTAATCATACTCATTTGTCAGTACATGTGTGTCTGTATAAGCTATAAATTATTCACTTTATGTATCAATTTTGATTGTATAATGGTGTTTATTTGGATTTTGAACTTTCTTTCAAGTTACGTACGTAGAGGCTGTTCGTTCTCGGATCACTCATGATGGTCATCCTGAGGATGCGGCCAACGTGAACCCACGCACGTTGCCGGAGTGTTTCCTGGTTCACCATGCCCCGCCCACATGAGAGGCTGTTCGGTGATGGCCGTTAGCTCCGACCTAGCTCCGACCTAATGAGCTACAATTAGGTCTCGAGCCTTCCACTCTGCCTCGACTCTGCCTCTCAAATTCGGAGCCGCAGCCGAATCACAGCCGCCTCCCTGCCTCTCTTGCTATTCCCGCCGCAGCACCCATCTTGCGCTCGCCTTGACTGGGTAGAGCTGGGCGCGTGGCGGATAGGGGATTACTAGAGAGGGCGCTGAGGAGAGGCCGAGGAGAGGTGATACAATATGCCAAGAAAACTTCAAGAAATGCCAAGAAACCACCAAGACAGGAGCATTTAAAAAAGAGCCCTCTTGAACTTCGGAGCTTGCTTCGGAGATTGCTGGGTATATTTACCCGCCCAGAAGGAGATAGGTGGGTGAAGGCGAGGATGCTCGAGCGAGAACACGAATGCCGGTTAGGTGCAAGCGTGAGGCAGTGTGTAATAAAAGCCCTGAAAACCTGAACATTGAGCCTTGAGCCCTGCACTGCACTGCACTGTGCGGTACTCAGGCGCTGTATTGAGACTCAGCTCCCACTCAGAAGTGCGATGGTGGAGAAGGACAGGGAGGTCCCCTCCTGAGGTACTCATATGGACGCATAGGGAGAAGGACACTATAGCAATGTGTGAGGAAAGCCCCCTGGAGAGTCGTTGCCAGGTGGCATCAAGGTTTGGCATGGTGCTAGGTGATTGGTGTTAGGTTCTCGCCTGGCGGAATTCAATTAACAACCTGAAGCTGTACCTCTACCTGTGAGCAAGAACTATATCTCAGCTTGCACTGCTGGTGAGTTAGGGTCAGGGGCTGAAGCATTGGATTAAGGGGTACTTGGACCTTTCAGAGCTCTCAACAACATAATCTGCCAGGTGATAGGGGTACGAGGCACTCACATAAAAGTTTTGAGGGTTCTAAAGAGATAGCTAAAAGCTACTCTCTCTGCCCCAAAGGAACTAAAAAGCTAAGATGTCAGCAAAAGTCAGAAATAAGCAGGTGAACCCGGGAACAGGAAAGGATTTTTTTAAAACTGGCCAGTCACCATCAGTACTTGTATCCAAGGGTGCGAGGAAAAGGAGAAGAAATGCACAGCAAAGAATGGACCTAAAAGTTAGAGCGCTAGCATTGGCGGAGAAGAACAGACAAAATGCCTCTGCAAAAACCCTGGAAGAGGAGGAGGAAGAGGAAGATTAAGAGGCGGAGGTATTATCTGAACTGTCGGCAGATCTAAGCATGCTGGCTGTGGGGGATGAAGAAGGCGAAGGAGGTGGGGAGGAGAACGAAGTAGGGGATGCTCTGAGTAAAAGGGAAGAGGATCCGGTAAATTCTAAACAGTATCCCTTCTTCAATAAACCTCTGGCGATACGAGGTAAACTTACCAGCACCCCACAATCAAACAGGGAGAAGGAAAAGGTGAAAGGGCAAGTGGGCGAGAAAGGCATGCAGGATGTGCAAGATCAGAATTTGCTACCTACCTTCGAGCACGCCCTGTCAGCTCAAACCACGCACCCACAGCCTCAACCAAAGTCAGATAGAACGCCAGAACCTATAGATTGTGTAGATCTTATAGAAATAAGTACAGATATCCTTGCAAATGCGCCTCCCTCTGCCCAGCTGCTAAACCCGGAAATCAAGGGGGTCCAGGAAATTCAGGATACTTGGTCACCCCATCAGATGCTGCAAAAGATAGATGGGATAGAGATACTATCCGATAAGCTGGCTTCTCTACCTGAGTCAGAATTAGAATACCCGTCAGAAAAAGGAATATGTCTGCCCTCAGGGGTGGATGAAAATCTCGGAGAGAAAAGAGACAAACAGGATATCTCAGTGCAGAAAATGCTCATGACTATTCTCCAAGAACTAAGGGATCTGAAAGTGTCACAAGCTTTTGAAATATCTCAGATACATAGTAGACTGACGAAGATGAAGGAGAATCTAGGCAATCTGCCCAGAAGGGTAGCGGAGGCGGAGGCATGGGTCCCAACCGTGGAAGACAACATTATGAATTAGGGGACATGGCCAGTAGGATATACTTGCGGAAAAACTATGAAGAGAGCGAATATACGGGGAGATTGCTAGCCTGGCAGGCAAGAAAAAATCAAGTCCATAATAGAGTTGACTGTATATATGATGAGGTATCTAAACTTCGTATGGAGACTACTTCATCTATAGGCTTGGTGTTACTCAGACATTATAAAGGTATCTATCAGACATCTCACCAGGTTATATTAGAAATAACCAACGACTTTTTACAGGAATTACAAATTCCAAAGTTAGGAAGTGACTTTAAAGAGCTGCTGCTAGCGGAATTTACAAAAGAAGAGCTAGATGTGGTGATCAGCTCCCTGCCTAACTGCAAAGCCACCGGGGACGATGGTATTCCAGCGGAATTTTTTAAAAAAAATTCTGCAACACTCAGACCTGAATTTTAACACTTGCCAACTACCTACTACAAGGGGGGGGGTCCCGCCAGCATCTTTTTGCACTGTAGTAGTAGTCAGTATTTTGAAAAAAGATAAGGATAGGGAAAATGTGAACTCCTATAAGCCAATAAGCCTGTTAAATACTGACTACAAATTTTTACTAAACTGCTTGCAAACAGATTAAATAAGATGGTAGGAACACTTATTGAGGCGGACCCGTGTGCTTTTGTAGCAGGGAGACAGCTTTATATCAATACAAATGTTTTACTGGAAGCTTTGGATTCTTTTAGTGAACTCCCAGGCGTAGATTTTAATTAACTCATTAAACGTAGGGACATGTCAAATAAATAGATGGCAGACTGCATGTGTCAGGGGTATGGTCATTGGAGCCTTCTGTCCCTGAGGATCAAGTCAGAAAGCCAGCCAACTAGCCCGTGTAGCCAATTTGGAGTCCTGTGCTCAGCAGATGCTGGCCCAGTCCTTCTCACCCAGGCAAGAGGGCAGCAGGCAGCAAGACAGAATGCAGGGCAGCTGTCTTTCAGAGTGGCAGGCCAGCAGAGTGGCTGTCCTTTCAGCGGCACAACAGTCCTTCTTTCTGGTAATCTACAGGTCCAGAAGTGTACTGAAGAGTTGGTGTCTGAGATCCAATATTTATACTCAGTTGTTCCTTTGAAGTGGGGAGAAACTTCTAGAGGGCTGCCTTTGAAGTTCAAAGGTGCCCTGCCTTCCTTAGCCAAACTAAATAAAAGGGGTATGCAGCCATTTGTTTGGAGGTAGAACATAGCCTGTTGAAGTGTAAGTGGAGCTGTGCTTAGCTTCTTACTCCCTATTGTGTGGGTGTCTAGGAGGAATACACAAAGCCCAACTGTCAACTAAAAACATTCATGTGACTTTGAGACTGGCTACAGGTACCACATGGCTATGGCATTTTCATTTAAAATCCAACTACACCGTAAATTAGGATTTTTCAATATAATTCCAGAGACACCAGACATGAATACGTTACCTGTTTCCATGTGGAAGTTAATGTACTAATGTAATTCCAAGGTTATCTATTGGGAGAGATAGGCCTTGCAGTAGTGAAAAACGAATTGAAGGGCGTTTCATTACCAAGACATGTACAACTTAAAAGTACATAACCTACTGTTTAAATACGCACTAAAATGTCTCACTGGAGTTTGCTCCGACCTTTACCTTCCCAGGCATTGTAATGTGTCACCCCCGTGGGTCTGCCTCCCAATTTGCTGCAGCCTTACCCAATGTAGTGGCTGAATGGAACCATCAAAAAGTGAATTTTACCCTTTTAGGTGATCTTAACTTGCATTTTGAGCATAATGCATGTGATACTGCGAAGATGCTTATTCAAGATCTAGAAGCACTACAAATACAACAAATTGTAAAGAATTCTACACACAATCGAGGCCATCTACTAGATCCTGTCTTTATGAACTTCAATGATCTAGTAAAAAATGAGTCAATCTCCACTTTATGGTCTGACCTTCACTTAGTTACCTTCTGGTTTGAAGTTCTCAAAACATCAGCTAAACAGCACCCTTCTCAAAAACCTAAGGGAATGGATAGATGCTGTCACAGAATTTTTTCCTACTCTAAATGGTGGCACAGCGTAAAGAAACAACACTTTTGAAAGATTGCTTAATAACACCTTAGAGCTTCAAATCCCTTGCAAACATGCTAAATCAAATTAGACAAAAGATGGTATACTCCAGATCTAACTTTTAAAAACTTTTAAAAAGAGAAGCAAAAAAGAGGGAGTGAAAATAATTCAATGATAACAGTAAAAACTGCTGTAGAGTAGCTATAAAGAACTACAAACGAGCCATAAGACAGGCCAGGATTGCTCAATTCAAGGAAAAAATAGAGACTGTCTACAACTCCTCCAAGGAATTATTTAAGGTAGTTAAGGACCTCATGAATCTTCCCTCAGGCTCCATATGCCCCCACTGTCAAGTAAGTGGTGTAAAATGCTTGCTAGCTTTTTTCTTAGCAAAATTAATAACATTCTGAGCCTTCTTCCACTTATCGCCTCACCTCATATTTTTTGTCCAGCTAGGCAGCAGTATGGTCTCACCCTGTCAGCTTTTCCTACACTGAAACACAAAACCATGGAATCTACTTTAATATCAATCAAATCAGGATCTCCTCTTGATCCGGCACCTTTTGATATTTTAGGCCTAGATGGCAATGTCCTCTTGTCTATCCTTATGGACATTCTTAGCCACTCCTTGGAAAATGGCCATATTCCCCAGGCATGGGAACACACTATGGTTAAGCCATCCCTAAAAAAATCAACAGCGAATCCCTTTCCGGCTGATAGCTACAGACCCATATCTTTGCTCCCAGTAGTGAGCAAACTCATAGCAAAGCATGTCAATAAACATCTGCCCAGTTTTCTGGAAGCTCACGACATTCTCCACCCCACACAGACAGGATTCGAATTGGGTTGTATCACAGCGACCTTACTACTGGTAGCGACTGAGTAATTTCGTTTTAGATCAAGGTGGTCCAGCTGCACACTACCCTCATCCAGAGGATGATAGAAGCTGGAATTTCAAGGAATACCATCACATTGCTGGAAGCCTTTCTGGGAAACAGGAGGGAGCTTCCATCCATCCTTTGTAATGCAGAGTTCCACAGGGCTCAACTCTTATCCCTACACTTTTTTAATGTGTATGTACGCCCCAGCAGAAATCGTACGGTCACATGGATTTGCCTTAGTGTCATATACTAATGACACTCAAATTATCATGGCCCTTACTGCCAATGTCAACCAAGCCTCCACTCAACTCAATTAATGCCTCAAGGAGGTCACAGACTGGATGTCTGTAAGCAGTCTGAAACTCAACGGCGATAAAACTGAGGTATTAGTGATCGGAAACAATAATTTAAGATGGATGGAACTGGCATGGTCAGAGCAACTTGGAGAATTACCTAAACCTGCCCAAGCAGCAAGTCTCGGATTCTGGATAGTTGATAAGCTCACGGTGGAAACACAGACCAGAAAATTAGCAGGATCCGGTTTTGGCATTCTTAGATCCCTCAAAAAAGTTTTTACACATGTTACCACAATCCATGAGGAGGAAAGTGGTGCAGGGTCTCATAAATTCATGTCTAGATTATGGGAACTTTCTTTACCAAGGGAGTCCAAAATACATGATAAAAAATACTCCAGGAGGTCTAGAAAATAGTAGTCCTCCGAAAAATACCTAAACATCCATCAGCCAGACCAACCTTTACTGGCTTTCAGTTCAAAAGAGAATTCCTTTTAAGCGTCTCTGCATTGCACATCAGGCCTTCCATGAACTTACTTACCTCCGACATTCCAGGGAGGTCCCTTTTGTCAAGCAGTGAAGGGCTCATGTTGGTGCCCAAGGTTAAAAGAGTGAGAAGTGGTGTCCTTTGTGTATCTTGTTCCCAAGCTTTGGAACTCTTTCCTCATTTCCCTTAGAAGTCTGCTTCAGAAAACTTCTTAAAACCCACCTTTTCAGAAGCAGGCGACTCTAGCTAAATTGGTCATCTAGGTATTCTGAAGAGGTTGTTGCAATAAGTGCTGGGAGGCCCGGTCGGGTAGATTACTCTATATAAAAACAACTTGAATTGAAATACACTGCACCCTATCCTCCAGGATGCCCAGGGCCTACACTAAGGGTGCCGTGTATACATTATAAATATTATAAAGGAAGGTTTGGGTCTGGCAAAATGTTTAATTTGTCATGGCGAAATGGTATTTTAGAAATGCATACACAGGCTGCAATGGCAGACCTGAGACACATATAAAGTGCTACTTAAGTTCGTGGAACAATGAGCACCGCAGGTACACTAGTAACATTTACTTTACAGGCCCTGGGCACAGGTAGTGCCACCTTACTAGGGTTTTACAAGTAAATTATCTATGCCAATTTTGGTATAAGCCAATATTACAATGGTTTAATGGGAGAGCACAAGCTATTTAGCACTGGTTAGAAGTGGTTAAGTGCACACATTCCCAAGGCCAGTAAAATAAAGTCAGCAAAACTGAAGGCCTGAAGGCAAAAAGGAAGAAAACCACGCCAAGGAAGAAAGGTCTAATAATATTATGTTATATCAAAGGAAGTTTAGTTTTAACTTAATATTATTGCAAAAAAGTGAAAAAGTACTTAATTTTGACATATGTGACCATGATAGTTTTTAGTCACAAAATTGTATCTAAGATATTATGGGTAAATTACATTTTTGAGTCATTATGTAGGGGAAACTCATGCTGCACCCACAGTAAAATAGATTTAGTAAGGAATGTACAATTTTAACCTCAGCAGAAAACATTTCCATTAATAAAAGAAGTGTCTCCAATTTCATAACCATATCAGTTATGCTTTGAATCTTGTCTTGGTTTCAGTTTTACTATTTTTCACTCTATGGGGCCTTTAGATGCACTTCTTACTGTTAGAAAAAAGCCCTGCAGAATACAATAGTGTATCCATGTTAGAAATTGTGTATCTAGTTGGCAGAGGTATGCAGAGTGGAGAAGTGTGGCTCACCGGTTAGAGGCGGCAGACCCAGAAGCAGAGGTCGGCCCGGGACCAGGGTTCAATTCCCGACGTGCAGGGTACGGAACCAATGCCAGCGGGCTCGATAATTCTCGCCTCGGTGCCTCTCTAACCTGGGGTCCCACGCTGCAACTCTGGGCAATAGCTTGCTTAATCTCCACAAAGGCCCCCTCGCTGCTGGGGATGCCTGGCTTCACCTTGGGGATGCCCAATAGGGACCATCTCACAGGGAAAGCCAGGACGGGTTCCCCAGCAGCACACAGCGCCAAGAAACCCTGGGGTGAACGTGAGCTCTACAAATTCATACTAACATAACATGCACCCTGTCCAAGTAGGGACCTCAATCCTAGCCAGGGTAATCTAGATTTTAACCAGTGGTTACCCTCTGGAAGCTTGGCACAGAGCAGTCAGGCTTATCTAAAGAGGCAACGTGTAAAGTATTTGTGCAGTACACATACACAGTAACACAATGACAACACAACAAAAATATTCCACACAGGTTTAGAAAAATAGTCACTATTTTATGATAAAAACAAGACCAAAATGACAAGAATCCAATTGGTAAATTCAGAGTTATGATTTTGTTTTAAATAAACCAAAAACAATGCTTTAAGGTCAACATTGTTGAGGGGTTACTTGAGCTCGTGCTAGGCAGGGGTAAATGCAAAGTTCAAGATATCGTTCGATGGAGGGCAGACTTGCTACAGGACTCAGGCAGTTCCCACTAACAAAGTACCTTGGATAGAGCAAACATCGACGCCGAAGACTAGATGCGAGGAGTCGAAGAGGCGCCACGTTGTCGGCGATCATGTGGATGGAGGCAAAGCATTAGCTGAGACCGTGCATTTGATGAAGGATTTGGTGTCGAACCCCATTACAATGCAGGCACTGTAGCATCGTCAAGTCTTGCTGTTCATCATCGTGGAGCTGAGCAGTCTCAAGGCGATGTCATCGATCAGCTCTTGCATCTCTATCGATGCAAAGTCGTCAATGTTGCAAAGTTGTAGTTAAAAAAGAAAAACTGCTGCAGAATCCACTCCTGAGTCCCAGGTCTGAATTGGCACCTCAGGCAAGGGAGGACTCACTGATGGCAGCGTACAGCAGCAGCAGGCTTGTAGGAAGTCTTTGATGGCCCTCAGTCTTCAGAATGTGGGCAAGCCAGCAATTCCTTGTAGTCACTCTGGGTTCAAGTGAGATGGGTTCAGCCCTTTTCCTCAGCAGGGCAGAGGTCAGCAGGCAGAAGGGCAGCTCAGCAAAGAAGAGAAGCAGTTCCTTCAGAACAGTCAAGCAGAGTGGCAATTCTTGTAGCACCGCGCTCTTCACTACTTGCAAAGTTCTTCCCAGGTCCAGCAGTGTACTGTCTTGTTAGGGCCTGAGTTCCAGTACTTATTCCCAGTGTGCCTTTGAAGTGGGAATGACTTCAAAGCAAGCCCCTAAAGCGCCCAGGTCTCAATTTCATTCCAGGCCTGGCTCTAGACTATCCGTAGGGGGTGATCAGCCCTTTGTTTATGACACGGGACACTGCCAATTCAGGTGTTAGTGTCAGCTCCTGATAGCTCTTCCTGCCCAGGAAGAGCTATCAGAATGCAGAGGAATACAGATGAGTTCTCTGATACACCCACCCTTCCTATGTTTGTGATTGGTTAGAAGTAATGTACAAAGTGCTGTTGTCACCTAGCCCAGACATGTATTGGAGACAGGCTGCAAGGCACACAGAACAGTGAGAGCAGGGAAATGTCCACTTCCTAAAAGTGGCATTTCTAAAACAGTAATGTTAAATCTAACTTTCCTAGTAAAGAGTATTTTATCATTAACATTCAAAAGGTATAGGTATAAAGCATGGTCCAGCTACTCCTTTCTAAACAGTAATTGCAGCTTAAATGTGTTTTAAGGAATTCCCAATGCTAGCCTATGAGTGGAGTAGGCCTCACAGCAGAGAAAATGAATGTAGCTGTTTGTCACTACCAGCACATGTAAAACCTAAAAATACATGTCCTTCCTTTTATTTCCACAGCACCCTCGCCTTAGGGCTACCTAAGGCCTACCTTAGGGATGACCTATGTGTGATTAAAGTAGAGTTTAAGGTTTGGCAAGTGATTTAAATGCCAAGTTGAAGTGGCAGTAAAGTGCACACACAGGCCTTGCGATGGCGGGCCTGAGACAGTTTTACAAGGCTACTTGTATGGGTAGCACAACAGCAGGCCCACTCCCAGCATTTAGCTTAACATGCCCTGTGTATATGGTATACCACTTTACAAGGCACTTATATGCAAACTAAATATGCCAATCATGTATACAACAATGTCACAATGTTTAGGGGAGAAGCACATGAACTTTAGCACTGGTTAGCAGCAAAGTGCTCAGAGGCCTACGGCCAACATAAAGATATAGCAAAAAGTGGGGGTAAGCAGGCAAAACGTTTGGGGAAGACCATCCTAACGATGACAGGTCCAACAGTCCATATTAGTTATGTATGTGTTTCAACATGAGCTGATTTAGTATCAAATATTTGGCCTTGAAAATCAGTGCAACATGCATAGTATTCTTCTAAAGTTTTAAGAAGAATCTAATACAAGCTGGAATAGCCTCTCATTTGAAAACAATGTCTGTGGCACAAACAGAAAATTGTTTGAACAGTGATACTAAACCTTTTTGAGAAAAAAATAAGCATATTTTCCACACTTGAATTAAGTCTTATTTTTTAGGGAATTCGTTTTTTACTGCAAATATCTTATTCTAGTAATCCACAGCTGAAAGCTGACCAGTTAATTTTTACAAAGGGTCTTATTACGATGCTGGGTGGACCAGCATCCGACAGACATCGTATCGGGAGTGGAACTGTCCAACAAGTAGTTGGCGGTTCCAATCCCGATATTATAATGTGACCGCCAGCATGGCGGTCGGACACAAAGCCTTTATCATTGCAGCTGGTGCTACGGCCCGGAAAAGAGCTGCAGCACAAGCTGCAATGGTAAAGGGCATGTTTCAAACATCAATGTTCTGTGTGCCAGGCACCACAGTGCATAGATGTTTGGGGTGGCACCACATGTCCCTCTTAGACCACACACTGGAGGCCTAGGAGATACGAGCACCCTGCAAGGGGCTCTCAAAGTCACTTTACGACACCCTTTCCATTTCGGAAAGGCCAACATGGAAAGGCTGTCAGAAAGGGATATCCTAATCACTACGGTGCCGCTATTGTAGAGATTAGGCCTCCGACCGATGCCCTGACGGGATCCTTGGTTCTGACTACATTGCTCCAACTGACAGCATCGTAATACGGCGATCGGTGACGTTCCTTCTGACATCCTACTAAGGGCCACAGTGTTTAACTTGATGCAATCCATGCACACCAATTTCAATAACAGTTGATACATTTTTGTTTACATCCGCAATTTGAAAATCAAATGGTGGATTTTACTGCAGGTCCCGCTAATTCATTTTTAAAGAGAAAGAGGTAAGCATAGGAAGTCAGTTTTTCAGACTTATGTTACATGGTCGCAACTTCTTCGCCCTTTCATCAAGTACCATTTAAATCTTTCATGTTTGCTTCTTGTCATGACAGAAAATCTATTGTTGCAGATATGTATAATAAATTTAGTGTCTGTGTTGTGAAAATAAACACACCAAAATGCAGCTTGTTATACATTGCACAGCAGATTTTTTGCAGTTTAATGTAGAGTAATAGAATTTACCGTAACAGATGGTCATAGAACGACCTGACTAATGAATATTACATAGGCAAATTGCTATGTGTGACCCTGATATTGGCTAAGAATACTGGGATTGTGATCTGCAAGAAACATCCCTGCTTTGAGAATATTTTCTTCTTCATGCTGCTGTGCTCCTTAAAGGAACAGGTGCTGTTTACAAAATAGAGATAGTACCCATAGGGGGTGAAGGAAACAGTCATGTAAATTAAAACTTGGTGTGCACAAGATTGCCAGACTTTGGGTCCGATTAGGATCGCGGACGGACTTGATTCCGTCCGCGACCCCTGAGGAGGAGGGAACGTCTGCAGGGGCTGCGGCATTCCCTCCGAGCAGATTAGGATGTGACCGCCAGGGTGGCGGTCACATCCACTATCTTTAACATTGCGGCGGGTGCAGCTTCAAGCTGCAACCGCCGCAAGGTTAAAAATGCATGCATCGCATTTGCATGCACAAAGTGGCAGGCACCGCACGGTGCCAGCTGCTTTGTGCACGCAAATGCAGGGGGGTACCATAGGTACCCCCCATGTGCACCCCCACCCCCCCTTCACCCAGGTGGCCCGCAACGGGCCCCCGGAGTGAAAGTCCGTATGCTTTTCCACGGCGGGAAAGACGCCGCGGAAAAGCATGTCTTTCCCCCCATCCTAATATGGCAGGCGGTGTCTGATAGACACCGCCACCATATTAGAGCTTTTCCGCCGCCGTCGAAAGGCGACCGCGGCGGACGGACTTCTCGTCCCCCCAGCCATCCTAATCTGGCAGGGGGACATTGAAGGCTCCTCTGCTGAGAATCCGCATCCTCCGGGCCGGTGGCGGCTTCAGCTGGCCCAGAGGATGCACATTCTCTGCGATCCTAATCGGCCCCAAGATTTCTCTCCTTCACAAATCAGGAACTATCCTATTTCATGAGTGGATAACTTTTACATGTTTTGAACCCCAATTTCAGCTGCAAACCATTGCTGCATTCAATAAACAGGAGGGATTGCAATTTGGAAAGAGTTACAAAGCCCCTTTTACGATTCAAAAAAGGCTTTTAGGATGGCAGGGGAAGTCATTTTGAAGCAACAACCCCTACTAATCACAGGGTTTGCAACCATAAAATCCTTAGGAACTTCTGCTCCAAAGTGTCATAAATCTCTCCCTATCAATTGACTCTGAATTTTTACAGAACCTTTTTTTCACGATTGACACCTGAATAGTCAGTAATCAGTGTCATCTGCAGGCTGACAACAGGCATTGCAACATCATGTCTGAATTTGTTATTATAGAGTGTGTTGGACTTGGGCCCTTTTTGGCTAAAGTACCCTAAACTTCTTGCCTTTCTCCTAGACCTTTTTCTGACATGGTGTTACCAACTTATATGCTTTGGGCACTTTACCACAGCTGATCCGTATGAAAGGGCAAGTGCTCCCTGTGTAAAGTGTAATGGTAATTGGTTGTCCATGATTGGTATGTTTGCCTTACTAGTAAAGTCACTGGTAAAGTGTACTATGTGTGCCTGGGCTGGTAATGCAAATGCTACTAGTGGGCCTGCAGCACTAAGTGTGCCACCCACACAAGTAGCCCTAAAGATAGAACTCAGACCTGCCACTGCAGTGCCTGCACACAGTTTGTCAAACTGCCATGTTGTCCTGACAAGTGCACCCAGGCCGTACACCTCCCTTTTTATGCACACCAGATACCCCTATTGTAGGTCCAAGGTACCCCCATGGGCAGGGTACAGTGTATGTGAAAGGTAGGATATTTACTGAGGTGTGTACCATGTCCTGACAGTGAAATACTCTCCATTTCGTTTTTCACTGTTGCAAGGCCATCTTGCCCATTAGACAGAATGGGCAAGGCTGTGTAATATGTTTCCAGCCTATCTGTCCATAGGCTTAAGATTAAGAGGTGAAGTTCAGTGTGCATGAACTCACAATCTAATAACACATCTTTTTGTGAAGGTGTTTTTTTGCATTGTGTGTTTAGAAACCACTCTTAAAGAAGTGGCTGGTTTTTAGTGTTCTAACAATTCTGTGTGTCTTTGCCTGGTTGTGGATTGACTGTCTGGATGTGAATGTGATAGGGTCCTGGGGAATGGCTTGACTCAGGGGAGGAGGTGAGACAGCAACACGCTGACCTGCATCCGGAGTGTAGGGGGGAGGAGTAGCCCCTGGAGGTGAAGAGGCCTAGGCTGCTGCCATAAAACAATGGCTTCATCTCCTGCTGAGTGATTAAGGATCCAGACCCCCACTATCAAAGGAAGAAGGTGACACTGGCAGGGAGACACCCAACACTGGTTTGGACAGGGGTCAGTGTCCCCTGAATACAAATACTTCGAATACATTTAGGGTTATAACTATGAGAGCTGAAACCCTTGAACATTGGAATGGAACTGAGCAAGACTGAAAACGGTTGAAAATACTTTGTGGTCAAGAGGAACCTCTGCCAAGGAAGAAACAGCTGAATAGACTGAAGGAACGGACTAACCCTTGCTCTGTGTTCTGAGGCTGGCCTGGAGAGGCTAAGGGACATTGCTGTGTGCTGTGTCCCCCTGCTTGAAAGGACTTGGCTGTGTGTTGTGTCCAGAAGTACACTGTCCCCAAGGACCCGAGGAGAGCTGGCTCCCTGTTATGACAAGTCAGGAACAGAAACGTTTCCAAGGGTGTCTCAGTGATGCTGGGTGCGTGTAATTTTTGCAGCCAGAGACCCTCGTAAAAATTGCACTGTGATCGTGGACACCCGGAGTCCAAGTGAGTCTCAGCGACTCTGTGTGTGTGTGCTTCGTGCAGCCTGATACCTTTGTGAGGATTGTAAAGTGATCTTGTGCATCCAGAGTCCAAGTGAGTCTCAGCGGTGCTATGTGCGTGTGCTTCATGCAGTCTGAGACCTTTCTTAGACTTGCCTTGTGATCGTGTGTAACCGGAACTCAAGTGAGTCTCAGCGACGCTGTGTGCGTGTGCTCTGTTGCCGCCTGAGACCTTGTTGAGAAAATAGCCTGTGACAGTGTGTCCCAGAGCAGTCGTGTTCTCTGAGTTGATCAACAGCGTGACTAGAAGTGCTGCGATCGTAATTGCCATCGGCCCGGACCGGCATCCCCATAGGAGCTATGATGATTCACTGCCGCCGGCACGAGCCTGCCTTTGCCAAGGAGAGACCTCGAACCATCACCTCAGGGTCCGTGTTACACTGTCCAAGTTCAACGAGGTCGCATCGGAAGCCCAAGCCGCGAGGAGAGGAGAGGAGAGCGAGATCGTACCCCCCAGGTAACGCTCAGCGAGCATGCGTGTGTCATGTCTGGGGTGGGGTGCAAGAGAAACGCTCTCAGCCTTTCCCATCTTTGCCTCGCGAGTCTCCACTCAAGTTCGTATCACAGTCCGTACTTGCCGAGTAGTAGCAGTGCCTGTGCTGAAGGGTGGACCTGCACTTTGTTTTCCACCATTCCCGTGTTGGGGGCATATTTCAGCAGTAGCTGACCGCGAGTCAGTAAGAGTGGCCAGAGCACCGCGATCAGTGCCAGAGTACAATATTGTTGGCATTACGAACTGCCTGATTGTTGCATTACATATCGCATTAATTTTGCATTACAAACTGCCTGATTGTTGCATTATGCATTGCATTATTTTTGCATTTCGAACTGCCTGATTGTTGCATTACACATTGCATTATGTTTGCATTACGAACTGCCTGAATGTTGCATTACACATTGCATTATTTTTGCATTATGAACTGCCTGATTGTTGCATTACACATCGCATTTTATTTACATTACGATCTGCCTGATTGTTGCATAATGAACTGCATTATTTTTACATTATGAAGTGCCTGATTCTTGCATTACAAACTGAATAGCATTGCATTAGCACTGCACTGGATAACTGAGAATCACTTATGAATACTGCAAGAACCTACTAGGGCTTGCTGGCCTAATAACCGGCAAAGTAACATATTACAAATACACATATATTGGATTTTTATTGTGTGGTCTCATTGTACATCTTTTTTATAAACATATAATTGTTTTTTATGAAACTTGGGTGGAGTCTATTTGTGGTGTTATCATTGGGTTACTGAGAGTGTGGTTGCAAATACTTTGCACATTTGCCTTGGAGATAAACCTGGCTGCTCGTGCCAAGCTACTGAGGTGGTGAGCAGGTGCTAGCTGAAAAGGTGTCCCTCCTTTCTATGACTTAGAAGCAAGGGACTCTATTTTAGACTAAGGCACCTACCTCAGCCAACTAGAGACCCCCAGCTCTAACAATGGTGGCAGTGGTGGGATTTGATAGTGTATTTGCAAATTCACTCACAGTGATTGGTGTATAGCACTAGCTTAGCGCAGACCGCGACACAACAACATATTGTGTTTTGATTTTTGGTTCTATTTTTGAGCAACCTTTAAGCCACACATCATGTCTCAAAGGAGTCAAGAAACCAGTGAGGCTGCAGAATTATAATGTGACATTGAGGCATTGCTTACCTACAAAGTTGATCAATTGAGGCAGTTCTGCAGAGCTTTGGGATGTCCCATGAAAGGTAGCACCAAGAAGGAGGAGCAGCAAATGGCCTTGAGGGCCAGGTGATAAGCCAAAGAGGCTCAGGAGACAGGTGATGCTGAGGCAGATGAGGATGACCCAGGGAAGGGATTTGGTCCACAGGATTTGCCAGTGGAAGGACCAGCTTCGGGGGCTGGTGGTAACCATTAAGGGAGGAGCTTTTCCCCAGAGGAGCTGGAGGAAAACCAAAGGGTCAAAGAGCATGAGTTGGAGCTTTTAAAACTTAAAGCTCAAGCACAAGAGAAGAAGCTGCTCATTGAAAGTGAAAAGTTAGCAGAGGAGAGCAAGAACACTCTCCCCTTAGAAGAGAAGAAGATTCTCTTATCTCACGAGTTAAGCATGAGGTAACTGGTCATGAAGGTTAAACAGGCGGAGTCCAGTTCAAATGCTGACTACACACAATCAGTGCAAGTGGGTAAGGTGTACATTCCCAAAGACTAAGGGGCTCATTAGGATCGCGGACGGACTTGCGTCCGTCCGCGACCCCAGAGTAGGAGGGAACCTCCGCATGGCCTGCGTAGGTCCCTCCTGTGCAATTAGAATGTGACCGCCAACCTGGCGGTCACATCCTCTATTTTTACCATTGCGGCGGCTGCAGCTTCAAGCTGCACCCGCCGCAATGGTAAAAATGCACACATTGCATTTGTGTGCAGAAAGCGGCAGGCACTGTGCGGTGCCTGCCGATTTCTGCACACAAATGCTGGGGGGTACCATAGGTACCCCCCATGTGCACCCCCCATCCCCCCTTCACCTAGGGGGCCCGCAATGGGCCCCCGCAGTGAACTTACACATGCTTTTCCACGGCGGAAAAGCCGCCGCGGAAAAGCATGTTTCTGAGCCCATTCTAATCTGGCTGACGGTGTCTGAGAGACACCATCACCATATTAGTGCTTTTCCACCGCGGTTGTAAGCCAACCGCGGCGGAAAAGCTGCGGACGGAAACCAGGACCCACCAGCCATCCTAATGTGGGGGTGGGTCTTTGGTTGGTCCGCAGAGGAATTTCCGCATCCTCCGGGCCGGCGGTGGCTTCCACCGGCCCAGAGGATGCGGAAATTCCTCCATCCTAATGAGCCCCTAAGTGTGGGATTACCAAAGGAGTGATGATATTTATGAATGGTTCACGGCATATGAGATCGCACTGAGGATGAGTGAGGTGCCTTAGAAGCATTGGGAGGCGGGCCTATGGAAACACTTTGAGGCTTCTGGGAGGGATGTTTTATCCCCTTTAGAGAGGGCGGGAACCCTGACCTATGCCAATATGGAGGCTTCATGCCTCAGGTATAGGCTCACTCCTGAACAGCACAGGCAGATATTCATTAACTTCAAGAAACTGGACTCCAGTAAGTGGGTGGAGTGTGTGAATGAGTACAAGCGTGCATTGTATGATTGGGTCATGGTTAACATGGCAAATGATTTGAAGGGGTTTCTCAATTTGGCCCCAGGGAGCCTAGGCTCAGTAATTGTTTTCCAGGATTGTGCCAACCCTTATTAGGGTGCGAGCTCTTGGATTCCTGGGAGATTGCACAAGAGCCCGACCCCTGGTCATGGGTCCAAGGGTCTGAGGAGGCATTAGAGAGGGAAGAAAAGCGATGTAGAGTAGTTAGGTCCCAGAGTAGTGGGGAGGGGCTTGTGGAATAGTGCCTTGTCTCAAAGGAGAGGGAGGGAGTATGAGTAGCGTCCCCAGGGGTTCACAACCCCACCCGAGAGGCTGGAGGGTTCCTTAGAGGAGCACCAGGTTGGAATCCTAGCTCCTCCCAGTTCTAACAGAGTACATTAAGAAATCAGGTTATTGGTTGAAGGGGGTGGTTGGCCCATTCAGGTAATAACCACAATCCTTATTGGGGTGAACCATATTGGACACTAAATTAAAAGGCAAAGTGCAACATATTTATGAAGCATACAAGCAGCAATAAATTTAAACCACACTACAAAAAAAATCCCAAAACAATTTTGAAAAATACAATGCATTTTCTTATATGAGCTGATACCAGTGCAACAATATTTCAGTCAGTAGAACCAGAGATATTATATTTCAAGGTTTTAGGTAAGTATAGCACCAGAAAAATCAAAGAGCCGCTCACAATCATCTAGTTGTGCTAGACCGAGGACTAAGTCCCAAGTTCAGGCCAATCGCAATGGAGCGTGGACAAAAACAAGGAACTTGTTGTTCCCGCTGAAGATACCTTCTCAAAGTCTGACACGAAGAGTTCCGTTTGAGGTGAAAGAGACTGCGAGGAGCAGATAAGGTATGGTGATTGGTCATCGCTGTGATATATATAGAGGGGACCCCCTCTGAAAGAGCAAAAAAGGTCAGGGAGAGGAGAGGAAATACAGAAACATCAAGACAAGATGGTCATCGCTGTAGCATAAGAGAAAGCCGGGTGTTGCAGATGGTGAATGCTGTAGCACAAACATCTGATCAGGAATTGAAGAAGGCCATCACTGGAGCTTCTCATTGTCGGTCACTGTGGGCTGTCGTTGCTGTAGTGGGAAGTGCAGAGCTCTCATTGCTGGTTGGTGGTACCATTCCCTGTAGTGCAAAGTGTCAGGTAAACCAGAGCTTCACGTTGGCAGAAACCATAGGCAGGAAAATCTTGCTGTGAACGAGCCCATTTGTAGTCGCGCAGGGCCCAGAACTTCAGAATTCCACCTTTTCTTGCAGAGGAGTGCCCTCCGATGCCAGTCAAGGGCCTGGGACCTGGGGAAGAACATTTTGAGGATCAGGGACTCACTCTAGCTGAGGCCAGCAGGACTCAGGCAGGTCCAGTAGCAGCAGGCCAGCTGAGCAGTTGCAGGGAGGCCTCTGGAGCTTGTTCTGGCCCTAAAGTTCAGACAGGAAGCTAGTCAACTGACCCTTAGAGTCATCCAGGTGGACTGCAATGAAGGAAACATGTCTAGTTTCCCTTCTCCTTCAGTGGGGCAGGCCTAAAGAAGCAGGGCAGCCCTCTGGTGAACAAGGGATGCCTCAAGCAGCAGGGCAGTCCTCTGAGGAACAAGGCAGTCCTCCTTCTATAATGTACCTCGGTCGAAGAGTGTATTGAAGGAAGGCTCTGGACATCCAGTATTTATACAGGTGCCAGCCTATTTAGTAGGGGGATTCCCTACACTACCACCACTTTTTGTTCTAGAAACGTCTTCCCTTTCCCTGCCAAGGCTCCGAGAAGACCTGGGGTTCCAAAGAATGGTGTCAGGTTCCTTTGCATGTGCCATAGGCAAGGTGTTTGAAATGTAAGTGGGGTTGGATACAGATCTGCCCCCAACAATCCAGGCAGGAGGGCCCATTCTGTCCACACCTGATCCCCTTTGCATCACTGTCTTGAAGGAATACACAAACCCCTACAGCAGAGCCACTCACAGTCATGTGACTCAGAACCTTGTGGCAAAAGGCACAAATGGTTCTAAACATTCTAAAAGGGGCTTTTTCAGAATTGTAACTTAATGTGTTTTTACCATGAAAGAGGATTTTTAATTACAATTCATTTGAGTGTAAACATCATGAACCAGATGTGGATTGCAATTTTGCAGCTGGACACAGCCTGATTCGCAAAATCGAGTCGTTTGCAATAGCAAAAATGCTTTTTCAAATGTACAAAGCACAAATTGTGATTCAATAGCATGCAACCTAGTCACAAGTTGTGTTAAAGATTTGGTATTTGGAATGGGTGTGTTTGGGGTATCCCTTTCAAATAAGGAGTCTAAATAGTAAGTAATAATATTTTGCGACTGATTTGTGGTTGCCAACCATTCATACTTTACCACCAACTCAAAGTTGGTGATGACCCATACACAAATCGGAAGGGGCACACTAGAGATGCCTTCTCCTTTGAGAATGTTTAAAAATATATTTTTAAGAGCAGGTAGTGGTCCCAGGCACCACTGACTTCTCTTGGAAAATAAAAATTAAATGTTACATTATTTATTTTAATGCTTCCTTTATTCCTTTTAGGAAAATAAGCTACATTTAAAAAAAAATAAAGATTGCTTTATTGATAAGCATTACCAAATAGGCATTCACAAAAAAACTATATTTTTTAATCACTAGTACCAATTTTAATACCTCTGACACTAAATCTCCATCCGATTCCAATCTAAGGTTTTCACATATTACATATAATATATAAGGTAACCCAGTGTTAGTCAATGGGAGCAATAGGCCTTACAGGAGTGAAAATTATCTTTAGGAGTTTTTCACTACCAAGACACATAAAACTTAAAAACATGTCCTAAGTTTTAAATACAAGGGTTATCATTTCTATGTCAGGCACACCGTAGCGGACTGGAGCCACACGACCGTAGGTCGGCAGTTCCGACCGCACAATTTGAATGAGACTGCCCTAAGGGCGGTCGGAAACAACCATTTTACAATGGCAGCTTGTACGGCGGGTGGAAAAGGCCAGCAGCACAGGCTGCCATTGTAAAATGGATGTTATTAAACATCCCTGCACCGTGCAGCAGGCACCGTGTGGCAGGCACCTCACAGTGCCTGCCACACAGTGAAGGGATGTTTAGGGGGGCACAGGCCTCGTAGCAGAGGCCCTGAAGGGACAGGGCCCTTCTAGGGGAACCCAAAGTCACTTTCCAACAGCCTTTCCATGTCGGAAAGGCCGACATGGAAAGGCTGTTGGAAAGTCGCATCATAATCCCAACGGCAGAGCTAAGGCTGACTCCACCGTCATTAAGGGATTATGTGGGTTTGCGATGCTCCAACAGACTCCTTGAGGCTATTGGAAGTGCAGCAGATGGTCCCTCCGACTGATGACTCTGCCAGCCGCATATTAGTACGGCAGGCAGACCGCAATGGTAGATGTCGGGTGAACAGAAACTGGCGGTTGGCCCGGTTGTGGTCCCGGTGACATGGTTATCGGGCCCTATGTGTTATGTTGTTATGACATCTTATGTTAATTTGTACGGCTCAACTTATCACCCATGACTGTAGTACTCACCCAGCCCTATGATATTTGAGAGACGTCCTTAGAGGGTACTTATAAGTATTAGAAAAGAAGGTTTGGACCTGGCAAATGGTTTATTTTGCCAGGTCGAAATGGCAGTTTAAAACTGCACTATGGACAGCAGTGGCAAGCCTAAGACATGTTTTAAAAGGCTACTTTGGTGAGTGGCACAATGAGTGCTACTGCTCCTCTAGTAACATTTAATTTACAGGCCCTGGGTATATGTAGTGCTATTTACCAGGGACTTACAAGAAGAGTAATGTGCCATTGAGGTGTAAGTTTATTTGACCAAGTTTGAAGGGCAGAGCACAAGCACGTTACCCCTGGATAGCAGAGGTAAAGTGCACAGAGTCCTAATGCCAACAAAAACCGGTTCATCAACAGAAGGTAAAAATCTGGGGTAGCCCATGCAAAAAGGACCAATTTCAACATGTAGTAATGTGTTTTTTCTAACTACACAGGACCACTGATTGCGCAACTATACTGCATTTATAACATTAGAACCCGATTTTAATAAAGTAATTATATAGTATTATAGTTTTGCTCGGTATGAAAATTGTGTATGCAGCTGAATTCTTTCGAATGAAAAGAGGTCTGTCTTCAGAAGTCCACTAAGGCATATCAAGGCTCCACAGAAGTATGGTCGGAGAGCTTCTGATAACAGAGGCACATATCCGAAACCCTTTGTTAGTTAAAAGTTGGTCTTTCTTCACTAGCTTTTCTAATTCCCAGCTACATGCTGACAGTAATGAGCAGAAGGATTTATGACAGTCTTTACAGGGAATTGCATTACTTACCAGACTTGTTGCTATAGAAACAGAATATAGGGATGGAAAATCGCATTATAGCTGGATATTCGATAAAGCTGTTCAAGCTAACTTTTCTTAAAAATGAAAAACAAATTATCAGTTTCATCTTTACGGCGGGTTCACACAGCGCGATGGCTCCGACAAGCTTATGGCGAAGGGGATAATGCAATGCAATTTTCTCATAGTGCAATGTATTTCTCAAGAAAAGATTCCGGCATCCTGTGAAATAGCATTGGAAATATCATTCTTGCCATGTTGCGGCATTAGGTGTACTTAGCGAAACTTTCAAACAAACAAGCGGAAGAGTACTCCGCGTCCCTCTGTGCATTGCCTGCTGGAGGCAGCCATTTCCTCTGTCCCAAGGGATGCAGTTGTTCTTGGTACCCCACAGATCCAGCTATTGAAGACGTCCTTGGAGATGCGGCTGTTACAGAGCTCTGCTACAGCATCCTGGCTGTGAATCTGACTTTTGCAGGCAGTACTTTATTATTGGTTCTCTCTTGGTGTTTGAAAACCCTTTGTCGTTATTCTCTTACAGATACGTCTATTAACGTGCATGATCTGTAGTAAATTACAACTGTCAATACACACCTCACAAAAACTCTGCTTCTCCTGTAATTATCCCTTCATCATCTTATGAATCACGCGCAGTGATTTCAGCACTGTTTGATTTGTTTTGTTGCAGACAGAGCCACCCTTTTATTTATTTTTCTAAGTTTCGACTGCATACTTTCAGCAGAACAGGAATCTGTCCACCCCTAAACATACATGATCTCTCTAGCACCCTCATTAATAGTGGCAAGATATTATACCAACTAACTACCCCGCCCTTTGAATTACTTTTTCTGGTTACCCCACGTTACTTTAAGTGTATGAGGTATAACAGGTATTATGAGATTTTCTGCAATAACATTAGATATCCGTTACGTTATATCCGTAACATTAGACCGTTGACCCTGCCTCCAGGCTAGGTTGCCCCTCGCGCTGCTGCCCTCCAGCCAGCCTCCTCCTTCCAGCTTGCTGATTGCCTCGGACGACCCAGCCGCCGCTGAGCCGCCCACCTCAAGACTTGCTCTTTCCTGCCCTCGCGGCCCCGACCCCCCCTCCAGCCCATTCGCCGCCCCGCTCCCGCCACCCAGCTACTCCTCCCTCCCGGCTCCTTACTTAAGAGGACCAAGTAGCAGGCGAAGGGAGCGACCGTTGACCCTGCCTCCAGGCTAGTTCGCCCCCTAGCGCTGCTGCCCTCCAGCCAGCCTCCTCCTTCCAGCTTGCTGATTGCCTCGGACAACCCAGCCGATTCTGAGCTGCCCACCTCCAGACTTGATCTTTCCCGCCGTTGCCTCCCTGCGGCCCGCCCCCCTCCAGCCCATTCGCCGCCCCGCTCCCGCCACCCAGCTGCTCCTCCCTCCTGGCTCCTTACTTAAGGGGACCAAGTAGCAGGCGAAGGGAGCGACCGTTGACCCTGCCTCCAGGCTAGGTCTCCCCCTCGCGCTGCTACCCTCCAGCCAGCCTCCTACTTCCAGCTTGCTGATTGCCTCGGACGAGCCAGCCGCCGCTGAGCCGCCCACCTCCAGACTTGCTCTTTCCCGCCGCTGCCTCCCTGCGGCCCTGCCCCCCCTCCAGCCCATTCGCCGCCCCGCTACCACCACCCAGCTGCTCCTCCCTCCCGGCTCCTTATTTAAGGGGACCAAGTAGCAGGCGAAGGGAGCGACCGTTGACTCTGCCTCCAGGCTAGGTCGCCCCCTCGCGCTGCTGCCCTCCAGCCAGCCTCCTCCTTCCAGCTTGCTGATTGCCTCGGACGACCCAGCCGCTGCTGAGCCGCCCACCTCCAGACTTGCTCTTTCCCGTCGCTGCCTCCCTGCGGTTCCGCCCCCCCTCCAGCCCATTCGCCGCCCCGCTCCCACCACCGAGCTGCTTCTCCCTCCCAGCTCCTTACTTATGACGACCACAGAGCGACCGCGCAGCGGGCGCGTGGATTGGGTGCAGAAGACGTGCCAAAGGCAAGCCCGTCTGCGCCCGTCCGCGCATGGACCGCGCCCAACGCCAGAACCCCTGGTCCACGCTGATGCCAGCGCACCCAACAAATTCACACCACCGCAACCCTCCATGAACTCAATGCCGGCCGGAACCCCGCCTGCTACCGAGCCACCCCGAAACACACCCACGGACCCTTCACCTGCCAAGCCTGCCAATTCACCTGCCTATGAACCTGCACCGCACCCGCCAAGCCAAACCCCAGCAACAACCACCACCGTGTCAACCAAACCGGAGGAGGCATTGCCATCGTCCACAGAAACACCATCCGCATCACGACCAACTCCGACGACACCCTCACCGCCGCCGAGCACCTTCACTTCCAGATAAACACCGACCCCAAGACCACCCTCAGAGGCACCCTCATCTACAGACCCCCGGGACCACGCACACAATTCAGCGAAGCCATTGCTGACTTCGTCAGTCCGCACGCCCTCACCTCCATAGACTACATCCTCCTAGGGGACCTCAACTTCCACCTGGAGAACAACAAGGACTGCAACACCGCCGCCCTGCTGGATAACCTCGCCAACCTCGGACTCAAGCAACTGGTGAACACCCCCATCCACTACGCCGCCCACACGCTCGACCCCATCTTCTCCTCCAGCAAGCACATCTCCTTCAGCCAGTCAACCGGACTACATTGGACAGATCACAGCTGCGTCCACTTCAGCTTCAGGAGAACGACGACCCACCACCACCCACAACAGGTTCCCCACAGAAGCTGGAGCAAGATCACCACCGACCAGCTGACCACCACCCTCAGCCAGAACCCACCCACCAACACGACGGACCCCAACGAAGCAGCCCGCAACCTCACACAGTGGCTCATCAACTGCGCCGATGAACTCGCACCACTGAAGAATCTTCCCAGCAGACCCAGCAGCAGGAAAGCCTCGTGGTTTACCAACAAACTCAAAAACTCCAAGAAAACCTGCCGCACCATCGAGAAAGCCTGGCGCCACGATCAGACAGCAGAACACATGACCGCACTCAAGAACGCCACCCGGAAACACCACCAGCTGATCCGCACCACCAAGAAGACAACATTCAAAGAACGACTGGACAACAACACCCACAACAGCAAGGAACTCTTCAGCATCGTTAAAGAGCTCTCCAACCCCAGCGCCTGCAACAACAACATCACACCCTCGCAAGACCTCTGAGACTCACTCGCCTCGTTCTTCCACCGCATAGTCACCGACATACACAACAGCTTCGGGGCGCAGACCACGGACCCAACCACCGAACCAATGCCCCCCACCACCACCCTCTGCACCTGGACCCCGGTCAGCACTGAAGACACCACCCGCCTGATGAACACCCATCCACTCCGGCTCCCCTACCGACCCTTGCCCACACCACATCTTCAACAAAGCCGACTCCATCATCGCACCCCAACTCCGGAGCATCATCAACAGCTCCTTCGCATCCGCCACGTTCCCGGATAGCGGGAAACATGCAGAGCTGAGCACCCTCCTGAAGAAACCCACTGCGGACCCCAAGGCCCTCAAGAACTTCCGCCCCATCTCGCTCCTCCCCTTTCCAGCCAAAGTCATCGAGAAGACCGTCAACAGACAACTCTCCGCCTTCCTCGAGACCAACGGATCCCTCGACCCCTCATCGTCCGGGTTCTGAGCAAACCACAGCACCGAGACTGCCTTCATCGCAGCCACCGACGACATCAGGTCCCTGCTCGACAACGGAGAAACTGCTGCCCTCATCCTCCTGGACCTCTCAGCAGCCTTCGACACTGTATGCCACCACACCCTGAAACAGCGCCTCAGCAACACCGGAATCCAAGGAGCGGCCCTGGAGTGGATCATCTCGTTCCTCGACAGAAGAACCCAGAAAGTCCGCCTCCCCCCATTCCTCTCCTCAGCCACCGAAGTCATCTGCGGCGTTCCGCAAGGATCCTCACTCAGCCCCACACTCTTCAACGTCTACATGGGCCCTCTTGCAGCCATCGCACGCCAAAACAACCTCAACATCATCTCCTATGCCGACGACACCCAGCTGATCCTCTCCCTCACCAACGACCCCGCCTCCGCCAAAGCCAATCTCTGCGGAACCGTTGGGAGGAGGATCTGTCCCACCGTTACACACCTAAAGAATGGAATATGTTGTTGAACAGTCCCAGGCTGACCCCTAGAAATGCCAGGTTCCGTTTGATCATACTCACTTGAGCATACTCAGCAGGAAGACCAACACTACTTTACTCACCATATATTGCTGACATTGAATTAAGAACCATTTAAACTGCATCGGCATTCAACTAACTAATAATACTCTTTCTAGCATTCCAACAATCAAATGCTGATAGTTACTGATTGTCTATGATCGAAACTCATTTTATTTATTACACAAACATTTGACTGTTCTGAACCTTTGAGAAGCTGCACATCCACCAAAGGGGTAATTGAAATACGGCTTCAAATGTGCGAGAATGTCTGCAAATTGGGTGATATTTATTAAAAAATCACGCAGTGCAGTTCAGCAAGTCACCTTATTGTGCTGCGTGAAGGGGAAAGGACAAACATGTGCTGTATCTAACATTATACACTGTGCTCCTGTCATTTCCCTGTGCTGGCTCACAATGGGCTGCATAGTGCCAATGCAGGCCCCCTTCCACCATGTTGCAATGGGTGCCTGCGTTGCAAGCAGGATTATTTTTGGTCAGGAAGGGACATCTTCCTGCACAAAAACAAACCTGAGAGCCATTTTCCTCTTTTTATATGTGCTGCAAAATCCAGCACACATAGAAAGAGGAAAGAAACAAGGAGAAATAAAGATACATCACCTTATTATGCTCCAGCTGGGGAGGTGCAGCATTATGACACATTCCCATGTCTAGCAGTATTGGCAAATCTGGGAGTCCGCTAAAACCCATGGGTGGATGCATGAGAACACTCATCCTCTACCCATGGAACGCCTCCCAGAGGCAGAGTAACACAATGCAGCAATTTGCACTGTGTTGCGTTACTCTAGATTTATCAAGCCATGCCAGGCCACCAGGTGGCCTGGTGTGGCTTGATAAATGTAACTTAAAAGTTGCGTCACTCTTGCGCCCCCCCTTGTTTGGTGCAAGGACAATACAAGTCATTAATAAATATGCCCCTGAATGCCCATCCAAGCTCTAACTACGTCTTCAAGAATGCAGCAGTTACTGTCAGCAGGAAGTGTGCTGGTAAACTGGTAGTCTAACCTTTGTCCACTTAAGGTTCCAGAGTTCACCTTTTGGTTTTCAATAGATAAAGTGCATCCACATTCACTAATTCTGTTACTTCAACCTGTTAGGTCAACACAGTGCACATAGTGTCCCGCTTTATGAGTGTTTCTTACATTCTAATGGGCCTGGCAACAGCTGCAAGCAGCAAAAATACTTGTGTGAAACTCCAAAGGAATTAATTTAATAAAGTGTCACCATACACACATTGGTGACATCCCTGTAACTGCGGGCACACCTTTGGTTCTTGTGCAAAGCAAGATTCCAATAGCAGTTGATTTCAATAGTTTTAATCCAATATCATCATTGATTTCATGATAACATTCTGTACTTTTCTCTTTTCAACACATCAAATCTTCAAATTACTCCAAAATACTCCAATGCATTTCGGGCTGACCGCCCTTCATCTAGGAGTTCTATAAGTAATAGAGGATACAGCACTAAGTGTCAAGGTAACAAAATGAATTTAATAAGTCCGTAGCATGCAGGTTCGTGCTCATGGGGAGTGTACGTAAAGTGACTGGCATAAAGACACATTAGTGGTCGAATGTGAACATGACTAAGTGCTCTTAAAATAATTGGCGTGTTAGGAAAGTGATCAGCATAGTGAGAAAATGATCGGCATCTTATAAACTAGACGGGGTAGTTAATTTGACTAAGACCGATGTAAAATAATGAGCGTTCGGAGCACTCACGTGTCTTCGGACCTTTGGAGCGCAAAAAACCTGTGAAAGTTCGAAAAAACGGAATTCGTCAATCAAATATCCGTGGCAATTTATCGCGTTCGAATGAAAACAACTTAGTCATCATGGCAATATATTGCTGACATACTGATAGCTGATGTGGTGTCTTCATAGGATTAGGTTCAGCATTCGCGGTACCAACCCGGAAGGGGAAGGTGTAAATAAGGAAGTGAAGTGGTGGATACAAAAAAAGGACTGTGGAGAAGTGAAGGAGTAAATGTAGATGACGGACTAGGTGCTGTGGTCCTAACAGTCTGAGTAAGAATCACGAAGCAGTTAGTAAATTAAAAAAAATACAAAATATAAACATGACAAAATCACAATAAAATATAAATAATAAAATGTGAACATGACAAAATTACAATTTTGTCGCACTAGTCGGAATCATGTATTCGATAAATTGCACCCAAGGGGTGCTTCATAGGTAACAGGAAAATTCCAGGTGATCATTGAGTCCCAATGGTTTTGTAGATTGCATTCTAAAAATCCATGCAGTTTCTCTCCTTAACAATTGTTTATTGTTGTCAATACCCTCACTTTTGTTGACAACTTCAAGAATCAGAAACTTTCGTTGTGAGATGTTGTGTCTGGTTTCATTGAAATGTATCGCTACATTAGATTTGGTATTTTTCATCCTTATGTTTGATTTGTGCTCGTTGATGCGAGTTTTGATTTTTCTTTCAGTCTTGCCAATGTAAATCATGCCACACGGACATTTGATTAAATATATGACATTCTGGGTGTCACATGTTGCATTGACATTCAATTTGATCTCATTCCCTTTCATTGGGTGATTGATAGAATTGCCTCTGATTATATTGTTACAATTTCCGCAATTCATGCAGGGTCTGGTGCCTTTACAATTCGTTTGGGTGGATGTCTTTCTGGTAAGGATTTCTTTGAAATTAGCACTGCGGGTGTAGGCAAAGATAGGTGGATTTTCAAAAGTGGTGCCAAAATCTGGTTCAGCAGTCAAAATCGGCCAGTGGTGTTTGATAATTTTCTTGTAGGCTGTGCTAAGAGTAGAAAATTTGGACACTAAGACCATTCTGGTTTCCTTGTTTTTCACAGTTCTAGATAAAAGTCTCTCTCTAGGAGCTTCTCAAACTCTTTTTTTAGCTTGTTCAATTAGCTTTTCCGGATAACCTCTGTTGTGAAATCTTTTACCCATTTTGTTAAGGCGAAGTTCCATTTGTATGGGGTTGGAAGCAATTCTCTTCACTCGTAACATTTGTGATGTAGGTAAATGTTCTTTAAGAGACCCTTGGTGGAAGCTTGCGTAATGCAATGTGTTATTCCTATCTGTATTTTTTCTATACAGATCCGTTTCAAATCCAGAATCCGTATTTGTGATTTTAACATCCAGGAATGTGATAGATGTATCATTCATTTCCCACGTAAATTGTATACGTTCATTGGCGTTGTTTAGGATGTTAACTGTGTCAGGGATTCTTCTGAGTTTTTCCATACTATGAATACATCATCAATGTATCTAGCGTACATTTTAATGTTTTCGGTCCAGATTGGGTTGGGAAAAGATTTAAGTAGGTATTTTTTGGTTCTATTATTGATAGTTCCCAATTCATGTGCTTTGTTTACGATCTGATTAAGTATTTCTTTGAATTGTGTAGTCGGGTTATTGGGAAGCTTCATGTAGATTAGTTCATTTTTAATATGCTCATCAACTTTTTGATTGTACATCGTAGTATTCACAACTACCAGCACTCCCCCTTTGTCTGCCTTAATGCATTTTATTTGATCATTATTAGCTATGCTCTTTAAGGTGTCAAGATCCTTTTGTGTCAAGTTCTTATATGACGGTTTGTTATAATTAAGTTTGGAGATATCCTGTTTAACTAGGGTTTCAAAAAGATCTATACTCTTGTGACTTGTAGGTGCTTCAAACGAGCTGTCTGGTCTCAATCCCATGAGTTGATCTGGTTTTCTAGCTGTTGAAGGGTTGACATGTTCGAAGAAGTGTCTCAATCTGAGCTTTCGTGTGAATTTGTATGTGCAAATTTGTAACTCTAATGGATTAGTCTTAGTTGTTGGTACAAACGAGGTTCCTTTGGACAACAGTTTCATTTCATAAGTGTTCAAGTCTGTGTTGGATATGTTTATGACTAAGTGGTCTTCTTCTTGTCCTTTTTCGTGCTTGAGTGCTTGGATGTGATGACTCTTTTTCTTTTTCTTTTTCCAAGGCCCCTCCTGGGTCGTCTCGGGTCTCTTGTCCTACGTCTAAAAAAGGTACCACAGTAGATAGTCCTGCTGATTGATTTGTTTGATTACTGGTAGTAGTAGAGGTGTCGTCAGATCGGGGTTTCTCTTGTGTGTTTGTTTTTCTTGGCGGATGGTTAGATGTGTCACTTCCCGAGGAAGAGGTATCGGTCTGTGGATTGAAAGGTTTGTTTCGCCTGCGTTGGGCATACACGTCTGCCCACGTGTATACCTCCCCGAGTTTGTAATCTTGTGTGTCTCTTCTGAATTTTCTAATTTTCCGATCATTTATTTCTCTAGAATGTTTATCTAACTGCACCTTTATATCTTCAAGAGTTTTAGACAATTCCTTCGTAGATGCCATGTTGGATAATTCTGATTCAACCTCTTTAATTTCTTTATTCAGTTCCACAAGGATATTGGACAATTCTTGCACAATTAGCAATATTAAATCCAGGCTGCATTTATTAAGAATTGCGTTCCATTTCTCCTGGAAGGCTTTTGAATTCTTACATAATGATGGTTTCAACGCTATCTTTAGTCCTCTGGGAATTCGCACCTCTCCGACCATTCCGCTATGAAGCTGGAACTTGAGTGAGGTGGCAAGCCTTCCATCCGATTGTGGTCCTTTGATAGATCTCTTCTTACCTCTACGGAAGATATAGAGTTTATACAATCAGAAGCACGCGAGTCTTTCATTACCAATACTGGCACTGCTCCAACAGGCACAGTTTGGGACGCTTTTAAGTGTTCATTAAGAGGAATTATTAGGAACAGGACTGTATATAGAAGAAGGCAGTATATGGAAGAGGTGTCTTCTATTGAGACTAGTATGTCAGCAGTTCAGTTAGATATCGATACCTGCAGGGCTGACGACAGCCATGATTTATCTCTGAAACTTGCAGAATTAGATGAACTGAAGAATAAATTGTCATCGGTCCTTGACAAGCGTGTCTTGCAGAGATGAGAGGCTAGCAAACTTTCTCATTCCCAATATGGGGAAGGGGTTGGCAGATTGTTGGCCTGGAAAGTTAAATCTGACCGGGTCCGAAATAACATTGGCTCGGTCACATCAGATAGAGGCACCTTCACAAGAGACGCAGAAATTAGGGAAACTTTCAAAGACTTCTTCCAATCAACATATCAGGAAGATCTTAGTGTTACACCTAACGATATTACGAGCTGGCTAGAGGATATTTCCCTACCATCCTTTTCATCTGAACAGAGCAGTTTCCTGTAAAAGGAAATAACTATGGCTGAAGTAGAGCAGGCTATAAGGGGAGCTAAGGGATGCAAGGCTGCAGGAACCGATGGTTTACCGAATGAAATTTACAAAAACCTGATATCAGAGGTGTCTCCAATTCTGGCGGCCTAATTCAACCAAATATTGAGGGAAGGAGATGCACCCCCCGCCTCCTGGGATAACGCCTCAACAACACTCATCTTGAAGCCAGGAAAGCCTCCATCTGACTGCGGCTCGTATCGTCCAATATCAATTCTAAATGCTGATTACAAAATTTTTGCTACCATACTGGCCAAAAGGCTTGGCCAGGTAGCTCCTGACATATTGCACTCCAACCAAAAAGGTTTTGTAAAGGGGAGACAGCTATATGAGCTCACTTATGATCTAGTAGGAGCCATAGACGTGGCCACAAAGGAAGTTCTGCCCTTATCGGTTCTCACGTTGGACGCTACCAAGGCCTTCGACAGGGTGAACTGGTTATACCTGTCGGAGGCCCTGCAAAAATTCAACGTCGGGGACAAATTTTGTAGAGCAATTAACCTGCTATACAGAAGCCCTTCAGCCTCAATCTTGATTAATGGGGGCCTATCTGAGCCATTTAGGGAAACTAGGGGAACGAGACAGGGGTGTCCCCTGTCTCCTTTGTTATTCGACTTATACATAGAGCCATTTGCGGAAAACTTAAGAGATAACACACCTATAAAACCTTTTGTTTTCGGCGATTGGGAAAAAAAAGTAGCACTCTATGCGGATGACATTATGATTTTTTCGACAGATATCAACACAGCATACCCAGAGGTCATAGACTTAGCTCTTAAATTTGGAAAAGTTTCAGGCTATGAGGTGAATGCCTTCAAAACAGAGACAATGTCATGGAATGCCAACTCAATTACTTGTAATGAAACATCAAGAGCTCACCTACGGTACCTGGGGATTAATATAGTTAAAGATATAAATCTGATAGCCTCTTCAAATTTTGCTAAAGTAGCTGCGTAGTGCAGAAAACTGATGAGAGACTGGTCACACCTTCCGCTTACCATCCTGGGTAAGGTAAATCTTGTAAAAATGTCTATTCTGCCAAAGGTTTCTTTTTTATTTAATTCAATTCCGCTTTTTTTATCCCAAATTAATTACTAAGCTGCAGAGCGCGATTTCTACTTTCATTTGGAACAATAAGAATCCAAGAATCTCCTGGAAAAAGATAAGGCGTTGCAGGGAGAAGGGCGGGCTGGCGGGCCCAGATCTCCAGGTTTACGCATGGGCATTTCAGCTTTCACATGTACGAATGTTATTAAAAACACAACAGAAACAGGCGTAGGTCATATGTTTTCCACTTTGCTGAATTGTGAGGGAGTTGGACAGGGCAGTTTTTTGTTTAAATTTGGAGAACCCAAATCTAAAAATAAAATAAAATTGAAGGTACTACAGGGGATGGCCAATACATGGCATAAAGTGAGGCACACGGTCAAACTAGGTTATTACTCAAGTAGAGCTCCTGTATAGGATTTACCCGCGCCCCCAGGCTGGGTGGAAGATGTACTAACACTACCACTTAAAGAGGCTGAAATTATTTCCTGGGGCGACCTGTTTATGGATGGATCTCTACTCCCTTGGGATTATTTGGTCAACAAAGTTGGGCCGAGCCTGTCAAGATTCAAATATATACAAATATCAAGCTGGGCTCAGGCATACCGCACACAGTCAGCGCGGAACAGCAGCTTACCTATAGGGGGATGTAGCGAATTAGTGACGCGTCTGCTAGATAATCCCCCTGTAAAGAAGGAGATCTCGCTTTGGTACAATAAGATCTTAGAGGAAGCAGACGGAAAATTTTGCCTCCCAACACTACTGTGGGCTGACTCAATGCCAGGCATAGACGTGGAAGAACTTTGGTTAACTTCTTGCGGGGTGATGTGGGACCTGGTCAAACCAGCCTGGCTCCGAAGGAACCATCTATTTACAATGCACAGGGCCTACTACCCCCCGCAGAGGCTGTCAAAATTCTCCCCGACAGGCCCGGTCTCTTGCCCAAGATGTGGACTAGAGGCAGCATCTGACATTCACATGTTTTACGAATGTCCGCAAATTACTTCATTTTGGGATTCCATGGGTAGCAAACTGTCCTCGTTATTGGACTCTCACATCTCTATTAATCTCGGCCTTGTCATCTTCGGACTGAGCGGTAAATCCCGTAGCGCTGCCTCCAACCTGGTGTTTTATTCCATTCTGGCGGCGCGTAGGGAAATTTGCAGGCACTGGAAGGACGTCTTGCCTCCCATCTTCTACAAATGGTGTTCTTCAATCTTCCAGATCTCAAAACTCGATCTGGCAAGGTGTGGGAACCAGGGTAGGAGAGCTTTTTGGAAACAGTTGGAGTAGTCATGTTGAGCCTGGGGTTTTTTTTTTGTTTTTTTTTTTCCCCAGGTCCTATGATTAATGCAGACATCGCTCACCCTTGGTTCTACGGCAAGACGCCGTGGTGCCTTTGGGGCCCTGGCACCTCGGGCACTATCGACCAACAAAGTTGCCCTTACGCTTGAGTTTTCATGGCTTGCGAGTAGGTACTGCTGGGACTTGGCCGCCACCCTCCCCTATGTTATCCCTGCCAGCTGACGATGAGACAGTACAGAGGCGCAGCCTGATTTCCTGCTCTGTGGCAGTTCTTGTTTTGATAGATTGGAGCTATGTATGCAAATGAGGATACAAAAGAAAAAAAACAATAAACAATTGTTAAGGAGAGAAATTGCATGGATTTTTAGAATGCAATCTACAAAACCATTGGGACTCAGTGATCGCCTTGAATTTTCCTGTTACATATGAAGCACCCCTTAGGTAAAATTTATCGAATACATGATTCCGACTAGTGCGACAAAATTGTTATTTTGTCATGTTCACATTTTATTATTTACATTTTATTGTGATTTTGTCATGTTTATATTTTGTATTTTTTTAATTTACTAACTGCTTTGTGATTCTTACTCAGACTGTTAGGACCACAGCACCTAGTCCGTCATCTACATTTACTCCTTCACTTCTCCACAGTCCTTTTTTTGTTTCCACCACTTCACTTCCTTATTTACACCTTCTCCTTCCGGGTTGGTACCGCGAACACTGAACCTAATCCTATGAAGACACCACATCAGCTATCAGTAAGTCAGCAATATATTGCCACGATGACTAAGTTGTTTTCATTCGAACGCGATAAATTGCCACGGATATTCGATTGACGAATTCTGTTTTTTCGAACTTTCCCAGTTTTTTTGCGCTCCAAAGGTCGGAAGACACGTGAGTGCTCCGAACGCTCATTATTTTACATCGGTCTTAGTCACATTAACTACCCCGTCTAGTTTATAAGATGCCGATCATTTTCTCACTATGCTGATCAGGTTCCTAACACGCCAATTATTTTAAGAGCACTTAGTCATGTTCACACTCGACCACTAATGTGTCTTTATGCCAGTCACTTTACGTACACTCCCCATGAGCACGAACCTGCATGCTACGGACTTATTAAATTCATTTTGTTACCTTGACACTTAGTGCTGTATCCTCTATTACTTATAGAACTCCCAGATGAAGAGCAGTCAGCCCGAAATGCATTGGAGTAATTTGGAGTAATTTGAAGATTTGAAGTGTTGAAAAGATAAAAGTACAGAATGTTATCATGAAATTAATGATGATATTGGATTGAAACTATTGAAATCAACTGCTATTGGAATCTTGCTTTCCACAAGAACCAAAGGTGTGTCCGCAGTTACAGGGATGTCACCAATGTGTGTATGGTGTCACTTTATTGAATTGATTCACTGACGGTACAAGGACGGAACACCACCTGGTTGGAGCACCCTACCCATCTAATAACCTACTTTCAAACTAATATAAATGTTATGAACTTTGCTGTGCATCCCCTGCTCCTCTTTTTTGGTCAAAACTCCAAAGGAAAACATGAGGGAAAGACACAGGAAAACAGATTCCAACATGTTTGGTCAACAAAAACATTGTTAAACTGGACAGCCTTAGGGTGGTCTTCCTACTGACTTTTTGCCTGCCATTTCCATTTTTTCAGACCTCATTTTTGCTGGGTTTAGGACTAAGTGTACTTTAGCACTGCTATCCAGTGCAAAAGTGTTTGTGCTTTCTCCCCTAAACATGGTAATATTGGCTTGTCCCCAATTGGCATATGTTATTTTCTCAGTGGCGTCCGGCACAGGTAAATCCGCTGGGGAGGGGTGAGGCGGGGAGAGATGACAGGCGGAGTAGTTATAATTAAATAAATAAATAATACCTATTGCGTGATCTGTCGCCTTCCCCCTGCAGTACCCTGCCCCACCCACCGCGCTTACCTGTGCGGGCCACCACTGCATTTTCTAATAAGTCCCTAGAAAGTGCACTAGATATGCCAAGGGCCTGTAAATTAAATGCTACTAGTGAGGCTTTTATTGCGCCACCCATGACGTAGCCCTCTAGCCATGGTTCAGCCTGCTATTGCAGATCCTGGGTGTGCAGTTTACACTATCATTTCGATCTAGCAAGATTAACCTCTTGCCAGACCCAAACCTTCCGTTTGTAAACACATACGTCATCCCTAAGGTAGGCCCTGGACTACCCAGAGGACATGGTGCAATGAATTTAAAAGACAGCACATCTACTTTTAAGTTATATGTGTACTGGTAAAGGAAAACTCTCAAGTTCAATGTTCACTAGTGCAACGTCTATCTCTCCCATATGGTAACATTGGAATTACCTTATTACAATTTTTAGGTGTAATTACCAATTGTGAACGGATAGTCTTTTCAAGTTTGATATATCTGGAATCACAATTTAATATCCAACCTTATGGTGAAGATGGATTTTAAAATGCAATCCTGAAAATGCCACTTATAGAAAGTTGGCATTTTCTTACTGTCACAATTTGGTGCCTGCTGCCTGACGCTGATACACTTGTGGGGAGGGAGACAGCTTGGCTTTTCTCCCTAGAATGCCACACAAAATAGGAGCTTAGGTGTGACTTGATGGGCCATCCCAGCAGTGTGAGAGGGAGGAGCTTGACTCAGTCTCACTTACACCTGAATAGGCTGTGTCTTGTCCCTACAAGAAAGGGCTGCTTTTAGAAATTGTCTTTCTCGTTGGGAGAGGTATGCACCCTTCCAAGCGGGACCCTTACGTATTTGTGCTTATTGTTTTTCTACCTTACAAGTAACTATGTTGCCATGCTCTAAGAACCGTGTAACCTTTGTAACGATGTAACCTGTAACTATGATCTGATGCTCATGTAAAGCGCTCTGATACCTCCGGGTCTAGCCAGCGCTATATAAAACTTTAAATAAATAAATAAATAAATAAATAAACAATCCTAGCAAGGGTAAGTCACCACACACCCTAAATTATCCTGCACACCTTTTCTGGTAGTTTTGCACAGAGCAGTTAGACTTAACTTAAGAGGCAATGTGTAAAGTATTTGTGCAACACTTCAAACAGTAACACAGTGAAAACACCACAAAAAGACTCCACACCATGTTAGAAAAATAGGGCTAAATGTTATAAATAAAACAATACCAAAATGACAAAAGTCCAACAAGTAGAAGTCAAGATATGAGTTAAAAAATAAATGTAAAATTGCGCTTAGAAGCAGTAAGCAGTAAAATAGGTTATATGGTCGCACTGGACCGAGGAACAGTCAAAGGTTTAGACGGCCACAATGGAGCATGGACCGAATACAGAGACCCACTTGCTGAAGCAAAGAATCTTTATTCAGGCTTGCATCGGCGTCGAAGAAGATGCAATGTGCAGCTGAAGCAATGCGTCGGTGACGAGCCATACAGTGGATGAGATGCGTAGAGAGTCTCCACGCAGTGGCAGTGATGCATCATTTCAGCGGCTCTGGTTCGGATGGTGATGTGATGCTGCTGCTTCTGTAGCAGGCAATGATTTTTTTACAAATGCGATGCACCAGCCCTATTACATGTACTTACCGGGACGCCTCGGTTCCAATCCACACAAAGGCAAAAATGTGCCTGTTCTGACCAACGCAACGACAAAGATGTGCTGGTTCCAATGAATATACATGGGTTTTGATTGTAGAAGCACCTTAGGCCTCATTTTCAAGGGTCCAGGACTGGGGTTGTACCACTTGGCAGGGCAGACTCACAGCTTGTAGAGTCTGTATGCAGATGCCATTATTTAAAGTCTTTGATATCCCTGAGACTTAGGATAAGAGGCAAGCCAGCAAGCCCCTGGAGTCTCGCTGGGTTCAAGTGATGAAGTTCCAGTCGTTATGACCCAGGGAGGAGAACAGCAGGCAGCAGGACAGATCAGAAAGGCAAGAGTCCTGCAAAGCAGGAGTCTAGTAGAGTGACAGACCGTTCAGAAGCACAGCAACTCTTCTTCCTTGCAGAGTGGTCACAGGTCCAGACGTGATCTCAAGTTATGGTGCCACAGGTCTGGTACTTATACCCAGTTGAGCTTTTGAAGTGCAGGATACTTTAATGAAAGCACTGAAGTGTGCTGAAGTCCTTCCTTCCTGCCCTGGCTCCAGACTCACAACAGGGGTGCATGCAGCTCTTTGTGTGTGGACAGGGCACAGACTCTTCAGGTGTAAGAGTGAGGGTCTGCCCAACTCCTCCCCCTCTTCTCCCAGGATGGCCCATCAAGACACACCTCAGTTTCCTTTGTGTAAGGCCATCTAGAGAGTATACACAACGCTCAGCTGTTACCCAACCAAGACTGAATAGAGACAGGCAACAGGCTCAAACTAGCTAAAGCAAGTAGATTCCAACTTTATAAAAGTGGCATTTTCTAAACAATTATTTGAAATCCTACATCTCCTTAAGTTATGATTTTAAACTGTGAATCCAGTGACACCAAACTTGAAAAGGATATCTTCTTCACAATTAGGAATTACATTTAAAATATGTAATAAGGTATTCCCAATGTTATCCTATGAGAGAGAAAGGCCTTGCAGTAGTGAAAAAATAAATTGGAGTTTTTATCTAGTAAGACATGTAAAACTTAAAAGTACATGTCCTGCCTTTTAAATGCATTGAACCCTGTCTTGTGGGTCATGCAGACCTTATGTTAGGGCTAACTTACATCTACAAACAGGGAAGGTTTAGGCCTGGCAAGAGGTTTATCTTGCCAAGTCGAAGTGGCAGTGTAAACTGCACATACATGGTCATGGTTAGAGAGCTACTAAAGCGGTTGGCACCATGAGTACTGCAGGCCCACTAGTAGCATTTAATTTACAGGCCCTGTGCACATGTAGTGCACTTTACTAGAGACTTTGAAATAAATTGAATATGTCAATTGGGGTTAAGTCAATGTTACCATGTTAAGAGGAGATAGCACAAGCACTTTAGCACTGGTCAGCAGTGTTAGACGGCGCAGAGTCCTAAAAGCAGAAGAAATTAGGTCTGAAAATAGAGGTAGGCAGCCAAAAGGTCGGAGGAAGTCCACCCTAAGGCTGCAAGGCTTAATGCCTTTATTCCCCCTTCTAGTGAGTTTAAAGGACTGAAGTGCAGCTGAAGGGCTGCCACTCTGCTAGACTTCTGCTTTACCGGACTCCTGCCTTGCTGTGCTGCCTTGCAGCCTTATGGTCCCATGCCTGGGAAAGAAGGATTGGACCTGCATCACTTGAATACAGAGTGGCTCCAAGTGCTGGCTGGCTTCCTGATCTGAAATCTCAGGGACATATTAGACTTCCAACTTACATTCTTCTGCACCTGGGCTCTGCCATCTGTGAGCCAGCCCTGCCAAGCAGTGCCACACCTGTCCTGGACCCTTGGAAGTAAGGCATAAGGTACTTGCTGCAGCAAAACCCACACATCCTCTGTCAACACTGCGCATCATCACTGTTGCATGGATCAGACCTGACACATCACCCTTTTTGAGTGGATCAGAACTGGTGTATCACTCCTGTTGCGTGGATTGGAACCAGGGCACTGCTCCTGTTGTGTCACCAGAACAGGCTCATCACTTCTACTGCGTAGATTGGCCTTGGTACTCTGCCTTTGGAACCACCACTTCACAAGGTCTCCACATCTCCGTCGACAATATCCCCTACGACAATGATGAAACTTCGCATCCCAGCTCTTTGCACATCAGAGTTGACTAATCATCTCGGCTGCACAGATCCGGACCACTGCATTGCCTCCTGTTAGACCTGGCATCATTGGCGTGAGTCTCCCTTCCATTTTCACGGATTGCCTCCTCTGTTTTTATATGTTTTTGCTGGTTTTATGCTTTGGGCATTGTGCCACTGCTAATCAGTGCCACAGTGCAAGCGCTCTCTATGTTAAATTTATGTACTAATTAGTTGTTCCATGATTGGTTATTTGATTTATCTGTTAGACCCTAGTCCAGTGCACCATGTGTGCCCAGGGCTTGTAAATCAAATGCTGCTTGTAAAGTGTGTTCCAGGCCTGCCATTTCAAGGCCTATGGGCAGTCTTGCACTGCCATGTCGACTTGGCCAAGTGCACCCACTTGCCAGCCCCTAAACCTTCCTTTTGCTTCATATTAGACATCCCTATGGTAGGCCCAAGGGCAGGGTGCATTGTAAGTATAAGGTAGGACATGCTCTGATGTGTGTCACATGTTCTAATAGTGAATTACAGCAATTTTCATCTTTCATTATTGAAGGCTACCTGTTCTCCTTAAGCTAGAATGGGCAGTTAGATTATTACATTCTTATAATCCTAACTGACTCAGGGAACATGGTAGAAATTCGAATTTAGTGTGCCTGAACTCAGAATAATAAAGTACATATTTTAGTAAAGTTGGTTTTAATATTCTGTGTTTGAAAATACCACTTTTAGAAAGTAGGTATTTTCTTGCCTAACTGTCCAGGCCTGCCTCTGCTAGGTTGTGTATTCCTTATCTGGGTTTGTGAGTGACAGAGCTGGGGGATTCCAGGAGACAGGCTGGGGGAGCCCGGTGGTGAATAGAGAGATCTGCATCTAGATGGGAGGGAGGAGTTGCACCTGGGACCTAAATAGGGCTGGGACTTCCCTCTACAATGCTGGCTCCACCTCCTGTGGCTTGTCCGATGTCTCTGTCCTGCACAGTGAAAGGAAAAAGAGAGTCATGTAAACAAAGTGCTCAGGAACTGGTTGGGACTAGGCAGTGGCCTCTCTGCCTTCAGAAAACAAAGGATTTTGGGGTATAAATATTGGAGCTCTGAGCCCAAGAAATTAGATCACTTCTGGACAAGAAACCTTTTGCCAAGGAGTAGAACCAAGGAAGCTGCAGGAGTTTTACTGCCCCTCTGCCAGTGTGCTGTTTGCTGGGATGGCCTGCAGTGGATGCATCATTGCCAAGGAATGGAGAAGGAACTTTTTAAGGACTTTTATCGTTTACAGAATATTCTCCAAGGGCTTGAACTGTTCTTGCCTCCTGCTGAAGTCTCAGGGACAAAAGACTTCACCTCCCACTCCCCACTGAATTTCCTTGCTGGGAATTCTAACTCCAGACATTTGCGTGTTGCCGGGAGCTGGAAGCACGACGCATTGAGAAGAAGCGTGTCACAGCCACAGCTGAAATCGCTGCATTGTCGGAGAAGCGAGCCTTTGCCGCATCTCCCTGGAAGCGTGTGTTCATCGAAGCTGCCTGCTGTCGCATCACCGGGGAAGCGTGACGCCATTGAGAGAGTCGCCATCACATCACTGGAGAAGCGTGTCGCAGGGCCTGTCGCGGCTCCAAAGTACAGAGTCGTCGCAAGGCTGTCAGGGCGCCATCGCATCGTCATCGCATTGCCGCATCAAGGGCACCATCTTCCCACATCGCAACTGGATCATTGCCTCAAGGCGCCATCTTGCGCACCACAACAGGCTCGCAGGCCGAGAATCTACGCATTACCTTCGCACCGGTAAGGATCACAACGCATCCCCTGCTCTGCGCAAGCATTGAGGCACGACGCATAATCTCCCCTGGATCACGGAACCGACCCATCTCTCCTTTTGCGAGCCTTTTGTTTACTTTGCATTACGCATCCAGGTACTTTGTTGAGAACTTTGTCGCATTTACCATTAACTTGAACTAAGCAACTTTAATCATCTTTTAAGTAACCTTAAGTGTAGTATTGTGGATTTTTGTTGTTTGTGGTCTTGTGTTTAAGTCTATATAAAGAATACTTATTTTTATAAAACCTGAGTTGTATCCATCTGTAGTGTTTTCACTGTATTACTGTGTATATTCACAAATGCCTAACACACTGCCTATGAGATAAGCCTGTCTGCTTGTGCCAAGCACCAAGGGGTTGAGCAGGGGTTATTAAGGTATGTAATCCCCTTATCCTGACTTATAATTAAGGGTCCCTATTTGGACAAAGGTGAATACCATTACCAACTAGAGACCCCCAGATCTAACATTGGTGGTCAGCGGTGAGGATTTGGACTTTGCATTTGTTTTTCATATACAGTGATTGGTGTACACTACTAGTGAGTGCAGACCAAACGCGACCACATACTTTTTTTTAAATTGTTTTCCTTGGACTGTTAGGTTTTCCTGAAAACTGCCAATTGTTACTACCATGAGTAAACCAGCATCTGATGCATCTGTGGATCTTGAATTTGAGGAAGAGAGGTTGGATACCTACACTCTGAAACAACTCAAACATCTGTGCAGGAAATTGAAAGTTGCTACACCTGGCATTTCTAAAAAGGGAGACTACCAAAAGGCGCTGAGGGCCTGGGTAGAAGCAAGAAATTCCCCTGATTTTGTGGTGGAGCCAATTGTGGATGCTGATGGGCCTATTGAGAGGCCAGTGTTTTCAGCTAGGGGAGGAGGGTTCTTTCCACCTGGCAGCAGTATCTCTTTCAAAGGCCTGTCCCCTAGAGAGTTGGAAGACAGTGAGAGAAATAGGGCACTGAGGCTGGAGTTGGCTAAGTTTCAAACGAAGAGTCAGTGGGAAACAGAGAATAATAGGTTGTCCTTCGAAAGGGAGAGAATGAGAATGGAACATGAGAGAATGTTGAGGGAGTTAGAGATCAAGGCCAAGGGCTTAGAAATCAATCCCTCTGGTGGCAGTGCACCATCTGTGCCTTCAGAAGGCAGAGTACATATTCCCATGGATGTCATCAAAGATTTCCACAAAAATGAAGATATTGGGCAGTGATTTGCAGCCTATGAAATAGCAATGCTGGCCCACCAGGTCCCTGAGAAGGATTGGGGAACAGGGTTGTGGGGTCGCTTTTTAACTGACGGTAGGGATACTTTGTTAGACTTTCCCAGTGATCATGGGATGTCTTATGCCCGCATGAAAGAAGCATTGCTGACAAGGTATGGGTTAACTCCAGAACCCTAGAGACAGAGGTTCAGGAATTGTAAGAAGTTGGAGGGAACCACTTGGGTAGGATATGTGTCTTTGTTTTGCAGTGCTATGGATGGTTGGGTGAGGGGTAGCAATGTTAATAATTTTCAAGCGCTCTATGATTTGATTGCTAGGGAGCACCTGTCTGCTAATTGTTTTCCAGAGCTACGCCAGCACCTTATTGATAGCAAGATGACTAACCCTAGAAAGCTTGATGAAGAGGCTGACCTCTGGGTCAGTACCAGGGTCCACAAGGGTCTTGTGCCAAAGGTGGGCAGGGTCCCCAGCAGAAGAGTGGGGGGGGGGGAAAGGGTAAACAGGTGAGTTCCAGAAAGGGCCCCAAGTAATTCCCAAGGGAACCAAGGTAAGGGTACCCAGCATCCCCCTGAGAAGAAGTCGGGATCCCCGACAGGTAATCCTGTTCATAGGGGGCCTGTTACCTGCTTTCAGTGTAAGCAGGTGGGACACCGTTGGTATGATCCCCAGTCTCCGCAAAAGGGTCAGTATGTGCCACCCCATGCACCACCCCGTCAGATGGTCAGTGTAGCCCTGGGTAGGGAGGAGAGGGGTACCCAAGGTGAATGGGGTCCTGCAGAAATGTCCCTTGTCTCATTAGAAGACTTTGAGATAGTCCCCAGAACTCAGCTGCCTGATAACACTAAGAAATACAGGCAGTGGGTGACCATCAATGGCCATAGAGTGGAGGCTCTGAGAGACACAGAAGCAAGTGTGAAAGCTGTCAAGTGTCACTTGGTGTCTGAAGAGCAGGTAGTCCCTCATGCATTCTTACCAGTTGTTGACACTGACAACACAGAGAGCCATTGCAAGGTGGCTCAAATTCCCTTTGAGTGTGGGGGTCTCTGGTACTCTTCAAGTACCTTTGAGGCCATCCATGCCTGTTGATTGTCTGTTAGGCAATGATTTAGAAAGCTCCTCTTTGACTAAGGTGGAGAGGAAGGCGCATTAAGAGATGATGGGTCTGCCTGAGTGGGCATGTGTGACCACCCGTCTATGGCAGCTAAGGGTGTTCAAGAGACCCTGGAGCCTGAAAGTATGGCCCAGGGACCTGCCTTAAAGAAAGGAGGCAGGGCGCATGGAAAACCAGCCCCCATTGTTCCCACAGTCCAGGAGAAGGTAGACCTTGAGGCGGATGCCCTGGAACCTACAGGGGAGCAAGTTTCTGAACTGGGGAACCTACCTGAGCTGACCCATTGGCCGCAAGAGGGGTTCACTCCAGAGAAGTTTTTTGTGAAGAGCAGCAGAAGTGCCCTTCTCTTGTGGGTTTGAGGCAACAGGCCACAAACCAGGCAGCAGGTGATCAGTCTGTTTCACATTAGATCTACTGGGAGAATGGTCTCCTGTATAGCAAGCCTAAGTTTGCCTGGGTCAGCCCGTGTGCTGGTGGTACCCCAGTGCTTTAGAGCCATCCTACCTGCTCCAGGGCCGGGTCGCTCCCCTGCCGCCTCAGCACCACCTGTGAGCGCTCCCCCCCACTGCTGCCGTCCTGACTGGGGTTCGAGCCTGTGCCCAGATCAGCCGTGGTCTGTCTCCCGTTTTTGCCAATATTGTTTTTGTCGGTTGCAATTTCTGCTTGTTCCTTCCCTTACTCCGCTCCGTAGCTGCACCCTCTGCCCCCCTCACCCCCCCACTTTTGCCTTCTGTGCCCAGCTGTTCCTGTCGCTCCCATACGGCCAAGCCCTCCTCGCTGCCCCGCTCCCACCTCCCAGCTGCTTCTCCCTCGCTCCTCGCCTCTTAAGGTGGCCGTGGACGTACGGACAGGGTGACCCTCGACCCTGCTCCAGGGCCAGGTCGCTCCCCTGCTGCCTCAGCACCACCTGTGAGCGCTCTCCCCCGCTGCTGCTGTCCTGACTGGAGTTCGAGCCTGTGCCCAGATCAGCCGTCGTCTGTTTCCCGTTTTTGGCATTATTGTTTTTGTCTGTTGCATTTTCTGCTTGTTCCTTCCCTTACTCCGCTCCATAGCTGCACCCTCGGCCCCCCCACTCCTCCACTTTTGCCTTCTGTGCTCAGCTGTTCCCGCCGTTCCCATATGGCCATGCTGCCCTCGCCACCCGGCTCCCGCCTCCCAGCTGCTCCTTCCTCCCTCCTCGCCTCTTATTGCAACCACCGCCAGGATGCGCAGCGGACGCGCGCAGCGGGTATGCCGATTGTGCGCCGAATGGCCGCCAAAGGCAAGCCCGTCTGCGCCCATCTGCGCCTGGACCACGCCCAGCGCCAGAACCCCTGGTCCTCGGGGCCGCCAAAACACCGGACTGCACTATGACGCCAGCACCCTCCTGCCACCGGGCCTGCCCGAAGCGCACCCAAGGATCCTTCACCTGCCGGAATTGCAGCTTTACCAGCATTCGGCCCACCAAACCATCATCAAGAGAACGCAATCACCTCCGATACATCCTCCTCAACACCCACTCCGCTCGCAAGCACGCCATCGAACTCTGGGACCTTCTCGACTCAACCACCCCCGACGTGGCGTTCCTGACGGAGACCTGGATGAACACCTCCTCAGCACCAGATTTCGCAATAGCCATCCCAGAAGGATACAAGATCTTGCGCAGAGACCGCACTAAGGGAGTGGGAGGGGGATTCGCCATCATCCACAAGAACACCCTCAGTGTCTTGACCAACACCGACGACACCCTCGCCACTGCTGAGCAAATGCACTTCCAGATCAACACCGACTCCAACACCACCCTCAGTGGAACACTCATCTGCAGACCACCCGGACCCCGACCACAGTTCAGCGACACCATCGCTGATCTCGTCAGCACCCACGCCCTCGCCTCCACGGACTACATCCTCCTGGGGGACCTGAATCTCCACCTCGAGAACAACAACGACGTCAACTCCACCGCCCTGATCAACAACCTCACCAACCTCGGACTCAAACAGCTCATGACGACTCCCACCAACGCCGCTGGACACACACTGGACCCCATCTTCTCCTCAAGTCCTCACATCTCCTTCGACCACACCACCAAACCCCACTGGACCGACCACAGATGCGTCCACTTCATTGCCACGCCACTGCTGGGGCAAGGTCACCAAGGACCAACTGACCACCACCCTAGCCTTGGGACCACCCGCTGACCCCACTGATGCAAACACCGCCGCCATCAACCTCAAACAGTGGATCAACAACTGCGCCGACACACTCGCCCCACTAAGGACACCTGCCTCCAGCCACACCAACAAGAAAGCCTTATGGTTCACCGAAGACCTCCGGTCCTTCAAGCACGCCTATTATGAATACGCAAATGCGCATGATCTGTCATTTATCAAAATGCACACAAACGGTTTTTTTAACTTTCCTAGCCCCGAACTTCCAAGTAAGTTGTCAGTCATAACTGAAGTGGGAAAAAAAGAAATCAAATGTTCTACAAATTTGCAAATCCTATACCATAGACTGCAGTCTTAGACAACTCCTGGAGGATCATAGATTAACTCTCAATCCTGTAAATTTATTTACATAGAGTTTCCAAGAACAAACATATTTCATCCTTATTAAATTATCACTCTCCACACAGCAGTAGTTAAAACATAGAGTACCCATTGTAGATGTTGTAAGACCTTCACACAAGACATGGAACAATAGTCATGATAGTCTGTGCCCTCTGGCAGCGTGCAACCAAAATCAGTAATTAGCCTCACCAACACTGCTTTAAGTATCCCTTAAAAATTAGATGTAAATAGTACTTTTAATGGAAAGAACTTTCTAAGGGGAGATTGCCAGCACTCTCCCAATGTGCGGAGGAGACGAGACCTGATTGCTGGGCTGAGCTCACATCACGGCATAGCACTAGTCCATTACCAAGCCCAAACACACACAAAACTGTGGCATCTGGTAGTGCCTGCATGAGAAACCAAACGATAAAGTAGGGCAAGAGGGATGTTTTAAGACCCTGCCTAAGTATTATCCCCCGCTATAACTAAACTTATAAACAACAAACTTAGGGGTCTGAATCAGAATCCAATAGTGATTCTCTAATGCTGTACCTGTGCCAAAAGGTGGAATTAACAGACCATATCGCCAGAATGTGAGACACCGGTAACCGTGAGTCACCCCTTGTTGAGGATTCCCATCAAAGTCTTGTATGGATCAATATTATCATCTGGTAATCCTTATCAGGTATTGTGTCTCTTGATCATTGAGACCACTAGCATACCCTGATAACCGGTTTGGGGTAGCGACCCACAATCACTCAGGTAAACCACATGATGTTGACATGATGGGAATGTGCAGTGCAAAAATAATATATGTGGTGATTAAAAAAGGATAGGGAACTTAACCAAAACTTATTTTAATGAACGTTAGCCCCTTCCTGTTTAAAAACAAGAACAGTTTGGCATAAATATCGCAGTTCACACAAATAGCTGCGGAGAGACCAACATGTTTCAGCCTCAGAGGGTGATTCCCCAGTCTTTCATCAGGGTCTCTGTTCTCTTAATAATGCTACTGCTTGTGAGTGATGAATAATGTGTGAAAAACTATATGAAAAAACACACAAGTGAAATATAACAGTAAAGGATATAATGTTCCTTCATCTGTACGAACTCCTCTTCGGCACCTGGTGTCTTAGTATTGTCCAGTGTGTCCGGGGAGTGGACCTCACCTCTTCCTGGACCTGGCTAAGGATATGTGAGACCCCGCTCTGTCCGTCGTTGTCTCGAACTGTGACTGAGTCAGGGGGAGGCCACAGTGCAGACACAGACTGAGCATTTGAATATCCTCTGAGGCGGAAGCCGGAGGACTGCACACTCACACTTGACCTTTGATTTTAAAAATTGTCACTTTCATTGTTATCTGTGCTTTTAAAAATCGAACGAAGCTCACCTTGAACACAGCGCCAGCTTGTCAGCGCTAAGCAGCCCTCCCAACCCTCCTGACACAGCGAGCCCACCGCTGATACAGGGGAACGCCCTCACCTCACCGCCAGCGCGGTCAAAGGCTTAGCCACGCCCACTGCGTGACCACGCCCACCAGGAAATAGTACTTAAACGCTGTCAGACAGCGCAACGATCCACTCGCATTTGAATATCCTCTGAGGCGGAAGCCGGAGGACTGCACACTCACACTTGACCTTTGATTTTAAAAATTGTCACTTTCATTGTTATCTGTGCTTTTAAAAATCGAACGAAGCTCACCTTGAACACAGCGCCAGCTTGTCAGCGCTAAGCAGCCCTCCCAACCCTCCTGACACAGCGAGCCCACCGCTGATACAGGGGAACGCCCTCACCTCACCACCAGCGCGGTCAAAGGCTTAGCCACGCCCACTGCGTGACCACGCCCACCAGGAAATAGTACTTAAACGCTGTCAGACAGCGCAACGATCCACTCGCATTTGAATATCCTCTGAGGCGGAAGCCGGAGGACTGCACACTCACACTTGACCTTTGATTTTAAAAATTGTCACTTTCATTGTTATCTGTGCTTTTAAAAATCGAACGAAGCTCACCTTGAACACAGCGCCAGCTTGTCAGCGCTAAGCAGCCCTCCCAACCCTCCTGACACAGCGAGCCCACCGCTGATACAGGGGAACGCCCTCACCTCACCGCCAGCGCGGTCAAAGGCTTAGCCACGCCCACTGCGTGACCACGCCCTTTATTCCCACTACAAATGTGCCGGCCATACCAGCGCAGCGGACGAGCGCAGCGGGAGCGCCGTTTGCGCGCCGAAGGCGCGCCTAAGGCAAGCCCGTCTGCGCCCGTCCGCGCACGGCCGGGCCTAGGGCCAGAACCCCTGTCTGATAAATCCGCCATAAAGGTAAGATACTCTCGTCGGGACCTCCTCAGTCTAAGACCCCCTAGGGCTCCCTCCTGCAAATATGTGCACGACTTAAACGGAATATTCAGTAGCTGCACTCACTGTCACCCAGTCCAGCTTAAACTCCCCACCCAACCCCAAAAACCCTCAGCCCTTAAACTCGCGACGCTAAATTGTCGCTCGCTCCCCAAGCACGCAACACGGATTAACCACCTTATAGAAGACCTTGATATAGACGTCCTGTTCCTGACGGAAACCTGGCTTTCGCCACACTCGGCGTCAGATATGGTGCTGGCAACTCCACCTGGCTTCCTCATTCAATCCCTACCGCGTCCCTTAGGCAGGGGTGGTGGGGTCGCCATCATCCACCGAGATCATTTTCTCTGCAAAACTAATGATGCGCAGATCCCCGAATCTGAAAGCCTGCATTTCACTATTAAATTAGACCCGACCATCTCACTTACAGGGCTCCTAGTGTACCGCCCTCCGGGCTCCCCAGGCATCTTTGCTAGCGCTCTCTTGGATACGGTTGCCACACAGGCCCATGCCATCACCAACTTCATGATTTTAGGGGACCTTAATATCCATTTTAATGACCCTTTAGACTCGGTGGCTGTCGACCTGATCACCGATCTAGAGGCTCTCGATATCCACCTCCTAAACTCCGGGGCCACTCACAACAAAGGGCACCTGTTGGACCCTGTGTTCACGAGCACCCTCACTATGCATGCGAATGAACCCCTCCCTCTCCCCTGGACGGACCACTTCCTAGTTGCATTCCAACTACCGGGAATGTTTAAGAAACCCCAAAATCCACCTACATACTCCAGGGACAGGGCATGGCCCAAACTCTCCACTGATGAATGGACCAGGACCCTAAAGTCATCTACACCTGCTTACGCAGATGACCCGGCCATCGCCGACGGTAAATATAGAGAGTGGATCACCACCTCCCTGGACTCTGTCCTCCCACTTAGAAATCGTGAGAACAAAACTGGCAAACCAGTTTCTGCACCTTGGTATACCGCGGAACTCCGCTCACTACGCAAAGAGTGCAAGAAAGCTGAACGATTTTGGAGGAAAAATTGGCAGCACTCCAACAAGGAAGCCTATCAAAATGCAGTCAGACTCTACAAAACTGCCATTAGGCGCTCTAAAACCGCACACTACGATACACGGATAAAAGAATCCACTAACTCAGCCAGGGAATCTTTCCTAATTGTAAAAGAGCTTCTGAAAGTCCCTTCCACCCCTCCCACCAACTCCCCCCTGGTAGACCGGAGCAATGAATTAGCCACCTACTTTAATGATAAAATTGCCCGTATCCTAGCATCACTTCCACCTCCCCACCCCTCCAGTCACACGGACAATGACCCACCCCGTAGGCAGATTGATGACAGTTCACACCCCCAACTGGCAACATTTAGGCCAGTAACCTGCAACGAGGTTAAAGACACGCTAACTAAAATGAAAAGCGGATCTCCTTTGGACCCAGCACCCATCAGAGTCCTCAAAACGGTAGCACCCGTCATCATCCCTACTATCACGGAGCTCATAAATACCTCACTTGCCCAGGGATCTGTTCCGGCCAGCTGGAAGAGTGCAGTGGTGAAGGCACTCCTCAAAAAACCCCAGCTAGACCCAGCAGATTTGGCAAACTATCGGCCAATCTCACTCCTCCCAGGCATTAGTAAGATAGCCGAGAGACTGATCAACGGACAATTGTCTCAGTTTCTGGAGGATAACGACATCCTTCGACAATCCCAAACTGGGTTCCGCCCGGGCCACGGCACAGACACGGCCCTTCTTGCCGTCATCGAGGAGGCAAGGCGCATTCTAGATTCAGGAGGGTCAGTGGCAGTGATCCTCCTGGATCTCAGTGCTGCCTTTGACACTGTCAACCACCGTGTCCTTCTCCAGCGGCTGGCAGCAGCAGGGCTCACCGGAACGGCACTCAGATGGATGGAGTCCTTCCTTGCCGGGCGTACGTTCCAAGTGTGGGACGGCAACCATCGCTCTTCTATCCTTCCCCTCACGAGCGGAGTCCCTCAGGGCTCGTCCCTGAGCCCGACGCTCTTTAATGCCTACATGGCCCCCCTGGAGGACGTGGTAACACCATACGGTATAAAAATTGTGAGCTACGCCGATGACACACAACTGGTCGTCTCCCTTTCACAACTTGACGACCACCCAGACAACCTGGCTAACTGCCTCACAGAGATCCATGGTTGGATGTGTGAGTCATCTCTAAAACTTAACGGGTCAAAGACCGAAGTGATGCTCATGGGGAAACAGTGGGCGACTATTCCCTCAACAGTCTGGCCAGAAGTGTTCGGAGAAACTCCCATCCCGAAACGCGAAATTAAGACCTTGGGAGTATGGATCGAACCCGAGCTATCAATGAAAACACAAGCGGCCAAAACCGCAGGTACTTGCTTTGGGCTCATGCGCACCACACGCAAGATCCTCCCCCTACTCCCCCTTGCATCCAGGAAACTATTAGTCCAAGGGCTTATACTATCACGCCTGGACTATAGCAACATGGTCTACTTGGGGGCCCCCGAGTACACCCTGGCGAAACTGCAACGTACTCAGAATGCAGCAGCCCGTCTAATCATGAATCTCCCCGCCAGAGCATCAGCGAAACCTGCCATTAAGGCCCTGCACTGGCTCCCTGTTCGTCAAAGGGTGGAATTCAAAGCCATGTGTACGGCGTACAAACTGATTAACGGAAGCGGCCCCTCCATCCTCAGCGACCTAGTTACGCCCTACAAAGCTTCCAGATCCCTGCGGTCCGAGAATGAACATCTAGCTAACATCCCCAAATTCAAAAAGACTCGCACGGGAGGTCGACGATTCTCTGTTAAAGCCTCCACAGGTTGGAATTCTCTCCCACGTGCCCTCAGACTCGAACCCAACTACTTAGGGTTCAGAAAAAAACTGAAAACTCTCCTATTCCCCAAGTAATGCCTTCCCCCTCTTCCATCTCTTCTGGATATACAAACCCTCATAGCGCGGGGATGCCTCCGGGTCACCAGGCGCTTTATAAATCACCAAATAAATAAATAAATAATAAATGTGAGAATTTGGTGAAAATGAAGGCAGTCACACATGCTTGCCCATTGGGCATATGTCTTTTGCTTTTCTTTTTTTTCTTTTGTTTTTTTTATTCTTTTGTTTTTATATACAGTACAGATAAACAGTGGACAGATAGTTCAGCAGTGGGAAAGCAACAACCCAATCTGAAAATCTCCATCGTCTCCAATCGCCATTGGGCCAGGTGCCCCTGCATAATTGTGTCTACGAGAAACTTACGCAGAAGAGAAGTTCGTTCAATGTACGCATTTTCCGTCGCAACAATAATATGTCTAAAATCAGGTTGAGCCTTGCTTCAGCTTAATGTTGAAGCGAAAACAAAATGTATTTTGAATTCTTTTTGTTTTCAAGCCACTTATATTGTGGATGGGAATGCAACCCCCCTGTGTCCCTGACTATTCTTGTCTGTAAACAGGAAGATGAATATGCTTTACTCACTACCAAGAACTGCACTTTTTGACAGAAGTTAAGTCATTAAAAATGCCCCAAATGTTCTGTAACAGCAATCCTATTCTGTATTCACTTTGGACACCAATGGTTTTTCCGTGACACTGCCTAAAACCTTTATTATAAGAAGTCATTCTCATTAATCGTAGCAAAACATGCAAACATCCCTCTAAATAAATGTTCCTTCCAGAGACTTACGCCAGGGTCTCAGCATCTTCATGGAGAAATAAAGCCAACAAGAATCACCCCTAATTTGAAATTCAGTTTGTCTCATTAATACTGATAACTGCGTAGTAGACCTTTGTCACCTTGCATGAAATCTAGAATTTAAAAATTGTTAATTAAAAGCCTAAATTCACCCCGGGCTGAGAGCAGAGTCAGAGCTACAGGTACGAAAAACAGACAGCACTTCACAATTAGTTGTGCAGTATTGCGTGCAGAGATGACATTTAAATTCTCACAACTTCTGCCAGATATGCAGATTTCCCTTCAGTCATATTTGATACATTAGAGTAGCGTTTGCCAAACTGTAGGTGGTCAAGAGCTGATTTTTGTGGGTCGGGAAACTCAAAGCAATAAGTAAAGATGACTTTAAATTCTGTATTTAACTTCTCAAATTTGCAGTGATATATTGAAAGAGATCAAATGTCAGGGCCCTATATTATTTTTAACATGGGATTGGTGTTTATTCTTCTTTCTCTGACTTCAAAGTGGGAGGAAGTTTTAAAGTGAATTATGTGACAATGTAGAATGATGTTTTTTGCAATAGACAACAAAATCAAAATGCATGTAAAAGAACTGTATACATCCATAAGTTAGTAAAGCAAACATGAAACCCTATATCTGTACAGAACAATGTCATACTTACACTCCAGTACATAGATCTGGGCCTAAATCCATTGTTTTTTTGCTCCCCATGCCATACCAGTTTGAACCCAGCCATATGCAAATCAGTCTTGACCCTGCACCCAATAGGAACAGTCCAGCACGAACTTCCAGGCCAGGTTCTCCCTGAACTGGAAGCAGGCATCCTAGGACCGGTTTCAGAGTTTCACCCCTCATCAGCAAGAATAGCTTGACTCCAGTGGCATGGAGAGCACAGGACCCAAGTCTGGATATGCCCGTCCCACTCTGGGTTACAAATGCAATAAAGAACAATTGATGGACAGAATGCAGAAAGACGTCAAACATTCACCCCAGTTACGAGTTCTGGACCTAAATACCTTGTTTTTTTTGCTCCCCATGCCATTCCAGTTTGAACCCAGCCATATGCAAATCAGTCTTGACCCTGCGCCCAATGGGAAAAGTCCAGCCCAAACTGCGAGGCCAGGTCCTTCCAGGTGTGGAAACAAGCATCCTAGGACCGGTTTTAGGGTTTCACCGCTCATCAGCCAGGATAGCTTGAATCCAGTTGCATGGAGAGCAAGGGACCCACTTCTGGGCATACTCGTCCTACTCGGGGGTGACAAATGCAAAAAGAACAATTGATGGACAGAGTGCGGAACATTAGTGTCATTTCAATGAAAAATTAGCTGTCTGTGAATGACAATGAGCGGCCACACAATTGTTTAAGTACATTAAAAATAACCCCATATCATGTCCATTAAAGGTAAGTATGTCATGAAAGTTTGCTGTTCTAAAAAGTTGGTTGTGGTTCTAAAACGTTTGGGAACCACTGCTTTAGAGGGTAATGGGAGCACAGGAGACTGGATCATGCAAATGAAGGGAAGATCTTCGATGTTATAAATTTGTAATTACAAATAGTGGTGCATAAGTTCTGTCTCAGGACTGCAACTTCAGAGACTGTGTGTGCAGTTTTAAACTGCCATTTCGACCTGGCAAGTTCACCTACTTGCCAGGCCCAAACTTCCCTTTTATTACATACTAGCAGCCCGTCCCGATGTTGTCCGGGTATGAATTGCTGCCGGCCAGTAGTATATTGTTTTGTAGGATTTCGTTTTGATAGCATTTCTTATCTGTGACAGGCCTGTGAAACGCTCCGATTCACAGTGCACTGCTGATGCACTTAAGAGTGCGTGTTCAGTAGTGTGTGAACTCGAGTTTCCCTACTTTATTTTTCCTTGCAATATTGTATAGCGCAAACGCGACAACATGGCATGAGCACAATTTACATTACAGAAGAACACATTCATTTGTGGTAGGCACGGGGAGACAAAGCGATTTGCCTGGAATCACAGGATGTTGAGCTGATGCCGAGATTCGAACGTAGCTCCCCAGCTCTAAAGTTCGCAATTCTAGAACTTGTGGCGGGAGGTGTGTCTAAAAGTGTATGTCGGTGCTGGCCATCAATGAGAGAGACCTGTACATTTTTCAAATGGGTGGTGAAAAAATATAAGTATGTTGCTGGAGATGTGGGCCGCCATGCCACCAATGTACTTACTGGGGGAGGGTAAACAAACACCCATTATTCCGCAACTTTCTTTCCGCATACCATCACTCCGCATACTTTCATTACGAAAGTACCATGACTCCGCAATGCCATTATAACGCATGGCATCACATTTTATATGCTTTTACCATGCATACATTTACAACGAAATTCGTTGTAAATGCATGAATGGTAAAAGCATGTTTTTTTTAATGTTTGGATAAGGTAAGTATGGGTATAGGGGTATATGTTTTGGGGTACTGAGGTATATGTTTTGGGGTGTTTGGGTATTTTAAGGGTTCAGATATAGTTTTGGGTTATGGGGTACAGTGGTAGTTTTAGGGTTTAGGGATAGGTATGGGTTTTGGGGTACAGTGGTATTTTTAGGGTTCAGGGCTAGGTTTGGGTTTTGGGGTATAGGGGTATTTTTAGGGTTCAGGGGTAGGTTTGGGTTTTGGGGTACAGGGGTATTTTAAGGGTTCAAGGCTAGGTTTGGGTTTTGGGGTACAGGGGTATTTTTAGGGTTCAGGGCCAGGTTTTGGGGTATTTTAGGGTTCAGGGGTAGATTTGGGTTTTGGGGTACAGGGTTATTTTTAGGGTTCAGGTCTAGGTTTGGGTTTTGGGGTACAGGGGTATTTTTAGGGTTCAGGGGTGGGTTTGAGTTTTGGGGTACAGGGGTATTTTAAGGGTTCAGGGCTAGGTTTGGGTTTTGGGGTACAGGGGTATTTTAGGGTGCAGGGTTAGGGTTGGGTTTTGGGGTACAGTAGTATTTTTAGGGTTCATGGCTAGGTTTGGGTTTTAGGGTACAGGGGTATTTTTAGGGTTCAGGGGTAGGTTTGGGTTTTGAGGTACAGGGGTGTTTATAAGGTTCAGGGCTAGGTTTGGGTTTTAGGGTACAGGGGTATTTTTAGGCTTAGGGATAGGTTTGGGTTTTGGGGTACAGGGTATATTTATAGGGTTAAGATGGGTTAGTGTTTAAGGGTGTTGGGGTATTTTAAGGAGTAAGGGTGGGTTATGATTATGGAGTGCAGGGGTATTTAAAGGGAGCAGGGTGGGGTTAGCACATGATATGAGACATGGCATGAAGGGGGGAACGTACCACACCCCCACAGCGTTTGTCACGCCCCCAGCACACGCCCACAGCACAACGCAGACACCCCCACAAGGGACTACTTTGCTGGCTCGGTTCTTTTACCTTTTAAATGTATATGGTGGGCGTCTACATAGCCTATGTCCTTCTACTGCAACTGCCCTTTCCAACGCTGTATTGGGTGTTGTGATTGGTGCTGTGGTTCCTGAGATTCCCCGCCTCAAAGGTTTGGTTTCTCTCTTTATTATATTAGTATAGATAAGTCACCCCTAAGGTAGGCACTAGGTAGCCCCATGGGCAGAGTGCAGTGTATTTAAAAAGTAGGATATGTACTTTGGTGTTTTTGCATGTCCTGGTTGTGAAATACTGATAAATGTGTTTTTCACTACAGCAAGGCCTGCCTCTCACATGGGTTGGCCGTTCTTATCTTCTCAGAGGTGCTACAGCATGAGTCCAGCCACTGACACAGTATTACAGGTCCTTGAAGTTGGAGGACCCATATAGCAATGTCAAGGACTAGGCTGCATGTTTTTGTTACTGACCAAGATGCTGAATGCTTGATCTGCAACCTCCACATCGTCTAGACTGTCCTCTGTATCTTGGTCGAGCAGTCACGTCCTAGTTCTAAGAGGTGGACTTCGATGTAGACTAGGTTTGCGATATACAAATACCACATTCATACATACATAAAAAGATAGCTACTATTCCTAGATCTTGTTTAGTGAAATGCTTTAGTTCTTGGGAAGAATGTCCAGGAATCTAGAATATGGTATATCAAGTCTTTTAAAATACAGTGCCTGAGGGTCGATGCTCAGAGTCCCACTGAGTCTCTTCAATGATGAAGAGAGCTGGGCTAGCTTCTAAACACTAGCCAAGATGCTAAACCGTGGGAGATGAACAAAGGGTACGAGTGACCTTACAGTCTATTTGCTACCTCATGATTTGGGGACACGCAGGCATGTCAGATGCTGGACCAATGCACAGCCTAACAATGGTAAAGAACGTCCTAGGGTTGCAAAGTAACACTTTACCAGTACGCAAGGCAAGAGATTGTGGGAGGTCCAGACAGTCAGCACATCAGACTGTGGTTAGGGTATAACAGGGCTACTGAAGAAAATTCCCTACTGAATCAAAAGGGACTAATATATAGGCTGGTCTCACTCTTTTCCCACAAACAGAAAACAGGTGCTCTATGTAGGACCCTTCAGCACAGGAGAAAAGCTATTAAAATGTGATGTCCCACAGGGATCAACTCTTAGTCTCACTTTATTTAATATCTATTTATGCCCTCTGATGGCTCTAATGGAATCCTTTGGTATTTCGACCACATCTTATCCATATGACATTCAGTTGATTCTCTCGCTTGATAAGAATTTCTCTGGCTCCAAACTTTATTTTAAAAACTGTTGTACCCAGATTACCCGCTGGATGGAAAATAACCAGCTTAAATGCACTATAGATAAGATGGAAATCATCTTATTTGGGAGGAATAATAAGTTTCAGACATGTAACTGGTGGGTGGAAGGTCTGTCTGCTCCAATGTCCCCGGGCAAGGCAGCTAGAAACTTACGAGTTAAGTTTGATGGGGATCTATCTTTTTGATCACAAATTCTGGCAGTGTCAGGCATCTGGTTTACATTGATTAAACTCATGAAAACGTTTTTTTTAAATCCTGCTGCTAACTGCAAGGAAAACTGCAGCTACCTCACTGATTACAGTGAGGCCAGACTATCACAACCAGCCCTGTTTAGGCATTTCAAGGTACTTATTGCACAAGCTTCTAACCATCCAGAAAGCGAAAGTCAGATTAGTGCTTTAGATTAGTACCCGGAAATATGGGGCACCGCAGGGGCTTAGTGACCTCCGCTGACTACCAGTCCATTAGGGGGTGCTATTTGAAGCCATGACTCTAGTCTTCAGGGCTTTACATGCTATTGGTTCTAAATATCTTGTAGTTCGCATTGTGCACTACAACATACCTAATTTCAGGCTTAAAATGAGAGGTGGTAAACTTCCTAGGGTGTTAAGATCTAAAGCCTGTAATCCGCTCACCCCTTCTTTGAGACTGGCAAATGAGGAAACAGATTTTTGGAAACTTTTGAAAATCTGGCAACTTTGGTTATCTGAGGAGAAATTGAATCTGATAATATAATTGAGTAGGATGGGGCTAGTTGGTTTCCCATTTGCTAGGTTTTTTGGGCCTTCATTGCAATGATTAAGATACTTTGGGGCACATTCACAAGGCAATATCGCTGTTTTAGCAGCACTTTTCTGCCGATCAAGCGGCAATATTTTTATCGCTATACTCACAAGCTGTCTCTAACAGTAGTTAGCGGCAGCTTTCAGGTGAAATGGACCTTTTTCAATATCGCAACTTCAGTCAGCGATAATTATCGCTAATGATATGCAAGGCGTTCCATTGTAAAAGCTGACGTTATACCAAGATTTCCCTATTCACAAGGGGAATCCTTAATTTAAGATGACCAAAGAAAGTGGCTATAACTGCAACTAGAGGCAGTTTTTAAGACCAGAAAATATCTGGTCCTAAAATGGAGATAACCATTGGGGCCTTATTTCTGCAGGTTTTGTTGTTGGACCGTGCTGCAAGCATTGTTGCTGCACTGCCCTGTCACAAAATTACAAGACAGGACTGTGCACCATCAACAAGATAGCGCGCATTCCTGTGCCCCAGTCATGAAAAGTGTTGCAGCGCTGCGACAAGCCAGCGTTGCAACACGCCCTTCTTACGACAGCACGGTTGTGCTGTACTAACTGGACAGCGATCCATGACGCAAGTAATGACAGTTACGTCAGGAATCCTGACGTATCTGTCTGCTCTAAAGTCAAGAATTGCTGCAGTTGTGTCACAATCATGACGCAACTCCAGCAAGGCATGGGGCCAGCCTATCTCTGTGGCACGGCGTCACCCTCATGCCTGCCATCAGGCAGGCGGAAGGTACTGAAGCAGTACAGTTCATGAGGGGAGCCCGAATGTCGACACTGTTGGAGATCCATCGGAGGTGGTTTTGTGCTGCGGTGTCATCGTTTGGAAGCAGTGGCGGAGTGTTGGTGCTGAGAGAGTTGACGAGATGTTCAACAGTGACCTTGATCCAGCTGCGAGAGGTTGCGATGATGGCGTTGGCATCCGGGGGGCAAGGGAAGACATGATGTAACCAATGATTGTTGGTCCAGGAGAGTCCGGTGTTGTTGCTGAAGTTAAAGCTCCAGCTTGGGGCGGTGACATGCTCAACCGTGTGTCTGGCTATGTGGCCTGTTGATGTGAGTTGCTGCTTGCGTCTGATGTTGGTGACCTTCCCCAGAAGGCGGTGGTGTCCTAGTCACTGGGGTTGTCTAGATGGAACTTGAGATCGCGTAGTAGGATATTATCAGTGGATGGGAGATCCTGGGGTACAATGAGGTCAACAATGGTATTTGAGAATGGGGTGAAATGTCCAAGGGGCTTGCACATGAGTGTGCTGCAGTGGATGTGCTTGGGCTTTGTCCGGATCTGGGAGTTGAGGTGGTCCATGGTCACCCTTGGGTCATTAGAGTGCGTGGTCAGTCGGAGTGTGCCTCTGTAGGTGATGGCAATGCCTTGTCCTTGAAGGCTATGCTGCTCTTTGTGGGTGCTAATGTAGCCATCAGTGATGGTGATGGCCCGTCTGGAGCAGATATTGGTCCTGGCAGGCGATATGACGTCCAGGGTTGATGGCGAGGAGGGTGCTGGTGTTGTAGCAGTGGAGTGTCAAAGAGGAAGGCTCCTTGGTGCTGAGAGCGGTCTAGGGGCAGACAGAGTCAAACGGCGTAGCCTATGGGTTGTTTTTGTCACATGAGACGACCATTCCAATGCAGGCAGTACATCATTAACAAAGCAACTCCGATAATGCAGGTGCCATCACATTGCATTTCATTTCAACGCATTGTGATGTCAGTAATGGTGTCATTTCAATCATTATGGGTGGGTATGTACTCCAGATGTAAAATATGAAATGAATTGGGTGTTTTTGGGGGTAAAATATGAAAATTGGGGTATTTTGGGGGGTAAAATATGAACATTGGATGCATAATTTGGGCTTAAAAAGGAATTCCTGTGTTCACATTTGAGATTGGGCTGCAAAGGTTAGTTTAGGGTTGCATTCACTGGAGTGGGAATAGTGATATTTAGGTCAACGCTATACAACACCTACTCCACTGTTGCAATGGGCCTAGTTGTAGTATGCATTGGAATTTAATGCGATGTTATGGCATGCGTCGCAAACAACTATGTGCCTCTGGCACATGATTGGTACGCCCACTGTGCATGAACGCACAGCGGACAACATTGAGAAGTGCTGGGGGGGGGCATGTGCTGCATGCAGGTTGTAATGCAGCCTGCATTGCAAACAGGGAAGTACGCATGACTGTTTTGAGTGGCCTGAGTGGGCCGTACAAACAGTCATTGAGCACTTGAGTGGGCATGACAATCCACCTATGCCCTGCTCTGTGTTTGGAGCACTCCAAACCACCCTCCCACCCCTTGAAGATACATAGATTGATTGCAACAGTTAGTTATCATAATGTGATGATTGTTCCTCTTCTGCACTGCTTGAGGCAGTGTGGCAACGCTCTTCCGCCACAGCAGAAGAGATGCCACTGGGGGACATCATCTACTTGTAATAGGCCTGAACGACTCGCCCCATGGCTTTCCTGTGCTGCGCGTCCCACCATCTCCTTACCTGTATCGGGAGAGGGTGGTCAGAGGGCACAGCCCGGGGCCGGGCCACCTTCCCCTCACAACATCTGCCACTGGAATTGAGCATGGTGGAAACAAGCGGGCGAATTGACACTGTTATGCTTGGAAGTAAAAGAAATGGAAAGAAAGGCAAAGGATTACAGATAGGTTTTCGTACCTGTGGCAGGACTGGGGTGTAACCTAGCACCCCACTGGCATTGGGCAATCTACTATGAATCACCATATCACTCCTGTTAGCAGCTACCACTGACCACATCATTTAAATGACACATTTCATAGATATGGCCAGGGTTGTCCCGTCGACTAGCGAGAAAAACTCAGCCCACGTGCACCTCACCACTCCCCGGACTGAGTATTTTTTCATCCAAGCATTTTAGAAAATGTTTCACTAGAAGTGCTCACTTAAGCCACTTCTTTCCTTGTAAGCGTCTGGCAGGTTAGCGGAGATGACTCCCCGGGTCAGATCTAATCATCGGGTCCTCGTGTTTATTTGACCTTTAAGCAGGTTTTGTTCCTCTTTCCTTTACTTCTTCAGGCTGTTGAGGTGAACATTTGGAGTTTCTGTGAATAATGATGCTCACCGGAGAAGTGTGGCTCAATGATTACAGCGGCAGACCCTGATGCTGAGGTCTAGCTCGGGACCAGGGTTCAATTCCCGCCTCAGTGTGACTTGGGCTCAAAATTTCACGGACCTGATAATTCTCGCCTCGGTGCCTATTCCAATCATGGAGTCCCACTCTGCAACTCTGGGCAATAGCTTGCTTAATCTCCACAACGGCCCCCACAACGCTAAGGATGCCTGGCCTCCACCTTGGGGGTGCCCAGGAGTGGACGCCTCACAGGGAAAGCCAGGATGGGTTCCACAGCGGTATTCGTAGAAGCGCCTTGAGACTCTTGCGGGTGAGTAGTGCGCTATACAAGCACTGTTACCAAGAAGCCGCGCAGCCGCGCGCGCGCGCACTTCTCTACCCCCGAGTGCGCAGTCCCATGAGTGGAGCGCGCACAGAGGGCACAGAGGGCACATCCCGGGAGAGTATTCACGCTGCCGCCGCTTTTAAAAGGCACACGGCGCGAAAAGCGGGCATTTCCAGAAGTTAGGAGACAGCGGCGATAGGGGCGGAGGTAAGTGTTTCCATGTGGCCCTTTGTGTTATGTATTTTCCTAAAAGCACCTGTATTGTTTTGAGAGTAACGCGAGGCTGCGGGGGAGATGGAGTGCTTTTATTTAAGAATCCATGTTAATTGCAGCCCCTTCACGAGCGGCGATTAACATGGATATTTAAATAAAAGCACTCCATCTCCCCCGCGGCCTCGCATTACTATCAGAACAATACAGGTGCTTCAGGAAAATACATAACACTGTAGGCCTTGCCCTCTGCAGCCCCAATGCACGCCTCATTAAATCATGCTGTGCTGCTTAAATGACGCGAAGCAGCACTCAGTCCCCTTTTCGAAGAAAGCCGGTGGAAACCTGAGCCTGCACAACACTATGATAATCATGTGCAGGTTCACCCGACCCTCCCTTAACAACCGGGACATAACCCAGGCACTACCCAAAAACCGACACTTTTCTACAAATTTCACAAATGTTTCGGTTTTTGGGTATTGCCTGGGTTATGTCCCGGTTGTTAAGGGAGGGTCGGGTGAACCTGCACATGATTATCATAGTGTTGTGCAGGCTCAGGTTTCCACCGGCTTTCTTCGAAAAGGGGACTGAGTGCTGCTTCGCGTCATTTAAGCAGCACAGCATGATTTAATGAGGCGTGCATCGGGGCTGCAGAGGGTAGGACAAGCCCACCAGCAGCCGGACCCCGGAGCTCTTCCCAGAACGGGCGGTAAAGTAATGAAGTAATGTGATTTTTTTTTAAAGAGCACAAATATAAATCAGCAACGTGCAATCAACATGTGTTAAATTACAGTCAAGTCGCTGTCAGTCAATCAGACCAGCTTTCTGTTTTGTGTGAGGCTAAGTGAGAAATGTTGGTCACACATGGCGCAGAGGTTAGTAGCACCTTTGAGCAAGAGGGTGATGCTGCAGCTATGGAAGCAACGAGAAGGGGGTGTCTGATTCTCATGCTATGCAGTGTTTAATAAAGAGTTATGACTGGTGCTCATGAAGGTGAGTAAACAGGTTTGATGTGTTTGCGCTCTTGGATGTAATTTTCTTTTTAAAAGATCCAGAAATGGGGAACCCATCTGTAGTGACTTAGTTATTTCTCGTGTAACTAAAATAGTTTAATTCAACTGACGTTAGATGGAAATCTCCCTCTCTGCAGAGGCACCCCTCATACTTTTAGCCTTCCTCCTCTACATTTTGCTGAATTGGTTTTTATTGGCCTTCGGACTTTTTTGCTTTGCCATGTGCAGGTAACATTCCTAGGAAGTTGCTCTGGCATGTAAAATCAATTATCCTGTCAAAGACAGATATCTACTTTACAAAAGGTGGAGGGGAGCATTGGATGTCCTTGTTGTTTCCTTGTGGAGGTAGCTATTCTCCATTATAGTGTAAAAGTTTCTTAAATCATGGATTTCTACATTACCCCACACAGACTGAATGAGGGAGAAAACGGTTTCCAATACTGAGGCTCACTGGATTTTACGTGGAGGAGTCAGTTGACCTCAGTCGCGGGAGGGAGGAGGATTAACATTAATGATTAGTGACCGCAATGTGCGATACAAATCATTGATACATATCATTGAGATTCCTACGGTGGGCAAGAGCACTTTCACTATTCCTCCTGCCTCCCAATTAGAATGTGTGGCAGAGCGTACATAGTAAGCTGGAAAGACGTTTTCAACTGGCATTGCGCCTTTAGTGCATTGTGACATGAAAAAATGAATGAATTTGGAATTTGTATTGCGCGACTTAACTAAGCATGGGCGAATTTTGCGAATCTCGCGTTCGCGAATTTTGCGGATTTGCGAACTCGCAATTCGCAAAATCCGCGAATTCTCGCGAATTTGCGGATTTTTTTTTGTGTGTTCGCGCGGGTTTCTGCCAGTTTGCGAGGGTTTTGTACAATTTCGCAAACGCGAACTTACCTGTCGGGTCGCAAGTTTCGCGAACTTGTTGTTTCTACGTGTCCAGCCTGTTTGGGACACTCTTCTTCATCACTGCCACTCTCTGTCACCACTGCCACTCTCTGACTACTCATGCCACCCTCTGGCCCACCCATGCCACCCTCTGTTTCATCACAGCACCCTCTGGTTGTCCAGTCAGTGTACATTATTGTGGCAACGCAAGCACACCTTCCCTGCCTCAAGTGACCTGAATTAATTTGGGGCTGATTAATGTGTCACAGAATATTTTTTTAGCTGGCACCTGCTTCCTTAGTGCTTCCTGATTAGTGATCTTTTGCACTTGCTAAGTGCTTTCATTGTTGCAAAATTAGTTACAATACCTGCCCTGCCCCAACTGACAATAATGAATTAGGGGCTGATTAATGGATTTGAACTTCCAGCCTGGCTCCTGCTTGTCTCCCTTAGCTGTAATTCAGGACCTTTGTGGCATATGTGTAACTATTCTGAGGTTCAGAGCAGGGTCACATAATAGTTGCAACTGGCAACTGAACTCTGGAGGGGCCCCTCAGGAAGCACTACAGGAAATGGCTACTAATGATGAGCCTGAACTTTTTAACCTGGTAAGTAGTTTCAGTTTTGCTAAGATCGTATTTCTGCAATTTTGCGCTTATTCGCGGGGCGCGAAGTTGTACTGGGAAGCCGCGAACTCACGCGAACAGTGCGAGCAAGCCATAAAATCCGCTGCTCGCGGATTTGTGGATTTTGCGGGAGATTCGCGAATCTCGCGGATTGCGAATTTACCGAAAATCCGCAAAATCCGCGAGCGAAACGGATTTTCCGCCCATGCTTAGACTTAACCCGGAGGCATCAAAGCGCATCTGATGGAAACAGCTGAGAGGTGGGTGTCACCAGATGAGGGAAGTTACAGGTAGGCTTCTGTGAAAAGCCAGGTGACATGTGGCTTTGCTGTCACAATTGCTGACATTTTGCAAATCGTAGGCTTTTTGATGTTTAGAACAATTAGAATATTGGTTCATTAGCCCCTAGAGGTCTCTGTAGAGACTAAAGTGCAGTACACATTAAGGGCCAGATGTACATCTGTTTCTAGCTCTTGGGAAATCAGGCCATTTGCAACCGCTAAAAAGAGTTGTTGCATGTGCAACTCCTCTTTAACGAGTGAGTAACCTATTACCAACTCGCAAAATATGGTTTGCAATTCACTTTTAGGAAGGGGCATTCCAAGGGCGTCCCTTCCTAATATCAAGTCTCAGAGGGATGTTCAATTGTTTTGCAACCGCAAATGCGGATGCAAAAAAATCACAGTTACCACAAATTTGAGATTGGTGCTAAGCCAGTCGCAAATGGGAAAGGGTTCCCATGGGACGCCTTCCCCTTTGTGTTTATGCGAAAATATTTCTAAGACCAGGCAGTGGTCCCAATGACCCCTGTCTGCGCTTAATAAATTGAAAAGAAAAGTTTTCTTTTTTTTCTTTAAAAGCATCCCGATTTCCTTTCAGGAAAACAGGCTGCATTGGAAATAAAACATTGCTTTATTTAAAAAGCAAACACAGACATGGTGGTCTGCTGCCCGCTGCAGGTCACCATCTCTGTGATTGTAGCCCATTTCCCATGGGTTGCACATTGTGACCTGTCTCATGAATATTGATGAGGCAGATCATTTGCGTACTCCATTGGTAATCGTTAATGTGTCTGAGACATGCTAGTACATTCCATTCAGCAAGTTGCAAATTGCAAGCCGCAAACAATCTCAATTTGCAATCCGCAAAACAGAATGGTCTTACATTTGGCCCATAGTCCTTTTCTCAGCACATAAAGAGCCAGGCAGATCCATTTTACAAGCCCTGTTGATGGTACCAAAGAGACTTAGAGGGATTGCTATATATTCTTTACTGCCATCGACTGAATGAAACAAACCTGGATTGAGCATTTCACTGACCCTTCCATGAAAAATTCAACTAAGGAAAAAAAAATTCATGTACAGAGGTGTGCGATCCCAGCTTCCGTGACTGCGTATATCTGCCTGCTTCTTCAAAGGACGAGCGACGGGAGTACCAGGGGGCTGGCGGGTCGAGACCTCTCTGCCTGTACATCTCTGTACCTTGATGTATCGACGGATAAAGACAAATCACAGAAAAGCTTGCATCACTCTTGCCTCTGTACGAGTCATTACCCAAGGCAACACAACTTTGGCCAACTGAGAAATATAAAGTTGAGTAGCCAAGCATCCGCAACGCTTTGCCCGAAGGCACTGTTGCCGTAACTGACTCTGTGCTGTAAAAGTTTTTTAGTTTCATGGACTTTGCTATTAGAAATAAGTTTACAAAATATTGCTCCTGACCAAATTGTAACTTCGAGATTGGTATACGTAAAAGAAGAAACATTATATAAAGAACCATCATTGTAATTTACTTGAATATTCTGATGAGAATTTAAAGTTGTCAAAGGAACTGCTAGCACTACTGATGGGGTGACCAACCGTCCGTAAATTTCATGGACCGTCCGTAAATTTCATGGACCGTCCGTAAATTTGACCTCACGGCTGTTGTCCATGAGGATCCCTTTTATGGATGCCTTTTGTCCGTAATTTTGGGGATTTCAGGGAACAGAGCTGTTCTCCTGCGAAAGGCCTCAGCTCCCTGATGGGGCCGCCTTGCACTTCTCTGAGCACAAGAGCAGCCCCACCCGCCCATTGTCATTCTGTGTGCGGCTGATTGACACATACAGAATGACAATGGGCCAGTCTGGGCTGGCACAGCATGTGGTGGCCTCCTCCGGCCTCGGTCTAGGGCAGGGCATTCTGTCACCTGGAAGTGCAAAAACCCCCATGCTGCTGCTACGTGAGAATCCAGTTAATCGAAGGAAGGCAGTGAAAAAAGTTCAAAGGAAAGGATTATTGTTCTTTAAGAGTCTCATCATTTTAGAACTGGCTTATTTTCAATATTATACTCAAGGAAGCCATGGTTGCTGCTTTTTTATTTTATGCAACTAACAACCATTGACAAAGCCAATAGTTCTGGCTTTGTTGTAGGTGTAACGTTACTTGTTCTAGGTGTAACATTACTTCTTGTAATATGTATCTGGATGTAATAACAGAAGCAACAAAAATACAGTTAAAGCGCCTTTATTCGATTCACAGAATCATCAAAGCAATTAAAAACTTCATTTTCATTAAAAAATATGTAAGTAACATAAAAGACAATATATGTAAAGTACAGTGTTTTAACAGTATATTCAATGATTTATAAAGTGCAATTCCCTAACATTCACATCATAAAGTGCATTTTTAATTCATTTTAATTTTAGCAGCATATAAATGAAAGTTTATATAGGCCTACAATTAGTTAATATTTACAACACTATTAATTCACAATTTCTAAATACATTACTGTTCTTCGCCATGGCTAAATATAAGCAGTAGATCATCAACAAGATCCTAGATGCCTAAGGTACATATACCCTACAATATTTCATCATAGGTGTAGGTTTGACTTTTTAGCTATAAAATATTTAGTACCAAAGTATACAAGCACAAGTAATTGAAATACGATTCCCGAAGACCTAACATCATATTTTAACATATTCCCTCACTTATTAAAATTTTAAACCTCGTTTTAATCTAATAAAGTTGGGTGATAATAAGAATCTGCTTAATCCAAATACAACCAACCTAGAGGTATCTGGTTTGAGAATGCGTCACATTTCAGTATACTGCCTAATGCCATTTTCCTTGGGATTTCATAGAGAGTACAAAAGAATAAGACATGAGCTATGTCTTCTTCTCTTCCACACTCGGTACAAATAAAATCATTACCCTCATCAGCCCTTTTTCCCCACCTAGATGTAAGTTTCTTGATTTGCAACGTACCGTATCGAAATTTTAGATACAATATTTTGGCTAGTAGGGGCTCAATGTCGTCCATAAAGGGTTCGAAGAGGGGACTTATTTTAAAACTTAGGAACTGGTTGATAAGTGAGCCATGACTAGAACTTACTACAACACTGTGATCAATAAAATTCCAGAATATGGTGTTACATTCCTTTTTTGAGTCAGGGGTGAGCTGGTCTGGGTGTTCCCAATACCTGCTCAAACCCAGGCTCAGAAACCACCTACGGATATGGATCAGCCATGGAAATGTGACATAAGTGTCAAGGGCAATCAATTCGCTTAATGCCTGCCTATATGTCTGCAACTCTTCCTTTGTCCATATTCTAATCCAATAAGAAAGAGACATCCATATAGCCCTATGCTCAATCCGCTTAAGACCCAGGTCCAACATGAGAGGAATCACCAGGGTATTTTGTGGGAGGGCAGTAAACCTCTTCATAATTTTATTCTCCCCTAGGATTAGTGGAGAAAGGCCCCCCCCTCCCCATAACTCTGAGCCATATAGGGCGGCTGATTGGGCCCTAGATTTATAAACTAGTAAGGCAGGGGTAATTGCCTTTGATGATATTGAGAAAAGTTTTTTTATGATTGGGCCTGCGTTTTGGTTAAGAATAGGTTTGGATTTCGCAATCTGGGGATTCCATGAAAGTTTAGAGTCAATGCTCACCCCCAGGTATACGAAATTTGACACAGGCTCCAAGCTAACTCCATTTGACTGCATTTTGTTTTTGAAACATTTGTAAGGTTTAATGGTCATATACTTAGTTTTTATTGGGTTAATTTCAAGACCCTTTTGTCTCTAATACCCAACCAGCGTACTTAAGAGGTTTTGAAGACCCCTTGGAGTTTGAGATAGCAAGATGGTATCATAGGCAAAAGTTAATGCACAAATGTGTTAACCTCCCAATTTCAGGGAATCATGGTTAGCTTTTTTAAGGGACATAATCATATCATTGACATACAGGAGAAACAGGGTTGGTGCCAGGACACAGCCCTGGCGCTCACCCCTTTTTACGGGTATCTCCTCTGTCAATTCTCCCGCTTTCCCCCATAGCACTTTTGCATATGTATTCTCATGTAACTTAACTAGCTGTAGTACAATGTTGCTCGGAACCCCTTGCTGTAAAAGACTAGTCCAAAGACAATCTTTTGGAATAGAATCAAAAGCGGCCTTCAAATCTATGAAGGCCACTTACAAGTGCCCATGACACAGCCTTGTGTACTTCCATGCTATAATTATTAGTTTCAAGACCTGGTCTATGGTACTTGTTTTCTTCCTAAAACCAGCTTGGCAGGAGGAGAGCACATTATTGTCCACGATCCAATCATTTAACTAATCTAGAATATGTTCAGAGTATACCTTTTGTAGTATATCTAAAAGGCTGATAGGTCTATAATTTGCAGGTTCTTTCCTGGAACATTTCTTATGAATTGGAACTATCTCTGCTCCTTTCCACGAATCAGGAATGGGCTGACCATTGGCATACCATTACAGAGAAGATTTATGTAAGAGGTCCAAACATGTGGCTCGTGTTTAAATAGGTCTCCCGGGATCTTATCAGGGCCAGGTGCTTTAGACGATTTTATGGCAGCAATTGCCCTTGTTGTGTCTGCCATACTAAACTGAAGGGTGGGAGCTTGATTAGATGACATAAATGTGTCAACAGTAGCTGAGGATGTTTCGTTTACATTAGCAGGATAAAGGTGGGCAGTATGATTATACCAGGACTTAGGATCCAGGTAATAATCTTGGGCCGGGATGTCTGCCTTAGTACCATTTGCTATGATTTTCTAAAACAGGAATTGGTCATTTCTTTTAGAGGCTGATAACAATTCATCCCAGCTATCATCTTCCCACCTCCTACGTGCAGCTTTCTGAACATTACTGTAAACACCCCTTGCTTCCCTGACCAAAACTGTGGGGTCGATTATGATTGCGGTGAATCCGCATCATCCGGGCCGGTGGAAGCCACCGCCGGCCTGGAGGATGCAGATTCACCGCCGCGTTCAGAGAAAACACCCACCGCCAGACTATGATGGCAGTGGGAACATCGGCAGACGGCAGGTCCGTCCGCCGCTGATCCGCGGGGTGTTGACCGCAATTTGGTGGCGGTGTCTGCAAGACACCGTCAGCCAAATTAGGATGTGTGTGAAAACATGCTTTCTGTGGCAGCTTTTCCGCTGTGGAAAAGCATGTGGACCTTTGCTTCTGGGGGCCCCTTGCAGGCCCCCAGGGTGAAGGGGGTTGGGGGTGCACATGGGGGGTACCTACGGTACCCCCTGCATTTGCATGCACAAAGCGGCAGGCATCGCGCGGTGCCTGCCGCTTTGTGCATGCAAATGCAAAGCATGCATTTTCAACCTTGCGGCGGGTGCTGCTTCAAGCAGCACCCCCGCTATGTTAACGATACGGGATGTGACCGCCAGGGTGGCGGTCACATCCTAATTGGTATGGAGGGAAAGCCGCTGCCCCTGCGGACGGTCCCTCCACCTCGGGGGTGGCGGACGGACGCAGATCCGTCCGCCATCATAATCAAGGTCTATGTTTTTTGTATCCAGGCCTTACATAAATTTCGCTTAGCAAGGGAGCAATCAGAGTCAAACCACAGGTTGGAGTGCCCAACCTTGGTTTTCAGTTGGTATTTCCAAAGGCCGGTTTAGTTAAATGGGCCTTTATACTTTCCATCAACATTTGATGGGTTTGAGTTATCGTTGGACCACTAGTGCACCTTTCTAAAAAATATGACACCAAATCAGCAAAGGTGTTATAAACATGTATTAAAAGGTCAACATTGCCCAAGATAGCCGGCCACTTCAGAGCCCTGCTATTATCAGAAATCTGTGGTTGGATCACATCTGGAACCCTAGCTAATCTAGAAGAAGAATGGAACATAAAGAAGCTCCCTAAGAGATCCAAGCACAAAGGGAAATGATCACTATCTTTCCCTGTACTATCTACCCTAAATCTCTCAATAAGATTCCAGTAACCAATACTTATCATAATATAGTCATTTCGAGAGGAAGATAACCCTCTTGAAAAGGTATGTGAGCATTTAGGATCTAATTGGCTTCTGCTGTTGCACGATCTCAATCCCTTCTCAATAGTAAAATTAAACAATTGTAGGGCAGAGACAGAGAGTCTCGTCATCTCATCTGTCTCCAGTAAGGGAATACCCATTGCCAGATCTTGTTCTTCGATAATCGTGCTTACTCCCTGCAAAGGCTCGTAGCAACAATTAAAGTCACCTCCAATTATGAAAAGATCATTAGAAAGGGCGGTATCAAGCCCCTCCTCTAGCCGTGTAATAATTATTGACTCCTGCGACGGTTCTCTAGGTCTAATGTATATATTAAACAAATACATCCGGTACTTGTTTGTAAATTTAAAACCAAGGCCCAAGATATTGTTAGTGCCAGTGGGAACAATATTTACAGAGACATTGATGTAATTTTTTATCCAAACTAATAGGCCACCAGATGGTCTCCCTCTAACAGATTGGCGCGCCTCAAAGCTAAATGTCCTCTAGCCAATTTTGAATAAGGGTTCCCTGGCCCATGATTCATGAAAAAGACAGATATCAAACAAGTCAGTATATGCTAGCCAGTCCGGGTCTTGCAATTTCCTTTCAACCCCGGCTATATTCCAAGATACCATCTTAAGTCTACATTGAGGTAAAAGCTGTAGAGGGAGGTCGGAGATGTTTTGGTTAGTTACAGAATCCCTCGATGGTTCAATTTGGGGGCAGACACTGGGGATAAAAGTTGGCTCATCCATAGATTCATTAACATCTAATGGATTACCCCCAGTCCAGTAATTCTCACAGGATAGAGACGCTTTGGAATATTTCAGGTGATTGTAAATGCTAACTTGCTTGTGGAAATGGTTGAACTATTTCATTCGCTTCAAGTTGCATACCTGGAACTTGAGATAGTCAATCTATCACTTCTAGATCGCTACAGGATTGTCTGTTAACATATTGGTAAGAATCAATGTTTCCCTTTGTTCTACACTGTCTAATACTGATGTTTGATTTAAAAAGGAGATGGGATCTTAAACTCATAATGATAAGGTTCTCAGGGATATCTTTGGACCAAAAGGATGCCATTATGTCATCTAGGTTCCCTGTGTCCTGAAGGATCCTTTCTACATTTTTTATGTCCGAGCTACTATTAGACTGGCATTGCCTTTCCTTCCTAAACTAATGTATTACCTTATTCACAAGAGAATTCCTGTCTTCTCTGTGGCTAGGGATTAACCTTGGTACATTAGTTAACACCTTAAGTGCTGCGCCTATTCCAACGACCGACGGCACCACTACCTCGGGAGTGCTGCCGTCGGCCGTTGGACGTTCCAACTGCACCTGCGCAATGAAACGTTCAGCACTGGAGCTGGACGTTCCATAGCTGCTAAGGTGTTAAGAATACTCTATGCAAATTTTGCTCGTGATCATATACAGAATAGCAGCTATGATTCTTTCTGAGGTTTCCCTCCTTAACACCAAACTGACTTCCCACATTAAATACCCCCATCCCAGGGCACAATGGGTATTGATTATCCAGGAACCTAGTTGCATGCCTATTTTGATTCCCAGTAATAACTTGCCTCATTAAGGTCGTTCTATCTAGAGACTGTGGGGGTTCAGGGGGTTTCGATCTCTCATGCAACCCCCCGTTTCCAACAGTCTCCTATTACATCTTTGTGGTAGATAGGAGCTTCCTTTAGGTACCTTATTTGTGCATTCGTGTTCAATAGTTCTATCTATTGGTTTTTGTGCCCAGTTTCCTATATTGGGGGGATCAGATTTCTTCCCTATGGGTGTTTTTACCCCATTATCAGCTACCGTTATACCTTGGTTTGATGGGAGACTGCTTGTAAGTGCCTCAATCATTCTTTTGATTACCATGACCTCTTCTTGAACAATATTAAGTTTTCATACAAAGCCTGTACCAGGTTATGAGTAGGATTTATAGCATTCTGCAGGACTTCCTCTGGTGTACGCAGATCTTTAGAGCAAGTTACAACTTTGCTTACTATGGAATCTACACGGGGTTCCTCCTCTTTAACATCTAGTGGCAGATACCTATTTGTGCACTCTATACTTATTACCTCATTGCTCAGTGAATTATGTTGATCCCTTCCCATGCTTCCACAATCACTAATAGCGGGAGAGGGAGTCGTACCTGTACCCTGTCTGATCTTTAATGGGGCCACATATGGGGTCTGGTTTAACTCTTTGCCATGGGGTTGGTGCACGATAACTGAAGGACTAATTGGCTTTAGCATACCATCATTGTCTTTCCTATTATAATAGGAGGAGATTTTACCCCTACCTTTGGCCTTATTCACTTTCCCTGATGATAACATAGTTTCTACCTCCTCAATTAACTCATCGATAGCATCAAGGGTACAAATCTCAGCTGCTGATTTTGGTGGCTTCTGTAGCCTTGCTATCTTTTTCTTCCCTGAATTCAATTCGGCTGCTTTCCTTTTCCCCAATATTGCCTTCCTAATTGAGTTAAGGGAGGCTAGCTCGGCTGATTAGCTAATATGGGAAGTATAGGTAGGGGTATCGCTTAAAGTACAGAGACACAGTAAGATGTAAAAAACTACCCAATTCAAAATTACTACACTTATGCAAATAAAATATTAATAGTACCAAGTAGTATCCCACAGTAGGCCTAAGTTCTAGAAGAATGAAAAACGGCAAGAATAAAATAAACTTTACATAGTATATTAATTAAAAATACATAAAAAGTGAATCGCAGATGCTTAAAACAGAGGAGACCCCAATTTCAATGCTCTTCAGCAAGATTTTAAATGTTCAAATATGTCCATCCCTGTACAGGGACTTGCATTCATTCAGTCTTACCGCAAATTAAAGCTGGAAACAATGCGGGGATTTGAAGCAGCAAAACCAAGAAATATGGCTCAGCCCGGCCTTTTCTGGGCTTTGAGGGGCCCACCCTTGGCCCGCGCTTGGCCCGGGCACGCCCGCGCTTGTCCCACGCTGCGGGAGGGCTGCAGCAGTTTTAAGCGCCTCCAGGCGCTTGAGATGTGATGCGGCTAAAGTGCACCCCCGGGGACTCTGGGAAATGGAGTCCCGGCGCGTGGTCCCGGCATTGCAGTCCCCCATGGACTGTTTAATGGCAGTAAGGCAGAGCGGCAGGCTTGCGGCGAGCAGCAGGCAAGAATGGGAACCCACGCTGCTGGAGGGCTGCAGCACTTTTAGGCGCCTCCTGGCGCTTGAGATGTGATGCGGCTAAAGTGCGCCCCCGGGGACTCTGGGAAATGGAGTCCTGGCGCGTGGTCCCGGTGTTGCAGCCCTCACGGATTGTTTAATGGCAGTAAGGCAGAGCGGCAGGCTTGCGGCGAGCAGCAGGCAAGAATGGGAACCCCCAAAAATCCCAGTTGGGCACAGATTTTTAGCTTAGGTGTTTTAATCCACACTCTTAATTACATCAAACACCCTTTTGGAGAGACCCCCTTAGTTTTTTCATCCCACTTAAAGCTCTGGAAACAACACCATGTCATAGTCCCCTCACGTCCAGGCACTGTGCATCATGCATGACTCATGCCTTCCACTTTTTTAGATTGCCTATGTGCTGCGGCATAGTGAACCCTGCCCCACCCCACCCCATACTTTAGGAACTACAGCGAGGGTGGAGTTCTTGATGGTCTCTTCTGTCTACAACTCTGCAGACAAAGGCTCAGCTCATAATTAATGTGAAAAGGTGAGTGAGTAAGTAAGGGATGGGTGGATGGATAGCTGGATGGATGAGTGAAATGATGGATGAATGGATGAGTGAAAGGGTGGATGATGGGCGCGTTAATAGATGGATGAGTGAAATGGTGGATGGATTGATGAATTGATAATTGAAAGGGTGGATTGTTGAATTGATAAGTGAAAGGGTGAATGGATGGACGGATGAGTGAAAGGGTGGATGTATGGCTGGATGAGTTAGTGAAAGGACTGGTAGATGGAAAAAAGGATGGATAGATGAGTGAAGGAGTGAAAGGGTGCATGGATGACAGATAGGATGGATGGATGGATGGATGAGTGAAAGTATAGATGAGTGATTGGTTCAATGGATGGATTCATGAGTGGATAAGTAGATGGATGGGTGGGTGGATGGAAGGATGGATGGCTAAGTGAAAGGGAAATGGAGAGAGAAAGGTAGGATGAATGGGTGAAAGGATGAGTGACTGGATTGATGAATGAGTAAGTGAAAGGATGGCTGGATGGATGAGTGTACGAATGCATAAGGTGAAAGGGTGGATTGATGGATAATGGACGGATGAGTAAAAGGGTGGCTGGAGGGAGGGATGAGTGAAATGCTGGAAGGAAGGATACGTGATGGTGTTGGACACACCGGAGATGGAGGGAGTGGAACAACCTTCTAATGATGTAGAAAACACAAGATATTTTCGTTGTACTTATTCTTTTTGTTTATCTAAGTTCCAAGAGTCGTTCCAGTTAATAAAAAAGAGACAAAAACAAAAAGTTTGATTTTTGGAAGCTCTTCTTTATTTCGACGGGTCCTTGAAGGTTGGGATCGCCTAAGATTCTTACTCGCTGTCCCAGGCAGGAGGTCAGGGCATCCGGATAGACAGAACGATGGAAACAAACAACAACAAAAAAAAAAGAAAAAGAAATAGACCATTGGTCAGTGGCTGGCGTCTGGCTCTTGTGATGTTAGGATGGGGCGAGTGAGGGGTTCACCGGTTCTAGGAGACATGGGGAGCTCAAAGAAAGTGGTGTCCTCCCACAAGACTACCCGTGCCCTCCCCGTGGTACAGTCAGACTCAGGAGACGCTGTCGTACCTGTACCAGCCACCCTCCTCCTGGAGTGTGGCGGGTCTTCGCACGATGTTTGACTCCTCCGACGAACTCTCTAGGCTCTGCTTCCTATTGGAGGGCGTCCGGATCATGGGCAGGCAGACTATCTCCACTCGATGTCCTCCACGGTGTCTTCTCCCCTCCGGTCGCGTCTTTCTCCCCTGATACACGGGTGCTCCCTTACTTGACCACTTCCTGTTTCAACGTGTTGGAGCTGGGTTAGGCGCTCCAAGCCTGACGTCACACCGATGAGCTCCTCCCCCTGCTGCCAGCGAGGGGAATTAAAGGGACCCAACTCATCCCGTACCTGTGTTAGCAGGACAGCGTCATAATTAAAGGTCCGTGAGTCCTGTTCCCCGGGTCCCTCCCTACAGATGGATAGGATTGTAAATGGTTGAATATGGATATGGATGGGCACACAGTTGGAAGGACAGAATGAATGGTGGAAGACTGAATGATGGATGAAAGTATGATTACACATCATAAGCCCCATTATCTTAGGCAACATTTCCAAATACATTGACTTTCACATTTATATGAGTGATTGTCTCTATATAATATGTGTGTGTTGTAACGCACTCCGACACTCTGCCCTACATACTTGGTATGAGTAGCACTATAAAAAGAAATTAAATACACATGAGAGATGCTCTATGTGAAGATGAGGGGCGCCATTGCAGGGTGGTTGCAAGGTCAGACTGGACGGACTGTGCATCAGGCGTTTTCTCTGGGACCTGGATAGGTGGGGTCGGTGCGGCGGTTTTGTTACCACAAAACTTGCTCAAAACTGCACACATACTATAAAACCATGAAGTGCACAATTGTCTCAACCTAATATAAACTTATTTTCACTTGTACTTAAGTGGTTGTCTATTTACTTACTTATGTACTACTGTGCAACCTCCTCCGATGTGTCTGTAAAACGTACCTTTTGTCCTGAATTTTGACCTCCTGTCCTGAATTTTTGTCCTGAATATTGACCCTTTGTCCGGAATTTTTACACTCACTGTCGTGAATTTGCACCCATGCCAGTTGGCCACCCTAACTACTGACCAGACAGTGTTTCATTGGATTGCGAGTGACGCGCAGTGATAAATAATCCAAATAAACATTCTTTGGTAGAAAAGGCAAGTGGGCGTCATGCCTTGACATGCTAGATGAGCTGCGGGCGTAGGTGAGGCGTGCGCAGATGCAGAGTGGTAATGGGGGCGCTTCAGCGTCACCCTTGATGCGGTTGGTTTGCTGAGGTGGGCAGAGAAACAAAAGGTTCAATGTTGTCAGTCCTAATTAGGGGTGACGAAGAAGGAAGTGCACAATGCGGATTGTGTTTCTAATTGCGATCTGTAGGTGTCGTGAATAATGTTTTCGTGTTCTGAAAGGTTTAATTACAAGCTCACTCGTGTGAGTACTTCGTTATTACAAATCTTCGCTGTTCCACTGCACAACGCAGCTGCAATTAAAGGCCGTCATGATGCAACTCACTTCCGGTTATGTTGTTCGCCCATCATCTCTTGGAGTATTCTGGTGTGGTAATCAATGTTTCTCAATAAAAAGTGACATTTCTTTACAAGCACATCATAATTCTTTAACGGCAATCCCCAGCGATTTTGTATTGGAACTTTCCTAACGCAGGTTCAGTAAAAAGGAATATAAATATGGAACTTTAGATATTGCAGCAGATTAGACAATCACGTGCTATAAAACAACAAAACAAAAAAACATCCTTCTGTAATGAGAAAACAAGGATCGAATGGACGTTTTGAAGCATTTAATATATGATTTACAAATAATTTCTGGCCGGAAATGTATATTAACTTCCGTAGCTGCTTAGAGTTACGCCTGTCAGAAATTCAACAAACGAATCCGGGTAGACGTAAATGTTTTTAGTACCATGCATTTCTATTCCAAGAATTTGAGAAGTGGGGTTGGAACAGGGTGTGGCTAGTCCTATAAGTTTGTGAACAAATAATATGCATGTGTGCATACACATATTAAAATACAAGCATTTCCTCCCCTGAAAACCATCAGAGATTTACTCCAGCCAAAGGGTAAACTAAGTCACTTTGCAGTTCCGAAGAGGATGAATACGCAGCCTATAAATAAATCTTGGGACGGGTGCAGTACTACGACTGGAAACCTGCACAATCCAGGGGTAAGGACTATTGCACCTTTTTTTGTAGGTAGCAACACCTTCGATCGAAGAGTTCCTTTTCGGAAAATGGTCCACAATAATTGGCTTAAATTAGTTTTTTGCAAAATTGGAATACCCAGCAGGCTATTAATAAGATTGTCAAAGAATAAGACATTTGGGGTACTTATGTGCTGTGATTTGGCACAGGTAAGCATTGCCTGGTCTTGTCAACCAAATCTTGGATTTGACTACAGAAGCTGAACTAATAGAATTCAACTGCTTATACCCTGCATAGACACCATGTTGAGGAAATATAAGATATTCGATGATAATGATAACGTGTCATGAATATTGAGAGATATCAGAAATGGGAATACATGTGAGTCTAATATGGTCAAGGCCTGTTGATTCTTCCTTCGGATCTCGATTATTCAAGTCAATGATAACAGACCTTGCATCAATGTTATTTAATCTCAAACAACAATCAAATCATTAAGTAGATCCAAGTACACCTCGAAGGACTGATCTCAAATATTTATAGTTCTATTTGCATTTTTACTTAGTTCTCATCAGTAGGACCATAGATTCTGGAGATACTCTACATGCTCACAATGAAGTTATCAAGAAAAGAATATGCATCAGTCACGGGGGGGGGCAAAAATATCAGCATCCCTGTATCTCTGTATTGTAGTTTAATGTTGAGTGCGAAAAGACAAAAATACAGCACTTAATAAAACAAACCCCTATCTTAAATCGAAGGTATAAATAACTGGAGGAAATGAAAATCTGTTATTATGCATAACATAAGGACAAGACTGCTAGTTTGTACTGTAGACGAGCACCCTGAACACATTGCCCGTGATGAAGTACTTACCAGTACAATGTTACCCCAGGAGTGGCTTGAAAGTTGGATTTCTAGTCAAGGAGTGAAGCATATTTGCCCATACACCCCTTTCATTTTATCTAAGTGATGTTTTTATGTTGCTTGCTAAAATATAATCCCCAAATCTCAGTAGAGAAAGAATTTCTATTCTTCAATTCTCACACAAAGCAGAACTCATTTCTAAAACATTAAAAGAAATGTATCTGCTGCTTAGGCCTTTTGAGAATTATTGTTGCATAGACATATCATCTTCAGTGTTGTTAGAAATGAAGTCAAAGCCAAGCAAGTGGTTTTGCAGAGGCCGCCCCCAAAGGGGACCTCAAGGACCGGCACCATAACGACCGCCAAGACCCGAAAAAAACGGTTTGGGCTGCTGCGATGTGTCTAAAAAGAGGGGGTCTTGCCCGCACAACCCCCCCCCCCCCCCACCCCCAGACAAATGACCACCAAAAGTGACATCGAAATACTGGGCCAATCGAGGGGCCAAGTGAGGTTTGATGGGGGGTGGCGCTGCCGACCAGAAGGGACAGCGGGGGTTATAAGGGCACCACTCCCCCAGCACAGCTCAGTTTTTTGACCTGAAGGTGGTGCCCAGGACAATTTTCAGTACCTGGAGAGGTCTTGTCGAGAGACTGCGGCAGGAGAGGAGACTTTCGAAGGCAAGTGGCCCTCAGAGGTCCTGCAGGGGAGATCCTGCAGGGTGGAATACAGTGAGCGGCGGGGGTCCAGCCGAGTACACCACTCACAGCCCGGCATCGGCAGCTAGGAGGAACAGTCCCCAGCACGCTCGCGGGGTTGTAGCTCGAGTGACGCCATACTCTCCCTTCATGGAGCAAGGCCACAGTGTATCGGAAAGGAGGCAAGCAGCAGCGGAGGATGCCAGCATGGTGTGGCCAGACCCAGGATCAGCGAGTCGGCGTGTGCAACTCCTGGTCAGGCGCCCGGCACATGAAGAGGGTGGACCAGCAAAGAAAGCTTCTCCCTTCTGCTGTAGTGCTCGGCCAGGGGCAGAAAAAGTTAGAGGATTTAAAGGCACACCGTGTGTGCTTGCTGCTGAAGACAATGTGCCTCGAGTGACCGGGGGTCAGCCAACGGTCACAGGAAGGAATACCAGGATCCATAATAAACTGCAATTTGAAGCCTGCTTAGCACACTGGACAGTGTGCCAGGCTCAAAAACTGAAGGTCACTTGCTGCATTTGTGAAGCTGCCAAGCATTTCTGAGAATCAATTAGCAAACTTGGTGCATAAGTGAAGCAGCAGCACCCCACTGAACCCTGTACAAGGGACTGGGGCAGCCCAATTTAAGGGTGACACGACCCAGCCACCACAGCAGGAAGCACAGGACATTTGGTGAAAGCCCTGGCAGAACATCAAGAAGGCCAGAAATACTTCGGGGGACTCCACAAGGGGCTGGGGACAACCCAATTTGAGGGTGATGCAACCCAGCCCCTGCAGCAAAAAGCACAGGGCACAAGCCCTCACAGTCAGGTGGCCCGTCCACTATAGAGCAGGAACACAGAGACCGAGACCACAGGTGACCAACCAAGTGAAATGGGAAAGCTACTGCAACGGATAAATGGCACAAATTGGCTGCAGCCGCATCTGGATGAGGACGCAGGCGAAGGGCCAAGCGGTCAACATAGGGGTAAACCAATGGGCACCGACAGTCTGCCAGCGACCAGGAAGCAACAGAGACCTTCAGTGAAACCAACAAAGAAGGCAGAGGTGAAGAAAGGGTGCCGGACAGGCCTGCTGCCTGTAGCCACCCAAGCAAAGTTGGAATCCAGCGGCTAAGCCAGCAGCACATTGGCAAGTGGTGAGCATATTGGCTAAATAGTACATGAATGTTTGAAATCAATCGCCCTCTTATTGTTCAATGGCTTAAGCACACATGGTCAGGGCATAGCGAACATGCGGGAGCCACACAGGATATCTAGGCTCCCATAGCACCTTGTGGATCCAGGGTGCACATGGCTAGAATGTTTGTAGGGGCAGCAGGACAGTAGTGCCAGGAAAGTCGACAGATCAGGGCCATTAAACAGCCAGGCCACAGGGAAGGGCACAAGTGGGGGACTAGTGTCCCCCTGTTAGGCCTGGGGCAGCACAAGGATGGATGTCAACCCTGCATGGTTGGGACAAGCTCCATAGGCATATGCAAGGCCATCACCAGGGCAGCCATCACTGATCACTATAGTGACTTGGTTGGCAAAACCTCATCCCACTAGCAGTAAAGAAAGGATATGGAGGGAAGAATTCATCTATTTTTTTGCACTATTAGAAATACAGTTAGATGGGTTGGACTTACCAGCGTGCAACGAAAAAGAGGCTGACGGGAGGGAGAGGAGAAGGGAGAGTAAGGAAAGAAATGTTGGCAATTGGTTGGATGCATTCAGAATTATGGCATGCATTTTTGTAGAAAATGTCCACACTGTGCAGTGGACCTCTGGCTATATGAAGCCAACATCCACGGGGCACATAGGCAATTTCCAGGGGATGCCTGGTTGGAGTATGATAAGGGTTTTAGATTGAAAATGCAGACACACCCAAAAATTGAATGGAATAAGGAGGATGTGCCAGGGTTCATCCACAAAATGCTGGTAGTAAAGGAGGTCAGGACATGGGTAGGAAAAGGCCAACAGTCCTTTCTGAAAACCCCCTATTAGGGTTGGATCAAGTCGTACCATTGACCTAAATTGCACAACTGCTTGAAACCCCCACACCCCAGCGGGCCAGCGGCTATCTGCTTGAAATACACAACCAATGAATACACATGGGGGTGTCGTGCAAATCCCAACACATATGTTCAGGATGCAGGGGAGGACAAAGTGCCAGGATGCAGGTGCACAAACCAGCGCAGGGAGTAGAAAGAAAAGATGAAGAAGCACTTGCAGGGACCCAGAGGCTGGGAAGGGGTAGGTGAAAAGTAGTGGTTTCCAGTTAGCCAGACCGCCCATCAACACGCAAGAGCACATGATGCTACCTAACAGATACCACTACAAGAGAGACACAGCACTTTTAGTGAAGGGTTTTGAGGAAGGATTTATAATTCCATTTGAAGCTCACTGCCCATTGTGTGTAAAGAACCTAAAATATGCCCTGGAACACCCACAGGTAGTACCCCCAAAAATTGAATAGGGGAGGATACTCGGAAGTATTGAGGTCCCCCTGCCATTCCCCTTGCCCAAGGAGCTGGTGATCTCGCCCAAAAGGGTGGTACCTAAGAAGGAAATTGTCCAGTTCAGGCTCATCCCTCACCTGTCTTTCCCCGAAGGCACATCAGTAAATAATGGGATCAGTCCTGAGGCATACTCAGTTGGTTATGCAATGGTGTTCAACATTATTGACTTTGTAAGGGCTAAGGGACAAGGGGTTCTCTTGGTGAAAGCAGATATTGTGTCAGCATTCCGCCTTCTCCCGATTCACCTGGCAATTTTCATTTGCTAGGTTTCCACTAGGAAGGGGCAACCTATTTTGGCAAAACAATGCTGATGGGTTGCTTGGTGGAATGTTCTTAGATTGAACAATTCAGCACCTTCTTAGAATGGGCCTTACATGACTGACACCCACACGGAGGTAAGCTGCACTACTTTGATGACTTCCTGTTGGTGGGACAGACTCGGTCCACAGATTGCAGGGACACACTGGCAGCATTCCAGTACCTAGTAAGGGAGTTGGGAGTACCTCTGGAGTCAGAGAAAACAGTGTGTCCCATAACGAAATTAACATTCCTAGGGATAGAACTAAACTCAGAAGCAGAAATGTCTGGACCGCCTGAGAACAAGGTAAAGGAGTTCAGAGAGGAGATAAGGGCAATATGCAACAGGGAGAAAGTGATCCTCCATGAGTTGCAGAGGCTGATCTGCAAGCTCAACTTTGCAGCCACAGTAATCCCAGCCAGGTGGACCTTTGCTTGGTGCCTAACACAGCTAAAGGTTGGGCTAAATGATAAACATCACAACATCAGGCTAGGGGCAGGGGTGAAAAGGGACCTGATCATGTGTAATTCATTCCTCACAGGCTTCAACAGGCTACTAACATGAAGTGAAGGCTGGGTAGCGAGCCTTGGATGTTTGTGGTGTTTAAATCCCATTTCAAATTTCATGCAGGCATTTTAAATATGCCCGAAAATCACGATTGAGAGTGTGGACCTGTCTTCCCTAAGTATAAAGATTCAGGAGGACGGATTCATTGTGACATTTCACTTATTCATGGTGCAACATTGGTCCTGAGGATGGTCTCGTTAAGTTATGAAGTCTGAGACCGAAACGTCGACGAATTGACACTGTTTTGCTAATACCATCTGACTATGTATTGTATAAATGTATATAGTTGGTAACTAATGTATATATGGCATAAATTGTATATATTGGCCATATAATGTGCAAAGGTGTCTGTTATGACTGCTCATATGAAGAATTTGAGTAGCAGTTTTTTTGTTTGAGTTGCCATTTCATGAATTGTCATATGGATATTTACCTATGCTGATTTAATAATTTCTTAAGTCATAACGTAAATTCAATGATTATATAAATATAATCTCCGGTTCTTTAATGAATGATGTTCATTTTTATGACATTCATATAAGTTGCTAAATGATAGGAAATAATTCCTTCAGGAACTTCTCTGTTTTTGTTATTGGGTAACAGCCAGGCATATAACCCTATTCACTGATGCAGCAGGCAGCATATGGTTCAGGGCAATTCTGGGAAGTAGGTGGTGCGCGGGGCAGTGGCCAAAGAGATGGCATGATTTGGGTTAACCAACAAAATCACATTCCTGGAACGATTTCCCATTACAGTTGCACTGTCAGTATGGAAAAGAAAGCTGAGGAACATGAAGCCAACACTTTGGTTTGACAGCAAAGGGGTAGTGCAGGCTATCAATGAAGATACTGCCAGGTGCCCTGACACACTGACATGAATGTGTTGCATGGTTAAATTACAGTTGGAGGGGAACATAGAGCTAAAGGCATGCCACATACCGGGGTGTGAAATTCAGTAGCAGAAACACTTTCATGAGCGCAGATGTACAAATTCAGGGAATTGGCCCCAGAAGCAGAATGCAGGATTACTCCATCCCGAGAGGATTTATGAGGCTTGGCAGAAAAGACTTGTTGGTACTATTCCAACAGGCACTCACCCTGGGAGTGGCAAAACGCTACAGGAATCACAGAGGAACAGGGATGCAGGTCAGGAGGCCTAAGACACTGGTAGACCCAGGGAAGACACCCATGGCAGTGGAATGCTTTATCCAGTGAGCATACACAGAGAAAAGATCCAAATCAGGTGCACAGGCCCACATGACAGGGGTAGAACATTTTGCAAAGATATACATGGGGCAAGACACCACACTGCCACCCACTGCATCGGGGCAGCCATGAAAGGGTGAAAGTGCATAGAGGGGAAAGAACCTGACACACGGCCACCGATTGACTTCAATAAATTGACCCTGCTAATGAACACCCTGGGGGAAGTGGTGAAAGACATATTTGAGGTAACCCTGTTCAAGGCGGACTTTGCAATGGCATTCTTTGGGGCATTTAGTGTCAGCGAACTTGTGGCACCTGCGAAAAGAGGCTTGGCCATAGGATGCCTGCAGGTAGCCGACGTCAAGCCAGGAATAGCAAGAATAGAGATGCTGTTGATAGGGTCAATAACAGATCAGGTATGCAGATGGACCTGGGTGCAACGGGAATACGTAAAGGACCCTAGATACTGTGCGGTTGGCAAACAGCATTTACAACGCTGTCATTACATTGCAGTACTACTATAACATCGTCGTTACAACAACCGCGTTGTTAGTACCCGAGGCATTTACATCGCAAGTCATTATAACGACTTACTTTAGGGGGCGCTGAGGTATTGGAAATTATTTCCAACACCTTCGCTACTGTTGCGCACACTGGAGTAGGAATTTATTTATTTAATTATAAAGTTTTATATGGCGCAAACTTGATCCCGAAGGATATCAGAGCGCTTTACAATTTGAGATAAAGGTAAAAATTAGAACAAAATCAGCAAATTTTATAACCAAAAAAACAAACAAAAGATACTATGCTTACAACCTTCCTATTTATAAGTCCAGCGGGCACCCTACTGCAAGTCGTTGTAATGACTTGTGATGCAAATGCTTAGCGTACTAGCAACGCAGTCGTTGTAACGACCGCGTTGTAAAAGCACGCAATGTAATACTGTGCATAGTAATATGCTATAATCTGTGCGGTGTGCTGCCTCTTGGCCTACATGGTGATATGTCCCACAGGGGAGGGCCCACTATTTAAGCACAAAACGGGAATCTCCTGAATACATTTCAGCTCATTGCGGTCATGCGTCAAGCTTTAGTTAGGGCAGGGCTCTCAACAGCAGTCTTTGGATCGCATTTCTTTAGGATTGGGGCAGGTACATCTGCTGCACAACAGGGGATCTTAGGCTGGGATCAAGGCGGTGAGGAGGTGTCGTCCAACTGCATAGAAGTCATACATGAGGCCACAGCTAATAGAGAAAAAAGGGGGAAGAAGAAACCACAGAGAGCTGTGCTATCTGACATGGGATTGTTACCTTAGCAGGGAGCTGCCCCAGGCTGGTCTGGGTGATTGTCCACTCATATATTACCCGGATGCACACATGGTGGCTGTGTAGATGTCACAGGCCAGTAGACACGTGCGTCAGGTGGTGGGGCTGCTCAGTGATGAAATGGAACCAGGTTTCAGTGACTCTAAGGGAATTGCAGGTGGTGGTTACATGGCACCCCAATGTCTTGGTGATACACCTGTGAGGGAACGACCTTGAGCACTTGGGGAGGAGCACCTCCTCCATACTATCCAGATAGGCCTATCAGAGGCAACCAAGCGGTTCGGCAGCACCACCATCATGTGGTCCGAATTATTCACCTTGCTGGTATGGTGAGGCACCATGTTAAATAAGGCAGTTGAGAGCTCAAGGAGGGACTCGAACATTGCAGTTAGCAGATTTTGCAGGACTAATCACCTGGAGAGCATCAGGCATGGCCTGATCAACCCAGAGCACCCAGAGCTTTACGCCCAAGATGGGGCGCATCTGTCGGAAGAGAGGATGAAATTATTCTGGGCCAAGCTATGGGGAGCCATGGTATTGGCAGGCTCCACATAAAAAATGTAAATGGGACAATGATGTTGGGGGGAACCACCAGGAGACGGACGCCTTCCTTGCAGCATGGTGGATAAGAAGGGATACATTTGTTGGTGATGGAGGAACACTGGCATGGCAGTCTGTAGGAGGAAGGCCACTCACCTGGGGATGCCTTACGGCAGGGTGAGTAAGCCGAAAGGGGGTAGCAAACAGAGATGGCACTCGTTGCCCATACTTGCTAAATGGCAGGGCACAAAATGCACAAACAAGGTAGCGAGTTGGGGCATAACTCCAGGGAGAGGCTACACCTCCATGCAATCGGTGTGATAACTAACAGAAAACTTTATGACCTGAAAACCGGGAAAATAATATTTATGACTACAAAGGGAACGAAGTAACAAACTGTCATGTGGATGATTTATGAACCTGTAAGATGAGCAAACTGATTTATGGCAGTGATTTATGACAGCCCTTGAAAATAATTTATGGCCTGGTCATAGCAGTATTACCACGGCACTGTACTGTAAGAGCTAGTTCACACATCATGCAAATAAAACTGCGGCAAAGTCAACTGTAATGTAATAAAATACAAAACGTGTTGGCAACTTCATTGAATGTTTGTACCTGATTTGTACGACAGTTTGGAGTGGGTACAGTGCGGGGTTATGCGCACTGAAACATACATTATGAAATGTGAACTTCTGTGACTACCTGGACATCCATCGATGACTACCTTTGGGAAATTGTTGGTTGAGGATTTAGAGGTCGAATCACTGAAGTTACAGTTGAGGTTTATTGACTTTGGATTATATCACCTATTCTGTACTGGTATAAAACATCAGGATCTAATTATTTCATTTTCCTTGTAGGGGGACTTTTTAAAGATGTCAAAAAATTCCAATTTGACAACAGATACTCTTCAGTTCGAGATGAGTCAGACTGAAGTTCACAGTAACGTTACACTAAAACACACTTATACATGACATGGTCAAGTGACTGACTGACATTTATACCGGGCACCACTAAATGATGTTATAAATTGCTATCCTGCTTACTCTGTAGCTCAGTTCAATATTGTCCCTTTTATTTTGCAGCCTTAACAAGTACCTGACTTACCAGAGCAGTGGCTTCAGAATGTATTGCCTGGGGAAGGTTTCGACATCTTGATGTCCCATGTTACTTACAGTCTATTATGTTTCAACATACTTTAGAATTATCTAACCTTTTACTATGAAGGTTAAGAGACAATGATGACTAAAAATAAAATTAGCTGTTTAGGTAAATCATGGATCTATGTAGACCTACATGGTCTACCACTGTGACTCGCTTTGCGCTTACAATAAAAGCGAATTCACGGCGAGCAGCTACAATGTTGATAGTGCTCAAGTCAATTAGCAATGTCAATTGTTGTTTCACATCCTCTGTTTTGTAGTTTCTGAGCTCAAAACTCTTTAATCATTTATGCAGAAACAGTGCATACTCAAAGCACAGAGAACTTTAAGATTCAATGTATAATCCTTTAATTTTAATGTATAACATATATTTTCTTCAGCAATGGTTGACACAGTGAGAAGGTGGGATTTGGCCTTAAATTGAACAAGTATTGTGTCAGCCATTACTTTGTTTAAAGCTCTTCTTGATCAAACACCCATCATTATGGCTCAGGAAGGATCCATTGTGCACAAGATTTACAGACATCTAGATTACCAGACCATATTGTATCTGCAGCTTGGGAAATAAGGGGTCATTTTGAGCTTGACAGAGCAGGAGACCTGCCTTAAAGTGACTGCACCTCCTCCAACCCTGCACAACTTGTGGTTCCTGCCTCATTTAGAGGTGCAGGATTCACTAAGTTTCTAAATGTAGAGCCTCATTGGGCTCTGCCCCTGGGATTCTACGACCCAGCAATCTATAGACCATGGAGCGGCAAGGGCAATGTGATTTAAAAGCAATATATTCCAGGTATCTATGAAAGTTGAGATAGATGCATATTGCTACACAGGAAGGAAAGGTGGTCAACCATAAAATTAAAGACATCATAGGGATTGTACACCAGAATCAAATTATTCTCGCAAAGACTTAGAAATGTATCACTGATCTAATGATAGCAATGATAATTTTTTGCCACATGGTATAAGAAACCGAAACACCTAGAGCAGAGATTTTGTATTGGTACAGCATGGATCATGTACGCAATAAACCTAATGTATTATTAGTAATGATAATTGGCAATATGTGAATAATTAGATGATAAAAGTAACTTTCTAAAAATGGATCGTGGCTAATGATAAGAAACTCTATAGAATAGGTAGACAGGTTGGTCACTCAGAACAATTGAACTGCTGAAAATTGTCTGCACAGGAGAGGCTATGAATGGAGAAAATGTATATATGGGTGATGGAGTGAGGGGAAAGCATGTGAAAGAAGAGGTGATCATATACAAAGCCATACAAACTGGCAGGGAAATTTATTGACCCCCAAGGCTGAATAAAATGCTAAAAGTATCATTGGACATGTTTTGGTCGCTGATTCATAGAGCTCCAGTTGCCAGTTGGCCAAACCTTTCAAATCCAAAATACATACATTGGCCTTTGACCTAGCGAAATGCGATGCAGGGTGCGCTACGAAATTCGTTTTATTTAGTAATTTGTTTACTTACCTTCAATTATCCATATTCCAGTTGTTAGCACCCTCCAACCTGCCCCTCCCCCGCCCCGCCTCTCCGCCCCACCGAAACTCCCTCCACGGGCGGTGGCTGGTAATTGGTTGACTTTTAACTCACTTTCTTTTAATTGCTCCTCTCCAAACTCCCTGTTGCTGGTTGCCTATCCTGCTTGCCAAATTAATGTTTTATTTTTCTTTTTAAAAGTAAGAAGCACTTGTAAAGGCACGCTTGGTCACTCTCAAACCTTTATTATGCTTTACTTTAACCTTTTCTAATTATGTTTATTTAACATTCTCACATGGGCTTCTGCCATGGTGGTCCTGCTGTGGTGTTGTTTGTGAGACTTAAACAGCACTGCCACAGATTCGCAAATGCACATTCCTGCATGGGAAAGAATGCACCACGTTGTGCATTCCTTTCCATGCAGGAACCGAGGGTGCAAATCTACAGGGGGAGCACAACATTTGCCCCCCTGCATGTAACCTCATTATTAGGAGCAACCGTGGGCCCTAAGGTCCTCCTTTCTTTCCTCACCACCAGCAGTTACATGGAAGAAGAACCTTCATGAGACTGCTTGTGATGAAGAAAGTCATAATATGCTTGCGGGTGCCTCAGGGCACCGCCAAGCATATCGCAGCACTCAGACTGCCACAGGACTGTCATGGAACAATCGGCGCTGACCACAAAGTCCTAATAGGGCGGTTGGACCGCTGGTGCGGCATGGCTGAACGGCCACCATTGCACCCCGAGAGTCTGGCGGTCCTCTGATAGCCAAACTCGGAAACAGGGCCTATATGACTATAAATAAATTGTGTTCTTCTCCCTCCAGGCTGATCGGAGGTCTTAGTTGGCTAAAGACACCTCAACCCATTTGCTTTTAAAACCTGCCCTTTTCCCATAAAGTCAGTCCATCAAAACTGTTTGATAAGACAAAAAGACTTTAAAAGTAAGAAGCACTTGTAAAGGCAAGCTTGGTCTCTCTCAAACCTTTATTATGCTTTACTTTAACCTTTTTTAATTATGTTTATTTAACAATCTCACATGGGCTTCTGCCATGGTGGTCCTGCTGTGGTGTTGTTTGTGAGACTTAAACAGCACTGCCACAGATTCGCAAATGCACATTCCTGCATGGGAAAGAATGCACCACGTTGTGCATTCCTTTCCATGCAGGAACCGAGGGTGCAAATCTACAGGGGGGGCACAACATGTGCCCCCCTGCATGTAACCTCATTATTAGGAGCAACCGTGGGCCCTAAGGTCCTCCTTTCTTTCCTCACCACCAGCAGTTACATGGAAGAAGAACCTTCATGAGACTGCTTGTGATGAAGAAAGTCATAATATGCTTGCGGGTGCCTCAGGGCACCGCCAAGCATATCGCAGCACTCAGACTGCCACAGGACTGTCATGGAACAATCGGCACTGACCACAAAGTCCTAATAGGGCGGTTGGACCGCTGGTGCGGCATGGCTGAACGGCCACCATTGCACCCCGAGAGTCTCGCGGTCCTCTGAAAGCCAGACTCTGAAACAGGGCCTATATGACTATAAATAAATTGTGTTCTTCTCCCTCCAGGCTGATTGGAGGTCTTAGCTGGCTAAAGACACCTCAACCCATTTGCTTTTAAAACCTGCCCTTTTCCCTTAAAGTCAGTCCATCAAAACTGTTTGATAAGACAAAAAGAAATTGTACTCACTTCTGACAGAATTGTACATGCCTACCTGTTTGGTGAAAAACAATAAATACATTATTCAAAAATATATACAAGCATGTTAAGAACTCACAAAACTTATAGAACGTTACTTATAGGTCACAAGTTTGACACCTGACATGGTTGACTAAACCTCTGATCCCTCTGAATTCTGTAAATAGATACCAGTGACTTAGCCCTTATATACAACACTTAGAAACAGCGAGGCAGATTTACAAGCCCCATGAGACATCTTTACGACACCATTGCATTACTTCTGTACTAATATGCATTGATGCGCCAGTCCTTGTAAATCTAACCCAGCATCTTTAAGGTATTCTTCAACAACACCCAGTAAAGTAATGTTCGTTGGTTCACATAGTTCAATGAAGTTGTGTGTGCTTATCTGACAGCGTTCTATATTCTGTTACAAAAAATAAGTCGCCCTGATATTGTTTTTAGATAAAACTGATTAACTGAATAGTGCAGGGAACATTGTGTTTCCTAAACAAAACATTTTAAAAAAATTAGAAAAAGGCAGAGCTCGCGAATATTCTCTTGGGAAACTTTACTTAGAGTACCAGGAACTTCAGAAGCGAGCATTGCCCATGTGTGAAACCAAGAGCGCAGGTAATCAATCACTGAATGAAAGGACATAGGCACTGAAGGGAAAATACCAAGTACCAGAGACATGAACCGATTCAAAAGAGGCCATATTGATCATTCCAGACCTCATAATTGTGTAGAGAAAAGGTACGCTGTGAGCTTTCATTTGCGATGTCAGCCTACTTTAGAGAAGTGATTCCAATCTAAATAGAACATGTGAAGATGTCAGTGGTAAATTGAGCCGCACCATTAAAAAGAGAAATATTTCTCACGACCTGCGTTTTATGTAAAACAGCTACGCAGTTCTTCCTGATATCTTACCAATCCCTTGCCGAGTATACTTCTGAGAAGGAGCCGCCCTGCTTCGACTGAAACTCATAACCGACTGGTTACACATATCTGCCAATGGCGCATTACGTCACTGAGCATTCTCACTTCAGTCGGAGTCTGAGAGCTTCAGGGAATCGCCCCTCTCTCAAAATCATAACAGAAAAATGTAAATAGTTTGTTTAGAGTGGCAGGCTCTCAAGGTCATATGTTCCAATACATAAAACGTCCTCATTCTGAGGTTTAAGCGCTGCCTCAAGGATTTTGTCTCCAGGCCTCCATTTCATGTGCTGTAGTAAATTTGCCATGCAAGACTTAGGGCCAGATGTACGACTCTTACAATTTGCGAGTTGCAAATTTGGACGTTTTACGACTCACAAAATGTAATTTCCAACAGTGGCTCAGACATTGTGTACGATTCCTAATGGGATCGAAAATTGCATGCCTCATTATTATTCATGATGCAGGTGCAATCTGCAACCCCATTGGGAATCACTAGCACAGCCACCATATCTGTGTCTGCTTTTTCAATAAAGCAGGCTTTTTTATGCAGCCTGTTTTCCTTAAAGGAAAACGGGGTGCATTTAAAACAAGCATTTACAATGCAATAGGTCTCACAATGACTGTTTTGAGCTATTGGCATTGTAAATGACAATGCCTTCTATTTGAGCTATTGGGATTACAAATGACGATGTGTTTTATTTATGCTTTGGTTTGTAAAACAAATGAAAGGCATTGTTTTTTGCAATGCCAATAGCTTAAACTTTCGCAAATGTGCACCTTTACTGCACATTTTGCACAATTGAATTGACCCAAGGCAGCACTGCGAAGTGTATGTTGTGTGACGGATCTTGGCATATTTATTGCACAGGGTCTCTGCTGAAGCAGGCATCTGAGCCGGCACAGCCAGTCGGGTCTTGAACCCCTTCAATCTTAACTTTCAGAGACCCTATATTCCCGCTTTGAAGCCTCGCCCTAAGCAGAGAGCAAACAGAGGACGTGGTGCTTCAAATTCCAAACAAAGGCCCAGGGACTAGCCATTTGAGGCTGTAGACTGGAGACGAGAGGCATTTCAACAGTAACAAGTTGAATTAATAAATAAAAGATTTAAAAAAAACTACCTTTTTTTGTTTTTAGAGCGAGCATAGAGAATTAACATTGAGTGCGCCGATGGGGAAGGAAGAATATGGGGGAAGAGAAAAAACAAGAAGTGTGGGTGGGGTTGAAGGGCAAAGGGGACATGTTAGACTGGAGGGGTTGAGGGAGGTGGTACAAGGATAAAAAGGGTAGAACGGTGGGAGGAGGGGGAAGGAAAAATGAGTGCAGCTGAAAGTATATTTTATTCTGAGGTATTAAATGATGAAGCAGAGAAGGCGGGGGCAGGGGAGGGGGGGAGAGGGGAATGCAGGAGGAAGAGAGATGGGGAGAGAAAAAACGAGGTGTGGGAGGGGCTGGAGGGTGAAGGGAACATGTAAGACTGGAGGGGGCGAGGGAACCCCGTACACAGCACACCACAGACGAAGGCTCCTTTAGGCTATAATAAACTGTAGTAAACCCCAAACTAGGATATTACCCTTGCAAGGATGAAAGGCTGAGCTGTGGCCTCTCCAGATTGAAACCAAGACCGCGTACACAAAACACACCACAGACGGAGGCGCCTTCAAACTAATAATAAATCGTAGTAAACAACAAAGTACAATATTACCCTTGTAAAGATGAAAGGCTGAGCTGCGGCCTCTCCACCCTGAAACCCAGACCCATACACAGAACACACCACAGACGGAGGCACCTTCATGCTAATAATGAAGAGTAGTAAACCTCAAACTAGGATATTACCCTTGGAAGAATGAAAGGCTGAGCTTGGATCCCGTCCTGATATACAATCAAGGTTGTTATCCCAATTCTCCGCTACTCACTGTTCCTAGCGCCAATAATTGGGATGGCTCAAGTGGCCCTCAGGCACGTCCCTGCGCAGGAGCCCTTGCAGAGCCCTGCTTTGAGCCCTCAGAGAGCCCTCCTCTGGGTCCTCCAGCACCCCTCGCATATATATATCAGCTAGGCGATTGCTGGTTAGGCAGGTCGACTGGGCAAGGTGCGCACCTGAGCTGCGCATGCCCACATCCAGCGTGTATCTGGCCTGTGCACATGCACACAAAAATGACGGTGTGTGGAGGGTCAAGGGGAATATTTAGAGACCTGTATGCTACCTCCCCTACTATAAGAACATATGACATACAACAAAGCAGACCAGGTCTAGAGGGGGTGTATGACTATGCCAGTGACTATAAACCAGCTGGATGCGCATGTGTATCAGTGCCGTTAGTAGTTATTGGAAACAAACAGGCTAGAAAAAATCCCACCAGACCACCCTTTTTGGTGGAGTATGCGTCACGTGGGACTTTCTGATCAAGCCATATCACATCCAACCGATTAGTGCTAGTGTGAAAATGGATGTCAGTAATCTTAGCCATGGTGTTTGCCAAAGAAGTGGACAAGTGAAGTGCAGTGCTCAAGAAATGGTGATGAATAAAATTAACTACGCAGGCTCTGACTAAGTGTGCATACAGAAGTCTGTGTGTCAAAAGTTAAAAACACGCCTAATGGAGGGCTATTACTCCATGGCGCTGTGCAGTATGGTCGACATGTTTCAGCCTAAGGGGAATTACCCCGGCTTTCTTCAGGACCTTGAAATGTAAAATAGCTACTGCAACCAAACCCAAGTAATGAGTTGGGAAGGGATAACGATAATGTTACTATTAAACAAATACATATCTACCAGGAATTTGGGCGTCCACTGCTGGGAGAAGATAGTCTTCTTCCCAGCCTTGTGTGGGTGAAAAACCTCACCTCACCCGGCAACCGCTCGGGAGAACGAGGCCCCGCTCTGTCCGTCGGTGCCCCTGTGTCTAAGTCTAAGTGTGTTTGCACTGCTCACCCGGCCGTGCAAACACACAGGGTGCTCACTGCCACCCCTTGCACCTGTCCTGCACCCGTGCATGGAATGCAGACATGCCGGCTCAGCGCCTGGCCCCAACCCGGGGCCTCAAGGCGCACCATAAAAGGAGACCCTTCGGACTGTACATTCTTATGTGACTGTGTGCTGCTGAGCGTGCCCACAAGAGAAAGTGTGTGCAAAGAGTGAATACAGTGTCCCTCGAGCCAGCAGTTGAGTGTGCTGCTGAGTGAACCCCCGACTGTGCTGCTGAGTGAACCCCGACTGTGACTCTGAGTGAACCCCTGAGTGTCACTGAATGTGCTTCTGAGTGAACCCCTCAGTGCGTCACTGAGTGTGACTCTGAATGTACTTCTGAGTTAAACCTAATTTATCTTGAGTCTGCAGTCTGCACTCAGCCATTCATTCACCTGAGGCAACACTTAGCCTTTCTTCTGGTCCATTCCTCACCCTCTTGTTACCCATAATGATGGCCCACTCTGACCCTGGCAGTTCTCCTGGGTGCCCATACCTTGCAGCTGTTTCTGGCGTTGCCCTCGGTGCTGTACGGTCGTCCTGGCATGGGTGCCATGGTGGGCAACAGCTGGCAGCTTCACTCCTGCTTGAATCATTCACCCCGAGGCTGCACCTAGTCATTCATCCCGAGTCTGCACTCACCCATTCATTCACTTGAGGCGGCACTTAACCTTTTTCCCGGGTCCATATCACAACCTCTTGTTACCCATAATGATGGCCCCTCCCAATGTTCTCTGTCAGTGACACCGAGTGCCCAGCCCATACCTTGTAGTGCTCAGTGCCCACTCTGACCCTGGCAGTGCCCCTGGGTGCCCGTATCTTGCAGTTGTCTGGCAGTGCCCTCGGCACTGTACAGCCACCCTGGCACGGGTGCCATGGTGGGTAACGGCCGGTGGCCTGACTCCTGCTTGGTACCTGTGGCAGAGTGTTCTGTGCCCCTCCACCCTGGAGTTATATGATCTGTGTTTGTGACCCACACAAAGGGCCCTTTGCGGGGCTCGCGCACACGTGCCTTACATTCACATGAAATGCCCGGAGCATTCTCCCACCACCCTGGGATAGAATTCCCATTGTGTGCAGACACAGTGGACTGCCCAACAGTAAGCAGGATGTGATGTGAGTTAGCCGTTTCACATCTGGCTGAAAGACTACATCTGTGTTACCTTCTCCCACACCCAAAGGCATGCAGTATTGATAGGAGCCGGGACTCGAGAAGTGAAAAGGTGTGAGAAGTGGTCAAGCTTTTCCTGTAGTAAATGAGGTGCGGGATTCAAAGGTGTGTGATGTCACGTCCCTTCCCCCTGGCATCTTGGTGAATTGAAGGTATTCTGTCGGGTTGTCTCCTGCCATACATTAGCGCCTAGTAAAAGTGCCAGAAGAGGTTTTTGCTATGAGCTATCCTTGAGGAGCCAGTAAAGTATGCACGGTTTAATCCGGAGTCATCTCACAGTTGCTCCCTTTGTTTGAATAGAGCCACCGCCAAAGCTGCGTGTGAGCATGTTAATGAGGGCGAGAGAGGATTGGGTTATCTGGCCAGTATCCCAACGTGGTCTTTGTGCAGTGCCTCAGAGGGCTCCAAAGCACTGTAAACTCAAAATGAAACAGAGTGAGTACCGTGGAGAGCCAACCAACAAACAGGAGAAAGGAACAATCGGCTGCAGGCTGAGGAAAGACTGGATAAGATCCTCGGTGGGGAATATACACAAACGCACACACACATAAGCAAACAGGGACACACAGTTCGAATGCACTGTCGCAGACAGGCACACAACAAAGCAGACAGATAGAAATACACAAACGCACACCGAGGCACGTACAGTCAAACACAGGGACAACCACACACCAAACCCCCGCAAAACCTCACACTCAATCTAGCAGGCTAGAGCTGTCTCCTCTTAATGGTCCCCTCAACAGCAGCACCAGGGCCGACGCATTGAAGGCGAAGCAGCAGAACACCCCGTTCTCCTTTATCGTGGCAGTACGAGGGCTGCTCTTTGCCGATGATCACCGATGGGCTAGCGGGGAAGAGGCGGCCAATTAAAGAAGGGGGAGGAAGGGAGAAGAGGGGAAGGCGTAATGATCAGGAGAAGGAAGGGAGAAAGGCAAGGACCTCCAACAGGAAAGGGAGATGGTGGGCGAGAAAAGTCCGGAAAGGAGAGGTGAAGTAAGGGATGAAGTGAAATAGGGGAGAGGACAACACAAACAGTCAAAGATGTATGTTTTCTTCACCAGACCTAATAAAACAGCGCTCAGGTCCTCGGTGCGTGCTCCCTTTGTCTCAATAGAATCACCGACAAACCTGCGTGTGAGCATGTTAATGTGGGCGAGAGTGGATCCTCTCCACGAAGCAGGAACACTGCACAGCATCGAAAACTACATAGCACGGCAACAAGAAAACAAGCGCGATGCAAAAAAAATTAACATGCTGCTACCAAGCACCCACAGTCTGCCGGGATCCCCCTGTCCTCCCAGTGACCCCTTGGGCTCAATGCCTGCCTGGAGTAAACAAAGTCATAAAAGGAAAGAGGACCTGTGAACCGTGACAACCAATAAGAGAGCTGACTGCTGCATGCTTTATGAGTGACTGATAAGAAAAGTCGTCATGACACTCGTAAAGCAAGCCACCGAGTCTGGAGGGGCCAGACCAAAAAGCCAAAGGGAGGCAACACAGATAGCTGATTTCCAATGGCAGGCCACCGTTTAGCATAAACATTGACGCCAGCCAATGGAAATGAGGGGCGGGGTTTAAAGCCCTTTTGTAAAAGTATTCATTAGCAATAAACCAAGCAGAGCGAGCTGCACATATACGCAGCAATGCTAGGCGAGACCTAAAAAGAAAAATTAAACGTTGCTGTTTCATTTTTTAAGAGTAGGCAGTGGTCCGTGAGACCACTGCCTGCTCTTAAAAGATATTTTCGCCTACATCCACAAAGGGGAAGGGGTCCCCTGGGGACCCTGCCCCGTTTGCAAGTGGCTTACCACCTACTTGAAGTAGGTGGTAAGCTATAGGTTATTTGTGACTGCATGAAGTGTGAGTCGCTATTAGGAAGGGATGCCCTTGGCATACCCCTTCCTAATAGCAATTCGCAGAATAGGGTTTGTACATGGGGCAGACCAATTTTGTAGTCGCCAATGGTCCGATTTCCCATTTACGACCTCAGAAAATGGTCGTACATATGACTCTTAATTTATAGAGTTATTTGCTCCCCTTTGTCAATCTTTGAAGCAAAAAAAGTTGCTTTTACAAGGACAAATCCATCTTTAATATTCACAAAGTGTGAGTTTGCACTTGTAAATTGGCCCATTTACATGAAAAACAACTCCAGTAGGGAGCACGTTTTCTTTGTGGATGCAGTACATTTTGTCTGTCACCCAGAAATGTATACTTGTCTTTTTTCACTCGTGCACGTATAAGCCTAAGAGAACATCTGGGAAAATACTATAGCATGTTCCCAGTAGTGCTCTTGAAAAGTAGGCCAAAACCCACAGGAATACATTTCTTATTTTATTAATTACCCAGGCTTCTAAAGCTTATTTTTGGTGCTTAACTGTGAATCTAAATTTAAATACTATGTTGATGCTCTCTTTAGACATCTAATATCAACTGGTTTTCTAAATGCGGCTGGCTAGCTTGATTCTTTTTTATTTTTCTGATATTGCTTTTTTTAGAAATTCCAAGAAGACATATAATTAGCCCTCATTTTGGGCCTCAGCCCCAATGCAATCAACCAAAACTGACAGATCACTCGACAGATTGGAAATTGATGCACAACTTTTACTTTTGAAAAACATTTGAGCTGAAAATCACGAGAGCTTTCTAACCAACGGAAAGTTGGAATGCATTTATTTGAATGTTGAATCGCCAAGCAGTAGCCCCACCTGGGGAGTACACAGGTAGTGCATGGGAAGGCCGTGCACAGTAGGAGTACGACGAGAGGCCTGAATTTAGTGCTTCCACACTGTTTAAGGGATCGGGATACCAAGATTACAAAAGAAATGCACCCTTGGGATCGTTGCGATGTCATTCACACATATATGCGGTATGAGCCATAAATAAATATAGAACATCAATAAAAAAAAACTAAACTACATTGTAACTCTAGTATGGAACAATAAACACACGTATTTCTCCTATCTTCACTTTCATTTAATATTCATAAACATTTAAGTAGCTCATATATATAATTACCAATTATTATCAATTAATTTGAGAAACTATTTACATGTCAAAAAAAACTTTTCCACTTTCATTCAATGTATTAGTTCAGATCTCCATTATAAAATGCTAATTTTAAAATTACTAGTCAATAAATTCCTTCATTAAGGGACTCATCTATAGTGTAATTAATGCTTCATCTTTAGGGTTTTGGATGGCATTGCGCTCACTACCCTGAGGGGCAACCATCTACCAAATTTAGAGATGTCCTTCAGCCCAGAAGTCATCTCCATACATTGAAAGAAACTGCCATTACAGAGGTTCTTTCATCATCCAAAAACATTGGTTTAGGAGCATGCATCAAACCTTTCAAAAGTGTTTGCTTTCCTGAAATAAACTCCCTAAGTGAGAGTTTGTGTAAAAATTTAAAAAAAGAAATGACCCTCACACCCTGGGAGTCTTCTACCAGAGTGTAGGGCTCATTCTCTTTTCATCTTCTCCACCAGGTTTTGTGTCCTGAAAATGAGGCAGGCAGACCAAAGGTTTGGTGGACATGGTACTCCATTGCATTTGCAACAGATCGCCCTGTCTGCCAAACTCCATGGGACCTCTGCAACTGCCAGGGATCCGCAAACCCTTGGCAGCGGCATTTCCATCTGTCCCAGCCATATGCTTGTGGTGCCGCTGTGGCACCGCCAAGCATATTCTGAGTTTCCTCGTAGCCAAAGTTTTCATAGCGATGAACCTGTTATGAAAACTGTTGCAGTGAGAAACCTAAGGGTGCCCTACAGGGCCCCCTGTTGCCTCAGGGCCATGGGGATACAAACAAGGGGGCACATAGTGTGCCCCCCTGTGTGCATGCACCCCCTGTTACTGCACAGCATATTCTTCACAGACCATGGCATGCAGGAACGGACTTTGGTGTTCCCTCGTGCTGCACCGCTAAGTCTCACTTATGAGTCTTTGTACTGCACTGCCGGACGACCACCAAAGGACCGCCGAACAGACGAGGAGAAAACTCGTAATCTGGTGGGTGGTCAGCAATCGAGTTTGGCCCCATTCCCACACCGCCAAACTCATAATCAGGCCTTAGATCTCTGTTGGAATGCATGTTAACTTTTTTTCACTAGAATTACCAGTAGTACACCTGGCAAGCTGCATGAGATGCAGGTTTCTAGGCATTCAACAGGGATTGTCACTGTTTGTGCATGTTCATATTCCACTGTGTTGAGTTCTAGGCCATTGATGAAGACTTCTGTACAAACGTATATTTTCTTCCACCACAAGAAAAACATTTTCCTAATGGAGGAATCTCTTATATGACACCCCATCAACCCTGGGGTGATCCCTTCCCCATGTCCATCCTGAAAATGGAGTTACTCCATTCTTCAGCTGGAGTAAGTCTTCATGTTTGGCAGTGTTCTCAAACTTCCAAACCAAAGCTTGCTTTGAAATACATACTTCCCACCCCTGCATAGGTTATTGCTGCAGATTTCTCTACTTTCATGGCAATAAAATCTGAAAAATTAAATGAATTTCTACCTGCCAGGAATCACTTTGTGACCTGTTGGTATGTGTAAAACAAAACAAGAATGTTTGACTGTAATTCTTATAGAAAAGGCTGCAAATACGTTTTCTTCACAACTATTTCAAATTCATTTATCAAAGCCAGCATCTCTATGTGATTGTCACCATATTTGTGCCTGTGATCATTAAGGAGGTACACATTTCTGCTTTTGAAGAAAACATATCAATATGTTTCAAATTTCTCCAGGTCATTTTGTTCACTTTCCGTCTGTATGGGGATACAATAATAAAAATAGGGGGCCTCATTTATGAGAAATGACGCATTGCTACGTGAAAGCAGCGATGCGTCACTTCTTAGGGCGCACTCCTTGCGACATTCCTGATGCGTCATATTTAATGTATGACGCATCATGTCGCAAGGAGTTACAGATACGTCAGTATTTCTGACGTATCTGTAAGCGCAAAAGTGACGCATTGCTGGAGTGTGTCACAAAAGTGACGCAACTCCAGCAATGCGTCCTTTCACATGGGGCAAGCCCCATGTGAAAGGGCCTGCATCAGTCTTACGCCTGCTGTGAGGCAGGTGCAAGATTTTGATGAAACAGCGTCCCAAAAGTGAAGCAGTTAAATCTCATAGATTTCACTGTGTCACTTCTACGACCCTTCCTTGCGTCAATACGCTCCCCTTGCATACAGTATACCTGGCGTAGGTATAATGTGGCGCAGGGGTTTGCAAAGTGACGCATCTACCTAGATGTGTCACTTTGTAAATATGGCGCAACAAGGCGCATTTTTAACGCCACTGGAGCGTCACAAAAAGTGACGCACCAGCGGCGTAAAAGTGACGCACAGTCTCATAAATGAGGCCCAGGGTATTTATAAATTAAAATGTGATTAGCTCAATCTGTCCTTCAAAGGTTGCCCCTGTTGTTGGTTCCTGCACTTATTTCAAAAAATCAATTATACTGTATACTCCATTAAATTAACTGCTAATTAAATATGTAAACAATTTGCTCATGAATAATATGCATAATGTGCCATTTTATCTTGCTAAATGATGCAGCTGAGTTCAAAATAAAAATTAACAGCTGTCAACGAAGATCTGTTTTCTTGATTAAAACCAGTCACTGCTGTTAGAACATAATCGTTTGCAGATTTGCGAAGTCAAATTGCAAATGACTGCAATGATATTACTTCTCAGATGCACCTGTTCCTTTCTCAGAGAAAAGTTATTGTACAAGCTTGATAAATGTGAAGGGTTGTGGTTTAGTTTTTATTAAGAGATGATGCCTGTATGTTCCATTTTCAAAGCAAAGTCAAAAGTGAGACTGCGAGAGCAGGGCTTGGCCACAGATGAAAGGGTGGCTTTTTAGGAGAGATCCATTGTGCAGTGCCTCTCGCGGAATCATAATCCATCTACACATGGGCTGCTGCAGGACGCAACCCTCTGGAATCGAAGCTAAGTATTGCTTTCTGCGCCTCTTTAATTACCCTGTTGCAGGGATGGCTGAGAAGCCCTCACATTAGGTAATAGACCTATATGCGGCTGCCATCAATTAGTCTCATTTCCAGCCGTGGCCGCTGCAGGTATGAGCGGTGGGGCCAGGTGAGGAGGAATTTCGAGAGACGACCAAGAGGGAAAATTAAATAAATAATTATGCTAATTTCGCTTTCTCTATAATAATAATAATACACATTTTATAGAGCGCATAGATAATCTGAAAGGAGTGTCCCTGCTCTGAGGCTGAGCATTCGGAACGAAGCTGAGGAAACAAGTGGAATAGGGTGCCTAAAAAAGCCAAGTTTTGAGCTTTTTGTGAAACTGAGGCTGTGATGGGGATTGGTTCAGCCACAGTGGAAGGGAATTTCAAAGTTTAGAAGCAAGAAAGCAAAAAGATCTTTCTTTATTCTGGCGACTTGCAAAAGTAGTGCCTCTGAAGACCTGAAGCACCTTCTAGGCACCTCCTAGGAGAATATGGAGCAAGAAGAGAGCGGAGATCGCTGTGCCCATCCTTCTTTTGGATCCTATAGCAGTAGCAAAGGACCTTAAAGGAGAGGCACTTTTCCACTGGGAGCCAGTGCAGATTCTGAAGTGCCCAACTCATAAATGCACGCTTTGGGAGTTTGAGCAGTAGACGGTCCACCAAATTCTGTGCTTGCTGGAGTCTCTTGACCCTAGCCTGAGAGGGTCCCAGGTATAAGACTTTACAGTAGTCCATCTGAGAGACCACTAAAGCCTGGATCCCAGTTTTCTGGGCTGAGAATTGTAGGAGGTGGATAAAACGTTTGAAAGATCTAATAATGCCAAAACACATGCCTGCTAAGGCTGTGATTTGACTCTCAAAAGTGAGTTTATGGATAAACCACACACCCAAGGTTTTAACTTTGAGGTTAGGCTGTGGAAAGGGATCCAGGAATTCTGGGTACCAGGCTGAGGACCAGATTGAGAGCTCACTGCCAAGGATCAGGACCTCTGTCTTACCTGTGTTTAACTTCAGGCAGGTAAAGTTCATATAGTGGTATACCTAAGACAAGCAGGCCCTCAAATCTACAGCAGCTGCAGCTAAGTTCTTGGACAAGGTGAAGATCAGCTGAGTGTTATTGGTGTAGGATATTATTTCAAAGCCATGTCGCACAATGATGTCTGACAGGGGGCGATGTACAAATTAAAAAGGGTGCGTCTCAGCGAAGAGCCCTGTGGAACTCCCTGAGGCAAAGCAACCACCTTGGAGCAGAAAAGCTTTTCGAGGACCTGGAAAGTGCGGTTTTCCAGGAAAGATGGCAACCACTTTAGGACTTTATGGCTGATACCGTAACTCCATAACCACTCCACAAGATGACCAAGGGACACGGCGTCAAAGCCCACGTAGGTACAGTAGCAGTAAAGCTGCAGTGTCCCCATTGTCCATTGTCTGGTGCATGGACTTTGAGGCTGACAAAAGGACCTGCCTTAACTTGCCTACAGACAAGGGCTTGCAAATCCACAGGGCAGTGCAGGACCTGTCAGCCTGCATGGAGTAGACTGTGGCCAGAAGTGATCAGAAACAGAATTCATGAGTTTCAGCTGAGGGGGTCCTTGTTCCTAGATGTTGTTTCTTCTGTAGTGAGATAAGAGGGTACCTGAGATAAGCTGCAATTCCTCTACCTCAAGCCAGTGAGGAAGAGGGACACACTGGATTTGATGTGCTATAAACAGATACAAATTTAGGACAGAAGAAGCTAGACTACAAACCATGGTTAAGGATCTGGCTGCTATACACAATCAACACCCAAAATCAGCCCGGTTTTAATGACTTAATTCCTTCTTTACCTCAGCTGCAAAGCGAGCTCTATTATAGCATAAACACAGACACTAGGAACGAGGAGAAGAAGCAGGCAGGCTGTTAGGATGTGTGATTGCATCCAAGAAAGGCACGCATTTGGCAAATTACAAGGCAGTTGGGATTTGTGCTGGGTAGCGTAACCAGGACTCACTTATGAAGGTTAGCCTACCTTCTATAGCAAAGCATGAATCTACCACTAAAGATTTTAGCCTTATAGTTGGATGCAGAGAAAGCATTGATTTGTGTTAAATGGGATGTCTATTGCGCATCCATGCCGTGGATAGTCTTAAAATTGATTTTATCTTCAAAGTATATTGATTAGATACCTCCCTGATTGTTCTGATCAGTTGTGGAGGCAGTGGTGACTGGCATCTACCCGGAGGAGGAAGTCAGGTGAGCGCGAGCAAGTGCAAATAAAAAAAATAAAAAATAAAACTTAAACATTTACCTGACATGCACCAGACCTCTTGCTTCCTCTTCTTTCTTCCTCTGCAGCCCGGCCACTAGGAAACTCCCTTGACCAATCCTGGCGTGGTTCAATTACCATAAGAGCAGCCCCCTGATTGGAGGAAACAGCCTCACTTGGCTCTCTGGAGCGCTCTGAAGGCCTGCATTTTCTCTCAACCCAGCTGTTTTAAGACAGCTGGGATGAGACATTTATAGTGCGTATGTATAGCTGGCCATCGCACGACAGCCAGCCAAAAAGACATGAGCACTTTAAACAGTTCATTTACCAGCCCACCCCCCCTCTCTGCTGCTGTCACTCAGCAGCGGCCACGGCCCCGTCCTGACACTTTGTTCAGGACTGGGAGTGAAAAATATAATGGTAATGAATTACAATTTTATTTTTCTTCTCTGGGAGTGATTGATGTGGGGTAATGCTCCTCCATCCAACAGAGAAGCCGCCTCCGTGTGGTGAGTTAATATTGTAGCCAATTGTGATTGATAGCTACATGAGAAAGGGATTTCGGCTATCTCTGCTTGTTTTCATGCGGGCGCTCAAACCTCTATCTGCGGCGATCTGGAAACTGAAAAATATAAAGGACATTCCTACCCCATTCCTATAATAATACTTGGTAAAATGTAATGCTCTTTCCATTTCAGGCTTGTCTACCAAAACTAGCAGTCTTAGATTTATTATAACTTGGTTCGCAAAATATCTTGGAGTGTGGAAAAGAGACTGCGGAAGATGGCTAGAAAACAACTTGCCTCCATTACTTGCTAAAAGAGGGAACAATTTGGCCAGGTACTCACAACTCCACCTATCCTTGTGGAAAAAGTCCAGCTAATTAAGATGATTTTACTCCCTCCTTGATACAACTATGTATTTGGAATGCTGCCAATGGTCATTTTTAATTCATTACCTTATTAAATTGAAACTGGCATTAAAAGATTTTTCTTGGGAGCTGAGACCCCAAGAGCAGATGTGACCAGTGACTCCTGGATGACGTCATCTCGAACTGTCCCAGCATGTTGAGCAGGATGGTTAAGATGGGGTGGAGAGGTGATGTGGGACCCTGGGATTGGTCAGGGGTGTCTAGCTTCTAGAACCTTCCACACTCTTTTCTCGCACAAGGGAGAGAGAGGGCTGTTGGTGCTTTTGTGCTTTTGCTGCTAAACCCAGAGACTGCAACAGCCATGGAGAACTAGAAGGACAAACCCACTGATGCCCAAAAGGACTAAGGACTCTGCACCTCAGTTGACCCCAGGACCAGTGGGCCACTCCAAGGGCCAGTGAGGGTGCCCTCTTACTACCTTGAGGACCAGTTGAGGGCCTCTGCACAAAGAGACAAAGACAAGGGGGAAAGCTGATGGAGGGACGCAGTGAAACCTGTTCCCTTCGAGGTACAGTGGTTTTTAGGCACAAGGCAAGCTGGAATTGCTCCTGGGGCCCAGAGCCTGCCACCAGGAGTAAACTGAGCCCTGGACCATGCAGATCAGCCCAAGGGGGCCTTAGTTATGGCATTTTAAAGGTTGGTGACCTTTGCTGAAATGGACCGTGTGGACTCTGCTGCCCAGTGGGGAATTACCCGCATGGTGGAGTTGGTCAAGGGTGTTGGCGGAAAGCCTTAATTTCTTAATTTGGAGGAGAGGTCCCTTCCCCTGGATGGATTGACCCCTTGGCTCCCATCTTCAAGGGGGTCAATGCAAGCAAGTGGCCCAGGATCCCAACTCTGGACCCCAGCACACTAACAAATAAAAGGGGAGTGCCCTCCTGCCCTCACTTGCTGTGGCCTCACCCCGCTCCCTAACACTTGTCTGTGGGGAATGGATCAGCCACTGCAGGATGCTACATCCTACTATCATGGAGCGTTATCTCTACAGCTAGAAGTGCAGCGCCCTCTATGTGCTGCTCCTTCGTGTGCAATTTATGTAGCCCAGTAGTTGTATAAAGAAGACAAAGGAATGTAGTGGCCTCTAAGGACTGTTTTTATAGTTGACTTTTATGTGGCCTAAAGGTATATAGAAAGCACACAGATACATGATCCGTTCATTCTAAAATGCTTTATTGATATAATAATGTTGACAGCGATTACAGATCAACGTTGATATGCTTTATTGACATAAATAGTTGAATTTACACATAGTTATTATTCATTATTGTATTTACACTAAAAAATGTGTTGTTTTTAACATATGGTTTGCTGTCCTTGTAGTATGGTTAACCCTAGATAAAACCAACATGCCTGTTTTATCTAAAGTGATATCCCCCTAAGTTGTGATGTGTTGTCTGGGATAGGTGGGGAGCACCGTGATTCTGAGGGTCATGATCCTTTGGGGGCAAATGTGATTTCATAGTGTAATATATGGTAAATTCGAGCTGTCTTATGTATATGTTTGTAAATTAATGTGTAGTATCTAGTAGTGTGTGTCATAAATGTACCGATTCCTTTTCTAAAGAAAAAGCCCTGGCTGAACAATCATTTATTGAGTGTTATCACCATGTGCCAGCAAATGGCGATAGTTAGCCCACACCACCTCCCCTGAGTAGGCTTTGGACTGCTCTGCTTTGCTACCATGAGAGAGTAAAGCACTACATTGGGGTGCTTGGTATCCATCAGGATTAAATTGTGGACCTATAAACTGCACAGGTCTCACTTCCTGCACAACTAATAACCCCATTTCCTACAGCACGCATCTGTGACACCTATATGTGGTTCAGTGTCATCATATCTTGATGCAGGACAGAATAGTGACAGAAGCTGATGATACCACATGCTGGTTTGCATGAGCTTTGTGAGATTTTCTGAATCCAGTCTTAAACCTGGGGGTATTTACAAGAGAAGGAACCACATATTGAGGAATCTGTGTTTAGATACAAAATTCATCAGTAACATTGTTACCAAGGTATATAATATTTAGCAAAGTCAGGTGATGCCAAAAACTTCACACTTGATGATTTGAGGTGAAGTATTTTGACTTGGCTGGGTGCTCTGTGGGCAGTAGTAAAACACACTGCCTATGAGGCTGTAACCCTCCCTAGGCTGAACTGTAGGTGCAAGGTGCAGGGAGGGGACAGGGAACAGGGAAGATGGAGACAGAGATGCAGTAGGGCTTTGTGTGGTGGTTGGCCATGACTCTTCAAAGTCAACAGTAAAAAAGGAGCTCTGGCTGAATGGGGATGCTGACTGGCAGGCACCAAGAGAATCGGAAGGCGCAGGCTTTTGAGAGGAAGGTGGGAGTGTCCTACAACAGAGAATAGGGAATGGCTGACAATGGCCCCACTCCACTTATTGGCCTTCGAGGGAGCGTCCATGTTTTTTTCTGTGCCACAAACAGCAACTGAAGCTTCGCTTTCTCAACAAGAAGTACTAGCTAATTGCTTTGCAGGCCTGGAGAAAACTGAAAAAATGTGCCAAGTTTCAAGGCGACACTAACCAGCTTCTCACACTCACAATATTACACAATTGTGAGTTTCATTAATATATCTGTCATATGGCACAGTTTTTGTGCAGCCTGGAGTATACCTTTGCAACATCCACTTTGTGCATTTCAATGTCATCCAGAGGTTGGTGACAGCTTGGGAGATAGAAGGTGCTTCTTCGAGGGGGCGGGTAGGTCCCTTGTAGCTTTGCACCATAAAATGGGTCTAGTTTTACTCTTAGCATTATAGTGCTGTCATACAATGGGAACTTTTTTGCTGTCATGCTACCAAAAATTGTTTCCTATCGAGAATTTGCATTGAGACAGCTTTCGCTTGTGACTTGACTCCTACGTTAATGGGAAACTGTGGGCACTGCGATGTGTAAATTGTTGCTGAAAACGTTATGGCCGAGATACCCGCCACCCCCTCTCAACACACTCCCCAAGGATGGGAAACCGGAAACAGTTCTGAACTTTTGGAAGACGGGAGGGAGTGACCCTCCCGGCCGTATTTATTAAAATATGAAACAAAATTAAAACATTAAAATAACAGTTTCATATTATGTACAATTTCATTACCACATTGCGATGTTTGGCTAACCTTAACATATTCTCTAATACAAAGGTTCTCCTAGCCGAACTAACATTCTACAAAACATTAACTTGAAATTTTGAAATTGTACATCCTAACGTTTAAGGGCCAACGGCAAGGTCGTAACCGGTGTCAAGATCCCTAAACCAGAAATATCCCCCCCACTTATGAGGGGCGACCGCACAGAGGTGTACCTCAAGTGCAACTACCAATTTCCCTTGACTTGACGGGGGCCCCAATAAACTCGGCGCCACTTAAAGGTCGTCCGAGGACTCGTGTGAGGTATCTAGAAGGTAGCGTAGACCCCCTCCCAAACCCCACACAACTTACCACATCTGCCGTCGCAGATATCCTGGCCCCGGGAAATTCCCCAGGAGGGGGCTGTAGCCCCTCCTACCCAGGAAGGGGCCTTGACCGCCTTTCCTTTCTTTTTGGCGTCCCATCCTTAGAAGGGACCGCCTACCCGTTGAGGGGCCAATGGCCACCTCCCTCGAGCGCTCCCATCCGTAATGGGTGACGCCCACTCATAGGGATCTACCAATTAGTGCTCACCGATCATGACCTTACCGCCCGACCAAAAAAATAAATACGACAATTTTAACTAAAATCACTCAATTACCAACAACCATAAAAATTTCACGTACGATCACTGATCATTACTAGTGCAGAATTACTTTATTCACGAAACATACTGTAGCTGACCATTCTTTATTGCATACTCAAAATAATACGACAATCACCATCACCTGCAAGAAATAGAATCACCACATCAAAACTTTATTCAAAACAACTGGCTGTCCTCTGGGGCTGGTGGGTGGGTCAAAATTGGCTCTTCGTTCCGTCTCGAGCTCACGTGCAGCGAGGGGGTGCAGCTTCAGAGCACAGGAACAAGAGGATGCGTTCTTGGCTTGTTGCTCCTTTTATCCGTCTTCAGGGCGGGCGTAAAACCCGCCCCTGCCTGCCCCTAGGGCGTGGCCGTCCGCGTCAGTGTCTAGGCCAGCCCACTCTAGGGCAGGAAAAAGCGCGCCCCGGCTACGCCGCTTCGGGCATACCAGCCGAGGCTCGCCTCCCGCCCAAAAATGGCTTCCCGGGGGGCTCGTGGTACTCAGCCATACGTTCGGGGGGACCGAATGGTCGCCCCTTTCCATATGGCCGAGATACCCGCCACCCCCTCTCAACACACTCCCCAAGGATGGGAAACCGGAAACAGTTCTGAACTTTTGGAAGACGGGAGGGAGTGACCCTCCCGGCCGTATTTATTAAAATATGAAACAAAATTAAAACATTAAAATAACAGTTTCATATTATGTACAATTTCATTACCACATTGCGATGTTTGGCTAACCTTAACATATTCTCTAATACAAAGGTTCTCCTAGCCGAACTAACATTCTACAAAACATTAACTTGAAATTTTGAAATTGTACATCCTAACGTTTAAGGGCCAACGGCAAGGTCGTAACCGGTGTCAAGATCCTTAAACCAGAAATATCCCCCCCACTTATGAGGGGTGACCGCACAGAGGTGTACCTCAAGTGCAACTACCAATTTCCCTTGACTTGACGGGGGCCCCAATAAACTCGGCGCCACTTAAAGGTCGTCCGAGGACTCGTGTGAGGTATCTAGAAGGTAGCGTAGACCCCCTCCCAAACCCCACACAACTTACCACATCTGCCGTCGCAGATATCCTGGCCCCGGGAAATTCCCCAGGAGGGGGCTGTAGCCCCTCCTACCCAGGAAGGGGCCTTGACCGCCTTTCCTTTCTTTTTGGCGTCCCATCCTTAGAAGGGACCGCCTACCCGTTGAGGGGCCAATGGCCACCTCCCTCGAGCGCTCCCATCCGTAATGGGTGACGCCCACTCATAGGGATCTACCAATTAGTGCTCACCGATCATGACCTTACCGCCACAGGCCGGATAGTTGACCGGCTATCCGGACCCCCCACACACTCCTACCTAAAGGTCATGTCTTAAAGTCCCCAGCCAAGCTATCAGGTCTCCTATGAGGAACTCGTTCCCCACCCGGGACAAATGAACACCATCACCCGAATACATACTGTCCCCTTTAATACAACCATGCGAAATAGAATGCAGTGTACTTGAACGGAACAATCGACTCACTTTATTATTAATCTTCCTTACTGAATGATTCAGAGCGGCAACTGAAAGAGCCCCCCGCCATACCTTTCGCGGGATCATATGGGACCATGCGATCGTGCACCCTGGAACTCTTCTCGCTAACCAACTTACAGTGGAAAGCATTGCCTCAAGAAGTAGTCGTCTACCAGTGGACACCAAATCGTTGCCCCCAAGATGTACTATGACTATAGCCGGCGGTGACCTCGTCCGCCCTAACAAACCCTCAAAAAATGATTGAAACTGGTCAATACAGAGCCCGCCCTTTCCGTAGAAGGACACGCTGTACCCGTATTCCCCAGCCACGTGAATCATGTCACCTGCTTTGAATACGTCCGCGGCCCGCCTCACGTATGAGTGGCCCACGACCCACACCTCCTTTTTCACAGCCGGTGATGTCTGACCGCTGACCCGGTGTTGGGTCGACTGGACAGTCCGCCCCGCCTCGCAGGCTTGCGCAACTGAAAACCAAACAAAAACAAGAAGCGTGAGTACATCATTACAGCTTCACAACATGTGCAACCGCACATACCTTTTATAACAGTTCGAGGACCAACGCCCCACACGTTTAACTTGTTCGGCATTCAGACCCCTGGCTGTAGCCTCTGTAGCAGCCCCTATCCGAAAGGAATGGGTCCCAAACTCGCTGGGGTTCAAGCCCGCAGCGGAAATAGACATCGCAAGCACCCGCTGAAACTGAAACCTCGTCAGTGGGGTGGTGTCAGCGTGTCTCAACAAGGTCCCCCCCCATGATGCCGCTCTTCGCGCTAAATATTCCTCTACGCAACTTACCGGGCACATGGAGGACCCGGGGACCCTTTGTATGATTATGCAGTCCCCCCTCGCACCCTGGTCGGTCTTGGACCTGACAAACGAGATGGACATTGTCTCCCCTCTGACCTGAACGTGCTCTCGGCACAGTCCCCCTGTCACATCCTGCTTGTTCCTTGCCACTAGTTCACTTACCCGCATAGCCCCATGGAATGCCAGCGCAAAAGCAGCTCGGAATAACACAGTTTCATACTGGGATGAACACGTTGAAGGGAGTACAGATAATAACAGGGCCAGCCTATCCAGACCTATCGGGCGCCTATCATCTATTCTGCGACCCTCAAGGCGTTGCCACCAACGTAGCGCTTTTTGTACAACGAAAGACGCTGTCGGGTCCTGGATCCCATAAGCCCTTGCCACAAAGGAAATGGCTGCCCGATGCCTCTGGGCAGTAGCCACAGATTTGCCTGCCTGATGTAAAGACAGCAGGAAATTTACTACCCCCTCCTCCTGGCCCCAAAGCTCCCCTCCAGCAGTCCCCAAAAAGGCCAAATAGGAACGGAACGCCCCTTCATATGCCTTCCTTGTCCTGGGTGCTAAACTCTCTCCCACGAGGTTTCGTAGTTCGGGGCACCGAGAGACCAGAGAGCTTCGGGGAAGGGTGCCGCCACCGGGTCCGCTGTGGGCAGAAAACCCCAGAAGGCCTGCATACGGAAACGAGAAAGCGCATCAGCCGCTTGGTTCATCACCCACGGCACATGTCTTGCCTTAAATAGGACATTCAATTGCATACACAACAAGACAATTTCTTTCAGCAGCCTCAGGATCCATTTGCATCGTGCCGCCTGGCTATTGATACACTCAACCACGGTCATGTTATCAGACCAGAATACCACAGAGTGATCTCTAAACCCCTCAGGCCAAGTTTTCAGGGCCACCAGAATGGGGAACAGTTCAAGAAAAGCAATGTTACTCGTCAACCCATCCTCATGCCACCACGACGGCCATTTTTGAGCCGACCATTGTGTGCCAAAGATGGCACCAAAACCAATGCTCCCTTCCGAATCTGTCCACAGCCCCAGCTCCTCGGAGGACACCGCCGGTTTGTTCCAGACAACTCGACCATTGAAATCCGCCAGAAATGCCAACCAAATGCGCATGTCCTGGCGAACCTCGGCCGAGAGCCTCGTGCGATGGTGACCCTCCTTCAGGCCGACCATGGCCTGAGCGATCGAGCGGGAAAAGGGGCGGGCCATCGGTATTACTCTCAGGGCAAAATTCAGCTGTCCCACCAATTGTTGTAATTGCTGCAGCTTAACCTTAGACTGACTAATACACGTCTCCAGGGATGCCCTGAACCTAAGCACTTTTTCTCTTGGTAAACGAAAACAACCCTCCACCGAGTCGAGCTCGATCCCCAGAAACTCGAGGCAAGTCGAAGGACCCACCGTCTTACCGGGTGCCAGTGGCACCCCAAAATGGTTCATTAAGACACAAAATTCATTCAAAGCCTGACCACATTCCGGATCCCCGGCTGCCCCTAGAAACAAAAAGTCATCGAGATAATGCATAACCTGATGAAACCTCGTCTTCCTTGTGAAGACCCATTGCAGAAAACCACTGAACTGCTCGAAATAGGAACAAGATATCGAGCACCCCATTGGCATACATCTATCCATGTAATAGTGTCCCTGAAACGTGAAACCAAGAAGACGCTGATCGTCCGGATGTACCGGGAGCAACCGGAACGCTGACTCGATATCAGATTTCGCCATCAGCGCACCGGGCCCTAGGCGATTCAAAATGGCTACGGCCTCATCGAAAGATGCATACCGTACTGAACACACTGCCGGGTCTATCGCATCGTTTACGGAAAGACCACGTGGGGCTGATAAATTATGTATCAGCCGAAACTCACCCGGGTCCTTCTTGGGGACCACCCCTAAGGGGGAACAAACAAAGTTAGCAACCGGTGGCACATTAAACGGACCGGCGACTCGACCTCGAGCCACCTCTTTCCCAATCTTCTCCTGTACCACGGTCGTGTGCTGCAAGACTGATATTTGGTTTTTGCATTTTGCTAAACCCTGAAACTCCCCCACTGGGATGCGGAAACCATATGAAAACCCGTTCCGCAACACCCCAGCGGAAGCGTGGTCCGGGTATTCGCTGAGCCAAGGAATCATTGCCATGGTATCAATCGGAGTAGGTAAAGGCGCCCCTCGGACTATTTCAGACCTGTTTGGCGCCTCCTCTACCCCCGTTATCACCCGTTTTGGCTCTGCACATGGACTCAGGATGGGACGCTTGCCCACACCCGCTACATTCGTGCCTAAATTTGCATGACCCCTGGGGCCTCGTACATTTTCCCCTGTTAAAGTTCCAACAACTCCCCTTTTTACCTGTGGTGCTGTTCGGCCTGGACTGGTATTCGTTACTCGCGCCTGATCGAAAGGAGGTCCCAGAATATTGGCGGGAGGACTCCCCCACACTACTCCCTACTAATGGCAAATTCAACATACCAGTATCCGCCATTTTTGACCATGACACAGAATCGTAACAATCCCAAGTTAAGTTTTTATCATGTTCTTTCGCTTTTCTGAAAATATTATCGTAACAGAACCAGTGATTGCCCCCATGTGACACGGAATACCCCATGATCCGTGACTGATAAATCGGCAATTCAGACAGTAATTCGGGCCTACGTTCGCCCAGGATGGATGTAAAAATCCCCCACGCCTTGCCCCAATTGCCAATGTTCTCATTTACCTTGAAGGCGGCCATCTTTGCGCGCCAAACACTCGGATGCATGAGCTCCTTTTGGCTCTTAACATATTCCATCTCATAATGATCGGTAAGTAAAGAGAAGATGTTTACATACTCATCTGCCCATATCTTCTCCTTAATAGCTAGAGGGACATGTTGACCCAACTTTTCCCTTCTTGATGGGGCAGACTCATCCCTCGCAATCGGCAATGGCCGCTTACCTGAACCGGAAGCTGTATCTGCGGCTGAGCCTATCCCAGGTGGCTTTCCTCCTGCCGCGGCCGGCGTGATGAGTGGCGATGCTGCCTTAGCCGCCTCCCTTGTTTCGCGCAGTTGCCTCATCAAAACCTGTGCGTCGTCAGCCGTGGCGCCCTCGTTATTTTTACCCAACCACGCTGCTAATTGTGCTGCCAGCTCGGGCGGCATATCCTCCCCGGACACGGGGGTGACCACCACGGGAATCGGATTCCCCTCCGCCGGCACCGGAGTTGGCTCGTCGAGTGGGGCACAGGGAACCGGGATGTCCCCTCCAGCTGCTCCCCTTCTGGGCCTCTTGCCTTTTCCTCCCGGAGCTGCTCCAGCCAACGGACGTTTCGGTCCCTCTTCCCCATCTTTCTCCGCCATTCTCTTCTTTAAGTCGGTCACCTCTTTCATAAGAACACGCAGCATCTGGTCGGTAGTCATTCACTTTCCAACTTTCTTAGGCATTCTCCAACAGAATATCTGTAAAACAAACAAGAAAGATTAAAACGTTCAAAATTGGCTCTTCGTTCCGTCTCGAGCTCACGTGCAGCGAGGGGGTGCAGCTTCAGAGCACAGGAACAAGAGGGTGCGTTCTTGGCTTGTTGCTCCTTTTATCCGTCTTCAGGGCGGGCGTAAAACCCGCCCCTGCCTGCCCCTAGGGCGTGGCCGTCCGCGTCAGTGTCTAGGCCAGCCCCCTCTAGGGCGGGAAAAAGCGCGCCCCGGCTACGCCGCTTCGGGCATACCAGCCGAGGCTCGCCTCCCGCCCAAAAATGGCTTCCCGGGGGGCTCGTGGTACTCAGCCATACGTTCGGGGGGACCGAATGGTCACCCCTTTCCAATCTTTTCTGCTACTCGACCAAGAGCTGCAGGGCATACGAAAAAAATCACAGAGCAGACGCTGCCATTTTGAAGATAAATGTTACCCCTCATGATGTATGGATCATTGTCCTAGTCCGAGCCAAACCACCGATGTAAGCATGCGGTAGAGTACAGAAATGAGCATGCCTTCTATAAATAACTGGAGATGTGCAAGTGTTTTTCTTTTATGTATTGAAAAGACAGGATGATGTTTCATGAAATTAAATACTTTGACCTTTTCAGATAATTCCACTTTGATTTGATGTATCTATTGATTCGATAATAATAGTTTAAGTAGGGCATTTGTCCAAACCTAAGGGGTGGTACAGAAAGCCAAAGGTCAATCCAATAAGGACATGCTCTGAATCAGGAAAAGCTTATCACAAAGGTTCAGGTCACAAAAAAAAAATGCCAAAGAATCCAGGACTGTAAAAAAGAAATCAACCCTTCTATAGCCTATTAGTGCATATTATTTGTGTTATTATGTTTGCAATGTGAACGCGCCAGGTTTGGAGAGTATCTCCTCTAACAAAACGCTGGGAAAGGGTTAGTAAGACAAAATCAGCAACAATAAATGTGCTAGCGCTGCAAGGCGGCAACAGGGCTCAAGCCATTGCTATGCAAAATATTTAAAACACATTCCTAAAGATACCCTTTGATGACTTGTACCCCCTCCTAATCATATACATACACACTCCGCACCAAGACTGCCTTTAAATGAACAGCTGCAACAACTGATGGTCCCTGTTTTTACAATATTGTTGCTACATCACAACGCATGGGGGATACTAGAGGGTCAGGGTGGTCTCAGACACATGCATTCTGCAGATTGTAGTGTCTGTTCTCTCCGATCCAGTGCTCTTTAGGCGGGACAGGACACAGCACTTGCCTGTAATGATCGGTGTCCTTCTCAACCAGGTGATAGATGTATTCTGATGAATATGCACTGAGTTTACATAACATGTTTCTATATGTATTTCATGTATGGTGTAAAATGATTTGCAGGAATTTTAACAGTATTATATAACATTGAATGTACTGTTGTAGTAAGCATAGACTGGTCCTTTATGGGTTTGAAAGTATCGATTGCATTAAGTGGGGTGGTTTGCACAAGATCTAGACATAACATCACATGCCTCAAACAATATTAGAACTTCATTTTCTCACTAGTGTTGTCAAATGGTATTTACGGGTATTTGGGTTTGCTAAAGGCGTCTCAATAGCACTGGGGTTGCTTCTTATTGCAAGGCAAGTGTCTGACAGATCTTTTAAAGTTAAAGTGTCTCTTAAAAGATTGCTGTAAACCACATTTATGTAGAGCAGAATATAAAGCTAGTTAAATCTTGCAGAAAAGGTTTTGATGTTTCTTTCCACAGATCCGCATCCATAGATTGAATGCTGTCTCAAAGTTCCACCCTCCGTATTACTAAAACCCTGCACAAAAATTAAACTTTAACTTTTTCCGACTTTATTTCTTTTAAATGATGGTCTCCTTCCCTTTTACCTTTTGCATTCATTGTGTGAATATTGACTACTCTGTAACGTGCCTGTCTGCCCCAATCTCTATTTCTTTCCAACTGTACTACTCCAATCTAACAATATATCCATTCATTGCATTGTCAATTTGCTTTTCACCTTCAGTGCGGCCCAACTAATGATCACACCTAATGCATTAATGTTTTTTGTACATGGCCCTTCATTTTTAGTTTTTTCCCAAACTTGTTGCCTATTGCTCCTATTTTTCTAACCCTGTTTTTGTTGGCTCTGGGACTCCTGGCAATTTACCACTGCTGATCGGTGCTAAAGTGCATACGCTCTTCGAGTAAATTGTGATTAGGATTGGTTATCCAGGTTAGGAATATTTTATTTACTGTTAAGTCCCTAGTAAAGTGCACTGAGTGTGCCTGGGCCTGTAAATCAAATGCTACAAGTGGGCCTGCAGCGCTGATTGTGCCACTCACCAAGTAACCTTTCAAATGTGTCTCAGACCTGCCACTGCAGTGTCTGTGCCCGCAGCTTTTAACTGCCATGTCAACCTGGCAAGTGTCCCCTCTTGCCAGGCCCTAACCTTCCCTTTTCTTAGATGCAAGTCACCCCTAAGGTAGGCCCACGCTAGCCCCATTGGCAGGGTGCAGTGTATGTAAATGGCAGGACACGTAGTGGTGAATTTTACATATCCTGATAGTGAAATTCTGTGCATTTTTTTCACTATTGAAAGGGTGTCTTTCCCATAGGTGATCATTGGAGCTGCCTTGTAACATTTTACAAGTGTAACTTTCAGGTGGGAACAGCTAGAGATTTGGAGTGTGGGCACCCTGAGCTCAGGATTTAATAACATATCTTTTAATAAAGGTGGTTTTTAAATTGTGTTTTTGAAAATGTCATTTTTAGAAAGTGGGCATTTTCTTGTTCAACCATTTTGTGCCTTTGCCTGCCTGTGGAATCAATAATCAATGTTTGGTTTTAGATTAAAAGGGGCTGTTAGTACATTCACTCCAGAAACTCACAAAAAGGGAGCTGAGGTGTGCTCTGCATATGCATATGAGCCAACCTGGGCTAAAGGGGTGGTAGCAGTTGTCACTCACACCTGAATGGACTGTGGCTGATTTTAACAATGCTTTCTCCATCTCCTGTAGTGTGCCTGGCCAAGACAGGACATAACTGGTTCTTGTGTGCAAGAGAGACTTTTCTTTGTGATGACTTCAAAGGAAAAAGTTGTATAATTATTGCGGCTTTGACCCCAGAACTTCAGAACACTTCTGGATCAAGAGGAACCTTGGCCATGGAGCAGAGCTGAAGAGCTGTGAGGAGTAATATTGCCGATTGGCGGTGTGTTACTTTGTTGGTTTGGCCTGCAGTTGAGGTTTCTGCTTTGGAGAGGAAAAGGACACAATTTTGCTTTGTATTCTGCTTGTGAAGTTTCTCCAAGGACTTGTGTGTCCTTGTCTCCTGTTAAGGAGTCTCAGAAACACAAAAGTCTTCCTGCAACTCTGCTGGTACTGTGTTCAACTCCGCCGTCTGTGAGTCCTACCCTTGCCTGAGGTGCCACCCGAGTCAAAGGGCCTCAGAAGAGGGTTCTGCAGCTGATCTCTGTAAGAACCAGTGCAAAGCAATACAAGCCTCACAAAGCCTCTTGGAAGCAATGCCGGATAAAGTAAAGCCTCACAAATCCCGCTGCACAGCTTAAAGCTCCCCAGAGTCAATGCCGAACAATGAGACGCTATGCAGTGCAGTCTCCACCTCTGGTGTGCAACATAGCGTACCTGTGTGCCAAGATTATTTAAAGCATCACCTGTGGACCAGAACCATCTTGCAATCAACCCTTCCATTCACCCTGTACATTCCAGATTAGATGCATCACTTCTCCAGCATGCAGCAGAACAGTCACATTGCCTCCCAAGGACTCAGGAACTGATGCATTGCTATGTTTTACAATGCTTTCCTCCGCGGTGGCGGTTTTGCTTTGTGGATTTTGATGCATTTGAGGTAGTTTGAAAATCACACATCCAAAGAGCTCTAGGGACAGAATTGCTTAAACTGTTATGCTGTGAAAGCAAATGATGGCCGGAATGCTGAACAAATCAAACATTTATCTCAAGTCAAGACATCTGGGTTAAATCCAATGTTCGTTTGCTCACCATGCCATCCAAGTGGCCAAAGGTATGCCCAGACGTGGGTATCTTGCTCGCTGTGTCACTGGATTCAAGCAAGCCTGGCTGATGAGGGGTGATACCCTGAAAATGGTCCCAGGATGCTTGTTTCAGGTCCAGGGTGGACTTGCCCTGGCAGTTCGGCCTAGACTGTTCCCAGGAAAAGAAGGGTCAAAACCAATTTGCAAATGACCAGGTGCCAACTGAGGTGGCATAGTGAGCAAAAGAACAATGGATTTAACCCAGATCTCCTGACTGGGAGTGAGTGGGTGAAAAGTTTCAGCACTCTGTCCATCATCTTGTTGTGTTTGCCATAAACCTTAAAAGAGTCATATTTTGAGTTGTGTATGTTGGATTTCTTTTGTTTTGGTGATGTTTGATTGAGAAAAAGATATTTAATTTTTCTGAACTGATGTGGTGTCCATTTGCAGTGTTTACACTGTGTTACTGTGTGTGTTGTGTACAAAATGCTTTATACATTGCCACTGAGATAGGCCTGACTGCCAAGCTACCAAGAGGGTGAGCAAGGTTTGTTTTAGCAGTGTAATCTCCTTACCCTGACTAAAAGTGTGGGCCCCTACTTGGACAGAATGCATAACACTGCCATCTAAGGACGTTTCTAACAATGTTCCGCAAAGAAATTTGAATAGGCCCATGTAATGTTTTTTTCAGAGCACCAGATCCCAATGAAAATGAAATTAAATGAAAAAGACATTTATAGAGCGCATGGCTACCCAGAGGCATCCCAGCGCTAGTAGCCGCAGTGGTGAGGAGTTTTACCAGTTTAGGGAAAAAGTTAAGTTTTTAATAGTTTGCGAAAGGCTAGGTGGTTGTTTTCTGCATGTAAAGGCGAGGGAAGGGAGTTTCAAAGCCGGGCCACATTCAAGGAGAATTGACGACCCCCGCTTCTGGTTCTCCTGACCCTAGCGACCGTGACCAGATTTGTATTCTTCGAGCGAAGGCATCTATAGGGCAGGTAGGGCTGGATGATGTTGTGGAGAATGGTGGGGACTGTTCCTGCTAGAGATTTATGAATGATACCTAAGGCCTTGAAATTATCTCTCTCTCTAACAGGCAGCCAATGGAGAGATCTCAAGGCTGGTTTGGCTGAATGATGCTTGGGGATGTCTAATAGAAGTCTTGCTGCACAGTTTTGTATTGTCTGAAGTTTGGTAAGGGTGGCTGCGGGGGCACCCAAATAAAGGGCGTTTGCATAGTCCAGCTGAGACAGAACAAGGGCCTGGACCATAACCCTCCTAGCTTGAAAAGGAAGAAGAGGAAGAACCTTCCGGATCATTTTCAGGATGCTAATGCACGTGGCCGCCGTCTTCTGTGCTTGTATCTTAAAAGTGAGATCTTGATCAATCCAGACACCCAGGCTTTTTAACTGTGTCTTGGGGGTGGGGACTAAGCCAAGAGAGGTCGGCCAGATTGCGTTTAGATCGCGGGGAGAGTGAATGCCTAGAATCATGATCTCACTTTTTTCTGCGCTCAACTTCAGGAAGGACTCATTCATCCAGCTAGCAATTTCTTCCAAGCATGGACGCAGGCTGGGAGTGGAGCTTTCAGCTCTATTAAGTCCGATCACCAATTGCGTGTCATGGCATAGGTGACTATGTGTACTCTGAAGGGTGGAACTATCTCTGCCAGGGAGCATGTATAAACGTTGAATAAGGTGGGGCTCAGAGAGGATCCCTGGGGAACTCTACAACAGAGGGGCATCTGCTTAGAGACCATCTCGTTGCCGAAGACCTGGAAGGATCCATTTGCTCAGGAAAGACTGCAGCCATGACAGGGCAGTTCCATTGACACCCAATTTTCTGAATCTGTGGACAAGAATGCAATGGCTTACTGTGTCGAAGGCCGCGCTGATGTCGAGAAGCAGGACCACAGCGGTGCCTCTGGAGTCTACAATCCTTCTTGACTCTTCCACTACTGAGATCAAGGCAGTTTCTGTTCCGTGAAGGGGGCGGAAACTTGTCTGGGACCGATGGAGAAGTTTATGAGATTCAAAGTATGAGGATAAAATTGTGTTGAAATATTTTCTCGGTAATTTTGCTGACCCCTAGGGAGTAAAGATATAGGACGATAATTCCCTAGGTTGGAAGGGTCAAGGCTGTTTTTTTAAAAAAAAGAGCCTTTACCATGGCTTCCTTCCACGGAGGGGGGACCACTCCAGAAGAGAGTGAGGTGTTAATCACTTCTAGGATGACAGGGGAGACAACACTTGTTACCTGCCTCAGAGTCTTTAAGGGGGCTGGATCTTTGTGTGATCCACTTTTTACCTGAGTCAGAAGGCTTTCTAACACAGGCATTTCCATCATCGGAATGGTGCTCAGGGAGGGCTGATTACTGCAGGTTTGGAGAGACAAAGTGCAGTCTTTAATAGGGGGAAAGAGGAGAAGATAGTTTCAATCTTATTGGAGAAGAACTGCGCTAGGTTATTGCACCGTTCACCTTAGGAGTCAGGGATGACTGGTGGAGGAAGAACTCTAAGGAGAGTGTTGGCAATAGCAAAGAGCTCCCGGGGGGGGGGGGGTTAATTGCTGTTAGGATTTTATTTTCGTAGTAGGCTGCCAGGGCTATGTTGATTTCGGCTTTATATAAATTAATGCTTTCTGTATATTTCTGCTTCCTGTCAATCAAGACATTTTTTTCTCCACTCTTTAGTTTTTTGCTGGTTTGTCTTAGGCCCGGAGTTTGGCGGAATACCAAGGTTTCGGTAACATCCCATCTTTGCTTGTGTCCTTTTTTGTGGGAATGAGTGCATCTAGTGAGTTTTACAGCCAGTTGTTGAGGCTTTTATTGGCTCTGACCATGGTACTAACCCTAACTTTTAAATCAGCTACTCACTGTAAAGCTGTTCAACGCCTCATCAGTGATATTAAGTGCATGTAAATGCAATTTCAATACAAAATATGTAGTTTGTGAAACATATCCTTCTCACAACTATCTCGAGAAATGGTGGTCGGAACCAGCAATGCAACAAGAGATAATATGCAATGATGTAATTCTCAAATTTTGATTTATTTTCGGGCTCTCAACTCTCAGATATTGCTGGCTTATTGTCATAGCCACAAACACTTAAATCTTACAGATTTTTATCATGGACAAGGATTGACACTTTCGTGAAATACGACAGCCAAAAGAAACTGCAATACTTGATTAAACATGTTCAAACAGAAATAAAACCTGAAAGGAGATGTTCAGGTATTGATCTCTGTGTTTATAGAGATTAGAGATTTACTGTATTTGTAATAGGGAATAATTATTAAAAGTTTTGAATTTATATCCATTTGGTGTAATAATTATTGCATTCCCAGGCAAGGCCAAAGTGTTTTTTTAAATACAGTAATCATTATCAATTTAGCGAATGAGGCATGCTGAACAGGTTTGAGCTAATTCTGCTTGTATCTTATCAATTAATTCCTTTGTGGAGTTAAATCAAATAAGCTTTCAAGTCTTCCCTTTGTGAATTTGCTGCTGTGTGGCAAGTATTGGCTATTGTCCTAATATACAGTTTTAGCTCTGTTTCATGGCGTGTAATTTATGAGCTTCAGAAATACCATTTTGCCTGCTCTAGTAGAAAACAACTAGTTCAGATCCCATCTGGATGTCATCTGGGCAATCCCAATCACCCATTTTATCCAGGATTAAGGATCATAGAAATATATCAGAGAGAAGCTTCAACACTCTTCTCTATCTCGATTGAGATTAGATGAAGGAACCATTACGTACACAGCAACAACAACAAAGTGATGGATGGAATGCTTGAATAGATCTCAGCCACTAGCAATCACGTGGGTTGCATCCCAATCCATCATGTTTTGCCCCCCATACCACCTCAAAATGGACCCAATAGGACCAGTCCAGCCTGAACTTCCAAGCCTGGTTCTCCCTGAACTGCAACACAAGCAACCCATTTTTGGTTTCACCATAACTTTGGATTCATCACCCGGATACTGATTGGTTCCAGATACAAAGTGTACATGGGAACCACGTCTGGACATACCCTTCCCACTTCGGGTAACACAATTTATATTCAAAACAGCGATGGATGTAATGCTTGATTCAATCTCAGTCACTGGTAACCACTGTTGGCCACATCCCAATCCATTGCTATTCAGGATGGAATGTTCCTATTGGAACAGGGTCACTACTGATTTTCAAATAGTTGTGTCCAAACTGAGGTGGCATAGTGTGAAAAATAATGATGGATTGGTATATGGCCCGAGTGAACAGCAGTCACTTACATAAATTCAAGAATTCATCCGTCACTGTTTTGCATACTTATTGTGTTGACCTAGGTGGGATGGATATGCTGAGACGTGGGTCCGGTGCACACTGTGTCACTACAACCAAGCTCTACCCGGTTGATGAGCCTATAACTAGGGCCAAATTGGTCCTGGCTTGCTTCTGTTAAGGTTCAGGTAGGACATGGCGAGGTAGTTCAGGCTGGACTGTTCTTATTAGAGAAGGGTCAAAAATTATTTACATATTGCTGGGTCCAAATTTTCATGGTGTGCAAAATCACTATGGATTGGAATGTAGTTCAAGTGATTACCAGTTGCTGAGATTATTTCAAGTATTCCATACACAACTGTTTTGTATATTTATTGTGTCACTCAATGTGGGACAGGTATGGCCAGACATGGGTTCCGTACACCCTGTATCACTAATACCAAGCTGTATCTGGCTGTTGAGCATAACTAAGTTGAAACCGGTCCTGAGTTCCTTGTGCTCTGGTTCAAGTGGACCTGGCTTGGTAGTTCGGACTGGACAGTTCCTATGGGAGCAAGGTCAAGATGGCTTTGCATATATATGGGTCCAAAATGAGGTGGCATGGGGTACAAAATGATGGATTGGGATGCGGACCAGAATGATTACTCGTGGTTGAGAATAATTCAAGCATTCCATCCATCACTGTTTTTTATACTTATTGAAGTACACAGAAGCATTAATAGAGTTAGACGGAAAAAGAGAGCAAGGCACCTCCACTGGGTGCACACTTTGGTAATGTTTCTACTGGCCCGTTTGCCCTACATGTTAGTCGTCTTTGAGAAAGACATTCAGATTTGCATGGGATGTGCTTGAAACTAAAACCCCTGTCATATGGACGAACAGGTGTTGGTGGGCTTTGAAGGCTACTATGTAAAAATGTATTTCCCTAGCAATAGGGGATGCTTGTCAGGTATTTTATTTTGAGTATTACAGTAAGGAGCCTGTATTTAACCGCATGCGCACTACGCTAGCGGGTTTTCCCGCTGTGCGCTGAAATTTGAAAATCGCGGGTTACGTGACAAAGCCAGCTCGTCATGCACGCAGCGAAGGTAACGCCCATGATGAGCTGGCTTTGTCACCAGCATCGAAGGGGTTAATGTACGTGTGAATCTTAACTTTTAGGACAATTTTGGATATAGTTCTCTGTGACAGCTGTCAGCTTACTCATTTTATGTAGCTTTTTTGTGTCCTAATGCTCATTCAATCTCATTTTTAGTATTATCAGAGGAGAGGTTTTGTTGAAACTTTTTCAAGAGCTAGCATTGAGGATGATGATGATTCCCTGATCACTTACTGTCTGCTGAGCTGTTCATTTGATTGAAAATACCTCACTTGCTGTCTAATAGAAGGAATTGCTAGTTTCTTTCATATTCTTGGTGCCGCTGCTTAATTGGCGGTGTATTGCTACCATTTCTGGTAGGAATATAGATAAACCTTTTTTCTCAGACAGGGAGGTGTGGTTTCAATTTTCTTTCATTCAATGCTACAGAGGAACTCAAGGGCCTGCACAATGGTACTGTCATTTATATACAAAATGAAGCTTGATATTTATTATATTGCCCTTTAAAACTTGAGAATGTTTTTACTGGCGTACTATTTTGTTTCATTCAATGCAACAGAGGAACTCAAGGGCCTGCACAATGGTACTCTCATTTATATACAAAATGAAGCTTAATATTTATGATATTGCCCTTTAAAACTTTAGAATGTTTTTACTGGCTTACTATAATCATGGCAATATGTTGGACCCTAGAGGTCCCCAGGGATTTCAAAGCTTGTGAAGTTATTTATCATCAGGGATCATCATAATCACATTTTAGATCACCCTTCACCACAGCATTCATTGAAAAGGCCGCCTTGTCTCCTCTTCTGCCAACTGGTAGTGCAACACATCATAACCTTGCACACAGCAAAAAAAAAAAATAACCCCAACCTTCAGACTCAGGAAAACACTTAGGGGCATATTAGCAAGAACCTCGTTAAAATTATTGCTGTTTTAGCAGCAGGAAACTGCCGCTAAAATGGCGATAATGGGCTTGCTAATATGCGTTATAGAATTCCAATAGAAGCCCAGGTTAGATGTCCTGCACATCTAACCTGTGCTTCTATTGGAATTCTATAACGCATATTAGCAAGCCCATTATCACCCTTTTAGCTGCAGTTTCCTGCCCCTAAAACTGCGATAATATTAACGAGGTTCTTGCTAATATGCCTCGTAGGGCCTTATTACGAGTCTTGCAGTCCATGGATTGCCAGACTCACGGGTCACGGCAGTGGCAGTCTAGCCTCTGCCGCACCTGTATTCCGTCTGCCATATTATAAGTTTGGCGTTCGGACCATCATTTGACCATTTCAGGTGAGAGGGAACCGCATTCCTTTGGGGGAAGGGGGGCGGTCAGGGGCTCAGAATATGTTAGCAGTGCTACTGCAGCACTGCCATGCAGATTAAGAGTTTCCCCACTGTCAGCCTTACATTGTGGTCAGCACTGCTATGTAAAAGCTGGCAGTGGAGGGGCATATGTTGTATCCTCCTGTGTGCAAGCACCCGTCCAGTTCCAGCACGGCATTGACTATACAGTCCAGGCTGTGCTGGACTGCGTTGTGGCTGTCCCACTGTGGGGCAGTATTAAATGCTCATTAAGCCTTTATACTGCACTGCCGTGGGACTGCCACACTGTCCACTCACCAGACAACGACTTATATTGTAATCTTGTGGGCGGGCAGCGTTCGGGCTTGACGGGACCGGAGAGGTGGTGAACAACTCCCTTCTGCACCCCCAAACCCATGTTTGAATCTTTTGCCAGATTAGGAGTTTCCTCCTGTTCATAATATGGCGGTCGGAAGTCCACGACAACCGCACCCCTGCAAGTCTGGTGGTCCGTGGACCAGCCGGACTTTTAATAAGCCTAATACGTTACGAAAGCAGACATATGGGATTGATTGTAGAATAAACAGCAATTGCACAGTAAGGAAGTATGATACATTTGTGCCTGCACCTTGTGATATCAGAAAACCACAGCCACAATTTTTATCATAGTTATTCCCTGAAGTAACTGTTTTCCCCATGGCAAAGAAGTTCACAAAAGGAAAGTGCAATTAATGAGTTAAATATACACATTACAAAAAATAATGGGTGAAATGCTTCAAAATACGTTTAAAAAATACACTGGTGATCACCAGGGGCTGATTTAGAAGAAGCCGGTGCGAAACTGCACACAGTTAGTCTAAGTCAGAAGATGCACAGTAAAAAATAGAATAATAAAGATAATGACTAAAATATAGTCCACAGAATGTACCAGTGGTTTAGAATAATTCAAGCCCTCCACCCATCACTGTTAATTTTTTCGTTTTTCTTACTGATCCTTGTTTTCACCTGTAACCAGTTTGTGTGTTCTGTTGAAACATTGGTGTAATTTTGAATCTGTTGATTGGCATTTTCAGAAGTAAGGTAATCATTCCTCCCTCATAGAACCCGATGTAAGAACCCTTGTGGAAAATAAATTGTGCTTTTACAAAGAAGCCTACAATTAAGGTAATTTATTCCACTGAGTGAAAGATAATTGCACAAACACACTCATTGTTTACAGTAATTGCGCTACTGAAATTCTTTTCAGAACTGTAGTGTGCCCTTGAATTGGCAACCTAATGGCAACTGTGATAGATGCTTGCAATTGAGAACTGTCAGGTACTGGGCTGGTTTCTCAATAACGATTTATGTTATTAGGTTATATGTGTTGATAATAACATTTTATAATTTGGCCATAGCAACCACAACTTTATGTAGAGTCCTGTAACTCGTAAATATGTCGTCCTTATTGTACTTTCAGGTGGAATAATTTTCTCTATGAGGGAATGCATATGTATTCACTTCCGATCTCCAAGATCCATCCAGTATTTGCACAAACATTATTCATAAAATATATTTACATGCAATTCATCTGATTAAGAGAAACGTGTGTATTCTGTGGTTATACAGAAATGGAGACATGGATGCCCAGAAGACAGTACCCATGCATTGTACATTAGATATCTGTTCTCTAAAGGGCCAAATGTCATCATGTGGGACCAGATGTATTAATATTAGCAATAGCGATTTTCTGCAAATTGCAATAAAGAAATCGCTATTCGTAATCTATGTCATTTAGCAATTACTAATAGGTCGCAAATCGACCTACCTCATGAATATTAATAAGGTATGTTGCAATGTATGCCCCATTAGGAATCAATGCCATCAAAGGGATGGTGGCCTGCTGAGGACAGCAGACCACCATGTCTGTGATTTCATTGAAATAAAGCAGTTATTTTTAGGTCTCGGCCGAGCGTTACACTGTGCAGCAGTGTTCGCGCAGCCGAGATTTAATGTTTACAGTATTGGGAGCTTAAACCCGCCCCTCTTCTCCATTTGCTGGCCTCGTAAATGCGGGACAGCCATTGGAGGAGAAGGGCGTCACTCCATTTAAGCCCCGTTTTTTTGGGACAGAGGGGTGTGTTTTTGCTCTTCTGTCTCTCCCCGACATCATCGGGAGAGAGCACGCCCCTCATCACGCTGCCTGCATGCCCCAGTCGGCCCTCTGATTGGTGTTCCTTATTAACCAATCAGAGGGCCGACTGGCACGTGCAGGCAGCGTGAGCACACCCGTGTCCTTCGCGTGATGTTCACTCGTTAAGGAGCATTCAGTGATAGACGTGGCGTGGCATGAGATCACTTTTATCTGTGAGTCGGCCCTTCTGTCCTTCGGCCCCGACACCATGTGCCCCGCTGATTGCAGCCGCCACCGCCGCACCGTGTAACCCCAGGGCCACCCTGCACCTGCCTCGCTTTGTCCCTCTACGGCCTGAGCTGCACCGCCGACAGCCGCCACAAGCTGCCTTTGCAATTTGCCCCAAAGCGGTATGGAGCGTACGCCAGAAGCGTACCAATCCGCACCGCCAGCTGAGCCAGCTGGAGCCGTACCGCCCTTGTTGCTGGCCCCATACGTCCCGTACGACGGGCCCCTTTTGCCAAGCGGCTGCTCCTAGTTGCCCAAGTGCGATCCGTACGCCAGGAGTGTACTGAAGCTCCCCGCACCGTGTCCCCCACTCCGAGGCCGCGCCGCACCAGAGCCGTCCTGTACGTGGCGTACAGACCGCCCGGTTCCACCTGTTGAACGTGCAACACCCCGAGAGCAGAAACACTTCATAGAGTCTAAAGGTGCTCCACAGTTCACTGTGTGAGTTACAACCCACACCACCCATGTGTGTACATGTCGCCTGATATGTTTGTGCAGCACAATCCACTCATTCAAGTGCCTAGATGTAAATTATTTCTCAGTGCGCTTTATAAAACCCAGCCCTCTCATTAAAAAGCTAAAATGACTGAATGCGCTGTGCACGACAGCTCACTCATGCAGGATGATTAGCAATTTTACAAGACACATCACACACTCTACTGACGATTCTGGATGTGCTATTAACAACTCACAAAGAGCAATAAAGCTAGGCTGTAAAGTGCTACACAAAACTAAAAGCACACAATGAAAAAAATCAGTGCGGAAATACAGTGCACAAATGAAGCGAGACGGCGAGTAGAGAAGATCAAATGTAAGGCACAGCCACCTTGGAGATGTGCCTAGAGGTGATTCAAGAAGTGCTATACATAGCGCACAGAAGCAACTATGGCTGACCCAGCGTGTGACAGCACTTCACACACAGTGCGCACATACCAGATTTCCAAACACGCCCACGGCGCAGGCTGTCGACACCTCCTTGGGCCAGAACCACACCATGGGGGGAGGACGGAAGGAGAGCGTGTGTCTGCCAACTGTGTAGCATGAGGAAGGCCGGAGGGGGCTGGCCGCTGGCAGAGTCACCATGCCGAGTCCCACATACCCAGACGCACACGTACATCCCCTTAATGTCATCTGTGCCCTCTGCCAACCCTAGCATCTGCCACACTCACCTGGAGCGTTGTGCCAGTCACCGCTGTCCTTTCTGTGCCCTCTGCCAACCTTAACACCCCCCTCCACTCGCTTGGAAGTGGGTGTCAGTTACCTCTGTCCTTTCTGTGCCCTTTGCCAACCTTAACACCCCCTTCACTCGCTTGTGTGTGTGGGTGGCTCTGTGTGTGTGGGGGTGGCTCTGTGTGTGTGTCGGGGTGGCTCTGTGTGTGTGGCTGTGTGTGTGTGGCTCTGTGTGGGTGGCTCTGTATGTGTGTGTTGGTGGCTCTGTATGTGTGTGTGGGTGGCTCTGTATGTGTGTGTCTGGGTAGCTGTGTGTGTGTGTGGGTGGCTCTGTGTGTGTGGGTGGCTCTGTGTGTGTGTGGGTGGCTGTCTGTGTGTGTGTGTGGCTCTATCTGTGTGTGTGGCTCTGTGTGTGGGAGGCTCTGTCTGTGTGTGGGTGGCTCTGTCTGTGTGTCGGTGGCTGTGTGTGTGTGTGGCACCGTGGGTAGGTTTATTTGTAGGTGACTCTGTATGTGTGTGGGTGGTTCTGTGTGTGTGTAGGTGGCTCTGTTTGTGTGTGGGTGACTGTGTGTGTGGCTCTGTGGGTAGCTTTTTTGTAGGTGGCTCTGTGTGTGTGGGTGGCTCTGTGTGTGGGTGGGTGGCTCTGTGTGTGGGTGGTGGCTCTGTGTGTGTGTGGGTGGCTCAGTATGTGGGTGGGTGGCTCTATGTGAATGGCACTGTTTGTGGATGGCTCTGTGTGGGTGGCTCTGGATGTGTGTGGGGTGGCTCTGTGTGTGTGTGGGTGGCTGTCTGTGTGTGTGTGTGTGTGGCTCTGTCTGTGTGTGTGGCTCTGTGTGTGGGTGGCTCTGTCTGTGTGTGGGTGGCTCTGTCTGTGTGTGGCTCTGTGTGTGGGTGACTCTGTGGGTAGCTTTTTTTGTAGGTGGCTCTGTGTGTGTGTGTGGGTGGCTCTGTGTGTGTGGTTGGCTCTGTCTGTGTGTGTGGCTCTGTGTTGTGTGTGGCTCTGTGGGTAGCTTTTTTGTAGGTGGCTCTATGTGTGTGGGTGGCTCTGTGTGTGTGTGGGTGGCTCTGTTTGTGTGTGTCGGTGGCTCTGTGTGTGGGTGGGTGGCTCTGTGTGTGGGTGGGTGGCTCTATGTGAATGACTATATGTGGGTGGCTCTCTATGTGTGGGTGGGTGGCTTTGTGTGTGTGGCTCTATGTGAGTGCAAATGCAATAGGTCTCGCATTTGTGAGCGGTTAAGCTATTGGCATTGTAAATGAATGTGCCATTTATTTATGTTTTAAAAACAAAAAAATAAATAAAAATAATGTCATGAGCAATGCCAATAGCTCTAACTTTAACAATGCAGAGACCATTGCATTGTAAATGCTTGTTTTTCATGCAACCCATGATGTTTTAAAAATGAAAGTTTATTTTTTTCTTTTGTTTGGTTAAGAAGATGCAGTGGTCTCGTGGACCATAGTCTTCTCTCAAACAAACATATTTTTTACTTTCACAAATGGATGAGGTCCCGAGGGGATCCCTTCACATTTCCGAATGCATTACCACTACACTTCTGTAATTGGTAAATTATTAAGGATTTGTAACAGGAATTTGGTCACAAAACATTAATACATACCATTCCAATTCGGTATTTTCAAAATACTGAATGGGTATTTGGTCACAAACCAAAATTGTGATTCAGTAACATGCTACCGAATCTCAGTTTAGGTTTGATACATTCCCCAAGCACTTTTTTGCAATTGAGTAACACGCTACCTAATCTCACTTTTAGGTTTGATACATACCAAAATGCTTTTATTTATTTATTAAGGAGTATTATATAGCGCTGGCCAGACCCGAGGGTATCGGAGCGCTTTACAACAATCGTACTGTGAGAATCAGACAATAAACAGTAGCAAACATATTGGTTCAGAAGTTTCAGCGCGCTATACAAGATTAGCCCTCTAGTACCTATTTGTGTGCCGGTTGTCTTGAGTTACACCTCTTTCAGGGAGGGGGGGTGGAGCAGGAGTTGGGGGAGGAGGAGGTAGAAATCTTATCTTCACAGTGTCAGTGTGTTGCAATGTGAAGGCTTTTGAGCTTCGGCGGAGGCTATCGGTTCAAGATGTCTTTTGAATTTTACGAAGTATGGGATCATCCTGATGTGGGCTGAGATGGCGTTCCAGATTTTAGGCGTGTTTCCAGCGAAGGACCAGGCAGCGTTTTTTTGTTTCCGTGTTTACAGGGGAATGAGTAGTAGAGTGTTGGAGATCCTGAGGTTCCTAGTCTGAACCGCCTTTTGAGTTTGGAGGCCTGGTACTCAAGTTTCCCTGTGCGCAGGGCTTTGTGCATGAGGCATGCAGTTCTGAGGTTGGCACGCAATTCAACTGGGAGCCATTTTAGTTCTCTGAGTGTGGGAGAGATATGTTTATATTTCTTGACTCCGGTGACCATTCTGGCTGATGCATTGAGAGTTGTTTTGAGGGGAGCTAAGTGGGATTTAGCTGTCCGTGTGAGGACTGCATTCAAGTCTAGACAGCACCAGTGCTTGAGTGGCTTGTTTGAGGTCTTTAGGCAGGATGAAGGGTTTTATTTTGTTGAGCAGCTTCAGGTTGAGGAAGGCGCTCTTTGCAGAGTTCTTAATGTGTTTGGATCTAGGGTGATTCCTAGCGACTTTACAGAGTCGACTAGGGTGGGATTTTTCTGCGATATGGGGTTCTCTTCTTTGTTGGAAATGAGGAGGAATTCCGTTTTATCTTGGTTAAGTTTTAAGTGGTATATAGATAGCCAGTGTTGGACTTCTCTTAGAGTGTTGTTGAGTCTCTGAATGTCCTCAATGGAGGAGGTTTCAAGATAGATCTGTGTGTTGTCTGCATATAGGTGGAGGTGGATGTTGGCTTTTTTGAGTATGTTGGTGAGGGGTTGGTGAGGGGTTCCATGTAAATGTTGAAAAGTTGGGGGGAGAGCACTGAGCCTTGGGGAACACCCCTGCAGACGGGATGTAGGTCGGATGTGAAGTTTTTGATTTTTATCCTTTGGGTGCGGTTGTGTAGAAAGGAGTGGAACCAGTGTAGAACCACCTCATCTACACCTACCCTTTCTTGAAGAACCTTAATGATTAGATTGTGGTCAACCGTGTCGAAGGCTGCCGATAGGTCTAAGAGAATGAGTAGACTGCATTGGTCCGTGTCAAGTGACTTGTGGATATCTTCTAAGACGTTAAGGATTGCGGTCTCAGTGCTGCAACCTTTTCTGAAGCCCGATTGGTGGGGATCTAGAAGGTTGATGCTGTCCATGTGTTAAGTCAGTTGAATGAGAAAGCACCTTTCTAGGATTTTGTATAGGAGAGGGAGGTTTGCGACGGGTCTGAAGTTGTTCAGATCATTGGTATCCAGGCTTGGTTTTTTCAGTCAAGGGGTGACTTGGCCAACTTTGAGGCAGTCTGGTATGACTCTTGTTAGCAGGGAGCTGTTTATGATCTTGCACTAGAGCGTGGCTAGGGAGAGTTTCAGCTTTTTGGTCAGTTGGGCAGGTATAGGATCATAGACGTGCGATGACGATTTGGAGATTGGAGATCAGTTTAACTATCTCAGCTTCCAGAATGGGGTTGAAGGATTTCCAAGACTTCATGGGAAGCTCTTCGGAGGCCTGAACTGAGGATTCAGGGGGCTTGGAAGTTTGTTGCCTAATGATGTTGCAGAGTTCTTTGGGCCTGTTTTTTGCGTTGTCCAGAGCATTGCAGAAGAATGCAGATTTTTCATTCTTGATGTGTTTTTTGTACTTCCTGTGAGCTGATTTGAGTTGTTTGCGGAAGATTGTGGACGGATTGTTCCTCCAGACTATTTCTGTGGCTCTTAGTTGTCTTCTTTCGATGTTAATGTCGGTGTTGATCCAGGATCTGGATGGAATGTGCCTGATTCTTTTTAGTTTCATGGGGGCTAATTGGTCCATAATGGACATCATAGTTGTGTTGCAGTGAGAGGTGAGTTCTGTTGTGGAGAAATCATCGGTGGAGATGGGCAGGAGAGAGCTTACCCTTTCCTCTAGGCGTGCTAGTTGAATCTGAGTTAAATGTCTTATCCATTTGGATGAGTCTTGTGTGGGGGATTGGTATAGGGTCGATTGGTTGATGTGGAATAAGATGTTGTGGGGATCAGACCAGTCGACAGGGAGGATGTGGTCGATTGTAACTGAGTCAGGTTGGGCAATAATGGCATCTAGGATTGCTCCTCTGTTGTGTGTTTCAGCTGAGAAGTGCTTGGTAAGGTTATTGTTGTGTAGAAGGTCATTCATGGTTTTGATTGTTGGGTTGTTTCCAGTGCAGGGTGAGGTCGCCCAGAATTAAATTGTTTGCTTCTCAAAGTGAGCAATGAGCAATCAGGCCGGATAAGTAATCAACGAAAGTGGTGGTGTTGCCAGGCAGATGATATATTAGATGGCAGGGTAATGTTTTGTTGTCCCTTGTCTTAACGTTGGCGGTTAAAAATTCAAAGGTGTTGTAATTGAGGGCTTCCATTTCTGTCACAGCTAAGTTGTTTTTGTGTATGCTTGTTATGTCCCCTCCTCTTTGGTCTTTTCTGTCTTTTTTGATGATTGCATAGCCTGGGGGCATAAGCAAGTCCATGAATGGGGAAGAGAAACCACTTAACCTGTGCGACTCCCTCACCACCTTCTTCCACCGCAAGATAGCAGACATCCACATCAGCTTCAACACCCAAACAGCCCCAAGTGATAGCAACACAACAGACCCTCCGCACACCATCAACCACGTCCCCTTACTAGCCAGGACCAGCATGAGTATCGACGACACCATCAAGATCATAAGCACAATCCACTCCGGCTCTCCGTCAGACCCATTCCCGCACCACGTCTTCAACAAAGCAAGCAGCTCCATCGCACCCCACCTACGCAATGTCATAAATCTCTCCCTTGAGACCGCGACCTTCCCAGAGAGCTGGAAACATGCCGAGATCAACGCCCTACTCAAAACACCCAAGACAGACCCAAGAGACCGCAAGAACCTCTGACCCATCTCTCTGCTCCCCTTCCCAGCCAAGGTAATGGAGAAAATCGTTAACAGACAGCTAACCCGATACCTCGAAGAGAACAGAATCCTGGACCCTTCCCAGTCAGGGTTCCGCAGAAACCACAGCACCGAGACTGCCCTCATCGCCGCAACCGACACCATCAGGACCCTGCTAGACAACGGGGAGACTGCAGCACTCATCCTCCTAGACCTCTCCGCTGCCTTCGACACCGTCTGCCACCGCACACTATGTGCACGCCTCCACGCCACATGGATCCTATACAAGGCTCTGGAATGGACCACATCCTTCCTCTCCGGCAGAAACCAGAGCGTCCGCCTCCCCCGTTCCGTTCCGAAGCCTCCAAGATCATCTGGGGCGCACCCGAAGGATCCTCCCTCAGCCTGACACTTTTTAACATTTACATGGCCTGCTTGCACATGTCGCCCTACAGTATGACCTCAACATAATCTCCTACGCCGACGACACTCAACTGATGCTCTCCCTCACCAAGGACCCCATCACCGCCAAAGCCAACCTCCATGAAGGAATGAAGGCCGTCGCCGACTCAATGAAGATCAGCCGCCTGAAGCTAAACTCGGACAAAGCGGAGGTCCTCATCCTCGGCTCCAACCCGTCAGCCTGGGATGACTCCTGGTGGCCAACAGCACTGGGGGCAGCTCTGACCCACACTGACGACGCAAGCAACCTGGGAATCATCCTTGACTCAACGCTCTCAATGACCAAGCAAGTCAACACCATCTCCTCCTCTTGCTTCAACACCCTCTGCATGCTCTGCAAGATCTACAGATGAATCCCGACAGATACAAGAAAGATAGTTACCCAGGCCCTCGTCAGCAGCAGACTCGACTACAGAAACACCCTCTACGCGGGAGCACCGACCAAGCTCATCAATCGACTGCAACGCATCCAAAATGCTTCAGTACGACTGATCCTTGATGTACCACGACACCGCCACATCACCCCCACCTGAGGAACCTGCACTGGCTCTCTGTCAACAAGAGGATATCCTTCAAGCTCCTCATCCATTCAAACAAGGCACTCCATAAGACTGGCCCAGCCTACCTCAACAGACGGCTCTCCTTCTACAACCCCAACCGCCAGCTACGCTCCACCGACCTCTCACTCGCCACCATCTGAAGAACAACCACCAGCGGGAGATCCTTCTTCGACCTCACCACCAAGACATGGAACACCCTCCCACTGAGCCTATGATAGACCGAAGACCTGCTTACCTTCAGGAGGACACTAAAGTCCTGGCTGTTCGATCAGTAGTGGCCCCCACCTCCTCCTCCCCTAGCGCCTTGAGACCCTCACGGGTATGTAGTGCGCTCAACAAATGACTGATTGATTGATTGATTGATTGATTGATTGATTGATTGATTGATTGGTTGAGTCTCTTCTGAATCCAGTAGTTACTTGGATATTGGATTTTGGGGTGACAGTAGAGGGAGTGTCATAAGAGGAGGCAAGAACTGCTGCTTCATTCTCGGACACTGCAGCTCTAGTTCTTTTGGGTCTCTGTATCTGGTTCGAGGAGGTGGTTAAAACACTCCTAGGGTCCAGAGCCTTGGAAAGCCTTTGGTGTGTGCAATTAGACAGAGTGGGAGTCAAGTAAAGGTGTTGGCTGGGATGTCGCAGGGTGGCAAGGTTAGCTAAGATTTTGTTGAAGCCCGGGATTATAGTTTCTAGTTGGCTTTCCAGCAGGGTGAGATGCAGCGCCTTCTCCTCAAGGGTGGGGGTGTGGGAGTTCTTGGTGGGGTTGTCCTAAGAAGGGGAGGGCTTGTCGTTACTATGTTGCCTGTTGGTGCTTGTGCTGTCAGCGCTGACGCCATGTGGGGCTGCAGGCATGGGGTGTGGTGTGCTGTGTTGTGATGTCAGCGTGCTCTTGTGCGTGGGTAGAGACAGAAAGTTGGGAGTCATTGACTTCGGGTAGGGATTATTCGTTGACTGTTGGAGGAGCTTGTATACGGGGGAGGGTGCGGGTGACGCATTACAGGGGATTGGAGGGCCTTATTCGAGAGGGCGACGGAGTAATCGTGTGGTTGACGCTTTGCAGGGGGTTGGAGGGCCTTGTTTGTGGGGGCAGAGGAGCGGATGTTGCCACATGGGGGAAAGTTAGACCAGTTTGCCTGCATTGCTAAGGTTCTAATGCAGGGAACAGAAAAGGCAGAAATGGAGGTCCCTGTATCGGAAGCTGATACTGGCAGTCTGCTATGGGATCCGGCTCATTTGATTGCTCTTATGTTCTGGGCCCATGTTTGCTTTACCACATGATGTCACATCACCTGAGCAGAGTGGCCATTGAAGTGTCAGGCACTCCAGAGATATCAGGCTGTGGGTGCTTCTGGGGCCAATTGTAGTACATCTGCTTGGGGTGATATATCAGGGAGTTTGTATTCCACGTATTGTTCTAAGCACTATTGTTATGTGAAGTGCTTGAGCAGTATATGGCCTTGTTTTGCCGCCATCTTTGGGTCAGGCAGTCAGGCAGCTCAGTCCTGGTTAGTGGCCACATAGGTGCCTCATAGGTGCACTGCTCCCCGGTGCTTTTTGGCTGTGGGCGATTCTTGGCATTTTTGCAGTTGCTATGAGCTTATTCTGTGAATCGGTCTGTTTGCAACTGGAGGAATGCTTGACACATGTGGCCTTAGATATCATGTACATTGTAATTTGATCCCTATTTGGTAATGTTTGTTAGTATCTGTCCCTCCCAATTCAAACTGGAGACAGTACATATTGCACTGACATATATTATTCATAGAAAATCTAAGTTCCTCAGTGTGTGCGGTGCTCAAGACACAGGTCTCAACACCTCATCAATATGTGATTTCTGAACTATCTTATCATATATGCAGGATACTGAGCTTAGTCTCTAACCCTAACCCAGGAATCTTAACCCTATCCTTATCTCTAACTAATGCTAACCCTAACGCGATTGATCCTTGGCGCCACTGCCGGGGCTAGATTGGAGGAGCAGAGTTCCCATGTGGAAAAGCAAAAATATATTTTTGATACAAGATACAGAGGGCCTACATGATGTAAGGCTCTAAAGGTCGATACAAGCATCTCGAACAGAAACTGTTTCTCATCTGAGCAAGTGAAGAGAGTGAAGATGCGGGCAGACCCTAGTTTTCAGGGGTAGATTGAGAAGAATCCATGCTGAAGCATTTTTTACCACGTGCAGCCTTTTTATTAAATAGTCTGGCATGCCCAAGTGTAGAGCATTGTTATAATCCAGACTTGAAGTAAGTAAGACCTGAATCACTATTTTACTGGTCAGGAAAAAAAGGATACAAACATGTTTTTAATATGGGGAGAAGCCCAAAGATGGTCCCCACAGTTGAGGTTGAAAAGAGAGCCGATTGTCAAACTAAAAGGCTTTCTATGATGGCAGTGGGACTGCCTCCGACAGCCTGTCGGTGGCAGTCCCACCGCCAACGGATCCATGATATCTGCCTGCCATATTACAATGACGGGCGGATGGGTGGCGAGTGAAAAGACCAACTGCCACGCAACCGACGGGCTCCTTGAGCCTGCCGGTGAATCGGAGGGATGATGATATCTCTACAACGGTGGCAGTGCCTACCAGGCACCATTGTAGGGATTATTATGTCCCTCTCCACCCACCATTTCATAGCATTTAATTCACCATCAAAAGGCAGGCAGAAAGGGACTTTCAGGGCCCTTAGCAGGATTCCCTACCCCCATGGCCCTCTGATATAGGCACTGGGAGGCGCCATATTCCTGCACAATGTGTTATGTTATGTTAGTTACATTTTAATGCGCACAGCTGCTCCAGCGAAGGAGCGAAGGAGCGTCCTGTGGCAAGCACCGCAGGAATATGTCAGGTGTCCCTTCTTAGCATTTCGGCGGGTGCTGCAGCCAGCAGCACCTGCCGCAATGCAAAGTATAGGCATTGCAACCCTGTGGTGGCGGTCACATTACAATGTCTATGTCGGGACCGTTGACACCCTATAGGGCATTTGCCCGCCATCGTGATCAGCCTCTTAGCCCCTAAGTTCCTAACCACGATAGAATGACGGTGCAAGGGGGTAGCAGTTTCAGGCCGGCATAAGGACCAATCAAAAAGAGATTCAAGGCCAAAGAAAAGGACCTTTGTCTTTTAAGCGTTACACATCAGCTGTCTATTATCCATCCAAGCGAAAACTGCAGCCAGTCACAGTGTGATGCAGTCAAGATCAACTCCTTTGTCTTTATTGAAGGAAAAGAGCAGCTGTAAGAAACTTTCTTTTCTGTGAAGTATTCTGCAAGTTGTGTTAAAGGAGTTAAATAGATATTAAAAAGTGTAGGACTCAGAATGGAGCCTTGTGGCACTCCAACTGCCAAAGCCTTGGTGCCAGCTGAAAAAGGGGGAATCTACAGCTCTCGACCTCTGTTCCCCAGAAAGGATTCCGGCCATCTCAGTGTTAAGTCATTTAAACCCATGGCCTGTAACTAGCGGAGAAGCATAGAATGTGGCACTGTATCAAAGGCTGTTGAAAGATCTAACAAAATCAGCAAAATGTTACCCCCTTTATCTAGAGTGCATTTGACGTATTCTGTCACCTCTAAAATAGTAAACTCGGTACTCAAATTAGGCTAAAAGCCAGACTGACTGGGGTGAAGGAGCTAGTTGTACTCCAAATAGTACGAAAGTTAATAATAATTTAATTATTTCAGTAATATGTGAATTGATGTTTTACATTTAATTGAATTATTTTATATGATACTATTTTTAGTACTTTACATTTTTTTATTAAATATTTTAGATCTTAGTGGATTTTGTTCAATTAAAATGTTTCTGAAAATATAACTTTTTACAAATGAATTGCATAAAGTAGTGTACGTGGATTTATTTGGATGTTTAAATTGAATAAATTACATTCTTTTTTATGAAATTAAATTTTTTAAAATATTTAATATATTTAAAAGTATTACATCTATAAATATGACTTTTTTAATCAAATGTTTATTGATAATTTTGTTATTTTTAATCTATGTAATTGTATTTTTTAAAGTGTATGATGGTAAGAAATATTTATAAAATATTGATAATTTTATAACAATTTATAATATAAATATTTAATTTGCAAGGTAACATTTTTATATAAAAGTTAGTACTTCAAGTTAAGTGCTTTACCATAATATTGTATTAATTTTGCAATTTACTGAAATGTTAGCATATGTAATATTACATTTGTATTTTATAATATTTTACAATAAATGTTTTCATTAGAACTGGATTTATAATATTTGAAGTTTTTAGTGTCCAAATCCTTTTCTCAACGTAGTATAGATTGGAGTGAAAATAGTAAATGCTACCCTTTAGTGTTTAACATCTTCCCCAAGTTGGTTTAGATTGGGGTAGGAATAGTAAATATTACCCCTTTAGGGCCCAACATCTTCCTCAAGTTGCTTTAGGTTGGAGTGAGAACATTAAATGTCACCCCTTTAGTGTCCAGCACCTTCCCAAGTTGGTTTAGAGTGGACTGAGAACTGTAAATATTACTCCTTCCTCAAGTTGTTTTAGATTCGAGTGAGAATGGTAAGTTTTATCATCCAAAACCTTTTGAAAGTTAGTTTTAGGTCGGAGTGGGGCTAGTAAATGTCACTCCTTTAGTGTATAAAATGTTTCTTAATTTAGTAAAACAACGACTCTTAACGGCAGACTGGTGCTTCCGCACCTCATGCTGGTTTCAGATAAATGCTTACACAGTGTTGTATTTATTTGATGTTATTTATTTAAAATTTTCTAAGTTGGTTGGTTAATCATTGTTAAAGTTTAAATAAAATATTTATGATGTACATTTTATCAGTGTTTATTATCTTTTCAATTTTATACAATTGTTTAGTTGATGTATTAAAATATGTATATTAATACTTAAAAAAGGAAAAAGGATTTGGTAGTTAATTTAGAGTTTGTTGTAGTATTTTAGGTTTTTGGTAAATTTGATATCTCATTTATAATATGCTTTTGGCTATCATTTCTAAGCAGTGTAGTCCATTGCTATTTACGAAGAGTTTGACTTTAAATTATAGCATGTTGTACATTCTTTTTGTTAGTTTGCAAAGTTTAAGAACAATTTGTGTAACAGCTTGCTCTATTCTCAGTTCTTGATAGTTTTGCTATTTATGTAATGCTGCAATAAATGTGTATAATATAAGCTGAGTTCTGCCTATTGTGGATTTGCTCAAGCCTATCGGACTGTTTTGAGGAAAATATCCTTAATATCTATTCCACTTTTCCATCAGATGTGGGACCCACTACTCACCTCTTGACCTTCGATCCCTACATCTTTCTGTCAGAATTTCTCCTTTTGTCAACTAAGGAGTCATTGTCGGAGCTATTGAAATGTAAATCAGGCTCCCCTGGTGATCCCTGCCCTGCCTGTCTTTAGGTCGAGACCTGAGCAGTCGCGCAATCGCAGCTCTGGGGTTGACCGTTGGTAGTAGTGTACGGGGAGAAGCTACGCCTACTCCCCTGCCCACTTTTTCATTGGTTTGTGTGTTTGTCCTTTCTAAATGCTTCCGGCTGAATAGTTTATAGGCTGTTAATCTCTCCTTATGACGGGTATGTCGTCATTTGTATCCTTCCATTGTTACTGGCCCATTTACTTTGTGTTGCATGTGCACTATTTATTCCTTTGTCCCCCACTCCCGCTGCCCCTGCCTTTTCTCCCGCCCGACTCCCGTTGTTCGTGCCTTCCCGCCCGCCAAAATGTACATTTCTGCATTGATTCGCCTTGTATCGGATTATTCCTTGCGGCTTCTTTGTATGGGTAGTAACTGCGTCCAGGTTCGGTTGAATGGCTGCCACATTTGTGTGAATTAGACCTCTTTCTTATTCATGGTCAAGAGGAGTGGTCTTCCTTCCTCTCTCCAGGTGTGGTTGTTTGCGGAAGTCAGGGGCAAGTGTCCCTTGTCGGAATTAGGGAAACCTCACACAACAGGCTGGTTTTACGGCTGCTGTAATATAACCAACCGATTGTTTCGTGTCATCATCGGCTTCCTGCTCCTGCGTCAAGCCGGCGCTGCAATGCCTGACGGGTAGCACAGAGTGCTACACTTTTGTGGAGATCTTTTATTCCTGGCCGATGATTGAGTGAGTGTGAGGGGCCCAAGTGATAAAGTAGTGAGCGTGGAGTGTGGTGAATTTAAAAAAGGTTAGTGTAGTCTACTCTGGGCATTTTATTCCTGTAGCTAACTACCTTGTTAAAAATAAGAGGGGTATGGGGATTCAACCAGGCTATGTGTGGGAGACCCGTTCAACCCTCATTAGTGATCAGGTCAACATGTTTCATGCCTTCACGGCAATTCATCAGGACCAAAAGTGTTCATAAACTTGCAAAAGAGCTCTAGGGCGGACTACGACACAGGAACTCCTCCTGTTCCTGGCCCCTCAGGTTGTATTCGAAAAAGGTGGGCTGGGGAATTTTTCGAATACAACCTGAGGGCCACGATCGTGATCAAACAAGCAGACAAGGGGGGCGCCACGGTCATACAGGATCGTTGTGACTATGATCTCGAATGTAGACGACAACTTTCCAATACCACCCATTACAGGCCACTACCTGTGGATCCCACCAAGCGCCTGACCACCACCATCATGAGTCTGGTGATTGAAGCCGAAACCAACGAGTGGATTACCAAGAAGGAAGCCGACTTTCTTATCACTCCAGAACCCATAACACCATACTTCTACACCCTTCCGAAAATCCACAAAGGCACCACACCAGTCCCCGGCGGACCAATAGTCTCCGGCATTGGATCTCTCTTGGAACCCTTGTCCCAGTTTTGCGATGCCTTCCTATAACCAGTAGTGAAGAAGATCCCCTCCTACCTCCAGGATACCAGGGATGTCCTTCGTTTGATAAATGATGTGGACGGAAGAACAGATGTTGACCTCCTACTGACCTTGGACGTGGAAGCCCTTTACACGAACATTCCCCAACAGGCAACCTTAGAGGCAGTGGAATCCACCCTGAGACTGGAAGAATGGACATCCCCCACCCCGGTCTCCTTTATCAAGGAGTTAGCCAACATAGCCCTCACAGAGAACTTTTTCAAATACGAATCAGAACTGTTCCATCAGATCCGTGGAACTTCTATGGGCTCTACCTTCGCGCCAAGTGTAGCTTGTATCTACATGGCTGCCTTCGAGAAAACCCACATCTATCCTCCAGAACGCAACCCATTTCGCGAGAACCTCACCCTTTGGCGTCGTTACATAGACGACATCCTAATTTTTTGGAAAGGTGACCGGACCAGTTGCGACGCGTTCTGCACATGGATCAACCACCAAGATCCATATCTGAAATTCACAGGAACCATCTCTGAACACTCCATACCTTTCCTGGACCTCACCATTGTACTGGGCCCATCAGAGATTTCGACCACCCTCTATAAAAAGGAGACCGATAGAAACAGCCTTTTGCTCTATAATAGTCACCACACAAGAGCACTGAGGGATAACCTTCCCTTTGGTCAGTTTTTAAGGCTCTGTAGAAACTGTACCACTACCTCCGACTACCAACAGGAAGCAAACCTTCTACAACACAAACTCCAGGAGAGGGGGTACCCAACAAAACTACTGCAACGCTCAGCGAAGAGAGCCCTCAACAATAACAGGGAATCCCTGCTAGAAACCCACATTAAGGAGAAGGAGGATCTGATCACTTGTGTAACATCCTACACGAAGAATTCCTCCTTTATCAAAAAAACAGTGAACTCCCACTGGGGCATACTGAACTCGGTCAATTTGGACATCCCCCGCCCATGTTTCGCTTTCAAAAGAACCTCCAACCTGAAGGATCAATTGGTCCACACCCGCCCAAAAAAGACTAGTACCCGACCTCAGAACACACTTTGGGACCTGCCCCCAGTGACGGGGCACTATCGCTGTGGCAACTGTGTCGTTTGCCCTCAAACCACACAAACCAAAACTGTCCAACTCTCAGATACCTTCATTTGGCACCTAAACAGACACACCAACTGCAACAGCAGCAAGTGCATTTACATGTTGACGTGCCCCTGTGATCTGAAGTACATCGGAATGACGACACGCGCAGTAAAGACACGCATCATGGAACATAACAGTAATATCCGCTGCCATAAGACTCATACCCGCCTGTATGAACACTGCAATCAACAGAGCCATGTCGCAGAGGACATACATTGGGTAATACTGGAGTGGCATCCCTCATCAAACCAACAGGCCCTGTTCAGAATTGAACAGAGGTGGGTTCACCGCCTGCATCTAGACACTGAGGGACTAAATGACTCCGTCCCCTGGAACATATTAACTCGATAAGTCTCCCCTGAGCTACCTCACCCCTTTGAGTGGTAATTTAGAGACTCTGCCTTTCCGGCTGTATCAGACGCATCCATCCCATACATTTTTAAGTGCAACACTTCTTCGTCCCACCCCAAGATGGCGTCTAGATTGATACGATGACAGACACACGCCGTCATCCCCACACACTGGGCTTCTGCGCCTGTCTGAAAACGTGTCGCCTAGCAACCGGCAAACTGACACGCCCCCAATTACTATCACAAACCTTGAGATAAAAGGGACGCTGAGAACTCCTTCATACTGCCAGCTGCTTCACGACCGAGCAGCGCCGGTCATGTGGGCCTAGGTACAGAGGTAACTTCCTCGCGCCATCAAGGTAAGGGGGTCATTGGGCTGGATGCAGTCTCCAGATATTGGTGGGATGCAGTAAACCCACATACCACGTCCACTGATCACGGGTTTCCTGCCGCCAGGGGTCTACGGGGGAGTGGCCCTCTACTGGGCTGTTAGTGCAGCTCCGGGGCCATTGTAGTACTACTCGGGTCCCTGGCCGTCACGGCAGCTATCCCCGTGGGCCGTTATGGACTGGTGGCTCGCAACTTACACCGACCCACTCCTGGGACTCTGGTGTTGGGGTGAGTTGGTCTGCTTGGGCGTGTCACTTTGAGGGCACCTCGGATTCCACTCGGGGAAGCGCTGTAGATACTGTGGTGACCCGGGATCAACCTACTGCGTTCACGGCTGGGCTGCAGCTCAGTCTGAGTGGTATACTTCCGCTGGCGCCACCGGTTGGTTTGAAAAATACCAGTGAGACTGGCTGTTTGTTTCCTTGCTGCAGTGAACCTTCTTGCCTTGAGGTAAGACCATTGCTCCCCTCAAATGCACTTAGAATCCCCTCTCCATTCCTTATCCTTCCAGATTATCAGTTGATAGCGCAGGTCCCACCCAAGCAGTCTGCGGGGACCTTCTACAGCTACTGAGGGTAAGTTCAAAGTAATTGACTTGTTTGAATCTCTCAGCAGTCCGCTAGAGACCTTCCTTCGGCATGAATTTCCTCAAACTGCCAACTAGATTTATTCCTTAAATCTACTGATTGGGAATATGGTTGTTGGCAATCCCTCATGGTATACTATACCTGATCAAAACTCACTAAAGCTTTAAACAAAGTTCCACCTCTCTCCACTTTTCTAGTTATTCACATTCCGGGTGAACGCTAAAACAGCGGTTCTTAATTTGACTCTAGGATTGTATGATAACCCCTTGGATAACAGTCATTACTATATGTTTTTCTCCCATCTTCCCATAGGGCGGACTACGACACAGGAACTCCTCCCGTTCCAGTTCCTGGCCCCTCAGGTTGTATTCGAAAAATTCCCCAGCCCACCGTGGGCTCTTTTGCAAGTTTATGAGCACTTTTGGTCCTGACGAATTGCCGTGAAGTCATGAAACATGTTGACCTGATCACTAATGAGGGTTGAACGGGTCTCCCACACATAGCCTGGCTGAATCCCCATACCCCTCTTATTTTTAACAAGGTAGTTAGCTGCAGGAATAAAATGCCCAGAGTAGACTACACTAACCTTTTTTAAATTCACCACACTCCACGCTCACTACTTTATCACTTGGGCCCCTCACACTCATTCAATCATCGGCCAGGAATAAAAGATCTCCACAAAAGTGTAGCACTCTGTGCTACCCGTCAGGCATTGCAGCGCCGGCTTGACGCAGGAGCAGGAAGCCGATGATGACACGAAACAATCGGTTGGTGATATGACAGCAGCCGTAAAACCAGCCTGTTGTGTGAGGTTTCCCTAATTCCGACAAGGGACACTTGCCCCTGACTTCCGCATAGAACCACACCTGGAGAGAGGAAGGAAGACCACTCCTCTATACCAACACTACCCCCTTGGGGAACTTTGTGCATCTGTTTTGAATAGTGTTTGACGGGACGTGCACACTTGACCCCTTTAAATATTGTCCCCCTCCTGTCCCTCCTTGTTGTTTACTTATTCATGGTCAAAACAAAGGTGCTCCACAGTGTAATATCATTACAGAACCACTTCTAGAGGGGATATATGCGTTTTAACACGCTTGGGTTCCTTTCTGGTGAGCTGACATTTGTACTCGCTGTGTACGCGAAGCTGTGGCCACACCAGCAAAGCTAAATCACAGTGTCCCTTTATCAAGAGGTTTCATGTCCTCCGTATGTACTAGCACGCTCACCTACTTCCCGATTGGTCTCAAGCCGGATGCTTACTGCAATATCCTGTCAACCAGGCAAATTGGAATGTAGCTTTTGCAACCCTCCCCTCGGGCTCTTAATTCCACTCCCGGTTAGAATGAACCGGGTTCAGTGAAGTGATGTAGGCGCGTTTCGTTATTGTATCGCGATTCTGACTAGTCCTGAACTATTACGCTGCCCAGGCACGTCCGATAGTGATTTCAGATCACTGGGCCTTCTTTCCCTTGCCATCACAAAGCATTATTAAAAACTGAAGATTGTCACTAAAATCGAATAAGCCATTGTGACAAGTTGGCTGGTCTCATGTCGACATGCTTTAAATTTTGGTCTGCACCTGCCCCTCAATATCTCATGCAGGATTAAAATCTAACACATGTGGTCTTGTTCATCCCACAATATCCAAAACTGGTCATTTTTGAGCGTTCAGGGCCTGTGGTGTGGGCTTTTGTGTAGGAGGGGTGTATGTCTTCAGGACACATGGCGAGATCTCTTCAGGCACCAATAGGCACAAGGACGTTTTTGGAAAGGGTGAGCGTATCTTTACAGTATGGATTCATAATGCTACCAGTGCCTGCACACGCACTGACTTTTCTTTTTCCAAATGACCAGACTCCCGCCCCACCGTCAAACACCCCCTATCTCTGAAACTAGTGGGCTAGCAATTGATTAAATGCAAAAATATTTCTATTAGAAATTTAGAGGCTTAGCATTACATTAGATTTTGACTATATGGGTGTTATTCCTGTGGCACTATGCATGCTGTCAGATTGAAGCAGGGACCAATACTCATTAATATTGGTGATTTCTCTGCAGTTTTGGGAAGTAATCAGCGATGAGCATGGCAACGACCCCAGGGGTACCTACCACAGAGAGAGTTATCTTTAGCTGGAAAGGATAAAGGTGTACTACAATGAAACATCAGGTATGTTTCAGCTGCGATGGCTGATCACTCGTGATGTGGAGCCATGTTGCTTGATGTTGGCTGAAAACCTGTGATTAGTTTACAAATCTTGCTGTCTGATTTCCACAGGTGGTAAATATGTACCCAGGGCCATCCTCGTTGATCTGGATCCAGGCACTATGGACTCTGTGTCGGGACCATTTGGACAGATCTTCAGACCAGACAACTTTGTCTTTGGTAAGTATTTGGATGTTTTTTGCAATTGAGTGAATAGCTCAAGTGTAGCGTTTGCAACATTCCCACAAGCTCAAGAACCTGCAATCTTGTACTCCGAAACTGAGCTTATTGATGATAACTCAACAGCTGTGCTGCTTGGAGATGATGCTTCTGGTTGTCTAGTGGTATTGGCTGCCCCATGAAGCATGGTCACAGCTTCCAGTGAAATGGATCCTTTAAGGGTGTATTTGCATGCACTGTTAAAACGACTCCTGATCTAAGCATGGAGATCCTCTTTTAAAATTGTACTTGGTGTAAGAGTATTCAACATCAGAAATGTTAGAATTGAAACATAATAATGTCATATTACTTGTATTTTACACAATGTTATGTTAGCATATATATAGATTATACTTTATATATGCACACTGTTTGTAGACGCAACTAGTAAGTGCAGATGGTATGTAAGTTAGGTTGACACCATGCCACCATTTTAGTTCTCGAAGATGCAATTTTCTATTTTAATCAAAACTGCTACTTGATCATTTACGAGAAATGGTCCTTAGTAAGTTTTGTTTCTCCAATGTTGAAACTTGCTCATTAACTCATGCCTTTTCTATTACATAGAGGCCTTCTCACACCTGTCTAGTGGGGAAGATAAGCCAGACGACCTTGAGCAGTAGATAGCTCGTACCAGGCTAAGGAATTGAAACTTCTGTTCTGTACCCCCATTTTATTGAGACATCTACCAGTGTTTTTCCATAGTAGGCAGGTCTTTGTGCGCTCCGCAACATACATAATGTAACTTTATGCTTGTTAGCGTCAGTCCCTTGTCAGCCATCATAGGAGACTGGTCTGATTTGACTCCAATGCAGGGTACTAAGTGAATAAATGAGTCAGTTGGTGTTCTCTACTGTGTCATCGACTTTTCATTTCTTGGAAGGCTAGATCAGTTCGAGAGTGACCCGGAAGGCCCTAATTTGGTCACTTCCTTCAGTTGGCGCTCGAAGAGGGACTCCACCAAGTGACCCATCCCGCCTGTAGTCGGTTTGTGTGGAGTCGGGGTTGCATCTGGTCAGATGGGGGGAACCGGGAAACCCCATACGATAGAGCCTGGTTCTCGCAGCTGCCCCACCTGTCTGATCCGGCGGCTCCTCGTCTAGTGGTCATCTCGGCTGGGGTCCTGAAAAGGCGGAATCCTTGGATCTGACGTTGGGTCTGAAGAGTAGGCAGTGGAGAATAATCTTGTTTGACCTGTGTGCACCAAGTGAGTTATTTTGTTTTTTTGTATATGCAGCGCTGTCTTGATTAACTTGGTGGGTCTGTGGATTCTTGAGATGCAGAGTATTTTTAACACTCTGCCAGGCTACTTGTTGAAATTAGTTTATTCTTAAAAAGGCCTGGGGCAAGAAGTTAACTTGTCTTGATGCAGTCAGTGGACCGCTTGTCTTGGTGTAATCTGAGGACTGCTTTTTGAGAGCTCTTTGTGTGTGTTTTAATTGCATGTGTGTGTGTTGATTCAGGTGGAGAGTGAATGTGTCTGATGCTAGAATGCCTTATTGGAGTAAAGTGTTGTGCTTGGGGTTCCACTGTTGTTCTGCTGAGCATCTGCTCGAAGAAAGGCAGCCTGCGCCTGCAGAAGACACTCCGAGCTTTGAGATGTATGTGAAGCACGGTATTGATCCTAATATGGAAGGTACTTTTGATGACAAGAACTGAATTATTTACAGGACAAATTGTTTGCTAGGAGAAGTAGGCAGTTGATGTTTGATACCGTGCAGGTATGGCAGAATAAAGCTAAGTAGCAGAGTATATGGGCTGAGAAGGAGTCTAGGAAGAAAGCAATGCAGACAGTGGTTCAGAAAGCTGTAGCTTATGACACAGAGCAAAGAGAGACCGGTATTGAATGTGCAGCTAGAAAGTTTTGATTACAATGTAATAGGTCCAATGTTGTTCGAAAGGAAGAGGATGCCTTTGTGGAGGATCTGCTGGAATCTCGCCCTCCACCTCCCTATGCCCGCAGAAAATATATCCTGTTGTCCCATTGTCTCAGTCCTCTGTTGCTTCGCTGCCTTCTTCTGGTCCTTCTACAGACTCGACTGCTTCTGCTCCCGCCCTGCCTCCTCTCCAGTTTCGCAAGCTACGAGTGGGCTGACTGCAGGCACCCTAGCAGCATCTGCTGTTCCTGGTTATGTTTCTTCCCCATCTCTTACACCTACAACTCAGCCATTGTTAACCTTGTCACCTATGTCTCTGTCTCTTGGGGCTTCCCCGAGTATTTCATCTCCAGTGTTGTGTAGTGTTGGGACCCGGTATGTGGATCGGACACAAATAATTGGGCAGCAGCATTGGAGCGACTGGAGCATTGGAGTATTGGTTAGATCCAATGTGGGTGAGGAGGAGAAAAAGATGGTGGCAGACCAGGCAGGACAATCGTCTCAGAGTCCGATTTATACTGTGGAGGATATATGGAGTTTGATAAAAGATTTTGAGCCATTTGTGCAGCAGCATGCTCTTTAGCATATGTTGGCTACATTGATTGGTTTGTGGGAAAAATGTATTGGTGGTACAGCTCCTCAAATTATTTATAACATTTGAGACTGTGTTTAATTAGCTGATATGGCCCCTATTGAAGTTTTCAATAATGTTGGGATACTTCTTGGTTATCAGAAAAGATTATATCACCAAACCCGACTACTGTGTCCCAATTTCCGATGAGAGAGGTGCATCCTGTTTGTCACCCCGAGACCCAAGTGCAGCATAATCAGAGAGGAGATGTTTTTCAGCAGGGGTAGAGGCTTTTTTTCAGGAACAGTGGTTCTATACCCCATGGAAAAGTGAGGTGGTAGCTCTTAAGAGTCAGTTACCGGATCCTAGGAAAAACCCTGCAGTATATTATAAAGAATTACCAGAGGCCGCCTCCTCGTCAGTGATGACTTCAGCAGACATTGAGATGTTTTTTGGGCTTTTGGTGCCAGTGGACATTTTGTGGCAGGTGCATGCGCAGGATCATGTAGCGGAGCTGGGTGGTACTTGGAATGAGATTAGAGCATGGGATAAGGAGAGAAAGGCTGGTAAAAAGCCTAAAGCTGAAATTCTGGCTTTGCAAGATGCATTATTACCTATATGCATTCTCTTATCCCACCTAGATGAGTGGATTGGGACATGTTAACGTCATGAAAGAGGAGAATGTGCCTGATTTTTTCACTCAATTCGAAAGAGTGTTCTTGGATTTCAGGGCACATGATTTGTCAGTAGAGGCGGTGTTTGTTTGTCTGTTAATAGATTTGTTATGAATTTGCTTCCTGAAATTCCGGCTCTGCTGCAAGCTTCTGAGTGTACTTGAACAACTTCCTCCCCTTCAGTGATATTGAGTATGGCTCAGTATTATGAGCATCGGGAAAATGAGGAAAAGGACACGGTGGAGAAGAAGAGTAAGGATTTGAAGACAAGGGTGTTGTAGGTTGCAAGAGGGTCTGGAAGGGGCCAAGGCACCGGTCCGGCTCAAAGGTCACGAGGTGCTGGCATGGGTAGTGCGCACCTGGGGTGAATAAGTGTGCGTATTGTAAAAAAGAGGGACATTGGTGAAGCGAGTGTCGGATCTGTTACAGAAACTTGCAGTACCTAGGGGGCGGGTTTTAGGTGGAAGGTGCAGTGGGGAAGCTGGACGGGATGAGGATTAAGCTGGTGCATCCTTGGGCGGTTGTTCAGATGAGAATTAGGGTAGTACTATCATGACAATTACAATAATGATGAAGTTACAGGGATGTCCTATAGCAAATTTGCATGGTTGGCAAAGAAATTTTTGGTGGATACAGGTGTAATAAATAGCTCTGTTTCTCGTACGCTGGTCCCGGGGCAGTCCTGTCTGGCCATAATAATATCTTGGTAGGTTTTTGGACCGGTTGTGTGCTCCATTTCCTGACCTCTTGCTTTTACTGTTGGTCCTTTTTCTGTGGACTCCCTGTTTTTGTTGATGGCAAATTGTGGGGAAAATATATTAGGAGTAAATTTGTTGAAGAAGTTACATGCTACCATTTATTGTTCCCCAGATGGTGTTTATATGACTCTTGGACCTAAATGGGGTTAGTGTTAAAGAGCATTTGACGAAAGATGCACTGCTTCCTGTTGAATTTGAAGATGTGCTGTCCTCATTGTGGGCCACAGGGGAGATGGATGTAGGGTTGTTGCAGATACCAACGGTCGCTATAAAGGTAAAAGATAATGCTGTGCTCCCTTGTATTCCCCAATACAAAATATCAGAAGGCTGAGAAATCGGGGGTGGTTGAGAGGAGATGGTAGCGAATGTGTGAAACAGCCCTATTCTTCCTGTTCTTAAAAAGGTACCTGTGGATTTCCATGATGCACATCCTGATGTCTATTGTTTTGTGATTGATTTGCGGGAAATGAATGAGATAGTTGTCCCTCAGTTTCTGGTAGTCCCTGATATTACTGTCCTTTTAACTATGATTCCTTCCACAGCTAAATTCTTTTCTGTCATTGCTATGAAAAATGCTTCTTTTTTAGTATTCCAGCCGGTATTTATTTGGCTTTGTTTTGGCCAGCAGGAGTTTCCAATTCTGTGGAGTTCCTAAGGGGTATACTGAAAGTCCTAGTATTTATAGCCAAGCTTTGAAAAGTCAATTGGATTCTCTCTCTCTCTTCCCACAGGTAATGTATTATTGCAATACGTAGATGACCTTTTGATAGCGTCCAATACCAAAGAAGGTTGTCGGGATGCCACGGTACAATTATTAGTGCATTTGGCGAATAACGGGCATAAAGTGTTCTTTTCCAAATTCCAATATTGTCAACAGCAGGTCACCTATTTAGGTCACCTGCTGCCGAAGGAGGGTCGGAGGCTAACACCTGAACGAGTTGATGCCATTGTTAAGATGCCTGTCCCGGAAACTCAGATGGATGTGCATGCTTTCATAGGCATCACCTCGTATTGTCGGCATTGGATACCCGCTTATTTTTTATTATTACAGCCTCTGCTTCGCTTAACAACTAAAGATGTGCATGAACCTTTGCCTTGGACGCATGAATGTCAGCATGCCTTTAAACAATTAAAAGTTGCGCTTTGCTCTGCACCTGCGCTAGGTACGCCTGTTTATAAGAAGCCTTTTGTGCTGTACGTACATGAAAAGGCTAGGTTTGCACTTTTGCTGCTAACACAAGCCCATTTAGGTAAGCAGAAGGCCATGTGTGTATTTTTCTGCCATGCTTGTTCCTGTCGCCAGAGCCCTCTTGAGTTGTTTAAGAGCCGTGGCGGCTGTGGCGGTCTCTATTCGACAAACGGCAGGCCTCATCCTTAATCACGATCTCACAGTAATGACACCGCAGGCTATGGGCGTACTTTTGAACAAAACATAGAAGAAGCACCTTACCAGTGATCATCAATATTATTCGCTCCTTATATTACTATCAGAAGATGTGCCACATTGAATCCAGCCACGTTACTGCCCCTCCCTTCGGAAGTAAAGGACAAAGATGTCCGTGATTGTCTATTTCGGACTGAGGAGGAGATGAAGGGATGGGTAGACCTGACAGATGTTCCCTTATCTGACCCTCAATCGGAATTATAAGTCGATGGCTCTTGTTTCAAATTGTCAGATGGAACCACTACAGCAGCATATGCAATTACCACGCTGCGCACTGTAGTTGAGACATCATATGCTCCTCACCAGTCAGCGCAAGCTGCAGAGCTAACAGCTATTTTGTGAGCATTTGAATTAAGTGAAGTGCTGACTGTCAATATCTATACTGATAGCCAGTATGGCTTTGTGGTGCCCTATAATTTTGGACGCCTCTGGGCAGAGAGAGGATTCTTGACTTCACATGGGACCAAAATACAGTGTGGTCCATTGATGGAGAGGCTTTTGACAGCGTTGATTCTTCCCAACCAACTGGCAGTAGTGAAATGTAGTGCTCATAAAGCAATTACTGATGATGCTGGGCGGGGAAATGCCTTTGCAGATCAGATAGCGAAAGAGACAGCTAGGTCAAGAACAACAAAAATGTTTGTGGCAGGACCTGATGTTGCAATGTTTGAGAATTCATTGGAGAGTGTTAGGGGAATACAGAGTGAGGCAACAGTTGAGGAGTTGGACCTGTGGCATGAGAATACAGGGCGTCTAGATGATGAAGGATGCTGGACTGCTAAGTCCGAGAAACAGAGGTTGATGCTACCTGATGCATATCAACTTCCTGTAGTTACCATAGTGCATGGTCCGGCTCATATTAGCTCCAAAGGCATTTGTAAATTGCTAGATCCTGTATGGCAAAATGACAATATTTCAAAGGTTGCTGCTAATTTAGTGAAACAATGTATGATTTGTTTGAAACACAATCCTTGGAAGGATACCTCTACACCTTCTGGCAATTTTGCTCCCTCTTCTTTCCCTTTTGAGATACTTGAGGTGGATTACACAGAGTTACAGCGAGTCAAAAATTTGACACATGTGTTAGATGTGGTTTGTGCATTTAGTAAATGGATTGAGGCTTACCCAACAAAGAAAAACACTGCCATGGCAAAGGCAAAGGGTCTTATTAAGGAGTTCTTCCCATGCTATGGTTTGCCTCATCTTATTTGGCGTGACAATGCACGATGGTCTGTACATTAAGCAAAAGGTCCATGCAGCAAATCATCCTCAGTCAGCAGGTTTAGCTGAGAAGTACAAAGGTAATCTCAATCGAAAATCGACTAAAATTAAGGAAAGTACTGGGTTGCAATGGTCAGATGCATTTTCCCCTGAACAATTGTCCACCAGAATGACAGCTCATTCTAGAACTTGATTATCATTGTATGAGGTGGTCTTTGAACGACCTGCAAATGTGTGGGACGTCCCTAGACAGAAAAAGTTTTCTGAAATTGATTATCCTGTTAGTTGAATATTTATATGATCTCACATAGAGTTTATGTTTTATTCATCAACAGATACATGAAGCTTTGCCTCCAGCACCATAGGGGCCCGGGCATATCATACAGCCTGGAAACTACATCCTTGTGAAAAACTTCCAGAGAGTAGATAGCTTGGAACCCAGGTGGAAAGGACCAGATCTGGCCCTAATCATGTCAAGGACGGCAGTAAGACTGGACGGCCGGAAGCATTGGATCCATACCTCTCACTGCTGGCAAGTGCCACTCCCCCTCCCCTATGATCGATGAGTTAAAGAGGGGATAGGGGACCACGAAACTGAGAAGGTTCCATGTTTTGTTCCCTTTTTCGATGGCCAGCTGAGTTGGGCGCAGACAGAGGAACAGAGTGAAGCAGTCTTGAGAGAGGCAGTTCCCCCAGAAATTAGGGCTGCACAGGCTTCTTCTACATCTGGTCTGCAGGAGCCTAAGTCTGGGTCTCCAATGCCCCCTGAATTTCAGATTCTTCCCTGTGATGAGATGGTACCTGGAGTAGGAAGGTATAATTTGGTTCCTCAGTGCACCAAATGAGAATTGAGTGTAGTAGGGGTAGACTTTGTGGATAAGATTAGTGAAAATGCCCCTTGTTTCTGTTTTTCCCCATTAGACTAGGGATCAGAAGATTGGTGAACTGTCTGTGACCCAGGATGGGATAAGTTGAGGGTATCTTCCAAGGAGGGAAAGCGCCCTATCCCGAGGACAGTGAACATTTGCTGATGGCCTGCAACAGTGTGGCTCCATTGCGAAGTGCTCAATAGCCCCACTGAGGATTGAACAATAGAAGCCTGCCAGGTAAGCTTGTAACGGACCCTGACCTTTTCAACGTTTTAATATTTTCCTTTTTTTTGTGTCCTTTCCATTGTTGGTTCCATTGCAAGACGTCTCAATTTGTAAATTTATAGAACATGTATATGTTTGGTCAACCCATTGTAGAAGATGAACAGTTTTTTTGTTGCCCTGCGACTGAGGCAGATCAGTTTGAGTGGTTGCTCAGGAAGAAAATATTTTGGGCTGTAGTTATACTGTTGTTTTTATTGGTGGGAGGGGGGCTGTTCTGGGCATTGCAGTGCTCTGGAATTACCTCATCATGTCTCTTATTTCAGGCTGTTTCCTCAGATCATTATAAAAGAGCCATGGATAGCAATGTTTTCTTAGACACACTGGAAATTCTTTGGGGATACCACAGCTTGTTATCCCACTAATTCTATTACAAGTTTATGGACCGCTTATCCCTTATCATTGGTGAATTATACATACGTTCATCCTCCCCATTTCATAGAGGTAAAAGGTAAATTTGACCTGAGATATCCTGAATCTTGCTTATACTATAGAAAGCTGAGGGGGACAGGGTAACCAGGGTGCATGCCCAAAATGTATTGTGGTGATCTGTACTTTGGTTAAAGAAATATCACCCTGACAGGTTGGCACTACCAAGATCTGATTGTCACTCAAGAGGCAGGTATTTATCCTGTGTGTTGCCCTGTAATAAAAAGTCCTGAAGCTTATTTGTATCTCAATTGTTCAGGAGAAGTAGAGTACAAAAATGTGATGCGTTTAAGAAAAAAGGATGATGCCAGTATGAAGGGTATGAATACTTGATATGCTCCATTAGATTATCAAGGTCCACTCAATACATTTTCAGGTTTTTATTTTTGACCAAAATGTTACGTATTCTAATATGTACGACGGTAAAGACGATGTGGCTTTGGAAATGGTGCTACCTGTTGGGGTACCTTGCAGGTATAGTAGACCAAATATAAGATGGGTAAAAATGGCATTGACCAAGGAATTTTGTTGGGGTGTTACCAATTTGGAAGTTAATAATAATAGTAATGGTATCACTTTTGGATATATCCTTTACTCTATTATCACATTTGGTGGTACCGCCATGGCCATGGGTGAATGAGCTAGATAGTATTTTGGGTGTAAGTTGCAAATTGAATCTAATTCTACACTGGCAGCTTTACTGGACATCACCACTCAGTTGGAAAGTATGCACATATACTCCGAACTAATGAGATATGCAGTCAACATTATTTCAGCTAAGAATGGTGGTGCATGTGCAATAAAGGGAGAGCAGTGTGTGGTCCGTATCACAAATATGGAAAAGAATATTACACAACATATTTTAGACATTTTGGAAAATGTTAGAGACACGGAAAGTGGTAATTGGAGCTGGCCTATTTTTGGTGGTTGGGGTTGGGTTCCAGAAAAGGTGATATATTTAATTGTCCCTTTAATTTGTTGCTGTGATTTGATTCAGTGTCTTTCCCTCTGCTGCTAATATTGTGCTGCTTATCTCTCTCCCAAAAGGATTTCCATTCATGACACCAATGCAAATATTATGCTTCAAAAAGAGCTTAATTTTATAATGCAGATGAATGAAGGAGTTTTTGCTTCAACCCTTTCTCTTGCAGGTTCAATACCTGATGTCCCTTGTATTGCTAATGTTTAGTGTCATTTTCATCTTTACGTTGGCTATGCATGTATACATATTCATACCTGACATATTATTGTCTGTATGACTGTATTTTTGTTTACGGTTAGAATTGTAAAGACCCTTACCTGATAGTAAGAATAAAGGTCTGTATTAGCATATAATGCTAAAAGGAGGGTCTGTTAGAATTGAAATGTAATATTATTATATTACTTGTATTTTACCCAATGTTATGTTACATTTATATAGCTAATACATTATATATTCATACTGTATGTCGATGCAACTAGTACGTGCAGATGCTATGTTAGTTAGGTTTATTCTCACACAAAGAAGGGGGGAGAGTCTATATGAAGTTCAACCACCCGAACCCCCTACGTCACTGTAATATACACACAAGAGGGGTGGAGAAGACAAAAAATACACAAACTCATCAAAGGTGTGCAAGCACTGGCACACTCATGAGTGATGAAAAACTGCCCTCACTCATGCACAATGTGTGTGACATGCTTCATCATCGGGTCTGCTACAACGCCCGGGCGAAGCCACGCTCCGGGCGGAGCATAGGGCGGGGGAACATAGAAATACACGGACAACGTGCAACACAAGGCTGAAAGTGACAACAGTGTTCACAGACAAAAAACAAACAAATCAAGACTGAGTACAGTGATAGACAAACATTTTGCAGTAGGGAATAGTGAAAACCGGCTCTTGGATACAAATTAAGCTTTATTAGTAGGTTCCAAGGTCAGGATTAAAAAGCGAAATGGATGGTAGTGCTAGGGTAGGGTATTAGGACCTACTAGCACCCCTCCTTTACTGATCTAGTCAACATGTTTTGACGTCTATTAGCCCTTAAATAATGGGTCACCTTGGTCTTCTTCAGGATGTCTTACTGTCCCAGCCTTATATGATATCCCTCTTACCTTAGTTAGGTGTTCAAAGGGGTATAGGTCACTCTTGCCCATCAATATTAGGCTATGTGGAGGGAATTCCGCCAACACAGTGACAAAACGAGTCATGCCTAGGGGTGGGCGGCCAGCTACGCTCCGTGCACGGAGTGTGCGTAGTGCCGCCTACTCCGCATTTTGCGGAGCTGGCGGAGCCAGGCGGCACTACGCACGCTCCGCAGACGGAGCGTAGCTGGCCGCCACCCGCCTCCCTCCCGCCCTCCCTAAATACTTTCAAATAGAGGAATGCAATAATTTAAAAAGCACTTACCTTGCCGCCGCTGCCCGCCGCGTCCCCGGGGCTTGTTATCTTCCGTCTTCTTCAGTAATGCGCATGCGCGGGCGGCCGCGCATGCGCATTACTAAAGAATACGGAAGATAGCGAGCCCCGGGGACGCGGCGGGCAGCGGCGGCAAGGTAAGTGCTTTTTAAATTATTGCATTCCTCTATTTGAAAGTATTTAGGGAGGGCGGGAGGGAGGCGGGTGGCGGGGCTGGCGGCCAGTGGTTTTGCGGAGTGGGGCTACGCGGAGTGCAGAGGTGGGCGTAGTTTCTCGCCCACTTCGCGTAGCTCCGCGAAGCCCCACTCCGCCAACTCCGCCCAGGGCTAGTCATGCCCCTCTCTGGTGCACCAGAGAGGGGCACGACTTGTGTAAGAGTTTCTCTACAGAACTGTTGTGTTCTTGGGGACTCTTCCCTCCATGCGCCAGGTCAAGTGATTGGTTTCAATAAACTCGTTATGTCACAGTGTTGGCGGAATTCCCTCCACATAGCCTAATATTGATGGGCAAGAGTGACCTATACCCCTTTGAACACCTAACTAAGGTAAGAGGGATATCATATAAGACTGGGACAGTAAGACGTCCTGAAGAAGACCAAGTCCAAGTCCAAGTCCACCCCGGTCGCAAGAAAACGAAACCAGGAGCCAACCCTGGTCTGTCGGCCCACAAAATAAAGAAACACAATATTGGGAGCCCACCCCAGATGTGAGGGAAGCAGAACCAATAACCCACCCTAGTCCACATCGATATCGGGAGCCCACCCCGGCCGCATCAATAAACGTGAGGTGAGGAGAAAGAAGAAGGTCTCGCGACCGTGAAAAAAGCCGACCGCCGACTGCAAAGATAGTCCAGAGCCTCCCGTGTTTGGATTTCAAGCTGAAATCTCACAAGAGCTCAGCAGCCAAGCCAATGAAAGGCTGCAAAAGACCCTGCGGCCATTTTGGAGTCAGGCCATTGAACAAAAAGCAAATCTCGCCCTGCAGAAATCTCAGCAGCCATCTTAAAGTCAGGCAGGAAACCAAATTGAAGGTGAGAGACTGCTAGGTTGTCATTTTTAAGTCAGGCAAAGACTGAAACCCATAGAAAAAGAAGGAAAATAATGGAAATAAAAGGAAATTACAACGAATAAAGGTGAAACAAAGGAAGTAAAGACAAAAAAGGGGAAATTACTACAAATTACAGGTGAAATAAAGAGATAAAAGACAGCAAAGGAAGGCGCTGCACACAAAGAAAAGAAAGGCACCACAACAAAATGATAGAAGACACAAGCAACAAGAATAGCACAAATGCAATCTTCCGCAGACCACTACCATTCAGATTATCAGAACCACAAACAGGCATTAGTTGGGGCAGATGGATAAGTCAATTGAAACAATACATTAGTGCCATATGCAAGGCATACACAGATAACCAGAACAAAGACTTGTTCCAAAACTTCGTAGATGATGAAGTTGAGGACCTGCTAATAACATTTCCCCGAGATCAAACAGCAACATACAAGGAACAGATAAAATGTCTCACAGCCAAATTTGACCCGCAAAGGAATGTAAATTTCGAGAGGTACATGTTCAACACCACGTGTCAACTAGCAGAGGAGTCCCTTGACTATTTCGCAAACAGATTGCGGAAACTAGTAACCTATTGCAAATTTTATAAGTTTGACAATGAACAAGCACTACGACTATGCATCATTGAAGGCTGTCAGTCAGTGGAGTTCAGCACACGAATTCTGAAGGAACTGTCCCAGCGTGAGAAAATATTGACCATGGCCCGAGCAGATGCCAGAGCAACACATGCAAGATAGATGGATCTGGGAAAGGCAAGAAGAGTGAAACAAGTGAACCGTGTAACTGGGAATGTTAAGAAGAGAGACAATACACCCCCACCAAGAATGAAGCAAGAAAGAACCTGCTATCGATGTGGACTTGAATTTCCACATACAGGAGCATGCCTGGCAATGGGTCACAGATGCAGAAAATACAACAGAGAAACCACTTCGCAACCACCTGCATGAGTGGACAATTTAAAAGTGAGCGAGGAAGACCAGCAAGACCATGGACGGTGACGATCATGTGGAGTGGTGTGGCTCACTGGTTAGAGGCGGCTGACCCGGAAGCAGAGGACGGCCCGGTACCAGGGTTCAATTCCCGACGCGGCAGGGTCGTGGACCAGGGTCAGCGGGCTCGATAATTCTCGCCTCGGTACCTACTCTAACCAGGTATCACACTTGGCAACTCTGGGCATTAGCTTGCCTCATCTCCACAACGGCCCCCCACACACACCAGGGATGCCTGGTTTCACCTTGGAGATACCCAGTAGGGACCATCTCACAGGGAAATCCAGGACGGGTTCCCCAGCGGTCTACAGCGCGGAGATACCCCATGTGGGGTGATTCATGCGCTTTACAAGACATCATTACATTACATTACATTACATCAGATACGCAAGGCACCTGGAAACAGAAAATCGCAGTCCCTCAATGGAATAGGATGGAGCAACCACACTAAAGGCAGTGGAATTACTGTATCTGATGTCAGATGCCCCACGGGAAGACCGCACGCCGGAACACATTTGTTTTGTAGAAAAACATCAGATAAAGATAACAGCAACAGCGAACATTGAAGTAGGAAGACATAGAACAAGCTTCGTATTAGATAGTAGAGCTACATGCAACATCATGTGCATGTCAGAATATGAGAAGATGAGGGTGAAACCGCCATTATCATTGTCCACTGTTGATGTATTCACCTGGGGCTCAAAAAAAACAATAGGGAACATGGGTAAGTTCACAGCAGCAAAGAACAATTAAACACATGGAAAAGAGGAAGTTATGGACAGCAAGGGAAGAAGGACACGCAACAGTGAGGGACAAAAAGAGGTATCACAGAAGGAAACAGAAGGAGCATGTCTCTCTCTCTCTCTCTCTCTCGCAATCACTTTTTCGTAATTTCTTTGCACAAAGGGGGAGATGTAGTGGTCTGGATCTGAGGGCACTAGGGGCCATATGTAGGTAAATGGCATTTACCGAATCGTAAATACCGAATTACCGATTCGGTATTTACAATTCGGTAAATGCCATGTAGGTAAATATTCCTTAACAATTACCGAATCGGTAATATTCGGTAATTACCGAATCGGTATTTACCGATTCAGTAATTACCATTGATTCCTATGGCCCTTGAGGCCCATAGGAATCAATGCCAATTACCGAATCGGTAAATACCGATTCAGTAAATTTACCGATTTGTCAAGGGGGACAGGGTGTCACTTTGACACCCTGTTGCACCCCTGATTCTGGCTTGTGTGCCATGCGGCACACATACATGCCCTTAGGGCATGTAAGTGTGCCACATGGCACAGGTGTACATGCACATATGTGCATGTGCACAGAAATTCGTTATTTACCATGCCATTGTATTTCATGGTAAATAACAAATTTCTAAGGGCCTGTGGCATTGTTTCCAGTGCCACCTACATCCCAAATTACCGTTCTGTACATTTACCGATTCGGTAATTTACCGATTCGGTAGAATTACCGATTCGGTAAATATACAGAATCAGTAATTTTCTGGCCCCCTACATCTGGAAGTACAAATACCGGTCGGTAACGGCCGAAATCTGCCGTTACCGACCGGTATTTCGCCACCTACATATGGCCCTAGGACCCTACGCCTGAATGTTGGGAGGGGACAGCAACCGGACACCACTCAGGGAGTGGGGAGAACATTCTGGGGAACGAGGGCACGGGAACAGACGTGCATGTGGGCACAGCAACGAGGAAGAAGAATAAAGCATATTATCACTTACCTGCCTTTATGTGCTTCCTAACTGGCAACATGACATTTTCTGCTGACGGACTTTCCCTTTTTTTTTGGCAACTGCCTCTGTTTTTCATTTTTGATAGAAAATGACAAGCAGAGGTCAGTAAAATACTAGAATAATTTTAGCATTCTCTAGATTCCAGTCCATAAAAATTGTCTTCCACGAGCACCCGTAGACAATAATATTCTTTCGAATCCTGAATTTTCACTGATATGACCACCGAAGGCCTTGATTGTATATTAAAAACAGAGCTTTGGACTATACCATTCCCTGTTGAATGGCAATATTTCTCTTCATGTGTTCCCATACCTGGCTTGTCACACAGTTTGGTGCTTACTTTCCCTCCATTTTAAAGAACAGTAGATGTTTGAGCACCCAGGCTGATCTGCTGCAAAGCTAAATACATATAAGGACCCAAAGGCAAGACCGATTGCATTGCAAATGCTTGTTTTAGTATGTTGCCAGGTTGTCTAAATCCCATACTAAATCAGATCTGGAACTCCTCTTTGAATTTAGGCATTCAGCCTGAAACATGAAAGCAAGTGTACCTGCTCCCTTTATTAAAGAACCCTGAGGCAGATCCTTGCGTGCTCAGCAACTTCAGACATATTTCTTTCTGCCAGCTCCTGCTAACATTTTGGAGAGGGTGGTTCATAAGCAATTGGTAGGCTTTAAAGAAACTAATGGTCTCTTATATGATTCCCGATCAGGCTTCGAAGCTGGTTATAGCAGTGACACCACTCTTTTAGAAGTCTCTGAATCAGTATGGCAGTCTGTGGACCAACGTGCTTTATGCTATGCTGGTACTGCTAGATCTATCAGCAGTATTCGATACAGTGGCCCACCCTATCCTGCTTAGGAGATTGAATCAGGTGGAAGTGCTTGGAATGGAACTGTCCTGGCTATGTTCATTCCTGGAGAATTGCTCCCAACAGGTGTTTCTTAGCCCTTTTCTGTCTTCACAGAAACTTTTGGTGTGCAGGGTAACGCAGGGATTGGCACTGAGCCTGCTGCTTTTCAACATTTACCTTGCCCCATTGGTCACGCTTATTGCATCTCGGGGTGTAAAAGTAGTCTCCTATGCAGATGATATGCAGCTGGTATTCTCTATTAAAGAACATTCAGTGACAGCTTTTCACAATTCAAGGAATACTTGAAAAACATCTCAGAATGGATGAATGGGAATTGCCTGAAATTGAATGGAGAAAAGACAGAAGTCATGTTCTTCAGTCAGGCATCACCCCTCCATCTCATCTAATCTTTGGTGGCCTTCAGAGCTGAATCCTCCTCAAATCTTGACAGATTCAGCTAGTAATCTGGAAATTATGCTGGATAAAGACCTATCACTCACCACGCAGGTAAGACATATCTCCTCTACATTCTTCTAAAAGCTGAGATCCATCAGGAAATGTATACACTTTTTGCCAGAGGAATACTGGAAGACAACGGTCCATGCTTTGGGGACCTCACAGCTGACCCACCCGAATAGCCTATATCTAGGGGTTACCTGCATACTTGACCCGCAAGCTACAAATAATCCAGAATTCCACGGCAAGACTAATTAGCTAAGTCCGCCTCCATCACCACATCTTCCCTCATTTGTGGAAGCTTCATTGGCTCCCGGTAATCAGGTGGATAGAGTGCAAGTCACTGATCTTGGCTTTTAGACCTACCAGAGATCTAGGCCCTAGGTACCTTAGGCAAAGGTTGCAACTATATCATCAAAATCGGGTCTTGAGATCCAACCACCTGAGGCTTTTGGGGGTTCCACGCTTCTGCAAAGCCCAGTACGGTGGCAGGTCGTTTGTGGCAAAAACCGCAAAACTCTGGAACTCTCTGCTGGTTCACCTTCGTCTGTTGGAATCAGAATTAGAGTGTAGGAGAGCACTAAAAACCTGGCTCTTCACTAAGCATGACCTTCGCCTGAGCCTGCTGTCAGCACCGGGACATCTCTGTAGAGGTAGCTGTGCATTTTCTAAATGTTTAATACATTACACTACATTTGAAGGCATTTTGCCATTCTTCCACAATGTTGCTTGTTTTGACTTTCTGTGCCAAGGTACTGTCATGGACTTTCCACCATGGTATCTGGTATTTGGCTTGGTGTCTGTGTCCCGAAAGATGCAGTGAGCCAACCCAAGTAACTTTAAAATAGCTTATCTTTATTTTTTTGGTAGAAAATCCTTTCTATTAGTCATAGTGGTTGACCACCTCGATGACAGGAATGCTAACTAGTGCTATAATTATTTTGATTTCCAAAGCGAATTAGCTGTTTGTGGAGTGTAAGACAGTTAGGGCCCGATTATGAGTTTGGCAGTCTGACTAGCGGACTGCCATTGTGGTAGTAGGGAGTGTGCCGCCAAGCCAGCAGCATCCTGTCTGCCAAATTATCAGAACACCACTGGGCTTGCGGTGCTGTGCCAGCTGTGCCACAAAGACAGCATGGTTCAGCTCATAGAGAGCCTGTAGCATATGCTGCCCCCATGGCAGCGCTGCTTGCACGTTGGTGCACTGTGTACCCTGCACCATGTCATGCATGGCACACAGTGCTTGCGTGACAGTGCAAACAAAGAGGGGCACTACATGTGCCACCATGTTCCCCCATGGGCTAGAACACGCTGGGACACAGTTTGGGACCCTTTCCCTGCCTTTCCACGACCTTTTCATGGTGCTGTCCCTGCATTGAAAAGATCGTCAGAGAGGCATATCGTAATATGCATGGTGATGCCGACATTGGCACATCCACCTAGATCACTGCTTTATTCATTGCCAACCTGTTGGGAACCAAGATCCTGATATTGGCAATGGTTTTGTGTCAGGCTGGTGGCAGTCCGACCACCTAACTCGTAATCGGGCAGTTGAACAGCTGAGGCCTAACAGCCACCGCAAGTACGGCGGTCTTGGAACTGCCGTACTCATAATACGGCCCTTGATGCATGGTACATAGTGCACTGATGTGCAAAAAGTACTGTCATGGCAGCGGCATATGCTACAAGCGTTCTATGAGCTGAAGCATGCCGCCTCCTTGTCACCCCAACATAACACAACCAGCCCAACAGTTTTCGCCTAATACAGCCATCGGGAGGCCACTGGCTTTGCGGTATACTCCTGACTGCGGCAATGGTGGTCCAGCAGTCGGACTGCCAAACTTGTAATCTGGCTGTTAGTGTAGATATTTGGAGGTGTCACCATACAGTTTGATTTAACTGATTTTTTTAGAATTGTTTGAATCATGGCTTGTTCAAAGTTTATAATTATCATATGGAGGTAATAGTTGGTATGCAACCGTTACCACGCAACTTTTACCACGCATACTGTTACAACGCACACCATTACAACGCAGGATCCTTTACAACGCATACCTTTACAACGCATGACATTACATCGCAGATACTATTACAACGCATGCCATTACAACGTAAGTATAGGTAAGTATATAATTTTATTTAACCTTTTTTAAAATTACCAAAATATTAAATAAATTAATAAAATAAAATAAAATAAAATAAAATAAAATAAAATAAAATAAAATAAAATAAAATTAATTTTATATATAGTTTGGGTTTTGGGGTACAGGGGTATTTTTAGGGTTCAGGGTTGGGTTTGGGTTTTGGGGTACAGGGGTATTTTTAGGGTTCAGGGTTGGGTTTGGGTTTTGGGGTACAGGGGTATTTTTAGGGTTCAGGGCTGGGTTTGGGTTTTGGGGTACAGGGGTATTTTTAGGGTTCAGCATTGGGTTTGGGTTTTGGGGTACCGGGGTATTTTTAGGGTTCAGGGCCGCTTTTGGGTTTTGGGGTATAGGGGTATTTTTAGGGTGGTGTGGAGTGGAGTGGTGTGGCTCACTGGTTAGAGGCGGCAGACCCGGAAGCAGAGAACGGCCCGGGACCAGGGTTCAATCCCCAACGCGGCAGGGTCGTGGACCAGGGTCAACGCACTCGATAATTCTTGCCTCGGTGCCTACTCTAACCAGGGACCACACTAGGCAACTCTGGGCATTAAGCTTGCCTCATCTCTACAACTGCCCCCACAGACGCCGGGGATGCCTGGTTTCACCTTGGGGATACCCAGAAGGGACCATCTCACAGGGAAAGCCAGGACGGGTTCCCCAGCGGTGTTCAGCGCCAGGACGCTCACGGGCAACAGTGCGCTTTACAAGTCCCACACATTTACATTTAGGGTTGAGGGCTGGGTTTGGGTTTTGGGGTACAGGGGTATTTTTAGGGTTCAGGGCTGGGTTTGGGTTTTGGGGTACCGGGGTATTTTTAGGGTTCAGGGCTGGGTTTGGGTTTTGGGGTACAGGGGTATTTTTAGGGTTCAGGGCTGGGTTTGGGTTTTAGGGTATAGGGGTATTTTTAGGGTTCAGGGCTGGGTTTGGGTTTTGGGGTACAGGGGTATTTTTAGGGTTCTGGGCTGGGTTTGGGTTTTGGGGTACAGGGGTATTTTTAGGGTTCAGGGCTGCTTTTGGGTTTTGGGGTATAGGGGTATTTTTAGGGTTCAGGGCTAGGTTTGGGTTATGGGGTACAGGGGTATTTTTAGGGTTCAGGGCTAGTTTTGGGTTATGGGGTACAGGGGTATTTTAAGGGTTCAGTTTTATAAAAATACTTAAATTAAATTAAATAAATTAATTTTAGTAATTTTAATATTTATTTAAAAAAGTATTTATATATATATATATAATTTTAAAATTACAATGACATTAATAACAAATGTATTTAATAAATAAAATCAATTAAATATTTATTATTTACATTTTTTATAAAAATAATACAATAATATAAAAAATAATATACTTACCTATACTTACGTTGTAATGGCGTGCGTTGTAATAGTATCTGCGATGTAATGTCATGCGTTGTAAAGGTATTCATTGTAAAAGATCCTGCGTTGTAAATATTGCGTTGTAATGGTATGCATGGTAAAAGTATGCGTTTTAACGTCATACATCTGTAATAGTTATTTGTTTGTTGTTTTACATAATTTAGGAGTTCGTAGCAGGTGCTGCTTTGTTTGTTTGCTAGTAATATGAAAACAATATTGGTGTTTTGTAATTCACCATATATGGTGTATATCTGTGTGAATTCTTATGAAATGAAAATTTAGGACATGTTTTTCATTATTTCGATTGTCATGTAAAAGGAAGGGTTCGTCGTTATGTGTTATTTTTAAATGGTCAGATATGTGGATGTGTTGGCATGTTCTGGGGCAGGTGTATCTCTGGTGGCTTTTTTAGTGTATGCATTTAAGCTTTTTAAAGTGGGGATAGATGGTAGTTGGCATGTTACATGTGTGGGGACTTTTGGTAGTATGTATTGAAGGATTGCGCTTGTAGGTTCCTGGGAACTAGTGCTTGTGTCTCTTATGTCTTGTTAGATTTCTTTAACTTCTGTCACAGTTGGGTGGGTGGTTGTGCTCTTTTACATTAATGACAAGATTATGTTTTGTATTTTTCCTCTCATAGCATGCATTTGAATAATATTTAGCACATTTCCAATTTAGAGCTTCTGTTGATGCACTTTCTTGGCTGTAGGTATAGCCCATATGATTTAATAATTGTTTTCCTTTCTGTGACAGGATACATCTGTTATCTCCTGTCATTGCATCTGTAAATAGTTTAACAGTACAAATATATATTATAATTTAACTATTGCATCTTTCTTAATCATATTTAAAAAATGCAGTAACTTGTTTACTTGCTTGTATGTTTTGTTGAGATGTTTTGCTTGGTTTCGCAGCTTTTATTTTAAGCTTGTTGAATCTGGAGTAGGTGCTGAATTTTCAGTTGAAAGAAAAACAAGTTATATTAATTAAATATGGTATTTTGTTGCAAGTTTGTTAATGTTTAGGGAGTTAGGTTTATTTTATTTGTGCTATGTTATAGTTGTTATTTTCTGACAGTTATTTGATTTGAAAGTTGTTTATCTTTCTTTGAGTAGTCTAATTAAAAAGATCCAAGTTACAAAATGTGTTACTATTTATATGTTAAATTATACTTTTTAGTTTAATAATATATAATTTTTAGATTGAATATAAGTGTTAATTACTTGAATATGTAATTCTAGAACTTAACTTTTCATTTTTTAATGGTTGGTTGTGAGAATCTGGCAGAGCTTTCTGCTCTTGCAGTGTTTATAATTTTTGGAGTATTTAGTTGTTTTAATCAGTGTGCATTGTATATTGTTGGTTTAATGGGTTGTTTGATTCTTTTGGTTAAAGTTGTTTATAGTCTTATTTTATTTGTTGGTTTAATATAGTTTTAGGTTTTTTTCAGCAGTTGAGTCCTTGTTTGGTAAACGTTAATTTATGTCTTATTTTTGTAGCATAATGTATATATTTTTTTATTTATGTATGAATTCAATTATATATATGTGCATTATAATGTGTGTGTTTATATGTTTTTAGTTAATAATATTTTTTTGATGTTTTCAATTATGTGTTTTAAGTGTACTTCTCATGGGATGCATGTTTCATTTTTGGTTACTGTAATATATGTTTATTTAATTATAGATGTTTATTAAGTTTTGGGTTCATTTGTGGTAAATTTAAATTACCTATACTTAATTTATGCGGTAAAGTTCAATAAGAATAACCCAGTCAAAAATAAGAGGCATGATCCGTGGTATTTGAGGTTTTAAAAGGGGTTTTATTCCTTAAAAAGGAATTGGTTATATGGTTCGAACCATGGCAAATCGTATTCCGTTGCCACTAAGGCTCGGGAAAGGATAGACAATACTTTATTGACAAGTTATCATATATATAGTCAATGCATTACAGTAAAGACAGATGCAGGAGGCGTGACAGCTGAGAGGAGAGATAAAAATACACATACGTAATGAAAGAGGCGTTACAATAGGCGTGCATGAGGGCATGTACTAGAAACGTCATTATGTGATGTCATAGGTGGGTGGATCCATAAGAGAATCCTGCAGTGTCAGCAGAAATATATGGCAGAGATGCGCGCGCAGCAGTATGACGTGTAATTGACGTGTAACTGGAGGGTGAAGGGGACTTGACATTTAGCCTTACATGAGGAGACAGAAGCCTGGGGTGTCAGAACAACCTAATCCCAAATCGTATCTAATATCTTGTGTTTAAGGAACTGGATTATCTAGAAGGAAAGGTCTCTCGGGCAAAAGGCTATTCGATACTGACTGCTAGTGCGTGCATATGTGTCTACGTGTCTGCATGAGATGCGAGGGGGCATGGGCCTACCATGGTAACAGGAGCTATGAATTACTTGCAGGGAGACAGTGAGGCCGGGCCCTTTGCTCTGCAGCTGGAAGGATGTTTTCCTAAACTACTAGACAGGAATGTATTTTCGAGGAGCGGAGCAGATAACTTGAAGGCAAAATACCGTTTTGGCAGGCAACAGGCTGAGCCAGGCACCGTTAGCCGCGCAGGGAGTAAGACAAAGGTCATGGATACAGATGCTCATCCAGGCTGGAGCATTCAGAGGCAGAAAGTAGGAAAGGACTCGATGACAGAAATCAGGGCCTAACTCGCCTGAGCCAGGGAAAACGTGAAAAGTGTACCATGAAAAGACGTTGGCAAGGCACACTTAGGAACGGAATATCTGACCCATTCATGGTGAATCTGAAAGAGGACATGTTAACGTTGGACGCAAATGTATTTGCGTCTTCATAGCTGATACAGGAGGGAAGTTACATGCACTTTAAGCTCGTACATGGAGACGGTGGGGTACACGTTAGGGAACATTTCTGACCATAAAATTTATATTTCCTCATTCCCTCCTTGTTCCCTAAGGACCCTTCATGATATATCGATACTCATAAGTCTATCAATCTGTTCACGTAGTATCATTTGCTCTTCTTTCTTCTTATGTCGTTTAGAATGAGAACTTGAATGAGGAATACATGATGTGGCGCACAAGCCGCAAATCGCTGGCCCACATTGCAGACATAGGCAACAACTGAATACTATGAGAAGGGCAATACCTAGGAAGGATAGGATCTTCCATCCCCAGGCTGACAACGTGGTCCAGAACCAACCGGACCAAGTCCAGGTGCCTGGATTCTGGTGTATCTGACTTGCAATTTTGTGAAGACGAGTAATGGCTCTATATACTGATGGCGCGTTTTCTGGAATGAAAACACAGCAACTCGATTCGATGACTCTACAGGCTCCGCCCCTATCGGCCAGGATGACGTCAAGGACGAGACGATTTTGAAGAACAACAATCCGCATCGCAGACTGCTCCTCTGTTAAGTTGCCTAGGGCAGAAGTAGTCTCATTCACTACTGCTTCGAGGGTTCTAGTTAACTTGCGTATCAGTTTACTATTAAAGACAGCACCTAAGTAGGGAAAGAAACCTTTATTGAAATCTGTGTATTGCTCCCATGCCGTTTCAGTATAGTCGACAATCGGGAGATCTCTCTGTGGTCTATTGTGTACTAGATGGGTATTCCTATGATAATCAGGAGGAGCTAGGAAAACAGGTGGCAGAAGGAATGCAATGTAACAGGTACCGTCCCAATCTAGAGGTAACCGTATATATGCGGTATGACCACAAATGAAGTAGGAATGTTGTGAAGCTTTAAACGCAGACTTGCCCTTATCACTGAATTCGATCACAGTAGTACATTTACTATGACCCAGGTGTACTGAACCATTCTTTCTAACACATAGTTCACCTTTGACTGGTAATACTGACATAGCGGGCAAGACTGGCTCCGATTCGGATTCAACATTCAGGATCATGAGGTTAAGTGTAAAGTTACCTAGTCCATATACTTCATTTTCTAGATCAGTCCCTGTCCTTTTGGGGAGTCCCTCCTTGTCAGGGAAACATACTTTATGCAGAACTGTGTTCAGGTTTCCCCATACCCAGTTGCCCTTGTAAACTACTGTATTTGAATCTAAAGAATTAATCAAACTAAACCATGCGCCACAGGAACCATTATGTGTGAACGGGTACGGAAAAAGGGGCAGAACTCCCCTGTATTTCTGGTAGGGAGGGAGTCGGCCACATATCCAACAATTTGTAGCGTTGCTGGTCTGATGAGAATGATGTAACATACTAATGAAGGTGTTGTTGCGCAGCGCAAGTCTGTAGGACAACTCATGCGGGGGTAATTCACTAAAAGAATGTTCGGCAGTGACGTTGAAAGCAGACGGTGCACGCTTGAAAATAGGGTAATAGATGTGCAATAGTATACTTGCAGCAATAATCAAAAGACTTAGAAAAAACATAATCAACAGTGTCACTATACAGTGACTACGAAGTGATTTACAATATTCATGTTTCTTGAGCTGTCTCAGTCTATCTCTCTCTCTATTTCGGTCTAGGGGATACATGTCAGAAACTAATTTAACCGATTCACCTAGGGGAGGATTTAAACAATTAAACTGTCAGACTTGCTGGACCTTAGTTTCAGTTTGTATTCTTGAGAAGCGGTTTTCTCAACCAGGGGGAGTTTTGAGTCAGTCTGTGGAGGAGGGCAGGGCTGAGAATTCAAATCAGAAGGCAGTCCGTGAAATTTCTTGATGTGGCTCGAGTGCAGCCACCCTTTTCGGCCCTCAATTTTCACAGCAGTCCTCGTCATCAAAAGTACCAATTTCGGCGTTTGCCAGCGGGGCTCCAGCAGGCTCCGTCGGTCGAAGTTCCTTATAAAAACATAATCCCCAGGAACCACTTCATGGGGCTTCACGTCGGTGTTGTCGGGAAAGGCTGCAGCTACCTGTGAACGACAAGATTGTAGTGCAGACATCAAGGAGGCAAGGTAATCTGTCAGCATATTACAATCAACATCAGTAATTTTACGAGGTATAGGCGTCCCCCACATATTTGGTGGCCTACCGAAGACCACCTCATACGGGGATAGTGTAATAACTTGATGTCCATAAATCCAGTATATGTAACAATTTAGGTTTATTGTAGAATAAAATCAGGTCAGGTAGATAAATAGAATAAGATTGTATAATGATAGAAAAAGACCCCACCAGGAGCAGATGGACTTCAGCTCAGCCTCCAGATGTAACTGTTCAAGCTTTCAAGCAAATACAATTGGAACACAGATGACATCATAGAGACATGCAGAGATAGAAATGAGAAACACTAAGGAAGGACAAAGAAGAAATGAAAGCAGGATGTAACACATCTCCCCCCTTGACAAAATAAAATAAGATAAGAAAACAAAAGAGAATAAAACATTGATAATAGAACATATAGCATATACACAGGAAGAATTATGGTAAAGTAAAAGAAAGAGATAGAACAACAAAAAGCGAAAGTACAATAGAAAATACTGTAACCCTCATGGTAGAGAATCCATATCACAGAGCAAAAACACAGCTCTTAAAACACACAACAATATGAACACCTCTAAACTTAGAGCACTTAAAAGTGGTTCAATAACTAGATAAAAGATAGCGAACACAAGAAATTCTACAAAAGAGCAACCAGCGGCTCTTTAAACATCAAAGATAGCAAACACTTGCTATTCTACAAATGAGCAACCTGCGGCTCTTCACATTGAAAATAAATGAAACTCCTCTAATATAATAGAGCGCTAAAGCGGTACACATCCTAGTATAGAGCAACTTTCACTCTCACAAATCCTGAATACCTGAACACCTCTAACAAAGTTAGAGCACATTGTGGTTCAGCAAAAGAAACTAGAACTCTTCAAAATATTGAAATCTCATGAACATGGCTCATCATAAGATGCAAGCCGTAAACACATTAAAAAAAATGAAAAATGGAGCACCTCAATAAATGAGCACAAAATGTGGCCCCTTTCAAAAATACACATGTACACACCCCATGCACATGTCAAACATGCAATCCACAACGGATTTAAATAAAACAACTGAGCACCTCAAACAACGTTGAGCATAAAAAATGGCTCACTCAATCGAATAACTAACACACCTGAAATCTGAATAGAAATTACAGAGCACCTCAACATACGTTGAGCATAAACATGGCTCTCACATTAAGGACGATACTATCTGACTGTAGTATAACTAAACACCTTGCAAAATTAAAACGATACTATCTCACTGTAGTATAACTAAACACCTCAACCATCATTGAACATGTGTGTTCTATAAGTTCCAGAACACACATACAAAGTACACACATGCAAAGTACACACATTCAAGCAAATCATATGAGAAGCAATACATGGCAATAAAATGATGCGCAGTCCTCCCCAAAAATACATATATGAACACCTCCCTCTGAAACATGAGAAAAGTAGTCAGATGCAGATGCAGCGATGTCTTTCTGCAAACAACAACACTTGAAAAATGTACATCAGCTGTGTACATCAGCGAAGTAATATCTTGTAAAAGAATTGCAGACGTCGAAACAATGAACCAAACTCCCCAAATGGTGAAAAACGATCCTTAGTGTTCCAAAATAAATGTTCCAGAATAATGTTTACACAGATCGTTGTGCCATATCTTCTTACAAAATCTACTTTTTAAATGTGCAGTTCTCTCTTCACAATGTACAAAAACAGTACCTTTTCATTCAAATTCGTATTTAAATTCAAGTTGCGGTCAGGATATTATTAAACGCGTTGCTGCTTCACGACGCGATGTGCAACAAATATGGCCGCCAATGACTTCATACGTTGTGTTGCGTACGCCGTGCTGCGTACGCAACGTTGATGACATCAGCTGCTGCCATGGACGGAGAGAAGACGGAGAGCACAGCGTTGTCAAGGTGATGACCACGCTCAGAAATCGTTGTGAGCGCTCGAGCCATTGCTCACGTAAGTCGTTGTCATTCTTATTTAAAAATCGCCAAAAGAATTGAACAGCAGGAAATGTGCAAAAATCAACACTGGGCCTTAAAACAATACACGGGTTTGAAACATTTGAACATCCCTTTCCGAAGTCACAGCAGACACCGCACACAGTGCTCTGCTCACAAATGCCAGCGTCGAAAGTACAGCAGACACCGCACTCTGTGCTCCGCACATAAAATCCAGTATTTATCTTGGAGAGGCCAAAGTAAAACATTATGTCCATTCTCACGCTGCTTAACTTCTTTAAACGTCTAATACAAATGAATGTTGCACCTCCATTCACCACAGCAGATGGCAAAGGCGTGTCTCTCCCAAACTTGGCACACATCTTTCCTTTTAAAAGTTCTTGACAATTCAGTTTAAATCTTAAAAGTTTTCTTCAAATCATGCAGTTGTAATTCCATCAGATTTAAGCCAAATCACGCAGGAAAAATTCTAACACCCTAGGGAAACAGGCTGTCCAGATCACACAGGACACTGGTGGGGTTAACCAGGGTGCTCTCATAAAATACCTTTTCCTCCTCTTGGCTTGAAAAAATTCTTCAGTTTCAGTAGTTCCAAAAGTCTTTAAGTTCCTTAGTTTCTTATTCTTTAAGTTCCTTAGTTGCAGATCTCCATTAAAGCAGTCTTTTTCCACGCACAGGTTCTGTACCTCGTCGCCAAAATTGTAATAACTTGATGTCCATAAATCCAGTATATGTAACAATTTAGGTTTATTGTAGAATAAAATCAGGTCAGGTAGATAAATAGAATAAGATTGTATAATGATAGAAAAAGACCCCACCAGGAGCAGATGGACTTCAGCTCAGCCTCCAGATGTAACTGTTCCAGCTTTCAAGCAAATACAATTGGAACACAGATGACATCATAGAGACATGCAGAGATAGAAATGAGAAACACTAAGGAAGGACAAAGAAGAAATGAAAGCAGAATGCGCTATCATTCTCATGTAGAAGAGCGCAACTGGCAAAGCTACTATCCAGTCAACGCCTTTCTCTCTGCAGATTTTAGCAAGTCGAATTTTCAGAGTCTGATTATGGCGCTCCACGAGACCTGCGGCCTCGGGATGCCGGACACAGTGGAATTTCCACAGATAGCCTAACAGGAGTGTAACTTGTTTTACAAGCTCGGATGAGAATGGCTGGCCGTTATCTGAGTATACGATACGTGGCAAACCGTACCGTGGGAAGAATTCACGAACCAGCTGCTTGGCAGTGGTCGGAGCAGTGTAATCTGGGACTGGATATGCTTCTGTCCATCGGGAGAGTGCACATACAACTACGAGGACATATTTGAATCCTCTACAACGTTCCATCTGGATATAATCCATCTGGAGGACTTCAAAAGGGTTATCGGGAGGATGAAATCCACCTTGCTCTACAGGGATGCTTTTACCTGGATTGAACTGACAACAGATCATGCAAGTACGCACTTTCTGTTTGGCTGCTGCTCGTAAGTGTTTGTTGAACCAGATGTTTTGAATACTGTCTAGCATAGCTTTTTCTCCTAGATGTGCAGGACTGTGTACTGTGTTGATGATAACTTGAACCATAGAGTCGGGGAGAAACCATGTAGATTTTCCCTTCGTCATCCATCCCTGATCTGTTTGGATCCCTCCTAGTTCAGTCCATTTCTTTATTTCATCTGGTGTGGCATGTGTCTGTATGTCAATTACATCATGGGCGGGATCCCTAACTGTCATGCAGTGTGTCGGTGTCGGAACTATTGTCTTTGTCAGGTCAGTTGCGTGAGTCTGAGCTGTGTGCTTGGCTGTTCGGTCTGCCAGGTCGTTACCCTGGGAAACGATATCAGTGATTTTTGTATGTCCCTTGCACTTCATGATGGATATGGCAGTAGGCAGATGTATTGCGTCTAACAGAGCTTGAATGAGGGGACCGTGTTGAATGTTGGCACCGTGAGAAGTTAAGTAACCTCTCTCTCGCCATAATACGCCGAAGTCGTGCACAACTCCGAAAGCATAACGGGAATCTGTGTATATGTTAACTCTCTTGTTCTTGGCTTGGATACAGGCTTGTGTCAGAGCGATGAGCTCTGCAGCTTGAGCTGACAGGGTGTCAATACAATTTGTTTCTATGACTTCAGTGTCTGTCGTGACTGCGTAGGCGGCCACTAACTCTCCTGTACTTGTTCTCATACATGAACCATCCACATAAAGTGTCAGGTCTGGATCTGGTAATGGAGTGTCTGTCAAGTCTTGTCTAGGCTTCGTCGTAATAGTAATGACTTCAATTCAATCATGTGCCAATGGGTCTGTTCCACTTAACGGCAAAAGTGTGGCGGGATTTAATGTACTACAGCGTCTGATCTCTATGTGTGGCTGAAACAATGTCAATTCATAACCTGTCAGTCGTGCTATAGTCAAGTGCTGGGTCTGTGTTCGGTTTAAAAGAACTTCCACGGAGTGTGGAACTTGTACTGTCAACTGATGTCCTAACACTATAGAATCACTTTGTCTGATTGCTAGAGCTGTCGCTGCAACTGATTTCAAGCACGCAGGCAGGGCCTGGGCTACTGGATCTAATGTGCTAGAAAAGTAAGCACACGGTTTGTGTGAACCTGCTTGTTCCTGTGTGAGTACTGACAAGGCAGTACCTTCGGGTTCAGTAACAAAAAGTGTAAAAGGCTTATTGTAACATGGTGTTGCTAAAACAGGTGCTTGACATAAGGCTTTCTTTAAGTCTTCAAAAGCTTGTGTATGTTCCTGAGTCCAAGGGAGGACAGTCGAAGACGCTGCCTCCTGGGTTGTCAACTGAATGAGTGGCTTTGCTAGAAATGCATATTGGGGAATCCATTGTCTGCAGTAAGAAGTGAGGCCTATGAAGGTCCGTACCTCCTTTTGTGTCTTGGGTCGTGACATATTTACAATTAACTGGATGCGATCAGGTGTGAGCTGTCTCCCCCCTTTGGACAGCAAGTGCCCAAGGTAAACAACTTGCTGAACACAGAATTGCAGCTTCGAAGGGGACACCTTGTGCCCCTTGTCGGCCAGGAAATGTAAAACCGTCAGTGATGCATTTTCACATTCAGGTTCGCTTCGGGCGGTGATCAGCAGATCATCGACATACTGAAGTAGAGCAGTGTTATTAGGCATGTGAATACTGTCGAGTTGTCTTTTCAGTGCTTGGCTATAGATGCTGGGGCTTTCTGTGAATCCTTGAGGTGCGCGTGCAAATTTGAAGCTTCGTCCATTTAAACAGAATCCGAACAAGTATTGGCTTTCTGGGTCAATTGGAACACTAAAGAAAGCGTTCTTCAGGTCAATTACGGTAAAGAACGTTGCTTCTGGATCGATAGCTGTCAATAATGAAGAGATATCTGGGACCACGGGGTACTGTGGTACAATACATTTATTTAATTCGCGCAGATCAATAACTAATCGATAAACTGGTGGTGCATTGGGATCGGTGCGTTTAAGAATTGGAATGATAGGTGAATTACATACATTGGAGTCGGTTTCCACAACCACTCCTTGTGCAATGAGCTCGTCAATGATTTGCAGTAAAGCCACTACAGCATCTGGGGGTAACTTGTATTGTCGCATTCGGGGTAATACCATTCCTTGCTTGAGTGTAACTCGATATGGGGTGATGTGCATACAACCTACATCAGTGGGGCCTTGCGCCCATAAATGTGCAGGGACATTCTGTAATCTGGGATCCATATCTCTCAATACATAGTGACCTTTAAAGTCGCGCAGAAATAGTCGTACTCCTTCCGGAGAACAACATATTACAGCTCCTAGAGCTTTCAGTGTCTTTATACCTAGCAAGTTTTCTGGGCATGATTTGGTAAGTAGTAAGTCTGTAGTACGTGTCAAAGGACCAACTGCAAGGGGAAGCGGTTGCGATACTTCGTTAATAATAGGCTTTCCTGAAAATCCAAGGGAAACATTCTGTGAGCCTGAGAGGGGTGCCCCTGGAACCTCGTCATGACTGATAGTCGTCCTGCTTGCCCCTGTATCAATTAAAAACTTTCTGTCTTTCCCTAATATTTGACTATGTACATAAGGACCCTCTTGATCTACAGGAACCTCAATAAGAGGCAAGCCAACCTCCCTCTCTAGGCTGTTTCATGTGTATCGCTGATAGTCAGGATAATCATTTTGCGCATACTGATACATCTGTTGTGTCGTGTTTTGTGTTGCGGTGATGGGCTGTGACTGTGGCACTGCTACGGTCTGTACTGTCGGTTGTGAGGCTTGCATAGGCTGGATATTCTGTGGTACTTGTTGTTGGACCTGGTCTTGTCTGGGTGGACGTGGTCTCTCTTTGGTTTTACCCGTAGAGATATTATGTTTCAAAACTGCACAATCGTTTATATAGTGACCTGGCTGCTTACAGTAGTTACATGTCCCTTTAACAGGGCCTGCTGAATTATTGGACTGTGTTGTACCCTTTTTCTGGCCATCAGCTGGAACTGACTGAGCAACTAGCATTTTCATTTTCGTGTCTTTCATGCGTCTTTGTTCGTGTTCCTGTTCTTCTCTAATTCTATTCTGGTGGTACTGTAACATTTGTAACATTTGGGATGGGGAATTTGCTTGCCATGTACTCTCAACTTTATATACACTGTTCTTAACCTGGGGCAGGGAATTCTCGACTAATTTTGTTACAAAAAGGTGCGGGTATGACTCGCTACTTGGTTTCAGACCACTGTTAATAATAAAACATTTCTCGAATCTTGAATAATAGTCACTAGTGTCTTCATCGTGTTTCTGTTTACAGGCTGAGATTGCATCCCAGTCTTCCTTTTTCGTTGTCAATAATCTTGGCAGAACTTGCACAATTAATCCTGGTAATGCTTTAGCTTTGTCCCCAAGGCCTACCCCTGGAGTACGACCATTTTCTTCATCCTCTATCTCGGTCCAATTAATCTTTTTATCTCCCACCTCCCATTCTTTCTCCTTGAGTTTCTCGTAAATGCCGGCTGGCAACAGAACCTTTAACATTTTCATAATGTCTGAATATGTGTAGTCTCCCATGAGTAGCATATCTTTAATTTCTCGGTGAAAACCTGCAGGGTCTTTATCATGACAGGGTACTAGTTTCTTCATTTCGAGCAATTCTATTTTTGTGAGGGGTGTATATACATACACACGTTCTAGTGTGTCATCATCTTTTCTTACTGGATGTACTTCTCGTAAGGGATTCTGTCTGTCTATGTAATACGTTTTTCTTTCCATGAAGGGAGCTGGATCAAGCCGTGGACACAAGAAGGCACTGTACCTGTGCCGATGTTCTAGAATTGCTTTAATTAAATCAGTACCTAGACCTCTCCATTTCCTCATGAGTAGTTCTATCAATATATCGGGTAGGGGACCTGGATCAGAGTGTTGGCTTTTATACAATATAAGAAGATGTTGTATCATGTACATACCAGCTAAACGCTGTTCGTGTGGTGAAAGATTCAAAAACATGTGTGCTAGCGCATCATCACTATATTTATCAGAACTGTCAGCCCATTGTACTGCTGACCTGGCTAATTCTTGTTCATCCATAGAATCGAGTACATGGTACCCCATTCGTTCTCGAAGTATTTTATCCGTAGCCTGAAATAAGTGTTCAGGCGTCTTTGGATTTGACATGGCAGCTTGATAAAGTCTCTTACTTTCTGGACGTACCGGACGTATTGAATTATTCAAGGGTCTTCCCTTACCTACATAAGCTATCATTTCTTTAGTTGGTAATTGTAATTGTAATTGTCCTGTTGTCGTTCCTGGTTGATCGTCCTCCTCCGAGGATTCAGTCTTATCTGCATCATTCTCTATTTCAGGCTGTTCTCTTTCATGTATCTGTACTACTGTTTTTCGGATCCTTTTGTACATATTTTCTATACAACTTTGTCTATCATGTTTTCCATCTGCTATATTCTGACCCCATTTGTTAAGTGCTTTCATTTCTTCCTGGTCTACACCAGGCCTATCTCTGTTTCTTATCAAGCAGTTTATGAAGAAACGTAACAACGGTTTTTGAGTATCGACTTTCTGGTATGCCATGGCCTCGCCAATGCTTTCAGGACCTTGCCCTGTTTGGACAAAGTGATATATTTTGTCTAGATGATCAACCATTCCGGGTAGTAACAGTAAGTAGTTTGAAACTCGTCGTAGACGTACTGATGATAGCATCATTCTGTCGTCATCTTTACCGGGCACTGGATCATATCTACAGTCTGTAAGAGGCTCCTTAAGTATGTCGTAATTCGCTGATTGTGGTGTACGTTGGTGTGCTAAATCCCTAAAAGTCAGTCTATGTGCTTGTGGTGAGGTCTGAAAACCTCCTGTGGCACCTCCTGAGGTGCCAGGTCCAAAAGGATTTGTTGAGTGGAAGATAGGGAGAATAGGTGCAGGAAGAGGTGGTGGAACGGGCGGAAGGTGTTGACCGGTAGGAGGAGTTTGTTGCTGTAGAAGTGGGGGCGGATTATTTCGGGGCGGAGTGCCATCAGCGGGTGGCGCCTGGACACGTGGATCTGTATATGCGGGAGCTACATCGTCTAAGTAGGATGAAAGGAAAATGTCCTTTGCGGTCTTGTGGTGTAATTTAGTCGGGAGCAATGGAGGTGGCAGATCTTTTGGTACTTCCGGGGTGGCCTTAGGTAAACCCTCGGTCAGAAGAGGATACATACCATTCATAAGAGTGTTTCGTTGTCTGTCTACTTGTTCTGCTTTTACTCGTATACCTTCCCCAACTAATACGTTTTCTCGGGTTTTGTCCGACTCCTCTCTACTCTTCTCTTCTTTTCTGAGCGCTTTCTCTGTGCGTCTATGCGATTCTTTACGCCATAATTCGATGGCATCTTTTTGTGACTATCTGGCTTTCTTTTTCCATAATGCTTCTTCTACTCTCATGATGCAATCAGCATCCCATGTCCCAGCAGCGGGCCATCTCTGATTCTCTGTTAAATCTTTAGTATAATCCACCCACAAATCGAGATATAATACGGCATCTAAGCCATGTTTGTGGTACATAAAGTACCCTGGAGTGTCCCTAAGTAGAATAGGAACAGCTTCCTCGAGTACCCCTTTTCTGGTTTTTATCTGTCTTAATTTGGAGAACAGCGGCATCTTTCAGCCGTGCTGCTTGATACTTGATACTTACTCGAACTTGAACACAGTTAATACAATAAACACAGTAATGAAGATCGAACAATCACTCATACCACGACATTTAAAACCACATTAAAACAATTTAAAATGAACAACAATAATTAGAATAAAACTAGCTAACTGCATGATACTAGATGTACTGCTAAACAGTACAGATACACCGCTAAAACAGTGCAGACCGTATATACTGCTAAACAGTACAGATACACTGCTAAAAACAGTGCATACCGGGTCTGTGTACCCAAACCCGTCTTGACCGGCACAAACTAATGCGCACGTCTAGATGCGTCCCCAGCAACAGTACTCACCGGGAAGCACGGAACAGAAGGCCTCGGAAACTCGACACTGGACTGGACTGGACTCGACTCGTGACGCAGATACTTCGGAACTTCGGAACCTGGTGGGCCTCCGTATACCTCGGATCTTGCTCTCTCCGCTAGGCTCTGGTCGGGATCCTCCGCACTCCTCACCGCCTCGTCTGGGTGTTGATCGCAGCCTCAGTCACCTCCGTTGGCCTGAGGGAGATACAGGAAATCCTGCGGGTACGCGTAGTTGTCCGTCCGGCTGTGGCAGGGGACCGGGCCTGCAACGCACCTCCGGCGCGTAAGGTGGGGGAGGGGTCCCTGTTCGGGCGCCAATTATGTGGTAAATTTAAATTACCTATACTTAATTTATGCGGTAAAGTTCAATAAGAATAACTCAGTCAAAAATAAGAGGCATGATCCGTGGTATTTGAGGTTTTAAAAGGGGTTTTATTCCTTAAAAAGGAATTGGTTATATGGTTCGAACCATAGCAAATCGTATTCCGTTGCCACTAAGGCTCGGGAAAGGATAGACAATACTTTATTGACAAGTTATCATATATATAGTCAATGCATTACAGTAAAGACAGATGCAGGAGGCGTGACAGCTGAGAGGAGAGATAAAAATACACATACGTAATGAAAGAGGCGTTACAATAGGCGTGCATGAGGGCATGTACTAGAAACGTCATTATGTGATGTCATAGGTGGGTGGATCCATAAGAGAATCCTGCAGTGTCAGCAGAAATATATGGCAGAGATGCGCGCGCAGCAGTATGACGTGTAATTGACGTGTAACTGGAGGGTGAAGGGGACTTGACATTTAGATTTACATGAGGAGACAGAAGCCTGGGGTGTCAGAACAACCTAATCCCAAATCGTATCTAATATCTTGTGTTTAAGGAACTGGATTATCTAGAAGGAAAGGTCTCTCGGGCAAAAGGCTATTCGATACTGACTGCTAGTGCGTGCATATGTGTCTACGTGTCTGCATGAGATGCGAGGGGGCATGGGCCTACCATGGTAACCGGAGCTATGAATTACTTGCATGGAGACAGTGAGGCCGGGCCCTTTGCTCTGCAGCTGGAAGGATGTTTTCCTAAACTACTAGACAGGAATGTATTTTCGAGGAGCGGAGCAGATAACTTGAAGGCAAAATACCGTTTTGGCAGGCAACAGGCTGAGCCAGGCACCGTTAGCCGCGCAGGGAGTAAGACAAAGGTCATGGATACAGATGCTCATCCAGGCTGGAGCATTCAGAGGCAGAAAGTAGGAAAGGACTCGATGACAGAAATCAGGGCCTAACTCGCCTGAGCCAGGGAAAACGTGAAAAGTGTACCATGAAAAGACGTTGGCAAGGCACACTTAGGAACGGAATATCTGACCCATTCATGGTGAATCTGAAAGAGGACATGTTAACGTTGGACGCAAATGTATTTGCGTCTTCATAGCTGATACAGGAGGGAAGTTACATGCACTTTAAGCTCGTACATGGAGACGGTGGGGTACACGTTAGGGAACATTTCTGACCATAAAATTTATATTTCCTCACATTGGAAGTAATTGTTTTATGTTAAAAGTCGATTTTTGTGGGGTTTTTCTAAGGATTTATTAGCTATATTGCCAATTGTATTTTGTGAATCAATGTTTTTGATATGTTACATAACATAGCAGGTGTATTTGTAAAACGCATGATTACTCGAAGGTGTCCTGGCGCTGAATAGCAGATGTTTATTGTTACCCAATTCAATGTTACTCATTTTTTCGACCTCAGATGGGTGAAAGGCTTAGTGAACCCGCCAGGATTTGAACCTGTGACCATGAGGTCGAACACAGGCCGCTGCAGTGGATGCATTAGTCCACTGAGCCACCAGACCCAGCTACATGTTTATTTATAGTCAACAATATTTGTGTTTCCAATATTTTTAAAGATATATGTACAAATCTTATTCTTGTTAACAATATTTGTGTGCTCAATATAAGTGATTTTTATAGTTAGATATATGGAGTCGAAATTTTTATTCTCAATATTTAATTTCTGATATTTGTGTATATTGAAATGTATTAGATCAATATTATGTCAGTGAGCCTAATGGGACATGGATCAGAAGGGGAATTAGATTTTTAGCGCAGCTATCAACTATAGAATCATTTATGGTATTGAAAGTGGACTGAGAACATTCTATAACCTCAATCACTATTGCAAGACAGGACATGATCACGTCATTCAAAGTTCAAAAGATACTTTATTTGGTTTAAATCACAAAAACCATAAAAGTGTATAGGCATTAAATAGGTCCACACGTCACCAGGCTACATAATATATGATAAGATACAACATAAATAAAAAACAGGGAGTACCCAATAAGATATGCAGTACATGGTGGCAAGAGTTTAAGAACAACAACATAGCCATTGATCACATGATTGAAGAATTCATACAGTAGTTGACATTTGTGGAGAATCAGCTAAGACCAAGCAATCTTTTTACCAAGTCTCACTGCTATGGTTAAAAATGTTGCCACATTGTAGATAACCCATATCTCTGCCAAAAGTTGAAGGTACAACAGAGCTGGCTTCACTTGACTAAGGCCTTTTCGTTTTAACAGTGGTATAATAAATTTTGATCTTATACCCTTAAAGTGATCGCAAAAAAACAAAAAGTGAGCAGTGTCCATGATTGAACAGCCATCGCATTTGCATAGATCTAAGTCCGTACTCCTGGTCCAGACAGGGCGGCCAGAAATTAAAAGGTGAATTTTGTTCAATCGGAACCTCGTCAACAAGTGCCTATGACTGGCATCATTTACAACTTTGAGGTACAGTTCCGGTTCAGGGCCAAAGGAAACAATCAGCTGGTGGGTCCTGACAGAGGGCTTTAGCAGTTCCCTACCCTCTCTGTCCATTTCTCTGTTCAGCAAAAAAGTATTTTTGACCCATTTCAAATCCCTTTTCACCAAACTAAAGGGTTTATCAAACAATTCGGGCCGACCCAGCTTTTCACACATTTGTTGCACATATTTCAACCAGGGGATCTTTTCCCAGTGATCTAGCAATAAACAATCTTTTAGAATTTCATGGTTCACTTCAAGCTCTGGGTTTAGCCAGACTGCCAACCATTTTAATAGGGGGGCCAAGGCAATTTTATCCTCCAAATAACCCACACCACATTCCTGATGAACTATGAAACTTGCAGTGGATCTTGGAAGGGAAAGAAGTGTTTTTAAAAAATTGTCCTCTGTGACCTGAAGCGATGTAACTGGCCTAAAGCCCCACAAATCCGCCCCATACATGGCGATGGCGGTACATTTGGCAGCATAGACTTTTAGTACTGCCTCGATGGGCTTCACCCCTAGTTTACGGGAGAAGCTCAGCACCGCCGAAATTGAGCGTGCCAGGGCTGTTTTTTTCTCGACCATTTGAGGATGCCACGTGGAGCCTTCATCAAAAACAACCCCCAAATAGGGAAATCTGGGAACTCGTGACAGCTTATGTCTATTACTAAATAATGACATCACATTTTTTTTGGTCTTTGCTTTGTGGCCCACTACCATAACATGGGACTTCCCAAAATTAACGCTTACATCAAGATTATCCATAAAAACATAAAAAGAGTTCAACAGGCATTGGAGTCCTACTGCAGTTCTAGCTAGGAGGGCAGCGTCATCCGCATACAGTAGGGCCGGCAGTGAATATTTCCCTGCCTTCGGGATATCCTTGCAAGCTGCACCCAAAACTTTACCTAGGTCATTGATATATAATGTAAAGAGCAGGGGAGCAAGAATGCACCCCTGCCTCATGCCATTAATGATGCTAATTTGTTCCGTGCAGTTCCCCTTTCTGTCGTAACGGACCGTTGCTGTGAGGTCCCTATGGAGGTCTGCTAGGAAGTATACTATGTTAGGGTCTATTCCGATGTTCAGGAGCTGACCCCACAATTTGGATCTGTTTACTCGGTCGAATGCCGAGGACAGATCCATAAAAGCAATGAACAATGACCCTTGCTTGGCTAAGGTGTACTTCCCGATGAGCAACTGTAGGTTTAGGCTTTGGTCAATTGTACTGCGCCCCTTTCGAAAACCGTACTGTAGAGGGGAAAGTGTATTGGTCTCCTCTAACCCATTAGTCAATTTGCCTAAAACCACTCTCCCTAAAACCTAGACTGCAGAATCGATGAGGGATATGGGTCGGTAATTGCCAGGATCCCCCCGATCCCCTTTTTTGTAAATGGGTACAATGACCGACTGTGTCCATGACTCTGTAATGCCTGTCTTAGAAACTCTATTAAAAACATTGGCTAAAACTTTGGACCAAAATAAAATATCAACCTTAAAAAGATCAGAGGGAACGCCATCAGGACCAGGAGCTTTATTACTAGTCATCATTCCGATGGCCACTGCCACCTCCTCCTCATTCACAGTTAAGGTATAAGGCGATTGAGGGAAGGCAGTCATACCCTCTGCCACCGTAGTCTTTTCTTCATAAACAGAACTAAAGTGCAAGTGCCATCGCTCTTCTTGGATTCCACAGTCCAATTCATTATTACTGGAATCCGAGAAGTAAGGTTTGTTGACCACCGCCCAAAACCTGGCGCTGCTTTTTAAGACATCTGTTGAGGTCAGATCAGCCCAGGTGTCCTCTCTGATTTCACGCCGCCTTCTTTCAATGGTGGTCTTGTATTCTTTCCTGAGGATGGCCACGAGCCGTCTGTATACTGGGTCGGACTTAAGTGCAACCTTAAGTTTGTGGTTGGCCGCTGAGCAATTTTTGTCGAACCAGCCTTCCTTCCCTTGTGTTCTGCCTTTACCCTGACGAGTCAGGTTGGAGAGAATGTCGAGGCAAACCTTTTTATACGCCTCCATTACTTCACTGTCCCCAGCCTGATCATCCATACACAACATTAGGTCATCCCTACTACTAAGACAGAGGTTACAAAAAAACTCTTCTGGGATTAGCTTGCACCATTTGATTCTGCGTGCTTGGTCTGTCAACCGCATATCATGTTTATCTACCAGGTTTGGGCAGCTATCCTTAATAACAAATATGTTCTTTGCTTTTAATACCACAGGGTTATGATCGCTAAAGTGGGACCCTAGAACTGAATAGCTACTAATTTGGACTCCACAAGTACTGCTGAGGAATATGTAATCAATCACGGAGCCACTGCCGTGACCTATAAAGGTTGGGATATCCCCCTCACCCATATTTGGCAAAATAAACCCATTTTCGGCCAACATTATTTCCAAAAAGATACCCTGCTCTGAGTGTTCAAAGTGGGTATTTTCTTCGTCCGGGGTACCAAATAATACATTGGGGGGGCATTTATCCTGACAACTGTGAATATTGAAGTCTCCCATCAACAAGATGGTACAATCATGCTCTGCAGACTCTTTAAAATCAACCAGAAAAGCACTTAACATCATCAGATTACTAACTGGGCTGTCCCTGTCGAATGAATTATAAAAGTTTATAACCAGATCATTATGGTAACTCCTATAAGTAATTAAAACAGCAAGACAATAAGGGCAGCCAGTAGCTATTTGCATGTGTGTCCCAGGGATTTTAGCAGAAATCAGGGTTACCAGTCCCCCTCTAGCTCGCCCCCTCATTGACCCGACAGCCGGTATAAAATAAGTAGTCAACCCATCCACTGTCAATGAATTTTGAGTGTCCCATGTCTCCTGCATAGCTATTAAGTCCATAGATCCTATTAGGTCCCGCCAAATCGAGTCATCCACTTTGTTTTTGAGACCCGTAATGTTCCATGTTGCCATAGTGATGTCCCGGCCACCCCTAGCCTCATCCGTTTTTGTTTGCAATGGGACCCCACCTTCCGCACCCTTACCATGAATGGGGATTGGGTTTAACATCTGCCCATCCAGGATGCTATCAAATCAAATCAAATCAAATCAAATACATTTTTATTTGTTTTGGTACTCGACAGAGGACCACAAATATAAAACAGTTTACATAAAAATAAGATCAACGGTAGTTAATATAACGGTAGAAATGACTTTAGAAATTTATAAAAATTATAACATACCCATTCGTTGGGTGGTTGTTTACACACAAGTAGCAGATTTTTTACTTTCGTAATTCTACATTAGGTATATATCGGGTCAAGATATCTTGACCGTGCTGCAACAATATTTGGGTGAGGACATACAAATAAAATATGCTCAATGTTCTGATCTCCTCCTTGACAGAATTTGCATTTCGGAGATTCATCTGGTGACCATCTAACAGTAAAGGTTTGGACGGGTAAAATACCTAAACGCAACATTGTTATTGCCCTTTTGCACCATGGGTGAGGGAGAACCCCAAATATGGCTGAACGTGTTTGTATTCCAATGTTTCAGTGTAGAGTTTATACGAAGTTAACTTACTACAATGTGCAAAGTCAAGATCGAAGCTCAATCTAGATGTAAAACATTTTAGAAAAAGCTTCAATTGAGAAGTAGACCAGGTGAGCAGAATATCTTTACTAAGTTTAGCAATTTCAAATGCCGCTGTCATGTTCCTATAAAAAGTAAGCTTTATTGCGTCTGATTCAAAGGTCTCAGTCTTTAGCAAAGAACGCAATGATCCTTCCTTTGCATGCAGAATATGATAAGCCCATCTGATGACATTGGCGACAGCTGTAGCATAAGTGCTTGTTAATGAAAATTCAAGTCTGAGCGCTTGAACTGGTGTTGACTTTGAAACCTTCAGGATTTTTTTCAAAATTTTCCCTTCATTTAGGTCCATATAAGACCATTGTTTGATTGGAATGTGCTCAGTAGCATAAGATAATACCGGAGGAATTTTTACTCTATACACTTTTAACAAAGTAGAGAAGTGTCTGTTTCCTGTAGCAGAGTACAATCTGGAAAGTGCCCCGGCATGTATATCTGATTTTCTCTTTAAGTTATTTATCTATTTTGTATTTAGTAAGTTCTTTGTGAAAATCCTGCCGAGGTAGATATATTCGTCCACTTCTTCTACTTTTACCCCATCAAGCTTCCAACAGTATTTAACGCTTTGTTTCTTACAAGAAAAAGCTACCACTTTGGTTTTTGTTAAGTTTGGAATTAAAAAATGGGCTTTTGAGTATTCATTTAAGATGTCTAGGAGCTTTTGTAAGCCAAAGGGCGTAAGGTCCAACATTACTATGTAATTTGCGTATAACAGAGCATGTACACTTTGTGAGGCAATCTTAGGAGGCAGGCTTAAACTTTGTTGCAGATGATATGGTAAATCGCTGAGATATAGTGAAAATAATATCGGCGCTAAGAGGCATCCTTGTTTGAGCCCGTTAGCCGTTCCGATTGGTTTAGTTAATCCTTTTTCACTACCCATTTGCACCTGGGACCAAGTGTTGGTATGGAGAATAATTATAACCTGCAGCAGATATTCAAGAATTCCCAATCTCCTTAATTTTTTCCACAGTGTAGGTCTATCTACGCGATCGAAAGCAGTAGAATAGTCAATAAATGCAGCGTACACTGGCTGTGAATTTCTTACGGTGTATTTATCTATGATAGTCTGGAAAATGGAAATATTGTCCATAACCGAATGGTTAGGTCGAAAACCTGCTTGGTGCATAGGTATTAAACTCTGCGAGAAGGCCCAATCTTTTAGTCTATCCAGTACCTCCGCGGCAAAGATTTTCCCTGTAGCGTCCATCAACGCTATTTGACGGTAGTTACAAGCAGCAATTTTACTCCCCTTTTTGTAGATGGGAATTATAATACTCCCCTGCCATGACTTGGGTATTCTCCCGGTTTTAAAGATATGATTAAAGAGGGGTAGTAGCATCTGACTCCACTCCTTTGGATTTGCTTGCAAGACCTTGATGGGTATTTGATCTGGACCTGACGCTGCGGTACTTCTTGCGTTTCTGATGTGCATTTCTATGGAAATTGCTGTGGTATCTGCTATCAGAGAAGAGTTCTTTTCCGTACTAATATTCTTATAGTTTCTGTCAGATTTATTTAAGTTTTCCTTGTATAATTCAGTCAGATAATTTTCCCATTCATGAGGTGGAACTGGTATAGCGTGTAGTTTCTTTTTTGTTCCTGTCATTTTAGCAATTAAAGACCAATACTTTTGTTGATTGTGATTTTTTGCAGCAATTTGGATATCTACCCAGTTATTATCCTGCATTATTGTTTTATGTCTGTACTTTTCTCTTCTCAATTGATTTTTTAGTTTGTTGATGTCTAGTTGATTTAAGGGAGAAAATTTCAGGTATTGAGCTCGAATGAGTTTGTTGAGCTTTTTCCTGATTATACTATTATTATGCTTCTTATTAATTCTGGTAGTATTTTGTCTTAACATGTCTGTGAGAGCACTCTTGAGTTTATTGATAATACATTCAAAGTTTATAATTTGGTCATGAGAATGAATGTTAGTTAAAAGTTGAGAAAATGTAATCATTGCAGTGATGTTGTTCAGAGTCGCTGAATTCCAAAATATCTGTCGCTGATTTTTGTTAACTTCAATAGTGCTTTTATGGAACGTGATAGTATTTGTCGAGGAAGGATGAACCAACCAATCAGTTTTTAAGTGCAAAAGAGCATGATCACTTTCATCTGAAAAGTTGATACTCAGATGTGATACTGTCTCCACTAGCTCCAAGCCACAAATTATGTAGTCAATTATTGATAGGGATCCATTTCCTCGTCTTGTATAAGAGGCCGGAATGTCTCCTTCCACGTTGCCGTTCAGAATTGTCCCATTTAAATTTGGCAAATACGTTAACAACAGTTTTCCTCTCTTATCAGAGAATTTACCCTTGGGAAATTTCGGTATGGACAATTCTAGTATTTTGTCTTCATATAGATTTGCCCATTTTCTGATCTCGGCGTTTGAAATTTTTCCATTCAGATCCCCCATTATTAGATATGGTATATTTGCTCTATCTTCAATTATCTTTGTTATTGCTTCCATGGTGTCTGCGAAAGTGGAATCTTGGTAGGCGCCGGGTGGGGCATACATATTAAAAATTAGAAAAGCCTTTTTTGGATCAAGATTATGTGTTTTCAACGAAACCTTGGTACATTGAAAATTTTCAGTGTTAGATTTGACAACTTCTTGATCCCAAAAGTAATCCTCACTTAACAAAATTGCCAGTCCACCCTTTGCATGGCCCCGGTTTGTAGCTTTAGCAGGAATATCATAGACATAATAGCCCTCCTGACCGAGAGATTTTGTTGCCCAGGTTTCCTGCAAAGCCAGGATGTCAGGCTGATTTTGGATAGCTTCATTCATTTTATTTATAGTTTTTCCGGCCATGTTCCATGAAGTGATCGCTAAACCATTGTTAAACAGCGTGTTGTTGATTGTAAGTTGCTTTGTTACTGTTTAATATCTCCGAAACCCATGCCCAAGACTTTATTGATTTCTTGTCCCCTGTAGCTTCTGGGTCATGACTCCATACTTTTCTTTCACCTTTGTTCACATGTATTTTCAACGTGTCCTTCCTTAAGTGTGTTGATCGTAAGTCATCTGGAGTGAGATTTTTTTCATAACAATTATCATTTGGCATATCCATGTTTGTGCCAAAGAGACCAGTGATCATTTTATTAGAATTAGTTTTCTTTGATAGAACTCTTTCGATAACATCAAAATCACATTTGTGCAGTGTTTCTTTTTCCTTTAGAATGATCCCAGGGAGCACTGATGACCAGAATGAGACCTCCACTATTTTACAGTTTTCTTTAATGGGAAAAATCACCAGGTCTATTTCTTTGCTTGTTAGAGATTGTAAAGGAGGTATTTGCTGTAAAAGGTTAATTATCCTTCCTCGGTTTAAAGGCGTATTATCAGTGGGAAAAAGGTCATCAAAAAGCAAATGCTTGGATAAGATTTGTTGTCCGCCAAGAGACATATTATTATGATTTTCGCCTAATCTCTTATCTGTCTGTCCAGCTCTTTCAGTAAGTATAGCAGGTATATATTCATTTTCTCTGTGATTCAATAACTTTACTGATTGTGTATTTTCAATGACACTTGTTGCCTCCGATATGGAAATTTTTGGTGTTATGTTGACCACTTGACCCTCTTGAATTTTTTGAGGAGTGATTATGTTTTTAAATTTTAGCTTACGAGTTTTCTTTTTGTTTATTCTTCTTAACGGCTTCCTTCTCCTATGTTTCCCCTTTTTTTCTTGAGTGCTTTTTATTTGAGGAAACTTCTCTCCTCCGTCTTCATCAAGAGAGGGTTTGTTAAGTTTTCCTTGTTCTTCCTTAACAATCCCAGTATTTTGCAGATTTATTTTATTTGTAGCAGAAAAAATGGGATACTGTTTGACGGTGTGTGAGGGCTCTTCTCTAAATAGTTTCTTCAAGGAGTATATTTTAACATCCTTTTGTTTTTTCCAGATTTTTTTATCTGGGTTTTCTAGTATTATTACGTCAGATGTTTGAGTACTGATGTCACATTTTGTTTGAGGAACTGTACTTTTGAGATGATTTTTAGAATCATTGTTGTTTTCCTTCATCTCTTCAGATATTTGTAGTTTTGTTATGGCATCAGCCTGTACTTTTTTCCTTTTTTCTTCTACTAGAAATGTTAGTATGCCAATTTGGACATCTAAAGTTTGGTCCGAGTTTTCTAGTATGTGACCTAAAAACGAAAGGACCGATTCCAGAATTTCCTGTAGGGAATAGAGAGCCTTGGACATTGGTGTTGCAGTAATTGTTGAATTGTTGTTTTTAGGAAGAAATAAATCCAAAGAAGAATCAAGAGCTGGATCATGTTCTAATGGTTTTTCCTGGAACCTAGTGAATAACTTGTCTTGATTTGACTGTAGGTCCAGGTTATTGTCCATCGTCATCATATCATTTCCATTCCAGTCCTCAACACAAGAAAGACTACCTATTCGTTTGATGGGAGTTAAGGAGGATAAATGAAAGATTTCGCTGTTCTAATTTTGTGGTTCCTGTGTTGAAAATAATAACTTTTGATTAGATTCAACATCCATTACGCTAGATTTGTGAATAGTTTGATGATCCGAAAGGGGTAACTCTTTTGCCTCCATATTTTTAGAAATGTCGAGATTTATTGGGATTTCCTCAACATGTGTGGGTACTTGCTTTTGTGATGATACGGTTAGAAAATAGTTGCTGATTGCCGGAGTTCTAGTTATCCTACCATGTTTGATTGCTTTATCAGAGGATTTTCTGATCGCTTCCTCAGTGCCCATTCGCTTCATGAATATCGTGCGAGATCTTAATTTTTTAAAAGCCATATTTCTTTCCTGCTAGTGGCTTGCGAAGTGTGATTAGTGCTTCCTTCTCTATCGATGTTTGAATTGCACACTACTCACACAATCGTTTACAATACTGCAGAATCGAGTAATCAGATGTTACACTTACCACAATGGCATAGGTTGCTACTCGATCCCTGGATACCAAGTTCTAGTAGGTCACAGTTGGAAATGTAAATGAAAATGGTATGGCCCGTCCCGTCCTTGGAGGCCCCCGGATGGCCACAGATGGCCCGCCTTTTGCCCGGGCTTCGCCCCGTGCTCCGACCCGCGCGCGTCCCGCGGTGCGCGTTACAGGGTTTATTTAAGTAGTGTGTTGTATTGTTGGGGCGTGGCACTGGGAGGGGGCGCGGCTCACGCGGGAAGAGGACCCAGCTAAAGGTGTTGGCTGCTGGTCCTCGCAGTCCCGGGGCCGGCGCCTCTCCCTCCTCTGCGGCCACAACGTTGGTTACAGGCTTTTAGGAAAGTCCAGCAACAGAATTGGCAACTTATCTGCTACTCCAGTAGCGAGGCAAAGGCAAAACACAGCAACAGCAACTTCTCTTAGACGAGCGGCATCCAGGATGCTATCCAGGATGCTATTTTCCTTTTGCAGGGAGGTGGGGAAGTTGTTGTTGGGCCTCAGTCTAACTGGTGAAACCTGTATTTGTCAGTCACGTCATTCAAAGTGAAGGTGATAACATTTGATTGTATTTTAAGAAACGTATCATGAAAAAATGACAAATTTCTCACACAATTCAATAGAAGGAGATGACTACTATCATATGCAGTATATGCAGGAAATTTATTCACAATTTTAAACATCTCTCTTAACTTATTTCCTGCAGCCTCAAACTCCTTACCAAAATAAGCATAACTGAGACATATTTCCTTAAAGTGGTTCAATGAGCGTCTTTGTCTTCCTCACTATAGAGCTTGTGCTCATGTCTATCACCCCTTTTGCAGAGTTTTTTTCTGCTATTAGTGCATCTGAAAACTAGGGTTCTGACGGTCTCCTGCTATATGATTTCTGTACTGTAATTGAGGCTAGCTTATTCACAGAATGACTGTAATGAGTTCAAGACTATCCTTCCAAAAGATCTGTCAAAATTGGTCAGAAATGCCACGCTTACCCTACCTTTCAACAATGTCCTATTGAACATCATTAAGAATGATTTCCTCTTCACAGAAGCCTGGGTCAAGATCATCAACACAGCCATTAACCAAGGAGACTTCAAAAATTCATTAAAATAGATTTAAAGCACAACACATTAAAGAAACATAACCTTGACCATAACTTTCCTCTCAAGTACTACAACTTATAGACTGCATCAAGAAAGCTAATCTGTGACAGTTTTTCAGTCAGTATTTATTGCTGGTATCCCAGGCAGCTTCTCCCAAAAACCTTGATTACATCCACTGTAGTCTCGATGGCAGCAGCACATCACCTTATACATCTTGACCTTGTGGTCACGTTGAACATCATACAATTGATCTGTGAAAAGGGATTGCACTTCAGGACATTCAATGTATTTTTCTTCCTATTTTTAATATTACATTCAGGTCATCAGATACACTATGGGGCATATTCTCAAGAAGGTGTGATAATCATTGCAAAAGTAACTCAATGCTGCTCCCAACATCGCAGTGATAACTAAGTATTCACAACACATTGGTACCAAGCGATAGTCACCAGATAACGCGTCGAATGACAGCATTAAAATCAACACCACACCGCAGAAATGCAAAACACAAATTCAAAAAAAGCTGCGATGAGGCCAATTGCGATTAAAAATCAGCGAAAACTTGCAATTCACACGCGTCAGGCTGGAAAAATCACCAATGAAGTAGAAAAAACAACAGATAAACAAATTCCAAACAACAGCAAAGCACAATGGATGTTGCCAGAGGAAGTACAGAGGAGAACCAGAACCCCACAAGCCCCCCAGGAGGACCAGCCTAGGACCTCAGGGTCAGGGAAGGCCAAGGAGAAGAAGAGTAGAAAGAAACAGTTCAGTCCGCAGGAAAACAGTATCTGGATTACGGAGGTGGTAGAACACCATCAACAACTGTTCGTCAACTCCACTGTGTTATTGGCAACCAAAAATTAACTTTGGCAGTCCATCGTGGGCAAGGTGAATGCAGTGGGAGTGCTGAAGAGGACAATGGAAGAGGTCAATAGGCGCTGGAATGATGTCAAACGCAAAACCAAGCTGAAACTCGCCAACAACCGGAAGGCAGCAATGCAGACTGGAGGTGGGAGTCCTGCGCCACAGGAGGAGCGGGACAATATGGAGGAAATGGTATCCGCAGTCATCAGTGGGGAGACGGTGGCAGGAGTTGGGGGACAGGACATTGCTCAACATGACCAGATACAACAGCACAAGGGTGAGTAACGGCCGGGCCGGGGTGAGATGGGCGCAATGGCACACATCAAAAGTAAGTAGAGCACATCTGCGGACAAACCATGCCCCAGACCACCAACTCTCACCGGGACACCAATGTACCAAGTATGCAACATCTCAGCACTGTACAAGCACCAAAGTGAAAGGCACACCACATGAAAGGGAGAAGGGACAACAAAATCAGAGCAGCAGGGGCAACTTCCCCAAAATGCAGCACACACACATAACAGGCAGAGCACACCAACACTGACAACAATGTGGTACAAACCGCAAAACACCTACAACAGAACACAGGAGACAACTGGTGCCACTTGGGTGTAGACACTGGCCAATCACATTTGGCAATGCAGGGAAATGTGAGTTGAAAATGTATAAGTACAAACACACACACATCTGTTGTCGAAATGTCCACTGTCCCCCATCAAATAAGCAGCTCCTCCCAAACAGCCACAATGTACACAGTCATACAGTCTGTATGAAAACATGTACAATGTGACAACATACATGTGGACACATTGTTAAACTGCATCTCCCCTTCACATTGTAGAAGGAGAATCAACAACTCCTGCAGACCAGCCAAACCCTCTCTTCTCTGATGACGAAGAGGACCACCACAGCTTTGACTCCAACAACCTCCAACAGCTCATGGAGAGCCTACGCAGCCACTTCCAGGAGCTGGGCAGCCCAGCAGCTATGAGGAGACCCCACCCCCTGCACAGACCACACCACAGGCAGCACCCAACACCACGGCTGCCTCCCAGGATCCCCACAAAAAACACATGGCCTTCCAAAGCCATGTGTTTGGGTGACAGGAGCAGCTGGCTGAAAAATTAGATACCATATGTGGTTGTCTAAGTCCCATCATGGACCACTCAGGGTCCCTAACGGACACCCACAGGCCATTCCATGCAATCCAACAGACCATGGCTGACATCACTGGAGCCCTGACTCAGAGAATTTAAACACTGTACAGTCAGAGTGCCTCTAACGATGTTACACAGGAGTTGGGAAACATGCAGAGGTTAATGGAGACCATGGAGCAGGTGAATGCGGAAAGAGCGGCTGCCATGGCTGCACACCAACGATTGGTAGCTGGGTTCCTCAATGCCCTAAAAACCATCCTCATGGTATTGCTGCTACAAGGCCTGGCACTGATGCATGCTGCTGCTACCACTACATCCACATCTCCACCCACTGAAGTGTCAGTGCCACACAGTGCAGGAGACAGAACACCAACCACATGTGAGGCACATGAAACAGCAGAGGACAAAGATGCGGATGAAACCGCCTTACTGATACAAAGAAAACTGTAGCATTCATCTCTGCTATATGGCCTGTTTCTGCTTGGTTCTGCCCTCTGCATCATCACCTTTCACTGTCCCCTGATGCACTCTACAACACTCACCTTGGACCTCGACATGGACTGACATATTCTGGGGACGACGACAATGCTACATGTCCCAGGTCTGTCCTGTAGTAATCTGCTGATCACAGGTCTAGTAGTCAGCATGCTCAGCCACTTCCTCACGGCTGGTAAACACCCACACCACACCCAACCAGCACATGCATCACAGGAAATGTGACCCTGCCAATAAAAAGGGTTGTGTGCACGTGCTTGACGCCATTTCCAACCTCTCTCTGTGTGTATCTGTGTGTTATTCATGTAGGCATGATGGCCCAGGGCCCTGCAACATCACATTCCCCCGGCCTGGAGATGACATGATGGCATCCGCACCACGATACCCAATCATACAGGGTTCATGACTTGCTGGGCACAGACTTGGTGTCACCGGATACACTGCTTCTGGCACAGACACACCGGCTCGGGACAGTGACTTTCGGTGCACTGAGGTAGGGGCACCTTAAGTGCTGAGCGGGTGTGCAGCGTGCGATAATGCCCCGTCCTGGCGGTCCCGACTTCTCAGGATTTGTGTGCCCTGCTGGACTGCAGTGTAGGCTAGAGCCAGCAGACAGCGTGGACCTACTGCCATGTGGCATCGCCTCCTGGATCACAGAGTTAGTGGCACCTCAAAGGCTGAGCGGGTGTGCAGCCTGCGATGATGCCGGGTGCACTGGTATGTCAAATGTGAGCGGGCTCCATGATTTGGAGGGTGCCATGTCCGCGGACCTCGGGCTTGGGGTTTGCACTGGCACGTGGTGGGCCCCCATTGCTATACGCCATTGGTGGAAGATGAGCAGTGAGGCCTGGGTGCGCAGGGGCGGGCATGCAATGCTGGGCGGCGGGAGGGGCTGGGGTGCATCTGCCTGGGTGTGCAGGGGCGGACAGGCGATGATGTAAATTGATACTTGTATAGCGCACTACTCACCCGCAAGGGTCTCAAGGCGCTTGTACGAATACCGCTGTGGAACCCATCCTGGCTTTCCCTGTGAGGCGTCCACTCCTGGGCACCCCCAAGGTGGAGGCCATGCATCCTTAGTGTTGTGGGGACCGTTGTGGAGATTAAGCAAGCTATTGCCCAGAGTTGCAGAGTGGGACTCCATGATTGGAATAGGCACCGAGGCGAGAATGATCAGGTCCGTGGAATTTTGAGCCCAAGTGCCGCCGAGGCGGGGAATTGAACCCTGGTCCCGGGCCAGACCTCTGCATCAGGGCCTGCCACTCTAATCATTGAGCCACACTTCTCCACCAGAGATGATGTGTGCAATTATATGTGCTTTGCCATTCATGTATCTGGACTCTGTTTAAGATGACGAATCTGTTTCAGATGTGGGACTTGGTGAACTATACTTCATACTGGCACGTGGTGGGAGACACACCAGTGTCAGTAAGTGAGCAGTGAGGCCTGGGTGCAAAGTATCGGCACTCTCTCTCCCTGTCCATCTCTTCTGTTATCTGTGTCTCTCTCCCCCTCTCTCCCCTTCTCTGTCCGCCTTTCTCTTCCTCCCCCTCTCTGTACGTCTATCTCTCTCTCTCTCTCTCTCCCTCTCTGCCCGTTTTTCTTTCTCTCCCCCTCTCTGTACTTCTATCCCTCTCTACCTCTCTTTCTCTCTCTCTCTTGTATCTCTCTCTCCCCCTCTCTGTCCGTCTTTCTCTCTCTCCCTCTCTTTCCCTCCCTTTGTATCTCTTTCTCTCCTTCGCTCGCTCTCTCCCCCTCTCTGTCCGTCTTTCTCTCTCTCCCTCTCTTTCTCTCCCTTTGTATCTCTCTCTCTCTTTCGCTCTCTGTCTCCCCTTCTCTGTCCGTCTTTCTCTCTCTCTCCCTCCCTCTCTTTCTCTCTCTCCCTCTCCTTTGCTCTCTCTCTGTCCTTTGGTGTGCGCAAGGCACACCTTCTCATCATGATTTTTGTCTTGCAGGCTGTGACCTACAGATTGTCCTGAGGGGAGACGCCATGTGTCTTCATTTCTGTTCTGTGTTTATTTGAATACATTTTCATTTGTTAATTTGAATATGTGATGCTCATTTTTCCGACGACATATGCATGTCACCAAATGTGATTGTGCAACATCAGGCGGTTTACTTGGTACATGATTCTGTGTAGTTGATGTGGCATGTCTTTGACCGGGGGGTGGTGCCCAGGGAACGGGGATCTTGGGGTGGTGGCGGTGGGTGTTGTGGACCTGTTGGGGCTCCCAGCTGCGTGATCAGTGGCTCCATGGCATCTGTTGTACTTCTGGTATTACTGTGGGCTGGGCTCCCTTTTCTGGTGCAGGCTGTGTTCCGACTTTAAACCAGGTCAGAGCAGGTGTTAATTTCCTCCTGCTAACACGCCTTTCACATGTTTTGTGGTCGTATCGGGGATCTGGCTGGTCGTTGAAAATGCTGCGGAGTGGTGTTGTCGCGGCTTTTTGCACGGGAACGCCTACTCTGCATCTCATTAGAAATAGTTTTTTGTTATTTTTTATTTCATTGCTTTTCAAAAAATAATTCAAAGATACATACTCCGCAAGGTCACCATACAGAGTGATCATAACCGTTATCCACACTACAAATGGAGAGAAAGAATCAACAAATTATAACAACCCAAGAAAACCAAAAAACACTCATATCTTAAACAATCAATAATATGCTGTCATACTGGGAGATAGAGGTATTGCATTGCCTTTACAGATATGCTGCGTTTACAATATGTTTCATGGTTACATATGTTCCACCTAACCCACTTCATTCTGTGTATCTACTGTCACCCTCTCATTGTAAAGTGTCTCAATGGCTCCCATATATCCTTCAGTCTTGATGTTGTTGGTAATTCCTCTGCATATAGCTCCATATTTTCTTTGCAGTACATAAGGTCCTTGATCCAGTGTTCAACTTTTGGTGATCTTTTCCCTCCCCAAGTAATGGCTACCCTGCGTTTGGCCATTAGTAGTGCTAGGCGTACAAATTGACCCACCACCCCCTTCACATGCGGAACACAGCACAATAGACATACCAGAGGAGTGTATTGTAACTCCAGCCCCGACATTTCCATTACATCCCTCAGGACAGCAGACCAATAGCAGGCCACCCTCCTACACTCCCACGCAAGGTGAAAGAAGGCTGCTTTACGCTGGCCACACCTCACGCAACGGCTAGAGTCGCGCAGACCATATCGGTGTAACCATGCCAGTGTATAGTACACCTGATGTATATACTTGAAATGTACTGTACATAAGTTTCCATTCGAAGCGAGTGTACCTGTTAAGCCACATATATGTTCCCAATCTGACACTGATATCGAGGACAGTAGACTATCATTCCAGCTCTTCAAGCTTCTATCAGGCACTTCCCTGCTCTCATCCCTCATTGTTCTATATAGTTTAGTAATCATTTTCTTTTTGGTGGGAGTAGTTAGGACCAGTTGCAAAGAGCATAGTGTAGGGGTTCAAGGGGGTAGGTGATATAATGTGCTCTAACCGCGTGCCTAAGCCTGTGAATCACGAAGCGGAACAACAGCTTGGGGTTGTTTATGTATTGCAAGGTGTCTGTTGTGTGAAACGATCCCTATGGGTACAGATCTTGCATCAACTGGCGGCCTGCCTCTTTTAAGAGACGCATCAAACCTATCTCGTGAGTTACTGATATATCGCAGCCTGGTGTTCTATGTGCATGGCTGGGACATATATGGGTAGCTTGTGAGCTAGTTTTCCTATCGCCTGCCACGCCGTGATCGGTGTGTCCACCATGTTAATTTCTGTTTTAGGAAATCCACGCTTCGTGCGTGTGAGAATTCTATGTAGAGGGACAGGGAAGGCATCTCCCGCTTCCACTGCAACATGAGGGGTTAATGCATGCGGTCTAACCAAGTAGTATGCATGCTGAGACTGAGCACTTAGATAGTAGACATATAGGCCCGGAGCCCCAAACCCCCCTTTATCGTAAGCACGAGTGAGAACAGACCAACTTACACAAGCATGATTGCCCCCCAGACCAATCTGAATAGAGTCATGCGGGGGTGTGAAAAAATCCCTTCAACAGCACAATCGGGATGTTTCTAAAGAGATTCAAAAAACGCAGCAAAACTACCATTTTTGCGAGTGCAATGCGATCCGCCAGAGACAGCGGCAAAGTCACCCAGTTATCAGCTTGTTGATCTAGATTGCTACAAGCCCAGCCACACCCCAAGGTATTTGACTGGTTCTGCAGACCATACTAGGGGGAACTCCACATCAGGCTGAGTCGTGGATTCCGTCAGGGGGATAATGGTGGACTTTTCCCAATCTACCACCAAACCTGACATCAAGCCAAGTCGAACATATTCTCGTAGTTACTGCGCCAGATATCGAGAGGGCACACGGACAAACAACACCACGTCGTCCGCATATAATGAAATGGCGACTGGGCGGTAATTAAAATTCAAGGCTGTTTCCCTATGTCTTTGTCGTATAACGCATGCCAGCGGCTTTATCGTGAGAGCAAAAAGCAGCGGGGACCAAGGACAGCCCTGTCGGGCGCCTCGCATAATAGCAAATGGTTCCGCCGTCAACCCGCCTACCACCACTTGAGCCAATGGATCCGCGTATAGTAACATAACCCACTTTATAAAAAATAACGGGAACCCTATATGCTGTAATACAAAAAACATATACTTCCACTCGATTGAGTCGAAGGCCTTAGCTGCATCCAGCATCACTGCTGCTGCCAACAGACTCAGCTTCAATATATGGAGCATTGCGAAGATGGTCCGCAGGTTGTGTGATGTAGAGTGTTCGGGTATAAAACCCGACTGGTCCGGTAGAACCAGACACGGCATCAGAGGCTGCAATTTGACAGCAAGAATTTTGGCAAGATTCTTCACATCTATGTTGATCAGTGATAACGGCCTATATGAGTCGCACTGATATGGGGGCTTATCTTTTTTAAGCAATGTAATATTCAACATCTGTTTGAGCGAAGGGGGTAGCACACCAGTACCAAGCACCTTAACAAAAACCTCTAGTAGGTAAGGGGTGAGTAGGTCTGCATACGACATATAAAATTCAATTGTGAGGCCATCAGGTCCTGGTGCTTTCACATTTGGTAAGGCCTTGATCGCAGCTTTAATATCCTCAGCATCAATTGGCTGGCTCAGGCATTGCCTGTGGGCGTAAATGTCCGCAAAATGGTAAAAAATCTCTGCGAACACGCAGAAATTCCGCAAACACGTGGATTTGCTTGTTGGTGATGCTTTTTTCCTGTTCGCACTTGCTGTTTGAGTGCTCGTGGGGAAATATCTTGCGAACACGCATTTTGAGAACACAAACAAGCAAAAAATTATGGTGAAGTCGCGGAATGCAGAATTTTGGGCAATTTCGTGTTCTCTGTGGAACGTGAAATTATCCAAATTCTGCAAATTCCACAAGTGGAACGGAATTTGCCGCCCAGGCCTACCGACAACCACACACACGCCACATCCTCAAGATAACTCTCCATCTCAGCTGTTTCAGCCCCCCTAGAATTAAAGAGATTAGCATAGAATTCACGGAATTGCTCAGTTATGTTGAGCGTATTATAGTGTTCTCCCCCGTGAGAATCTGTGATCTTGTCAATGTGCGGGTGATCCGCGCGATTCCTGATTTTGTTGGCTAAATTGCGAGCTGGTCTCCCCTCTCTCGATATTTACACGCCGTGTGTCTGCGCAAGATGTATCTTATCTCAGATTCCACCAGTGTATCATATCTTATATGAGCTCATGTATGTATGTATAGGACATCAGCCGAAGGGTCTGTAGTGTAACTACGCTCTAGATTTTAAAGCGTGGTCTCTATTTTTGCAAGCTGAACTCTGAGATCCTTCAGTATGCCGCAGCTGTGCCAATGCACACTCCCCGGATTGTCACTTTGAAAGCCTCCCATAATGTGGAGGCGCTATCCACGGATCCTTTATTGAGTTTGAAATATTGTTCTATGGCAGTACGAACAGAGGCCTTGTATAGAGGATCGATCAAGGCCTACGAACGCAGCCACCATGTGAAAGGACGATGTATTGCCGTCGGGATAGTAATTTCAAGTTTTACAGGGTTATGATCTGAAAACGTGCGCAGAAGGTTAGCAACCGCAGTTACCCAGTCAATCGCACCCCCCCCAGCAGCCAACAATCCAGCCTAGACCAGCTATTGTACATTGGTGTAGCATTAGTACCTTCTTTAACTAAGCCATTGCGCACACTCCAGACATTGATCCAATATGGCATTATGGACACTTTGAGCCACTCTAGGGGTGCGGTTTGCAAGTGGATTAGATTTATCTAGGTCAGGGTCCAAGTAAGTGTTAAGATCACCCCCTCACAAAATGGCTGCTTCAGGCCATTCTCTCAGTTTTGTATACATTTTTAAAAGGCACTCTAGGTCATCTGCAATAGGGCCATGTGTGTTTACTATGGTCACTATGGAGCCACCTAGTTTCACCTGTACCATTGCACAGCACCCTTCCTCATCTATATGTGTTTGCAATGGGATAAACGCAGTACCTCGCCTAATCAGGATTAGCACCCCCTTAGCATATGATGAATAGGAGGAGGGTAGCCTATATCCGGCCCATTTATGGGCAATGCCAAGCTCCATTTATTTAGTTCAATTCGTTTCCCGCTGCAGAGCAATATGCATGCCATGATGAGACAGATAAGCAAACACCCGACAAATTTTCTTTGGGGAGTTCAGCACTCATACGTTCCATGTTAATAATCTGTAACTTTCACCCATGTGCTGTACGAACATCTTTGGTTTACCCAATAGCTAAGTTGGACCAAGATAGGATTTTTAAAGCAGTACCATACATTCCTGACCCTCAATAATTCCTACCTCCCAGTTTAGACATCAAGAGTGCAATAAACAAAAGAAAAATCAACACACACCCCATCCCTCCACACTTCCTCACCCCACCCACTCCAACCTCCAAATTAGGTCAAGTCTGTCCCCCCTTCCTACCATTCACCCAGTCTTCCATAGAAGGAACTATGCAATAGAGGAACACCCACTAGGGGGGAAGGAACGGCAACAACCATCCAGCATGCAGTGAGGTGGCCAGGCTGCAGCAGTAAGTCACACCCTTGCACCATGAGTATACCCAGCATTTAACAACACCATAAGACTTCAGAAAACGTAATGCTTCTGCATCAGACTCCGAACTGAGTCTGTACCAATCATATCATATTAGCCAGTCACATTCCCAGCTATATCCATACTAGCATAAGAACAACAATTAGTGGTCTGAGTCTTCCAGACCCGGCAAGGCAGAGGGCTCCCCGAGCCACCCTGGCGGGGTCTATTTTTGCATATATGTTTCGTGAATTTAAAGGCTGACTTAGAGTCTGTAAAGAAATGCGCCTGACCATCGTGAGTTATTTTCAATTTAGCAGGATATAGCATAGCATAAGGGACAGAGGAAGATTGTACAAATTCTCTTCGTGATGCCTGTACAACCGGAGTATAGTCCAGAAAGAAGGACAAAGTATTACCGTTGTGATTTATAGGACTCTTGGCTCTGGCCTTCCTCAGTATAGCATCTCTTTCTGCATAATTTAGAAGACGCACAATGATCGGACATAGCGGAGCGCCCGGTTTGGGCCGAGAACCCAGAGACTGGTGCGCCCTCTCCACGATCATGACCGTAGACAACACAGAGCCAAATAGTTCGCGCAACAGATTATCAATGAAAGGCTCCATTTTCGATATTGCTGTCGATTCTGGCAGATCAATTATACAAAGGTTATTCCGTCTCGACCCCACTTCCAAATCCCCGTTTTTAGCCTTCATGACCTCCAACACTTTCTCCATGTGTAAAATCTGTGTCCACGATTCCGCCTGCGAGTCGTGCGTGTCCGATAACCTGTTTTTAAATACATCAAGCCGGTGTTCGTGCGTGTCTACCTTCTTTTTTACCTCATCTAAGCTAGAAGTGAGCGCATCAATCTTACTGTCTATAGTTTTTAAACCTGAGCGCAGTTCCAGCAGGATGTTTCTCGTGTCATCCTCATGGTTCTCAGCACTGTCCGACGTACCCTGTGTCAAACACACGTGTTCCGCCATGGTTTCTGCTGCACGTGTACTCCTTTTGCTTTCAAATGGGAGTTTCAGTTGCTTGGGATCAGGTTTTCCCATATTGAAAGAGCCTACCAGTGCTTCCCAGACACCAGTCGCGCAATTTGCTCTCTTCACCAGTCCGTGGATGCGTGGGACTCCGCTATCAGCACCTAAACTGTATACAGGCATATGGTACTTCAAACGCCCTACATTGGTGCGGCAGTAACCCCAAGCACTGAGTTCCAGCTATCAAGCAGGATGCCAGTGGAATGATACACTGGCAATTCACGCATCAGGCTCCCCGATGAAGGCCACACAGTCAACAGAAATATCTAATCTGCCCGTCTGCCACAACACCAGTTCTCATCAAAGTCAACTCCACAGGGCCCCCAAACTTGCACTCCTCTTACAGGTCGTCGCGCTCTCCCATGTCCAGCACCGCACGCTTTTAGGATCTGCCACGTGGCTCATTACAGCACACCCTCCACACAGCTGGATAGTCACATAGATGGAAGGCAACAGTTCAGCTCCAATACTGCGCTGGCCCAGCAGCCCGCAATGTCCTGGAGCCCTTGCCGGTAGCACCAGCAGGGCCCTAGGCACTCCGGCCTACCGAGACAGTCCAGACCGTCCCCCGGGCCCGACCACCAGTAACCACTACACCTTTGGCTGCACAGCTAGGCCATTCACCCCACCGGTGTGGGAACAGATGCGGCCTCAAGACCCTGTCCGGCCCAACCAGCCCGCTCCGGTGCTCCTGGACCCCTCAGGTGTAATTACCCAAGGGCGTCTGGACTTGGCCTCACGAGCCTGCCCGTAACCGACACAGCAATCAGCCCCTGCCCCACTCACTGCACCGCTTCAGGACCTTCAATCGGGCAAAGCACCAGGCAGTATTAGTGTCCCGCTGTGTTCTCTGGGTCACAGCTTCTTCTCAGCAGCGTGCAGGCCAGACCTTCAAGACGCTCGTTACCAGTCCCCATTTCGGCTCCCAGTGTACCGCAGCTCCGCCGGTGGGGATGCTCTCCGGGCAGCTGCAGCAGCCCCACTCCTGTCCCCTGTACAAGGGAGCCAGAACCCAGCCCGCCAGGACCCCGCAGAATGTCTGGTCAGCACCTCCGAGCTCTTCACTCCAGCGTCGCTCGCGGCCCGGCCGCCATTTCCTCGCTGACACAGTCACTGCGCCACTTCTCAGTTTGGAAGGTTCTCGCTGGCGAACTCACTTCAGCGTCTCCTCAATTGTAGCTGGAGCGGTAACCAGACGTTTCAGCAGTTTAATATTGGTGCAGGCATCTTGAAATAATGGTATTTGATGGATTGATTAGCCTCGCCTACGGAGCTCCCTCAAGAGTCAGCCATTCCGAATCGCGCCGTAGCCACCCTCATTAGCGATAGTTGATGGAGTCATCTGTGGCGATGTTTTTTGCGGCTGCAATCACAGGTAAACTGGTGCTATGGGCTGTTAGCACCAGCTTGTGAATGGGGTGATAATTTTATTGTGACTTTGACTGCGATAAAGTGCCGATAACTTCTTGAGAATATGCTCCTATATTGACTATCTCAGTGGTTGACTCTTTGTTTACCCAGTTTTAAAAGGACCTGTCCTCTGACATATTTAATATAGGGTTTCTAACCCTTCGTGCTTGGTATTAAGTGGTTGCTCTCTATTTGTCTCTTGTTTGAAATATGCCATGACACTGGCGTTTGCCTACCAAATTGCGGATGACACCCACATCTCCCTTAAAATCTTGTATATTCATGACATTTACATGCTATGAGCCTTGAGAAAACTGTTGCTCCCTTCTCTTACATGAAATGCCTTTGTTTTAATGCTATTGGCAATGTGGAAATGTTAATTAGACTTCCTGAGCACTTGTTATGGTATTGGTACTTGTGTAATCATTTTCCCTCACAGGTATCAGGGGCACAATGCTTTGCATTCCTTATGCGATAGTATATTTTTGGCACAGGCTGGTGGCTGTGGATGCGGTGCGACCCTCCGACTGCCAGGTTGTAAAGTATTATCGCCTCATATTATTCCCTGAGTAGAATCCTTATAACACGCCCAGTGGGTCAGTGTTTTCCTACTATTAATAACAGTACAGGCAATATATAGGACACTGTCCCAGACTCAACCCATGACATATTGTGGGTGCTGTGTCCCTGGGGTTCTCTTACCCCATATATTGGTGGCCTCCGGTTTCCCCAAATTTCCTGGATGCCCCAGTGCCACATATGGAAAGCTCCGATGACACCAAATTGTCTCTCCCTTGCTCGGAAGCCATGCAGTCATCGTAAAGTATGTATGCTGAGGAGAATTTCCTGTTCTTCCTCCCTTGGGACGATTACTTATATAAGATTGTGGACACCTCCATACATAGGGTGGTTATGGAGGCGATTGCCCCTATGGAGCAACGCCTCTTCAGTCAGGTGCTGGATGAATACGCAGGGTGCCAGTCTCCCCCAGAGCTGGATAACCCACGGCAGCAACATAAAATTCTGGAAGTAGACCAGGACGCCTTTGGTGCCAAAACAGGTCTTCCTAGCAAAAACACAACCTCCCATTGGATCCCTTGGGCTCGCAGATAGGCTCTTGGTGTTCCCGCAACCCAATTCCCAAGACATGGGGGTGGCGATGACCCCCATTGGGACGCTTCAAGGAGGTCGGTCCATCTAGGGCTTGGTGCTCCCCTACAGTTCCTAACACCCCAGATGCACCATCGGAAATGCTGGATACAGATGACATTATCAATCCATGCTCGGCGGTATGGACTACAGCTTCCAAGGTGGCAAATTACATTGTAGGCCTCCCGTGCAAGCCTCTGGAGACAGAGGTATGCAGCTGCTTGCAAGTGGAATGGCCTAGGCCCTCTTTGGAGGAAAAGGTTGCACATGCTCCAGAGATCGATGCATGAATGGCCACTTTCCTGGCAAAATTTGTCATAGACCCCTAGAAGTGGACAAACCACTCATGGGTCTCATGTCAGGACAAACGTCTGGACGTATTGGGTCCATTGACAAAGATCCTGGACATGGCAGACCCAGCCAAAGTCTCTGGCTCCCTGATCTTGCCAGAAGTCCTCTCAGGCTGGGCCCAGAGAGTCATCAATATTGTAGGTAACGCTACCTGTGCTCTTTCCAAGGAGTGTCGACGCTCACTACTTATTGAAGTTGACTCTAAACTGGGTGACCTGGTGGTCTCGGAAGCAGGGGGTGTAGCCCCAGAGACCCCCATTTATTTAGCTCATAAGGAAGGTTGGAAAATGTATGGCGACCTTCTCGTCACTCAACACGGTCTGGACATCCATTTGAAGAATCTTTATCACCAGGGATTTCTCCAAGATTGGAATAAGGAGACAGGGTATGTGTTTCATCCATTCTCAATGATCACATGTTTTGGCCCAAGTGTGAAGACAGCAGGCGGAGGTAGTTTTGGTGACTCCTTTTCAGGGGTCATAAGTTTGCTTCCCAGTTCTGATGGAACTTTCTTGGCATTCTCTACTCCTTTGCCCCCTGTTTCAGAATCTCATTCTCAGTCCGACCCGGATGCCACACCATTTGGTGATGAAAGGCTCCCTGCACCTTTTGGAGTACCGGACTACAGGCAATGGTGGCAAATCTCAGGACTTTCTCGACAGACTGAAGTTCTCTTGCCCAAGACCTGGGCTGACAGCAACGTCAAGAGGTATAGATCAGCTTTGGCAAGATGACTGGGTTGTGTATTCAACAGGACCCTAATCCAGTGGATGATGATGTAGTTCAAATTCTTATCTTTTTGTCAGAGTTGTCATCTGAGGGTATGGCCTACAGATCTAATTATTCCTTTTAATCTGCCATCCTGGTGGGTCATGCTTCGATTAACAGTTCCTCCATTGAAGAACATTCCTTTGTGCGGTGATTGTAAATAGGCATTCACCTTTCCTTGCTGCCAGAATGCTGTTACTAATCTCTCTTAATATGTTTTACTCCTGACAACCTAATAGACTTCTTTTGAAGAAAGAACTTTTGGTAAAATTAGCCATATTGCTATGCCTGATAATATTGTCGTAGGGTCTCAGATGTTCGAACTCTGAACATTACACATGGAGTATTCTCTCCACATGGTGTTTCCTTCAGGGTCAACAGACAAACTAAGGGCCTGATTTAGAACACAGGGGATGGGTTACTACGTCACAATGGTGACAGATGTCTCATCAGCCAAAATATAAATGCCATTATATCCTACAGGATTTATTTTTCAGCTGACAGGATATCTGTCACCAATGTAATGAAGATCTAAATCAGACCCCAAGTCTCAATCCTGCTTCATTTCATACTCTGCATTTCCTGATTCTCCTCAACTGTGTGTTTTACAGTGCTTGAAAGCATTCAATAAGATGACAGAGGAACTCTGCACACTGGGTTGAAGGAAACTCCGCAATCCACATAGGGAGATATTTGTAACCACCATTACCTTTTGGTTGCATTGGGTCATGAAAAAGGTCATGAAAAAGGGAGGTATAAATGTGTGAATGTTTGGGGCACATTCGACGAGCGGGGCAATGCCCTCCAAGGCCTTTCATTTGGGTGCCCGTCTTGAGGACATTTATGAATGCAGCATATTGGTCCTCAGACTCTACTTTTAAGAAATTCTATTTCAAGCCCGTGGTGGATGTAGCTTATTTGGTAGAAAGCAAGCTTTAAACTAGCATGTTCCAAGCCCCCAGTCCTCACATAGAATGAACAGGTTCCTATCTATCATAAAGGTAAGTTTCAATTCTATTAAGGACATGGAGGCGAGGGTTATCCCACCTGGCGAGAGATACCTCCTTCTTTTCCGTCCCAGTTATAAGTAAGTATTGATTCTACCCATGTTATGAGGGCACATTTCTGATATAGTGTTCATTATGTCTAATACAAGACTAATCATAGTTTGTCCTGCTGTGATTATATTTGCTTCTCTTAGAAGAATAAGTTCAAATATTCCCTTGGCTTTCTTACCTTTATAGGAAATGACTGTTCCAATCAGGATTCATGAACAACGGATGCTAGTATAATTCACATGAAGGAAAGAGGCAGCATGGATATCGACAATGGACTATGTTGGGACTGCCTGGCTGTGATAGGATATTTTTTTATTATGCACCAAAGAGTTTTTACAATAAGCTGTTGTTAAAATGGCAGCTGTCAAAATTTGTATTAGGCGAAGTAAAGACCAAATGCATAACCCTCGCCTCTATGCCCTTAAAAGAATTGACACTTTCTATTACTATAGCTAGAAAAGATTTAATTCTTTTAGAAATTTGAATATATTCTGAGTCCCTAGTTAAAAACCATGTACAAGAGACCATTCATAATAGGCTTCTACCCCATGATATGTGGGGCACAATGATTGTAGTCCTTCCTGAACCCCGGAACTTACCAGTCCTCTGCTGCTCATATCACAAAAATAGACTCATTAATGTTGATACTAAAATCTTTCCAAAGATTATTCCAAACCGTTTGATAAAAGTCATAAACATACTTGGTCAACCAAGGTCAAAATTGCTTTATGCCAGGACGGGACACCAGGCAATGTATTTGACAGCTACATTTATTACTTTGCAAGGGCTGAGAATTGTCAGGTCCCATGCTTTACAAATGCAGGATTTTGAAGAGGCATATGATTCTATAGGGTGGCCTTTCCTCCTTCTAGTCTTGCGTCGTATGACATAGGACCGCCCTTCTATATATGAAAACGTTATATGCACAACAGTTGGAAAAGCTTGATGTGAACGGATACTTATCGGACACATTCCCCAAACAAGGTGGAACAAGACAGGGATGCTCTTAACACAAACAATCCCACAGATGAGAAATGGTGTAATAAGGATGCATCCTTCTATGTAGATGAGATACTCATATTTATTTAGGCACCACATTTGCTGGGCCCCTGAGTTTCCCAAACACTATCCCATCATGAAGAGGCAACCAGTCTGAATAAATTGGAACAAATCTAGTCTGGTACCCTTTGCATGAAAAATTAAAGTCAAACAAAACAGGTGATGGACAGAATGTGGATCAATGTCACACATTCACCCCAGTCCAAAGATCTGGGCCCAAATCCATCGTTTTTTTGCACTCCACACCACCCTGGGTTAGACAATGGCGATATGCAAATCAGCTCCGACCCTGTGCCCCATGGGAACAGTCCAGTCCGAACTACAAAAGCCATGTCCTTCCCAGAACGGAATCAAGCATCCGAGGACCGGACCGGTTTCGAAGTAACACCTCTCATCAGCCCGGCTAGCTTGACTCCAGTGGTATGGAGTGCCTGGGACCCACATCTGAGCATCCCCAGCGCACTTATGGCGGCAATTGCAAACAAAACAGGTGATGGACAGAATGTGGATAAATGTCACACATTCACCCCAGTCCAAAGATCTGGGCCCAAATCCATCGTTTTTTTGCACTCCACACCACCCTGGGTTAGACAATGGCGATATGCAAATCAGCTCTGACCCTGTGCCCCATGGGAACAGTCCAGTCCGAACTACAAAAGCCATGTCCTTCCCAGAACGGAATCAAGCATCCGAGGACCGGACCGGTTTCGAGGTAACACCTCTCATCAGCCCGGCTAGCTTGACTCCAGTGGTGTGGAGTGCCTGGGACCCACGTCTGAGCATCCCCAGCGCACTTATGGCGGCAATTGCAAACAAAACAGGTGATGGACAGAATGTGGATCAATGTCACACATTCACCCCAGTCCAAAGATCTGGGCCCAAATCCATCGTTTTTTTGCACTCCACACCACCCTGGGTTAGACAATGGCGATATGCAAATCAGCTCTGACCCTGTGCCCCATGGGAACAGTCCGGTCCGAACTACAAAAGCCATGTCCTTCCCAGAACGGAATCAAGCATCCGAGGACCGGACCGGTTTCGAGGTAACACCTCTCATCAGCCCGGCTAGCTTGACTCCAGTGGTGTGGAGTGCCTGGGACCCACGTCTGAGCATCCCCAGCGCAGTTATAGCGACAATTGCAAACAAAACAGGTGATGGACAGAATGTGGATCAATGTCACACATTCACCCCAGTCCAAAGATCTGGGCCCAAATCCATTGTTTTTTTGCACTCCACACCACCCTGGGTTAGACAATGGCGATATGCAAATCAGCTCTGACCCTGTGCCCCTTGGGAACAGTCCAGTCCGACCTACAAAAGCCATGTCCTTCCCAGAACGGAATCAAGCATCCGAGGACCGGACCGGTTTCGAGGTAACACCTCTCATCAGCCGGCTAGCTTGACTCCAGTGGTGTGGAGTGCCTGGGACCCACGTCTGAGCATCCCCAGCGCACTTATGGCGGCAATTGCAAACAAAACAGGTGATGGACAGAATGTGGATCAATGTCACACATTCACCCCAGTCCAAAGATCTGGGCCGAAATCCATCGTTTTTTTTGCACTCCACACCACCCTGGGTTAGACAATGGCGATATGCAAATCAGCTCTGACCCTGTGCCCCATGGGAACAGTCCAGTCCGAACTACAAAAGCCATGTCCTTCCCAGAACGGATCAAGCATATGAGGACCGGACCGGTTTCGAAGTAACACCTCTCATCAGCCCGCCTAGCTTGACTCCAGTGGTATGGAGTGCCTGGGACCCACGTCTGAGCATCCCCAGCGCACTTATGGCAGCAATTGCAAACAAAACAGGTGATGGACAGAATGTGGATCAATGTCAAACATTCACCCCAGTCCAAAGATCTGGGCCCAAATCCATCGTTTTTTTGCACTCCACACCACCCTGGGTTAGACAATGGCGATATGCAAATCAGCTCTGACCCTGTGCCCCATGGGAACAGTCCAGTCCGAACTACAAAAGCCATGTCCTTCCCAGAACGGAATCAAGCATCCGAGGACCGGACCGGTTTCGAGGTAACACCTCTCATCAGCCCGGCTAGCTTGACTCCAGTGGTGTGGAGTGCCTGGGACCCACGTCTGAGCATCCCCAGCGCACTTATGGCGGCAATTGCAAACAAAACAGGCGATGGACAGAATGTGGATCAATGTCACACATTCACCCCAGTCCAAAGATCTGGGCCCAAATCCATCGTTTTTTTGCACTCCACACCACCCTGGGTTAGACAATGGCGATATGCAAATCAGCTCTGACCCTGTGCCCCATGGGAACAGTCCAGTCGGAACTACAAAAGCCATGTCCTTCCCAGAACGGAATCAAGCATCCGAGGACCGGACCGGTTTCGAGGTAACACCTCTCATCAGCCCGGCTAGCTTGACTCCAGTGGTGTGGAGTGCCTGGGACCCACGTCTGAGCATCCCCAGCGCAGTTATAGCGACAATTGCAAACAAAACAGGTGATGAACAGAATGTGGATCAATGTCACACATTCACCCCAGTCCAAAGATCTGGGCCCAAATCCATTGATTTTTTGCACTCCACACCACCCTGGGTTAGACAATGGCGATATGCAAATCAGCTCTGACCCTGTGCCCCTTGGGAACAGTCCAGTCCGACCTACAAAAGCCATGTCCTTCCCAGAACGGAATCAAGCATCCGAGGACCGGACCGGTTTCGAGGTAACACCTCTCATCAGCCCGGCTAGCTTGACTCCAGTGGTGTGGAGTGCCTGGGACCCACGTCTGAGCATCCCCAGCGCACTTATGGCGGCAATTGCAAACAAAACAGGTGATGGACAGAATGTGGATCAATGTCACACATTCACCCCAGTCCAAAGATCTGGGCCCAAATCCATCGTTTTTTTTGCACTCCACACCACCCTGGGTTAGACAATGGCGATATGCAAATCAGCTCTGACCCTGTGCCCCATGGGAACAGTCCAGTCCGAACTACAAAAGCCATGTCCTTCCCAGAACGGAATCAAGCATCCGAGGACCGGACCGGTTTCAAGGTAACACCTCTCATCAGCCCGGCTAGCTTGACTCCAGTGGTGTGGAGTGCCTGGGACCCACGTCTGAGCATCCCCAGCGCACTTATGGCGGCAATTGCAAACAAAACAGGTGATGGACAGAATGTGGATCAATGTCACACATTCACCCCAGTCCAAAGATCTGGGCCCAAATCCATCATTTTTTTGCACTCCACACCACCCTGGGTTAGACAATGGCGATATGCAAATCAGCTCTGACCCTGTGCCCCATGGGAACAGTCCAGTCCGAACTACAAAAGCCATGTCCTTCCCAGAACGGAATCAAGCATCCGAGGACCGGACCGGTTTCGAGGTAACACCTCTAATCAGCCCGGCTAGCTTGACTCCAGTGGTGTGGAGTGCCTGGGACCCACGTCTGAGCATCCCCAGCGCACTTATGGCGGCAATTGCAAACAAAACAGGTGATGGACAGAATGTGGATCAATGTCACACATTCACCCCAGTCCAAAGATCTGGGCCCAAATCCATCGTTTTTTGCACTCCACACCACCCTGGGTTAGACAATGGCGATATGCAAATCAGCTCTGACCCTGTGCCTATGGGAACAGTCCAGTCCGAACTACAAAAGCCATGTCCTTCCCAGAACGGAATCAAGCATCCGAGGACCGGACCGGTTTCGAGGTAACACCTCTCATCAGCCCGGCTACCTTGACTACAGTGGTGTGGAGTGCCTGGGACCCACGTCTGAGCATCCCCAGCGCACTTATGGCGGCAATTGCAAACAACACAGGTGATGGACAGAATGTGGATCAATGTCACACATTCACCCCAGTTCAAAGATCTGGGCCCAAATCCATCGTTTTTTTGCACTCCACACCACCCTGGGTTAGACAATGGCGATATGCAAATCAGCTCTGACCCAGTGCAAAAAAACGATGGATTTGGGCCCAGATCTTTGGACTGGGTTGAATGTGTGACATTGATCAACATTCGGTCCATCACCTGTTGTTTATGAAAAATTAAAGTAACACCCTGGCAACCACAGCTTTACATTTTGACCAACTCTTTTTAATACTTAGGTACATTCATGGCGCTTGACCCGCACTCAACATGGACACTGAAAATACCCCCGCTTACAACCCTTACCACTGACTACCTCAAATAAATGGAAGAACCTTCCGTTGTTTATCATGGGGTAACCAGCACTCCTTAAAATGATCCTTCCCCCTAATCTTCTGTACACCCTTTTTCGAGAATCTCAAGTCACAATTTCCTAACCTTTTTAAACCCCTTCCATGCTCATGACGAACCCCAGCCGTCATGCACTACGGTGCTCGTGTGCTGATGACGGCTGGGGTTCGTCACGGCCCGCCCCTGTTCGTGCTGTTTACAGCACAGCAGGGGAATCACGGCCGCATCAAAGGGGTTAAACGTGGACAAGTGGGAACTGAATATATCCATGGCCCAATGCAAGTTACTCATATATGACAGTGGACTGACCATGGCTGATAGGCTAATTTATTACTGGGAGACCCAGTTGATCATCATTAACAACTGCGTATTTGGGAATAGAGATGAGCCCCCATATTGACTAGAACTAAGCATTTTTCCTGGATTTCCAGTTTGGGTGTGTTGTGGAAGTGAGACCATATGAAGTCCTTTAAAGAGTTACAAATAGAATTCGAAATGCAACTAGATTTTCTGCGACCTCTAACTCAGATACACACTGGACCCCTCAGACTTCCTCCCCCCAGACATCGAATACTATAGCTATCCCATAGAAGGTAAGTATAAGCTAGAACCCTTGGGGATGAAACATATTTCACACACTTAACACATACTACTAGCCCACACTCCTTATTTTTTCCTACTCTTGAAGAGGCATGATATGAGGGCATGGGGTCTTTGGACAATACCTGGAGGGGGGCCAGTATGGCACCCTGCACATTGGAGATCTTGCCTAGACGCCTACTGATCCAGTTACACTACCTTCATAGCATATATCACATTCCGGAACAACAACACAGAATTAAACTTTCCCTGTCCTTCCCTCTACATGAGATGTCAATCCCCCTGGAGAACGCTCTTACATATGGTCTAGAATGCCCCGCTATTTAACCATACTTGGACAAGCCCATTGTACAATGATGGAGACATTGGACTTTCCCATCAACATGTCACTCCAAAGCCTTGCAAGGGATAATGGGCGACAAGGGTGCGGAAAGCTGGCCCAGTGAACCTTTATTGGCCTACTCTACTGGGTGTCCAGGGGCTACATAGCAAAACACTAGAAGGACCCCCGACCTGCCAATTTGAGAGAATGGAACAGTAGCATAGTAAACTGTTGACTCTTAACAGTATGGTATACAAGGTGAGAGAGTGCCCAAATAAACTTCACAAAGTGATAGGATAATGGATTAAATCAATGCACTGACAGCACTCGACCACCGGGGAAACAAAATCTTTTCAATCTCCCCTGTGTGTGCCCTTCCTCCCCATCATTGTTTCCTGCATAAACCTATTGACAGGTATCACATTACCAATTCTTGTACTGAACTGCTGATTTTAATGATATGTTATTCTCATTGTCTATTATCAATATAATAAGTGTGTGCTGAACAATGCCAATTTTTTATTCAATTCATTAAAAATGTTTGGGAAAAAAATCCTTCTCAGGTGCTGTTTCCCTGTTATGCAACATAAGATGTAAGTGTAAAATCCACCCCATTGTCTTTTCGCAAACATGTGAAAATCTGTTCAGACAATGCTTGTTAGTCTACATCAACCCATTTGCACATGCATATTTTACCATCCCCCGCCCTCCAAAAGAACTGTCTGTTACACATAATGATTTCCTTGTTACTATGGTATTCAGTTCTTGCTATTATAGTGACGTTTTCTATGGTCTATGCCTTTTGTTCTTGTTCTAAGCGATGTACTCTGTAGACTTCACATCATGTAGTTCTGTGTAATGCACTCACTATACTGTTGGTGCCTTTGTGATATTTAAAAACAATTAACTAAATAATTAAAAATAAACAATGTCAGATGGTCAGTGCTGACTAGAGTATCTGTGTGTATTCGTCTGTTTTGATATTTATTTGCCTATGTGTGTGGGTAATTTTTGTACAAGGGTGTAATCATGTGCATGTGAGCATAAGAGTGGGTGTGTAGGTGCGAACATTGAGACGTATCAAATAGTCAAAATGTATCTTGTATTGCTGAGATTGTAAAATGTAATTATTCATTTTGAAGGGCAAGGCAGTGTGCTCTATATTTTGCCACAGTGGAAACTTAATGGCAACATTTGCTTTGCCTCCAAGGACAGCTTGCATAATAGCATGGCAATATGCACTATAGATGTGGCACAACATGTAACAAGAAACTATAGGCCTCCTTTACAATACAATGTCATGGTGCTGCAAGCAATTTTGCTGTACCGTGATGTGTCATTCTAAAAGTGCAGGAATGTGCTGCATTTACAAGAATATGGTGCATTCCTGTACTGACCCCTGTACCAGCGCTAAAAAAGCAGCCTAGCGCCAATGCAGGCACTCTTGCACCATGTTGTAACAGTGGCTGCATTGCGAGGATGATTGATTCTGCTCAGGAAGGGACACCTTTCTGAACAAAATCAGTCAATGCAGGCGATTTCCTCCTTCTATGTGAGCTGAGAAATGCCAGGAGACGAAGACCCAAGTATGTGAGCTATCGGGGTAGGACTCATAACAAATGTTTGACTATAGGGTTACTCCTCCACCCACAGTCTTCTGAGAAACTATATATTAATAGGGGTTGGACACGTCATTCTGGAGTATCGGATCTTAGGTAAGTATGTCACACTGCTTCGCAAAATGCAGTTTTCTGCACTTTTTATCTGAAACGAGGTAGCACCTCACTACAATCCAGAGAGGGAATACGAATTGCCCTGAAGAAAGCCCAAGACTCTCTCGGGCCACTCGCTAAGGGCTGAAACATGTTGGCAAGGCACTAGGGCCATAGTATCATTACTTTCTCATGACCCTACCTTTCTAATAAATGTTAATATCCCTGGCGAACCCTCAAATAAAGGCATACCCGGAGTCACCTGCCGATTTTTTATCTTTAAACCCCCGGCCTATTTCTCTTGAGGGGACCCTTAAAGATGGTCGAGCTCACCCTGACCTTTACGAGTCAGAGTTATATAACAAAAATGAATTGCTTCCTTCAACGCATATGAGCGGATGGTGCACCACCTCATAAGAGTAGAGCCCGAATTTCTTAGTATTCAGGTGGTATACTTTTTTGTTTGCAAGGAACTTATATGCACCACCACCCAAGTGCACCTGTTTATTGCCAAGCAATAATCACTGGCAGAAAAGCAAAAAGTGGCAAGAAATGTTTATACCATTGCCCACTTTCCTCGGGTATTGTTTGTCCCTACATGGAACTTCAACCACACCACCACAGGAAATACATTTCCAGTGACCAACACTGGTGGCGCTTGTTTAATGTAAAAGCTGTCTGCAATGCCATCGCCTGCTTCATCAAAGTGTATGCTCTCTGTTCTTAGAGCACACATGACAGCTACATCTTCCAACAGTCAACTCTTGCACATCAAATGTTCCTGGTGATTATCGTGACATTTTGCTAGTACGGAACATTTAATTACTAATGGTGGGGGTGCATGCATATCAAGAGAATGACACTAAAAATAGAGTCACCCTTAATTCCACCCTATGCCTATACCCTGAACTCAAAATTACCATTGTAAACATGTTTAGAAAATCTGAAACATTTACATTCAAACTACATTTGGGAAACGTATATCACTCTTTGTTGTAGGTGACACCTGGTCTCACCATCTTCTCACCCCATCTTATTATCGAACTAGACAGCCTGAACGATGGCACGAAAACATGGCTCACACGCATTCACAAGCTATCATTAAACTCACTTATGGCATCCTCAAGTTGTTCTTCAGATTACTTCATACTACAAGTGGTGGTTCCATTACTGCTCAAAAGGTGTGTTCAAGATTATTTTAGCACGCTTCGTGTTGCCCAGCATACCTATGCAATGGGGTACACATAGACCTAATCCCTGAACTCTAGATACATCCAGCTTCTTTTGATGGAACATGGAACAGAGGTCATGGTCTGTTAGTGTAGGACTGAAAACGGACCTAATTTTTCATCTGAACTGTTACATTATTTGCTGCATTATAGTTGTAGGACAATGTTTAGTCAGTGTTGATTGGTGGACCTTGACACTATCCACATTTCCCAACGCGACTAAATATGCAATTCTTATTGTATTAAGCATACACATCACATTCTCACTCATTAATGTATTCATTGTACATAAAAACTATATTGATCATTGACATACAAAACACTTTTATTTCTACATAATTTCCCCTTTAAATTTAGATATATATGTTGCTGATTTCTAGTCCAAACACGATTTCTCTGTTTTGGTTATGTCTACAGATGTCTTCACAATAGGGGCAGGGACCTCCAAAATCGGATAGAGATCTTAACCTACCAGACAAACAGGACATTGGATACCAGAAGAGAATTTCTTGAGCACTACATTCACTACAAAATAGTCCTCTTTCAACCTGCTACTTCTTTTGGCAGCTATTCCCCCACAATTGCTGAGAAATTAGAAGAGATGGCCTTTTTTTCTAAAAAAGAAATACATATCTGCGAGTGCATCCTCCATAACTATCCTCAGCTATATGGTTGACAGAACATTATCAGAGTAATATCCCTTGCGTACAAATGTGGAAGGACATCCCTGTATGCTGCACTGCAGTGGGTATTCATATGTGAAAATGCAAGGAGTTTTGCAATCACTGTGATGACCCTTTGTCAATGGGCATGTCTGAAAATATAAGAAACGCCGGGGGTTACCCTCCCAACCACACATATGACACCTGAAACTGACACCTCTGCAAATTAGGTTCTTGAAGCATCGGTTACAAAATATGTTGTATTGTAAAATGAGTTATTGAACAAATGTGTTTATGTTGATTTTATTGTAAAGTTTATGTCCTTTAAACATGTTAAGATTTTGATAATATGTTGACACACAGAAACAATGGAAAGGCATTTGTATTTTTTCGGATGGATGGGTGTAATAGAAAACCAGGAGGCTTTATGTTTTCTGCAACTTTGCCTTTTTATTTACTGCCCAAAGGTTTTATAGGATCTTTGTTTTTGTTTAACCTGCTCTCTCTCTCTCTCTCTCTCTCTCTCTCTCTCTCTCTCTCTCTCTCTCTCTCTCTCTCTCTCTCTTTCTTTCTAGGTTCCAAGATTCTTCAGCTTGTTCACTATCTCCTCTTTTGTCTTCTTCACATGTTCTTTCTTCCTGACGGGGAACCCAGGATCTGTTGGGAGAAAAGGATATAAGGGCGGTGAGTACCTAGACTTATTTTTTGTAGATCTAAGATAGTGCCCTTCACCAGACAAATAAGGTGTTATACGTGAGTTCCACACACTCTGGAAAGAGGAGTGATTGTTGGGAAATGTTGATAAGCAGGTGGTTATTTTCCCTAACATTCACACAGTAGAACAGGAGGCACCACAGAGGAATAGTAGGTAGTAAAGTAAAGCACAAATGGCAGTAAGCGATTATCCTAACCCTTTTACCCCCTCCTCTTCCTTTTAGTTATAATCACACAACATCCAAAGACCCATTAAAAAAACAAAAAGAAAAGAAAAAAAAAACGTCAGCCCACATACATTGCCCAAATTTCTTAGGATTCTGTCCTCTGTGTTTGGGCTTGTTTTTTTGTTATGAGGTCGCAGTTTAGGCTTAGGTGGACTCTTACACCTGGTGGTGCAGGGTTCTATTGTGGCACCCAAAGTGTGAAGTGGCCTTCATCCCCTTCACTCCCGTAGGTGTGTACACCACCCTGCTCCCCCCCCCGACTGTCTCCGGTTACTCACCATCCATGCAGTAACTCACCAGAGTTGCGGCAGCAGTTGCGCTCCTCCTGGGGGAGGGGGTGACCCACCAGTCCTTACTCACTCCTCTGCCAGGCCTTTGGCCAGCTTCTCTTCTGTTTTGGGATGTTCTTCCCATCCCGCTTCTTTTCTTGCGGCTGTCCCACTGCAGTCTTCTTGGGTATCTTCCTGTGCTTCCTGGTCCCATTCCTCGACCTATGGAACCGACTACACTGGTTCGAGGGTACGGTCGTTTTCTCTTCCTGGTGAGCTCAGGGACTGGTGCTTTCCCGATGAGACCCCTCCTTCTTGCTGTATGTAAAAGGTGGGGAATTTTTTGACTCTTTCGTACCTTTTCCGCATGCGGGACATTCTGCGGCCTGTTGGCGGTGACGCTGCTTCTCGAGGTATGTTGTGGGCAACAGTGTTTTTTTCTCACATCATTATACAATATCACATTTAACACTGTTACGTAGAGTTATTTAAAAAAAAACATCTTATTGTGCTTTGTACATAACCCTTCAGACCTATTTTCCTTATATTATGTCAGACTGACCTGATGTAAAAAACTTGCGCCTTAGTCATTGAGGCAAAATTTGACACACAAAATGGTCTATATAAAATGCTGTATATACAATGCCACTTATAATAACCAACCATTGCATATCCAGAAAGTAGCCATGGTTGAAGTCTCAGCCATAAGTGAGTCTCTTTGGACAATCGACAAAGTTCATTGGATTGGTGGTTGTTGTCCTTGATCCTATTGCAGCTATCCGCATCTCTAGCCATACAATAGTTGGCCCATTGGAGTTTGAAGTTGTTGTTATGGATAGGGAGGTGCTGAGGTTGCGTGAGGTGCAGAGTATTTTACTACTTGTAGCCTAGAAAACATCTATTTCAACCACTGCCTCTCATCCTGCCATGTTTTCATGAAGTTCTACAGATTGCATACCTCCACCCACAATGCATTGAGAGAGTCTGCCATCAAAAGTCACAGCACCACCGCATCTGTTTCCCTGAGGCTGCATGAAGGCATACCATGGAATCCCTTGTAATGATCAACAACAACAACAAAGGGAACTGAATGGTCTCTTTCCACCTTAGTGAAGTTCCTCAGGTTTACTGCTTCTTGGATTCTGGGTCTGGTGTGTGGCATCCTATTAGTGAAGCAGTCCAGGGGGAACAGGGGAGGGTTTAGGGTGTGGGTTTTATTTATGTGTTTTCAGGGTTAATATGGGTCTGGCGTGGGAGATTGAGGTCCGTTGATTAATATTTTCCAATTCCCTTCCATCCAGAGCTCCTCTATGCGACAGCAGAGATCTTTGTCCCAAAGATGGAGATGTCCACCACTTGGGCAGAGAATTCCCCCAAGAAGCTTATAGTGGAAATTCGACCAACTGTCATAATTTAAGTCGGTGAAGGTTTCACCCCCACATCTGAGGTGCTGGAGATTCAAAACTCTACTGCTAGTTAAAGATTGCCAGCCCAAATTAGAGAATGCCATCAATGCAGAGATTCCGCATAGGTGTAGGTAGATATCTCTGTGTGCTGAGATCTCCATAAATAGATTTCCCTCTTTGTATCATACCCTATTTGTTCAAAGTTCCGGAGTTGGCTGAATGTGTCACGCATTACCTTCTCCACATGCCAGTGAGGCATATTGACGGGTGAAAATAACATTAAAAAACACATACTTTTTACGTGGTGTGAAAATGTTAATTATTTTAAATATTTACTCATTTATGCAGAATTTTACAAAGTGCTGACATGTCGCATAGGAACGGAGAATTGTGTTGGTAAGAGTCGAGCCAGATGTTCGGGAAGGTCCTTTAAATCCAGCATTCTTTAATCTATCACCAGGCTAAAAATAATTGTTATGTAATGCTGCACAAAAAAGTTTGATTTGTATGACTTGAAATTAGTTTCTCTAAAGCAGGAGCTGTGCGAGTTCTATAGTTTTAAGCCCGAAATGCCCAAAGTATTTCTACCATGTTTTGATCACTGACCTTGTCTGAAAAAGCCAGAGAAAAGATAGTACGAAACCATACCAAACAAATAGGGTCACCTGATAGAAATGCTTATTAGCAGACTACTGAACCAGCTTCTTCTATTAAAGAAAATGAACCCTAAAAGTGTTTGATGACATTAAACATATTCTTGACAAAGACAATACCTGCCTAATTGAGGTACTAGATTAATCGGCCACCTTTGACAAGATTGGTTATGGCCAGCTTTTCCAAACACTAAAAGATTATATGGGCTTTCCAGGCAAGGTCATGGGAATTATTTTTTCATAAACTCATAATTAATGAACCTCACACCAAGGGAGATTTTTTTTCATTTGTGTGGTGGTCACTGATTTCATTTTTCTGTTCATTTTGCCTGGTGTTGTGAGGCATTAAATAATAAGAAAGTACATCAGCACCTAACAGGGCACACAGTCTGATAGCCTTACTCTATCAGGCCGTCAAAGTAAGTTTTCCATTGAGAAACTCACTGAGGAACTCCACTGAGGACTCATACAACGTTGACCTTGGAAACACTGTAATGCTGAGTTGAAGGATCCTTGCATTCAGAGCTGACGATTGGAGCTGCGCCACACCACAGCCCAAGGTTGCTGCTGATCTCTGCCCCATGCCTCACCACACTTCACTGGCGCCTCTCCCCGTTGTTCATCTTGGGGTGGGGGGAATGAGGCTGCATCGAGGCATGCACATGCGTGGACTTTTACTGCACGGCCCTCTGTCCTCCAGCCGAGCTGAGACGCAGGGCTGACCTGGAACCCTGAGTGAGGAGGTGAGCAGAGCAGTGGTGTAACGAAACTTAAGGGGGTCCCCCTGCAAGGTATGTGGAGGGCCCCACTCCGGATGTAATCAGGAGCTCTCTGGCAGAGAACAGGGCTGAGGGGGGCTCCTGCAGCGCGAAGCCCCCCCTGCACCATAGGGCCCTGTGTTACACCACTGGAGTGGAGAGTGAGTGGGGACAGGGACCAGTGGGTCGAGGACTGAGAGCTGCTTTTCAACACTCTTACTGGCACAGGAGAACACAGAATGAGGTTGCGGTGAGGTGCGGCTTGCCGCCACAGTACTCCCAGACAAAGTCAGTGTTCTACAGCCCCACAGCAGTCCTACAGTAGTGCACAGTAGTCACACAACCTCAACCAAAGTCAGAAAGAGAACTGCAAATAAACAGCAATGAGTAGAGTGCACTGCAAAAAGAAGCAAAAAGAGCATTGTGGAAACTGTGGGAACCGTGATGTGGGAGCTTGAAGCCTGAGCCCAGAAGAATTGGGGAGCTGCCACAGAAACCACAGCAAGCCACAGTTGTTCTGTGGTATCTTGTGCCATCTCGTAAGGTAAATAGCTGTGGTGCGTGGAATCAGGCTAACCTAGATGCTAGTGAGGCTTGCTTTCTACATAGTACTCCTCCTCCAAAGTAGTGCCATACTACTATCTGCCCGTTCACTAGCTAGAGGATTAAAAAATCATTCTGCAAAATCTGCAAGATCGACACTTACATAACCTGAGCTCTACTGCCTCTAAAAAAACAAGGGAACCTACAAGTGGCTTATCAAAACAATGTACTGCAGCCACAACCGAGGGAAAAATGCAACTCTCTCAGACCAAGAGAGCTTAGCCAGAGCGAGTGTTGGGGTAGTCCTCCTCCCAATTACAAAATCAATAACAAAATCAGTACGACTTGTATCAGCAGCGCTCGCAAACACAAAGCAGGAATTGATTCAAGACTACTTTTGGAGGAAAGGTTTCTCTTCTGGAATGCCTTCCAGCACTAACTCAGAAATATGGATACCACTGTTGCTGGAGGCAATTTCTGATCTATCAGGCTTATCTCCGGCAACTAACGCAAACCCACAAGTCCATAAGCCACTATTTTGTGTTCTGATTCCATCTGCAGTAAATCAAGAAATTCAAGCACTTCAAGAAACTACAGATTTAATGAGCAATGCTGATAGAAAACTCAACTTGGAGCTATGGTCACAAAGAGCTCAGTACAGTAGGTGGTGTGAACATGGAAACTGACCTTGAAATTGATAAAGCAGAAACATCAGTTGACACTTTTTAATAATTCAATATTAGCAATAGTATCCGACCAATTGCAGGAACTGAAACACTTAGGCAACTAAGACAATAGTATTTCACATGGTCAGGATTCAAATCTCAACAACTTAGACTCAAGACTAGGGCCATTCCTCGATCTGCGGCAAGCACGAAAATAAATGCTCAAGAGAGGAAGATACTCCCTTAACGTTTCTGGCACTGCCTTTAATGGGAGCAATTATTAATAAATTGTCACAAATGTCAACATTGAAAAAAAATCAATCCCCACTACTATATGACCAGTTGCATTTCTTAGACAGATCACAGGGGACCTGATGCTGATGAAAGAATATTCTAAAGTATTATCATCGATCAATCAGAATCTGAGTGAAATGTCAACTGCCTCAAGTCAAAACTCCTTGAGCAGCTGGACGATATCGTTGACTGTCTACAACTTCTACCAGTAAAAGTGAAAAACCATCTAGCAGACCACACAAAGAATCATTTACTGCCTCCTACAACCAAGGGAACTGGTGCCTCTATTGAAGCAAATCACTTGAGCCCGAATATGGTTACAACAAGGCATTATAACATGACCCACTTTCCAGGATCTGCATCAGTCCCATGATACCCCCACGTAGGAAAACGCGCGGACTTGCACACCCAGGAAGACTTCAAAACCTCCAAGACAGCTGTGCACCTTACTTAAGCAAGAGTGGGCTGCCACAAACCGTCCAAGCCAAAGTGTTACAACAACTTTTCACAATAAGCCGCCTGTCAGTCAAGAGAAATATGTAATAGACTTTACACCATTATATAAATCTGAAGGTCCTCATGACAGACTGTTAAATGTTATGTTAAATAATTTTATAAACCACAAACAAATGGCAGGAAGCATCTAGCACTGCTGTGTTCTGTAAATAGACAAGCTGAATGAATAAGTGGAAAGCCATCTTTCCAGAGCCTTACAAAAGGACAAGAGGTCAGACATAGAGTGCTCAACAATTTTGAGACCCCTGTCATAAAGATCCTACCGCCATGGGAGGCGCGCTTGAGTTTTGGAACCACAATGTGCTTGCCTGCACTTAAATCGTCAGAAAATGCTCAAGTCATTAAGTTCTTTTGATGACCTGAAAGATCTTAACTCTGAATTGCTGTTAACCGTTCGCTTTATCTTCTGTCACAAAACAAACTCTGACTTTGAAACAACTAGAACCACTTGGTCTATGCAAACTATGGGCCAAAGGATAATGGCCCTAATAGAGAACTAAGCATACTAGGAAATTATGGTCATACAACCTGAAAAACCAAAATATCTATATGTGCTTAGGAATTCACAGAGGCAGGCTATGTCTCATAAGCTCTCATCGACAATGATACTTCATTATAAAGGTCCAGAGACAATTATGTAATTGGAAAACCTACAAATAACAGCGATTTAAACTGCACCCAATGTGCGATTAATCTCCTGCCCAGCAAACTTATGACCAAGTATTCAATCGCCGTTCCTAATAAATACTCAGTATACCTAAAGGACAGAGATCACAGAAATATCGTTACAACAAATGTTCTATCATGTTTTGGAATATCGCAGGCTACTACCGGCAATTAAATCACTCAGGGGAAAAGTTGTCAAACTTCATCCAAGATCATTGCATAATATGTTTTCGAGAAACAAGGCACCCCTCTACCTTAATGATCCCCAATTACACCATGTATGAAATCAAAGCAAGAAAGAATGACCTTGGGAGACCAAGTGGATGGTTGGCAACATTGATCAGTAATAAACTCTGCATAAAGGTATCAAACTAAAATCATCTTTGGATTATATAGTGGCAGTTTTACTAAAAGCATTATAAATTTCTACTTTCCCACTTATCTCGTAAAAAAATAAACATAGGTATTACAAAATATGAGATGAGCTGGAGTTATTAATGGAAATGTATGGGCATCTATTTGTAATCATTACAGGGGACTTTAACCAAACTTTGGGCCTGGTGTAGGTAAATCTCATTTACCGACTCTAAAATACAGAATTTTACCGATTCGGTATTCTAGATTCGGTAAATGAGATGTAGGAAATTATTCGGTAATTTTTACCATATCGGTCTGATTCGGTAATTACCGAATCGGTATTTACCAATTCGGTAATTGCCATTGATTCCTATGGGCCTTGAGGTCAATTAACGAATCAGTGAATACCGATTCAGTAAAATGACCGAATTGTCAAGGGGGACAGGGTGTCACTTTGACACTCTGTTGCACCCCTGATTCTGGCTTGTGTGCCATGTGACACACATACATGCCCTACAGGTGTACCTGGAATTCGTTATTTACCACAAAATATTATTTCATGGTAAATAACGAATTCTTAAGGGCCTGTGGCACTGTTTTCAGTAAACAACTGGAAATAGTATCAGGGAGTCGAATAGGCCAAACCAGAATCCACTTTGAAAACAAACAAAAGCAATGTTGTGTGGTAATTGTAGTGACGTGACTATGTGTCTTAATATGCACTAATTCTCCTTTTTGGAAAAAAGGTGCCCATCAGTTCCCGCCTGAGTCCGCCCTGCATCATCTGGGCTCTCTTTACCTAGGAGAATATGTGATGTTACTACCTGTTGGATAATGGTAGTATACTTTTTAGATATTTCTAAAGTTTGTTGTGGGGACTGTCAAGATATTGTTAGGCGGGTAACTGAATTACAGTGCCAAAGTAAATGTGAGAAAAAGTGGTGTTAAAATTGGGTAACTATTGAGTGGATGCATATATTTATTCAGTTCCCTCAAAAGATCCCAATGTTAAAATGTGAATAAACAAACAGATTTAACAAAATATCTGTCGCTCAGTATGGTGAACATGTTTCAGCATGTGTGATGTATTTTATCACTGCTTTCTTCAGGACCTAGTTCTTCATGGCTACTGTTGAAATAAAGGAAAAATATCACCTGTATATTTTCACTTTTGTTCTGTCCTCTCCACTGTTATTGGGGAACAAAAAAACAGATATACGTGCATTTGTGAAAACAAAGTGGAAACTCAGAAAGGCGAAAGATCTTAGGCTAATATTAGGGCTAAGACAACATTTGCGTATGAGATTGGTTAATTAATCACCATATCTTGTCATTCAGAAAGCAAAATCGCTATTTTTCTTACCTCAAATTATTGGAGGAAAAGCATCACCCCACCTGGCCGCTGCTCAGGTATGAGGAGCACGGCACTAGTAAAAACACAGAATATGACGCTTAAGTTCGCACAGATTATGTGCGCGTGTTAGCACAATCTCATTTCCTTATGATTACATATCACTAACTGGTGTTCATAGGAACTATTGTAGTTGGCCTGTGCATAATTGACTATGTGTACTGAAGTACATATATACAGGTGTATACGCCTGTCCAGTTATCCATGATCAGGCGTGTCAAGGTAAATAAGGTTAATGCCCTTTTTAAGTCATTTAATTAACAGATAAGTTGTTTTATTGTTGTAACCACCCAGGGCTTAAATATCGTGTTCCCAGCCGGAAACCGTAGATATTTAAAACCACCACAAGACAACAATTTGGTTTAGTTTGGTTTAAGACTGGTTTTAGAATGGTTTTGCGCACCAAAAGACTCGAGTCACTACGTGTGTCATGAGGACATTTTATATGCCTCACGAGTGCTGTTTGTATTGTCAAAAATGACTTGGTAACAAAGGCAGATGTATATTCTGTATTAACATCTATAAAGACACTCGAGCGTTACACGCCGCTCTTTCACAAAAGCGGACGACAGTATCGGCGCTGCTTCGAGCTTATATTTATATTAAGCATCTATCAAGCGCTTTCATTTAAACACTTCATGCTGTACTAAGGAAAACACGGGTCTGCACACCTAACATGATGTGTGTTCCGTGTTTACAACTTAGAAGGCACTCGAGCGTAACATGCCGCTTTCTTCACAAACCGGATGCCAGTTTCAGCGCTGCTTGCCGCTTCTGTTTAAATTAGGCATCTGTCAAGCGCAGTCATTTAAACACTTCGTGATGTGCTGTGGGGCACACAGGTCTGTACACCTGCCATGCTGTAGCAACTAAAATATGCCGGGCGCCGCTTTTCCCGTTTAACTTGACAGTCTGAGCATATCATTCAAAATGCCTGTGCATATCATTCAAAATGCCATTCAAAATGCCTCCCCTAGTTATGACGGCTTCTTCCTACCTTCCTGTCGGTACTCCGAGCGTCCCTCTGTGGAATCTGGGGGGGCACCGGAGCTCTGTTGAAGAGCCATTTTGTTTCTCTGCGGTCATGTGACTTCGTGTCCCTCGTGACCACTTCGAACTACAAAAAAACCCTAGAGAACTAGGGAATTGTAGTTTCATTAACCGCTGGTGCACTAGAAACTACCAAAACTGCGTGGTGTTCATGGGAGTTGTAGTATATTATTTTTAGATCGTTTTAGTGTCATTTTTAGAGCTACATGGTTCTGGCATAGAGCATTGCATAGGAATTTACAGTATGATATGACTGTAAAGCTCTGCCACTTAGGGTAGATGTTACAAACTCTAGAGGATAGCTCTGGTCAAAGTAGATGTCCCCTTCTAGAGTACATTTCTGGAACAGTTATTCTCTTATGTAATTTGGGGGCATATTATCAAGGGGGTTTATCTCCGCTTTTTTGGCTTTAAAAGCCAAGAAAGGGGAGATAAAATTATCTCCCTATTACCTAGCTGTCGCTAACACCAGTTAGCGACAGCTAGTAGGAGATAGCGACCATCTTGGGCCCCACTTTGCATGTCAGTGATATTTATCACTAATGACATGCAAAGTGGGCGTGCCAAGATGTTAGCAACTGGAAACAGTCACTAACATCACTATCTCCTATTACCAACTTTTGGGGATATTCGCGCTAAGAGCGAATATCTCCAAAAGCTAACACCTGCCCTGAGCAGTTCTTAGCCATTTTATCCAATGGGAGGTGGATAACATGGCTAAGAACATTAGCTCGCCAATGCATTAATATCATGCATTGCGGCCGATTTTTATCGCATTTGCAATAAACCTTGGTAATACCAAGGTTTATCTGCGATAAAAATAGCCGCAGCTCGGCGATCATTTTTTCACGCTAACCAAGCAATAGCGATATTTATCGCTATTGCATGGTAATATGCCCCTAAGTCCGGGAAAGTTCCATCCTCCTGGAAAGGTGTGGTAGCTCATCCAGTCTACAAAAGAGCCCCTAAGCAAGATACAACCAGTTACAAATTAATAGCACACCTATATTTAGAAGGGTAGCAATTTGCTAAGCACCTACTAAGCAAACTGAAGAATTGAGCTGAGGAACAACTGTAAATACCATTAATGCAAACTGAATTTCGTACCAGTTGTTCAACTGTTGACAAAATCACAGCACTGACTCTACTTGCAAAAAAATAATTTACAAAGAAATCAACATTGTATGCCTGTTTTGTGGATTACCTCACCGCTTATGATAAAGTGAAACTTCAAAGGCTATTGACCAAATTCATCAAGTGCAAAATAGATCCTTATCTGTTGCCTTTTATTTTCGAACTGCACGCTGACTCATGGCTGCAGGTAAATCTATCCACCGACAACAACCTTCTAAATTTTACACTGAGAATGCCCTCAAATGATGTTGTATTTTAGCCCCCTTATTATTTACTTGTACATCGCCAAGTTTAACCGAGTCATTGGAGTCAGATCCAGCTTAGGGATTCCACCTAAGCTGGAAGCTACAAGCATAGCATATAAATGTGTAAATGTAAATGTGTTTGTATTTATATAGCGCACTTCTACCCTGAGGTCTTGTAGCACTGTATTCATACCGCTGTGGAACCCTTCCTAGCTTTCCTGTGAAATGTCCTCTCCTGGGCACTTCCAAGGTGAAGCCAGGCATCCAAGCACTGCTGGGGCCGTTGTGGAGATTAAGCAAACTATTGCCCAGAGTCAAACCCATGATTACACAAGGCAGCGAGGCGAGAATTATCAGGTCTGGGGAGCTTGAGTCCAAGAGCCGCCGAGGCGGGGATTGAACCCTGGTCCCAGGCCAGTCCTCTGCATCAGGGTCTGCGGCTCTAACCATTGAGCCACGCTTCTCCACACCATCTCCTAGGACCCACCTAACAAATTTAGATTCCTTTCCAAAGGTCATGATCTTCATTTTTGAAAATTGGGCTATTAATCCATTCTCCAGGTTACAATGTGTGCAAGTGGTTTAATTGATGTTGTAGGCCTTTCGGCGTTTGTGACAGAATCACCAAGTCAATAGTATGGGCCACATCTGGAAATCTAAATTTGTTAGGTGGGTCCTAGGAGATGGTGTGGTTGGAATAATAAAACAATTTGATTATCTTGGGGTGTCATTTGACAGAAATATTTCACAGTCTAACCATTTAGCCTATGGGTACATCAGTAGGGGGTTACTTCCACAGGAACAGAGGTGGAGTGCAATTGAGTGTGAGGCATTTGCTGTGATGTGGGCACTGAAGAAGTTGAGACCATACTTATTTGGGACTCATTTACGGGTTCAGACAGACCGCAGGCCCCTCAGATGGTTGATGCAGATGAGGGGTGAGAATCCAAAGCTGTTGAGGTGGTCCATTTCCCTACGGGGATGGACTTCACGGTGGAACAGCGCCCTGGTACAGAACACGCCAATGTTTATGGTCTGTCCACATTGTTCTGCCTTAATGATGAGAACTCCCAGGAGGTAGGGTATTTCTCCCCACATTTCAGCTGGAGGGGACATGTGTTAGACCTGGCACCATTGGCGTGGGTCTCCCTTCCATTTTTTGCTGTTGCCTCTTATTTTTTTGCTGGTTTAAAATGCTTTCGGCAGTGTGCCACTGCTATTCAGTGCCACAGTGCAAATTCTCCCTATGGTAAATTGAAGTATGTATTAGTAACTCCATGATTGCCTTATTTGTTTTACTTGTCAGACTTGTAAATCAAATGCTGCTGGTGGGCTTGCAGCACTGGTTGTGCCACCCACCGGAGCAGCTTGTAAAGTGCGTCTCAGGCCTACCATTGCAGAGCATGTGTGCAGTTTGGTACTGCCATGTTGACTTGGCAAGTGCACCCACTTGCCAGTTCCTAAACCCTCCCTATTCTACATATTAGTCACACCTAAGGTAGGCCCAAGGGCAGGGTACATTGTATGTAAACGGTAGGAGATGCCCTGATATGTGTGGCATGTCCTGATTGTGAATTACAGCCAATTTTGTTTTTCACTATTGCAAGGCTACCTGTTCCCCATAGGTCAGAATGGGCAGTTTGAATATAACATCTTATAATCCTAACTGACTCAGAGAACTAAGTAGAAATTCGAGCTTAGTATACCTGAACTCAGAATGATAAAATACATCTTTTAGTAAAATTGATTTTAACATTCTGTGTTTGAAAATACCACTTTTAGAAAGTAGGTATTTTCTCACTAACTATCCAAGCCTGCCTCTGCTAGGTTGTTTATTCCTTTTCTGGTTTGTGAGTGACAGGGGGTAGGGGGCTCCAGGAGACATGGTGAGTCAGCACAGGGCTGAATAGTCCTATCTGCATGTAGAGTGGTGGGAGGAGTTGCACCCGGGCCTGAATAGGGATCTGCCTGCCTTCCAAAATGCTGGCTCCACCTCCTGTGGTGTGTCTGAGGACCATGGCCCACACTGTCAAAGGAAAGAAGGAGTACTGTGAACAAAGTGCTCCCCGACTGCACAGAACTGGTTTGGACTTGGTACGGACACTCTCTGCCTCAGAGACAAAGGATTTTGGTGCATAAAAGGGGGGACCCAGAACTTTAGAACACTTCTGGGAATCAAGACAAACCTTTGCTGAGGAGAAGAACCGGGAAACTGAAGAAAGAGACTACCCCTATGCAGCGTGTTGTTGGGGTTGGACTGCAGTGGTTGCTTCATTGCCAAAGAAAGGAGAAAAAGGAATGAGTGTGCTTTCATCATCTTGAGAAAGATCTCCAAGGTCTTGAACTTGAGCTTGCCTCCTGCCTGAAGTCAAAGGTATACAAGACTTCACCCCTTCTGCTTACCTGCATCTAGAGCTGTGGTTTTAGTTGCTGTAGAAGGAAACTGCAACACTGATGCCAGCGAGCGACGCCGTTGTCTGCACCGATACAAAAGAGGTGGTGATGGACGGAGCATCTGAATCAATCAAACACTCACACCCAGTCAAAACATCTGGGTAGAATCCATCACCGTTCTTTAGCCCACTCTGCCACCCCAGTTCAGACATGGCTATATGCAAATCAGTCTGACCCTGTGCCTCATGGGAACAGTCCAGCCCGAACTGCCAAGCCATGTCTTCCCTGGACCGGAAACAAGCTTTCGAGGACCGGTTTCTGGCATTCCAGCCGTCCTCAGCCCGGCTTGCATGAATCCAGTGGCAAAGTGAGCAAGGGACTCACGTCTGAGCATACCCTGACACACTTATGGTGGCCAAAAGCGGTACAAAAGAGGTGGTGATGGACGGAGCATCTGAATCAATCAAACACTCACACCCAGTCAAAAGATCTGGGTAGAATCCATCACCGTTCTTTAGCCCACTCTGCCACCCCAGTTCAGACATGGCTATATGCAAATCAGTCTGACCCTGTGCTTCATGGGAACAGTCCAGCCCGAACTGCCAAGCCATGTCTTCCTTGGACCGTAAACAAGCTTCCGAGGACCGGTTTCTGGCATTCCAGCCGTCCTTAGCCCGGCTTGCTTGAATCCAGTGGCAAAGTGAGCAAGGGACTCACGTCTGAGCATACCCTGCCACACTTATGGTGGCCAAACGCGGTACAAAAGAGGTGGTGATGGACGGAGCATCTGAATCAATCAAACACTCACACCCAGTCAAAAGATCTGGGTAGAATCCATCACCGTTCTTTAGCCCACTCTGCCACCCCAGTTCAGACATGGCTATATGCAAATCAGTCTGACCCTGTGCCTCATGGGAACAGTCCAGCCCGAACTGCCAAGCCATGTCTTCCCTGGACCGGAAACAAGCTTCCGAGGACAGGTTTCTGGCATTCCAGCCATCCTCAGCCCGGCTTGCTTGAATCCAGTGGCAAAGTGAGCAAGGGACTCACGTCTGAGCATACCCTGCCACACTTAAGGTGGCCAAAAGCGGTACAAAACAGGTGGTGATGGACGGAGCATCTGAATCTATCAAACACTCACACCCAGTCAAAAGATCTGGGTAGAATCCATCACCGTTCTTTAGCCCACTCTGCCACCCCAGTTCAGACATGGCTATATGCAAATCAGTCTGACCCTGTGCCGCATGCGAACAGTCCAGCCCGAACTGCCAAGCCATGTCTTCCCTGGACCGGAAACAAGCTTCCGAGGACCGGTTTCTGGCATCCCGAAGCAGTGAGCGCTGCTCCAACTTGCACCGTACACCCTACAGCTGGCCACCGGGCCACATCGATGCCAGCGAGCGACACTGTACCCTGCCCAAAGCCTTGAGCGCTGCTCCGACTTGTGCCGTGGTCCCGACGCCTGCTGCTGTGTCACATTGACTCCGAATCTGACATCGACATTGACCTCGCAGAGCCAATCCTCGTCGTGGGTGACGGAGAATCTATCGTAGGGAACCGTGTGAAAGAGCTCAGGTTCGCCTGCCCATTTTTGCCATACTCACCTGGTCCCAAAAAAACTATATATACAAATGATCAGGTAAACCTACACTCATATCAAATGTTGTTTAACCATTCAGGACCTATACCATTTGACTTACCAATCCTAGTCTCCTGGTACCTGAAATCCTAAAGGATCAAGGAGTTAGAATAATAGGTAGAAATATATCATTTGTGTTCATATAATAACCACAGACTCGGAAAATTTTTAAACTCTTTGTCTATGTAAATTATTAAATGTCAGTGTCCATACTACATTATTTGAAACTTGATCAATCAACAAGAATATGATTAAGGTAAGATGAAATGAGAAACTTTCATTAAGCATTGAAACATAGGGAGGGTAGAAAAGGGAAAAACAGTACAATGACGAATCCACATTAATTATATTTACCTAGAATGGTGTGAAGACCAACCCTGACCACGGGCTGGGTCAAAGGACAGAACCCCAAAGTGCAGGTGCCAGCAGGAAAGTACGGACCAAATATGATCAGGACAGGACCACCTCAGGCTTAGACCGGCACCCACAGCTAACGTGCTACGCCTGCGTTGCACCTTCTCTGCAGCCAACAGCCAAACCCTGATTGGGTCTTCTAATCTCCCTTCCCAGTAACCCCGATTAAATTATCGATTCTTCTGACAGAGTGCTCCGCCGGCACCTCTGCTCTCGATCGCCTATTGAGTGCGTTGGGTCAGTGACAGGTCAGCTATTCGGACAAGTCGGACAAATTAACTAACTAAGCCTACTCTAGTTATACTATTTTCCAGGGCAGTGTACCATCCCCCAATGTTGCAAGTGTAAGGATCCTCAATTTTGATTGGACAAAAGGATGAGGAGAGGTCATCATACCATACCAAAATGAAACTTTTCTTCTGAATATTGAAATTAGAGTTCCCGCCCATCAATTTATTCTAGTGTGATGAAAGTTTGGCTTCAGTTCAATGACAAATGACTTGGGTTCTTTCTTGCAGTTTGACATGTGCAGTGTGGGTTTCAAAATGGAGTAATAGCACCTCCCAGGCCCGAAATGTAATACATGAAAAAATAGGAAAGGAACAGTTTTAGAACACAGAATAAATGAATGCACTATATACCACTTATCTCTCCTCTATTCCCATTGATTTATTTTAACTATTGCGTTTAGTGTTTATGCAAAACAAACAGCCTAGCAAAAGCAGCAGTGCAAGCTTCGTGCATGCTGTAACACAAAGCAGCCATCTTAATTCTAGTGTGCAGAAGCAAAAGTTTCCCTCCAAGCAAGGTAGAACGTCATGTCACATGAGTATGACAGACGCATGCGCAGTAGGAAATCCCGCGTAGCAGCAGCCATTTTAATGCATGCGAATTATAGTTAGTAAAAGCACATTGGAAAGCTTCCCCTAGATGCTAGATATGTCATGTAATGCAATAATAATTAGACAAAACATATTAATTAGTATGTTATGAGTTATTTGAGAGGATTGAGTACAAGCAAGTCACTCTACGTGCTAATCCTTGCTCCATCAATCCCCTCTTTGATGAAATTTTATATCATCACCAATTAATGAATCATATGCCAACTTTTACAGTTTTCCCAACTCAATCTCTTCAAACTTTCTATTCGGTTTGTTTTCCTAGTTTGTATGGAAGTTTTTCACTTTCTTGTATAAGTTTCCATTGAATTCTTCAAGGTCTTTCTCTTCAATATTTCTTTTTCTTCCTTTCTTATTTACTGTATATGTCTTCTTGTGCTTACGACATCTACAACAAATTATTATCCCTGATATAAGTAGGCCTATTCCCACCATTGGCATCAGTATTCTACCTACAAAACTCTTTCCTACATTAGAAAACCAACTACCTATAGAGGAGAGACCATCTGTAAGTCTCTTCCATGCACTATCAACCACCAGTGGTTTGAGTTTTTCTTCCAAATGTGTAATATTCCTTACAATGCGCTTTCAACATTCTGCAGACTCCGCCCTCTTTTACTAATAATGTATCAAGAGCAAGTCAATTTTGTAAAACCATTGATTTGATCGCAACCAATTCGCTATTGATCATCAAGAATCCTCCAGCAGTGTCAGTCGATCAGCGATTCACCACTGTAGACAATTTGCAAATTCTTTGCTTATTCAGAACCACTCCCACTGTAGGTATCAATGCACTAAATATATCACCTACTATTTTCGCAAAACTAGCTCTTTTACTACGTATTAATCCATCAGTTTCTTCATTGCTTCCAATGATTTTGTTTACATTATATGGATCACTGAAATATTATCGACCTCAAAAATATCGAGTTGCCATAATATCGTTGACAAAATATCGATGGACAAAATATCGACTGGCTATCTTTAAACAGGTAAGTACAAAAATATTGACTCTAAAATATCGAGTTACTAAAATATAGACTGTAAAAAATATCGTTTTTTTAAATGTCTTTAAATTAAGTTAAAACTAATGTAGTAATAAATATATTTATTAGAAACTTACTTAAAATTATTAAAATAATGGTATATTAATAAATATTTTTTTAAAATAAAAAAAATATAAAAAAATAATACATGTATATTTATATACATTTTTTTATTAAATAAACATATATAATCATTTTACCGTAGCATAGCAAAATAGTTAACAATTATTGTAACAACTGTAGTGAATTCTACAATAGCTAAAGCGTTGGATAGCGTAGGGGTAAAATGTACTATTCTCACTCCAGTGGGTGCAACAGTAGGGAAAGGGTTGGATAGCGTAGGGGTAAAATTTACTATTCCCACTCCAGTGGGTGCAACAGTAGGGAAAGCGCTGGATAGCGTAGGGGTAAAATTTACTATTCCCACTCCAGTGGGTGCAACAGTAGGGAAAGCGCTGGATAGCGTAGGGGTAAAAATTACTATTCCCACTCCAGTGGGTGCAACAGTAGGGAAAGCGTTGGATAGCGTAGGGGTTGAAATTACTATTCCCACTCCAGTGGGTGCTACAGTAGGGAAAGTGTTGGATAGCGTATGGGTTAAAATTACTATTCCCACTCCAGTGGGTGCAACAGTAGGGAAAGCGCTGGATAGCGTAGGGGTAAAAATTACTATTCCCACTCCAGTGGGTGCAACAGTAGGGAAAACGTTGGATAGCGTAGGGGTTACAATTACTATTCCCACTCCAGAGGGTGCTACAGTAGGGAAAGCGTTGGATAGCGTAGGGGTTAAAATTACTATTCCCACTCCAGTGGGTGCTACAGTAGGGAAAACGTTGGATAGCGTAGGGGTTAAAATTACTATTTCCACTCCAGTGAGTACAACAGTATAAAAAGGCAAAAGGTCATAATTAATTATAATTTATAGAAAAATTAGTACCAAGTAAATTTATTTTCCTATACCAATTACTTTTATTTACCAATTATTTTTATTTTCATGGACAATTATTAATTAATTAAACAATTTAATTAATTAATTAATTATTTATTGATTTACTTCCCACCCTATTCCCCTATAAACCCACAATCCACTACTGAAACTAATTTACTATAAATTGATTATTTATCAATTAAACAATTATTATGAATTACCAATTATTTTTTATTTTATTACCTATTAATAATTATTTTACAAATAATAATAATTTACATAATTAATTAATTATATTTAAATTACTACCCACCCTATTCCCCTATAAACCCACTACCCGCTACTGAAACTAATTTACTATAAATTAAATATTTATCAATTAATCAATTACTATTAATTACCAATTATTTTTTATTTAATTACCAATTATTAATTATTTGACAATTATTATTAATAATTACATAATCAATTAATTCTATTTGAATTACTTCCCACCCTATTCCCCTATAAACCCACTACCCGCTACAGATTTATATTACACAATTATTAAAAAGTAGTAAAAACTTACCTTATTTTCCATTTTCTTTTGTCTATATTCTATCTAGTCGATATTATGTCTAGTCTATATTTTTGATTCGATATTTTGGCTATTAATATCGGTATAACTCGATATTTTTGTAGTCGATATTATGTCTGGTCGATATTTTGTCTAGTCTATATTTTTTACTCGATATTATGTCCTGTCTATATTTTGGATTCGATATTATGTCTGTTTACGCATTATATATCTTTGGGTATACTATTCCAAAATAACAGCTTCCATACCAATGATCTGGCAATTTGTAATATGCTCTGTTTTTGCATATACAATAAATTCCAGGAAATACTGGTACAGTTCCATCTTTGAAACCTTAACCCTCAATTACCTTATAATTGTTTTCAAACTCACTGGAACCAATGAATATATTGCTATAATAACTGGTTCTTTCGCTATGGAGACAGAGTTTCCCTTTCTTTTCAAAATCCAACAACATAGCAGCGTGAGTCTTGCCACATGAGGTTAACCTTACATTTTCAGCCCATTTAGGGATTAAATGGTTCTTGTCTTTTGCCTTTCTTTGGAACTTCTCTCTCCTTTTCTCAACCATATTTTTAAAAAAATCTCTTTTTCATTCAATAAGCATGTTAAATTATTCCTGTGTGCTTCAGCTATATCTATTGTACTCATAGTTAGAAAATATTCAACCATATAACATGTCACATCAATCTTAGTATGTACAGGATTCAGGTTACTTTGTATAGGAAGTTCAGAAAACATCACATCTGAGTTAGAATAGTAATACTGTAAGGGTCCTTTCTTATAAAATAAACTAGCTAAAATACTACATGAAATACCATAAGTCAGGGGCAAATGATGATTAGTTACACTCTCGGCTACAGATGAGGGTAATTTCATACACACATAACAATCATTAATCTCCATAGCTTCTACATAGTGTACTATTAGGTTATCAAACACATTTAAGTGAGTTCTATTCTTAATTCTAGTGTAATCTAATCCTTCCTCATCTGATGCTTCTAAATCTACCTTCTGTTGTTTAATGCTACGTGTTTTTTCTTGTGTATCTATTTTTCTAGGTGTATCTATTGATTCAGGTATACTACTGTTATTCTTTATGTCTCTACTCATTATATAAGGAATAGCAACTGTCAATTCTAACCATACTACCAGTACTATCACTATACTACATGTGTATATTCTACAGCAAGTTTCTTAACAGTTTCTTTTCGGTTTACTGTTAAAATTATGATCAGCCATTGCTGACTTGGGAGACTTAACCCCTCTTTGTAACTTTTACACAGTCTTTTAACCTGTGTAATATTCCTTTCAAGTTGGTCTCACTTCTTCGTCAGTCTCATCAGCAATTACTTAGTCACCACTTTCATCACCTATTTCTAAGTGTTCGACATCTTCAAGGATGATGTAAGCCATTCAGGGCCTCTGAACTTATTATTTAGTCTTTTCAGTCATGGACTTCACCTTCTTGGTTGCTCTGTGGAAGGCCCAACTTGACTTGATATTTAATTTACTTGCTCTGGTTCTTCATTTATTGTTTTAAGGCGAAATTTCAATCTTTTGACGAAACCAGGCCACTTATCTCCTTTTCTGAGTCTTTTAGCTGGCACTGTGCTTTGGTTTTCTTCAATTGTTCTTTTATTCTCGTTCAGTTGTGGCACAATGTGTACATCTTCATCTTCTGTATCCATCTCTATTTGACTTTGTCCAGGATTTGTTTCTGTTTCCTCTTCCTGAACACTGATCTTGCCTTGTTCAGGAATGTGCTGAATTTGGTTTTGACTTTATTCTTCTTCTTCCTGAACATGTTTTTCTACAACTATCTGGTCCTGCTCAGGTAACTCGATCTCTTGTTCTTATTCTTCCTGAGCCTCCGCCCTAGTACCTATCTTTCCCTCCTCAGACTCTGGAGCTGTAACAGGTATCTGGATTGTCTGAGTATATTGATCTTTCCTTATCTGGTCCTCCTCAGAATTACCATTGGCTTGGATTTCTGTAATCTGAGTACATTCTTCTAAACCTATCTCATCCTCACTATCACTCTGTCTATCTAAATAGGTTTGACTTGTTCTTATGATCCTGGTAGGTATGTCGACTACTGGAATCCACTCATCCTGACTGGTGCTTGGTCGTTCATCAGCTACTTCAGGATCAATTTCTTGAGACCCATCAGCTGTACAACCTTCGGCTTTAGTTTCATCTGGTTCAGTCACCCTTTTTGTGTGACTGGCATGGATCCAATTGGGAATTCCCTCACATTTTACAGCTGTTGTGGTGACCAATATCACTTGACGTGGCCTTCCCCACCTTGGTGCTACACAAGATTATCGGGTATGTTCTTTTATCACTACCCAGTCACCTGGAATCAGTTCATGTGCTGGAGTTGATTGTCTGGCGACAGCGTCTTCTCCAACCTGGTGAGAGATAGAACGCACTTGGTCAGCCAGTTCTTTACAGTACTCCAGCACTAAGTCATCAGATATATTTATCAATTTGTGTCCTGGCACCCATATGCTCTTCCCTTGAGGATTTCATGAGGACTCGAGGCTGTTTTCTTATCTGGAATACTTCTGAGTCCCATCAGAACAAGAGGTAAAGCATCAGGCCATTCAAATTTTGTAGATGCATATATTTTTCCCAATCTTGATTTGATTGTGCCATTGAGTTGTTCAACTACTCCAGAAGCCTCTGGACGATATGCACAGTGCAACTTTTGCTCAATTTTGAATGCTTCACAGATTAGACCAATTATTTTATTATTAAAACGAGTACCTCGGTCTGATTCAATCGTTACTGGAAAACCGAAACGTAGTATCAACTCTCTGAGTAGGAGTCTAGCTACAGTGATGCTATCATTTTGTTTTGTAGGGTATGCTTCTACCCATTTTGAAAATAGGCAGACAATGACAAGAACATATTTCATTCCCCGACAGGGTAGTAAGTGGATAAAATTAATTTGTAATCTTATGAATGGGCCTTCTGCTTTTCCAATCTTATCAGGGCAAACTACAGTTCTCTTACCAGGATTCATTTGCTGACAAATCAAACATCTTCGGCAAAGACCCTCTGCTATGTTCCTAAATTTTGCATTAAACCATGATTGTCTGAATAGTCGCTGCATAGCATCCCACCCTAGGTGGGAATCTCCATGATACATCCTAGCCATAGGAGCAAGCATACAGTCTGGTAGCACAGGTCTGCCATCAAGGTAAACAATAACACCATCTTCTGCCCTTCTCTGACAACCTATCTTTCTCCATTCTTCATGTTCTACAATTTCTGCCTCCTTCTGCAAATCTCTCACTTCTTCCCAAGTTTTCACACCTTGCAGCAACTTAAGTTGGCAGCTGTTTCCACATGCATCGATTTTCTTATTTATTGCCATCTTATGTTTGGCACAGTATTGGGCTAATTGGTCAGCATATCGGTTACCTGCTGTCACTTTGTCATTTCCAGATTGATGAGCAGCACACTTGACCACAGCCACTATTTCTGGTAATTGGATTGCTTTTAGCAAATCATTCACATAATTTCCATGTTTTTATAGGAGTACCTGATGAAGTCAGAAACTCTCTCTAAATCCAGAGTTGGCCAAAGTCATGCACAACCCCGTAGCCGTATTGGCTATCTGTATAAATGGTTAATTTCCCATTTTTCCCATTTCTGCAAGCCCTAGCCAATGCAATTAATTCAGCTACATGTGCAGACTTGACTCCAGGTAAATAGGATGCTTTAACTGGGCCCCACAATGTACATACAGCATATGCAGTACTCAAACCTCCTTCCTCATATCACATGCATGAGCCATCTACAAATAACTCATGTTCTGAATCTATTAATGGTTCTACTCTTATGTCTGGACGAGGTTTGGTATAGTATTCTGTCAGGTCGATACAATTATGTTCGACTTCATTTTTGACTTCTGCAAAATGTGATTCAGGCAACAGCGTTGCTGGATTCAAAATGTTACACCTAGCAATAGTCACATTTGCTGCACCTGAAAGAATTTGTTCATATTTAGTCAGCTGACTAGGAGTTAGATATTGGGTTTTGGTTCTTGTCAACAAAATCAAAACTGCATGTGGGACGTATACAGTCACTGCATGGCCCATAATAATGGACTCACTTTGCTCAAGACTCATGCATGTTGCAGCTACTGCTTTCAGACATCCTGGCAATGCAGATGCCACTAGATCCAGTGTGGAAGAAAAATATGCCACAGGATGTCTCATGAAACCATGGGTCTGGGTCAAGACTGAGAGTGCGCAATTATCTTGTGTATAACAAAACAATGCAAAGTCTTTTGAATAATCAGGCATTAATGCTGGAGCTGTACACATACAATCGTGTAATTTTAAGAAAGATGACATGCTTTCATCATCCCATTCTACTGGGTCTTTTGCTCTTTTCTTTGTCATTTGCATCAAAGGTTTTGCCAGGACTGCAAATCCCACAATCCACTGCCTGCAGTAACCTACAACTCCAAGAAACATTCTAATTTGTTTCTGGGTTCGAGGTAGATTCATGTTTTTGATTATTTTGATCCTTTCCGTGGTAACCCTTCTGACACCCCTTTCTATCTGGTGCCCCAGATATTTCACTGATGTAGTGAAATACTGTAATTTTTCAGGTGACACCTTATGTCCTCCTTCACCCAAATGATTCAGCAAAGCTATGGTATCCACTGCACAGTCATTTCGGGTTTTAGACGCCACCAATAAGTCGTCTATGTATTGCACTAGGACTGGTTTTCCAGGCAACACCAAAGATTCAAGGCACTTTTTCAAAATCTGATTAAAAATTGATGACTTTCTGTGTACCCCTGAGGGACACAGTTCCAGATGTAGACATTGCTGTCGAATTCAAATGAGAAAAGATAGCTGCTATCTGGATGTAAAGGTATGGAGAAAAATGCGTGGCACAAATCGATTACAGTGAACCAACCCACTGCCCACGGTATCTGATATAAAATCACAGCAGGATTTGGCACTACAGGACAACATGGGACAACAGTTTTGTTAATTTTTCGAAGGTCTTGTACGACCCTTTATTTCCCACTCGGTTTCTATATGCCAATTATAGGCGAATTACATGAACTGCTCATTATTTCTTGCAAAATGCCTGTTTCAACCAAACATTTTATTTCTGCTGCAACTCCTGCTTTTATTTCTGGGCTCATGTTATACTGTCGAGTATTTGGGTAAACTACACCTTCTTTTACTGTCACTTTTATTGGATCCACATTTGCCATTAATCCTACATCTTTTCCTGTAAAATCCCACACTTCAGGATTCACAGTATCTTGTGATTCTTTTGATAAGTCTTTTATGGTCAATATTTTATTTTTAGTTTCCTTTTTTGCCAACATTAATTAAAATATTCCATCTTCGTCTGGGGTTTGAATTTTAACACCACTTGGAGAGCAAAAGATGGTGCAATTAATTTTTCACAACAAGTTTCTGCCTAACAGGTTTACTGGACTGGAATCGCACACAACAAATTTGTGCATTTCTTTAAAATTTCCTATTCTAACTTCCATTGGTTCTGTAACTGGGGTACTAATTTGTTTATTAGAAACGCCCACTACTTGGATCGCTTCTCCTGAGAGGGGTAGGTTTGGAACGTCTGCTGTTCTCATAGTAGAACGTGTAGCGCCAGTGTCCAACAAAAAGGTAACATAATTTCCCTCAACTTTTCCCTCAATATATGGACCTGACTGATTTACCGGCAAGGATGTGCCAAGTACGTACTCCTCATCCTCCCCTCTCAGGCACCATCAGTAGGTGTCCTCTTCAAAAAATGTGTCACTCCAAAAAAATTGTGGAGTCACTGAATCTCTCCTACCACTTCCCCCCCAATTTGTGGTAGCCACACTATAGCTTGCTTTGCTCCCAGGATCTGGCATAGGTGCAAGGGGTAATTGGTTCTGTATTACCTGCGGCAACTGTTTCTTTGACACTTCATTCTGCGTCTCTGAATTCAAAGGGTTAGCTTGCATGTTGTTATTATTCAATATGGCTTTACACTCGTTTTTCCAATGCCCCAACTTCCCGCACCCGTGACATGGGAATTTCTTTTTAGCCTCATCTCTATTATAATTTCCCTTTGGCTTTCCTCTATTTCCATCTCCTGGGGCTTGATTATTTTTCAACTGATTCAATTGAAGTTCCTGTTGCTCTGTTAGTTTTATTAGTGCCCACATTACTTTTTCTTCCAAATTCTTACGCTTGTTGTCCAATTCATCTTCACAATATTTTGCATATTTGAGTTTTTCATTAAGAGGTTTGGCCTGCCAACAGATCTTATGATCTTTAATCCATTGTGAAATTTCTGGTCTCAATCCAGACACAAACCGATAGATGAACTGCATCATATCTTTGTTATCAATGTTCTCCAGACCACTATATTGTTTAAAGACTTGTAAGACGCGTTCATAATATGCATGTACAGATTCAGATTTATTCTGTGTAGTTCTAACTATTCTCGTCCAGTCAGTCTCTTTTGGAGGTACTTTCCCTTTCAAGTACAGTATTACCGGATTATATATTTTCAGAACCTCATCTGATGGAGCTCCTGTCTTTGGGTCTCTGGATTACTCATCACTTGTCCAGTCTACTGCGATTTTAGATTCTGTCCATAAATCAACAGGAACAACAATATCAAATAGCCAATCTACATCTTTTAACAGTACTTTTGAAACCTTTACAAATCTTTCGACTTGTCTATACCATTCGACAGGTTTCTCTCGTAATTTCGGAAAATCATTTGTAAACGACAAAATATCCTGTCGGGACCATGGGACATGTAAATAAACTCCACCTGGCACTTCTCTCATTGGACACAATCTTTCCACTTTTCTGTTTCTTTCAACATATACTGTGATGCAGTGCTTTTCGCCTGGGCCTCCTCCTTTTTCTTTGCCCGCCTGGCTTTCCATCTTTCTGGATCACCCCATTTTTGCAATATTGATAATAACTCCTTAATCTGCACTTTTCTTCCTGACACATTCATATTTTCCAAATCTTTATCAGTTTATTCAGCTCATTAAGGTATCTGGAATACTTTTGATTTACCAATATCAATTCCCATTTCAAGTGCCATATTCATTAATTTCTCATGAAATACTCTTGTGTTCCGTGTAATACTTCGACATATAAACAACAATTCATGTGTTCAATCTTTCTAAACCTAAATTACCTGCCATAATTTCTTCTAATTCGACCCTTAATTTGAATATATCCAATGCTTTTGGTTGCGATTTTGCCTTATCAATTTCTCGGGTCCATCTCTCAAATTCTTCTGGGGTAACTACTGTTGCATTTACTGTACCTGTTGGTGTTTCCATTCGCACTTCTCTAGAGCTCCCGGGAGTACTTTTCCTAACTGAGCTCCTTTCAGGTTCTCTTATAGGTAAATCCATAAGGGAAATTACTGAGCCACATTCACTTGATTGATCACCCACTATAACCGTTTCTTTTCTTGGCTGTACTACAGCTGTAATTCGAACTGGAGTTTTAGGACCAGGCTGCTTATCTCCATACAAAGGAACAACAGGACCAATAGTTACCGGAATTGTTAGGGCTTCAGGACTCGTATTTAATTGGGAAATTTTCTGAATTAACTCACTTCGCTGTTTATTTAATGCTTCTTTCTCTCTGTCCTGAAGTACCTTTTCTAATGAGGTCTCATGTAATACATGTGGAATCAAAGGTGGTTTCAATAATGGTGCACTAGGATTAATTGTGCTTGGTTCCTCATTATATGGTGGCGGATTTTTCATTAACAAATCCTCCAAATAATCATCTTCTGGATTATCGCTAATCATTAGATTTCTTGTGTTCGCTGTACGTTTACTTCCTGACGGGTTTTCTTGAGTAAATACAGGATACAACCCTTCCACTATCATGGACTGTCTCCATTGTTTCATTTGCTTATCTCTAGTCTCACATGGAAATTTAGGGTAAAACGAGATCCAAGGAGGCAAAAATGGCGGCCGTGTAGAACGGTCGGGAGCGTGAAGCAGTGGAGAAGGCAAAGGCAATGACTCCCTGATTTCGGAGCACACAGCACCATGTAGCTGCACCGAACGGAGGCGGGAATAGTCTGCGGGGAAGACGTGTGCGCTGCAAAAGGACTTTTTTGGAAACGGAAAATAAGCAGCAGAAATATATGTTGCTGGCTCATACCTGTCACGGAACCATCGGCAGGCTGCTGCGGGAGCTGACGCTGGCCCTGAGAGTGTTGGCAGCCGGCGGCAGAGCGCAGACCTGGGCTCAGGTGAAGGTGAAGGGGAGGAGCCGGGAGCCTCCACGGACGCCGCAGGACTCGCTGAGCGGAGAGCGGGCTGCAGTGGCGGTCGGGACGGAGACAGCACTGAAGCAGATAGCCAGCAAAGGAAGACAGTCCACACGGAGCACTAAAAGGAAACGACAAAGAGGTCGAAGTAGAGCCATGGCCCCAAAAGCGATCGCAAGCTCTAAGGCCGCTTTAAAAAGGAAAGCTGCAGCAGAGGCGGCGGCTGAAGCAGAAGCTGAGGAAGACAGCCGGCAGAGAAGGCAGACACCGGTAAGGAAAGATCAGCTTGCGGTAAGGACTAAACAGACTGGATCACCTATCATGGATATCTTTGCCAAAATAGGCAAGGGGAAGGGTTCGAAAGCGGACACTTTGAAGGATGCGCAGGAACTGGAGTTGAGCGCAAAGGGAAATTCAGAGAATATAGATGTGGAAGGGGTCGAGGTAAATGCGTTATCTCCCCCTTCAGATCTTAAGCTTAACCCTTCTTTGTGCCCGGTAAAAATGCTTGTGGATACTGAGGGTCAGAATAGTACTGCGCCAGTGCCTCTGTCTATCTCGAAAGACCCTCCAGTGATATCGGGGGGGGGCGGTGAAGGGAGGCTGACCCCAAAGTCAAGCTCGGAAGAGCAGATTAAGACAATGACAGTTTCAGCAGATTCAGCAGTATCAGGGGCTTTAGTCACGGACAGTACATCAAGCCTAATAGCTGAAAAATCTAATGACAAGCAGAAGGAGAAGCCCCCCAGCGAATGTTTTTTCTCCGTCTCAGAAGGAGGCGAGTGGTCAGAGGATGGTGATAGCTCTGAACAGGGAGGGAGCAATCTAGATACAGGCACAGACAGTGAACCAGAGCTCGATATTGGATCACATAAATCTTCTGCTAAACCGCCTGTTGGGGCCAAAATGCATGAACTCAGTTGGGACCATTCATCAGCCACTCCGCTAGTCGGAAGCCCACACGGGGAAGCAGCGCAGATGTCGCTCCTCGAGGTGATTCACAAGGAGATTCTGGCTCACAGGGAAGAAACGCGACAAGATAGTCGTAAGGCACAGGCCGCTGTTAGAAAGATGCAAGGAGCCATAAGAAAAATGTCTAAAGTTTGCACTAACCTGGGCGATAGAGTCTCCAACCTAGAGGAGAGGGTTGTTTCAACCGAGGCGGATGCGGCAGCTGCCTCCAATAAAGTAGATTCTCAAAGTGCCCAAATAACAGACATCCAATGGAAGTTGGAAGATTTGGAAAATCGACAAAGAAGGAACAATCTCAGAATTTTGGGAGTACAGGAGGGTGTCGAAGGGACAGACGTGAGGGCTTTTGTCATTAAACTGTTTAAGGAAATTTAGGGTAAAACTTACTCATACCTCTGTCATTTCTGGGTCTGTCTCGCTCAAATGCTTCAATTTCCCATTCTTCTAATGCCTCATACTTTGTTAATCTTGGTCTGGGGTCTAATTCATTCATGCGATTTCTCAAATTATACAAAATTCTGCCATTAAAAGTACCATGTTCTGGAAATGCCAAAATTCCAATAATCTTTGGTGTATTCTAACCAGTTCTCTAACCACACAAAGGTATAGTAATCCAGTTCAACCATCATGTATGATGCGGGCATATTTGATGGTGGGATAATAATTCCTTCTCTAGTTTCAATCGGTTTATCCTTTTTAAAGACATTCTTAACTCTTTTGAAAAACAAATTTTTCTTTCACCTCCGTACATGATAGAGAGTCTTCCTCCTATCATCTGCTCTTTAGCAAAACCTAGGTATTTTCTATCGGTCGGTTTCCTATGAATCCTGGATCTAAATGCCACATATAACTTGAATTTTAAACCTTTGCGGTGACACTCAGTTGTTTACAAAATTTCTTCCAATACCTACCCTTTTCTTAATTTTCAAGGACCAATTAAAACTTCGAATTCAAATAAATTCAACCAAGAGATGTGCGACTTATCTAGTGAGACAAGTTCTCCCGCTCCTGTACTCACTCCTCCTTTACAATTATTACCTCAGCTACGCACCCGCTGCCTTATCCAATACCAGCGCGGCTCTAGGTGACCTCAGCGCAGCTCCGCAACTGACTCCCTCCTTCGCAAGATAATACAAAACGTATTTCTTTTCACTTTTCAATGTAGAATTTCATTAATTTACAACGTAGAAACATTCGCCACTGTGTCTGAGTGACTAAATTCAAAGGAAAGATCATTTTCACCCACTGCGAGTAAATCCCTTCCGTTTACTCTTCAACCACTACGAGTAGATCTCTTCCGCCTACCCTTCATACAAGCATTGGAGAACCTCTTACTCCCTTGGACTTACCCTTTCTAGGTGATATAAGGCCAAGGTTTTACTAGTGAACCCCTTTTGCTGTCAATCAAGCTCAGAATAACCTGCTACTTCTTCAGTGTGACCCTTTCTAGGTGATATCGCACCAAAGGTTTTCTAGCGAACTGTTTGCTATCAGTCATTCACACATTTATTCAGAAAGTCCCTAAACAGTGCTTCCGGTTGTACCTAACCATGCACTTACTTCCTCAGACATGTGACCTCAAGTACAGAGTGGCTTCCATTTACCACCTGTTATTCTGCCCCCAGGGTTTCCAGACAAAACATAAAACAGGTACGAACAGTTTTGGTTAATACATAAATCAATTCAATCAATAATCAATATAATTTCAAATACGCAAAATATATTTCAATAAACCAACAAACTGCAACTAACTACCTATCTTAACTAAACCCTAACCATAATTCTGCTACCAAAAGAAACTGATAGAGCGCAGGTTCACCTGCCCGATTTAACATACTCACCTGGGCCCATACAAACTATATATACACAAATGAACAGGTAAACCTACACTCATATCAAATGTTGTTTAACCATTCAGGACCTATACCATTTGACTTACCAATCCTAGTCTCCTGGTACCTGAAATCCTTAAGGACCAAAGAGTTAGTCCTCTACCATTCCCCCTAGAAGGCTGCTGCAACAACACATTTGTCTTCAAATCCTTATACTTTTTCCCCACCTTCTCCTTCTCCTCATTTTCCCTGTGCCCATATTACTGTGACATACTCAATATTACGGAAGGGGCGGAGGTAGTCCAAGTGCTCTCCGAGGGCTGTAACCTAGTCGCAATCTCAGGAAGCAAGTTCGTAACAAATCTATTAACAAACAATCAGATACCTCCCTCCACCGACAAATCCTGTCCGCTAAAATCCAAAAACCCCCCTTGAAACCGAGGGAAAAAATCAGACACACTCTCAGCTTTCTTCTGACGACATGCAGCTAGCTTATCCCAATCTACCCTTCTCGGTGAAAAAAGAGAGTGCATATACGTAATAATTTGACCAGGCAAAGCTAGTATCTCAGCCTTAGGCTTCTCCCCAAGCTTCCTCTCCTGGTCCCATCCTTTAATCTGATCCCAGGTACCGCCCAATTCCACAACGGGGTCCTGTATGTGCACCTGCCTCCAAATATCAACGGGCACCAGTAAACCAAAGAACATCTCAATGTCCGCAAGCGTCATCTCTTTTGAGGAAGCGGTCTCTGTCAATTCCTTATAATATGCAGTAGTATTTTCCCTAGGGTCAGGTAACTGAGTCTTAAGGGACAAAACCTCACTCCTTTTCCATGGAGTATAAACCCACTGTTTTTTAAAGCGGGCCTCTACCCCTGGTATAGTAACATTATCATGCTGATCCCACAGCTCAGGTATTTCAGGGTGATTTATGGGATGCACTTTCCTCATTGGAAACTGGAATACTGTCTTCGGGCTCTTTTCGAGCAGCCTACTTCGATAAACAACCAGTATCGTGACATTACCAAAAACCTCAACAGGTGGCATATCAGCAGCATATACGTGATCCCTAATATCATAAATAATATGGGGTGCTACATCAGGTGCCTGACTTTAAGATGGCGGGCAGCGGCTGACATCGTAACAAAGGCACCTTTGGGCTGAATACTGGGCTGAATACTGACAGATTGAAGCAGAGGCCACGCACAGCAAGAAGCCAGCGCCGGTGGTCACCCTGAGGATTAACAAAGCACTACAAGGGGGGACACCAGAGGCTCAAAGGCAGATGACACAAGGCATGCCTGATTCCAAAATGGCCGAGACCACACACGGTGAGCTTGACTCCATGTAGCACCAGAGTGCAAATCTACAAGCAGGCATCAGGCCGGACAGGGCACCTTCATTTTGGCCAGGGGCACTCCTATAAGACGCATCGGAGAGTCGGATGATCATAATTACAGACCCCGATACGGGTATCACTTGAGGCACTGCATTTGTGGACTACAGACTCTCATGGACTTCTTTACTTTTCCTTCTGTCCTGCCCGCCATTTTGATGCTGTTCTCAGTCGTTTTTCTCTGGTCCCCGGCCTGTCTTCTTGCCCATTCCTTCGTCTTTTACCCTTTTCCCTCATTGCCCCCTTGATGTTCCTCAAATGTTTCTTCCCTTTTCTGCTTTGCCTTCTCTCCTTACCCTTGATTCCATCCCACCCTCCCTTGATGTTGTGACCACGTCCCCCCTACGACCCCACTTACGGGAACTCTGCCTGAGGAAATCTACTATGTGTGTATATATATATGTATTTAGGGATAATTCTAATCACTAGTATATGCAGTAGACCTTTGTACCATCTACCGTTCCTATGTGACTCTTAGAGTTTATCCAGTCATATCCCTTCCCTATGTATATCGAGATAACTCTAATCACTAGTATATGCAGTAGACCGTTGTGCTCTCTTCCATTTCTGTGTGACTCTTAGAGTATATCCACTCGTATTCCTTCCCTATGTATATAGAGATAACTCTAATCACTAGTATATGCAGTAGACCATTGTACTCTACCATTCCTATGTGACTCTTAGAGTATATCCATTCGTATCCCCAACCTATGTACATAGAGATAACTCTAATCACTAGTATATGCAGTAGACCGTTGTGCTCTCTTCCATTTCTATGTGACCCTTAGAGTATATCCACTCCTATCCCTTTCCCTATGTATATAGAGATAGCTCTAATCACTAGTATATGCAGTAGACCTTTATACTATCTACCATTCATATGTGACTCTTGGGGTATATCCACTTGTATCTCCTCCTTGTGTGACTTTACATCTTGTACATTTGCAATTTTTTCCATGTGTATCCTCTTTGTAACGCATGTAATCCTAAGTCCTTATGTTTTTCAACTGGTGCTTATGTAAAGCGCTCTGACACCTTCGGGAAAAGTTTGCGCAATAGAAAATCGCATAAATAAATAAATAAATAAATAAAAATTGAAACACTCCCACAGTCCAATCAAAGTAGCCAACATGTGCTTAAGTTCATGCTGCTGCAGAAACAGCTAATAATCTTTCGTCACACTCCATACATCTTCCACACCACAAATGTGGTTACAAGCCCACTGGGCAGCCTGATTGGCTACCACCTTTTTCTCTTCATCTCAAAGATCTAATCGTATCAATGTCTGCCCCAATCGCTCCCTAGCGGTCGCCCAGTCTCCGTCCCCTAATCCACGTACGGGCATTCCACCACTTAATAACGGGGGATGCAAGAACAGGGTGAGAGTAGCAACAGAAGTAACAGGCACCAACATCGCTGGTAGTAAAAGAAACATAAGCAGCAGAGCCAGAAGGAATGGAGGACTAAGGCTGTGGCATGCAAGGGTATATTTTTTGCGGGGCATATGGAGGAGGAGGTTGAGTATCTGACAATTCCTCCACAAATCTATAATTTTCTTCTCGGGCAACATAAGACTTTTCAAATTTTAATCAAAATCTCCTGTCAGCACAATCTATTCCTTTTTCTGTTTTCTCTCTATCATGTGCTACAGGTTTCTGAGTCAAGGTCTTCATTCTCCCCTTCTAGGCCTCTTTCTCTGCTTGCATATGTCTCTGTTTAGCCTCCTTTGACCGTGTTCTGAGGGAATCAAACATCAACTTCCTACTCCTGTTCGCAAACAACTTTTTCTGTAGAAAATTAATTTTCTGTTCATCAAAAGTGCCTGTCAACGGCCACTTCAACTTGGCATTGTCCCTCGTATATTTGTGCCATAACGTACTAAACATAATAGGGCAAGGCCACGTTTTACGTGCATATCAAAATTTGCAGTGCTGGCTGACTTTCTTCCAATTGAGCCTCAGCAGAACATCAACGGCAGCCCAAACAAAACACCTTCCTAAGGCGCAGCATTTTTCTAAAGAAAACAATTTCACTATTTATGCCTAGCAGATATTTGCAAATATCTTTACCAAAGTTGGTCCTCAGACCTCATCAAGTACAAATCAAAATGGTACCATGTTCATAAAAAACTCAAACAAATTCAATCGCTTGTCCAAAGACGATCCTCAGACCATATCAAATACAGATCAAAATGGCGCCATATCAAACCAAAGCAAACTCACCTGGGGCACACAGGTCAAACGAGTTTATTCTCCACTGCAACGCTTCGGACCAAACGGTCAGATCCAAGGGTTTTGCCATTCAGGACCCCAATCGGGAAGATCACTGTACGAGGCACTGCCCGGTCAGACAGATGGGGCAGCTGGGAGTTCATGACTCTCTCATGCAGGGATCCCCAGTCGCCGGTCCGACCAGACATGGCCCCGACCTCCTCACTCATCCACAGGAAAGGATCGTTCACCCGATGGAGTCCCTGTTTAGGTGCCAAATGAAGGAAGTGACCCGATGAGGGCCACCTGAGTCACTCATGACCACCTCTCAGCCTTCCTCACAAACAAAGAGTCAGTCAGTAGAGAATACAAACCAAAGGTATTTATTAGAACTACACTTGAGTGGAATCCGGTCTGACTAGCCTCCTTAGTTTGCTGCCGAGGGACTGACTTCTGTCAACATGGTAACAAAAAATGTACATCTCCAGAAATTTCCAGTTGGTAACTGGTAAACAAAGGAGATACAGAAGGAAGAGGTGAAATCCTGGGACCGGGTACATGCTATCTCAGCGTCAAAGTTACTCTGCTGGCACCCGCCGCTCTAAGGGTGGGAGCAGGCCTACCGACTGAGAAAGGTATGCTATGAAAAAAAACAGTCAATTCATTAGTACAGTGAAGCTCAACCTTGGAGAAATACGAAAAAAATATTGCAGCTGCTTTCTGCTGAGGCAGACAGAGTGAGACAGAAGTTAATTTCGATCATGGCTCAAAATGGTGGCTAAATACAAAATGGTGCAGCAAATGCTAACTCAAGTCATACAATGCATAGAGAACTCGGCCTAAAGCATTTTAATTCCACCTCCACGACTCAGGAACAGCATACCTGAACCTCCGCCTCTCATTCCACATTCCTACCAGACACATCCGCTCCGCCCAGCTGACCCTGGCCAACGTCTCTCGGATCCACAACACTAGAACTGGAGGAAGATCCTTCTTCTACCTCGCTGCCAAGACCTGGAGCACCGTGCCTCTCTACCTCAGACAATCCCGATCACTGACCTAATTTAGTAAGGATCTCAGGACCTGGCTCTTCAAAAGAAACCCTGATTGATTGACTGGTACATTTTTTTATATATATTTTTTACCCTAAATTCCCAATACCCCCTCGCCTCCATCCTTCCACTTTCATTTTGTGGCGGCCACCACAGTTGTCTAGTCGAATAAGTTAGTAAACCCTAGAGCATTATTTGTCTCTCCCTTGTCGCATTATTCCAGTGGTCCCAGTTCCAGTTACACTGATGTAGTGAAGCAAGCAACATATTCCAGCTGCCATGAGTCATACACCATTGTAGCTCTCCTCCATGGTTTACCGTGCTGTGCTACTCAACTGATAATGCACTTTGGCACATCAGCTGTTTAAACGCTGTATCGAAATGCACTTGCAATATAGTAAGCTAACACAGACCTCAGGAAAGTCCTCTCAAAGCCACGCTTTTTGCCGACGGCCGGTTTGCGGCATCATTGTATTTTCCCCTTCACTCACTATTATTGTGACAACATTCAGAAGCAGCTTCAGCTGGCGCTGCAGCTGGTGTTTTATTTTTGGTATAAAGATTCTTATTTATAAATGTAAATGAGGGGAAATCTTCTAAAGCATGTCCTTTTCCTTATTCAGTTGTAATTAAATGGAATAGTCGAGTGACAAAACAATATTGGTAAGAGCTGATTTGACCCCGAATGTTGTCAACCATAAATAGCCTAAAAGGGACCATTAAAGCAGCAACAAGGTTCCAAATGAAATATTGCCAATTGTTGACATGGTCCTGCGCAGAGGGCCTGCTTATTTTATAGAAGTTTCGAATCTGTGCTTGATGAGTTGGCGAGCACAGTAGTTATGTAACACGACCCTGCGCTGCACAGGAAGTTCATATCCAGCCATGAACAAAACAAAAAAGCAGAATGGTTCTTTGAATCCGCAAAAAGAAGTGGACGACATATTTTCATGTATTTTTTTTTATTCCTCAGGATAACAACACAACACACTACGAATCCTCTCCTCTTGGCCCTCATGGTTTCCGAGAGCAGCCGGCGCTCAGCTCAGAATACACACATTGTACCTGCTGAATACCAAGTTTATTGCTTGGGCTCCAATTATGCAACTATTTATTAAGTTATTTGTAAGGATTAGGCAACAATATGTTCACGAAAAGAAAATGTGACAAGATAATTGCGAAGCAACTCCAGAAGAGCAATGCAAAGTGGGGCTCCCAGACAAGTACAGAGTGTGTTACAGAGATTACCTTACAGTTTCAACAATATGCCTCTTCCTGATCCAAAAATAGAAGTCCTGCTTGAGCACAGAGACTGTTATTCTTCTTGCCTAAAAGAACAAAATATTTGTGAACAACTTTTAGCAGCAAATGATGATCACTTCTAACGCCGTGGGTTGTGTGGTGATAATGTCCTCTGGCTGATGCAGCATGGTAATAAGTTAATTAGGTTAACAAGTAGATGGGGTCATTTACATAGCTTTGCAGATCTTCTGAGTATGTGTATCTTCTGGTCTGATGCTTTCAGACTTAATGGCTGATTTAGCGTTCGGTGGACAGGGAAACCACAGCCGCCATGTTTTCAGTTTGCCAAAATGTGACATTTTCATGTTTTCAGGATACTTATGTGTGAAATTTACTGCATTTTGTGCGACCATTTATTAAGTGACACCTTACTAGACGCAGGAGAGGAACAGAATGACGGACCGACATCACAGGGAACAGATCGAGGTGGACACATTTAAAGAGAGAGCGCCAAGATACGCCTAGGGACAAATGCGACAATGAGCAAACAGCTGGATGGGCTTGATGGAAATGGACAGAATGCAAAGGAAGGATATAGAATGGGGCTGAGAGCACCAATGTTATAAAGGTTGAGGGCTGGGCGCATTGAAGTAGATGAGATGGACAGAGTACAAGAGGCTGAGATGATGGAGGTGGAATGCATGGACCAAACATGTCTCATTTGCCTCTGCTGGGGCTGCCCTATGTCATTGTCTCTGTCTCCTCGGTGCTCCAGATTTTGATGCCAACTCTGTGTTCTCTGAATCTCTCTGCTCTGCCATGTTGTGGGCATGGCCAAGTTAGGACCAGGAGAAGAAGAAGGGTGGAAGGGGAGAGCGCGCTATGCTGACACTACAGTCCTGCTGATACGCATGTGCTTCAGCGATCATCTGTGAAGGGACCATTTTGAAAAGTTCAGCACTGGACTTATTCACTCTGACTCACATGTTATTACTGACTGTACAAATACTGCCCCACAGTGATGTGACTGGAGTCAGGCTGAGACAATCTTAGGGCGAGACTGTGGAGTCACTGGGCTGTACTCAATGCTGATAATTGCAGAAAGCAGTCTGAGGGGGCCACAGAGGTCTGCTGGTGATTGGCCTTGATCAGTGTAGAACTTACCTGTACCATCACCGGACACAAGTCTGTGCCGCCTACCACGCCAAAACACATGGAGGGCAGGTGAAAAGATATGTTTACATCCAACGGTCCAAGCAGCTAATGGCGATGTTCTGCCTGGGAGAAGTGGCTGCTGAGGTAGATGGAACAGAATTGTAGGATCCTTCTTGGATGACCTCCTCCACAGCAGAACAGCACTGAGGGGTTGCACATGGACCTTCGAAGCACAGTGGTGGGGTTTGCAGGAATGGAATCTGCTTGGGGCCAATCGGACACTGTGGGGGGGGGGCGTCCCAGAAAATAGCCAACCTGCTAAGTGCCACACCATGGATACACTGAGACACTGCCAGATTGTGCTTGCTTACCTTCCCACCATGTGCAGAGAGATCACATAATAGAGAGAGGCCAGGCTCGGCTTGATTGGAGTTGCAGACCATGCAGCATCTTTAAGTTATGCAGAGTTGTTGATCAGATGCTTTTGATCATATGAATAAAGAAACCAAGAGTGGTGGCACATTATCACAACAGCCCTCAGGCAGCACAGTGCACTCCCTGCCTGTGTCAGCAAGCTTGCTGCTTTAATGCTGTTCTTCAATGAATACGCTTTATGGGGTAGTCACTGGCACTATAATGCATGACTAATGGATTTTAATGAGGTGATGCAGAGGCCAGCTCTAAATTGCATTAGTGTAACCTAAGAAAGTGTGCACTTGGTGAGGCTTGGTTACGTGACAGCACACCTCAGAGACAGACAAACAGTAACTATTATGTCAATGGACTCCCATTGGTTCTGGCAACAGAATACTTCCTCTGACAGTCTGACAGAATAGGTGGTGCTGGAGGAAGGGCATAACACCACCGCTGAATTTAGGGTGGGCTGTGTAAAGCCTTTTTTGCATGTCCGACACCACTGGGTAAAATCTGGTAGTGAGAGACAGGAATAAATCAATAATGACTTCGTCACCCTGTGAAAAAAAACAAGGTGTGGGGGGTTATCATTTGCTTTGTTTTTCACAAATAAGCTCCCACTTTGGGGGTTTGCTTTAGAAAAACAAAAAACCTGATTTCCGGCCAACATGGCTGATAGTACTGTGCATCAAAGTTTTCCTATATTGGCATGAGCCACCATGATGGCTGTTCCTTTCAATGTAGAGAGATGTCTGAGGGCCTGAGTACATCTCAAATTTAACATGTGGGATGTCCTTCAGGGTGATGGAGTAAATTACTCCTTTCTGACAGACTTTAACCCATCCACCAAGCACTAAATCTGTCCCTTTTAGCTTGATTTAGAGCTTTGCAGATGTGATTCCCCATCACAAATGTGAGTGATATCGCTTCCACCATATTACAAGTGCCATTGTTTATATATATAGCAATTGTAATCTGTCACTGATATAATCGAGTATCCTATAGAACAAACTCTAAATCAGACTCCATAGCTTGACAAAGCAGTTTCTTGTGATCGTTACTCTGGGGCACATAAATAATAGGACATCTACTGCTAGCAGCATAAAGTGGAATTAGCTTTTGGGGTGGACTGACCATGTGGCAAGCATGAGATCTACTAAAATAGTGGGAACGCCCAAAAACGCTGCCAGTCTGTCACTTCTAGAAATTCGGGGAAAACTTTTGCACAAATCAGGGTAACCTCCCTAGATGGCTCAGAGCCCAGTACTACTAAAAGCCAAAATCAACCTTTGATCATGAGAGTTATAATTCATCCCCAAAAAATTATCTCCATTCACCTTGTAGTTGTACCAACCATTGGCCGAAATTTAGATGTAAAACCGAATATTATCGCTCACAACTAGTACTGAGGGCACTTTTACAAGGTGTTGGAAATGGCCTTTTTTGCAGTGCTATCACCAAACTTCTTGCTTCTTCCTCCTATTTTCCCTGAACTGTTTTTGTTGGCTATAGGATTGAGGACACTTTACCACTGTTGATCAGTGTTAAAGTGCATATCCTCTCTGTTTAAATTGTAAAGAAGATTACCATATTTGATTAACTGATAAGTACCTAGTAAAGTCAACTAAGTGTGTCAAGGCCTGTAAATCAAATGCTACTAGTGGGCTTGCAGCACTGGTCATGCCACCCATATGAGTAGCTCTATAAATGCTTATCAGACCTGCCACTGCAGTGTCTACACATGCAGTTTGTAACTACCATGTTACCCTTGCAAGTGCACCCACTTGATTGGCCCATAACCTCCCATTTCCTAGATGTAAGGCACCCCTAAGGTAGGCCTATGATAACCCCAAGGGCAGGGTGCAGTGTACGTGAAAGGTAGGACATGTACTAATATGTTTTACATGTCTTAATAGTGACATTCTGTGTATTTCATTTTTCACTATGCAAACACTATTTGACCCATAGGCTATCATGGGAGATGCTTTGTAACATCTTAAAAGTATGACTTTCCATTAGAAAAAGATAGAGAAATGGAGTTTAGGCTCTCTGAACTCAAAATTTAATAACATGTTTTTTTAAGGAGATGTTTTTTCAATTATGCGTTTGAAAATGGCACTTTTAGAAAATAGGCATTCTCTTATTTAACCATTTTTGTGCCTCTGCTGTGTTGTGCATTGACATTCTGGTTTGGGAGTGATGAGCTAGGAATGTGCATTCACCGTAGAAAGCCACAAGGGGGGATGAGGTATGTCCTGCCTTTCCTGGGTGATCGATAATTGGGCTAAATAGACCCTGGCTGCATTCAGAGTGGCGGGAGGAGTTTTCACATGCACCTGAATAGGCAGTGTCTCCTCTGCACAAGTCTGTCTCCATCTCCATTAGTGAAGCTGGGCGAGAGACGGCAGAACTATTTTGGACTGGACTCAGAGACCCTTGCCACTAAGAGAACAATAAAAAAATGGGGTATAAGTATTGGACCTGAAAACTGAAAGATTTAGATCACTTCTAGAGTCAAGAGGAACCTCTGCCAAGGAGAAGAGCTGGGGAGCTGTAAGGAGTAGTACTGCACATTTTCTGTGTGTGCTGTGTTGGGTTGGCTTGCAGTTGCTGCTTCTGCCAAGTAGAGGCAAAAGACTGAAACCTTTCTGTGAACCTGCTTGAAGAAGAATATCCAAGGTCCTGTTTGTGCTGGCCTCCTGTTCTGAAGCCTCAGGGACACAAAGACTTCACCTGCAACCCACTGACCTGCACCTGGGCTCCTCTGTTGAGTCCTGTATACAAAGGGATGTCAAGTCCAGTTACTGGGCCCTGAGAATTGTTTTGGTGCTTTAAAGCAAGAAAAAACCCAACTCCAATGCCTTCAGAAATGCTGCCAGTGATGCCACGACCTGCAGCGAGGCAGAGGGCACCATTTGTGAAGTGCACGACGTACCGCCCCGCCTGCACCGCAGCTCCGATGCCCTTCAACACCTGCAGTTATTGAACTTCCCGACACCAGTGCTTACACCAATGCGGTCACTGCCAGTGCCTGCATCCCGTTATTGTGGAGCCAATTACTGACAAGGGTGTCTTAAAAACTCTTCAGCTTTGTATTGCCTCACCGAAACCGTAGCCTCACTGCTGACACCACTTAACTTTCCCAGTCCTGGATTTGTTGCCTCGCCACCTCACATACTCGATGCCTCACCTTCCCAGTGGCAACCATGGAACCAGCTTCCCCTCAGCACCTACGTCTCTCCTCCATGACACCCTACATCATCCATTGACTTCCTTTCTAAGGTATTATTGTTTGGGGGTCCATGGGACTCCATGCCTGATGCTGCACATCTTGTAGTCAGCACCGTACTTTGGATTTAAGCCTACCACAATGTCATAATAGCCACTGGTGGAGCTATTTGTTTCTATAAGTGGTTTATAAAAAAGTAACTGTTCTAAAATTGATATTTTGATACATTTTTGTTAGATTTTTGTCATTTTGGTCTTGTTTGGTTTAGATAAAGATACTTTAGATTTCTAGAGGGTGTGGTGTCTTTTTGTGATGTTTTCACTGTGTTACTGTGTGTTTGGAGTACAAATACTTTACACATTGCCTTTTAGATAAGCCTGTCTGCTCATGCCATGCTTCCAAAGGGGTGAGCAAGGGTTATCTAAAATGTGCAACTCCCTTACCCTGACTAGAAGAAAGGGTTCCTACTTGGACAAAGGTGCATACCTCTGCCAACTGGAGAGCCCCATTTCTAATGCACGCCCTCCATTCAAGCAGGTTGCTGCTGCTGATCGAAAGCATCCGGAGTCTCCTAAAGGGAGTCACAAAATAAACCCAACCACTGCTCTGAATCTTAGTGGCGCTGTAACCTGTGATATGCTTTCATTGTCAGGAAAGGAACACATATGACTGGATTGAATTCCAAGTACATTAACCTGCGACACTACACTGCACCCAAAAACACCAGTCCACAAGAATGTATTGTTTCCCAAAGACACTCGGCTACAAAACAGAAGTGGCTTTAGGGGTCCTAAACAATGAACATAAAATGTGCTGCATCCAATGCACTGCACTCCCTTTTTCCATCTCGGTGAGCACAGCCTAGATCAATCCCTGAAAAAGCACAAATTCATGCTTACAGGATATCCTCTTCTTCAAGTGGAGATCATAGAAATATACAACTTCTCTGAAATGGTGTGTCTGTGCAGATGAACTAGAAAAATTGTACAAGAAACAAAACTTTATGTAGAAAAACTCTTAAAACACTTGTTTTCGGACAATTTGAAAATAACTGAGAAGATTGCTCTTTGTATTGGGCCTCGAGTCTACTAAAGGACCCAAGTGCAAGCAGAGCCCTTACATCAAGTTGTTGCTGCATTGACTACCTATTTTACATCACATTAAAAAATCAGGGGCCATATTATCAAGAAAGGGCGATACATTATTGCTGCTTTTATCCGCAGGAAACTGGCGCTAAAGCGGCGAAAATGGGCTTGATAATATGCCCTTATGAATTCCCAGAGAAGCCCAGGTTAACACCATAACCTGGGCTTCTATGGGAATTCACAAGGGCATAATCTCAAGCCCATTATCGCCGCTATAGCTGCAGTTTACTGCTGAAAAAAGCAACAATAATGTATTGCCCTTTCTTGATAATATGGCCCCTAGAGCGCAAGCCACCCGGCGCCGTGACAGCAACAAACACATGAAAAAGACACGCACACAAAGCATAGTCTCACTGTTCTTCTGTGGGATCAATTCCAATTCGGGAAAAGAATCCCTACAACAATTCGTATTCGTAGCCGATTCCGTACGAATCGCACAAATCCGTCCGAATCATGTAGTATGATCCGCTGCGAGAAAAATACATCCGAATCATCCGTACGACATCGACCCGTACAGTGAACCGTACGATTCGTAAAAATGCTGTACGACCCGCCAAGTACAATCCGGATCGGGGAATGACTATGCGATTTGTACGGTAAACGTCACGTATGAACAATTCGTATGGAGGGCAACACTATCACATACACACCGTACCCCTAAAATCAAGGGGTGTACGCACGGGTTGTACGCACCGTACACCTACGACCTTGGGGTGTATGAACCGTACCCCTACGGTCCGTACACCTATGATCATGGGGTGTATGCACGGAGACATACGCACCGTACCCCTAAAATCAAGGGGTGTACGCACCGTACCCCGATGCACCGTACCCCTGCAATCATGGGGTATACGCACCGTACCCGGGGGGGTCCGTTTCCTACGCATTTCAAGGCAAAATCTGCTTTTATGGACGTTTTAAGCTCCCGTAGAAAAAGAGTCGCACGGAGTGTTGTCGATACGATTCGTACTTGCTGGGTTGGAAAATGCAGCTTCGATCCATACGAACATCGCGTACTGCGCATTCCAAATGCGATTGGTACGGATTAGTGAGTTGTACGGTCTTCGGTACGATTCGTAGGGAGAACTGCGTTGGGTACACATCGTACTACATCGGGTAGGGTTCTGCATACGATTTGTAGAGGAAAAAAGCTCCGTACGGCTATTCGGCGGGCATTTTACTGAATCAAAATTGGCCCCTATGTGTACATTTGAATTATGTGCTTCAAATGTATGTTGATATGATTCTAAAACAAAAAAGTTGCAACAATGCTTTAACACATTCAAATTTTGCTATTTGACCACAAAAGCCAGATGAACTGACTTGTCAGTGCGGGCTTAGCTTCGTAAGGCCTTTCTTTGCCTTTGTCACACTACCCTTTGCAGGTGTCTGTTGTAGGCACATGAAACCCATTCTTGGTTGCAAGCAGTTTAAGACACTTATCCATAATCTCCAGCTTTGTATGACAGGGTGACCCCTACTTGTCGTTGGACCCCTAACACCTTTATAGCAGCTTCTGTCACAAAATTTGAATGAGGGGTACCTCACACCACAGAAAAAAAAACCCTAGCACAGGACTAAAGGGAAAGCAAAGTCTGCACAAAGCATCACAAAGCACAACCATTGTTAGTCATGCTAATAGTGTCTGACCACGTGGCTCTTGTCATGTAGAAAGCCCAGATTGTGTTGTAATTTTGCACTGTGCATACATGCAAATAACATTTTACCTAATTTAACCTAAATTTCACTACCAGCAGTGAACAATCCAGCATAGTGCTATGGTGACTGAGCATATCAGTGTTCCAAAACAAGCAAAGTAACGTTGGAGGCTCTGAACATTATGATTTATTATTCTCCATTGTCACAGAACGTACTGAATGAATATCGACTCCAAGGTACTCTAGAAGAAGACTCCACACGATGTCATTACTAAGAACCAGAGATACTATTATATTGTTCACATCACCTTACAGTTTTATGTGCACAGGTTTTATAACTATTCTGGCCACTATGGGGCAGATTTACAAGAAGGGTGACGCAGTGCGGCATCGCAAGCCCTTCGGCTTTGCCACGCAGCGACACTTCCAGAGCACAGGAATACAACATATTTACAATGATATGTCACATTCTTGTGTTCTCCCCTGCGCTGATGCACAAACAGCTACCAGGCGCCGGCGCAGGCATCCTTGCACCATGGCGCAAGGATGCCTGAGTCATGGGGAGATTGTGTTTTTGCAAGAAGGGGCACCTTCCTACACAAAAACAATCACTACAGGCAATTTCCTCTTTCAATAAGTGCTGTAGAATGCAGCACACATTGAAAGAGGAAAAAAAGAGGAGAAATGAAAACATTTCTTCTCGTTACGCCTTGCTTTGCCACCCCTATGGTGGCGTAGCATACTGAAGCATTTCCAGGTTTACGAATCCTCGTAAATCTGGAAATATGTCTGGTTCCATGGGTGTTGCATGGGAGGTATACACCTGTTACAACGCAACTTTTACAACTACCTACTATTACAACGCAACTTTTACAACGCATACCATTACAACGCATTGCGCTGGGGGGCGCTCTAGGATAGGGAATAAGTATAATTTACTATCCAACACCTTCCCTAGTGTCCACGGGGACTGGAGTTAGAATAGTAAATTATACTTACCACTATCCAGCACCTCAAAGCGCTATGCGTTGTAATGGTATGCGTTGTAATGGTCGCGTTGTAATAGCAGGTAGTTGTAATGGTATGCGTTGTAACATGGTACATCCTGCATGGGAACACCCACAGTAACACCCATGGAACGCTCCTTTCATTGAAAGTGCTGCGTGTAAAGAGGCTGTATTTACAAGGACAGGAAAAGCCACGCAGGGTGGTCACAAAAATTGACGTACTGGCAGTGCAAGGGGTTTGTAAATCTGTCCCTAAGTGTTTCAGCAATAAGGCACGAAGGCTAATAAATATGTTTGTGATCCGGAGAAACTCGGTTAAAAAATTTGACCACAACTCTGGAGTCCAGGTGGGATTCAATTCCTAGTCAGTAGGAATCGGCTTCTGTAGGACTCAGATTCAGATCTTGTCTGATAAAGTCAATAGTTTATTTTTGGTGCATTTAAAGAGATTAAAAGGCCTTACATCCTGGCACCTTGTGGCAATAGATCGTTTGTCCCCCTGTGGGTTTGATATTTCCAGAGTATTCTCACACGTTTCAGAAATGTTAAAAATATACATTATGGGGCATTTTTTGTTGTAGGTTTTGGGTTGCCCTGAGCCACACAAGGTGAGGCAGGGTGGTGCAAACCCTACAATGAGATGTATCATGCCATGAAAGGCCACCCTGTGTGGCTTTGTAAATCTAGTGAAACTCAAGGCAGCGCAAGTCGCTGCCTCGAGTTACACTGTGTGGCTAGGGTGTTACATGGCTGGAGCTTGGGTGTGCCCACACATCCACCCATGTATTCTGACAAATTTTCGAATTTACCAAGAGTGATAAACCTGGTAATATATCAGACCAGTGAGCCTTCCGCTGAGAGGTGAACAAGGAGAAATATCTTTATTTCTCCTTTTTGTTTGCTCTTTCCGAGTGTGCTGCCTATTGCAGCACACTTAGAAAGAGGAGAATGCCTTAGAGGATTATTTTTGCTCAGGAAGTTGTCCCTTTCTGTACAAAATCAATCCTGCCTACAACATAGTCACCCTTTCACCATGGTGCAAGGGTCCCTGCGTTGGCGCTAGGCAGCACATTGTGCACAAGTGCAGGATAAAGGCAGAAATGAGCTGAACAATGTTAAGTACAGCGCATTCCTGCCTTTTCCCTATCATGCAACACAGCACGGCAAGGTGAGGTGCTGTGCAGCGTGATCTTTTAATAAATATGCCCCTTATTGCTTTCCTACTGCTAGGTACCGTGCCCAGATGGTGGAAACAATACATTTCATGGATCAAGTAGCAAGACCTTCTCATTAGAGAGTGGTGTATGGCGTCAGTGTACATATCTCAGCTGGATCCAGAAGGCTAAATTATACATTGAAATATACATAGACACTGAGCACATTAATTATACCTCCGCTGACAAGGGCACTGATATTAAACAACTCTTCTGCCATCCTCCCCGCGCAGGGATAACAATGACTCATTTGCAATCGAGTGCATTAACATTTTTAATAGCGATTTCATAAAATAAGGTCCTTCAGGACCACAAACATATAGCACTTAAAGGGAATATTGCAACGCTAGGCTTGTGTAATTTATCCACTTTACACTACAGAGAGAGAAAGGTCTGCTTTACATAAATCCACTCTCAAAGCTAAGTGAATCTGTGGTCAGAGGCTGCATGTACGATGATGGCAGGCAGATGATCTGTGGGTTCTGTCATTCTACCAATTTACTGTTTGAAGGCTGTACTTTAGCAGCTCTTCTGCAATTCTCTCCCTCACAAGTTGGTGGATGCTTGTACATTTCCTCAAATGAGTTCTCATATTGAAAGATAGCGCCCCCTTGGGGTTTATCAATAATAATCCACATTTGTAAAGCGCGATAAAATCACCTGTAAGGGTCTCTAGGCGATGGGGGCCGTCGAGAAGATTACGCAAGCTATTGCCCAGTGTCACATGGTGATGGGCTAATCTGCTGCCTGCGCCGGTGATCGAAACGTGAGCCCCCGGGTTCCGGAGTTAGTCACTCTGGCCGTTGCGCCACACCTCTTCTCAAAGTGGCATAGAGTAAAGCACAGTCACCACGTCCAACCAAAGCAGTCGGAAATCTAGGCACGCAGAAAGACGCCAATTTGTCACTCGCTATCCAGGTGTCTAAAGTTTTCGTTTTCTATTGGTTAAGGCACTGAAGCTCATTCTACATTTAGAGATCTGAAATTCTATATCCAAACCCACAATGCCCTGGTTTAGTCCCAGCTTTACTATGAAATACTATAATTATCAGTCCTCTGTAAAAGCTTCAACTGGTTTCTAATGCTACGGCATGTTTGACTTGTCGCCAGTTCCAACAAGAGGACATATGCCCCTGACTGCATGTCATACATTACTTACCTCGATGCAGTAGAGTACTTTTTAAAGCCATGGTCAGGGCAGTGCAACTGGTGTGGCTGCACTGGGCGCTGACCTGTATGGGGACACTAATCTTAAGGGGGTGCGCTGTGTTTATCAAACTCTGCAGGATGTAAAAGCACCTGCTGCAGAGTTCCTTATTCATCCAGTTTTCAGGCAGCAATAAAAATGTCATGATACCTCTTGTGATTAATGTTCCTGCTAGAGCACAGCTTTCCAAACTGTGTGGCGCGACACATTACTGTGTCGCGCCCCATATGTAGGTGTGTCACGCGATGTGATGATCTGACGTCTGCCGGCAATCGGCAGAGTCGAGCTGCAGGGGCTCTAGAAGGGGGTGAAACAACAACAAAGCCCTATTAACATGCACAAGGTCTTTAAAGGTCTGTGAAATGCTCTGGTGCGGCTGTGAGCGGGCCCGGGATGCCACACACGACAGGGGGGCTCTCATGTTAAACAAATTCCCTGGTCTGGATCTTTTTCTACAACTTGTGCTCTGTGAGGTATCATTGATGGCAGCACCCGCACTGAACATGATCCCCGCGCTAATTCAGCCCAGTCTATACAGAGAGCCGCACTCCTAAACTCCAAGAAGCAGATTTATAGCGCCTTGACTGCAGAGCGGTGCACGTTAATTTACACATCGCATGTAAATTACGTTTCCAGATTTTCCAATCATGCAGGACGTAAAGTAGCAGATTTAAAACGCCTATGCATTACTTCCCATAAGTCATTGAAATTACCTCATTCTGATGAATTATGTGTGCCTCTGAATGTGAATGTGAGGCCTAATCTCGGTCTGATTGGCTGTTCTCAACTCGTTCATCCCTAAACAGCACACAATATAAAAATGTTTAGTTTCTCTGGTCATTCTGCAGTCTTAGTAGCCTCCTCATTTGGAGATTGTCTCTCATTCTACTGCAAAGTCCAGAAATCTGGGCCAGCACCAAGAAACCTTTTTGGTGTACGTGCGATATATAAATACGGTGTAACATACCAGAACCTTCAGCGCTCTCAGATCTCTCTTGTGGTGTGATTTCACCCTTAAAGCAAGCCAGATGCCTCTCGTAGACTTCAATGACATCGCCGGTCTTTCCTCACTTTTCACTTGTTCTGTTATTTGTCACTGATGTGCCAAAATTTCATCTAAGTTGTTGGAAGGCCTCGTCAAGCCGAAAAAGACGCTGCTATGGGAGCAGAGTGTTATTTCGTTGATAGGGTGGTTGTTCCACACTGTTGCAGTTTGTTATGCAAAGGAAGAGTGTTCACCTACTGAAGTTCGGCACCAATATCAGAGAGCTTGTGATGGGCCGAAAATGTCAGCAGGCTGACAGCGCAGTGTCCCGGTGCCTATCGGATAATTCTGCATGAAACTGTTAACCAGTGGAAGCATGTTTACCTCATTCCCGGCCCGACACTGATGTCATTGCCCCCCCCCCAGCACTCCCCCCCTCCTGAAAAAAGCATTTGACCTCATCCTCATTCCTCCATGAGGGCCCAAGAGGGTGGGAATCATGGATGTCCATCAAGGGTAGTCTGGCATGCCCTTGGTACCCCTGGTCTAACCTGTCATGAAGGCAGTATGAGGAACATGACATAAACAAAGGTTACCAAGGTTACAGAAGGCTTTTTTAATGTCTGTGGGGTGGTGTGTGGGGTGTGTGGGGGTTGTGTGTTTGGGATTGGTGTGTCTGTGGGGTGGTGTGTCTGTGGGGTGTGTGGGGTGGTGTCTGTGGGGTGGTGTCTGTGGGGTGGTGTGTCTGTGGGCTGGGGTGTGTGTGTGGGGGGGTGGGGTGTGTGTGTGGGGGGAGTAGGGGTGTGTGGGGTGTGTGTGTGTGGGGGGTGGTGTGTGTGGGGGGTGGTGTGTGTGGGGTTGTGTGTGGTGTGGGGTGTGTGTGGGGGGGTGGTGTGTCTGTGGGTGTGTGGGGGGTGGTGTGTCTGTGGGTGTGTGGGGTGTGTGTGGGGATGTGTGTGTGTGGGGTGTGGGTGTGTGTGGGGTGGTGTGTCTGTGGGGTGGTGTGTCAGTGGGGTGGTGTGTGGGGTTGTGTGTGGGGAGGGGTGGGTGTGTGTGGGGCCCGAACCCACCATAGGTGTTTCTGGCTCGCTCGCTGCGCTTCCTCGCGTTACCGTGTCCCCGAATTTTTTTTTACAAAAAGGTGTGTCACCAAAATGAAAAGTTTGGAAAGCTGTGTGCTAGAGAGAGAGGGATCAGAGTGTTGTCCTGTGGCATTTTTGAATTCGCCATAAAGTAACTCAGAGGGTTAATATACCTGCTGCAAAAAAACAGATCTGCATTTTGTGTGGATAGCTGAGTTGATTAGTAAAGCTATCCTTTACCAGCGCTTTAAAACAATTGAAATGTATTTGACAGAGGGGCTGTGGAGAGATGAGGGAGTATTTTGCTGGGTGGTAGTGAGGAATCTGAGGAGGAGGTCATATGGGTGGGTGTCAGCAAAGATGGTTGTGCCACCAGAGCTAAAGCCGGCCCTCAAAAAGCTCTTTGTTCTAAAATGCCAGATTTTATGGCATCCAAGTTCAGGTGTCTATGCCCCAGCAACTTTACTCCATGAGCCAATGATCAACAGTCACGTTTGGTGGCCATGCTTTCTCCGTGACGCTTTCTCTTGCCATGCAGAAGAAACTAAGAGCATAATGTATAAAATTATTTTGTAGTCACAAACCTTACAATTTGCTAAATCATAGGTTTTCTGACCACAAAATACATATTCCCTTTTAAAAAGTACTTTAATTACTCAGGAAAGTCTTTGTTACTTGTAAACGGTTTTTTTAACATTTCCATATTGCATATAGTACACGGGCGCACAGCACAGGGAATGAAAGGGACGCCCACTTAAATCTGGAATTCAAAGAGAAATGTATTAGTGGTTTGTGACCGCATTTGCAGTTGTAAAAGATTGATCAGATGCTGAAATCTTCCCATTTGGGAATCGTGATGGTAACCTTGATGGAAGCAGACAGAGTTACAGAGGACTGATGCCTGGTCTCCTCTCTTCTGGTCGGTTCAAGATCTTCCTAAATGGAAAACATTTCTTTCACTGGTCCCTTTAATGGATGTGGGCTGATTTTAATAAAATATTTTCTGTGTAGGAAGACAAATTATTATTTTAGGGACATTCATATTTAATGTATATTTAAATTATATGAGAATCTGAATTCATGAATAGGAAGTGTGATTGCAAAGCTAAACCCTTTAAGTGTGAGGTAGTTTACACACTATTGACCCAATTGACAAAGGTAAACTTAGACCTGAAGTCTAAGTTTAGACCTGAAGTCTAAGGGCCTGATTCACAAAGATAAACTTAGACCAGAAGTCTAGGTTTAGACCTGAAATCTAAGTTTGCCTTTGTGATTTGAGCCCTTAGACTTTTCGATATCTGACTCCGACCTTAACTTCTATCATGTTTCTCTCCTTTGCTTTGTAGTGTACCCAAACCAATGTTGTGGGATTTTAGCCAAAGCAATCACAGATTTTAATTGTTATAATGGTAGGCAGACAAAATATCGATTTATAAATATCGACATACAATAATGTCGATGTTTAAATATCGAAGGAGCAGAATATAGAAGGTAAGTAAGATCGATATTTTTAATATCGATGGGACAGAATTTCGAAGGTAAGTAATATCGATTTTGTTAATATCGATGTTAGTACTATCAATGCTACTTATACTGATGTTAGTAATATCGATGTTACTAATATCGATTTTTATATGATTTTTTAGTATATTATTATGTATTTAATATGTATATTTTTTTATTTATGTAATTTAATTAAATTTGCTATTTTAGTACCGTAGCGGGTTGTGGGTTTATAGGGGAATAGGGTGGGAAGTAATTTAATTATATTAAATTAATTATTAATATTTAGGAATTATAAATTAATTTTAATTAATTGGTAATTATTTTTTTATTAATTGGTAATTAATTTAAATTAATTGATTAATTGGTAATTATGGGGCCGATTAGGATGGCGGACGGATCGCCACCGCCATGCAGGAGGTGGCGATCCGTCCGCCATCCTTGCCCGTCCGCCCCCTATTTCCCTCCCGCCATATTACAATGGCGGGGGGACCGTGGCAGATGGGAAGACCGTCTGCCACTTTTCCGATGCGTTCGCCTTGCGACAGCGGCGGAAAAGGTCTAATATGGTGGCGGTGTCTATCAGACACCGCCAGCCATATTAGGATGGGCTGAGGGAAATGCCACCACGAAAAGGCATACGGTCCTTGCTCTGGGGGCCCGTTGCAGGCCCCAGGGTGAAAGGGGGGTGGGGGTGCACATGGTGGGGTACCTATGGTATCCCCCTGCGTTTCACAGTACAACATGGCAGGCATCGTGCGGTGCCTGTCATGTTGTGCAGTGAAACGCACATCATGAATTTTTCAGCACCGTCGGCCGCAATGTTAAAAATGCGGGATGCACCTGCCACTGTGGCGGGTGCATCCTAATTTGGGGCACAGTACCTCCATCCTTGTGGCGGACGGTCCCTGCCCCAGAGAGAATGGCGGACGGACTTTGTCCGTCCGCCATCCTAATCGACCCCTCTGTTCTGCAGTGGGTTGTGGGTTTATAGGAGAATAAGGTGGGAAGTAATTTAATTATACTAAATTTTTAGGAATTATAAATTAATTTTAATTAATTGGTAATTATTTTTATTAATTGGTAATTAATTTAAATTCATTGCTTAATTGGTAATTATGTTCTGTAGCGGGTTGTGGGTTTATAGGGGAATAGGGTGGGAAGTAATTTAAATGTAATTAAGTAATAATTTATTTTAATTCATTGTTTTTGTTAATTATAATATTGTTAATTAATTATTAATTGCTAATACATTTTTATTAATTGATTGTTTGATAATTATGTTCTGTAGAGGGTTATGAGTTTATAGGGAGTAGATTGGGAAATAATTTAAATGTAATTAAGTAATAATTTATTTTAATTATTGGTTTTTGTTAATTATATTATTGGTGATTAATTATTAATTGGTAATTAATTATTAATAATTGGTATTTATATTAATTTATTTTTACTTAAGTATTCATTGGTAATTATGTTTTTAATAATTATGCATTGGTATTTGTAAATAGTTTGGATTTATTTAATAATTTTTTTAATATTTTTAATTATTAATTTATTTATAAGTATGTTATTTTTAACTTCTATACTATCCAACACTTTCCCTACTGTTGTACTCTCTGGAGTTGGAATAGTAATTTTTACCCCTATGCTATCCAACACTTTCTCTACTGTTGCACTCTCTGGAGTGGGAATAGTAATTTTTACCCCTACGCTATCCAACACTTTCCCTACAGTTGCACTCTTTGGAGTGGGAATAGTAATTTTTACCCCTACGCTATGCAACACTTTCCCTACTGTTGCACTCTCTGGAGTTGGAATAGTAATTTTTACCCCTACGCTATACAACACTTTCCCTACTGTTGCACTCTTTGGATTGGGAATAGTAATGTTTACCGCTATGCTATCCAACACTTTCCCTACTGTTTCACTCTTTGGAGTTGGAATAGTAATTTTTACCCCTACACTAGCCAACACTTTCCCTACTGTTGCACTCTCTGGAGTGGGTATAGTAATTTTTACCCCCATGCTATCCAACACTTTCCCTACTGTTGCACTCTCTGGAGTTGGAATAGTAATTTTTACCCCTACGCTATCCATCACTTTCCCTACTGTTGCACTCTTTGGAGTGGGAATAGTAATTTTTACCCCTACGCTATCCAACACTTTCCCTACTGTTGCAATCTCTTGAGTGGGAATAGTAATTTTTAACCCTACTCTATCCAACACTTTCCCTACTGTTGCACTCTTTGGATTGGGAATAGTAATTTTTACCCCTATGCTATGCAACACTTTCCCTACTGTTGCACTCTCTGGAGTTAGAATAGTAATTTTTACCCCTTCGCTATCCGACACTTTCCCTACTGTTGCACTCTTTGGAGTAGGAATAGTAATTTTTACCCCATGCTATCCAACACTTTCCCTACTGTTGCACTCTCTGGTTTAGGAATAGTAGTTTTTACCCCTACGCTATCCAACACTTTCCCTACTGTTGCACTCTTTGGAGTGGGAATAGTAATTTTTACCTCGACGCTATCCATCACTTTCCTTACTGTTGCACTCTTTGGATTGGGAATAGTAATTTTTACCCCTACGCTATCCAACACTTTCCCTACTGCTGCACTCTCTGGAGTTAGAATAGTAATTTTTACCCCTTCGCTATCCGACACTTTCCCTACTGTGGCACTCTTTGGAGTAAGAATAGTAATTTTTACCCCCATGCTATCCAACACTTTCCCTACTGTTGCACTCTCTGGTTTAGGAATAGTAGTTTTTACCCCTACGCTATCCAACACTTTCCCTACTGTTGCACTCTTTGGATTGGGAATAGTAATTTTTACCCCTACGCTATCCAACACTTTCCCTACTGCTGCACTCTCTGGAGTTAGAATAGTAATTTTTACCCCTTCGCTATCCGACACTTTCCCTACTGTTGCACTCTTTGGAGTAGGAATAGTAATTTTTACCCCCATGCTATCCAACACTTTCCCTACTGTTGCACTCTCTGGTTTAGGAATAGTAGTTTTTACCCCTACGCTATCAAACATTTTCCCTACTGTTGCACTCTTTGGAGTGGGAATAGTAATTTTTACCTCTACGCTATCCAACATTTTGCCTACTGTTGTATTTTTTTGGAGTTATAATAGTATTTTTTCCCTCTGTTATTTGATATATTTTGTATAGTGTTAGCCAATGTAGATTATAAAAAACATTTAAAATATTAAAAGTAAATTTAAATGTTTTATTTGTTTTGCATAATGATTTAATTTTTGTTTATGTTAATATTTTGGGGTAGATTCTGATTCGGAAAAGGAATGCGTACGACGATTCGTATTCGTAGCGGTTTCCGTACCAATCGCGTAGTACGATCCGTCGTTAAAAAATACGTCTGAATCCTTGCGAACCGTATGAAAATCAAGCGATAATCCATACGATACAGACTCGGATAGTGAACCGTACAATTCGTAAACATGCTGTACAACCCAACAAGTACGATCCAGACCGTGGACCGAGGACGCGATTCGTACGGGAAAACGTCGTCGCGTATGAACTGCGATTCGTATGGAAAACATCACGTATGAGTGAGCCAATAAATCAAATATGAAATGAACCCCCTGAACGAAGCGCTAGCGAACCCCATAAAAACGTCGCGTATGAGCGAGCTACACAATCAAATACAAAACGCACCCCCCCTGAACGAACTGCACGCGAACCCCTAAAAACAGCACAAGGAGGGTACAAACGACTCGCATAACTCCACAAAACATGTCTTCTGTGTACAAACCATTGGAAACGAATGTCCTAGCCAGGTCCAAACAGGCAAACAGAGGGCCTAAATGAGACCCACCCCTTATAACACACCCACCAAAAATTCAAACTAAGCCCCACCCACAAATGGGCCAATAAAAAGGGCCCACACACACAAACCTTCATCCTTTGCAATATACCCATTTAGCTACAAAGACTGACGAGACACCAACAACTGCACACATCCACCTTCACACATACCCCCAATCACCTTCAGACCCACACCCCCCCTTCACATTCAGACCCACATACCCACATCCATATACACCATCACCCCGCAATCACACTCACCCCACACCATGTCCGCACAGAAGAATCCAAAGTCACAAAGGTGGAGATGGCGATCCTTGTAGATCAAGTCATCAGAGTTGAGCCACAACTGGCGCATTGGTCAGATGGACCAGCATAGCTGAGAAAACACGCCTGTGAGAGAGAATCGTCAATAGGGTCAATGCTGTTGCACCCATCAGGCGCGCCAGGAAGGATTGCCAGGCCAGGTGGTACAATCTGCGGAGGATGGTGAAGCGGAAGATGGACGAGGACTATGCCCAAAGCTAGCTCACTTGAGGTAGTGGTCCCCGAAGACCAGTACAGTACCATCCCTCGGAGGAGAAGGTTATGGCCCTGCTACCACCGGTGGGAGTACATGGAATTGAAGGAGTCGTGGAGCCTGGTGAGTATACAAACAACTCATGTAACATGGGGGTAATGGCATCCACACCCCAAGTACAAAAAATGGCCACAACAACCCCCAAGCGACCGTCGCCCACAACTACAGGCAAAAACAATGCTAATGTCACTAACATGTGTATGCCCCATTGACAAACCAAGGCCATGCTATGTCCCATGCTACAGGAAGCACAGACCCAAGAATGGACGTCCGGTATGCTGGGAGGGAGGGTGTCACTAAATGCATCCTCGGACTCCAAATCAGACCCATATTCATGGGCGTCCACAGGAGGGGGCAAATGTGGCTCTTGACCCCCCCTGGATCACCAGTGTGTCTGGTATGGGCCCAGTCAGGGCTGGCCCTAGTCCATCATGCCTTTGAAATGGTGCTATTGTTCCAGGTGGCAGCACCCTCCATTGTGTGGGAAGGGTGCAAGGGGGTTGCCGAGAATTGTGCAAGGCAAAGGGGATGAGGGTGCAAGGGGGAGGGCCGGAAGGCTGCAAGGGGGAGGGCAAGAAGGGTAAAAGGGGGAGAGCCAGAAGGGTGCAAGGCAGAGGGGAGGAGGGTGCAAGGGAGAGGGTGAGAAGGGTGCATGGCAGAGGGTGAAAAGGGTGCAGGGTTGAGGGGAGGAGGGTGCAAGGGGGATGGTGATGAAGCTAAAAATGTGGCCACCCCTATCATCATTTCTGTGTATGCCCATGGCCAATTGCACTCATTTAATATGGCCCAGGTACACACCCATGCACCATGCTCAATGCACAGGGAGTCGGAATGTACTGACAAGATAGCTGACACAGGGCCCTGGTGTAGGCAGCACAAGACCCTCCTGTGACCAGTGCAAACACTAACACCAGGACAACAAGGTCAGCTATCTTGGACAGGAACTCACAACCACTGCCATGGCAGCATGCTCCATGGGGGGACAGCCACACCACGAGGGACGCCCAGTTTCAAATCAGACTCCAACTACCAGCACGGCCTGTCACACACACCCCTTACATAAACATAGCCTCCTGGGACAGGCAATGGAGTGCCCCACTGTCACAATCGTCATGTAACACAACAAAACAAATACAGATCTGATGAAGCATCCAAGCAAAAAATGCACGGTGCTGATTCACAAGTCCCTTGCGCTTCTTTCACAACGCAGTTGCTTTACCTTTGTGACGCATCGGATGCACACAAAAGTTGCGCCATGGTGCTGGGTATTTACAAGGGGATGCATCTGGGAGATGTGCCACGTTCTAAAGCCCTGCGCCAGAAGTAGGTGTACTGGTCCGGGGGGGGGAGTTAGTCAGCCGTCAAGGCACAGCAACACCTCCCAAAAGTGGCTGAGTGAAATCTTAAAGATTTCACTCAGTCACTTTTATGCACATGCTGCCTCAAAACCCTTTGCGGTACAAAAGGGGGTGGTGATGGACGGAGCATCTGAATCAATCAAACACTCACACCCAGTCAAAAGATCTGGGTTTAATCCATCACCGTTCTTTAGCCCACTCTGCCACCCCAGTTCAGACATGGCTATATGCAAATCAGTCTAACCCTGTGCCTAATGGAAACAGTCCAGCCCGAACTGCCAAGCCATGTCTTCCCTGGACCGGAAACAAGCTTCCGAGGACCGTTTTCTGGCATTCCAGCCGTCTTCAGCCCGGCTTGCTTGAATCCAGTGGCAAAGTGAGCAAGGGACTCACGTCTGAGCATACCCTGCCACACTTATGGCGGCCAAAAGCGGTACAAATGGGGTGGTGTCATTCCAGCCATGTCTTCCCCAGCTTGCTTCCGGTCCAGGGAAGACATGGCTTGGCAGTTCGGGCTGGACTGTTCCCATGAGGCACAGGGTCAGACTGATTTGCATATAGCCATGTCTGAACTGGGGTGGCAGAGTGGGCTAAAGAGCGGTGATGGATTAAACCCAGATCTTTTGACTTGGTGTGAGTGTTTGATTGATTCAGATGCTCCGTCCATCACCAACCCCTTTTGTACCACTTTTGGCCACCATAAGTGTGGCAGGGTATGCTCAGACGTGAGTCCCTTGCTCACTTTGCCACTGGATTCAAGCAAGCTGGGCTGAAGCCGGCTGGAATGCCAGAAACCTGTCCTCGGAAACTTGTTTCTGGTCCAGGGAAGACATGGCTTGGCAGTTCAGGCTGGACTGTTCCCATGAGGCACAGGGTCAGACTGATTTGCATATAGCCATGTCTGACCTGGGGTGGCAGAGTGGGCTAAAGAACGGTGATGGATTAAACCCAGATCTTTTGACTGGGTGTGAGTGTTTGATTGATTCAGATGCTCTGTCCATCACCATCCCCTTTTGTACCACTCAAAACCCTGTGCATGCTTGAAGAAGGCGTAAGGCTTGACGCAGCATTGTGCAGATAGGGCCACACAGAGAATTGCAGGATCTGTGTTGCGCCGGTGACACAACTCCAGCAATGTGCCACTTCTATGGCACCGATGCGTGACGCAGTTGTGCCGTTTTTCCACCATGATGATCCGCAGTGTAAATATGTTGCATCCATGCTGGCATAGCTGTGGTGCACAATGACTGACAAATCCCTGCTGACATGCATGGCTGTGCCAGTCATTGTAAATAGTCCCTCACATGTCAATGACTCCTGAGCACAGATCAATCTGACCCCACAACATAACCATCCACAAGTGAACATTGAGAACAATCCAAAGCATAGACAACTACCAGGTGGAACAGTGCCAACGACAATGTATATGAAAATTGGATGTTGCATTAAATGGCATTAATATTGTCTGTCTCTCACACCCACAGGACAACGTGCTGAATCTACCCCCAATGAGGGGGGAGATGAAGCACAGTCCCAGGCTTCGCAGGACCCTGATCCCATCAGCAGCGACACCTCTCACCACTCCATGGATGACCCTGACCAACCTGGCACCTCTGGAGCCCAAACTCGTGCAGCAGCTGGATCAGGGACATATGGGCCAACCACCCACCCATTCCTGAAACATCCCAGCAGACATCTCGGAGCCCTGCCCACACTCTACAACAGAGCCAGTCTGACAATGAGGGACAAGGTTCGCCTGGCACCCAGGAGGTGGCAGACAACACCACCACTGCCATCCCTCAGGGGTCCCGTCGACCCGATGTGCCCACAACAACAGGCCAGGCTCGTGTGGGCAGGGGTGGTGGGAGTGGCACCAGCCGGAGGCGAGAACCTGACCAGCAAGCTGCAGGGCCCTATATGTCTGAACTGCGAAACATCATGGAGGAATTCCGGGGGGGCGTGGCTTGGGCGCCGATGGCGATGGTCGCCTGAGAGCTCGGCTCCGGGACTAAGCCCGAAATTATCCTGAACATCGGAGGCGGAGGGGCACCCCAGACCCCGAATTCGGTTGAGCGAGGCGACGACACCCTGCCGAGGGCCCTGGTGGAGTTTGGACGGAGGTGGCTTTGAAGAAATGCCGAAGTTTGCGGAGCGGCGGAGTGCGACCCAATATGGCGCCCGGACCCCTTTGTCCCCTTGAACGAACCTACGGAGTTGAGGAGGTTTCGCGGATGTCGCCCGGCACCTGGCTTCACCAGCCTCAGTGGTTTTAGACATTAGACATTGGCTGGTTCGGACCCTCCACAGCGGGACCATACTCGATTGGACGACCGGGCGGGTGCCCACGCGTTAGAGGGCGCCGAGCACGGGTGCCCTCAGGTCCAGGCGGTGATCTGCAACGCGACTCCGCAGCTAGCTGCGAGTTCCTGGCCACCCCGACTACATGGATGGAGCGACACTCGGGCGCCACAGGACAACCGGGGGAGTTGGTGGCCCTTGCCCCGGAGCTATAGTGGGTGAACGGGCCTGCCCGACTCGGAGACGGGTGTCTCCGCCCCCTTATCGGTGCCCTCGGACGCCGTGGCGGTGGCGTGAGCCGAAACGGCGGAGTCTCCACAGGCTCTGGAGAAGGAGATCGCCCATTCCGGACTTGAGGGCGAAATCCCGGGAAAGCCGTGCTGGACACTTGCACACGGAGACGCCTACTCCGGGACCTTTGCGGAGAGTCCCTGGCAGCATGGGGAAACCTAAAGGAGCCAAGGGATCCAGCCAGGCCACCTCGGACTCTGAGGCCCAGGACAAGGAAGAGCATGGAGATCGTAAACGACCTGGTGGCGCACCACTCCAGCAACAATTCGACCGTGTACTGGAAGCCATAGAGGCAACTCGGTCGGCTCTACAACAGGACATTGCCCAGGTGGCGACTGGCCTGGGCCTCCTTAGGGCAGACCATGGTAAACTCTCAGACCGGGTCAAGGAGGTGGAGAGCACGGTGAAGACTATCGAACCGGCGCAGAGAACCCTGGCTGCGACGATAAAGGATGCCATGTCCCGAATCGAGACCCTCGAACGGAGGGCGGAGGATGCGGAAGGCCGAAACAGGAGGAATAACATTCGGGTAGTGGGCCTGCCGGAAAAGATCGAGGAAGGAGATATGGTGCGCTACTTGGAGACCTGGCTCCGAGACACGGTGGTCCCGGAGGGCCTGTCCTCCTTTTACACTCTAGAACGGGCCCACAGAGTTCCAGCGCGGCCCGCACAGCTGGGACGAGCCCCGAGGCCGGTGGTGGCGCGGTTGCTCCATTTCCGGGACAGAGACCTGATCCTAAATGCCGTCAGACACAATGGCCCGTTCCAGGTTGCAAACAGTCAGGTGAACATCTTCCCTGACTATACCTACGAGACGCAGCGCAAGCGGTTCTCCTTCCTGGCGGTTAAGCGTGAACTCAGGAGTGATGGCATCCAATATTCACTCCTATTTCCCGCGAGGCTCCGAGTCATTGTCGACGACAAAACCCAGTTCTTCGACACCCCGGAGGAGGTCTGTGACTGGCTCGAACTATACCGAACGGGGAAGGATGGTTATACCGCCTCGACCCATCAGGCGGAGGAGCCGGAACAAAGGAGGCGCTCCAAAAGGGTCAGGAACCGCCGCGGCCGCACGGGAGGGCCCTCGACAGCGGAGACATCATCTGAGCGGAGGGAAGTGTTGGAAGTCCTGTCGGAACTGTCGGGAGCAAGGGGCGAAGACATCGAAGAGGAGGAAGAAAACCCGGGTGCTCAGGGGGCACCATCGGACTCGGAAGACTCAGTGGCAGACAGTACCCACACACCGGTGATCACACCGAAATCGGTGGAGGACCTTTTGGACGGACAAGGGTAATGGGATAGGTTGCCTTGCTTTGGGTGGGGGCCCGGCAGGGGGGAGGCGGCTGCCGTTCTTTATTGCTGATAATGGGAGAGGGAGGGTTGGGAGGCTTTTGCTCTTGCCCCGAAAGATTTTGACACAGGGGGGGGCTTATTACAGTCCTGGTGGCCTGGGCGACGAGGGCCCACTGCCTCCGCTCAGCCCGCACCTGGCCCATAAGGCCTTCCTACGGTGGCGACCGTAGGACTAGTGGGATTTTTGGGGTTGTTCTCCGTAGTAGTTTGGATGGGATCTAGATGGTGTAGTTTGGGTCCTGTTCTGGGGTGGTTGGGAGGGGGTTTTGTTGGTTTTTGGGGGGTTTGGTTCTGGTTGGGGAAAATGGCCGCCGTCAGCGCTGGGAGGATTGATGTCTTTTTTTTGTGGGGACCCGGACGGGGAGACTGTGCAAGAACACTTTGGGACAATGGCTGATGTTGCTAACTTGAAATGTATTACTTGGAACGTGAGGGGGCTTCACACTATGTCCAGGCGTCACAGGGTCCACGCTTACTTAGTGCGTAGGGGAGTACAAATGGCGCTGCTGCAGGAAACGCATCTGAACAAGGCGGAAGGGGCGGCGCTTCAGCGTAGGTGGCGAGGGCAGGTCTTTTCCACGGCGTACTCTGCTTATGCCAGGGGGGCGCTAATATGGATCAGGGCAGGAGTCCCCTTCCAGGTCACGAGGACAGTGTTAGACCCAGAGGGGCGTTTCGTGGCCATATCAGGCACGCTGGGAGGGAGGGACTTGAATGTTTGCTGTGTGTATGCCCCTAATGTGGACCAGACTGCCTTCCTTTCCAGGTTATCGGGCTCGTTGGCTCACTTTTTCGCCGGTCCCCTCCTGCTGGGGGGAGACTTTAACTCCGTGGTAGATGTAGACATAGACCGCTCGCATCCCCCGCTCCCCGATTCCCCGGTCCGGCGGACGGCTAAGGGCCGGCAAGATTGGCAGACCCGCTGGGGTTTGACGGACATCTGGAGGGCGCATCACCCCGCGTCTAGAGATTATTCGTACTTTTCGAGCCTTCATGAGCTGCATGTCAGACTGGATGGCTTTCTTGGTTCTTCCGAATTAGTCTCGGCAGCGGTCCGATCGGAGTATTTATCGCGGACCATCTCGGACCATAACCCCCTCCTGCTGGACATTCGCTGGTTCCCTGGGACGCCGGCGGTACCCACCTGGAAGATGCGCCCCGAGATCCTCGAGGACAGTGTCTTCAAGGCAGACCTAGGGGAGAGAATCACGGATTATTTTGCATCCAACGGCGGCTCCGCGAGTACCAGGGCGTTCGAATGGGACGCTTTCAAGGTGGTGGTGAGGGGGTACTGTATCTCTAAGAAGGTGGGCATGCGGCGTGTTATCCTGGCTGATCTAGACGCAGCGGACCGAACGCTCCGCGAGCTCGAAATTAGCCGACCCGGACACCCGGAATTGCAAACACAAACGGTAGAGGCGAGGGAGAAGGTGGCGGTGGAGGTCGAACGGCTCCGCTGTTTCGATTATAAGGCCTACACGGTCCGATCTATAGCGGAGGGCGACAGATCGAGCGCGTTACTGGCGTGGTTGGCCAATCCTACGCGCCAGTCTCAAACGACGACTAGGATGCGTGGGGCGGATGGGACCGAGGTGTGCACCCAACCGGAGATTCTTAATTGCTTCCGGCATTATTACGAATGTTTATACCGCAGTCGCTCCGCGCGTGACCCAGACCGGTTTGATAACTATCTTAGCCCGTTGGAACTCCGCACAGTGGAACAGGAAGTGGCAGACACCCTGGGATCTGACATCGGCTTGGGGGAGATCCGCGGGGCCATCAAACGGATGGCGAGGAACAAGACCCCGGGCCTAGATGGCCTGCCGGTGGAGTTCTATGCGGCTTATGCTGACCTCCTGGCCCCTCGTTTACTGGTGGTCTATAGGGAGGCGAAGAGGCTGGGTCACCTCCCCGGCTCGATGTGTGAGGCGTTGGTGGTTCCTCTCCTCAAACCAGGCCGAGACTCGTCTGACCCGGGGTCCTACCGTCCCCTCTCAATGCTGACGGTGGATTACAAAATATTGAGCAGCATCTTGGCCTCGAGGCTGTTAGGACATATGAGTTCCCTAGTACACGAGGACCAAGCCGGTTTCATCCCACGGCGAAATACGACCATGAACATCCGAAGGTTGTTTCGCTTGCTTGGGGAACCATTCGTGGATGCCCCGTCCCCGGTAGTTTTGTCGGTGGACCTGGAGAAGGCTTTTGATAGCCTGGAGTGGGACTACTTAAGCGCGGTATTGCGGAAATTCGGCCTCGGGGAGGGATTTGTCAAATGGACAGCAGTTCTCTACGCTTCCGCTTCAGCCAGGGTTAGATCGGGCCCTTTGATTTCATCGCGATATCCGGTGGAGCGTGGCACGCGGCAAGGGTGCTCCTTATCCCCGCTTCTTTTCGCACTAGCGGTGGAGCCACTAGCGATGCATCTTCGCTCGGGAGCCCACTATACGGGCTTATGGACAGCGGCGGGCCCGCATTACGTCTCGCTCTACGCGGACGACCTGTTGCTGTTCCTGGAGGATCCGGTCGACGCATTACGGGGAGCGGAGTTAGCGCTTACGGAGTTCGGAGACGTCTCAGGCCTACACGTGAACTGGTCTAAGACCTGCCTCTTCCCGATGCGTAGGGGTGTCCCCACTCCGGCGCTAAGTAAGGAGATCAGATGGGAACCCGACTGCTTTAAATACCTTGGGGTATTTGTGTACCACGACCAGCCCGACCTCCTAGACGGAAACATTGCCCGTTGCATACGAGCACTCCGAGGCAGCATGGACTTTTGGGCCACGCTGCCGCTCTCCGTGACAGGACGCATCGCCCTGCTCAAAATGGTGGCGCTCCCCCGATTGTTGTATTACTTTCGGACTTTGCCGATCTGGGTCCCGCCGGCTACGTTTCGCCGCTTGCGTTCTATGGTAGTCGGGTTCCTTTGGGGCACGGGCCGGCGGCGGGTGGCCCTCAATACCCTGATGAGGCCGAAGGACGAGGGGGGGCTCGCTGTACCGGACTTCGAGAAGTATTACCTAGCGGCGCAGCTCCAGACATACACCCAGGAGATAGCCAGGGAGTTCAGAGGCCCGGAAGACGGTAGAGGGACGGGTATGGCCAGGCACGTCCTCTCCTTTATCGCACTGCGACAGCGTCTGGTCCTTCGGGACCTGTCGATGGAGGAGCGGACTATCCGACTCTGTTGGAATCGGGCTCATAACAGAGGTCACCTGCGGACCCCATATGCACCTGAAATTCCATTGGGGATGCTGACGGCCCTCCCCCACGGAGGAGACTGGTCGCGACTGGAGGACTGGGAGGACTCGGGTTTACAGCTCGTCGGGGACCTGTATGAGGACGGAGTGCTCCTGTCCTTTCAGGATCTCATTGACCGCTTTGGGATCCCCCGGGGCGACTTTTTGCTGCACTCGGCCATTGTGCGAGTGATCCAGGCGCACTGGCAAAACGGACTAGAGGAACCTCAGTTGTCCCAGGTATGCCAATATGTAATGATGTCGGCGGGCACAGTGAAGGCGGTCACTTGCCTTTACGGCAGGCTGATTACCGAGGGGTTGGTCCCTCTCGCCACACTGAAGTCCCGCTGGGAAGAGGACATCGGTAGGGAGATCCCGGAGACGACCTGGTCCCAGCTGGTGAGGCGAGCATGGAAGGGTACACGTAGCGCCCGTTTCCAACTGGTCCACTATTATGTTCTCCATAGGGCGTACCTGACCCCGGTTAAGATAAGGCGTTATTTTGCCACGGCTTCGGCGGAATGCCCTAGGTGCCCGGCTCAGGAGGCGGACCTCCTACACATGCTATGGGCCTGCCCAGGATTGACGTCCTACTGGCAGGAGGTGGCGGCGACTTTGGAAGAGGTGACGGGGAGGCACTTATCGTTCGATGCGGCGGTAGGGCTATTGCACTGGTTCCCCCATACCCCCCGGAATAAACTCACCAGTAAATTTATCGACCTGGGGCTCCTACTTGCTAAGCGAGAGGTGACCAGGAACTGGAAGGCACGTGCTGGTCCTACGAGCAGCAGATGGCACGGTGAACTTTTGAAATGGGCGGCGGGTGAGAGCGCGCTGCGATATCAATTGGCTTGGAGGCAAAGCAATGAGAAGGCGCAGGAGGCCGCGTTAGAATGGGAAACGCTGGTGCAGGCCCTCAGGGATTATTGTGCCCCCAGCGACTCCGAAAGCGAAGAAGCAACTAGACCCGAGTCCCGTTAGACACTAGCATTAACAGCACTATTACCTTCCCCGTGGGTCAAGCAGTGGATCCTACAGTGATAAGCTCCCTGGCGCTGATGGTGGGGGGGGGGGGAGGGGGGAGTTTCACAATGACTGGAAATTTGAGGGGGGGATATCTTTTTGGGGGTTGGGGTTTGTTTAGAAAAGCAGAGGACGGACAATGTGTTATCCGGACCAGCTCCCGCATCCTACTGACCCCAGCTACATTCGCCGCCCAACCCCAGGGATATGGGCTGCTTGGCTGTATAGCAATGCTATGGAAGGGGGTCGGTGGGCTATATCTTGTAAAAGTTGGCTATAATATGAGGCTGGTCGTTACTGTATTGTTATACTGATTCCTGCAATAAAAATATATTTAAAAAAAAAAAAAAAAAAATCATGGAGGAATTCCGGCGGGACACCAGGGAGTTCTGCCAGGTAGTGTGGGCACTCACAGAAATCAAAAACCTGCAGGCCGAGCAACACGCCAGTCAACGAGAACACCAAGGACGAATGGAGGCAAGACTGGATGGGCTCTTGGCGGTGCAGAGGGACATAAGACATTCACTCTGTCGGATCGCTGACAACATGTAGCACCCTCCCTGTGTCACCAGGCAAGAAACATCGAGGCGAAGACTGCCAACAGGCACAGGGAGGGAGGAGGAGGAGGAATCGTCTGACGGAGCATCCCATGCATAGTCAAGGCCTGCATATGAGGGTCCCCCAAGGAAGGTGGGTCGTCCACGGAAAAGACAGTGAGAGGTAGTGGGCCGTGCGCATCTCTCAGGTCATCTGGTCTGGCATCTTGCCTTTGTGTGCAACAGCATCACCTTATTGACTGTCCTACTCTCCACATGGATTGCTGGTTGCAGTCTGAACAATGATGCCAAGCACTGTGGTCTGGACTCTGTTGACTCAAACTGCAAGGCATCACATCTCCCTCTCTGAACTTTGGATTCCCAGCATTTTTGTATAGCACCTAGCACTTACTCACGTTTTCCGCACAAGATCGATAAATAAACAAAACAAACACAATAGAATTTGATGTTGCAGTCTTGTTACATGAGTCAACAACATACATGTGGGGATATGTCTAAGTATGCCAGAGTGTGGAACAAACTCAAGCCATCAATACACTGGGATCTGAGTCTGGTTGAGGACACGCATAGGTCACAATGTATCATCAAATGCATACATGGAGCTCAATAGTCACCCGTGATGGTTTCAATCTGCTGAGGGGGGCTTGCCATACTGGTCTGACAGACAGTTTAGGAAGAGTTTCATGAAGGTGTAGAGGTCATGGTTCATGTGGAGGTGCCCAGGGAGGGAGTACCAGGTCTGTTTAGTGATTTGGGAGGACTATCTCCCGCATTTTGTTGTACTGTGGATGTGATGAATGGTGCCCAGCGCAAGGGTGGCTGGACTGAGATGAGGCAACGGGGTGTTGGATGGGAGACATCCATGTTCGTCTCTAGGGTTGGGGTTGTGGAGTGCCTACTGAGTGTGGCTGAGGAGTATGAAGGTGATCCTACAGTTGACAGTGAGACTATTGTAGGTATCTCAGGTGGACGGTCATGTGGCTGTGGCAGGGGATGTTGAGGATGAGGTGTGCACATGCACCCTGGAAGTGCACAAGTCCTCCTGCAGTCTGGCTCTTGTTCCTGCGTAGAGTGTGTTGCCGTAGTTTAGCCGGCTGGTGTCGTGGACCTGGGTGACTGTCTGTCTTGACTAGGAGTGGATCTATCTGAAGATAATTTGCAGCATGCAGAGGGACTTGCAGCATGAGGTAGTGATGGTGTTGACTTGCATGGTCATTGTGAGTGAGGAGTTTTCAATGAGCACCTGCTTGCGTGTGTGGCCACTGTGTGCTTTTGCGCTGCCCAGGCCCGTGTGACACAAGGAGTTGTCCCAGCCATAAGGGGACATTCCTCAGATGATGAGCTCAGTCTTGTCCAAGTCCATCCTCATGTGGCTGATGTTCATCCATTTGTCAACGCACCTCATGCCTTCTTGAATGTTGGATCTGGGAGTGGCTGGGTGTTTGGTGATGGTGAGGAGCAGCTGGGTGTCAATGGCATACGACATGATGATGAGGTCATGTGCGCATGTGATGTTGGAGAGGGGGGTCATGGAGACACTTTATATTGTCACGCTGAGAGATGAGGCCTAGGGCATGGGCCCGATGACCCCAGTGTACAACATGAAGAAGTGGGGATGCGGACTCCCTGGGCCTTGCTGGGGAGGTACTTGGCGATTTCATCCTGAGTCTTCCTGTGGATCCCAGGGTTGGAGATGTGTGATCTGACAGTATGGTAGCACATGGTGTTGAATGCCGTTGAGAAGTCGATGAGGTGAGAGTGGTGGTCTCACCATTGTTGAGCAGGGTCCAAGATGTCGTTGGTGGTGGCAATGAGGGCTGTTGCAGTGGGGTGTTTACTGTGGAAGATGGTCTGGGGCAGGTTGCCTGGAGATGTTTGCTTGGCGGGAGGTGGTCAGTTTCTCTTTGACTGTCTTCTTGATGACATTTGCCAGGTAGGCAAGCAGGATATCCTGCGGTACTGACATCCGTTGTTAAAGAAGGGCCTGGGTTTCTGCATGCCTCCAGCTCCCATGGAAAGTGGCATACTCAAAAGAGACATTCATGACGTGCCGGATATGGACTTCAAGGATGGTATATACTATGATTGAGATGTTGTGTGGGAAGGATCCTGATGGAGAGCTGGAGTGGATGGTGTACATGAGCCGGGTGGTGTCTTTGCTGTTGATGGGAGTCCAGGACCTGAGGGGGTATGTCCTGTGGAAAATAGCGCTGTCTGCCTCTGTGTGGCAAGGCTTTCATGTACGTCCATGAGCTTGGAGTGGTAGTAAGTTGTAAGGGATCCCCTTTGCCTTGCAAGGGTGGGATGTCTTTTGGATGGAGAGCTGGGGTTAGATAGTTTACTCACAATGCAGATGAGGTCATTCATGTTGTGTGTGTTGGTGCCTAGGCCATACCTGAAGGTTGTCCTCTTGTCCGTGCTGATGATATGGTGATGTCTGTGTGTGGAGGATTTCAGGGCTGAAAGGTAACTGATGGTTGTTTGTTTTACAAGGTTTGCACATAAGTCCGGCTAGACCTGTATGAGTCCAGTAGGTCTGCCTTCTCCCAGGTGGCTTAACGGTTGTTGTGCTTCACAGGAAAGTCCACCAATGTGGCAAGAGTGTTGGATCAGTCGCTGATCCAGTGTGTGCGGTTGCAGGGTGTGGCGGTGTCGTTGATTGGAGTTTCCTCTGTGAGAGTGCCACACAGCTCGTTTATGCTGACTCAAGTCAAGCTTTTTTGGTGGATCTGCAGCGAAGTGTGGTGCAGTGTGTTGTTTTTTTGACAACTGGATGCAAATGTTGATGTACCAATGCAGGATAGTGGTGTGGTTGTCCTCCAGCCAGGAGTTGCTGTCCCTCTGACCCATGTAGTCTGTATAGGTGAGGGTCTGTGTACTGATGTAGTTGTCCAATGTCTGAGGACAAATCAGTAAAGCTGTTTCGCAGCTCTGTGGTCTCAGATTTTGCCACAATTTCATAGGAAGCCCCTCTGCCCGAATTGCAGATGTGTTAGTCCGGTTCCCGTACTGACTAGGGGTGGGCGGAATTTGCGTAATTACGTTACGCAAATCTCAGCAAAATGGTAAATAAATCTCCGCGAACATACAGAAATTCTGTGAACACGCAGAATTGCTTCTTGGCAAAGCTTTTTTACTGTTCGCAATTGCTGTTTGCATTCTGGGGGGAAATATCTCACGAACATGCAATTTGTGAACGCGGACAAGCAAAAAATTTCGCGAAGTCGCGGAATGCATATTTTTGGCCAATTTTGCATTCTCCGCGGTACGTGAAATTACCCAAATTCCACAAACGGAACTAGATTTACCACCCAGGCCTACTACTGACCCCTTGCTCGCCAAGCAATACAACATCCTTTCTAAGATTCACAATCACCATTTAAACGCCATCTTGAACCTTTCCCTCAGATTGTGCTCTAATCCGGATGTGTGGAAACACACGTTCCTCCTGCCCATCTTAAGGAAAGCCAACGCAGATCTTGAATCTTCTTGCAATCATAGACCTAACTCTCTTTTACCAGCTCTGGTCAAGATTTCAGTGAATGTATTCTGGTAGCAACTGATGGCCTTTGTTGAATATAATAGCATCCTTAAAGACTCACAATCCAGCTTCCAACCCGGCTATTGTACAGAGTTGGCCCTCATAGAAATGGCAGACTCAATACGCTGGGCGATCGACGGAGGTTCCAAGGCAGTGTTGGTGCTGTTAGACTTGTCTACAGTATTGACACCATCACCCATCCCATTCTTCAGAACCGCCTTAAGACCATAGGCGTGGGGGGCTCAGTGCTGAACTGGATATCCACCTTACTTACAGCAGGTCCGGACCTATCCATTCATCCCCCCAGTCAAACCACTTAAGTGGGGCATGCGGCAGGGCTCTGCTCATAGCCCTCTGACTTTTAATATTTACTTAACCCCGCTGGCTGAATCGATTGCCATGTCTGAAGTCAAAATCATATTATATGCGGATGATCTTCTGCTTCTATTCACCCTAAATGCTGTGTGTGCGGCAAATTTTGACCCACTCAAAAATTATCTCTACATTTTTGCGGCCTGGATGGACCACAATTTCTTGAAACTTAATCCAGATAACACCTAGGTCCTATTTTTTAACCAACCTTCCAATCTCCGGCACACAAGGACTTGGTGAAGAATCCGGGAGTTAGATTGGACAATCAGCTATCCATTGCCACACAGGTACAAGAGGTGTGTGCCGCTTGTTTTGGCAAGATCTAAATCATCAATAGATTTATTAATTATCTGCACAATGTAACCCGGAAAACGGTGGTTCACGCACTGATCACCTCCCATTTAGACTACGCAAAAGGCTCATACGTGGGTCTCACATTAGACTTGCTCCGTATACTGCAGACGGTCCAAAACACTGATGCCCGCCTGGTATGTGGAGTCCCACTTTGACAATATATCTCCCCGTATCTTAGACTACTCCATTGGCTGCTCATGGCTACACAAATAGATTTCAATGCACTGACACTTGCCTTCAGGGCAGGATAAGGCCGTGGTCCGGTCTACCTTAGGAGGAGCCTCCGTCCCTATTGTCAATCACGATCTCTACATTGCAATTACAAGCACTTGCTCATTGGTCCTTGGTTTGCAAAACCTAGATCAGGAGGTGAAACCTTTCAGGTTTGAACCACCCAATGTTGGACTAAGCTACCTCTTCCGCTGCGTATGATTCTGTCTGAATGTGAGTCTTGCAAAGCCCTTAACACCTGGCTATTTAGCCTGCTTGATTAGTTGCTCCTCTGTATGATGCCTCATTTTCTGCCCACTACAGCGCTACGACACCCCGTTGGGTTAGATGTGCACTCAATAAATAAATTAATATAATTGTCGATGGCTTAGCAGAATTGTGGATGTAGGCCTGGAGATCTGTAGATGAAAGTTAGACTGAGGCTGGTCAGGGGATGGTGTTAAACCTGAAGTTCAGGTGTTAGACAATGCCGAGGGTGTCCTTGGTGTTGTATGTGACTCTGAGGGTGTACTTCAGAAAGAATTGCAATTCATCCTCCTGGATTATTGGTGCGATCCCTGTGAGTAATCTCGTATCCGTCTGTGATGGCAATGTTGAAGTAGTGTGCTCAGGATGCGTTCAACCAGGTTACTATAATGAAGGTGACGTGTGCGGTTGTTTTGTTGATGAGGTAACAGAGTCCAATGGCGTGCTGGTGGATGTAGCTGGTTTGCAGTAGGAGGCACATGACCTGGTTGTACGGACATGGTCTGTTATGCGGGACAGCGCCGTGTTGGCAGTAGGAGTTGCACACACAGCCTGCGAAGCTGTCATGGGTGCGCTTAGGTGTTGCCTGATAGCAGGTGGATGATTGTCTTGTGTACACAGTTTGGAGGGTGGCTGGAGCATGAGTCTGTTGTGTTACCTGCGTCATGGAAGGACCAGAGGGTCTTGCACTGTGCACGTTGCAGGCACTGACGGTCCTGCCTTTGGCACGGAGGTTGCGCAACAGTGGCACTGACAAGCTGCTGCCTGCATTAAGAATGGGTGGAGGGAGGAGCTTCTGGGAGGTGTGTGTGTTGCAGAATCAGGGCCCTCGGTGTTGCGGTGCGGCAGGAGAGGCAGTAGCAGGAATGAGTGAACACATGACGGTGGAAGGGGTGAGACCCTATGCAAAAACTAGCACACAAAGGCAAGGTGGTTTGAAAGGCACAATGTAACAGATGTATGGAAAGGAAGCAGTGTCTGGTTACTCATGGCTCACTGACAAAATGGAAGAACAATCACCAAATATGATGGGCACAGGATCAGGCACCAAAAGGCCAAGCTGCGCACAGGACACACAGCGTCAGCAGGTTTTGCCTGCCCGATGTGGGTAGCAAGCTGCAACAATACATACACAACCATGTACTTCATGCACAATATGGCTCATTATCCACGATAAACTGCATGCATGTTGCCACAGTACACATTCTCCCATATGCACAATCTTTGTAAATAATGCCTTAGATGATGCATGCAAACTGGCAAGAGATCTGCGGTGGCAGTAATGAGGCACATCTTACTGTGGGGAACACATTTTCTATACAATTGCATCAAGTTTGTGTTGAGGTCATGCTGCTTTAGCCAATGTCCATGGCCAGTGCTATTGCTCTGAAGAAAATAACAGTCATGCAATTAGTTTACCTGTAATGCTGGTGAAACAATCTGCACACAACTGCCTGGGACTGTCAGTTCCTTGAATCCTCAGAAACGTGCGATAGCCCCTTGGTCTGAGTAGAAATGACTGACTCAAAAGGGTGATCAGGTGAGGGAAGGAAGGGAACAGCAGGGAGGGAGATCTGAAACAGAGGTAAACAAGCATAAGGATTCAACACTTTTATTAACTGAATCACAGAATACCTCAGGACCTATACTGTGACAGTTACACCTGTAAATGAAAACAACAGCCACTGTATCGTAGTTGGGATCACAGTAATGAAAATGATACTGGATCTGAGGATTAAACATGGACACATAAAAGGTAGCAGAGTTTTGCAGCTAAATGAAGGGGGTATTACGCTCTGCAGGCTGTTTCAATGCAATTAGAGCCATGCGGTTATCAAGGAAATCACAGTGTATGAATAAGGCTCCAATAAACAGAAATTCCAATGCGCTGCTGTGCTACTCACACCAAATCAACAATCTGTAGTTACCCCTGGGAATCAGTGAGGGTCAAGAAGGTAAATTACACATCACCCGCAAGAGCATTAAGAAGCTCATCCAATGAGAGAGGGAATTAGGTAAACACAAGGAAGCCCCGCAAGAGCCAGTCATTGGCTCGTCCAACTGGGCTTTGAAATGCTTAACATAACAAGCTGCTGGGCTGGAACTCAACAGAGATTAATGAGGAGCAGTGGCACAAAACCACCCCTACCGTGACCAGAATATGCAGCACGCCACAAGAGAATCCTGGGATTAACGTCACCCGACTGGTGCCACGGAAGCGTTTACATTTGCTACAGCACAACATAGTGACGTCATCAGCGCAACATTCCTGGCATCATGGGAATAGAAAGTTAACTTCAACTTACCAAGAAGGCTTGCAAAGCAGTGTTCTCCACCGACCCTGAGTAAGCGGCATGACAGTGACATGACATACTGGCACAAGGGGCAATACATCCATAAGAAAAGACTCACAGGACATTTGACAGAACATGTGGGACATACGCTGGCCCACACCTTCACAACATGGTTAATTGTAAATCTAACTGTACTGGCACACAAGATTAAGTGGATAAGCCAAACACATCCTGCTGCACACAGTGAGCCTGCAATTCCCCATGGAGCCTGTGGTTGTGATGTCCCACACAATGTCAACCCGTGGTATCCACAATGTGTCAGGGTCAAGGTTTACACACAATTTTTTTTGTCCTCATTATCGCCCTTGGTATATCGCATCAAAAGCTAGGAGAGAGGAATATACTGTCTCAGATATACTTGTAGTGCCTTTAAGCCAAACGACAATGTAGACACTCAGTATTATCACAACTCTCCGTGAAGCACACAATATAACCTGAGCAGGGTGATGTTGCTGCAATTCGATACCCATTACCGTTGGGGAAACCATTGGGTACATCAAAAAGAAAGGAAGGGAATAGACCAAGCAGCTTAATCATTGGACCACTGTCCTTGCCGTCCGCATTTGTTATGAGCACCATGAAACCGTTCCGGTGTATGTGCGCGGTATAAAATATTTTAATATAACATAACATAACATAACAGTGGGGGAAAAAAAAAACCACCGTCAATATCAAATAATTCCAATTCAAAAGAAGCCAGAAGTTACGTTTGTCAGGATTGCCGGATCTTACAAGGTCAACTTTAGATGTTTGCAGCACTGAGATGCGCCAGTCTAGTAGTGTAGGGGGTGTTGATTCTTTCCATCTTCTGCAAATTTCCCTTCCGGACAATAACATACAATAAAAAAGATGATTTTTGGCAGGTCCTCGAACTTCTGGGGATATTTCAAAAATTGCAATCATTGCATTAATTGAGATATCTAAGCCCAATGATGTAGACAGTATTTTGCCAATTGAATCCCAGTAGGAAAACAGCAGAGGGCATTCAAAAAACATGTGTATGTCTGAAGCGGCTGACAGGCCACATTTAAGGCAGGGAACCGGGGAGTCTGAGGAAAACTTGGATAACCTCTGTGGTGAATAATATGCCCTATGTAGGGTAAAAAGATGGTTCCTCCGCAACCACGCTGGTTTCACAATGTCCCACAAGATCTTAAAAGAGGACTGCCAGATGTTATCAAGGTCCTGATCTATAAAGGAAGAGCCCCACAATGTATCGGGTAAATTGAAGGCTCCATCTGTTTCTTCCAAAAGTAAGGTGTACCAGACTGAAATCTCCTTCTTCACGGGTGGTTTATCCAGCATCAGGGCCACTAGGCTGCTATCCCCTGCCAGCTGGTATCTCCCTCTTACTGTCCTCTGCGAGTGGGCCTAACTCGCCATCTGTAGGTATTTGAATCTGGAGAGACCCGGCCCAACTCTAGCTAGTAAAGTATCCCAAGGGAGGAGAGAGCCATTTGTAAACAAATCCCCCCAGACCTCCAAGCCGGCCTCCCTCAACGGTGTTGTCAAACTGTCGAGAAGCCATCCCGGACTTCCCGGGGAATCCCACAGAGGGGACCTAGATGAAAAATAGCCCACTTTTATGGCTCCTCTTAGCTTAACCCATGTTTTTATGAATCCCAGTAAAATCTTCAGCTTAACCTTTTTTAAAAACTTAGGATCCCCAAACTTAAACAAAAACCCGTGTTGGCCGACTCCCTCACCTCTAAGTAGTGCGGAAAACATAGTACCTATTCCCAGGTTTGTAGGAGTTTTAAGCAGCATCCTTGCATGGGAGAATTGAAAAGCCCACGCATATAATTGTAGATCTGGAGCTGCATTGCCTCCCTTTTCTCTCCTACGCCTGATTTTTTTTCATGCTATACAGGCTATACGATCATTCCAAATAAAAGAACTAATATCGCTTTGTAGTTTTGCTATAATAGAAGGCTCAAAATAAAGCGGGACAGTGCTAAACAGAAAGGAAATTTTGGGCAAAATAGACATTTTAACAAGGTTGACTCTACCTAGAATAGAAAGCGGGAGTGCAGACAAAGACCTCATAAGCTTTCTGCAATCTCTAGCTACCATAGAGAAATTCAGCGCTGCTATTTTGTCAATATATTTGATGATGGTGAGACCTAGGTATCGCATAGAGTGACTCAGCTGAGTCCCTGCCACTGGCTCAGGGCCATTCCACTGCATCACCTCAGTTTTAGATGCGTTGATTTGGTATCCAGATATCTCTCCATACTCATAGGCTAGAGCGATTAGAGAGGGGAGGGTGGTACTGAGGTCTGATGAAAAGAAAAAAAAAAAGATTTACACACAGTGATGCCTTCACCAGAGTCAAAACTCTACAACAGATGACTGTCAAGAAGGGTGACTGTCCTGTCATGGGAGTGGTGCAACATTGATCCATGGTGATGAGACATGTATGGATGGTTCTGCAACATGCACAGAAACAGTTCCCAGACATTCCCAAACCAAACCAACCCCAAACAGCCTGTTTGGATCTCTTACCCGAACTGACATTTACACATGTCCATGGAAGGTACGCTGATTCGGCCCACGTTGCAATCATCATGAGGAATGGCAGGAGGACTAAGATGACATGAACAGACAACAGGCACAGCAACCTGGGAATGACAGACACACAAGGGCTCACCGTTAGAAATCTTTGCTAAAGACATGGGCATGTACAAAACAGGAACATTGAGGTACACATGTAAATTTCAGGCAAAGTCATTGCGCATTTCTGTGCAGCATGACATCAGCACTTGGGTAACACATCAGGACACACATCAAAGTTAATTTGCTTACAATCAGCTGGACACACACATTGCAACACATGCTACTCAATGCTACAAGCTTGCGCACTCATTCCCAGTGACTCACAATTACGAGAAGAAGTTGCGTATGAGCCGACTCCGGATATCATCCTCCTCCTCCTCCTCATCACTTGCATCGCGACCAAGCCCTTCATCCTCAACGGGTGGATGTTCCTGCTCCTCAGGATCCAGGATGAGTGGCACTGCCTTCTCAACTGCCATGTTGTGCAGCATGCAGCACACGATGAAGATATTACAGACCTTGGCCGGGGCATGTGTGAGGGATCCTCCGGTCTTATCGAGGCACCCTAATCGGCTCTTCAGGAGGCCAAACGTCCACTCAATCACTCGCCTGGTCTGCCAGTGTGCATTATTGTACCGCTGATCTGCTGTTGTCCTTGGGTTGCATAGAGGTGCAATTAGTCATGGCATGTTGGGATATCCCGAGTCACCTGCAAAGATACATCATGTAAGTAAGTGGATCAGGAGATGCCGTCAGAGCAAAACATACTGAAACACACAGGAGAAACAGAGTTTACCCACCAACAAGACATGCCTGATCGCTGCACAGCTGCAGCATCATTCGTGGCACCCTGCTACGCCTCATGATGAATGCATCATGTGCCGATCCTGGAAAACGTGCACAAACATGGGAACTGAGCATGTTAGCAAGACACACCACCAGGGTATTTATTGAATGATAATATTTCCTGTTGTGGTAGGCCTGCTCCTGAGTATGTGGTGGCAACAAAGCCACATGTATCCCATCAATGGACCCAATGACATGTGGCATCCCCCCCAGGGCATAGAATTCACCCTTGACATCTGTTAACTCTTCAGGAGTAGGACATTTGATGAATTCATCAATGTGCTCCAACATGGCTGCTAAAACATCATGCAGGATGGACATTGTTTGGGACATCCCACCGACATCAGCTATGGTTAATTGAAACGTACCTGCAGCAAACAAATGGAGGGTTGCCATCACCTTTAGCTTGGGGGTCAGCGCAGTAGGATACCTGTGTTGCGGTTGGATTTATGGTTCCAGCCTGTTAGTCAATTCCTGAATCAACTGTCAAGTGAATCTGTAACGTCGGATGCAGGCACGTTCCCCCATGGTAGCCAAGTCTGGGAATGGCCTAGGTAGAGGCGGTGCCCTGCAGGACATATATTGGAAGAATGGAGAATAACTGTCAGCCAACATCGATATCAATGTACGTAGCACATGCAAAACTGCTACTACACATCAGGTCACTATGGAGTCTGGCATGTGCAATACATCCAGGACAGATATGCCAGCTTGCTGGCCCTCCTACGAAAACCCAGATAAACCTGTTGATTGACAAATAAACATGACATGCCCTCAAATGAGCTGCCAGGCTGGTCTGAAAGAACTGCCCGAGATATCACTGGAGTGACACACGTCACCAAACCTGCAGTGGAAGGTTGTCATCTCATCCAGACAGCTGACTGCAAGGCACTCGCACAGGTCACATGGAATGTCAAATGTACATATCAAACACATTGCGATTAAGGTGTGCATGAGACAACAAAACAACACAACCATTGTCACGATGCAGACATGTATGCCTGGGGATAAATGATGTATGATGCCATCTGACCCAAAAGCCGTGGGAATGCACATGTGGCATGGTGTGCGTAGATGTAAAACATTCCCATCTCAACACAGACCCATGCTAGATGCACCAACAGCAGATGCAGTTTATGGAACACAAACATCAAGCTCAATGTTTAACATGACACACACATGACATTGTCACATAGGGTCATGTTGAAATGTCAAGTGACAAAGTACCCCAGTCCCTGGCATCATGAGACAGGTGCCCGTAGTGAGGACTGTGCCATCCCAGTGTTGATGTGCATAACAACAGGTGCGTAATGATACATATGGGAAAAGTGTGAAGGTGATGTGTACCACATAGTGCCCCATCACACATGACATGTGTCTACAGGTCATCACACATCGATTGTGCAACAAGATCAGATGCCCTGTGCTATATCACTGCCTGCCACACCTAGGGCCTGCACATGAAAGTATGCAATGACAAGAACTTGATAGACATCCTTGTTTGAACCGTACCCCCACATCCCTGCTGTGTGTGTGCCTAGTATTACTATTGTAATGGTGCCATACGTGAGCATGTGAAACACACTGGACCCTTGCATTCACAACAGCGTGTGAAACGCACCATGTGAAACCCACTGTACCCCTGCATTCACTACAGCGTGTGAAACGCACCGTGTGAAATGCACCCTACCCCTGCATTCACTACAGCATGTGAAACGCACCGTACCCCTGCATTCACTACAGCGTGTGAAACGCAGCGTGTGAAATGCACCGTACCCCTGCATTCAGTACAGCGTGTGAAATGAACCGTACCCCTGCATTCCCTACAGTGTGTGAAACGCACCGTGTGAAATGCACCGTACCCCTACATTCCCTACAGCGTGTGAAATGCACCGTGTGAAATGCACGGCACCCCTGCATTCACTACAGCGTGTGAAATGCACCGTGTGAAGCGCACCGTACACCTGCATTCACTACAGCATGTGAAACGCACCGTGTGAATTGCACCGTACCCCTGCATTCACTACAGCGTGTGAAACGCACTGTGTGAAACATACCGTGTGAAATGCACCGTACCCCTGCATTCACAACAGCATGTGAAACGCAGCGTATGAAATGCACCGTACCCCTACATTCACTACAGCGTGTGAAACGCACCGTGTGAAATGCACTGCACCCCTGCATTCACTACAGCATGTGAAATGCACCGTATCCCTACATTCCGTGCGTGTTTTCATCATCTCACTATTGTAATCATGCCATACCTGAGTGAACTGTACCCCTACATTCCGTGCATGTGTGCGCATCGTCTCACTATTGCAATCGTGCCTTACGCAAGCGTACCGTACCCCTACATTCCGTGCGTGTGTGCGCATCATCTCACTATTGTAATCGTGCTATAAGCAAGCACGTAAAACGCACCGTACACATGTGTGGATCTCAAAAAAAGTTAGGGGACACCTAGGGGATGAGTAGTAGGCCCTGAATGCATCCTGGTTGTCATGGATACTGAGATTTGAGTGTGTGCTACAGGTGCCCTGCAAAAGTCAGTTGGACAAAAATATACAAAGTTGCAAATTGATTGTGGAGCAGAAGCTCAAATTTTGAACGATGCGAATGCGTGTCAGATCTGTATGTTTAAAGGGATTGGATGAAACGTATGATGCGAACGAATCTGACCTATCACTCTGTACTCCTCGAACCGAAAGGCCATCAGCAGCACTGATTTAAGGCTGCATGAAGCCCTGAGAGAGCACTTGCCTGCCCAACATTGGAGTGGACCACACTGATGCTGTCTCTGCATCCTCTGGCATTTCATGGCTTGTACTATGGAGAGGGAGGAAAACCAGGCCCTGCTGGATGCCCTTCTACTACAGTACAGCAAGGTGTATGGGAGACCAGAGGAGCAGGTGAGTGCTGACTGCACTAACTTTGAGTGTGCACCTGTTGTGTGAGTGTCACAACAGGCATTGTGTATTGGTGGGACAGACATGCAATGTGGTTGTGAGTGAGTCCTGGGGGTGTAGATGGTGGTGTCCCTCATGTAGTTCATATGTGTTCACTCCTCACTTGCATTGTGCTTACTGTGACCTTCACTGCATAGTGAATGACACTTTCAGCCATGCCAGACCTTGGTGGCTTTATTCTCAAATGTCCTGAGGTGGAACAGTGTTCCCCCAGGAATGACAGGTGACTGTACTCACAGATGTTTATGACTTGAGGGGACCTGTGGTGAGATAGTCCAAATGATGTGTTTGACCTCATGGACATTGAAGTGTGTGAATGTTCCTTGTCGTCTGGGTGAGTGTGTATGTGATGTGTTGCACCACTACTGCATGGCGTATGCAGCAGCTCTGCCATCTGATGTGACAAGTAAGCAGTGCTGTGTGCCTGACTTACAAAGCTAGCACGACACCTGTAACACCCCATTGTCAAGTGGCACATGTGCAAAGTAAGGGTTGTATCCGCTGTTGTCAGTGACAGGCGAGTGATCTGTGCCTGGGTATGTCTGTCTGGTCTGCTGAGGGATCTTAAGTGGAGTGGGATATGTGACTTCTTGGCACGTGCTGTCACAAGCCCTGCAGTTGCATATGTTGCCCAGTGTGTGCCATGATCTGTGAGTCTGTTGCACCAGTTACTCCATCTGTTGCCTTTCAATACCATATAGTGCATTGGGGCTTGCCCACAGGCCTAATTCACATGGACAATGATGCAAGTCCTGTCACCATCCTATGCCCTGTTCACATTATCAATGGTGTACAAGTGTGTGTGTCTGGGACATGGAGCAGGTGTAGTGATGTTGTTTCACTTTCTCTTCCTGACAGGTAACTGCCTACGAGAAGGGGGAAATATTGTTGGAGATTGTCAGGGCTGTCAGGTCTGCGGGGGCCATCACCGGCGGATGCGCATCATCCAGAAGAGGTGGCAAGACATCCGCTGCTGGACCCGGCGTATCGCCCGGGTCCAGCTGAAGATGGAGCCCCCACGCCAGCATGGTGGAAGCCGTCATCTCACCGCCCACATGCTCCGGGTCCTGGCAGTCGTGTTTCCAGACCTCTATAGGCAGTTGCAGGAGAGACAGCAGCAAGGAGGGGGTAGGTACATGGATGTTTGTTGTGTTGTGTGTCACCTGCTTTTTGAAGTGCTCTGACGCCTTGCTACACTCCCACAGTTGGGTGTCTGGCCAGACAGGTTATATGTGCAGTGTCTTTTAGATTCCCCATATTCACCTGGTGCTCATTTTCATCCCTTCCCCTCCTTAGCATGTGTCCCCTGGTCTATGTGTAATCACATTTGCACATGCTCATCTAGGGTGCAAGAAAATAAGACTGCACATTGATTTCCGCATCATGTGGGAGAGTGGTATGTGACATGTGTTGGGACCTTGCCTGTGCCATGACCTGTGCACTGTGAGTGTCAACATAGGAGTGTGAGGTTACAACTCATCATAGGATTGTGCGGTTACAGCTGCACACCCTTGCAGCATGCATGACCCATGTTTTGTTCTCAGACATGATGTACATCAGTGTGAGATATGCATAGTGCTATGACGGTTACTCAGGGTACAGTCAGGTCATTCCAAACCAACGGATCAGTGTGCCCACTACAGTCCCCTGAGACACCTGGCCTCCTAATCATGTGTGTCATCCAACACTGTGCCCATTGTATGTGGGTTCAGCATGGGTCTGCCTGTATGCATTGTTCCCTGGCATGGTTTGTATTTCTCCTGTGTCTGCTACATGTGTCCACTGGACATGAATAGAAGATTTGGCTTGTGCCCACTCACACTGGGCAGTGCCTGTGTGTCTATTCACAACAATCTGTTGTTGGTTGTTTGTGACTAATACGTATTCCAAGCCTCACAAGGTGAGCTTGGGTTACTTATGGAATTGTTGCTGCACAGTTTTTGTTACCCTAATTCTGAGGTCTCACTTCGTGAGCTGTATCAGTCACATTGACTGAGGTATGGGGGTGTTGTGCAGGAGAAGTCTACATGGGCCTATCTGATTTAGCCTTGCCAGGTCTGACCTGTGGGTGTGAATTGGCTGATCAATGTTTCACCATGCACTGCTCCTGTGATGTTGACCAGTGATTTAATTTGAGGCTTGGCAGCCGATGTCATTTGGTTCCAGACATGATTCTGCCTCATACATTTTTGCCACATGTATGTAGTTCAGATGCAACGCTGTTTCGTCTTAGTGTGCACACATCTGTGTTGACATTTTGCTTGGGGATAACGGTGTGTCCACAATGCAGTAATGATTTTGGTCATCACAATTGCAGGCCCATTAGCTAAAGCATTGTCCTGAGCTGGGACATGTGTGCCACTTCCCATGACAGCCAGTAGGTCTTATGTGCAAGCAACTGTGTCATCAGGGAATGGATGCCCATGTGAGGACTGTCATAATTTAAGTAGTATCACATAAATGATTGTACGTTGGCACTCACAAGACTTGTTAAAAGTTGGTCATGTTTTGAATGTGTTAATATGATGAATTGTGTAAAGGACACTTATGTGCCTGCATGATAGTTGTCTCACAAGGCAGTGCACACAAAACGACATTTCCAACTTTTTTAAAGAAGCAGGCAGCTTTTGAAAGAGGCCAGTCTTAGTGATTAATGGTGTGCCTTGATCTCCATATACATATCACCACAGTGGCCTTGAGGTCTTGAAACTCCTTTGTTGTCAATTATACAAACTAATGTGTGTCAAGACATCCAGACCTCCGTTGGACCATGTATATGGCAAATCTGCAATGCTATTTGTTTCAAACAGTGTTTTATCTTGAAGGGTGCCAGCTGTTTTAAAGAATGTGTAAATCTTTTTTGTGTTCATTTCATTGTGAGACATCTGTCATGCAGGAACATACATGTTGTCTTCACAAGATGGCGAATTACCGCATTCAATACATGTCGATTGTGTAAAGTGTGGTGAGTCCCAAGATGCAAACATTTATTTACATTGATTTTTTCAACAATGTAGTTACAGGGCTCCGAGTGTTGCATCATGTTGGGGAGTGAGGTGGGTTAGTTTTCCCAGAGGGGCACCAATACTCTTAATTTTTTGTGCATTTGAGGTGGCATCACTTCATTGTATTGATCTGCTCGCCTGTAAACAAACATTAGCCTCTCTGTGTAATTCTCATTAAAGTTGAGCCCTGGTGTGTTCTTTGGATCCTTGTGTCCAAGTAGCATTGTGTCTATACCAACTGGGCAGTACAAGGCTCAAATATGTGCAGGGCTATATGGCTGTTACCCATGATGCATGCCATGATTTGCAGTGTGACCTACTGATGTTGTGCTCATGTGTCAGATGTGAACAGGTGACTGATGCATTTCTGTTTCTATTACTTGCCCACACATCAACAGAGACAGGAGACACATGCACAGACCAAGAAGAGGGACCCAGCCACAGTGCCATCAACGCTGATGAGTCAGAGGGAGCCAGTGGCATGGAGGGTGAGGGGAGTCAGCCTGCGGACCTTTTGGAAGACGACACTTCCTGCCAAGGAGATGGGTCCGCTTCTGACTCCTAGGAGGAGGGGGAATACACTGCAACACCTGACAGCAGCACTGTGTCTGTCCCCACCTCCTCCAGACCCATTTCCACCCTCCCAGTTGCTCCGGTCCCTTCTGTCCATGCAGCCCCCCATGTTTCCTTCGGCCCAGGCACCGCACCCCCTGCCTCAGTCTCCCCTGCTGCCCTCAGTGTGGAGTCTGTGGACCTACTCTGCCAGATTCATGTTGGTCAGACATCAATGCTGACAGTCCTCCATGGCCAGACTCAAATACTGAGAAAGTAGGGGCGAAATTTGCGAATTTGCGTTCCGCGAATTCGCACGAAATCGAATTTGCAACCTGCAAAATCCGCGAATTAGTGCAAATTTGCAGGTTTTTGTTTTTTGTGTGTTCGTGGGGTTTTTTGCATGTTCGCGGGTTTTTTGCGTGTTCGCGGGGCTTTTTGCGTGTTCGCGGGCCGCTTGCATGGCGAAGATACCCATGCGGTCGTGTATGGGCACAGCACCCTCTGGTTCACCACTGCCACCCTCTGGTTCATCACTGCCACCCTTTGGTTCACCACTGCCACCCTCTGGTTCACACCGCCACCCTCTGGTTCAAGCCTGCCACCCTCTGGTTCACCCCTGCCACCCTCTGGTTCAGCACTGTCACCCTCTGGTTCACCACTGCCACCCTCTGGTTCACGACTGCCACCCTCTGGTTCATCACAGTACCTCTGGTTCACCACTGCCACCCTCTGGTTAACCACTGTCACCCTCTGGTTCAGCACTGCCACCCTCTGGTTCACCACTGCCACCCTCTGGTTCACCCCTGCCACCCTCTGGTGCACCACTGCCACCCTTTGGTTCATCACAGCATCCTCTGGTTCACCTCTGCCACTCTCTGGTTCAGCACTGTCACCCTCTGGTTCACCACTGCCACCCTCTGGTTCACCACTGCCACCCTCTGGTTCTTCACAGCACCTCTGGTTCACCACTGCCACCCTCTGGATAACCACTGTCACCATCTGGTTCAGCACTGCCACCCTCTGGTTCACCATTGCCACTCTCTGGTTCACCACTGCCACCCTCTGGTTCACCCATACCACCCTCTTGTTTGCCACTGCCACCCTCTGGTTCACCCCTGCCTCCATCTGGTTCATCACTGCCACCCTCTGGTTCACCCATGCCACCCTCTGGTTTACCCTTGCCACCCTCTGGTTCAGCACGGTCCCCCTCTGGTTCACCCCTGCCACCCTCTGGTTCATCACTGTCACCCTCTGGTTCATCACTGCCACCCTCTTGTTCACCACTGCCACCTTCTACCAAGACCTTTTGTGACGCAGCGGCAGCCCAAAATATGTGCCATGGTGCTGGGTATTAACAATGTGACGATTCTGAGAGATGCGTCACGCTGTAAAGCCCTGCGCCATCAGGAGGCGTTCCGGCGCAGGGGAGGGCGTTCCTGCACAGGAACGCCTCCTAAAAGTAGCTGAGTGAAATCTACAAGATTTCACTCAGTCACATTTAGGCCAATGCTGCGTCAAAACCCTGCGCCTGCTTGAAGCAGGCGCAAGGCTTGATGCAGCATTGGGGAGATAGGGCCCCCCAGAGCATTGCTGGAGCTGCGTCGCAAGCGCGATGCAGCTCCAGCAATGCGCTGCTTTTACGGCACAGATGCGTGACGCATCTGTGCCCTTTTTGCCACATGGTGCGCCGCATTGTAAATGCAGCGCACCATGGGTGGCGGAGCTGTGGCGCACAATAACTGGCGCATCCCTGGGGATGCACCAGTTATTGTAAATCTGCCCCTATACATTTAGCCAACGAGGGAGCACTTACTGATTAGACAGTAGAAAGTACTCCAATTGTGTAGAGGTATTACACAAAAAGGTGGCATCTTCGTGGACAAACACGCAGGGCGGGATTTATTCTGCCCCCTGTTAGACTCTTTTTTGTGCCCTTCTACCCTCTGTTAGAGTCGTTTTTCCCTTGTTTTTCTGCCCTTCTGCTTCTGTTACACTAATTTTTCCCTTGTTTTTCTGCCCTCCTGCCCCATGTTAGACTAGTTTTTTGTGCCCTTCTGCCCTCTGTTAGACTAGTTTTTGTGCCTTTCAGCCCCGTTAGACTCGTTTTTGTGCCCTTCTGCCCTCTGTTAGACTTGTTTTTCCCTTGTTTTTCTGGCCTTCTGTCGTCTGTTAGACTGGTTTTTTGTGCCCTTCTGGCTTCTGTTAGACTTGTTTTTCCCTTGTTTTTCTGCCCTTCTGCCCTATGTTAGACTGCTTTTTGTGCCTTTCTGCCCTCTGCATCACCACATCATCAGCGCTACCCCAGCATCACTCAGCACCACCACATTATCACTCAGCACTACCACATTATCATTCAGCACCACCACAGCACCTCTCAGCGCCACCACAGCATCACTCAGCATCACCACAGCATCACTCAGCGCTGCCACATTATCACTCAGCACCACCACAGCACCACTCAGCACCACCACAGCATCACTCAGCACCACCACAGCATCACTCAGCACCACCACAGCACCACCACAACATCACTCAGCACCACCACATCACCACTCAGCACCACCACAGCACCACTCAGCGCCACCACAGCATCACTCAGCGCCACCACAGCATCACTCAGCGCCACCACATTATCTCTCAGCACCACCAAAGCACCACTAAGCAGCACCACAGCATCACTCAGCACCACCACAGCATCACTCAGCACCACCACAGCACCAATCAGCACCACCACAGCACCACTCAGCGCCACCACAGCATCACTCAGCACCACCACAGCATCACACAGCACCACCATATTATCACTCAGCACCACCACAGCACCACTCAGCACCACCACAGCATCACTCAGCACCACCACAGCATCACTCAGCACCACCACAACACCACTCAGCACAATCCCAGCATCACTCAGCACCATCCCAGTATCACTCAGCACCACCACAGCACCACTCAGCATCACCACAGCACCACTCAGCACCACCACAGCACCACTCAGCGCTACCACAGCACCAATTTGCACAACCATTCAACAATAACTGGTTCAAATATGTTCTCTCAATGTTTCAAACTTTATTACAAATGTCACGAAAAGATGTTACTATTTACTTCTGTTCTTGGATTTTCGTCACAATAAAATACACTGAACATAATCTTGACAAAAGTTATTTACAAAAGTTTAAGCTATTGCCATTATAAATTAAAATCACTTTTATTTAAGTATTAATTATTTAAAAAAATTAAAAGCCATTGTAATTTGTAATATCAATACAGCTAAGTCACGTAAATACAAAACATGATGCATTATAAATGCTATAGGTATCACATTTGTGAAAGTTACAACTATTGGCATTGCAAATGACAAAGCTAATAAGTTAGCTATTTTCAAAACCAACACATAAATAAAAGAAATTGTCATTTACAAGACCAATAGCTCAAACTTTCCGAATGCGAGACCTATTGCATTGCAAATGCTTGTTTTTATATCTGTCAGTGCTTCCTGTTGAGGTTTAATTTTCGTGACAGGCGCCTCATTCCCTACTTGTAACTATTCTCTGACCCTGCTTCAAGGGTCAGAGCAGGGTCAGAGAATAGTTGCAAGTAGGCAACGAGGCACCAGGAAGGACTTACAGGCTTACAGCAGCAGGTGCCCAAGTTGAAGTTAATTTCTTTGTAACCCTTTTGTAAAAGGTTACAAAAAATTAGCTTCAACTTTTACACCTGCTGCTGTAACCCTGTAAGTGCTTAGCTGAAAATTCGTCTCTGCTGATTCGCGGATTTTACCGCGACTTCGCAAGATTCGCGGATCGCGAAATCGCTAAAAATCCGCAAATTCCACGAGCGGAACGAATTTTAAGCCCATGCCTAATACTGACCCAGTTGTTGTCGTTCATGGAGGGCATGTCAGCTACGATGTCTGACAAACATCAGATTCTCATGTCCATGGACTCCTCACTGATGACAAACAAAACAAGTGATGGACCGAATGTGGATCAATGTCACACATTCACCCCAGTCCAAAGATCTGGGCCCAAATCCATCGTTTTTTTGCACTCCACACCACCCTGGGTTAGACAATGGCGATATGCAAATCAGCTCTGACCCTGTGCCCCATAGGAACAGTCCAGTCCGAACTACAAAAGCCATGTCCTTCCCAGAACGGAATCAAGCATCCCAGGACCGGACCGGTTTCGAGGTCTGGGCATCCCCAGCGCACTAATGGCGGCAATTGCAAACAAAACAAGTGATGGACCGAATGTGGATCAATGTCACACATTCACCCCAGTCCAAAGATCTGGGCCCAAATCCATCGTTTTTTTGCACTCCACACCACCCTGGGTTAGACAATGGCGATAAGCAAATCAGCTCTGACCCTGTGCCCCATGGGAACAGTCCAGTCAAGCATCCGAGGACCGGACCGGTTTCGAGGTAACACCTCATCAGCCCGGCTAGCTTGACTCCCAGGCACTCCACACCACTGGAGTCAAGCTAGCCGGGCTGATGAGAGGTGTTACCTCGAAACCGGTCCGGTCCTTGGATGCTTGATTCCGTTCTGGGAAGGACATGGCTTTTGTAGTTCGGACTGGACTGTTTCCATGGGGCGCAGGGTCAGAGCTGATTTGCATATCGCCATTGTCTAACCCAGGGTGGTGTGGAGTGCAAAAAAATGATGGATATGGGCCCAGATCTTTGGACTGGGGTGAATGTGTGACATTGATCCACATTCTGTCCATCACCTGTTTTGTTTGCAAATTCCGCCATAAGTGCGCTGGGGATGCTCAGACGTGGGTCCCAGGCACTCCACACCACTGGAGTCAAGCTAGCCAGGCTGATGAGAGGTGTTACCTCGAAACCGGTCCGGTCCTCGGATGCTTGATTCCGTTCTGGGAAGGACATGGCTTTTGTAGTTCGGACTGGACTGTTCCCATGGGGCACAGGGTCAGAGCTGATTTGCATATCGCCATTGTCTTATCCAGGGTGGTGTGGAGTGCAAAAAAATGATGGATATGGGCCCAGATCTTTGGACTGGGGTGAATGTGTGACATTGATCCACATTCTGTCCATCACCTGTTTTGTTTGCAAATTCCGCCATAAGTGCGCTGGGGATGCTCAGACGTGGGTCCCAGGCACTCCACACCACTGGAGTCAAGCTAGCCGGGCTGATGAGAGGTGTTACCTCGAAACCGGTCCGGTCCTCGGATGCTTGATTCCGTTCTGGGAAGGACATGGCTTTTGTAGTTCGGACTGGACTGTTCCCATGGGGCACAGGGTCAGAGCTGATTTGCATATCGCCATTGTCTAACCCAGGGTGGTGTGGAGTGCAAAAAATGATGGATATGGGCCCAGATCTTTGGACTGGGGTGAATGTGTGACATTGATCCACATTCTGTCCATCACCTGTTTTGTTTGCAAATTCCGCCATAAGTGTGCTGGGGATGCTCAGACGTGGGTCCCAGGCACTCCACACCACTGGAGTCAAGCTAGCCGGGCTGATGAGAGGTGTTACCTCGAAACCGGTCCGGTCCGCGGATGCTTGATTCCGTTCTGGGAAGGACATGGCTTTTGTAGTTCGGACTGGACTGTTCCCATGGGGCACAGGGTCAGAGCTGATTTGCATATCGCCATTGTCTAACCCAGGGTGGTGTGGAGTGCAAAAAAATGATGGATATGGGCCCAGATCTTTGGACTGGGGTGAATGTGTGACATTGATCCACATTCTGTCCATCACCTGTTATGTTTGCAAATTCCGCCATAAGTGCGCTGGGGATGCTCAGACGTGGGTCCCAGGCACTCCACACCACTGGAGTCAAGCTAGCCGGGATGATGAGAGGTGTTACCTCGAAACCGGTCCGGTCCTCGGATGCTTGATTCCGTTCTGGGAAGAACATGGCTTTTGTAGTTCGGACTGGACTGTTCCCATGGGGCACAGGGTCAGAGCTGATTTGCATATCGCCATTGTCTAACCCAGGGTGGTGTGGAGTGCAAAAAAATGATGGATATGGGCCCAGATCTTTGGACTGGGGTGAATGTGTGACATTGATCCACATTCTGTCCATCACCTGTTTTGTTTGCAAATTCCGCCATAGGTGCGCTGGGGATGCTCAGACATGGGTCCCAGGCACTCCACACCACTGGAGTCAAGCTAGCCGGGCTGATGAGAGGTGTTACCTCGAAACCGGTCCGGTCCTCGGATGCTTGATTCCGTTCTGGGAAGAACATGGCTTTTGTAGTTCGGACTGGACTGTTCCCATGGGGCACAGGGTCAGAGCTGATTTGCATATCGCCATTGTCTAACCCAGGGTGGTGTGGAGTGCAAAAAAATGATGGATATGGGCCCAGATCTTTGGACTGGGGTGAATGTGTGACATTGATCCACATTCTGTCCATCACCTGTTTTGTTTGCAAATTCCGCCATAAGTGCACTGGGGATGCTCAGACGTGGGTCCCAGGCACTCCACACCACTGGAGTCAAGCTAGCCGGGCTGATGAGAGGTGTTACCTCGAAACAGGTCCGGTCCTCGGATGCTTGATTCCGTTCTGGGAAGGACATGGCTTTTGTAGTTCGGACTGGACTGTTCCCATGGGGCACAGGGTCAGAGCTGATTTGCATATCGCCATTGTCTAACCCAGGGTGGTGTGGAGTGCAAATAAATGATGGATATGGGCCCAGATCTTTGGACTGGGGTGAATGTGTGACATTGATCGACATTCTGTCCATCACCTGTTTTGTTTGCAAATTCCGCCATAAGTGCGCTGGGGATGCTCAGACGTGGGTCCCAGGCACTCCACACCAATGGAGTCAAGCTCGCCGGGCTGATGAGAGGTGTTACCTCGAAACTGGTCCGGTCCTCGGATGCTTGATTCCGTTCTGGGAAGGACATGGCTTTTGTAGTTCGGACTGGACTGTTCCTATGGGGCACAGGGTCAGAGCTGATTTGCATATCGCCATTGTCTAACCCAGGGTGGTGTGGAGTGCAAAAAAATGATGGATATGGGCCCAGATCTTTGGACTGGGGTGAATGTGTGACATTGATCCACATTCTGTCCATCACCTGTTTTGTTTGCAAATTCCGCCATAAGTGCGCTGGGGATGCTCAGACGTGGGTCCCAGGCACTCCACACCACTGGAGTCAAGCTAGCCGGGCTAATGAGAGGTGTTACCTCGAAACCGGTCCGGTCCTGGGATGCTTGATTCCGTTCTGGGAAGGACATGGCTTTTGTAGTTCGGACTGGACTGTTCCCATGGGGCACAGGGTCAGAGCTGATTTGCATATCGCAATTGTCTAACCCAGGGTGGTGTGGAGTGCAAAAAAATGATGGATATGGGCCCAGATCTTTGGACTGGGGTGAATGTGTGACATTGATCCACATTCTGTCCATCACCTGTTTTGTTTGCAAATCCCGCCATAAGTGCGCTGGGGATGCTCAGACGTGGGTCCCAGGCACTCCACACCACTGGAGTCAAGCTAGCCGGGCTGATGAGAGGTGTTACCTCGAAACCGGTCCGGTCCTCGGATGCTTGATTCCGTTCAGGGAAGGACATGGCTTTTGTAGTTCGGACTGGACTGTTCCCATGGGGCACAGGGTCAGAACTGATTTGCATATCGCCATTGTCTAACCCAGGGTGGTGTGGAGTGCAAAAAAATGGTGGATATGGGCCCAGATCTTTGGACTGGGGTGAATGTGTGACATTGATCCACATTCTGTCCATCACCTGTTTTGTTTGCAAATTCCGCCATAAGTGCGCTGGGGATGCTCAGACGTGGGTCCCAGGCACTCCACACCACTGGAGTCAAGCTAGCCGGGCTGATGAGAGGTGTTACCTCGAAACCGGTCCGGTCCTCGGATGCTTGATTCCGTTCTGGGAAGGACATGGCTTTTGTAGTTCGGACTGGACTGTTCCCATGGGGCACAGGGTCAGAGCTGATTTGCATATTGTCATTGTCTAACCCAGGGTGGTGTGGAGTGCAAAAAAATGATGGATATGGGCCCAGATCTTTGGACTGGGGTGAATGTGTGACATTGATCCACATTCTGTCCATCACCTGTTTTGTTTGCAAATTCCGCCATAAGTGCGCTGGGGATGCTCAGACGTGGGTCCCATGCACTCCACACCACTGGAGTCAAGCTAGCCGGGCTGATGAGAGGTGTTACCTCGAAACCGGTCCGGTCCTCGGATGCTTGATTCCGTTCTGGGAAGGACATGGCTTTTGTAGTTCGGACTGGACTGTTCCCATGGGGCACAGGGTCAGAGCTGATTTGCATATTGCCATTGTCTAACCCAGGGTGGTGTGGAGTGCAAAAAAATGATGGATATGGGCCCAGATCTTTCGACTGGGGTGAATGTGTGACATTGATCCACATTCTGTCCATCACCTGTTTTGTTTGCAAATTCCGCCATAAGTGCGCTGGGGATGCTCAGACGTGGGTCCCAGGCACTCCACACCACTGGAGTCAAGCTAGCCGGGCTGATGAGAGGTGTTACCTCGAAACCGGTCCGGTCCTCGGATGCTTGATTCCGTTCTGGGAAGGACATGGCTTTTGTAGTTCTGACTGGACTGTTCCTATGGGGCACAGGGTCAGAGCTGATTTGCATATCGCCATTGTCTAACCCAGGGTGGTGTGGAGTGCAAAAAAATGATGGATATGGGCCCAGATCTTTGGACTGGGGTGAATGTGTGACATTGATCCACATTCTGTCCATCACCTGTTTTGTCCTCACTGATGACAGCAGTTTCCCTCCTGCAGCGGTCCGTCCCCCCATCTCCTTTGGACCCATCCACACCCCCTCTCCCATACCTGTCAATAGCACACGCAGGAAGGCACGATCACGCACACCAACGGACACAAACAGCACACCCGAACAAAAGTCGAAGCACACACCTCCTGGTACGCAAACTGAGAGGGCAGCAGGCACACCCACAGGGACTGGGGACAGACCACAGACAAGCAGCCAAAGTCACAGTCCACAACCCGCACAGCCCTCTACCTCCACTCCCATAGTGTCCCCGGGTGCAGGGGGTGGTCTTGATGAACTGGCAGCAGTGTGCAGCGCTGAGTATCTTTCCACCTTTGACACTGCACAAGCCACTGAGGACAATACGTCCCACCCTGTACCCACCACACCTACCCTTCCCACTACTGTCCCTGTGGTGCCTGGTCCTGAACCCGATGAGGCCCCCCAAGGCTCAACAGCCCATTAGTTCATTCCTGTGCAGCAAGTTTGGGGTGGACCATGGTATCTGTGTGCCATCACAATGTCTCTGCAATTAATCATTGGTTGTGTGGGTTCCGTTTGGCTAGAGACATTGTCCCAAGGAGTGTTTCTTCCTCTGTGACACCTGAGATCTTCACTGCAGACAGTTGCACAATTGTTGTGCTGATGTGTGCACATTTCCTTTTTTGGTGATGGTTTCCTTCAGCAATGGCCATGCCTGCTCACAGATGTATACTGCTCATTTGTCTGTGCCATTTATGCTACTCACTGTACTTGTGTTTTGAGTATGTACAAATGCCTTCATGGACACATTCACCCTTTTTGCCACTATGCATGTGTTTTATCACAGCCTACCCCTATGTTGGGAATTGTTCTGCATGGTATTTGGGCACATGACTCACAATTTTTAGCATTGTACCTAAGGGTTTTCAACCCTATTCCTTCCATGAGAGACAACATCTTGGTGGTCTGGCCACCACCTGGATATTCATATCAGCCCAGGGATGTACGTGACAGTGTGTGTTCCCTTTCGCTCTCTTTGTTTGGTGTGCTGGTACATCACTATACACGATTGTGTCATGATGGTAGGGTGTGTATTTAGCCAGCAACCTCCATGGGTGGGTATGCATGTGGAATTTAACATCATACCCACATGTGGTGTGTCACGGTGTCATGGTAATGTTTTGGGGTTCTGAAAGATGTTTTTTGTTGATGGTCATGAGGTGGACCATGGTATCTGTGTGCCATCACAATGTCTCTGCAATTAATCATTGGTTCTGTGGGTTCCGTTTTGGCTAGAGACATTGTCCCAAGGAGTGTTTCTTCCTCTGTGACACCTGAGATCTTCAATGCAGACAGTTTCGCAATTGTTGTGCTGACATGTGTGCACATTTCCTTTTTTGGTGACGGTTCCCTTCAGCAATGGCCATGCCTGCTCACAGATGTATACTGCTCATTTGTCTGTGCCATCGATGCTACTCACTGTACTTGTGTTTTGAGTATGTACAAATGTGGTGTGTCACGCAGTATGTGACATAAATCATATGTCTGGACACTGCTGGGAGTCAAATCCACACACCCCCATACTGTTGGCCTATGCTGGGAGCCATAAACACCCACCCCTCATATGTCTGGACAATATTGGGAGTCAAATCCACCCACCCCCATACTGTTAGCCTATGCTGGGAGTCATATACACCCACCCCTCATATATCTGGACACTGCTGGGAGTCATATCCACCCACCCCCATACTGTTGGCCTAGATTGTGTGTTGTAATAACGAGTTCCACAACCACGACTTCCTGAACAACGAAGTTGCAACCACGACCTCTTCTAAACCACAACTTTTTTTCCACGCATTCCTTTACCACGTTCTTTCGTGGTAAAGGAATGCTTGTTTTAAAATATGTTTTTACATCTAATAGCCCGTTCCCCCTTAAAAACTAATTATACCCACCCTAAAAATACCCTCACACACCTTGCGCTAAACTGCTGCTAAATTCTACTTTTTCCTCCTTGAAAGGGCTCCTCATGCTTTTCTCGCTATCCTGAGCCTCTTCGCTCGCCGAATATTCGGACCCAGTTTCCCTGCATGTGCCCTGCGCTGCTGCTGGGTCATTCGTTCCCGTGGTAGGCAGAGTGTGTGCTTCTGATTGTGTTTGTTAGCACCTCCTTCCCTCCCCGCCAGAGTACCATGACAGCTCGATTTTCTGCCCTTTCTTTCTGACACCGTCCCCAGAACAAATGCTGGAACGTTCATAATCCAGCACAACAGAGTGCAACACCAGCGGGCACAGCGCTGCCACACTCACCCTCTCTTGCGAACCACGGCAATACATTTTCAATAATAATTTATTATTTTTAGAATAATAATATAATGATAATCATTTTATTTTAATAATATTTATGATTATATTTTAGAATAATTGACTTCAGACATTTTAAATACAAACAATAAACGTTACCTGCTTACAAACGCTGACTGTGGAGAAGCCAAGGAATGAATAGGCATTGAATTCAACTATGGCCTTTTTAGTCTGCCGTTTCCAAGTTTCCCAAATGCGTGAGGGGCGAAGAAGAGTGACGTAGGGGTGGAGAAGAGTGATGTGCCTTTACAGCAAATCGGGGGGGGGGTGGAGATTAATGTCAGGCATTAGAGGAATGACGTTTCCAAGTTTGAAGAGTGACGTACTGTCTGGGAATTGTTGTTCAGAAAAATCGTGGTTCAGGACATCGTTGTTCAGGATTTTTCGTTGTTCAGGTAGGTCGTAACTAAAGCTTCGTTGTTTAGGATGTTTCCCATTGGCCTATGCTGGGAGTCATATACACCCACCCCTCATATGTCTGGACACTGCTGGGAGTCATTACCACCCACCCCTCATATGTCTGGACACTGCAGGGAATCATATACACCCACCCCTCATATGTCTGGACACTGCTGTGAGTCATATCCACCCACCCCCATACTGTTGGCCTATGCTGGGAGTCATATACAATCACCCCTCATATGTCTGGACACTGCTGGGAGTCATATACACCCACCTCCATACTGTTGGCCTATGCTGGGAGTCATATCCACCCACCCCTCATATGTCTGGACACTGCTGGGAGCCATATACACCCACCCCTCATATGTCTGGACACTGCTGGGAGTCATTTCCACCCACCCCTCAGATGTCACACACCGTACCCCAACATTCATGGCGTGTGTGTGGCTCTTATCACTATTGCAATAGTGCCATACGCGAGAGCATGAAACGCAATGTATCCTAAAATTGATGGTGTGTGTGCGGCTCGTATCACTATTGCAATGGTGCTATACGTGAGCGCGTGAAACGCACTGTACCCCAACATTCATGGCGTGTGTGCTGCTCGTATCACTATTGCAATGGTGCCATACGCGAGCGCGTGAAACGCACCGTACCACAACATTCATGGTGTGTGTGAAGCTCGTATCACTATTGCAATGGTGGTATAGGCGAGCGTGTCATACGCACCGTACAAGTACACTTTCGTTGTTGAGGTACGTTGAACTCACCGTCTGTGCCGTCATCGGTTTCTGTGCACCAGGTTGTAGGCGTACAGGACTGGGATGACACAGACGATGGGGTTCATGGCGTGTATGTCGCATTCCTGGGGTGCGGTTCGGGCTGCACTCTGCTTTTACGGATGTTTTCAGCTCCCGTAGAAAAAGAGTAGCACGGTGTGTCGCCGACACAAATCGTACTTGCTGGGCCAGAAACTGCTGCTTGTTTACGTACGGATGTAGCGTACTGCATGAACCGGATACAAATCGTACATATTTTTTTGTCGTATGGTGTTTGGTACGATTCGTAGATCTACTTTGGGTTTCGATCGTACTTGATCGTGCGTATGGGGACGTTGAGGCTGTATGAGTCTTACGGGAAAAACGCTCCGTACGGCGAATCTTAGGGGATTTTACCGAATCGGAATTGACCCCTTTATGTGTATAGATGAATTTGTAATTCATAATATTTTTAATTATTTATAATTTATTAAAATAATTACTAGAACTGATTATTAAGTAAGTATATATATATTATATATTATATGTATATGTTTAATTACATTTTTAATAAATTATGCATAATAATTATTGATTTTAAATATTATAAAATATTTTTAACTATGCTATTATATTTGTAAGTATTATTTAATGTATTTTACGTATTTATTTTAATTTTAAAAAACTATATATTTTTTAAAACAATATTTTTGACTTCAATATTTTTTCGATATTTGTGTACTTACCTTGTTGTAGATAGGATGTCGATATTGTTGACATCGATATTAATGCTCCGATATTTTTGTACATCGATATTATGTCTTTCTATATTTTGTCAGACATTCCGTTAGAACACCCCACTAGCTATATGTTTTCAGAAAAGCTCATTATGTTGTGCTTCTTACACAGATAGAACCACAGAAAAACCCATGCAATCCCAGCAATGGTAATGCCATCCACAATGCCTGAACATTGCTGCCATTATAAGTTGCAGAAAAGAGAATGGGGAGATCTTTGGTATTCCTGTAGATAGGTTCCATCATCACTCCTTATGCAGCTAGTAAGGGTATGATCAGCAGTTGAAGAAAGGAAAGTGGATTGTGAGAAGTTGATATGCAATGTTGTCTTCTCAAAAATACTCAAATGTGAGGCAACTGAACACAAACCACAATGGGGTAACTCTTAAAGGTGAGACAATGAAAAGGTGAGAAGAAAGCTCAGATCAGAAATTAGCACACCCAGGACACTTCCCTCCCACTCTGCCTCTGAAATATCCTTTTCCTCTGATAAAGCACTCTTCATTGTCATGAAGGAAGAATATCCTCCTACCCTTTTGTTAACCATTCTCTACCTACTCAGCAAACTAAGGGGAGTTCTAGGCATACGAGTAAAAAGAAAGGGTCCTTCTAGTTGAGCCCACACCCTCCCTATTTCATTCTGCATGTGTAATACTGTGGAAAACGCTATTATTTTGTGCTTAAAAGACATTGAAGATCATGAGAATATGCAAATTCTGAAAGACCCAACAAAGAAGTGCTAAAGACAGAATTCAAGAGATCTTTATCATATCCTTCATAGGTGTCATTATGACAAATAAGCATAAAAGTACTATACATTTTAGAGATATGATTTATGTAATTAACAATTGTGAATATTTTTTTAGCATGCTGAACAAATCCCTGTTCTGAAAGGTTCGGCTCTGGAAAACCTGTTTGAGCACGGTCTCCTTTTTGACCAAAGACCTTACATAGAAGTAGTTCAGATAACATAATTTTTATTAGCACTATTATGAATCTAATATTGAGAGAACACCATTAATCTAAAAATGTGCTGGACTTTCTTTTCTGTAAGGAATAAACTAAAGACTTGGCCACAGAAAATAAAAGTAGCTTATTGGTATCATTAGCCTTCTATTTGAAATCTGTTTTATGCGCTTACTACTTTCACCATGGTGTTGAATCACTTTATTGTGGGTAGCATCCACTCCTTGTCCCTTAGTTAGCAGTTAACCAAATGGTTATTAGTTGTTATTGTATATTTGTAGGGTATTGGATTAGTTTTGGACTCAGAAGAAACATTTTGAAGCATTTTCTCCACTTTTAAGAGGCGCATTCAGTTAACAGGAATTAGATATGCTTGGAGTTCATGCAAGTGAAAAACTGGCATCAATAAATAGAGTGGAGGAGGTTAGATATTCTAAGATTGCAAGGAGACACTTTTCAGAATTAGACTTTGAGGTTTATGAAAGTGGGATGAATATATAGTCTAGAAAAAGTTTAGATATTGCAGGAGTGGTTACTCAGAAGCAAAGTTTATGATTTTTAAGGAGAGGTATGGTTAGTTTACTTAGGCATAGCAGAAATAAGGCAGGAATGTAACAGACTAGGGTACATTCAAAGGCACTGAGACAAGCAGGAATAGGACCATAAGGAGAGCATCATTCAAATGGAAATGCAGGAGAGAGATTAATACCTTGCTATATACCAGGTTAGTTTTCTTGATGGGTGTCTAGGAATATGGTGGGAGTAGTATATTGGGACAGGATGCAATCTCAGAAAGAAAGAAATAGAAGAAAGTTTGAACGATGATTATCTGCAGGCAGATTATATATGATGTTGCATCTTCATCGTTCTGTTGACTATTGAAGGTCATTTATTTACAACTAGAGTTATCGTAACTCACCAGAAATGCAACTTCATCAAGATTTTGACGGACCTTCATTTAGAACGTTTACTTTGTCTTATTTAAAGAATAAATGCAGGCCTAAATGTTTTTGAACAACTTGTCCAGGAAAATAAAACTAGGTGAGAAAAGGCATTTTAGATGAGTAATCCTATTAGACCTTTTCAGATTGTAGTGTATTTCACGTTAGAAATGAAGGAATCCTTTTGGTTCCTGATGGACTCCAAAGAACTGTGATGTCAGTATTAGAGAGGAATGCAATGAAGACTGGTTTAGAAACTTGAGTTCGCACTTACATGCAGACGAATAAAGATTTGTAATACTAAGCTCTGTGTATGGCATAGCCATTGGTGGGTACCCAGGCTGGGGAAGATGCTACAACTGGTGACGAGCTAGGGTGTAAGCGACATGAAGATCCACTTTGCTCTCCCAGAGAGCTTGCCATGGTCCAAGCAAACTGCTTGTGGATGCCACGTGTTTTGCACTCGAAGTACAGAACTGACGTTTAACTCATGTGGAATAAAAGTGAGACTCTAGTCGCTGTAAAGAAATTGAAAAGAATGAATGCATTGCAAAGAAATCTACATATTAGTGACCGAGAACCTGCTGCTGTACAGTGCTGTACAGTGCTACCACACAATATGAAGTCATACAGAATCTGGAGTGTTAATGCTGAAGGCAGATACAAATAAGCTTTGTAAGAGCTACTATTTATAGTCACAAATTGAAAGACAATGTTACAATCAGAAAGTGGTGATGATAAAGAGAGAAAAAAGAGATGCCAAAGGATTAAGCACTTTTTTACTCACCAGAATCTGAGTAAAGTGAACCATTAAGACCTCAGCACCAGGCACCACAACCCAGGAAGAGCACAGGGGCTGTGCTTATGATACTGGTGTGTCTTGTCAAGCCGGCCGAAGGGCTGTGAAGTCAGTCAGAACAGAAACATAACAGTGGGCAACAATTAGAACGGTCTCCTATATTTTGGAATAATGAAATACTACTTTTGCAATGAAGGCAATGACAGAGGTTGTCTTTTCAAAAGGCATCAAGGAAGATCCAGTGGCCAGCTCAAAACAAAGCCCTCAGTGGTGGTTCAGATGAACAGGTTCACGATGAACAGGTGAGGGAGCTAGAGAGAGCTTCACCTTTAATGTTAGCTGCTCCAGGAAATCGCTACAATGCCACCGCTTCTTTGAAAACACCACCACCAATGTTCGAAACTGTCAAAGAGCTAAATATTGGCAATAGATTGATTGCTTGGAGGGAGACATTTGATGACTTTATTGATGCATTTGAAGAGACTCATAACAAAAAGATTATCAAGTATCTCAGAAATCTTGCTGGTCACGGTATAAAAGAAGACAACAAACTGATGAAGAAGTTGCATATAGTCAAATGAAACAAGTGTTGAATGTCAAGTTTAACCCAATGCCAAATTGTGACTATGAATGATACATCTTCAACCAAAAATGCAAGGAAGTTGGTGAAACCATTGCTGAATTTGTGGAGAGACTTGAGACACTCATCAGACATTGTAAGTTCAATGATTTTAATGATCAAGAAGCTATGCATCTGAGAATTATTGACGAATGCTTTTCAGATTTTTTCAAAAGACAAATGCTGAGACAAATTCTTAGTCTGGAGCGATTGTTAATGGCTGTCAGAGCTGAAGAGCTTGCTGATAGACATGTTGCTGACATAGATGCTGGAGGTGCCCAGAGTAAATCCCTAATAAGTGTGAAAAGTAAGCCAAACCAAAAGACAGAAGGGCACAAAGTGATGTCTACAGGTACAAAGAAGTTGCCACAAGATCGTTCCAAAAGCAAAATTCAATGCACATCCACAAGGCCAAGCAGCGACATCCATTATGACAAATCGGCACTGAACAAAGTTGATTGTCCTTTAAATCACTGTCAAACATTCCACTGTATCAGTATCACGTGAAAGTGATGAAAATAATTGTATTATGTCGGTGCTTACCTCAGAAAAGCATGCACATGCTGGTTTGGCCGCTTGTGAAGAAAAATGTCACTCAAAGAAGTTTTGACATGCCAAAGCACCAAAGTCATTCAAACAATGTCCATATATTACACTGAAAGTAAATGGCTGTTTTATACCTTCAATTATCGACAGTGGTGCATTGATAAACATTATGCCTGAGGAGAAATACAATTAATTATCTCAATCCATATGCGCCAAGGTACGACATCAAGTGCCTATCTACTCAGTTATAACACAGCTGCTGGTATGGGACTGATTTCTGTGAATTAGAAAATGAATACTCACCACGAAATAGTAAATCAGTTCCCTTTGTTATTTCATGGTTTGGGAAAGCTTAACATTATGAAAGTTAAGTTTACATATTAATGATGACCTCAGTCCTGTTGCTCAGAGACATAGACATATTTCTTTTAACTTGCAAGAAGCTGTTAAAAAAGAACTTGAAGCGTTACTTAAGCATGATATTACTGAGCTTTCAACTGGTCCAATGCCATGGGTTTACCCATAGTGTTAGTGCCTAAAAAGGAATTAAACGAGCTGTACACATATACATTGGGATGCATCAGTCAAACAAGGCAATTGAAAGCAAACGACTTCCAGGTCCACACATTGCTGACATGACAACACAATTAAATGATGCAAAGGTCTTCTCTCGTCTTGATTTTAATAAAGGTTATCATCAGTTACAACTTGAAGAAGATTGCAGGTACTTTACAACCTTTTCTACATGTGTTGATCTCTTTCAATTCAAAAGACTAGGGCCAGATGCCCGACCATTCTAAATTGCGAGTCACAATTTGGAATGTACAACAGTGTCAGAGACACTGATTGCAATTCCCAATGGGGTCGCAAAATGCGAGGATCATGAATATTAAAGAGCTACTTGCAATTTGCGATCCCATTGGGAATGACTGGCCCCCCCAGGGATTGTGGCCTGCTGGGCTCAGCAGACCTCCATGTCTGGGACTGCTTGTTAATAAGCAGTTATTTCTTTTTTTAAATGCATTTGAAAAAAAAATGAAATGTTTTAGTTTAATTTTTAAAGGGTAGGTAGTGGTACCTTGGACCACTGCCTGCCCTTAAAAAATATTTCAGAGCCAATCACTAAGGGAAAGGGGTCCCCATGTGCGACTGCATTACCACCTTCTTGAAGAGGGTGGTAATTTGCAAGTGTTTTGTAACCGCAATTGCGGTCGCAAAACTTTGGTACATTGCTTGTGACTCGGTATTAGGAAGGGAACGCCCCTTCCTAATAGCGAGTCGTAAAACACTATTTTCCGAATCGCAAATTATTTGCGAGTCACAAAATAGTGTTTGTATATGGCTTTATCAGAATTAGCATTAGCAAAAAGGTCGCAAACCCATTTGCGCATGCTAATTCTCGTTGTACACCTGGTCCTTTGTTTTGGTATGTCATCCACTGCAGAACTGTTTCAAGAGTTCATTTGCCGTATCATACAGCCTGCCATGAATGCATTCAGTTATAGCTATGACATATTGGATTTTAGAGCTACACAGTACCATACAAGTATGTCATTTACTTGCTGAAACAGGTTTGGATTTGAATGCAGACAAGTGGGAGTTCCATAAGACAAAAGTAAAATTCTTTGGCCAAATCTTTTCTGATGGGGATATGACACCAGATCCTACTAAAGTACAGGTGCTGTCAAATGCTGATTCCCCACACAACGTTTGCATGGTGCGTTCAATTCTTGGCCTTGCCAGTAACTGTGACAGATACATGCAATACTTTGCCACTGTAAGTGCTCAGTTGGGAGACTTGACAAAAAAGAATGTTTCATTTAATTGGTCACACGAATATGTGAAAACGTTTAAGAAAATCAAAAAAGCCATTGAGAATTCTACTGAAATGGCATACTTCATTCAAAGCTTCATACAGAGGTTGTTGTTAATGCTAGCCCAGTTGGGTTAGGCAATATCTTTGCACGGCACAGGGGACACCCAAATACTCAAAGGCATATTGTAGCATAAGTAAGTAGAAGTGTGTCCCAAACAGATCATGCTTACTTACACCCTGAAAAAGAAAGCTTAGCTGCGGTGTGGTGTGGCATTTTGAATATTTCATGTATTCTTGTACAGAATTCCTTTTGCAATGGTACCGGGTCATCAAGCTTTGCAAACTATATTTGGCAATCCAAAAGCCAAAATGCCTCCTGGTATTGAACGATGGGGAATATGGTTACAAGTGTTTAATTATACCTTTGTACCTTTTGGTTACAAGAGTATAAATATACCATAGTCAGCAAGACTTTGATCCATTGAAGGATCAGAGTCCTGCTGACTATGTTTCCAGAGTGCCTATACAAGATCACGGGACTCAATCCAAGAGGGCTGAGGCATATGTTAACTTCACTGTAAAACTAAACACAGCTGGTGCTATTTAGTTAGCCTAGATTATCACTGTCATGAGCCATGATAGATTTGGAGAAAAAAGGTAAACACAAAGGGGCCCATTAGGATGACGGGCAGATCGCCCCCGCCAGGCTGGCGGTAGCCACCACCGGCCTGGCGGGGGCGATCCGCCCGCCATCCTTGCTTTAAAGACCCCCCGCAATATTAACATGGTGCCACGGCCGACGGAAAGACCGTCCGCCGTTTTTCCGCCCCGGTTGCCTTGCGATCGGGGGGGGAAAAGGGTTGCATATGGTGGCGGTTTCTATCAGACACCGCCAGCCATATTACAATGGGCATTTGTCAATGCCTTTCCGTGGCGGCAATGCCGCTATGGAAAGGCATGCGGAGTCCACATGCCGTCCGTTGCGGGCCCCCATGGACTCCGGTGGGTGGGTGGTGCACATGGGGGGTACCTATGGTACCTCCCTGCTTTTCAATTCACAACATGACAGGCACTGCGCTGTGCCTGTCATGTTGTGCATTGAAAAGCAAAACGTGCATTTTTAGCATTGCGGCGGGCAGTGCTTTCAGCACCGTCCACCGCAATGTTAAAAATTTTAAAAATGTGGGATGCGCCCGCCACTGTGGCGGATGCATCCTAATTCCCCCCACCGGACCCCCGCCCTTATGGCGGGCGGTCCCATTGTCTGATAGGATGGCGGGCGGACAAAGTCCGTCCGTCATTCTAATGTCCCCCAAAATGTCTAGGGACCAAGGGTAATATTATGCTATGAAGAAAAAAAGTCAGTTACTGTTCCAGATACATACAAGACTTTGCAATGGTGAGTGCTCCATTGGGAGAATTGACGAAAAAGAATGTTTAATTTCATTGGTCATATGAATATGACAAAGGTTTTAAGAGTGACAAAACCATATAGAATTACGGTTACAATTCAGGGGAACACAACACATCTGCACCCAAATGTAAATTACATATGGTCAGGAGGTTCAGAGTGTTCTTTTTAGTTTTATGCCTGCATATGTTACCTACCTGTACAATTGCGCCCAGAGGGGTACTAACCTTTCATCTTACTATGATAATGACATGTTAAAGTTGAAGGACATAATAACACATCAGTCATGGAACCAACACACTTGACCACTCACCAGTGATGGTGGATATAAAAAATATAAAAATGTCAAGGATGAACTGTCTAAAACTCAGGAAAGAGTTATAATACGAGGGTCAACAATCCTGATTCTGGAGAGTCAGCGACAGAAAATATTTGAAGCGGACATGAAGGACATCTTGAAATCATTGTAAGAAAATGAGCCTAGTCTCCCTATCTTAATGACAGAGTTGAAAAGGCATTAAAGACTTGTCATCTATAGCAACTTCCTTTCTACAAAAACTACTCACTGCACCTTCAACATGTAACGGCTCCTGAAGTACAATGTGTACTAAACTTGTACTAGTCCAAGATAGACTCTAGTGTTATCACTTTTTCGTGCATATATACTTGATATACACAGGTTTCAGCCCAATTACTAGAATGCACAAGTAGTTTAATTTACCATATATTAGTGAGAAGAATGTGCAATTACTATATAATTTGGAATAGAATTTCGGCTTTAATTGATAAATACTGAATAAAAATGTAGACAGATTTTATTGGATAACATACATAATCTGCATGGAACATGCTCAGAAAAGGCGTATTTACGTCTATTTTCTCTATATAAAATTGGGTTATATGAAACATTAACCGTGTTTGCTATAGGAAAATCGAGAAGTCTAAGATGGCGGATGGACTAAACATGCTGATGTTTACATTGACGCACAATAGTGATGTCATTACACAAAGTTTCAGACTTGCTGACGGACTATTTTAGCACGGTCGCCGCCCCGGCAAAATTGTCATACCGGCACATTGTAGGGATCGCGGTAGAGCGTACACGGCTCAACGTGTAAGGAAATAGGTAGGATATAGCTCCATTCTAGGCCTGGTGTCTGTTTATTCGTATAACGGAGCATTTTTTACAGGCCGCAACGCAATGGCTGTGCCCCGTTGTTAGTTAAGCGACTCCGAGCTCATTTAAAATTAGAGTTACATTTATTTAAAGTTACCAATGATTTAGAAATAAGCTTGTATCGTTGAGGAATAAAAATGATAGTATGGAAACTCTTACCTGTACATCAATTCATTTAGTATGACAGCAATAATTCAAGAGCTATGAATGACATGTTGGAATAATTGCACATTTAACAACCATCATGTTTTATAATATAGTGTACTCGAAGTAGCAACTGTTGCTATCAACTGTTGCTAGTATGTCCTGCCCTTTCCAATACTAAGTCTGTATCTCCTCCAAATGTGGAGGTTTCAATTTAATGACCAATCGGAAAGAGGCCTACAGATAGTCAAGGCTAAATAGTGGACTCACTGTTTTATTTAGTTTTCCCTCTTTTTCTTTCTCTCTTTTTTCAGCATTAGGACTCATCATGTTCCATGTCTTTGAGCTTTAAAGATTTTAATATCAGGAAATTTAAGTCAACATTCAACAGAAATGGAGTGATTATAGCTGTTGAGGTTAGTACCTCTTATTGTCTGTGTATGCTTAGTCATCAAGGAGAGATATACAAGGGAATTATGGAATCTAATAAAGCCAAATTTATTATAATTGCAGAGATATACACCAATTACATGGTTGGAGAATATTACTAGAATTTTAAAGCTGGTGGAGATATTTTGAGGAGGTGAGTATGGTGCTCCTCTCCATAGTAGTCCCCCTCTAGTACATTTGGAGATCAAAACTATAAGTCTTTATAGAAACAAAGACTAACTTATTGTAACAGATACACAATATACTCTTCGGGCAATAGGAAACATTAGATTGCAGTAAATATGGAACACGACAAAGGGATACAAGCAACTGAATAAATATAATTTATGATATTTAGGTAAGTTATTAAAATATATAAAGATTGAGGACTTTATATACAGATAAACAAGATAATAAATATCAACCTATCTTTCTATTGACAGCACAATATAGAATGTAGCTGGGTATGCTGATTCCTTTAATCAAGTAGAAACCGGTACTGTCAAGAAGAAAAGCAATCTAATAGTTCTGGTAAGAGGAAAATGAAAGGTTAACATGTACGCACAGATAGCGGCACTAAGATTTAGGTACATACCAGCCAAATAACCGTGAAGACATCCAAGGATAGAGAACCTATACATTCCATTATAAATTAGATCATTTAGTACTAGTACCTTGTTAGCTACATGGAAGAGATGTTTGAAAGTATAAGCCATGTTTTATTCTTCAGTCCATAAAACAAACCTATTGACATTCGAGTTATGGACACATACCCGTATGAAAGAAGTGTAGTAAAGAGCGACATGCATGTGGTGCTAATCTTCTGTCTAAATAATATCACTCTTGAGGTGCTATATGAGTCTATATGTCATGTGTACACAAGTTCTATATTAATGGACATGAATGCAGGATATAGTGGAACTGGAACCTTTGAACCTTGTTGACCTTTTAAAAGAATGGGGGGTGGATAGTCTCTTTTATAGACATGTAATGGAATTAATGTAGTTTGCAGTTGTACTATAGAAACAAATTGAAGTAAAATCTTTTTCTATTCTAGTCAACCACTGGTATGACCACCCTGAGGAAGGCTTGTAGCCGAAACGCGTTGGTGGGAACAAAGATCTGTAACCAGTGTCTTTTCAAAATCAGGACAGATACAATGTCTGATTGTTAGTAACTGAGATCAGTCTGTCTGAAATGGATATGAATTGTGTATCTAATTGAACATCATTGAGACACATTTTAACAACTGTGACTGTTTTTGTGTACAAACTAAAGACATTTGTGCCTTGCCAAACAGTAACTTGTGGTGTTTGAATTGATAGAGAAAGATTTAAAATGTTTATTTTATGGAAATGATCATTGATTGCATGTATGTATGTCTTTTTATATTATTTGAAACAATATATAAGAATAAAAAAAAGAAAATAAATAAAAAATATATATTTTTGTACTCTACCAGCATTGGTTGCATATTTTAATCAAAGTTCAATGGTACAATTGCTACACAGTTGTTTATTGTGCACTATGACCGGTGCAAATCTTCTTTCTAAATAAACGGCTCCCAAAGTATGCATGGGAGAGAATAGCCATTGACTTTTTTGGTCCACTCAACAATGGACATCACCTGCTGGTGATTATGGATGAATACTCATGATTTCCATTAATTGAAGATCTTTCATCTACTAATCAAGCATAAGTCATTGAAAGACTAGATATCATCTTTGCAACATGGGGTGTTCTAGACATAGTGAAGTCTGGCAATGGCGTGCTTTTCAACAGTCAAAAGGTTAAAGATTTCTTAGAGCATTTCAATATAAAGCATCAGAAGAGCATGCCTGAGTGGCCACAGTTCAACAGACTTGCTGAGCATTTTATGAGTATGCTAAAGAAAGCAGTGCAGTGTGCTACTCTTTAGAAACTCAACTTTGAGACTGTTTTGAATTCTACCTCGAGAGCTTATCGTTCAACACCCCACTCAACCACAGGTGAAAGTTCTGTGACAATGATGTTCGGGAGAGCAATGAACAGCAAGTTACCTCAATGGACCAACCAAAGGAAGAAATATGAGAAAGCAACTCATGAGAAGGACTTGGTGACCAGACAAAAGATGAAAGCATATATATATATATATATATATATATATATATATATATATATATATACGCGTCGGGCGTTGCGCTTGTTTCATGTTTTGATTACATTGCACGCTTTATGGAATTGGGTTTGAGTTGATTATTTACTGGAGAGGTAATAATCGTGCTGAATATTGTGAGAGTCGCGACCTCACTCGACCTCGCAACCGCAAAGTGGCAGTGAGATCCGTGACTTGTGTAGATAATATATGGAATATCCCAATGGACACAAAAACAAGATGCTGCACACCAGAGGACGGCACAATATTTTTTTGTATTGTTCGCTGGCACCTACGCCGAAGGCTGGGAATCATGAAGAGCAGCGTTTGTGGACACACACACACACGCACACACATATATATATATATATATATATATATATATATATATATTCAATGAAAAAACCATAGGTTATAGGCCATATATAGTTAGGAATTAGCATTTACAAAACCTTATTTTACTCGCATAAAACCATTGAAATTCCATATATAGTTAGAAGCGCTAACTATATATCGCGCACCCGCAATCCACTGCTGATGATGTCACATATTACATCATTCATGACATGGTCAGTGACATCACTGATGACATCACTGATGACATCTCAAATGACATCACTGATGACATCACTGATGACAACACCCAGTGACTGTATGTTTCTGTAAAGTTAAAATATGTTTCACATATTGAAGAATGAGTGGATGTATAAGTGTCTGGATGAAGAATTTAGTAGGTGCATGACTGACTGTATGAGTGAGTGATTAAATGTGTCTCACTGAGTGCATGGGTTAGTGACTAAACTGTCTTAATTTGTGCATCAGTATGTTTGTTGTTGTGTAAGCTGCTGCATGTGTTGATCAGTAGCTATAAGAGTGGCCATATGGGTTATTGATTGGTTGCCCAAGTATTTGAATGGGAGGCTGAGTGTGTGTGTGGGTGGCTGGGAGGTGCGTGACTCTGTGCATAGATGTGTAAGCAGTTGATTCACTAGGAGTATGAGTTCAAGAGTGCATGTGGAAACAGCTATATGGGCGGTTGACTATGCATGGGTGTGTTGGTGAGTGAATGGATTTCTCATTGCTACATGAGCAAGTAAGTACGTATGTAAAACACAATACATGTGAGAGTTGACAGATATAAATAACTGTGCATAAGAACCAGTGAATGTGTGAGTGGCTGTATCGATCACTGTGAGCTTGTATCAGGGATTATATAAGAGAGTAAATATGTGTTAGTATATGTTTGAATAAGTAAGATGTGTATAACTGTATAGTTGAGGAAATGGAGGTGTGATTGATTCTTTGCATGACTGAGTAGGTGTGTGAGTAACTCCATGGATGAGTGACAGTCTGTGAGTGTCTGTTTATACTGAGTGTATGTAAGGTTATATTAGAGTCTGAAGAGGTTCATTGTATTATCACATAAGTGATGTGATCAGTGATGACAAATGAGATGTCATCAGTGATGTCATTTGAGTTGTCATCAGTGATGTCATCAGTGATGTCATTTGAGATGTCATCAGTGATGTCATTTGAGTTGTCATCAGTGATGTCATTTGAGATGTCATCAGTGATGTCATCAGTGATGTCACTGACCATGTCATGAATGATGTAATATGTGACATCATCAGCAGTGGATTGCGGGTGCGCGATATATAGTTAGCGCTTCTAACTATATATGGAATTTCAATGGTTTTATGCGAGTAAAATAAGGTTTTGTAAATGCTAATTCCTAACTATATATGGCCTATAACCTATGGTTTTTTCATTGAATTTTCAAGGTTTTGTAAATGCAAATTCCTAACTATATATCCACTATAACCTATGGTTTTTTCTGTGAATTTCATTGGTTTTTTAATAGCAAATATGAAAAGCTTTAAAATGTCAAGTACGTGATAGATAAAAACATTTTCGTATTTATGCACGCTGATGTGCTTTGAACGCGGCAACCCCCCCCCCCTCCCCTCTTTTGCCTTAGTAGTACTCTCTCTTTGCAGATACTGAAGGGTAGTTAACGCAGGCCTTTACCCCCGTTGTAATCCGTCGTGCCTCCTTGTCTCTCCATTTGATTGATTGTTGTCCAAGCATTTACTGTTTTAGAATTGGTTCTCTTTGGATCATTCTCTATTTACAAACAAGCACAAAGTCGCAATACTCTGTTTAGTCTTTGCAGATAGTGAAAAATCGTGTAAAAAAATGAAAGTAATCGAGCAAAATCAGTAGGCCACTAATTGGATCTCTTTTTGACCTCGCTAAAATAGAAATATTAGGAACAACCCTTCTTGAGAAATACGAAAATAGTGAGATGAACTGAGCTCCACACCATGAGGGCTGCAAGACAGCTCGGCTCCATCACCCATCCCGCACAAAATAACGACAAACCCTATGCAAATATTAAAAATATAGACAACACACCAGCAAAGAAACAGGGTAAAACATTTTAATAAAAAACTATTTACATAACGTTGGTTTATAAGATGATGTCAGTAGTGGACCGATGTGTGAATAGATCGAAAACAGCACAAGGCTCCAAGATCCAGATAGCAAGCTCCTGGATGTTGGGTGCCATAGTTTAGAGTTCTGAATTTCAGCCTTTTTCAATGCCTGTGCTTTGTTGAATCAAAATGGCGGCTTGACACAAAGCTGACTCAAGCGTTGTTACTGATGCTATGCAGACCAAAACTGGTTTTCAGTTTGTACATTTTTCTAGATTTTTCAATCCAAGTTTGGTTGACTTTGTAGAACGATGGCTTCAGATTTTCAACATACGGTGTGGTGGCGCTGACTGGGAGGGGGCGCTTCGCTCCTGCCCCCTCCCCAAGTAAGATTTTCATACGTGAAAGTACGTTAATGGTTTTGGTCCCTGAGATGCTTCGATGTCACTACCATTCTCAAATAGCATAAGTTCTGGATGTTGGGTGCCATAGTTAAGAGTTCTGAGCAGTGCTTGTAACACTGTCTGAAGCTTATTTCCACCTACTGCAGCTTCACTATTCTCAAAGTAAGTGAGTGTCGTTTGTGGACCTGACTGCATTAGAAAACAATGTGGTATGTTACCTTCCTAAACAGCTTGACGGAGGCCCCTGAGGGGCGGTGTGATGGCCATGGACTCGGAGAAGACGCTTGGCTCCGACACCCTCCCCAAGTCTTATAGCACTGGTGTAGCCTGAGATCGCCCCCGACATAGGCGGCCGGCTCCCGGGGTCCGGCGGAACTTTTTGCCTTTTGATGACTCTTCAATTCTGGACCTTGTCCCACAATCCGTTTGACCTGAAGACAAGCTGTAGTGGGGCGCCCCTTTATCGTTTTAGTTGCCATTCCGCCCGCTTTTGCTACACTGTGCCTCTTCCGCCATTCAGCTGTTTACCGCCCGCTCTTGCGACTACAGCGTCTCGCTCACCATGTAGTTGAGATGCGCCCGCTCTTGCGGTGCAGCGATAGGCGGCTGCCACAGGACTCTCAAAATGGCGGCCGGCTCTTCGGTTTTGGGCCTGGTCCACTAAAATGGCCCTGGGACACCTTGGAACTCGGACGCTTGTCTGCTAGGGCTTGGGTCCCATTCTCGAAAAGCGTCCCCTCAGCCGTGAAGATTCTACAAAAGTCTTGGGGGCCTCCGACTCCCGCAGGCTTCTGGTGGGGAGCGGCTGCCATGATTGCTCGTGGAATGGCCACGACGGAGCTACGAGATGGTAGTGGTCTCATGCTGACGCCAGCTTTAGTCTGAAACATCCAGAAACACTGTAGACTACCAATTCGATCAGTTCCGGTAGCGCCCCAACATGACCCGGAAGAGAAGAACTTGCCCTCCCCTCTTTGACTGATGGTTCTTGTTGCCTGTCCCCTCTGTTGTCATTTAACAGAACTTTTTGGACTGCTGAAAGGGGTTGTGTTCTGAACGCTGGTTGGTGGAGACATTTTGACTATATTCTTGACCTACGTTGTCGCGTAATGCGTTTTATGACACGCCGCGTTAGCGCACCCGGAAGTGATCCGAGGCGCGGCGCGCAGCGCGTAACGTAAGCATAACAGGTCATGTGACTTGTTAATAAAACTTTTCATTGGTTCATTTTACTTTTGTTAATTTAATGATGAAAAGCTTGGTCATATGACCTAAAAATTACGCTTTTTATTATTTTCGAACAATATTTTTTTTTCAAACATATGTTATAATATTCCAGGCTAATGTACTTTCCCGGAAAATTTACAACTGTCTTGCAAGTAAAATATATTCCTTTTTCGAGAAAAAGGGCGTTTCTTCCTTCCATGACGGAGCCGTTGAGTAAAAGAGATTCGGCCTGCTGTCTTAGTCGCCGATACGCCTGATTATCAGATTCTTATCGATCACTTTATGTTGCAGGAGTGGAAAACACAACTGCCCTTGACCATTTATCTTTACTGCGTTCCTACATATTATACCTTTTATCCGTCATGTAATTGGACTGCTTTATTTCACTTGCCTTTTACTGATTCGAAAACAGTCACTAAAAGTAAAAACTTTACAAATGAAAATACTACTACCGTGTTTTGTTTTAAAAACCTTTATTGTAAAAATATCAGTATACAAATACGGGCCTACAACCACGTGGGCCGGCCACGGAGCAAACTGAAATCGTATATGATGAGGAGACATTTACACTGTAGAAGAACGTAACGAGCGGGCCATTAGGTGACAAGAACAAAGGTGTCTAACAGTTGCGGAATCGGTGGACGTACATTTTGTAATTAAAATACGACAGGGCCACTTACAATAACATTTTCTAGATATACATTTGCGGGCAAAGAGTTACGAGTCCCATTTATACCGGCGCCATTTTGGGCGAGGCCGGGCAGGTCCAAGATATAGTCAAAATGTCTCCACCAACCATCGGCCAGACCAGAACCCCTTTCGGCCCTTTATGCTACAAGATGGTGTCTTCCATTCAGAAAATATTGGTGGCAGCATTTTGAAAGGAAACAGAAACAGCCGTTCTCCTAGTGAGTTTCACATTCTTACATTTAGGAAGAATGTTGAAGAGTAGTATGTGGAAAATCTGAAGCCATTTTTCTACAAACTCTCAATCAGACTTGGATGGAAAAAAAAAACCTGAAGAATGTACAAACTGAAAACCAATTTTTGTCTGTATAGCACCAACAGTAACACTTGAGTCAGCTTTGTGTCAAGCCGCCATTTTCATTCAATCAATAGCGTCCCCCTGCACACATTCAGGGACCTGGTCGTGTCTTCAGATGAAACGCATTGTAGGAAAAGAAGCAGAAAGGAAAAGGCAAAAAGTTCCGCCGGACCTAGTGAAGCTGCAGCAGGTGCAAATAAGCTTCAGACAGTCCTACAAGCACTGCTCAGAAATCTCAACTGAGGCACTCAACATCCAGGACTTGCCATTCGGATCTTGGCACCTTGTGCTGGTTCCGACCTATTCACACATCAGTCCACTACTGACATCACCTCATAAGCCAACGGGGCACCCCACGCCGACTTTCGGCGCAGCATTGTAGGATGGCCACACCAGTGCGGCAATTTGCTGGACACCACCTCGGTGCCATCCAGATCTCGGCGCGTTCATTCAATCAATAGCGTCCCCCTGCACACATTCAGGGACCTGGTCGTGTCTTCAGATGAAACGCATTGTAGGAAAAGAAGCAGAAAGGAAAAGGCAAAAAGTTCCGCCGGACCTAGTGAAGCTGCAGCAGGTGCAAATAAGCTTCAGACAGTCCTACAAGCACTGCTCAGAAATCTCAACTGAGGCACTCAACATCCAGGACTTGCCATTCGGATCTTGGCGCCTTGTGCTGGTTCCGACCTATTCACACATCAGTCCACTACTGACATCACCTCATAAGCCAACGGGGCACCCCACGCCGACTTTCGGCGCAGCATTGTAGGATGGCCACACCAGTGCAGCCACTTGCTGGACACCACCTCGGTGCCATCCGGATCTCAGCGCGTTCGAGTCACTGTGCCGGAAGAGTGACCGGAACTCAGCTGAACACGCCGTCTTTCGGCGCAGCATTGTAGGATGGCCACAACAGTACGGCAATTTGCTGGACACCACCTCGGCGCCATCCGGATCTCGGCGCGTTCGAGTCACTGTACCGCAACAGTGACCGCAATTCAGCTGGACACGCCGTCTTTCGGCGCAGCATTGTAGGATGGCCACACCAGTGCGGCAATTTGCTGGACACCACCTCGGTGCCATCGGATCTCGGCGCGTTCGAGTCACTGTACCGCAACAGTGACCGCAATTCAGCTGGACACGCCGTCTTTCGGCGCAGCATTGTAGGATGGCCACACCAGTGCGGCAATTTGCTGGACACCACCTCGGTACCATCCGGATCTCGGCCCGTTGTGCTGCCTTCGGCCTATTCGCACATCGGTCCGCTACTGACGCCGCCTCACGTGCCAACGGATTTTCTACGCTTTTTGTAGCCCTATGTCGCATAACAGGTCATGTGACTTGTTTATAAAACTTTTCATTGGTTCATTTTACTTTTGGTTTCCTAAAGATGGAAGGCTTGGTCATATGACCTAAAAATAACACTTTTCATTGGTTTAGAACATTTTTTTTTCCCAAACGATGAAAGCCCCACCTTGTTTCTGGATCATTCAGACTGAAGCTGGCGTCAGCATGAGAGCACCACCATCTCGTGGCTCCGTCGTGGTCATTCCGCGAGCAATCATGGCAGCCGCTCCCCACCGGAAGCCTGCGGGAGTCGGGGGCCCCCAAGACTTTTATACAATCTTCACGGCTGAGCGGACGCTTTTCGAGAATGGAGCCCAAGCCCTAGCAGGCAAGCGTCCGAGTTCCAAAGTGTCCCAGGGCCATTTCAGTGGACCAGGCCTAAAACCGAGGAGCTGTCCGCCATTTTAAGAGCCATGTGGCAGCCGCCTATCACTGCACTGCAAGAGTGGGAGCAACTCAACAACATGGTGAGCGAGACGCTGTGGCCGCAAGAGCGAGCGCAACTCAGCTAGATGGCCGCCACCTGGGGAGGCCCGTTCACGCCGGCTCCCCCACGCCCCCCCCCCGAGCCGCCGCATGCCAATTTTCGGAGCAGCATTGTAGGATACCAAAACCAGTGCGGCAGTTTACTGGACATCACCTGGGTGCCTGTCGTACATGTTGTGTCAGCCATGTGACACTGGACACAGACCGCTACTGACGAGGCCTCCCCCCGCACCACCCGGGACGCCCCACGCTGTTTTTCTGTGCTGCATTGTAGGATCCCTAAACCAGTGCGGCACCCAGGCGACATCACCTGGGTGCCGTCCAGAACTCTGCACGTTGTGCTGCCTTGGGACTATTCGCACAACAGACCGCTACTGACGAGGCCTCCCCTCGCCCCACCCGGGACGCCCCACGCCAATTTTCGGAGCAGCATTGTAGGATCCCTAAACCAGTGCGGCACCCAGGCGACATCACCTGGGTGCCGTCCAGAACTCTGCACGTTGTGCTGCCTTGGGACTATTCGCACAAAAGACCGCTTCTAACCATTGTTGCTTTTTGTGTTGAGAAATGTTTAAATGTTTTTAGTTTTTGTTCCGTTTGTTAAAGTTAGTAGTTAATAAAGTTTTATAACCTTACTTTGTTGGAGTGTTATCTATTTTTTTAAAAACGGGTGAATGGGGCCTTGAATCGGGTTATTGTCATGTGTGGGCTTTGGAAGTGTGCTGCTGCAGGATCGGACATTTCAAACTCAAATGCACGTTCTTTTTCTTACCTTTCCGAAGCATGGAGCGCAATAGCAGGCAGAGAAAGGGTGATGCACGTGTTGAACACTACCTGACCTGGCAAGTTCCTGGCAGTGCCCCCCCGCCCGCTCCTGAAAGAGGGCACACACACACCGCCGCCCCGAGTACTTCACAAATCTTTAAAAGACCATGCGCTTGTTCATGAGGCTTAAATGGTTTATCACCTCTTCTACAACCCCTGCATCGACCCTCTGACGTTTCATGGAAAAATTACCATGTAACACAATAGCAAGCCCTGTCGGCTGAAACCCCCAAGGAATCGTGGGGCATATTATCAAGGGGGTTTATCTCCGCTTTTTTGGCTTTAAAAGCCATGAAAGCGGAGATAAAATTATCTCCCTATTACCAAGCTGTCGCTAACACCAGTTAGTGACAGCTAAAAGGAGATAGCGACCATCTTGGGCCCCGCTTTGCATGTCAGTGATATTTATCACTAATGACATGCAAAGTGGCGTGCCAAGATGTTAGCGACTGGAAACAGTCCCTAACATCGCTACCTTCTATTACCAACTTTTGGAGATATTCGCGCTAAGCGCGAATATCTCCAAAATCTAACACCTGCCCTGAGCAGTTCTTAGCCATGTTATCCAATGGGAGGTGGATAACATGGCTAAGAGAATTAGGTCAATAATACATGAATATCGCTGACTTTTCTGCGATAATAGCAAGGTTTATCTGCGATAAAAATCGCCGATGTGCGGCGATAATTTTTGTCTCTAAACAAGTTAGAGACAAAAATTATCGCTAGTTGTTCGTAATATGCCCCCGGGTTTTTGCTTGCAGAAATCGGGAGGCGGGAGACTAGCACTGAAATCAGTAGTCACACGCCTAAATCAGGAGGATTGGCATGTCTGAATTCTCTACAGCTGGGGCCATAAACTACATCCGCAGGGTTAGGTGATATCCTGGGACCAGCCTGGCATCTAAAATGGCTGCCGTGCACGACAAAATTGTGCCATTCGAAAAAAAGGCAAGATGGCGCAGCCGCTGGAAGAGATGTATCAACATATATCAGCCTCCTCAGCCACCCTCAGGAAACATAGGGGATTAGGATACGTCTCCCGCACCTCCTTATACCTAGTAATTTAATTAACGAAGCACAAAATGGCGAATTCCCGTTTCGCTACCAGTTTGCGGCCCAGTTCGCGGCCCGTGAAGCGCTTCTACCGTGAAAAATCATTTTTTTTTTTATGTTCCCCACGGGACCCTTTAATAACCCCAACAACATTCCTAGGGGGTGAAGAGGGGGATACCTTGCCCCCTTTCATTAAATTCCCCCTTAGTTTTTCACCTTTTCTTCTCTCTCGATCCTACCGAGAGACAAGATGGCGGCCGCTCCGGACTGTCACGCAGCAAAAAAAAAAAAAAAGCTCACGCACAGCCGCTGGAAGAGATGTATCAACATATATCAGCCTCCTCAGCCACCCTCAGGAAACATAGGGGATTAGGATACGTCTCCCGCACCCACTTATAACTAGTAAGGGGATTAGGATACGTCTCCCGCACCCCCTTATACCTAGTAATTTAATTAACGAAGCACAAAATGGCGAATTCCCGTTTCGCTACCAGTTTGCGGCCCAGTTCGCGGCCCGTGAAGCGCTTCTACCGTGAAAAATCATTTTTTTTTTTATTTTCCCCACGGGACCCTTTAATAACCCCAACAACATTCCTAGGGGGTCAAGAGGGGGATACCTTGCCCCCTTTCATTAAATTCCCCTTTCGTTTTCCACCTCTTCTTCTCTCTCGATCCTACCGAGAGACAAGATGGCGTCCGCTCCGGACTGTTTAGAATGTTGACAGACACCGGAGAGCCAATCAGCTTTCTGCGCGCAAAGTTCCGATAAGCGAAAAGTAAGCGGACCGGATCGCTGCCCAGAGCGCTGTTACAGATATATATCTTGGTTTGAACGTTAATTTCTCAAAAACTACTGGAGCACATATATTGAGACCTAGCAAAGGCACATCGGGCTAACAGTCCCTACAATTTTGCCAAGTTTCGTGCAAATCCATTCAGCCGTTCGAGCTAAAAGTGAGTCCAACCGCCCTATGGAAAACTCAATGCAAAAAACGCGTTTTGGGAACCCTCCTTTTTTCTCGGCCCCCCCTTGACGAAACCCCCCCAAATTTTCAGGGGCTGCTCAGAATCAAAATGTGCCATTTTCCTGAAAATTTCAGCCGATTCCGTCCACAAACGCCAACGTTATTAGACATAGAATTTTCAAAAGTCCCATAGAGAAAAAATTCTAACTATATATACCTACTGGCGATAGCCAGTAGGTAATATATATATATATATATATATATATATATACATAAATATATATATATATACATATATATATATATATATATATATATATATATATATATATATATATATATATATCCAAAAAGCTGCTTGCAAAGATCGGGTGCAGCGACGAATTCCCAACCAGCACCAAGGAAGCAGACACGAGCCCAGAGTATGTGCAAAAAAGCAAGTAGCATTTATTCTTTCATGAGTCCGCCATATATATATATATATATATATATATATATATTCCACCGTATTCGTTCACACTTCACAAGAACGATGTCCAGGCCACAAATAGTGTTCAAAAACTGGATTTAATCACAGCCCTACTCTAGTAGGGCTGTGATTAAATCCAGTTTTTGAACACTATTTGTGGCCTGGACATCGTTCTTGTGAAGTGTGAACGAATACGGTGGAATATATATATATATATATATATATATATATATATATATATATATATATATATATATATACCTACTGGCGGTCGCCAGTAGGTATATATAGTTAGGATTTTTTCTCTATGGGATTTTTGAAAATTCTATGTCTAATAACTTTGGCGTTTGTGGACGGAATTGGCTGACATTTTCACGAAAATGGAACATTTTGTTTCTGAGCAGCCCCTGACAATTTGGGGGGGTTTCATCAAGGGGGGGCCGAGAAAAAAGGGGGGTCCCAAAACGCGTTTTTCCCATGTTAATTTCCATAGGGCGGTTGGCCTCACTTTTAGCTCGAACGGCTGAATGGATTTGCACCAAACTTGGCAAAATTGTAGGGACTGTTAGCCCGATGTGCCTTTGCTAGGTCTCAATATATGTGCTCCAGTGGATTTTGAGTAATTTAGGTTCAAAAAAAGATATATATCTGGGCGGAGCCTAACCACACATCTGATCTGATTGGCTGTCAGCACTTCATCCAAGAAGTGTTGGCAGCCATCTTGGGACCAATATACATGATAGCACCTCATTAAAAAGCATTGTAGTTAATAGAGGGTTTTAGGACTTTAGTTACATTATAAGTCATTTGTTGATGGTACCATACTCGTTTTAGGAATTGTGGTGGGTTCTAAGGTGATTTTACCATGTGAAAAAACCTTCTGCTGTGATATCATGAATATTGTTTGAAAGAAAACTAATATCTCATGATTTTCCCACAGTGGTTTGGAAGAGGATCTATAAGCTAAACTGAAAGCATATTTTCTGTAAATTCACATTATCTTTCTCAGTCATGTGAAAATGAAGTCTGACATTCTCAGTAAAACATGTACATCCAACAAGGACAGAGACTGTCAGTTGATTCCTTTGTGTTCTACTGCAGCCTCCTAGAGTGTTCTAAAGAACAACTAGAGCGCTAACAGTCCTACTTATTACAAAGGTATGGCACACCTGAAGCCATCTTGATTGGAATAAAGTGGTAACTCTTAAAACATTTAATTTAAAAAGAAACAACATGAGGGGGTATATTTTGCCATAGAAAGTATGATTAGTGCTGCAGAATGAAAAATTAGGGCACATTTTGAGTGACTTCTCAAATCCTTTTCTATTTCATTAAAACATTCTGACATGCAGTCTCCCAAAATGGCCACCAGAGACAAAAGAGCCCAAATGTAGCCCAAATATCACCCAGATGTAGCCCAAGTATAGCCCAATGACAGAATGTCCCAGAGTGTTCTAAAGAACAACTAGAGCGCTAACAGTCCTACTTATTACAAAGGTATGGCACACCTGAAGCCATCTTGATTGGAATAAAGTGGTAACTCTTAAAACATTTAATTTAAAAAGAAACAACATGAGGGGGTATATTTTGCCATAGAAAGTATGATTAGTGCTGCAGAATGAAAAATTAGGGCACATTTTGAGTAACTTCTCAAATCCTTTTCTATTTCATTAAAACATTCTGACATGCAGTCTCCCAAAATGGCCACCAGAGACAAAAGAGCCCAAATGTAGCCCAAATATCACCCAGATGTAGCCCAAGTATAGCCCAATGACAGAATGTCCCAGAGTGTTCTAAAGAACAACTAGAGCGCTAACAGTCCTACTTATTACAAAGGTATAGCACACCTGGAGCCATCGTGATGGGAATAAAGTGGTAACTCTTAAAACATTTATTTTAAAAAGGAACAAAATGAGGGGGTATATTATGCAATAGAAGGTATTATTAGTGCAGCAGAAAGAAAAATTAAGGCACATTTTGAGTGACTTTTCAAATCCTCTTCTATTTCATTAAAAAATTCTGACATGCAGTCTCCCAAAATGGCCACCAGAGACAAAAGAGCCCAAATGTAGCCCAAATATCACCCAGATGTAGCCCAAGTATAGCCCAATGACAGAATGTCCCAGAGTGCTCTAAAGAACAACTAGAGTGCTAACAGTCCTACTTATTACAAAGGTATGGCACACCTGAAGCCATCTTGATTGGAATAAAGTGGTAACTCTTAAAACATTTAATTTAAAAAGAAACAACATGAGGGGGTATATTTTGCCATAGAAAGTATGATTAGTGCTGCAGAATGAAAAATTAGGGCACATTTTGAGTAACTTCTCAAATCCTTTTCTATTTCATTAAAACATTCTGACATGCAGTCTCCCAAAATGGCCACCAGAGACAAAAGAGCCCAAATGTAGCCCAAATATCACCCAGATGTAGCCCAAGTATAGCCCAATGACAGAATGTCACAGAGTGTTCTAAAGAACAACTAGAGCGCTAACAGTCCTACTTATTACAAAGGTATAGCACACCTGGAGCCATCGTGATGGGAATAAAGTGGTAACTCTTAAAACATTTATTTTAAAAAGGAACAAAATGAGGGGGTATATTATGCAATAGAAGGTATTATTAGTGCAGCAGAAAGAAAAATTAGGGCACATTTTGAGTGACTTTTCAAATCCTCTTCTATTTCATTAAAAAATTCTGACATGCAGTCTCCCAAAATGGCCACCAGAGACAAAAGAGCCCAAATGTAGCCCAAATATCACCCAGATGTAGCCCAAGTATAGCCCAATGACAGAATATCCCAGAGTGTTCTAAAGAACAACTAGAGCGCTAACAGTCCTACTTATTACAAAGGTATGGCACACCTGAAGCCATCTTGATTGGAATAAAGTGGTAACTCTTAAAACATTTAATTTAAAAAGGAACAAAATGAGGGGGTATATTTGCCATATGAATTATGATTAGTGCTGCAGAAAGAAAAATTAGGGCACATCTTGAGTGACTTCTCAAACCCTCTTCAATTTCATTAAAAAATTCTGACATACAGTCTCCCAAGATGGCCACCAGAGACAAAAGAGCCTAAATGTAGCCCAAATATCACCCAGATGTACCCCAAGTATAGCCCAATGACAGAATGTCCCAGAGTGTTCTAAAGAACTACTAGAGCGCTAACAGTCTTACTTATGACAAAAGTATGGCACACCAGCAGCCATCTTGATTGGAATGAAGTGGTAAGTCTGAAAACACTCAATTTAAAAAGGAACAACATGAGGGGGTTAATTTTGCCATAGAAAGTATGATTAGTGCTTCAGAAAGAAAAATTAGGGATCATTTTGAGTGACTTCTCAAATCCTCTTCTATTTCATGAAAAAAATTCTGACATGCAGACTGAAACATGCACTTTGAATACCAGCAGCAGACGTCCCTGGTGAGCAGTAGCTTTACTACAGTGATCTAATGTGCAACTAGAGTGCTAACATTCAGAATTTATGGCAAATGTGTGACACATCTGAATGCCTTCTTGATGGAACCAAAGTAAACAAGCATTGAAAATGCAATAGATCTCGCCCTCGTTTAAGTTAAAGCCATTCTGTTTGTAATGAGGTGGCTTTTTAGCTTTGCTTTTATTAGTGTTTTTTCAACTTTCATGTAAATACCATGCATCTGTATGCATATAAGTATATGTATGCATGCATTTATGTTTGTATTTATATAGATATACAGATGATATATGTTTATATATGTATGTATATATATATTCACTGAAAAAACCATAGGTTATAGACCATATATAGTTAGGAATTAGCATTTACAAAACCTTGAAAATTCACTGAAAAAACCATAGGTTATAGACCATATATAGTTAGGAATTCGCATTTACAAAACCTTATTTTACTCACACAAAACCATTGAAATTCCATATATAGTTAGTTGCACTAACTATATATCGCGCACCCGCAATCCACTGCTGATGATGTCACATATTACATCATTCATGACATGGTCAGTGACATCACTGATGACATCTCAAATGACATCACTGATGACATCACTGATGACATCTCATTTGACATTACTGATCACATCACTGATGATATCATTCATGTGATAATACGATGAACCTCTTCAGACTCTAATATAACCTTAGATACAATCAGTGTAAACAGACACTCACAGACTGTCACTCATCCATGGAGTTGCTCACACACCTAGTCAGTCATGCAAAGAATCAATCACCCCTCCATTTCCTCAACTATACAGTTATACAAACTTTACTTATTCAAACATATACTAACACATATTTACTCTCTTATACAATCCCTGATACAAGTTCACAATGATCCATACAGCCACTCACACATTCACTGGCTCTTATGCACAGTTATTTATATATGTCAACTCTCACATGTACTGTGTTTTACATATGTACTTACTTTGACATGTAGCACTGAGATATCCATTCACTCACCAATACACTCATTCACACAGTCAACCGCCCATACAGCTGTTTCCACATGCACTTTTGAAACCATACATCTAGTGAATCAACTGCTCACACATCTATGCACAGAGTCATACACCTCCCAGCCACCCACACACACACTCAGTCTCCCATACAAATACTTGGGCAACCAATCAATAACCCATATAGTTACTCATATAGCTACTTATCAACACATGCAACAGTTTACAGAACAACAGACATAATGATGCACAAATTAAGACAGTTTAGTCACTAACCCATGCACTCAGTGAGACACATTTAATCACTCACTCATACAGTCAGTCATGCACCTACTAAATCCTTCATCCAGACACGTATACATCCACTCATTCTTCAATATGTAAGACATATTTTAACTTTACAGAAACATACAGTCACTGGATGTTGTCATCAGTGATGTCATCAGTGATGTCATTTGAGATGTCATCAGAGATGTCATCAGTGATGTCACTGACCATGTCATGAATGATGTAATATGTGACATCATCAGCAGTGGATTGCGGGTGCGCGATATATAGTTAGTGCAACTAACTATATATGGAATTTCAATGGTTTTGTGTGAGTAAAATAAGGTTTTGTAAATGCGAATTCCTAACTATATATGGTCTATAACCTATGGTTTTTTCAGTGAATATATATATATATATATATATATATATATATATATATATATATATATATATATGTATACATATATATATATATATATATATATATATATATATATATATATATATATATATATATATATATATATATATATATATATATATATATATATATATATATATATATATATATATCGGACTCATGAAAGAATAAATGCTACTTGCTTTTTTGCACATACTCTGGGCTCGTGTCTGCTTCCTTGGTGCTGGTTGGGAATTCGTCGCTGCACCCGATCTTTGCCAGTTTTTGAACACTATTTGTGGCCTGGACTTCGTTCTTGTGAAGTGTGAACGAATACGGTGGAGTCTGGGGGACTGGCGATCCCGTCCAGGGCCCGCCGCTGCGAGAGGCCACTGAAGCTTTGCGCCAAAACTTTTGTTGGATATATATATATATATATATATATATATATATATATATATATATATATATATATATGTATATATATATATATATATATATATATAGTAAAAACAAACTACAAAGGGGAAATGTAGAGTCTTGAGAGTAAGGAGAGTAAGACATGGTGGAACCCTTTTGACTCCTGTTGGACTCTATAGCACTGTGGGCCAATCATTTCCCCCTGCCTCTGGTCAGACCACCACTTGATCGAGGTCACCATCTCAATTAAAGGGAAACTCAAAGCCCCCACCCTTCCTGGTGGACTGTGTCTTAAATGGAATTCCTATGACTCCCAGGGGTTCCTTGACTACTTGGCCAACACCCGCCCCACCAACCACCCAGAATCAGGCATTGACTTCCTGCAGGACGAGTTAACCACCTGGCTGTTATCTGCCAGCGATCGATTCGCCCCTCTCACTAAATTCGCTCATACCAGACATGGCAACTCCCATCGCTGGTTTTCTGAGGAACTCAAAGCACAAAAATCTAAACTACGTCACTTAGAACGCAAATGGAGACGGGGCTACTCCAAGGAGGACCGCGCTGAATTTGTGAGGGCCCGTAACGAATATAAAAACGCTATCACTAAAGGCAAGTCCTCACATATTACGGAAAGAATCGACACCGACAGCAATAAATCCAAGGAAATTTTCAAAATCCTAAACGACTTCTCTTCCGATCAGAGAGTACTCCCAACTCAGGCCCCCACTCAAGAAACCTGTAATGCGCTCAACTCCTACTTTATTAAAAAAATTGCAAATATTAAGAATGCTATCCCCCCTTCCACCCCTGTTAGTCCCTCTGTCTCCCCCCTGCTCAACCCCTGTTCTTTCACCCAGTTCTCACCTATTACCATCAGCACTCTCTCCGAACTTATCACCCGCGTTAAATCAGGATCTCCTAGGGACTGCTGTCCCCCTCCAATTCTCAGGGCGATCTTTGCTGCTCTGCCTGACAGCATTCTCCCCCTTCTGAACACTTCCCTCAGTTCTGGCAAGGTCCCCAGCGCGTTTAAGGAAGCCATTCTGGTTCCTCTTCTGAAGAAAGCAGGAGCTGACCCCGTCAATCCTGCTAATTACAGGCCCATTTCTCTCTTACCCTACACATTTAAACTCCTGGAGGCCTATGTGACCACCTGCCTGTCGGCATTTATCGAGAGCTCCGGGTTCTTAGAACCGAATCAAGCTGGCTTCAGACCGGCGCATTCTACTGAAGCAGTCATCTTAAAAGTCCTCGACACCCTCGGGGAGAATGCCGACAGAGGGTCCCCACAGGCACTGGTCCTCCTGGATTTATCGGCCGCGTTCGACACGGTGGACCACGACATCCTTCTCCACCGTGTCGGACAGGCGGGTATCCAGGTACCGGCATGGGAATGGATCAAGTCCTTCCTCTCGGGCAGAGTACAAACAGTCCACCTTGGCCCCTTTTCTGGAACCCAGGTCCCCACTACCTGCGGAGTCCCTCAGGGATCCTCCCTCTCTCCATTATTGTTTAACTTATATCTTCGTCAACTGATCCGCTCACTGCGCAACTGGAACTGCACTGTCCTCAATTATGCTGATGACATGCAGATCATTTGCCCGCTAGACACCCCTGACGCTGCATCCGACCTTCGGGCAGTAATGCTTCACATCCAACAATGGATGATTTCCAACCAGCTTAAAAAAATCCAGAGAAGACGGAACTCATCCTGCCTGGTACCAGCCCATCATATTGGGGCCCCCATTTCTGGCCAAACGAGCTTGGCACTCCCCCCACCCTCTCGAACTCAGTAAAAAGCCTGGGTGTCACTATTGACTCCGATCTCTCCCTTAAAACCCATGTCGGCACCATCATCTCGGCCAGCATGTTCCAGTTACGAAAAATTCGTAAAATTTCCCATCTACTCTTCTATGAATCTTTGGTACAAATCGTTATCTCTCTAGTCCTTTCCCGCCTGGACTTCTCAAATTCCCTCTACTGGGGACTATCTAAGTCCCTCCTTCATCGTCTCCAATTGGTGCAAAACCAGGCAGCTAGGCTCATCTGCAAAGCCCCCAAATGGCAATCTGCTAGACCCCTCTTGGCCAAGCTGCATTGGCTGCCGATTGAAAAAAGAGCTGCTTTCAAAATAGGCTGCCTGGTATATAAGGCCCGGCAGACTAAGGGCCCGGCCTTCTTGAAATCTTTAATCAACTCCCACTGTCCGGCCCGTAACCTCCGCTCTGCCCACCTCCACCTTCTCACCACTCCAGTGGTCAAACTAAAGAAACTGGGCAGCTGCAGATTCAGCTACCTAGCACCCAAATTCTGGAACTCCCTCCCCCTTCTGATTAAAACCTCTGACACCCTGCTAAGCTTCCGAAAGAGCCTAAAGACTTGGCTCTTCTCGAACCTCATTTAAGCTATGGCTCTCACTATCAATCTTAATGACAGCGCCAGGAAACCTCCGGTGTCAGTGCGCTTTATAAAAACAGCATAAGATAAGAAGATAAGATAAGATAAGAATGGAATGCAATGAAGGCTGGTTTAGAATAATGAGCTCACAGTTATATCCAGATGAATAAAGATGTGTGTTTCTAAGCTGCTTCTGTGGCGTAGTCATTGGCGGGTACCCAGGCTGAGGGAGGATGCTAAACAGATGAAACATGGTGATGACTCACATTAACTTACAGGTAATATCTGTATTTTTAGTATACTCTTTCAGTTCTAAAAGAGTAGAAACAGCCACTGGCATTCTTGGAAGAAATACACAGTCTTAGAATCATTCCACTAGCTTTAATCAACTTCTAAACAATCACATTTTGTTCCTTGTACAGAGGCTCTAGCATTTTCCAAGTGGTGTTGATGATGACAATAATAAAGTATTGCAAGGAGATGTTTTTTTAAAAAAAAATGTCACTGTTGCTATAGTAACGTGCCTTGATTTTTACATCATCTATTATAGCATTAAAGCAGATAGAAATGCCTTATAAACAACTGCTGCTAAATGTCAGCAAGTCACTCCAATGAAGGTTATGGAAAACAGACTCGACAACCGGCAGAATTATATATAAGTGTGTTTTCTACGTCAATCACATTTCTGCCATGTGGCGTCATTTCACTGCATTTAAAACAGTTGGCATAAAGCTCTCTTGTACATGTGATCAAGGCCAAGTATTAACTGAAACGCGTAATTTGAGGACAATAAAGAAATAATTGCCTACATCTCGGGTGGTTCGTGATTCTCTGTTTGCTAGTAGTGACTGCATGGATAGACGGAGCATGTCTATGGTCTTGGTATCAATTTCCGGAAGGTGGTTGCTTCCATGACGAACCCACTCCCAATGTAGCTGGCTGCCATTTTCAACCAGAGGAGTAAGGATCCGAGAGAGGAAGTTTTGTGGCAGCTTTACATGATCTCAACAATGAGAGTAATACCGAGATACAAAATGTCATTTGAGATGTCATCAGTGATGTCATGAGTTATGTCACTAACCATTTCATAAGTGATGTAATATGTGACATCATCGCAGTGCATTGCGGACGCGCAAGTTATAGTTAGCTGACCTAACTATAACAGGGGAATTTCTATGGTTTTGTACGAGTGAAATGCCCAACTAACTATACCGCCCCTGAAACCTATGGTTTTTACAGTGAATTTTTAAGGTTTTTTAAATGCTAATTTTAACTATAACATGCCTGAAAGCTATGTTTTTTTCAGTGAATTTCAAACGTTTTTTAAATGCTAATTTGTAACTATAACGTGCCTGAAACATTTGTTTTTTCAGTTTATTTCAAAGGTTATTTAAATGCTCGTTTCTAACAATGCCTACAGAGGTAAGACAAGTAAAGAAAGAAGAAAAAAACAACGCAGCTCTGTGGTGCTTACTGGAGTTACCTGGTAGGCTAGTTGACACACAGGGACACTCAGGATTGAAGAAGAATTAATTCCTCAACTTAAAACATGCCACAGGGCGTGTTTGCACATATATCATCTCAGGCCCCGCCCCCTCCCTTCACTACTGTGCAAACGCACCCTGTGGCGAATTTTAAGTTGGGGGATTAAACCCTGGGGTGCAACCAGTCCACCAGCTACCTCCATTAAATGCCACAGAGCTGCATTGCAGAGAGATGTAAAAAGGGGCATGGCCTCAGAACACCTCTCTAAAACGCAGCCCCCTGGCGCATACTGGAGGTTCCTGGTGGGCTAGTTGGCCCCAAGGGATCCACAGTATTCAAGGGGAATTTGTTCCCCATCTGGCAAAATGAGCGCAGGGTGCGTGGATCCTGCCGTAAAAAAAATAATAATAAAACAAAGCGTGGGCAAAGTAATTAGCGCCCGGGGGGACAAATCCTGGGAGAAAAATATAAAATTTATGGGGGGCCCAGAGGGGTCTCCCAGCCCCGGGAACTGCCACCCCCCGGGGCTACAAAATAAATGGTTGAGGGGGCTCACTCAAAGGCTCCCCCAGAAAAAAAACATGGGTGGGGGAGCTCAACAGCCCCTCGGGGATTTCTAAAATGTGGTGGGGGGCCCCAAGTCCCAGGGATCACCAACCCCTGGGGATTTGTGTCTTGTGAGAGGGGGACCCCCCTCCTGGAGCCGTTGTGGGCCCTGGGGACTGCCACCCCCAGGGCCTGCTCCTGCAGTGTCTCGGGGTGCCCACCCCCGGGACACTGCTGTTTGCTATGTGAGGGTGGTTGTCTTGACGTAAATAATTAATTTACTCTCTTAATTTCTATGCAGGTAAGTACTTAATCAATAATAACTCAATCAGAATGAAGGAAAACAGAGTCCGTGGTGTAAGAGTTTCTAAGGGTTTTATTCCTCATAAAGGAATCAGGATATCATGTTCTGACCACCACACAGGGTGTCAGAAGGGATAGAGCGCGCTACATTTTATTAACAGTACATAGCTTATATACTTATTTCATTCCATAAGTCACAGTGCAAGAGGCGTAACAGCTGAGAGAAGACAAGATAACAATATTACACGTGGTACGTGTACGTAATCAAGAGGCGTGAACTAGAGGTGTGTTCTGGAAAACGTCACTGATAAGTGACACAAGTGGGTGGCACCAAGGGGTGGTGCTAGCAGAATGTTGCAATGTCAGCAGAAATCGGAAGCTTGGATGCGCGCGCAGCTGGATGACGTATAACTGGAGGGGTGCAGGGGACTTGACATTTACACTGACGGAAAGAGACAGAAGTCTGGCATGTCAGATCAACTTGTGCGTCTATCATATCTGATATCTGATGTTTGGGAACTAAGCTATCTGGGCAGAAAGGTCTCTAGAGCAGAAGCTATTCTATACTTGCTGTGAGTGCGTGTATAAGCGCCTGGATGTCTGTATGAGAAGCGTGGGGCAAGGGGCCTTCCATGAAAGCATGGCAACGGAGCTATGAATTACTTGCACAGAGACAGGTCGGCCCTTTAGCCCTGTAGCTGAGGAAGGATGTTTACTGAAACTAGCAGGCTGGAATGTATTTTCGGGGAGGGAAACAGATAACTCGAAGGTTATAGTCAATCTTGGCAGGCAGCAGGCTGAGCTGAGCACGGAGGGCCGCGCTAGAAGTAAGTCAGAGTTCACGGATACGGGGGCTGCCTGGGCAGAGATTTCTCGGAGTCAGAAGCCAGAAAAGAGGCTCGGTGGCAGAGATTCAGGGCCTACTTCAGCCAGGGCTGAAAAACGTAGGAGTACACTACAAAAAGACGTTGGCATAGCATACTTAGGAACGGACCATCCAACCCATTCATGGTGGGTCTGAAAGAGGACAAGTTAACGTTGGACGCAAATGTATTTGCGTCTTCATAGCTGGTACAGGAGGGAAGTTACATGCACTTTAACTCGTACATGGAGTCGGTGGGGTACGCGCTAGGGAACATAACTTGACCATAAAATTTATATTACCTCATTCCCTCCTTGTTCCCTACGGACCCTTCATGATATATCGATCCTCATGAATCGATCAGTCTGTTCTTGTAACATTATATGTTCATCTTTCCTTCTTTGACTGTTTGAGAGACAACTGGAATGCTCAATGCAGGATGTGGCACACAGTCCACAAATCGCTGGCCCACACTGTAGGCACAGGCAGCAGCTGAATACTATAACAAGGCCAATGCCTAGGAAGGATAAGATCTTCCATCCCCAAGCGGTTAACGTAGTCCAGAACCAACCGGACCAAGTCCAGGTGCCTGGATTCTGATGTATCTGATTTGCGATTTTATGCAGACGGGTAATAGCTTGATAGACAGATGGTGCATTTTGTGGAATGAAAACACAGCAACTTGACCCGATGACCTTACAGGCTCCACCTCTATCTGCCAAGATGACGTCAATTACAAGACGATTTTGAAGGACAACAACCCGCATAGCAGATTGCTCCTCTGTTAAGTTACCTAAGGCGGAGGCAGTTTCATGTACTACTGCTTCAAGTGTTCTGGTTAATCTGCGTATCAATTTACTGTTTTGGACAGGTCCTAGGAAGAAAAAGAATCCTTTATTGAAATCAGTGTACTGTTCCCATGCCGTTTCTGTGTAGTCGACAAGGGGAATATCTCTTTTGGGTCTATTCGGTGCTAGATTCGTATTTCTATGGTAATCAGGGGGAGCTAGAAAAACAGGTGGCAGAAGGAATGCAATGTAACAGGTACCATCCCAATCTGGAGGCAAACGTATGTATGCGGTATGACCACAAACAAAGTAGGAATGACTGGTAGCTTTAAAGGACGATTTACCATGGTCACTGAACTCGACCACAGTAGTGCATTTACTATGACCCACGTGTACTGAACCTTTCTTGCTAACACATAATTCACCTGTGACTGGTAATACTAACATATGGGGCAAAACTGGAGCAGCTTCGGATTCAACAGTAAGGATCATAAGGCTAATTGTGTAATTACCTAATCCATATACTTCATTTTCTAGATCAGTTCCTATTCGAGTGGGAAGTCCCTCTTTATCAGGGTAACAGACGTTGAGCAGGACTAAGTTCAAGTTTCCCCAAACCCAGCCCCCATCGAAAACAGCAATATCAGGATCTAAGGAATTAATTATTTTAAACCATGCTCCACAGGAGCCATTGTGAGTGAACGGGTACGGAAAGAGGGGCAGAGCTCCCTTGTAATTCTGGTAGGGAGGGAGTCGGCCACATATCCAGCATTCGGTAGCATTATTTGTCTGATGGGAGTGATGTAACATACTAATGAATGTATTGTTGCGCAGCGCAAGTCTGTAAGAGAGTTCATGTGCAGGAAGTTCACTAAAAGTGTGTTCAGCAGAGACATTGTAAGCAGATTGTTCACGCCTAAAAATAGGCCAATATATAGGTAGCAGAATGCTGGCAATAATAATTAGAATACTTAGAAAAAACATTATTAACAACGTCACTATACAGTGACTACGCAGTGATTTGTAGTAAGTACGTTTCTTTGCTTCTCTCTCTCTCTCTCTATCTCGATCTAGGGGATACATGTCAGAAACTATTTAACCGATTCACCTAGGGGAGGACTTAAACAATTAAACTGTCTGACTTGCTAGATCGGAGCTTCATTCGATATAGTTCTTGGGGAGTCTTTTCTCGTTTGGTAACGGTACAGTCTTTCGTTTCAACACAGTCTTTGGTGGGGGTGGACGAGTCAGAGTCCTGTTTCAGTCCGTTTTTTAGTTCATTGCAAAGTTTGATGTGACTCGTATGGACCCACCCCTTTCTTCCCTCGATTTTCACAGCGGTCCTGGTGGTGAGCAGAACGGTCTTCGGGGATTTCCAGCGGGGCTCCAGCGGACTTTTCCGGTCGAAATTCCGGACGAGTACCAGGTCCCCAGGACGGACCTCATGCGCCTTCACATCGGTATTGTCAGGGAAGGCTGCGGCAACCTGTGAACGACATGATTGGAGTGCAGACATCAAGGAGGCAAGGTAATCTGTCAACATATTACAATCAACATCTGTGATTTTCTTCGGAATGGGCGTCCCCCACATATTCGGTGGTCTGCCAAAGACCACTTCGTACGGGGATAGCCCTGATCTTGAGTGGGCGACCATTCTCATGTAGAATAGTGCCACGGGCAGGGCGACTATCCAGTCGACCCCTTTTTCCTGACAGATCTTGGCAAGGCGGATTTTTAGTGTCTGATTATGCCTTTCTACAAGGCCTGCTGCTTCGGGATGTCGGACACAGTGGAACCTCCACTGATATCCTAGCAAAAGGGAAACCTGTCTCATCAACTCGGACGAGAACGGCTGTCCGTTATCTGAATACACGACACGGGGCAAACCGTACCGTGGGAAGAATTCACGAACCAACTGTCTGGCAGTGGTCGGAGCAGTGTAGTCTGGGACTGGGTATGCTTCGGTCCAACGGGACAGAGCACAAACAATTACAAGGACATATTTAAAACCTCGACAGCTATTCATCTGGATATAATCCATCTGGAGGACTTCAAAAGGGTGATCGGGAGGATGAAATCCTCCTTGCTCAACAGGGACGCTTTTACCTGGATTGAACTGACAACAGATCATGCAAGTACGCACTTTCTGTTTTGCTGCTGCTCGTAAGTGTTTATTGTACCAGAGATTCTGTAAACTGTCTAACATCGCCTTCTCTCCTAGATGGGCCGGGCTATGTGCTGTATTTATCATGACTTGAACCATTGCGTCAGGGAGAAACCATATAGATTTTCCTTTCGTCACCCAACCTTGATCTGTCTGAATCCCTCCTAGTTCAGTCCATTTCTTTATCTCCTCTGGAGTAGCAGGTGTCTGGATATCAATTACGTCTAGGGCGGGATCTCTAACTGCCATACACTTTGTTGGTACTATTGTTTTTGTTATGTCAGTAATCTGGGTGTGAGTTAGTGCTGTATGTTTTGCTGTCTGGTCTGCCAGGTCGTTACCCTGGGAAACAGAATCTATGACTTTAGTATGTGCCTTACACTTCATGACTGATATGCCCGAGGGCAAATGTATTGCTTCTAACAGTGCTTGAATGAGGGGGCCATGTTGTATCTTGGCCCCATGGGAAGTCAGAAAACCTCGTTCTTGCCAGAGGACTCCGAAGTCGTGTACAACTCCGAAGGCATAACGGGAATCAGTATATATGTTAACATTTCTGTTCTTGGCTAGAATACAAGCTCGGGTCAGAGCGATGAGCTCGGCTGCTTGAGCAGACAGTGTATCAATACGATGTGTTTCTTTAACTTCGGTTTCAGTGGTCACGGCATACGCGGCCACTAATTCTCCCGTACTTGTTCTCATGCATGAACCGTCCACATAAAGTGTCAGATCTGGATTTGTCAATGGGACATCTGTTAAGTCTCGTCTAGGCTTAGTTACTGCATTAATTATTTCTATACAATCATGTGGAGCTGGATCTGTCATAACTGTAGGTAACAGTGTTGCTGGGTTCAAGATACTGCAGCGTCTGATTTCTATGTGTGGCTGGAATAGTGTTAATTCATAACCTGTCAATCGTGCTATAGTCAAGTGTTGAGTCTGGGTTCTGTTTAACAAAACCTCTACAGAATGTGGAACTTGTACTGTTAACTGATGACCTAGAACAATTGAATCGCTCTGTCTGATTGCTAACGCTGTTGCTGCTACTGACTTTAAGCACGCAGGGAGTGCTTGGGCTACTGAATCCAATGTACTAGAAAAATAAGCACAAGGCTTATGTGAACCTGCTTGATCTTGAGTGAGGACAGACAATGCTGTACCATCACGTTCTGTAACAAAAAGTGTAAACGGTTTGTTGTAACATGGTGTCGCTAAAACTGGTGCTTGACATAAGGCTTTCTTTAAGTCTTCAAAAGCTTGTGTGTGTTCCTGAGTCCAAGGGAGGGCAGTCGAAATCGCTGCCTCCTGTGTCGTTAACTGGATGAGTGGCTTGGCTAGAAATGCATACTGGGGAATCCATTGTCTGCAGTACGAGGTGAGGCCTATGAAGGCCCGCACTTCCTTTTGTGTCTGGGGTTGTGGCATATTTGCAATTAACTGAATGCGATCGGGAGTGAGCTGTCTCCCCACTTTGGACAGCAAGTGACCCAAGTACACAACTTGCTGAACACAGAATTGTAGCTTCGAAGGAGACACCTTGTGCCCCTTGTCGGCCAGAAAGTGTAGAACTGTCAATGATGCTTTTTCACATTCGGGCTCACTTCGTGCGGTGATCAGCAGATCATCGACGTATTGTAGTAAAGCGGTGTTAACTGGCATTTGAATACAATCTAGTTGTCTCTTCAGTGCTTGACTATAGATGCTGGGGCTTTCTGTGAATCCTTGAGGTGCGCGCGAAAATTTGAAACTGCGTCCATTTAAACAGAATCCGAAGAGATATTGGCTCTCTGGATCAATAGGCACGCTGAAGAAGGCGTTCTTGAGATCAATTACAGTAAAGAACGTTGCTTCTGAATCAATAGCAGTCAATAAGGATGAGATATCGGGGACCACAGGATACTGTGGGATAATGCATTTATTCAATTCTCGAAGATCAATCACCAGCCGATATACTGGCGGTGCATTGGGATCTGTACGTTTAAGAATCGGAATGATGGGCGAGTTACAGATATTGGAGTCGGTCTCGACGACCACTCCTTGGGCAATGAGCTCTTCAATGATTTTCAGTAAAGCCACTACAGCATCGGGTGGTAACTTGTATTGTCTGATTCTGGGTAATACAACACCTGCCTTGAGTGTAACGCGGTATGGTGTAATGTGCATACATCCTACATCTGTTGGGCCTTTTGCCCATAAGTAATCAGGTACATTTTTTAATCTGACGTCAAACTCACGCAGAACATAGTGACCCTTGAAATCCCGCAGAAAGAGTCTAACTCCCTCCGGGGAACAGCAGATTATAGCTCCTAGAGCCTTCAATGTTTTAATTCCTAATAGATTTTCTGGACATGATTTCGTGAGTAACAGGTCTGTAACGCGTGATAATGGACCCACAGCCAGGGGAACTGGTTCTGATACTTCATTTACAATAGGCTGTCCCGAAAAACCAAGGGAAACATTTTGTGAGCCTGAGAGGGGTGCCCCTGGAACTTCGTCATGACTTATTGTAGTGCGACTTGCCCCTGTGTCAATTAAAAACTTTCTGTCTTTTCCCAATACTTGACTGTGTACATAAGGACCTTCTTGATCTACAGGAATCTCAATAAGAGGCAAGCCACCTTCCCTCTCTAGGCTGTTTCATGTATATCGGGAATATTCGGGGTAAGCGGACTGGGCATACTGGTACATCTGTTGTGAAACTTGTTGAGTTGCAGCAATGGGCTGTGGCTGTGGTACTGCTACGGTCTGTGCTGTCTGTGCGGATGCATGCATAGGCTGTGTATTCTGTGTAGACTGATGCTGGTTATGGTCTTGTCTAGGCGGATGCGGTCTTTCTTTGGTTTTACCTGTCTCTATGTTATGTTTCAGAACTGGGCATTCGTGTACGTAGTGACCTGGCTGCTTGCAGTAGTTACATGTCCCTTTAACGGGAGCCGTAGTGTGACTTGTCTGGGTCGTACCTTTTCTGTGACTGTCGGATGGGACCGTCTGAGCTACTAACATTTTCATTTTCGTGTCTTTCATACGTTTCTGTTCCTGATCTTGTTCTTCCCTAATTCTATTCTGGTGATATTGTAACATTTGTAACATCTGGGATGGCGTATTTGCTTGCCATGTACTCTCAACCTTGTACACTCGATTTTTAACTAACGGTAGGGAATTCTCTACTAACTTTGATACAAAAAGATGTGGGTACGACTCGCTACTTGGCTGGAGGCCACTATTAATAATAAAACATTTCTCGAATCTTGAATAGAAGTCACTAGTATCTTCATCATGTTTCTGTTTACAGGACGAGATTGCATCCCAATCCTCCTTTCTAGTTGTCAATAATCTGGGCAGGACCTGTACTATCAAACCTGGTAATGCTTTAGTTTTGTCCCCAAGGCCTAACCCTGGAACCCGTTTCTTTTCCTCTTCCTCTATTTCTGCCCATGCTATCTTTGTGTCTCCCACCTCCCATTCCTTTTCCTTTAATTTCTCGAATATTCCCGTAGGCAATAATACTTTCAACATTTTCATGATGTCATCATACGTGTAATCTCCCATCAGTAACATGTCTTTAAGCTCTCTGTGAAAACCTGCAGGGTCTTTATCATGGCATGGTACTAGTTTCTTCATTTCTAACAGTTCTAATTTAGTCAGAGGCGTGTGTACATACACGCGTTTCAAAATTTTATCCTCACCCATAACAGGGTGCACTTCTCGTAAGGGGTTCTGACTTTCAATACCACCCCCGCACTGCATATGGTACATTTTCCTTTCTGGAGGTGGGGCGGGAACGTATTCAGAGCTTACAAAGGTATCATATCTGTGTCGTTGTTCTAGAATTATTTGAATTAATTTAGTGCTTAAGCCTCTCCATCTATCCATTAGTAGTGCTTCTAGTGTTTCGTGTAAGGGACCTGGATCGGAATAATGTTTCCTGTATTTGATAAGAAGGTGCTGAATCATGTATACACCTGCTAATTTCTGTTCGTCGGGGGAGAGGTTTAGAAATGTCTGCGCTACTGTGTCATCATTATATATGTCTGCATTTTCGGCCCATGATACAGCTGATCGGGCTAGTTCTTGTTCATCCATAGAATTGAGTACATGGTACCCAACTCGATCTCGAAGCCGTTTATCAGTTTCCTGGAACTGATGCTCAGCAGAATTCGGATTTGTTAAGGCAGAGAAGAAAACTCTCTTGCTCTCCGGACGGATACCCTTCCTAAGGTAAGTTCCCTTACCTACATATGCTATTGTTCCTATATCTCTTTCGGATTCTTCCTGTACTTCTTCCTCCTCGGAGGAAGCCTTTTCCTTCTCTTTCTGGTGTACTGCTATCACTGCTTTCTTAATCTTCTTATACATAGAGTCTATGCAATTTTGTCTGTCATGTTTTCCATCAGCTATATTTTGACCCCACTTGTTCAATGCGTCTAATTCACTCTGATCTGTTCCGGGCCTGTCTCGTTCTCTTATTAGACAGTTTATGAAAAATCGTAGTATCAGTGCTTGCATGCTAACTTTCTGTTTCTCCATGGCATCCTTAATACTGTCAGAGTCCTTTCCTGTTTGAACAAACTCATATATTCTGTCTAGACGATCCTTCATTCCTGCATAGCATAACAAGCTATCAGTAGCGGATCTTAACCGTAATGATGCCAATATCATTAAATCGTCCTTTCCGGGTACTGGATCATATCTGCAGACTGACATGTTTTCTTTCAATGCGTCGAGGCGAGATGAATTAGAGGAGTGGGGAGACCTGTAGGTGAGAGGACTCTGCATATCTTTGAGATTGAATCTGTGAGTTGGTGGCGGGGTCTGAGGACCCGCGGTCGCACCTCCTGAAGCGGAAGCTTGTACATTACCTCCCTGGGGAGTCTGTATCTGAACGTGAACTTGTCGTTTAGGTGGATCAGGCAAACGTGGTTTCGGTAGGTCAGTTTTGGGTACGGGAAGTGGCGGGGCTGGCGGAACAGGAGAAGTCTGTTGTGGTACCGGCGGAACGTGACCTGGGGGCGGAATACCACCCCCGTCCCTGTCTATAGGCAGGGCACGAACGGGCAGATTGGTGTAAGCTGGTGCTACATCGTCTAAGTATGAATTTAGGAATATGTCTTTAGTAGTCTTATGCATTACTTTAGTTGGAACTAATGGTGACGGCAAATTTTTCGGTATTTCTGAAATGGCGTCAGGGGTACCTTCGGCCAAAAGATACATGTTGTTCACTTGGCTATTTCGGATGCGATCTATTTGTTCTGATTTTACTCGAATTCCTTCAGTAACTAATTTGTTTTCTTGAGCCTTTTCTGATTCTTTAAGTCTGTCTTCTCTACGGAGTGCTCTTTCAGCACGCTTACGTGATTCCTTACGCCAAAATTCTATGGCGTCTTTCTGAGATTGTCTGGCTTTCTTTTTCCGTAATACCTCTTCTACCTTTATGATGCACTCGGCATCCCATGTTCCGTTAACTGGCCATCGGTATCTTTCCTCTAGGTGCTTTGTATAATCGGTCCATAATTCTAGATACAGGATGGCGTCTATGCCATGCTTATTATACATGAAATTACCTGGAGTGTCCCTAGGGGGGATTGGAATCTCTTCCTCTAACATCCCTTTCCTAGTTCCTATCTGCTTTAACTTGTTGAAAAACGGCATTGTGCCTACTTGATACTGAAATGCTCGATCCTTGATACTTAATTTCGACTGTAACTATTTATACAAGAAAACACAATAATGCACAAAAACAATCACATTCATACCACGACATTAATTACAAAAACATTTAAAACATAGATGACTACCCCTTTATACTAGATGTACTGCTCAACAGTACAGATACACTGTTGTAACAGTGCAGAATTTCAGAAATTCGGAATACTAGATATACTGCTAAACAGTACAGATACACTGCCTAAAAACAGTGCAGACCGGACTTGCGTACCCAAACCCGTCTAGATACGACCCAGCAATGGTACTCACCGGGAAGCACGGAAAACAGAAGGCCTCGGAAAACTCGACTGGACTCGACTCGGAACTTCGGAAAACTTCGGAAAAACTTCGGAAAACTTCGGAAAACTTCAGAAAACTGGTGGGCCTCTTCACACCTCGGACCTTGCTTCTTTCGGCTGGGCTCTGGTCGGGATCCTCCGCACTCCTCACCGCCTCGTCTGGGCACTGATTGCAGTCTTCGTCACCTCCGTGGGTCAGAGGGAGATGCAGGAAATCCTGCCAGTACACGTGTGTTCCATCTAACTGATGGCAGGGGACACAGTATGCAACGCGCCAACCGGCGCGTGAGGTGGGGGAGGGGTCCCTATTCGGGCGCCAAAATGACGTAAATAATTAATTTACTCTCTTAATTTCTATGCAGGTAAGTACTTAATCAATAATAACTCAATCAGAATGAAGGAAAACAGAGTCCGTGGTGTAAGAGTTTCTAAGGGTTTTATTCCTCATAAAGGAATCAGGATATCATGTTCTGACCACCACACAGGGTGTCAGAAGGGATAGAGCGCGCTACATTTTATTAACAGTACATAGCTTATATACTTATTTCATTCCATAAGTCACAGTGCAAGAGGCGTAACAGCTGAGAGAAGACAAGATAACAATATTACACGTGGTACGTGTACGTAATCAAGAGGCGTGAACTAGAGGTGTGTTCTGGAAAACGTCACTGATAAGTGACACAAGTGGGTGGCACCAAGGGGTGGTGCTAGCAGAATGTTGCAATGTCAGCAGAAATCGGAAGCTTGGATGCGCGCGCAGCTGGATGACGTATAACTGGAGGGGTGCAGGGGACTTGACATTTACACTGACGGAAAGAGACAGAAGTCTGGCATGTCAGATCAACTTGTGCGTCTATCATATCTGATATCTGATGTTTGGGAACTAAGCTATCTGGGCAGAAAGGTCTCTAGAGCAGAAGCTATTCTATACTTGCTGTGAGTGCGTGTATAAGCGCCTGGATGTCTGTATGAGAAGCGTGGGGCAAGGGGCCTTCCATGAAAGCATGGCAACGGAGCTATGAATTACTTGCACAGAGACAGGTCGGCCCTTTAGCCCTGTAGCTGAGGAAGGATGTTTACTGAAACTAGCAGGCTGGAATGTATTTTCGGGGAGGGAAACAGATAACTCGAAGGTTATAGTCAATCTTGGCAGGCAGCAGGCTGAGCTGAGCACGGAGGGCCGCGCTAGAAGTAAGTCAGAGTTCACGGATACGGGGGCTGCCTGGGCAGAGATTTCTCGGAGTCAGAAGCCAGAAAAGAGGCTCGGTGGCAGAGATTCAGGGCCTACTTCAGCCAGGGCTGAAAAACGTAGGAGTACACTACAAAAAGACGTTGGCATAGCATACTTAGGAACGGACCATCCAACCCATTCATGGTGGGTCTGAAAGAGGACAAGTTAACGTTGTAAGCAAATGTATTTGCGTCTTCATAGCTGGTACAGGAGGGAAGTTACATGCACTTTAACTCGTACATGGAGTCGGTGGGGTACGCGCTAGGGAACATAACTTGACCATAAAATTTATATTACCTCAGTCTCACAGGCTCCTGCCCTCCCGTAGCAAACTTGGTTTGGATTTTGAAAGAGAGAGCAGGGAAACCTGCTCTCTCTTTCAAAATACAAACCATATTGCTTTGCCACAAGGGGAGCTGTATGTTAGCAGCTCCCCATGTGGAAAAGCAATTCCAGCTCTCGAAGGACGAGGGGAGCCGGCTGGGACCGTGGGGGCATTGGGGCTTTCCTCACGGTCCCCAATGTTCCATATAGGCCCCGGGGGATGAGGTCCCCTGGGATAATAGAAATTAGTGATAGGTGCGATTTTTTTTTACAGTAAAATTAGGAGTCATGCAACCACTGTGGCACTCAGCGCGGCCCCCTGGTGTGCACGCGTTGGATGCACGACTCTTAATGTGTAGGGTGCGCAACTCCAACGCATTTGGTACACGACTTCTACGCGTTGGCTGCACGACTCTAACGCGTTGGGTGCGTGACTCCAAGCAAAAAAAAAGTCTTGTCCATGTCATGAATGATGTCATGTATGACATCATTAGCAGTGGATTGTGGGCGCGCAAGTTATATTTAGTACAACTAACCATAACAAAGGAATTTCAATGGTTTTGTATGAGTGAAATGTCTTTCTAAGGTTTTTTAAATGCTAATCATTAACTATAACAAGCCTGAAACCTATGTTTTTTTCAGTGAATATAGATATTTTTTGTCAAAACAAATTACAAAGGGGCGATGTAGAGTCTTGAGAGTAAGACATGATGGAACCCTTTTGGCTCCTGATGGACTCTATAGAACTGTGACGAAAGTGTTACAGCGGAATGCAATGACGGCTGGTTTAGAATAATGAGCTCACAGTTATATGCAGACGAATAAAGACGTGTAATTCTAAGCTCCTTCTGTGTCCTAGTTATTGGTGGGTATCCAGGCTGAGAGAGGACGCTATACAGACGAAACATGGTGATGACTCAAATTAACTTACCGGTAATATCTGTATTTTTAGTACGCTCTTTCAGTTCTAAAAGAGTAAAAACAGCCACTGACATTCTTGGAAGAAATACACAGTCTTATAATCATTCCACTAGCTTTAATCAACTTCTAAACAATCGCATTGTATTCTGTTTACAGAGGCGCTAGCATTTGCCAAGTGGTGTTGATGATGACAAAAATAATGGATTAAAAGGAGATGTTCTTTTTTTAAATAATTCCACTGTTGCTATAGTAACGTGCCTTGATTTTTACATCACCTGCATTTGAACATAGACAAATTCCATTTGAATACTCTAGTTAAAACGTTTTCTGCTGGTTAGGTTGCATTGGGCTGGTATCACTCCTCAGAATATTTGGAGATGAATCAGATGACATTGCGGTCGGTTTTCTGCATGTACTAGCCAAAAGGCTGTTCTATATCCATGACCCATTCCTGATAGGTTCAATTCGGGTTTTTGATCCTCCCCCCAGAAAAAATGGGAGATGTGTGAGAGTTAGACACTCAAAGGCATAACTATACCAGGGATACAAGACAGGAAAAAACATCCTTGCTTCAATATGGCTGAAAAAATAAACTTAGGAAATTGTTTGAAGATGCTTATATATTCATTTTCAATCGTACATGAAGCCATGTGATTATTATAACCACAGGTGTCACACCGTTAGAGTTGTTGATTCACATAACAAATTGTTTATGCAAACTCTAGCATATGGCAATGTTTTAATTACTCTAATGACAGTAACGGAACACACACATATATATATATATATATATATATATATATATATATATATATATATATATATATATATATATATATATATATATATATATATATATATATATATATATATAAGATATTGTGCAAAAGATCATATAAAGCCATTTTGTCCCTGATTGTTAAGAGAACTAGGCAGATGCGAAGATTAGATGTGCAGAAAACTCGGTATGTCTATGGACAGTGGTGCAAATGTGTGTCTTTGCAACCTTTGCAAAGGTCGTTTGGAAAACTCTGTAACTTGCTTAAGTTAAAAAAAAGTGTTTGCTTAGCAATAGTCAAGTGAAAAAGGTGACTTCTTCACTAACATTTTATTTTGCGTATACTAGTTCTTCTCACTAGTGGTGTAACAAGTGCTAAGGGGCCCCTCACACTCGACATGTAGGTGACCCAACCCATTACATTTTAGAGTATTTTGACGAACTGAAGTACAGCATGTGTGCAGTACAAAAACGTATATTGAATATGTTTGCTACACAATATTGCTCCATCTCCAATAATAACCTCGGCCACATATAGAGTACACATGACAAATGACTTGCCTTCTTGGTTCATCATAGCATCATTGTCAGGGCAGGTGGAGGGGAGGGTCATGAATGTTTCTAATTCTATATTTAGAATGTATCACTTCTAATAAATGCCACTCAAGGCAATTCTTCTGGTGGAAATGTGCCCTTTCTACAGGGTCAGTCCTGAATTTTGTAGCTAAACCCATTTTTTGTTGGGAAAGGATCCTGTGTACTTTCACCTGCCAACCAGTAGTAAAGTGCTGGTCCTCTCCTCCAGTGGCAGCTGGTGGAATTTGAAACTAGTGGAGCATAAAAGTAATTAAGGAACTTAGGTGCACATGGTGCAAGTAGGACATTTTCTAGGAAAGCTCTGGAGTTTTGTTCCCAGAGAACTTTTTTAAAAATTGGTAAAAACTGATGCATTTTCCAGCACAATTTCAATGATAAATTAACCAAAAAGCACATTTCTTACAGGCATTTTTAAAGAAAAACGTTGAAAATATTGCACTGATTTTCACATTTTTCAATATCGAGATTTAAAAGGTAGTGGTAGGCGAACCATTAAAAGTTCGAGACAACTGCCTTGCTCTGGCTAAGTTCAAGGTCCTTTTGGACTTTTGAGCTCAAAATGAGCCATGGTTTCATGTGAAACCTGCCTACTGCCCATGTTCTAATCTCAAGTGGGAAGAAAGGAAGACAAAAAATCAACTCTTAGAGTAAAATAGGGAGGAAGTGACGCATCCATCTAGTGACTAAACTGCTAAATGTGACGCCAGAAAACAAAGGTTCTATCCTGGCATCCCCACTTAACCAATTTTTTGGATTCTAGGCATTAGAGTCTGGCTGCTGCACTCAGCTGGATCAGGAGGGTCCTGACACCTCTCTCTACCTGCACACAGACCCGGATCCACTCACCCATGCTCTATTAATTTTTTTTTGTTTTAAACAGAGTTTTATATAGCGCGAACTTGACCCGAATCGGGTATCAGAGCGCTTTACATAGCACCAGTTGCGATACATGTGGACACATTTATTTTTTTTAAATGTTTTTCCTAAGCACGGGGAGGACACATTCCTTTTTTGTTTTTTTAGGCACGGGGAGATTAATGATTTGCCCAGAATCACAGGCTGTTCAGCGTCGTTGCCGAGACTTGAACATAGGGGCATATCAGCAAGGCGGCGGCATGAAATTATCGCCGCTTTTGCGTGTTTTTGTGCAAAAAGCATCACCTTATCAGCAAAGACCCCCATACTGCGCGTTTTGCTGATTTAGTGCCCTTTACAACAACGCCCAGCTTTGTATCCCTAATGAGATGCAAAGTGGGCATTCCGAGCCAAAATAACTGGAGAAATGTCGCTAACCGACATTTCTCCAATTATCAAGCTGCACGCAAAAAGCAGAGCGATAAGAAAAGTAGCGCTAACCACAGTTATCGCTACTTTCCTTACGCCTGCTTGTAATCTGATTTAGCCATGTAATCCAATGGAGGTGAATTACATGGCTAAAACCACCCTGCCCTATCAGCAAGGTATCGCTGGTCGCAGTGCGATTATCGCTGGATTTCCAGCGATAATCACACTGTTTTCCAGCTAACGCATGGATTCCTATCGCTTGGGAGATAAGCATTGCTGATAGCACGCTGTCTCAGCGATAGAATCCAGCGTTAGCCTCTGATAATTATCCTTGCGCTAAAAGCGCTGAGCGATAATTATCGCAGGCCCTTGCTGATATGCCCCCCAGTTACCCAGATTCAAGGACGACCGCCGTAGCCGTTAGGCCATCTCCTCTGTACTTCATGCACATTGACCAAAGAGTCGCAGGTACTCTCCTGCAAGCCCTCCCTAAGTAAGATTGAAGGTAAATACAGTAACTGTGAATGGTGCTATAATACTGCATACTTTAAGCTCTAGTGCTCAGCACGTCCCCACAACGCAGGAGCTGGTGCAATCCTTTATGCAATGAACTTAAAATCCTATGCTCTTTCCACGCGCCAGTCCCAATGATGCTCATCTGCCATAGAGAGTGGAATAACACTATTTGTGGACATCCCCCTAAATAAACGCATACCAAATCAAAAAAGAAAAAGACAGGATTAACATGGGGAGTAGACAGAAAAAAAAATGAAAGTGTGAAAAATAAAGAGAATTTGTGTGACATAAAATGTGCAGTAATTACAAGGCGTCAAAGGATAATCAGGATATACGAAGAGAGGACAGAGCCAACAATAATAAGAAAATTGACAAATTGGCATGAAATAAAGAGAAAGAACATTTTAACAGGGAAAGAAGGAAATGGAGAGACGTAATAAGAAAGGAGACAAAAGAGAAAAGAAAGATGTACGAATAAAGGAGGATACGAGCACAAAAAGCAAAAACAGGGAAAGCAAAAATAAAATATTAAAGAAACGCTAAAGCAGGATCAAGAGTACAGAAATCCTCTCATCTCTGACAGCTGCCTGTATCCATTAATGTAGGCAGCTGTGATCGGGGCTTGAAGCCAGTTAGGTAGCAAAGCCCTCGTACTCCTTTTACTCCTGCAGGTCACAACACTCTACCCATTCAAGGTCCCTCCACCGCCTGTGCCTCCTGTTCCAAGCATCCAACCTCCAGCTTAGGCCCCACTCACTTCTGTACAACAGCTCAGCACAGACTCCAGTTTAACCTGTAAACCCATCCTTTGCCATGTCGTCACAGGATGGCATGGGTAAAGGATGTCTGATGACCCCTCCTCAACCTGGGGTGACTAGGAAATGGAGGGGTATCGGGGAGAGGCAGCAGTGAATGGCATGCAGCCCCAGGCAATGAAGGGATGATGCACAAAGCACCAAGGGCTGCTTGAAGAAAAATATTCTGCTGCACATCATTTAGGGGTGGATCCTAGAGACCCTTATAAATGGAAGAACAGGGCTGATAAAAGAGAGCCCCTGTATCAAAAAAACAAATGTGCACTGTCTGGAACGTGCGCACTAGTGCATGCGCTTGAAAAATGTTCCTGGCTGCCTGATGCTCGAGTTAGTGAGAGTACGAGAGTGTCAGCCAAGCAATGTTTTGTGCAGTGATGCACATTCAATATTTTAGTAAATTTAGATGGATGGTAATGGTAATGGTAATTGTTTATTCGATCAATAACATGATTAAAAAAAGAAATTATAAGCTTAATTAGATACTTAAAAATGCACTAATACTGTCAAGATAATTCTCAACCATCATTAAACACTGCAATCCCTCAGAGAGGCCTTGATGCTCCTTTCCCCAATATTACCTGGACCTTTACATCAAGATGTTATTTTTCCCTTTTAGACCTCTGCCACCAGGCATAAAGCAGGTATCTTGATAGTGTAAAAACAAGCCACCTTGTCGTGTAGGATCTAAAAACACGTAATGCATCTGTGGGATGTGAGAACGACACCAACCGGCAGGCCGAGATAATCCATGTCTTTCTCAAATTGGTGTAGAAAGGGAAGAAGAATACAAAAGGCTCTATAGTTTAGGGCTAGAGCTACACAATGGGCATACTGGTGTTACAATCGCGTTCGTCCATCTGCTTTTCATATCATTCAATGGGAGAATCCCAATTCTGAACTGTATATAAAGTGCTCGAGCCTGAGGGGAAACAACCTTTACAACGCAACCATTACATTGCACTACACGAACAACGCAGGAATTACATCACAACATCCTTTACAACGCATAACACTACAAGGCAGGCATTACAACGCATGACACTACATTGCATGTCATTACAACGCAAGCATTACAACGCATACCATTACAGTGCATACCATTGGCGTAGAATAGTAATTTGTAACCCCTACACTATCCAACACTTACCCTACTGTTGCACCCCCTGGAGTTAGAATAGTCATTTTTACCCCTATACTATCCAATACTTACCTTATATGCAATGTAATGGTATGAATTGAAATGGTATGCGTTGTAAAGGTAGTATGCGATGTATTGGAATGCGTTGTAAAGGTAGTTTTTTCAAATGCGATGTAGTGTCATGGGATGTAATGTAATGCATTGTAGAGGATGTTGCGATGTAAAAACTGCGTTGTAAGTGCATGCATACATTCTACCATAGGGGGTTCAACATCATCCATATAGGGATAAATATTAAAACAACTTTTAACATTTAAAAATTGGGTTGTTAAAGTGCCAAGTGTCCTGGTTTCAGTGCAACAAGAATCAATAAAATCCCAGTACCTTTTTTAAAGCTGGGAACCCATTTTTTTTTTATAGACTGAGTGTCATCCCACATAAACCCCAGCCGAATTAAAAAAAAATTGCCTAACCTTTTTAGACCAGACCAGTCGCTCTGTCTGCCTTTGGAGAATTAGTAATTCCTCAACTGTGTCCTTTACTGGAATCTGGGTATTACTGGTCCAGAGTCTTATCCAAAACATAAGCCCCTTAAAAAAAGCTAAATGGATAATGGACTTTAGACCATGATCAAGGCAAAGTGGTAATAGTGGCGTGTTCTTTGGAGATTAAGAATCGCTCTTAAGAATTTATTTTCTGCTACTTCTAGCTTGTCAGGTGCTCCAGCCTCCATAGTTCGGCCCAGTATAGGGCTGCACTCCACCCTTTTGCCCAATTTATTTCTAGGTTGGGAGAAATTGGATGAAAAGGAGATCTTTTGGCTATCTTTGCTATTGCACAATCCACATGATACAGTGTAAGCATGCTCCTATGGATTTGGGGAGTCCATTCCATATTATCGCTAATTCTGACTCCCAATAATCGAAGACCTTGACCTACTCTAGGTATTGGGCACCCAACCTCAGTTTCCCCTTGGTTGATTTATGGGAATTAAAAACCATGGGGCAGATTTATGTTGGAAATGCGCCACATTTGCGTCACGCAACTGCGGCGTAAACGTAGCGCATCCCTACGACCCATTTACAACGTGATGCATCTAGGCAGATGCGTCACGTTGTAAAGCCCTGCGCCACTTGTGGGCGTTCCGGCGCAGAGTGGGCGTTCCGGGGCAGGTGCGCCTCGCAAAAGTGGCTGAGTGAAATCTATAAGATTGCACTCAGTCACTTTCAGGCCAATGCTGGGTCAAAACCCTGCGCCTGCTTGAAGCAGGTGTAGGTCTTGATGCAGCATTGTAAAGATGGGGCACCCCCGAGCCTTGCTGGAGCTGCGTCGCGCTTGCAACACAACTCCAGCAATGCGCCACCTTTACGGCACAGATGCGTCACGCATCTGTGCGGTTTTTGCCCCATGGTGCGCCGCATTGTAAATGCGGCGCACCATGGGTGGCGGAGCAGCGGCGCAAAATAACTGGCACATCCCTGGGGATGGGCCAGTTATCATAAATCTGCCCCTTTGAACTTAGTTTTTGGGCTGTTAATTTCTAGGCCGATCTTTGCAAGCTGTTGCAAACTTAGTTAAACCTTTCTCAACGTCCATTAGGGTTTTCAAAATGAGCAACGTATGGTCTGCGAATAAAAGAGAGGGGATTTGGTTGGTCACCTCCACAGACATAGAGATCATTAATGAGCCCATTTATATACAAGATAAACAGTGTTGGGGCCAAAACACAACCCTGGCGCACCCCCTTTGAGACTGGTATATTGTCAGTTAGGCTACCTTCGGAGTTCCACCTAACTTTGGCATAGTTACCTAGATGTAAATGAACGAAAAGTTGAAGCAGACCACCAGGAAGGCCAAGATCCCTAAGGGCAGCCCAAAACCTGTTTCTATCTATAGAATCGAATGCCGTTTTGAGATCGACAAACATGACATACAGGTGGCCCTTCTTGATGGTGACGTCCTTCCAAATGAGCAACAGGAAATGAAACACCTGATCTAGGGTACTCGTGGAGGCTCTAAAGCCCACCTGCAAGTGTGAGAGTATGCAGTTTTCCTCTATCCAGCAATGGAGATGTGTTAAAATCCTTTTACTGAATACTTTCTGTGATACATCTATAAGGCTGATCGGCCTATAATTTGACAGGTCTACTTTATCCCTTTTTTTAAACATGGGTATTATTTTGGCACCCTTCCAGGACACGGCGACATCCCCCCTTGTGTGGTGGCTGTAAAAACTATACGGAGCAGAGGGCTCCATATGTTGGGCTCAGATCGGTACAGATCACCTGGTAGTCTATCTAGCCCTGGTGCTTTTCCAGTCTAAAGTGAATTAATCGTGTTGAGGTAATAGAAATTTTCAGGTAGCCAATGTGTCCCCCACTCGCACCCTATCCATGCACCCATGTTCCTTGTATGTCGTGTAACTTCTTTCCTGTTCATGCTAGAAAGACGCAAATACATTTGCGTCCAACGTTAACACGTCAGCTATCCAGTCATGCATGAAAATCCCGTTAATTAGGCTTCTAGGCCTATGGTGCCAACGTCTTTACATGGTGCACTTTTGAATCTCGCACACGTTTTCCTGCTATATTTTCTGGCCCAGTCGAGCCAGACCCTTAATCGAGGCTCCAAGTTCTTTTCTGCCTCTGAAAGCTGCCGTTTAGGTATGCATCCCTGACCTCTGCCTTACTTCCTGCTCAGACGAGCGGTGCCCGGCTCGGCCTGGTTCGCTTGCCAAGACGATGTTTTACCTACAAGTTATCTGCCCGAGAAACCTTTCACTCCAGACACTACATCCTCAAAACATACGATATCAGATATGCTATAGGTACAGGTCGTTTTGACACCCCAGACATTAGTCTCCTCTACTCGTGCAAAAGTCAAAGCCCCAGCTCTTCCCGGTAACACGTCATGCTCAGTTGCGCGCGCATCCAGGTCATAGGTTTCTGCTGATCCTGCAAACTTTCTCTATGCATCCACCCACTTGTGACGTTTCATGTGACGTTTCTCTGACATGTCCAGTGCACGCCCATGTGTACGCCTTTTTACACGCCTCCTGTTACGCACATGTGTTCTTATCTCTCTCTTTTCACCTGTTACGCCTACTGTATTGACTCCATGTATACTGTTTTACTATATATAATGTGTGATGTTAATAAAATGTTGAATGTCCCTTCCTGAACCTGAGTGGTGATGGAACCCGATGTCCCATGCTTCGAAGCATTTCATTAAAGCCCGTATGACTCAGATACCACGGACTCTGCCTCTCATTTGATTGAGCTATCCTTATGACTTTTAATTATATGGAGAAATGATACGGTAAAATTAATTTACCACATAATTTGGCGCCCGAATAGGAACTCCCCTCCTTCCCCACTCGCCGGTGGTGTACCGCAGGCCTTGACCCCTTCTGCAGCTGTGACGGAACCAGTGCACTCCTACGGGTTTTCCTGCTAATCTCCCTCAGGCCTACGGAGGAGACGGTGACTGCGACCCAGCATCCAGACGAGGCGGTGAGGAATGCGGAGGATCCCGACCAGAGCCCCTAGTCGAGAGAGCAAGGTCCGAGGTATCCGGAGGCCCACCTGTTCCGAAGCGCATGCGGCGTAGTAGCAGCCAGATGTCGTAGCAGTCCAGTCCAGTCCAGTCCAGTTTCCGAGGCCTTCAGTTCTTGCTTCCCGGTGAGTACCGTTGTTGGGAACGTATCTAGACGGGTTCATTAATTTGTTCCCGGTCAAGACAGATCTGGGTACACAGACCTGGTCCAGACGTGTTCATTTCGGTGGACACGATAAGACGTGTCTCTTTATGGGACCGGTATTGTCTGTACTGTTTTAGCAGTGCATCTAGTAATTCAGTGATTCAGTATTCTAGTATTGCAACTCGAGATTTCAGTATTTATGTGTCTTCTGTGTATCAGGTAATATCCGTCTGAAATGTTTTAATGTGGTTTTAATGTTGTGGTATGAATGACTGTTTTGCTATTCATTACTGTGTTTATTGTGTCCACGTCTAAAACAATCCGATAATGCCACTGTTCTCGAAATTACGTCAGATAGGAACTAGGAAAGGGATACTCGAAGAAGCAGTTCCCGTCCCACCTAGGGACACTCCTGGACATTTTATGTACAATAAGCATGGCTTAGATGCCATACTGTACTTAGATTTGTGGGTGGACTATACCAAGGGTCTGGAAGAGAAGTATAGATGGCCTGTCTCAGGGACATGGGATGCTGATTGCATTATGAGAGTAGAAGAAGCATTATGGAAAAAGAAAGCCAGACAATCCCAGAAAGATGCCATAGAATTATGGCGTAAAGAAGCCCATAGAAGAACAGAAAAAGAAATCAGGAAAGCAGAGAGAAGTAGAGAAGAATCCGAAAAAGCTAGAGAAAAGGAGTTACTAGAAGAAGGAGAACGAGTCAGAATAGAACAACAAGACAGACAAAGAAATGCCCTTATTACAGGACTGTATCCAGTTCTTGCCGAGGGCCTGCCCAAGGCAACCCCGGAAGTACCCCGTAACTTGCCACCACCATTGGTCCCGACTAAACTCCGTCACAAACAGACCGCAGCGGACATTTTCCTTTCTTCCTGTTTAGATGACGTAGCTCCTGCATATACCAATGTACGCGTACCACCAGCCAATAATGTACAGCAGCCTACTCAGTCTGTTCAGCCTGTTCAAGACGCGTTACCTCCACCCCCTCAAGACTCGACTTCCTCATCCGTTGTTATTCCCCCTCCTGTCACTACTGTCCCTGTCACAACTATTCCTGTCACTACTATTACTACTGTTCCTCCTACTGTCGGTCCTTACAATCCGGTCGCTACAGCTACACCAGCAACTCAGAGTTCGCCTACAATACCTGCACCTACTTTCCAAATAATGACACCAGCTGCAACATCACAGCTAGTTGATGGTTCCGCTTCCACTTCAGGAGGAGCTCTAGGAGGTCATCTTCGCACCCCACCACAAGTAAAACGAACGACGCTTAGAGATCTATCATTACAACGTACACCCAGGGCAGCGACATTCGCAGCCCTTAAAGAGTATGTTACACACTGCAGATATGACCCAGTACCAGGCGAAGGCGGGATGGTACTATACTCATTACGTTTACGGCGAGTTGCAAACTATTTGATTCTTTTACCAGAAATGACTAACCATCTAGAAAATATATATCATTTTATAAGAACAGGGGAGAGACCAGAATGCATTCGCGAGGCCATGGCACATCAAAAGGTTGAGACACAAAGTATGATCTTACGATTTCTGATGAATTGTTTGATAAGGGAACGAGACCAGCCCGGTACAAGCAAAGAAGAGATGGATGTACTGATAAATTGGAGTAACAATATAACTGATGGTAAACATGATAAACAGAATTGCATAGAAGCCATGTACAGAAAGATCCGCAAAGAAATAGTAAATATACACAAAAAGGAAAACGAGGCTAGGGGAGCTGAGAAAGAGGATGAAACCTCAGAGGAGGAAGAGATAGATAATCCTGTAGAAGAAACGCCAGGAACAATAGCGTACATAGGTAGAGCGAGACTTCCTAAACAGTATTCTTTGGACAGACCTTTTGACAGACCCATTCGTCTAGAAAGCAAGAAACGTTTCCTTTCTCCCATACCAGAACAATGTTCTCTTGAACATGTATTTCAAGACACCGATAAAATGCTGAAAGAAAGAATAGGTTACCATGAACTTAGTACAATGCGAGATCAGGAATTAGCACGGTCAGCAGTCCAATGGGCTGGAAATGATAGCATATATAAAGATGATTCAGTAGCGCAAACGTTTTTGAGTCTTACCCCAGACGAACAGCGATTAGTGGGTATGTACATGATCCAGCATCTCATCACGTTATATGAGAGTCAGCATTCTGATCCAGGTCCCCTATACAATATACTGGAAGAATTACTCCTAAAAAGATGGAGAGGCCTAGGTACCTATTTAATTAATACCATTCTAGAACAACGACATAAATACAGAACTTTCCTGACTCCACATTTCGTTCCTGTTCCACCCCCAGTAAGACAACCATTTTACATAGACAGACAGAATCCCTTACAAGAAGTTCATCCCGTCCAGACCACAGGGGGTGAGCTACAGCGAGTATTCGTATACACACCCTTAAGCAAAATGGAACTATTGGAAATGAAGAAAATAGTGCCCTGTCATGATAAAGATCCAGCAGGGTTTCACCGTGAATTAAAAGACATGTTACTAATGGGGGATTATACATATTCCGACATTCTGAAAATGTTAAAGGTATTGTTGCCGGCTGGCATCTACGAAAAACTGAAAGAGAAAGAATGGGAGGTGGGAGATAAAAAGATTAATTGGACTGAATTAGAAAACGAAGAAAATACACGAATCCCAGGTACTGGTCTTGGGGACAAAGCTAAAGCATTACCAGGATTATTAGTACAGGTTTTCCTGAGGTTATTGGCAATCAAAAAGGAAGACTGGGATGCAATCTCAGCCTGCAAACAGAAACAAGACAAAGACACTAGTGATTTTTATTCTAGATTCGAGAAATGTTTCATTATTAATAGGGGCCTGAAAACAAGTAGCGAATCATATCCACATCTTTTTGTGACTAAATTAGTCGAGAATTCCTTACCACAAGTTAAAAATAGAGTATTGAAAGTCGAAAGCACATGGCAAGCAAATACCCCTTCTCAAATGTTACAAATGTCACAGTACCACCAGAACAGAATTAGAGAGGAACATGATCATGAACAGAGACGTATGAGAGATACGAAAATGAAAGTACTAGTTGCCCAATCTGTTCCAGCTGACGGTCAGAAAAAGGGTACAGCACCGCCAGGTCAATCTGCAGCTCCCGTTAAAGGGAACTGCAACTACTGTAAACAGCCAGGTCACTATATAAATGAATGTTTGGTTTTGAAACACAATATTGCTACAGGCAAAACGAAAGAAAGACCGCGGCCACCTAGACCAGAACACGTTTCACAGAATATTCCACAGAATACGCAACCTCCACAGCCAGCGCAACAGACAGTAGCTGTACCCCAACCCCAGCCTATTGCTGCCACGCAACATGTCACACAGCAAATGTACCAGTATGCACAGTCAGATTACCCCGATTATCAGCAGTATACATGAAACAGCCTAGAGAGGGAGGTTGGCTTGCCCCTTATCGAGGTTCCTGTAGATCAAGATGGTCCCTACGTACATAGTCAGGTATTAGGGAAAGACAGAAAATTTTTGATTGACACAGGGGCGAGCAGAACTACCATCAGTCATGACGAGGTTCCAGGGGCACCCCTCTCAGGCTCACAGAATGTTTCCCTGGGTTTTTCAGGAAAGCCTATTGTTAACGAAGTGTCAAAGCCAGTTTCCCTCGAAGTTGGTCCATTGTCCCGTACTACAGACTTGTTACTCACGAAAGCATGTCCTGAAAATCTGCTTGGTATTAAAACGTTGAAAGCACTAGGTGCTGTAATATGTTGTTCTCCGGAAGGAGTGAGATTATTCTTACGTGATTTCAAAGGTCATTATGTGTTACGAGATTTTGATCCAAGATTGCAGAATGTACCAGCTCATTTATGGGCACAGGGTCCAACTGATGTAGGTTGTATACATATTACACCTTATCGTGTTACACTAAAGCAAGGAGTTGTACTACCCCGAATCCGACAATACAAATTGCCACCCGAGGCTGTAACGCCCTTACTGAAAATTATTGACGAGCTCATTGCCCAAGGAGTAGTTATTGAAACTGATTCCAATGTATGTAATTCTCCAATCATTCCAATTCTTAAACGAACTGACCCAAATGCACCACCAGTCTACCGATTGGTGATTGATCTTCGAGAACTGAATAAATACATAATTCCTCAGTACCCGGTAGTGCCAGACATATCTTCCCTCTTGACGGCTATTGATTCCGAAGCAGCGTTCTTTACTGTAATTGACTTAAAGAACGCTTTCTTTAGTGTCCCCATTCATCCGGAAAGCCAGTATTTATTCGGATTCTCTTTAAATGGCCGTAGCTTCAAATTTGCACGTGCACCTCAAGGGTTCACGGAAAGTCCTAGTATTTACAGCCAGGCCCTGAAAAGACAACTAGACAGTATCCACATGCCTACTGACACTGCTCTGCTGCAATATGTAGATGACTTGTTAATCACTGCACGGACCGAACGTGACTGCGAGCGCGCGTCACTGACTGTCTTGTATTTTCTGGCCGAAAAGGGGCATAAAGTGTCCCCTTCGAAGCTACAATTCTGTGCCCAGCAAGTGGTATACCTTGGACACTTGCTGTCCAAGAGGGGTAGACAGTTGACACCAGATCGTATCCAGTTAATTGCACATCTGCCACAGCCCAAGACACAAAAGGAGGTACGGGCCTTCATTGGCCTCACTTCTTACTGCAGACAATGGATTCCTCAGTATTCATATCTAGCCAAACCACTCATACAGTTGACAACACAGGAGGCAGCGACTTCGACTGTCCTTCCTTGGACTCAGGAACATACACAAGCTTTTGATGAGTTAAAGAAAGCCTTATGTCAAGCACCTGTTTTAGCGACACCATGTTACAGAAAACCTTTTACACTTTTTGTCACTGAACGCGATGGCACAGCGTTATCCGTTCTCACACAAGATCAAGCAGGACACCACAAGCCTTGTGCTTATTTTTCTAGTACACTGGATCCAGTGGCCCAGGCTCTGCCTGCGTGCCTCAAATCAGTTGCAGCAACAGCTCTAGCAATCAGACAAAGCGATTCCATAGTGTTAGGACATCCCCTGACAGTACAAGTTCCACACTCAGTGGAAGTACTCCTGAACCGAACCCAGACTCAGCACTTGACTATAGCAAGACTGACAGGATATGAATTGACATTGTTTTAGCCACACATAGAGATCAGACGATGCAACATACTTAACCCTGCCACATTGTTACCCTCGAGCACAATTGACCCGACACCACATGACTGCGTAGAAGTCATCAATACCGTAACGAAACCCAGACAAGACTTGACAGACATTGCATTACCCGACCCAGACCTGACACTTTACGTGGATGGTTCATGTATGAGAACAAGCACAGGAGAGTTAGTGGCCGCCTATGCAGTGACCACTGAAACGGAAGTCATAGAAACACATCGTATTGACACCTTGTCTGCTCAAGCAGCAGAACTCATTGCTCTGACCCAAGCCTGTATACTAGGCAAGAACTAAAAGGAAAAAGTAAAAACACAGATTCACAGTATGCATTCGGAGTTGTTCACGACTTCGGTATCCTCTGGCAAGAAAGAGGTTTTTTAACTTCTCATGGCGCCAAGATACAGCATGGTCCCCTCATTCAAGCTCTGTAAGAAGCAATACACTTACCTGCATCCATTGCTATCATGAAGTGCAAAGCACATACGAAAGTCACTGACACCATTTCTCAGGGTAACGACCTGGCAGATCGAACAGCTAAACTCACAGCCCAGACTCAAACAGACATTCCAACGGACATGACGAAGACTGACGTGACCTCACAGACACATTGTATGACGGTGAAGGATCCCATTCTAGATGTACTCGACATACAGACACATGCTACTCCAGACGAAATCAAGAAATGGACTGAACAAGGAGGGATCCAGACAGATCAGGGATGGATGACGAAAGGAAGAGCCACATGGTTCCTCCCCGACTCTATGGTTCAAGTAATCATTAACACAGCACATAGTCCAGCACACTTAGGAGAAAAAGCCATGTTAGACAGCATTCAAAACCTCTGGTTCAACAAGCATTTACGAGCAGCAGCAAAACAGAAAGTGCGTACCTGCATGATCTGTTGTCAGTTTAATCCAGGCAAAGGTGTTCCCGTGGAACAAGGTGGATTCCATCCTCCTGACCATCCTTTTGAAGTCCTCCAGATGGATTATATCCAGATGGACAGATGTAGAGGTTTTAAATATGTCCTCGTAGTTGTATGTGCCCTTTCCCGATGGACAGAAGCATATCCAGTCCCAGATTACACTGCCGCGACCACTGCCAAGCAGTTGGTTCGTGAATTTTTCCCGCGATACGGCTTGCCCCGTGTCGTGTACTCAGATAATGGACAGCCATTCTCGTCCGAGCTTATGAAACAGGTATCACTCCTGTTAGGATACCAGTGGAAATTCCACTGCGTACGACACCCTGAAGCAGCTGGTCTCGTTGAGAGACATAATCAAACCCTGAAAACACGCTTAGCCAAGGTCTGTGCAGAAAAAGGTGTAGATTGGATAGTAGCCTTGCCAGTTGCCCTCTTCTATATGCGCATGGTTGCTCATTCTAGAACCGGACTATCTCCTTATGAGGTGGTCTTCAGGCGGCCTCCCAATATGTGGGGTACGCCTATGCCTCGCAAAATCACAGATGTCGACAGTACTATGCTGACAGATTACCTAGCTTCCTTGATGTCTGCACTACAATCTTGTCGTTCACAGGTTGCGGCTGCCTTCCCGGACAACACCCAAGTAAAACCGCATGAAGTCGTTCCGGTAGAGTTTGTCTTTGTCAGAAATTTCGACAGATCAAGTCCGCTGGAGCCGAGGTGGAAACAGCCAAAGTTGGTGTTGATGACGACGAGGACCGCTGTAAAGCTGGAAGGTCGCAAGGGATGGCTACATTCCAGTCATATTAAAAAAGTTCACGGACTGTGTCCAGAGACTTCGGTTAAGGACTGCCCCCTTTCGGACACTGACTCTAAACTTCCCCTGATAGAAAGAACTCCCCAACAGGAGTATCGTGCCAAGTTGAGGTCTAGTAAGTCAGACAGCGTTTAATTGTTTAAGTCCCCCCCTGGGTGAAGCTGTTAGACAGGTTTCTGACATGAATAAGATAGACCCAAGTAGTGAGAGAGAAAGGCGTATCAAGAAAAGAGAACAATATTGTAAAAATTTGCACAGTCGATGCGTTATTGCATTAATTTTCATGTTTCTTCTGAGTCTTACGATCATATGCATAAGTTTAATACTACATGTTTTTTTCCCTCTTGATTCTCATGTACATGCTTCCTCTAATGACACTGTAGAGCACTCTTTCAGCGACCTGCCCCCTCATGAATTATCCTACCGACTAGCAATGCGCAACAATACATTCATTCGTATGTTACACCATACTCACCAGACCAGCAATGCTACCAATTGCTGGGTATGTGGTCGACTCCCACCTTATCAGAAATATAAGGGAGCTCTGCCCCTCTTTCCCTACCCGTTTACACATAATGGTTCATGTGGTGCATGGTTTACTTTAATGTCTTCCTTAGACAGTAAGTCCAAAGTTTCCCAAGGCAATTGGATATGGGGGAACCTGAATACAGTCATGAATAAAGCATGTTTCCCAGACGCAGACGGTCTTCCCCAAAGGAGAGGGACCGACCTAGAAAATGAAGTGTATGAATTAGGTAACTTTTCCCTCAATCTCATGATCCTGAACGTCCAGTCCGAGACTAATTCGAACTTGCCGTTTATAACAGTTTTGCCAGTAAAAGGCGAACTATGCGTTAGAAAGAATGGCTCAGTACATCTAGGACACAGTGATTGTTATACTGTGGTCGAATTCAGTGACAAAGGAAAGTCTACATTTAAAGCCTCTCGCCATTCTTATTTCATTTGTGGTCACACCGCTTATGTACATCTGCCCCCTGATTGGGATGGGACGTGTTACATTGCGTTCCTATTACCACCTGTTTTCCTAGCCCCACCTGATTATCATCGGAATTCATGCCTTGTGAATGTAAGACATAGAAGGGAGATCAAGACCCCAATTGTCGATCAGACTGAGACAACGTGGGAACAATACACAGATTTCAATAAAGGATTCTTTTTCTTTGTAGGTTCTGTTCAAAACATTAAATTGATACACAAATTAACTAGAACTTTGGAAGCGGTAGTGAACGAAACTACTTCTGCTTTAGGTAACCTGACTGAAGAACAATCTGCTATGAGAATTGTTGTTCTTCAAAATCGCCTTGTCCTTGACGTCATCCTGGCCGATAGGGGCGGGGCTTGTAGAGTCATCGGATCCAGTTGTTGCGTGTTTATTCCTAATAACGCGCCATCCGTGTATAAGGCCATAACACGGCTTCACGAAATTGCTCACCTGATACACCAGAATCCAGGCTCCTGGACTTGGTCCGGTTGGCTCTGGAGTGTGATATCCGCTTGGGGATGGAAATTGTTATCATTCCTAGGAATAATATTGGTCATAGTATTCAGTTGTTGTCTCTGTCTGCAATGTGGGCCAGTGATTTGCGGCTTGTGCACCACAGCTTGTATCCCAGGTCCAAGTTCCTGTTCCCGAATGATAAAAGATGAACAAATGATGTTATATGAACAGATAGATGGTCTCATGAATATAGATTTATCCTAATGGGTGTAGTAGGGGCCAAGGAGGGAATGAGGTAATAGACATTTTCAGGTAGCCAATGTGTCCCCCACTCGCACCCTATCCATGCACCCATGTTCCTTTTATGTCGTGTAACTTCTTTCCTGTTCATGCTAGAAAGACGCAAATACATTTGCGTCCAACGTTAACATGTCAGCTATCCAGTCATGCATGAAAATCCCGTTAATTAGGCTTCTAGGCCTATGGTGCTAACGTCTTTACATGGTGCACTTTTGAATCTCGCACACGTTTTCCTGCTATATTTTCTGGCCCAGTCGAGCCAGACCCTTAATCGAGGCTCCAAGTTCTTTTCTGCCTCTGAAAGCTGCCGTTTAGGTATGCATCCCTGACCTCTGCCTTACTTCCTGCTCAGACGAGCGGTGCCCGGCTCGGCCTGGTTTGCTTGCCAAGACGATGTTTTACCTACAAGTTATCTGCCCGAGAAACCTTTCACTCCAGACACTACATCCTCAAAACATACGATATCAGATATGCTATAGGTACAGGTCGTTTTGACACCCCAGACATTAGTCTCCTCTACTCGTGCAAAAGTCAAAGCCCCAGCTCTTCCCGGTTACACGTCATGCTCAGTTGCGCGCGCATCCAGGTCATAGGTTTCTGCTGATCCTGCAAACTTTCTCTATGCACCCACCCACTTGTGACGTTTCATGTGACGTTTCTCTGACATGTCCAGTGCACGCCCATGTGTACGCCTTTTTACACGCCTCCTGTTACGCACATGTGTTCTTATCTCTCTCTTTTCACCTGTTACGCCTACTGTATTGACTCCATGTATACTGTTTTACTATATATAATGTGTGATGTTAATAAAATGTTGAATGTCCCTTCCTGAACCTGAGTGGTGATGGAACCCGATGTCCCATGCTTCGAAGCATTTCATTAAAGCCCGTATGACTCAGATACCACGGACTCTGCCTCTCATTTGATTGAGCTATCCTTATGACTTTTAATTATATGGAAAAATGATACCGTAAAATTAATTTACCACAGTGTTCACAGTTTGCTCTAAGGAAAAGCTAATTACATATTCAACTAATAGCTCTATGCTACAGTCCCTACCTATCTCTGCTACCTCACCCTCAAATTCGAGGTCCTCTCCTGAGTATACTCTTTGAAAATACTCTTCCCAAACATGAGACTGTAGGTGAAAATCGGCTTCACCGACTGGCTGTTTATCCCCTTTAGAGAATAGATGCCAGAATAGCTGTCAGTCCTTCAATCTGGATGCCTCACCTAATGTGCGCCAATTCTCTACCTCCCAAGTCCTTTTTGCCTCGTCCAGTACTCTCTTATAGGTGCTTCTTCTATTTATTATTTCAGTCCCTATTCGTTTCTTTACTGCCGCAGTTAAGTCCATTCTGGCTTACCAGCAGTCCTAGTTATAGCACGGGCAAGCACTATGAATAACTGTATTTGGCTGCACTGTCTGCTAAAACAGGAATTTATGCTATTTGAGTGTTGAAAAATAGACATGATGCTGTCATCATTTAGGGTAGGATTACCCAAAACCGTAAGAGCCTGAGCTACCTTTTTGTAAATGTTAGGGACCAGCTTCTCATCAGTAATTACCTACGGTCACTTAATTCTCCTATTATTGTTGGTTGTAATAACAGGGGCCATCACTAAATTAGTCTGAGACTGCAGAATAGAAATGCCAGATAGCCTCATAAACAATGCATTGTGGTCACTATCCTTGCGGTTGAAAATAATCATGGCATTGATTTGTGGCCAAAGGTCAAAGTCTACCATAATAAAAATCAACCCAGCTCTTGACATTTCCCCTTTTAAATGTAAATGTAGCTTCTGCATCTGAGGGTTTCCGCCCATTACAAGCGCGAACCCCATACGCAAGGGTGAACGACAGTACTTGCTGTCCAACATTACTACTTCTTTTCAGGGCTGGTATCTGAAGCCTTCTAATATCTCTAGCTTTTTCTTCCTCCTGCACTAATTCCTGCACAAAATCTGCGGGTTCATATGTCATATTGAAGTCACCGGCTACAATAAGATAATACTCTTTACCTGAATTCTCAAGGAAGTTTATAAGCGTTGTTATAGTGTCTGAATCCTTGTAGTGGCTGCTATACCGATTATATAAGTACATTTTTCTGTCATTCCCTTTGAGTGATATCAGGCCTAAGCCAAGGATCTCCTGTAAGCCTATAATTAGCCTCTTGATTTTGCAACCCAAGGTGGTCTTAATCCAGATCAACAGACCTCCAGCAGGTCTACCAGATGTCTAGCTTGAATACTAAACATGGTATAACCCACCCTATATAATTGCTCATTGTCTCAAGTTTCTTGAAACAGAAATATATGACTCCTGTCCACTAGCTCACCCCACTCTGGGTCATTTAATTTAGACCTTATTCCGGCAATATTCCATGAGATGACATTTAGGTTCTGGTCATCATGTATGCTTCCCGGAGACTGGTGTCCTACTATAGAATTTTATCCCACTCGGCCTTGGGTAGATACATGATAATCACTGAGGACAGTTAGGTTTCTTTCTTGAGAAACTTTTTGTAGTACCTCTCCTAGATTGGCTAGTTAAAGCCATATCATGTGTCATCATCGATTTGACAATTCCCAGCTTTATTCAGTCAGGGATGTCCAGCTCTGAAAGAGCTTGGTACCTATTACTAATTACAAGGGAGAATTGCTCCTTACTTCTCTGGGGATTGTGGGCTGTACGAATATTCGTTATAATAACTGGACCATTGGGCTTAAGGTGTCTATAAAAAAAAACAGTGGCATAATGCTGTTCAAGACCCCACCCAATTTGTTCCCTCCTGCCTTTAATCAGTTTTTCTGCAAGGGCTGGGGCGATACTGTTAATCACTACGCAGTCTCCGTGGGTAGACTTACGTAGGGGGCCAAACCAACTCACTCTTCTAACAAACAGAATGTCGCCATAGCTGGAGTTTGTTTAATCAGAGTTATAAGTTATCCAGTGGCAAACTTTATTTTTCAGTTGGCTTATGGTTTCTTTAATATTTCCCTGTAGCAGGGGGACATTAGTTCAAATTGCCACATAAGGCCACCATTCTGGTGGAAGATTCAAATGTACCTAATTCGGAGAATCATACATGTCAGAAGTATCAACTATTTGTGAAATTGGCTGCCTAGTAGGTACAGTAACATTTGCATTTTGTAAGACATGATGTGCTCTTGGCCTTGAGCTACTCCCAGTGTACTCACAGTGCACTGGGAGTTGGTTGATCGACTCCCAGTTGGTTGATCAACTTGTCTCAAGGCTATATCTTAGGTCGGATCCTTCCCACAATCGTCAACTTTATTTTGAGTGGTAACTGCAGAAGAAGATTGTGTGAGTCTACTACAGTGTCTTCCTACCCAGTTATTTGTCTTACTAATTCTTGTGCCCCCCAACCCCAGAACCAGGGCATTCCGGTCCTGTGGACTCCATTTTCACTACCCCAACCGAGAAGTTAATAATAGACATTTTAATATCTGCCACATTAGCCTCAAGTTTATCAAGAATGTCTAAAATCGGTGAGAGATTTTTTGATAATATGTTATCAAATCGATTTGTTAAAGTCACTATGTCTTGCAAGGATAAAACTGTGGAGACTGGTGGTGTAGAATGCGATTTTGGCATTGTTGTTAATGCAGTTAAGGTGCTGTTAGTCCCCCCATGTGATGTCAACAGGGATTTTTTTTTGATCTGGTACTTGCTCCCAGCGAGGGTTCCTGGTGTTTCAATGGTCTCTTCCTTTTTGCTGGTAATTCAGTCATCAGGGATGCAGAATTATAGGATGGTGACTTCGGCGAAGGCTTCGCTGAAGACTTCACCGAAGAGGATATTTCCGCTATTGTCTGTATTTCAAACAGGGTTTCCAGATGCTATATCCCCAGGCACCCTATTGGGTGTATGATCCGAGTTCAAGCCAATAAGTGATCCTCTCTCCCCAGATAAACGACGTTCAACCACTAAATCTTCCTTATCTAAGACTCTGGCGGCCTGTTTCAGAAACCAATCAAGGGTGGAGTTCTGGAGAGTCTTGGGTGTGCCCTCCATATCACCCTTTGGCTTCTGTTTGACCTTTTTATAAACAGTCACAGCCACACAAGGGAAAAACTTAAGCCAAGGACACAGAAATAAAATCAAACTTTCTACAACATTAGAGGCTCCTCATTGAATTGCAACATGCCACCAAATATCTCAAAGCCTGAGAGAAAAAAACAAAGAGGTTAGACCCAGCCCAGCCTCCAAAGGAAGTGGACGGGCCTGGGTCTGGGCATGCCCGCACGCGTCCCAAGATGCAGGATCCCTGGATGCACTTTAAGCACCTCCTGGCACATCGAGAATGGCGTTGGTGGTGTGAGGGCCGCTTTGCGGGCTGTGGATTGTGGTCCGGTCCCCCCGCACCAACAGAGACTGTAGCAAATGGTTTCCTGCACTGCAGGAGCCCGAGACGCCCTTTAAGCACCTCCTGGCAGGTCAAGAATAATGGTAGCAGAATGAGGGCCGCTTTGCGGGCTGGGGCTTGTGGTCCAGTCCCTCCGTGGCAGCAGACTTTAGCAAAAGGGCTCCCATGCTGCAGGAGCCCTGGATGCCCTTTAAGCGCCTCCTGGCACATCGAGAATGATGGTGCCGGCATGAGGACTGCTTTGCGGCTGGGGTTTATGTTTTGGTCCCCCCACGGCAACAGAAACTGCAGCATACGGGCTCCTGGGCACCCTTTATGCACCTCCTGGCGTGTCAAGAATGATGTTTGCGGTGTGAGGGCCACTTTGCGGGTGCCGACCTCCACTCTATTCCTGAAACTTCAGAGTTTGGGTTCATCCCCCCTTTCAGATGATCACTACAACACTTGGCTAATTTCTTTCTCAGAAAAGCTAATCTTATGGACGATCAGCTAGCTGTGAATTCTGGTCTCAATGTCAAGCTGTGAAATAAAATCACTGAAGTCAGAACCAAATTGAGAACTTAGTGCGTTCCCTTAGGTCAGCAGGGCAGAAATCACTAACATAGCTAAAATCTTAAAATCAGGCTCCCCACTGGACTCGACCCCCATCGACATTCTGCTGAAAGGTGGGGAACCCAAAGTCTCAGCTCTCACACATTTTTACAATCTATCTCTGAATAATGATGAATAAACTAATAAATAATTATCTCTCAACATTCTCAAACTAGATTAAGACCGGGATGCGGCACAGAAACCACACTATTGAAGGCAACGGAAGGGCTAAAAATGGTCTTTGATAGGGGAGGCTCAGCTGCTGTCATTCTTCTTGATCTGAGTGCAGCCTTTGAGACTGTCTTGTATCCAGTCCTACTGCAAAAGTTTGAAGATACATGCATCACGGGTCTAGCACTTTATTGGTTTTCCGCCTTCCTAGAAAACAGCAGCTTCAAAGATAGTGAAAGTTCATTCTTCTCAACCATGCATCATTTGAAATGTGGCAAAGCTCAATGCTCTTGCCTGAGCCAGGCACTGTTTAATTTGTACATAAATCTTCTATCAAATATTATCTTCTCCTTGAATTTTTCTAGGTTGTCCTATGCTGAAGACAAACAGATAATTGTTTTGTTAACTCCAAATACAGCACTGGTCTAAAGGCAACTTAATATATGCTGACAGCAAGTTGCTAACTGGATAGCTGCGAGCTGTTGAAATCTCAAGAACAACAAAACGAAGGTCATGGTAATTAGCTGGCCTTCCTCCTTCGGTGACCAACCATCTCCCAAGGCAGAAGTGAGGAGCATGGAAGTTATACTTGACTGTAGACTCACTATGGGTGCCCAGGCCAGGAAGGCCTCCAACTGCTTTAGACAACTGCGAGCTCTCAGAAATACTCTTAGATGGCTACCTATTTCTGTTCGGCGAGTGGTGGTTCAAGGCTTGATTTATTCTTGCCTCTACTATGGGAACACCCTCTATTTAGAAAGTACACCTTCATTCATTCAAATTCTACAAGTAATTCAAAATGCTACAGCCCAGATCCTCGTGGGTATTTCCAAGACTCAGTCTGCCTCTTCAGCACTCACTGCATTGAACTGAGTACCAATTAGTAAGAAGATTCAGTTCAAAGTATTGTGCATGACCCACCACACAAAATGCAAGATGGTCCCTCGCATCCTTCAGCAATTGATCACCCCAAATCATCCAGACAGAGCAATCAGATCCCCCCGCCTGCACCAGCTCTGCATCTCTTTCGTGAAAAAGGCCAGGTTTGGAGGGTGTTCCTTTGACTTTATTGCCTCCTTGCTCTGGCACACTTGCCTCTCACCCTTAGATCAAATAACAACCTTCTTAGCTTTAGAAAGCAAATGAAAACCAACTTATTTGACTAGGACTCCCCATATGATCCAAACCTACCAAACACTGGGAAACCCATCAGGTTCTCTCAACCAATCCAATCTATCAAACTGAACTTGGGAATAATAAACTGGTAACCAACTCCTTCTTTCACAAACATCTCTTCCAAAAATGTTATGACTGTTTTAGTAAATTATGCCAAAGCAATCTTCTTCCACAGGCCATTCATTCTCTATACATGCTTTAACGGAAATGTGATCACTCTGTGAGATCTTTCTCTTCATGCACATGGTATACATGATCTCACCATGTCTTCAAAATATATGTCACGACCCAGCCACCAATATTCCACATGTGTTCTTCTCTTCATAAGACTCTACTACTGTGACCTTCATGTTGCATCTCCAACATTGCCTGCCTTAAACCTTTAAGAATTACTAACATCTCTCTCCTTTCTAAAATTCTATCCTGGCAAGATAGTTTCATTTCAACATTCTTGTAACTCATCTCCACATTTGTCACGTTCTGTTTTTGTGGTCAACTGTATAGCATGCATTATATAATTTGTCTCATACTATCTTCTTCTTGAACCTTCTCTCTCAAATATTGTTGCTATACACGTCATGTAACTTTACTCACCATAGCAAGCATAAATTGCTCTTCTTCATCTATCTCTACATTGGTATCAAGAGGCAGGCAGAACAGACAATATGCTGTGACATTTTTAATACCCGGTATATATTCAAAATCATACTCTCGAATTATGAACATCCATCTGCCTATTGTGGTGTCTCTCTACCTGTACCCTTAGTTGTGAAGAGCTCAACTAAAGGTTTATGATCAATTTTTGCTGTGCATCTCATACCCCACACATATTGCCAAAAATGTTCAATTTTCTTGAAGGTGTCGAAGCCAGTCAAAAAGGCATCTTAGGGCACCAATATGTTCCCTTAGAAGTTGTAAATTATGTTAATGCTTTGCAGGCATTGTATAGAGCTATTTGATGGTATGCTGACGAGAGTTCTAGGGTCAAAAATACTGCTGCCCCTCTTTAAAGTACCCATATTTGATTTATCTTTGGCAAGGGAGGCCAAACAATCCAATTACATGTGTTCAGATCTCTCAGATTTACATACATCTTGATCTTCCCTCCTTGTTTCCTCACCCAAACTATTGGAGACAACCATTCCTCAGTCTCAGTTGGTTCTATGATGCCATCACTACATAACTTATATAGTTTTAATTCAAGTTCAGCTCTTAATGAAAAAGGAATAGGTTTGGCTTTGTGCACTTTGGATACTGCACCCTTGCTTAAAACTATAGATGCTTAAATACCTTTAACAACCATGGAGTCTGAAAAAACAACTGGATATAAATGTTCCCAAATCCTATTTGTTGATACTCTTTGTATACACAAAACTTTATCTGGATGATTTGGGTCTAATGTGATGCTAAGTTCCCTGTTATGGCATCCCAATAAACATCCTCTATCTTTAGACACAAACACATCAGGCATCTTGGACCTATCGTTGAAGTCAATCTGGGCATCAAGACATCCAATTACATCAATTTTTCTCCCTCTATGTGCAACCAACCTTACATCAGATTCTTTTAACACCTCATCTGATATACATATAGCGTGTTATTTCCAATCACTGTGGTTCGGATAACTTAATCTGCTATTACTTTAACTGACTTCTCTTTCACTTTGATCTCACAGTATGGTGCAAACTTATCATTACCAACTCCACAGATTTTTAGTATAAAATCATCTGCATGATCATTATCTCTACCAACTTTGGTGTCTGAAAATAAAATTAATTTCCTTGCTATATATATTAACTCTGTTTCCTGGACATATGCACGCATAATTTCCTTTCATACTACATCATCTGCACATTTAACGAAATGCTGGATGTCCCTTATCAGCTGAAAAATATCCCTTACTGCCCAATCAAAAACACATCACACCCAAGTTTTCCTTCATCCTCATATGTCCTATTTCATATTTGTTCATCTCCTTGCATTTTATGGTGGGACTTTTATTTATATTAGCTTTGTATACATTTCTGATCTGATTATCATTTACTCTCACTTCCTGAATGCACATTTGATCACCTACACTTGTTTTGAATTACTTAAAATCATGATACATACTTAAAATTATTTGCTATTTCAATAGTTTTTTTTCAAATGTTAGTTCCTATGTCAACAGCAATTTTTCCAGTACACTTTTGTTGGCTATTTTATGGACAGTCTGATCTCTTAACATTTAATCTTAAAATGTCTTATAATCACACGTTGCAGCTAATGCTCGTACTACCACCATGAAGTCATCAATAGATTCACCAGGCATTTCTTCTCTAATTGTATTTCCACTACATTGCATTTTTTATTCCCATGATTTGCATCTAGTTTCATTAGTGCTTCTTCATATTAACGGTGGGCGTAGTGGGGCTTCGCGAAGCTACGCGAAGTGGGCGAGACACTACGTCCACCTACGCACTTCGCGTAGCCGCACTACGCGCCACCCGCCTCCCTCCCTCCCTAAATACTTAAATTACATTTTAGAAATGATTAAAAACCACTTACCTTGTCCACTGCGTCCCTGGGGCTTCCTCTTGTCATCACGCAATTCGCGCCGCCGTCTTGGATAGTAATCCGCATGCGCGGACGCCACGCATGCGCATTTTTGACCAGATGGCTTGGGATTATATAAGAGTAAATCCCCGGGAAGTCCATCAGGACATGCTGCCTTACCCGGAGCAATATTGTTTATAGTTGGCTCCACTTCGTGGAGCTTAACACCTTGGCTGCTAGATGTTTTCCCCCCCGGTGCTGAGCTATGAGTAAATCCCATTGTACATGACGAGCTCAGCTCGTCATCAGCACAGCTCAACCATGCCTCATGACGAGCTGAGCTAGTCATGAGCAGCGAAGGGGTTAAAACTATCTGCTATCTCGGAGGCATCTATAATATCTGGGGGAATCTCAGCAATAGGAGATACAAGGCATTCGTCCTCTGAATATAGGTTAGAAAAATGCTCTTGCCATTGCTTGTCTGTTATATGATTAGGGATTGGATCAGATATTTTCCTATCCCTACGATTAATAAGATCCCAAAATAGGGTAGCGTCCCTCTGTGCAGAGGCCTGCTTTAGTTCCTGCCAATGGTCCTCCTCCCAGTTACGTTTTGCCTCCACCAACGCCTTGGAATAGTCTTTCCTGGCTATTTTAATTGAAGGTGGATCCTTCCCCCTGATTGCAAGAGCTAATGCCACCATTTTTTCCCTACAGGTAGGACAGTACCATGGGTTTGTGGACCTTTGACGATCTTGCTTAGTTTATCAATTGTGTTTCGATAAAAAAGGGTAAAATTGGATTGCTTCCCCATTCCACTATAGAATGACGTTAACTCCCTATTCTTAGATTCATCCTTCTCCCTAATAATTCGCAACGTATCTTCTTGTTGGGAGACTTTGTGCCATTTCAGTCGACGCTTACAATTGGTCGGGGTTACCTCTCCACATGTCATCTATGGGCGGTTTCATACCTTTGGCCCACACAATAGCCATATATTATTTAATTGGAGACTGAGCGGATTATGATCGCTGTCTATTGATGTCACAACTACCATGTCTTCTAGGTCCCCCCAGAGTCGGGTACCAATAAGAATATAGTCTATTCTGGATGGGGAGCTTATCCTATTAAAAGTATTAGCACCATGTGGGTCAGAGCGCGTTCTGCCATTCACTGCTCTTAGGCCATATTCCATATTAAGGGCATTAATTTGAATGGCTCTCTGGGACCACTTTTTAATAGGAACAAAACTAAGAAGCGGGATTGCCCATTTTGCATCTTCTTCAGCAGTTCCCAGCAAATCACCCATACTCAAGGGTTCGAATGTGAGATTAAAATCCCTAGCCAATATGACATTGGAATCTGGTGAAATTGCCGATAACATATTTTCTAGGGAGGATATAGTGGGTGATATCTGGGAACCCGGAGAACCCCTTGAATAGATATTGAATTATTCTAAAACTGGGCCATTGTGTGGATTTTTTACAGTCAAATGCAAAATATCCCGTGATGGACAGGAATGGGTAAGGATGGTCCAGTTAAGTGCAATACTTATCCAAATTTGCAATCCCCCAGATGGGCACCCTCTACCTGAATGTGTTGCATGGATACAATAGGAAGTGTAGCCAGACTTGTGTAAAGGAATCAAGCTCCATGTCTCCTGCAATAGACAAACCTTGTGTTTCTCAACAAATCTATTCCACTCAGTGAGCTGTAACTGCTTCTCCAACCCAGCTACATTCCATGAGAGAATATTAAGAGTTGGTGGATTAATCTTTATACTCGTGGTTTCCCCTTCTACACTATTTACATCAATAGGTATTGCCTGGGCACTACCTGCTTCCATCCCCTGACCTAGCAAGATTCCTGTGGACAATGGTGTGGCCAAGACTTCTAATTCCCTTGACCTTTCTTGAATTGTGATTTGGGTACTGCTCTCACTATCTCTGCGGTTTAGTCAGTAAACCCTATTTAGCCCAGATCCCCTTCCCCTGTGCCCAAATTCCTCTTGTACTGCCCACCCCCCCGACGATGGTCAGAGTGGAAGGTGTCTAATCTGAATCGTTGAATGTTCGGGAGAGGAGGTGCGGAACTCCAGGGCCAGCAAGTTATCAGCCAGAACTGCATCTATTAGCTTTAGCTCAATACAGTCTAGCTCTGAGTTTCGCGAAGTATTCCTCCTGGCTCTGAGGATGTCCTCGTGAATTATGGACCTGCAGTCCCTTATGTAGCGTAGCCAATGTATTGCCTAGTTACATAAGGACTCGCTACTTTCGTAGCCCTGTCTACTCAGGGGTTTAGGGACTTTCACCGTATAAACTGTTGTCCGGGAGTCCCTAGATGTGGCCAAAGGGAGTTGTGCCTCATACCTCGTAGAGCTAGGGGGAGATGGGGTTTGTCGAGCCCCAGATATTTTAAGCGCATCAACCTGGGTTTTTTCAAACTCAAATTCAAACCTGGGACTCGGGGTAAGGTAGCTTTGATTGTGTCACATGACTTAAAAGGCATACCTTCCCGCCTTTCCAGAGATGCACCATTTATCGAATTCCCCCAATGGGAAAGCCATTTCAAGGGAAGAGAATGAGATGGTTGAGGTTTTGCAGCTATGAGAGGATCGGATCTAGAAATTGAAGCTGCCACCATTTTCTTTAAAAGTTAAACCTCATTTTGAAGTAGCTCCACTTTCCGTTGGAGATCTTCATTTAAACCCCTATAGGCACAACTATTTGCCAGGATGTCAGAACCAGCAGAGTTACAGTTACTCAATTCCGTGGTAGGCAAACCCTCAGACATATACTCCAACACTGCTAATCTGTTAACACAATGGGTTGGGGAGAAAATTGCCTTTTCTTGGTTATCATTTATTGCCTCTAAATTACTTTGATTCAGTGTAAGAGTGGGAGATGAGGGCTGACTGGGTTTCCCTATGCCTTCAACCACAGGGCTTTGAATGATTGGGTTTGTAGTTGAGCCAGTCTGTTTCCTAAACATTGATGGAATTGAATTGTACACTGGGGATGGCCAGCTGGTCCATTCTCTTGCAGGCCAATATTAATTGCTACATTGTTTGACCCCTGGATCTCTTCACATTCGGAAACTATAACCTCTATTCTGTCTAGGACACAATTGTTCCAACCATGATTTGCTTTCTTAACTTTTTTCCCTTTCTAATTTCCAACTAACCCCGTCCCTCTATTGCTTTCCTTTTGCCCATATTATTTGTGGCCCATCTGCCTTTTTCAATAAGTCAATGGTCCCTCACCAAACTGGAAGCAGCTGTTGGAATAGTTCAGAGATTTTTCAGCAAACAGGCTCACAGATAGGTGTAAAAACAGTACTTTGTAGCTGGAGAAAAAGTGACAGGGGGGGCCCAGCCTAGCTTCTGCCTGCCGCTGCCGGGCGCGGACGGACCCGCCCTTGGCTCGGGCTTCGCCTGGGTGGCGCCCACGCACGTCCCGCGCTGCGGAAGGCGCAGAGTGAATTTAAGCGCCTCCGGCGCTTGAAGGTGACAACGATGGTGCGCGTCATGCGGGGGAGCCTGGGAGATGTAGTTCCAGAGCCCAAGGCAACCCCACGCGCGGCAAGCACAAACAGCAGGAGTTGCGGGCACAGACCCCCTCCACACTCCAGGTACGGTGATGTTGCGCAGACCAGCCCCCAACAGGAATCCTGGGCGAAGGTGCGAGCTAAAAGGGCCAAAGTGAGTCCATGCGGCGTCCTGCGCTGCGGAAGGCGCTGAGTGAATTTAAGGGCCTCCGGCGCTTGAAGGTGACAATGATGGAGTGCGCCACGCGGGGGAGCCTGGGAGATGTAGTTCCAGAGCCCAAGGCAACCCCAGGTGCGGCAGGCACAAACAGCAGGAGTTGCGGGCACAGACACCCTCCACACTCCAGGGACAGTGATGTTGCACAGACCAGCCCACAACTGGAATCCTGGGCGAAGGTGTGAGCTAAAAGGGCCAAAGTGAGTCCTCGCGGCGTCCCCAATGTATATAGTTAAAAATAGTTTTTTATATTTAATAACAGTTAATGCTATATTCATTTTCAATTTTTTGGGGGGAACATCTATACTAATATAATAAAGAGAGAGCCCAAACCTTTGAGGCGGGTAATCTCAGGAACCACAGCATCATTCACAACACCCAATACAGCGTTGGAATGGACAGTTGCAGCAGAAGGATATAGGCTGTGCAGACGCCCACCATATACATTTAAAAGGTAAAAGAACCGTGCCAGCAAAGTAGTCCCTTGTGAGCGTGTCTGCGTTGTGCTGTGGGCGTGTGCTGAGGGCATGACAAACGCTGGGGGCGTGTGGTACGTTCCGCCCTTCATGCCATGTCTCATATCGTGTGCTGGGGGCGTGGTCGTGTGCGGGGCGGGGATTACGGAAAAATAAAAGCGAGTGTTGTGCCCAATATTTCATTGTTTTTTCTTCCCAGGTTCTATGCATTCAGCTCCGAGTGTCCACCCTGCTCCCTTTAAATACCCCATGCACCCCATAATCATAACCCACCCTTACTCCTTAAAATACCCCAACACCCTTAAACACTAACCCATCTTAACCCTATAAATATATCCTGTACCCCAAAACCCAAACCTATCCCTAAACCCTAAAAATGCCCCTGTACCCCAAAGCCCAAACCTACCCCTGAACCCTAAAAATACCCCTGTACCCCAAAACCTAAACCTAGCCCTGAACCCTAAAAATACCCCTGTACCCCAAAACCCAAACCTACCCCTGAACCCTAAAAATACCCCTATACCCCAAAACCCAAACCTAGCCCTGAACCCGAAAAATACCCATGTACCCCAAAACCCATACCTATCCCTAAACCCTAAAACTACCCCCATACCCCATAACCCAAAACTATATCTGAACCCTTAAAATACCCAAACACCCCAAAACATATACCTCAGTACCCCAAAACATATACCTCTATAGCCATACTTACCTTATCCAAACATTAAAAAAACCATGATTTTACCATTTTGCATTTACAACGAATTTCGTCGTGAATGTATGCGTGGTAAAAGCATATAAAATGTAATGCAATGCGTTATAATGTCATTGCGGAGTCATGGTACTTTCGTAATGAAAGTATGCGGAGTGATGGTATGCGGAAAGAAAGTTGCGGAATAATGGGTGTTTACCCTCCCCGGTGAGTAAATTGGTGGCACGGCGGCCCACATTTCCAGCAACATACTCATATTTTTTCACCACTGATTTGAAAAATGCACAGGTCTCTCTCATTGATGGCCAGCACCGACATACACTTTTAGACACACCTCCCGCCACAAGTTCTAGAATTGCGAATTTTAGAGCTGGGGAGCTATGTTCGAATCTCTGCATCAGTTCAACATCCTGTGATTCCAGGCAAATCGCTTTGTCTCCCCTTGCCTACCACAAATGAATGCGTTCTTCAGTAATGTAAAGTGTGCTCATGCCATGTTGTCGAGTTTGTGCTATATAATATTGCAAGGAAAAATAAAGTAGGGAAAATCGAGTTCACACACTACTGAATGCACACTCTTACGTGCATCAGCAGTGCACTGTGAATCGGAGCATTTCACAGGCCTGTCACAGATAAGAAATGCTATCAAAACTAAATCCTACAAAACAATATACTACTGGCCGGCAGCAATTCATACCCGGACAACGTCGGGACGGGCTGCTAGTATTTCATAATTAGCTAGTAAATGTTTTATTTTTAGATGGTTTTAATGCTAAAAGATCTTTAATTATATATTTAGCTTAATAAAATATTTTACCCTAATTTAGAATCAATCATTTTTATTGTATGGTAGTAAAATCACAATTACACAGCTGAGCTGCCTACATCAAGGTGCCGGCAGAGCAATGATCAATGTGCATTACACAGCGTTCAGGTCTACATCCCGGGGGACGACCTCGCGATGAGTTAAAACCTCAGAGAAATCGTAAGGCACTTTAGCGAAGATACCACTTTTAAACACAATAAGAGATAAAAGAAAAATAACCCCACCTCCCTCCACCCCACCCTCCACACACCCTCCGCATCAGTTCAAAACTGCATTTCGATTACTGGTGGTAACCAATAGTTAATAACTGTCAATTCAGTCAGCAGATGCACCAGGTGAATGTTATGTAATGAGTTGCAAGATCTGTAGAGATTTCATGTTACTTCCCTCATGTCTCAAGGAGCTGCAAGAAAGGGGCCCATAATTTTGCATATTCCTTACCCTTCCCTTCTACGCTAATTGAAAGACGCTCAATTGCTAATAGGTGCCAGAGCCTCTGAATCCAATCTCGATGGTCCAGGACTGTTGAAGACCCCCACTGCACTAAGAGCACCTGTCTTGCCGCTAGCAGTGCCAAGGTTATCAGCTTACCCCTTACTGATTTCAATGAGAAGGACCCAGAGTGAGGAAGATCCAGTGTTGTATGTTCAGGAGCTCGTGGCAATGTGATCTGAAATGCTGCATCAATGTCATCGAGAATTGCTACCCAGTAGCGAACCAGCTTCAGACAATGCCACAGCAAGTGTACTAGAGTACCAGTAAGACCACACCCCCACCAGCAGAGGTCTGACTTGGATTTGTCCCAAGAGTTAATGCACTCTGCAGAATAATACCAGTAAGTGACCACTTTATACGCCAACTCCATACCCGCTGTATTGGAAGCAGTATGGCTCGCACGGTAAAAAATGTGTTCCAAATTCCTTGTGCGTTAGGGGCCTCCCCAAGTCAGTCTCCCACATGGTCTGTGCCTTTGTGCTGTGTTTCTTAGGGTGCGTAGTGATCATAGAATAGAGTTCAGATATGAGTTTACAGTCATCTTTCTTACACACCAGCCTTTTTTCAAAGGTCGTCAAAGGACGGGACATGAGGGCAAAGTTCTCAGAGCGTGTAACCCAATGGGCGAGCTGTGAATAGTGAAAGGCATCTGAGGTCGGTAGATCGTAGTCCTTGCGCAGCTCAGAAAAGGGAATCAGGCCGTCAAGATCAAAAAGGGAACCCACCCTTTTGCAACCCTCCTCTCAGCACCGTTTAAATGTTGGGGATGCACAGCCTGGTTGAAAGTCAGGGTTGTCCGCCATAGGGGACATAGGGGAGGGAAATGAGGTCCATCCTTCTGACGTGCCCATTGGTCCCATGCTTTGAGGGTTGGGGAGGTGACTGTAGAAGAGTATCGCCCCCATGCTCTATGTTTGCATGGAAGCCACAGATCGTGCCATATGTTTCGTCCGTCTACCGACTGGTCCATAAAGTTCCAGTGTTTGCTGGACAGAGGCCTATTCCATTCAGTCATGTAGCGGAGACACGCCGCTTGGTAATAAGCTCCCACAAACGGGAGGCCTAGCCCTCCCCTCTATTTCGGAGAGGTTACCAGCGCTGACGCGAGCCATGGTTTCTTATTATCCCACACAAACCTAATAAGGAGTCTTTGCAGTTTCCGATGGATGCCTGGTGGTGGAGTCACAGATAGCATCTGAAAGAGGTATAGGATGAGTAGAAGCACCGTCATTTTTAGCGCTGCCAATCTCCCGAATCATGCCAGTTTAAGGTGTGTCCAGGCGGATATCACCTTGACCGTTTGCTGTATCAACAACGCATAATTGAGGGCAGTTGTCTTAGTGATGGACAAGGTCAGCCGAATGCCCAGCTACGTGATGTCCATGTGGACCCATTGAAAGGCGAAATCTTGCTGTAGATCTTGGACCTCAGCCCAGGGGATAGAGATATTAAGTATTTGTGACTTCATAAAGTTGACTTTGAACCCCGCAACAGCTCCAAAGGTAGTAAGTTCCCTGGACAGGTATCAAAAAGTTGACAGAGGATGTGTGAGGGAGCAGATGACATCATCAGCATACATACTAATGTTATGTGTATTAGCTCCAAATTTGATGCCTTCCATGTCAGGGTTGGACCGAATACGTTGGGCAAATGGCTCCATGTAGAGCGCAAATAAAAGTGGGGATAGGGGACAGCCTTTCTGCGTGCCCCGGGCAATGGGGAAGAGGGTTAATTTACAACCATTAACCTGCACCGCCGCTGTGGGGGAAGCGTATAAGCTACGAACCCACCGTATGAAGTTATGCCCGAAACCAAAGGCTCGTAAAACCGCAAAGAGACACTCCCAGTCGATGCGGTCATAGGCCTTCTGCGCCTCAATCGAGAGCAAGAAGGCCTGAGTGCAAGATCGGTGTACCAAGTCGATGAGGTGTAGGAGCCGCTTGGTGTTAACCCCTCCTTATCACTTTGGATTAAAACCGGACTGATCCGGGTCTATAAGGCATCCATAAGGGGTCTCAGTTGTGAGGCCAAAATACTCGCAAATAACTTTGCGTCAATATTAAGGAGCAAGATGGGCTGGTACGACCCACAATCTGTAAGTTTCTTTCTGGGTTTAAGAATTACAGAGCTTGACGCTTCAGACATTGAAGGCGTCACTTCCACAGTGTTAAGGAAGGAATTAAAAAGCCTTGTTAAAAGGGAAGCCAGCTCCACACAGAATGTTTTATAAAACAGTGCCGGGAAGCCATCCGGTCCTGGGGACTTATCGTAGATATGACCTGTTCTATGCGTGTGGCTGAGTCCAAGTTATCAGCCGATGATTTAAGCAAGAGGGTACTACCACAGGAACATAAATACTCCCCATAGTCATGTAGACAGACGTCCTCCCTCGCATAGAGGCTTTGATAGAACTGCCGGAAGGTGTCCACAATGAGGGCGTCCATGTTATGCTCCACCGCATTGTAATCCCGGATGGCGTGGATCGCAGATCTCTGAGTCTGTGCCCGGAGCCTATGTGCCAGCATCCTCCCACCTTTATCCCCACTGAGATAGAATGTGTGCCAAAGCCTCAGGAGGGCATGTTTAGCTCTATCGAAGTCCAAATGTTTTAGTATGCATTGCCTCGTTCCTAACTCCCTCCAGACTCTCGGTGCACCGGTGTGTTTATGAACTGCCTCTAACTCCCCCACCTCCTTTTCCAATTCCGTGTGCTTCTCTTTACGCAGTCGCACATAGGTTGCCGCAATCGCAATAAAGTCAACCGCGACACAAGTTTCAGAGCCTCACAAACCGCGGCAAGAGGAGTATTCCTCTGATCGTTCTCAATAGTGAACTATTGTATCTTGAATTTGCTTAGTGACTTTCTCTGAGTGAAGAAGCGAGTTGCGGAGACGCCAACCCGATGGCGTCGAGCGAGGGCAGCGCAACTTGAGTAGAACGGAGATGAGGGCATGGTCTGATAGGGAGTGGGGGGTGATATCCAAAGTGTGCAGGTGAGGAAGGTGAGAGGAGGGGGCTAAACAATTATCCAAACCCGCATATGTTGTGTGTGCTGCTGAAAAGTAGGTGTAGTCGCGCTCACTAGGGTGCTGGACACACCAAACATCTCCCAATCCACAGTCAGCCAACCATTGTTTGCCTCCCTGTGACAACGCTCCCATTTGGTTAGATCTCTGTTCCGACCTATCCATCTCTGTGTTCATTACCACATTGATATCACCTCCCACCAGAAGCCCCGTATCTAGAGAGGCAAGAATTCCAGACAGAGCCAGCCGTATAAAGGACTCTTGCCGCTCATTTGGGGCATATAGGGACCCTATCGTCATTTGCGTATCCCCGCATTGCAATCAGATTGCTAAGAACTTGCCTTTGATATCTGCTAGAGTGGAAAGTACTTTGCAATGCGCGCATGCTCTAAAGAAGATTGCAACCTCATTTTTCATGGACGAACCCGAGGACCATAACTGCAGTTGGAAACGCCTATCCCTCATCCACTTAGTATCTTTAGCTAAAAGGTGGGTTTCTTGAAGTAAACAAATATCGCTATCAGCATTTTCTAAGAGGGAGAGAATGGCAGAGCACTTAACTGGGTTGTTTAAGCCCCTTACATTCAAGCTCACAATTTTTAAATCCCTACCCATCGTGACTAATAGAGGAAGAAAGGACATAGATCAGCCTAAGCTCGATAGGGTCATGAATAGAGAAGGTCATCTCATACAATTCAGGTACCTGCCAATCCTGCCTATGAACTGATGAGGATCCCCAAGAAAACCCCCAAAACCCCAATAACCCCAACACAGCAGTAGGAAGGCACAGCCAAGTGAAGAAGCACAAACAGGAAATTGAAAGATGGGACAATAGTTCGTCTCAGTGATCAGATATTTAAGGGGGCGAGGCGCAGTCATAATCCGAACCATGTAACACGGAGCGCCCACTCCGGCTGTCAAAGAGCAGGGTTGCTGCTCGCTGTTGGACTTCTCCCTTCCTCCAGCGCCAGTAAATGAACCCAGAAGGATGCCAAATCTGTGAGGATCAGGGAACATAAGTGTTGTCGGTCACCTGTGACACTGATGAAAGGGCCGCCTCTCTCTCCAGCTTTCTCACGGACGTATCTGGTTTGGAGCCAGGTGACAATCTCCCATCTCGCTGCCACTCTGAGGAGCGCGGGCGCCGTCGTGGAAGATGGTGATCACTCCCCGGCGCAGTAGGAGGTTGCTCCAGACTCAAGATGGCATAGGCATCTTCTAGAGAGCGTATGTGCAGGAGTTTGCCATGGTACTTTAAGATGAGGCGTAATGGCTGACCCCAAGAATTAGGGATGCCCTGCTCTCAGCGATGACTGGTGATAGGTTTCAACTCTCTCCGCTTAACCAACGTGGAGGCAGCCAAGTCCTGATAGAGTGCGGGTTGATGACCACGGAATTGCACCGGATTAAGGTCTCGTGCTTTGCAAAGGATTCGTTCCTTGAGTTGGAAATCATGCACTCAGAGAAGGATGTCCGGAGGGGGGAGCTTTAGCACCGCGTGGCAGTCCCTCCCGATGAACTCAGTCCATTTGGATCTCCTGACCATCTCCGAGTATCTGCTGGAACAAGGCGCTAACGTAAGCACAAAGGTCGTCCCTCTCTTCCTTCCGTGGAACCGCCCAAATCCGAATATTATTACGTCTGGAGCAGTTCTCCATGTCCGCCGTGTGAGCCTGCAGATCTAAATTCTGGTCTTTGAGTCGGATCATCTCTTGTTGAAGTTGATGTAGGTCATCCTATCTTCCCAGGTCATGCTTCTCTAAAGTCGCCACTGATTCTCCCATGGCGTCAACATCTTGCCTAACTTCTCTAAGATGCGATGAGAGTTGGGAGCGCAGCTCTTGTATATCCTCCTTGATGGCTGTAAATAACTCAATCATAAAGGCTTTAGTTGCAGGTGCATCATCATCCTCCACCTGTGGTGTCTTGGCATCCGGTTGAGAGGCGGAGTGGCCCGATGATTTTGGCAAAAGATCTTTCAAGGGCCTATCCTTCCTACCTCTCGCTGACGACATGGTGCTGCAGACCCGTCGCAGTCTTCTATAAGGCACACTCCAAACTAAGCAAAGAGAGATAACGATCTGGGCCTACGAAGGTCCAGCTCTCGCAGGTGAGCTGGCTAGCAATTTAATTAGGAGATAAAGCTGAGTTAACGTCTGCGCTGTCTCACGGCTTAGGGCCAGACATGAGGTACCAGAACTGTGCAGGCAAGCCAGTGCAGGTCTCCCTCACCTTGGAAGTCAAAGTACAGGCAGTCAATGCAGATCGCCGGGGTAGGATTTCAGACTTTTGAGGGTTGCTGTCTCAGCACCGCTGAGCTGGGGGAGCAGGGACAAGTGGAATTTAAGGCAGAAGCCCACCAGAAATAGAGAGCAAGAGGCAAACCACAGGTATCAGCCACTAGTTTGCCGCTTCTACAGTATGCTCACTGTGCTATTGCAGGGGGGGCAGGACTATCACAGGCCGAGGAAGCTGGGTGCCCCTCTCTGCCGCGGAAATCACCGTCCGCCGAACTATTTGCCAAAGACAGGCCACCTGATTGCTGAAGCGCGGCAGACTAGGCCTCAAAGCGTTGTAGCACGGGCACCTCAAGGGGCGGCCTCCAAGCCCGTCGACAGGCCAGATCACCCTCACACAGAACAGGGTCACGGGTTGAGTTTCTCCCGCCAGGCCTTGCCCCCACCTTGCGCTTTCTGCCACACCCAGGCACTAGCCCGCTCACTCAGCCGGGGGGGAGGGGACTCGCAGAAGCAGGCAGCCCCCACCGCTCCCAGCAAGCTATGTTAGCGCTGTCCGCCGACTCGCCGACCGAGTACCCTCCACGGGCATCAGATCCCGGCCCCCCCCGCTCCTCACCTCAATAGCTCTGGGGAGCCGATCGGGTCGTTGGGCTGGGCTGCACTGCGGACCCTCTCCAGCTGCCTGGTCCGGTTAGACAGCCCTTCAATGTCACCAGAGCCGCATCTCACTCAGGCGCCCTCGGCTTCCTGGTATCAGCAATGCCACATCTTGCTCAGGTGCTCTCTGCTGCACAGGGCTTGCAGACAGGCAGCCGTCAGGAACACACAATGGCGGGCACCTCGCAGCGCCTCTCCACACGTACCCGCCAGCAGCCACCTCAGGCCGACACCAGTCCCCGGGCAGCACACCAGGGAGGATCCGGCACTAATTCCATCCACCAGGCGCTGTCAGGAACTTCAGCTTTGAGGCTTCACCACAGCAGGAGGCCCCCGCTAGGCCCACGGGTCTGCAGCAAGGCCGGGACCAGGCGGACCGGATCACGCCAGAAAGCCACCGGTAACCCAGGAAAAGATTTATCTTCAGCGCCAGGGCATCAGCGCACTTCGTCCCAATCAGTGGTAAGCTTCGATGGGCATGAGGAAGGGCGATATATCAATGCTGATGGCTGGCAGCCATGAAGGGATAGGGAAACATGTCCGATCTCGCCGCTATCTTGGCCACGCCCCTTTTACCCTAATTTATTATCACTTTCTTTGGGATTTTATTCAAAGTTCATCCCTCCGTTATTTTATATGGGAGTTTATTTTAATACCAGTCGTTGGCTATGTGTGGTGCTGAACTTACTACTGTTTCTTTTCAGCAATAGCAACTTACACTTGTATATTTGACTCCATCCCCTGTTTCAGGAGGGAGAAACATGTACGGTTACACTTTTGAGGAACTTTACACTAAGATTTTGTAATTAGCCAAAAGTAGTGAAGTTACTCCAAAGTGAAAGAGTAAATACACATGTAAATTACTCACAAGTGTAAGTTAACTATGTGAATATTCTCCAAAGTATTACATTTACAGATCAATGTTAACTTTATGTGATACCGCCCAAGACCAGTCATGTATAAAGAAGGCCCTGCAAAGCTGAATCTAATGGAAAGCTCTTAAGTCAGTCCCTCCAGCTCCTCAGTGAATTCAATACTTTCAATATACAAATGAGAGATAACCACCCAGAAATTTAAACTTCAATAACTGTTCATATCGGTTCTTTGGGAGCATTATTTACCCTCTTCAGATTCCATGCTAAAGGGCTGATTGGCAATGTTCGGAGAAGTTGTGACTTAGTCGTGACTTTGGCATGATTTTCTCTTGAAGTTTCAGGTTAACAATAGCTTACTTAAGGGAGAAGCAAGCTTTTTAAATCAGGCAAATCTGATCTATGTTTCCCAGAAAATAAATGAAAGAAATTTTTTAATGTCTGCACCATCTAGCCACAGAGACGTTCAATGTAAAATTCTCCATAGCTTATGAAACCATGTCAACCACTGACATCGAGGGTTTATATCCTCTATGTTCACCAAGGGTCACCTCAAGTGTGCAAAACGTTTTATTAGCCGGCATAAAGATAAAAGCAATTCCGGGACAGGACCTGTAGACATCTACATCTGCAAGGAAAACATACAACAGTGGAAAATCAGAAACAGTTAAGATTGAGTGGGAACAAGATTGTTCTCAGTTGTCAGGTAGAAATGGTAGCCTCTTGGGCGATGGCAAACATCTGCAAAATACCAACTCTCAAGGCATCTTATATCCAATGTTCACACGTAACTTTTACATAAATAAAGACGGAGCCAGATACATGCAATAATTGGTTGTGAAAATATTTCAACACCCACATGAGGTACGGAAGAGATTTGTCCACATTTAAAAAAGATTTGGGGCCAGATGTAGGTGGCCCAATACTGGTCGGTAAAGGCCGAAATTACCGAATTTTGGCCGTTACCGACCGGTATTGGGCATTTAGGGTATAGGTGGCCTAAATTGCAAATTCGGTAATTTTCTGATTATGTATTTTAAGGAATCGGTAAATTACTGATTCCTTAAAATACCGAATCGGTAAATTACCGAATTTGCAATGTAGGGAGCTCTCAAGTGAGTGCTTTTCCCATTTTAGGATTCGTTATTTACCACCAACTATAAGTTGGTGGTAAATAAGGAATATCTTTGAAAATGCAAATCTGTGCATTTTCAACTGTGCCATGTGGCAGACATACATGCCCTTAGGGCATGTATGTGTGCCACATCTGCACATAAGCACGATTCAGGGGTGCAACAGGGTGTCAAAGTGACACCCTGGCACCCTTGAATGTTTCCCCCATTTTACCGAATTGGTATTTACCGATTCGGTAATCGCCATTCATTCCTATGGGCCTCCGAATCGGTAAATACAGATTCGGTAAATACCAAGGGCCAGATGTAGGTAATTTCCATTTACCGAATGGAAAATACCGACTCACACCGAATCGGTATTCCCCAGTCGGAAAATGGTATGTAGGTAAAAAATCGTTAAAAGTTACCGACTCGGTATGACCCGGTAAGCCACATGGTAAAATACCGATTCGGAAATGTCCGATTCGATAACATCCGAGTCGGTGAAACACAAGGCAACCCATGGCCCACATCGCCCATAGGAATCAATGGGAATCACCGATTCGGAAAAATCCGACTCGGATTAAACCGACTCGGATTTTACCGACTCAGTAAATACCGATTTGGGAGTTTCAAACTGCCATGTGAGCCTGTCAACCAATCAGGGAGAGCCCACACCCACCCCAGCCAAGGCCCTGTGAATCTAACCAATGAGAGAGAGGCACCACACCCCAGTACCTGGGATTGGCCACACCCATGCAGGTGGAAACCAACTGTTCAAACAAATCTGCAGAGGAGAGAGGAGCACAGCATTCACAGGCCAGCAGACTGAGAATGGAGGCACAGGAAGGTCAGAAGGATGCTGTTGAGAGGAAAAGGAAGCAGAAGTTCAGCCAAGAGGAACTGCAGGTGACTGTGGATGAGATTGTCACCCACTACAGCCAAATATTTGGGAGGCAGTCTCTACATGTTGCAGAGACTGTGAAGCGCAACATATGGCTAGCTATCCAGGGCAAGGTGAATGCCATAGGAGTCACCCACCGGGACATTGAGGACATCAAGAAACGGTGGTATGACCTGCGTATAGTCACCAAGAAAAAGATAGCAGGACAGAAGAAGGATGCCGGTCTGACAGGAGGTGGCAGGGCCAAAGCCCCAAAACTCACAGCAATAGAGGAGCAAGTTGCATCCACCATGGAGTCTGAATGCATCCACGGGATTGGAGACCTGGATAGCACCGCCAAATCAGCCAAAAAACAAGGTAAGAGGCATGTACCCACATGCATCCCCACCCATCCCAACCCTGCACACCACTGTGTACACACATGACACAGCAGGAGAGGCCAGAAATACTTGCAGCAATGCATCCTGGTAGACGTAGTCATGTACACACAGTAGCATAGTACAGCACACATGACTCAGCAAGGCATGCCACACCCCCCCCATACAAGCAATGTGGACTGTGCAAAGGTGTGAATTAAATTTAATTAAGAAAAACACACAGACAAACTACAACATTGACACTATGTCAATTTCATTCCACAGGAGAGTCGTCACGCAGTTCTGCACCGCCGAGGGAGGAGAGGGCACCGACATCTAAGAAAGGGGAAAAAGAAAAAAGTAAACAACGTCACAGCGCAGGAGAAGGTGGAGACGACACTACCCAGGACCCCTCAACACCAGACCCACCCACTACACCAATCCCAATGTCCCCTCTGTTGTTTGGGTCTCCAGAGCTCACAAATACGCCCATGCCGGTAGGGGAAAGTAGCCAGGCGGAGCCCCCGCATAGGATCCTGCAGACCTCTGAGTCAGAGGATGAGGAAGATGTCCCCCAGAAGACAACACCAGTGCCTGACAGGCCAAGAACAACTACGTCTGCTGGCTCTGCGCGCACTACTGTCCTTGGCAGGAGGGCACGTGATGGTGGGGAGGGCCAGGATGGTGAGAGCGTGTTCTGTGGGCTGGAGGGCACGATGGTGAAGGTCCAACGGCAGCAAGCAAAATCGCTGCAAGTCATGCAGCGCCAGGTGCGCGGTTTGAGCGCAACAATGACCAACATGGACAAGGGAATTACACAAATGGCTAGTAGCATGGACCTGATTGCACAGGGGGTCTCAGACATTTCAACCTACATGGGGGTCCTCTCGGACAAGCTTGATAGGGAACATCTTCAGCGTGCAAGGGAACGGCAGTACATGCGCGACCAGACCAAGGCCATGAACAGGTTTGCTGCCAACACAGCTCTCCTCTGCAGACGCTCCATTGCTATGCAGGAGGCTATAGAGCACTGCTGCACTAAGTTAACACGGGGCATGGGCAGAGTTACCTCTGCAATGGAGCAGATGTTGACCTCAAACGTATGTCATGCTGGTGACACGGGTGTGGAGGAGACTGAGGGGTCAACCAGCAGGAGTGGCTCCAGTACACCTGTCCAGGAGGTGCGCAGGAGCGGCAGGCACAGCCATGGGGAGTCAGGCACCATCAGGGAACGTGAAGGACAGGCACCTAAGTCCCGCAATGTGGTGCGAGGGCGCAAGAACTGAACAATGCAGGGAACTGACTCTGATGCACCCAGTGAGAGCAACTGAGTATGTGCATCCAGTGACATTCACATACTGTCTTGTGACCATCAAGGAGTAGTGAGGAATAAACTACTCATGTCTGCAAGTATACCTGTGTGTGTGTCATACTTTACCTAGAAATAGCGTTGTGTAATTTCACTCCGTCTCAATCTGCCATCTACTGCGGCTGGCCCTGTAGCCTGGGGATCAGCATGTTCTTGGTCCTCATCTATGTTCTCACGATGTGTCAACTCCACCTCTGTGCCTTTTTTTGTAGCAAGATTGTGCAATATGGCACAGGTCACTATTATTTTGCAACACAGGAGGGGGGTGTACTGTCGCGCACCTCCACTTTTGTGGAGGCAACGGAACCTGCTCTTCAGGAGTCCAAAGGTTCTCTCCACAACATTGCGGGTGGACCTGTGAGCAACATTGTATCGCCTTTCTGCTCTGTTGGTTGGGTTCAGGTACGGTGTCAGCACAAAGGAACGCAGTGCATATGCACTATCACCTGGGAGAGAAAAATAGGTACATGGGTTTCAGACACATTCCACATGGAGCAGTAATACTTTTCAGGGTGTGTGCTACATAATTACCTAGCAGATATCCATCTCCAAAATCACCATTCTGAAGCCGTCTATATATTCCACTGTTCTGAAATATGTAGGAGTCGTGCGTGCTCCCAGGAAATTTAGCTACAATGTCGGTGATGATGTTCCCTGCATTGCATATCACCTGCACGTTGATGGAGTGCGTAGACTTACGGTTTCGGTATATGTGTTCCGTGGCTGCAGGTGGGCATAGGGGAATGTGGGTGCCATCAATGCAGCCTATCACATGTGGGAAGTGAGCCAGTCCATAGAAGTCTGTCTTAGTATTGGCAAGTTCTGCAGGTGTGTCAGGGAACTGTATGTAGTCTCCCATTCTCTGAGTCATGACATCCAGGAAGTTCCGGAAGAATCGGGACAGACAGCTCTGGGATACTCCTCCTACTGCAGCTATCACACTCTGGTAGCTCCCAGAGGCTAGCAGGTGTATGCTGCACAGCACCTGGACATGGGGAGGTATGGCGTGGGCCCTGGGTGTTGGGTGATCCAGGTATGGGTGGAGGTCCCTTATTAAGTCCATGATGGTATTGGGGTGCAGCCTGTACCTCTGGAGTATCTCTGGCTCAGTCAATTGGAACAGAGTGATTCTTTGCCTGTACACCTGCTCCTCCCTTTGCCATACCCTCAGTCCTGCAGCCTGTAGCCTTCGCCTCCTCGCTATCACATAGAGTGCAGCCATCTTGACAGGAGGGTTGCATTTTGGGAGCCTTTTTATAGCATCCACATGGTTACCACCACCTTTCAGTCCATGGTAAAATCCGACTCAGAAATACCGAATTTGGATGATTTCGGTATTTTTTCCCTTTCCTACATCTCGATGGCCATGTTTTCCGATTCCTTAGTTTCCGATTCGGTGTATACCGAGTCAGTATACATCCGATCGGTGAATTCCGACTCGTTAAATATCGATTCGGTTATTTCCGAGTCGGATTTTTACCGCTTGAAATTTACCGAATCGTTTTTTTTTGGCCACCTACATCTCATTCTCGCAATACCGCTCGGTAACGGCCGATTTTACCGATTTTGGGCCGTTACCGACCGGTATTGGTCGACCTACATCTGGCCCCTTATCTTACCGATTCGGTAATTTTTACCGAAAAAATTTATCTACATCCCATTTACCTATTCTTAAATACCGAATCGGTAAAATTTGGTATTTAAGAATAGGTAAATTGGGATTACCTCCATCTGGCCCTTGCTGTGTAAAATAAATTATAAAAGAAAAGTTGCATATACAGATATACATGGCGACAATATCTATTCTTGTGCTTGCACCCCTTGTCGACCATCTGTATGAGTAATAAAAACACATAGCAGTGCGCATGGCAGTCTACAGTTTGCATTCCTTCTCGAATATCCTCCTAGGGATCAGTCTGAGCCCTTTCTTGTGAATAAATCTAATAAATTGCTAAAGGACATCTCTGATTCTTAGATTTACAAACTATCTCTGATTCATTGTGAATCAATCCTATTGAATCAAGTCACAGCTTCTACCATTGCGCTGCAGGGGACCTTCTTATATATCTTTGTGGACCTGCACTCCAATATATTGCCCTATGTTGTGTAAGGATTCAGTGAAGGTTGTATATGTTTTGCGCAGCAGAAACCCTCAGCATTAGAACACCTTGATGAGGGGGGGGGGGGGGGGGGAATTCCGACACTGCATAACATTGCATTGTCTTGACCTGGCTCTCCGCACGTTCTTTAGATTTCATCTTGTTGGTATATATGACCCTAATCATGCATTGATCTGCTTGTGCTAGTTTATTGTACACATCAATATTCCGTGTACAGATCAATGAACTCCTCAAAGACATTCTTCAGTAGTTCCTAGAATGCGCTGCCCTTTTAAATTGGCAGCTCTAGCATCTCTGATTAATGGACTCATAAATCACTTTAATAGAGTGCTGGCCATGTATGCAATTAGCTGCCGCCTTGGCAATACTAGTGATTAATCTGGAAGATATACCATTTTCCTAAAGATTAGCTACATAAATTCACATTTCATCCGTCAGTCCTCACCACAGGATTACCATATGCTGAAATATTATCTATTTCCTCAGCCTGAGTCTGCCTCTCCATCCATATCCTTTTCAGATTTCCAAAGAAGGATCTTGTTGATTAGCTTTCGATACGAGGTTGTGCTCGTCAGTCCTCGTGTTGTCTGTAAAGACCGAGAGGCAGATTTATCAAAATGTCACGTAATGCAGCAAGACAACTTGCTGCACTGCCTTGCCTGACAGGGAGAGATCAATAAAGTGCTATGTCTTAGATGCGATGCATTTCTGCTCTCTCCCTGCGCTCGCGCACTAAGTGCTACCTAGTGCCATTGGAAGCGCACTTTCGCCATGGTGGCAGGGGGCCTGCATTACAGGCAGGATTGTTTATCTTCACAAAAACAATCCCAAGAGGCATTACCTCTTTGCAAGTGCTGCAGAATGCAGCATACATAGAAAGAGGAAATAACAAGGAGAAGTAAAGATATTCCTCATTGTTACGCCTCTGTTTGGAAGGCTGGACCATTTAGATGCAATCCCAGTTTTACTACCTTCAGTAAATCTGGGATTGCATCAAAATCCTTGGGAACACACATGCTCCACCCGTGGAACGCCTTTACAAAGGAGGGTATCGCAAGACAGAAATTTGCACTACCTTGGGTTACTCTAGATGTACTAATCACGGCAGCCATGCAAGGTGGCCTTGAGTGGCTTAGTAAATGGCACTTCAGCTCTCACATTGCCTTGCACAACCTTGTATGATGCAAGGGCAATGCAAAGGTTTAGTAAATCTAGCCCCAGTTTACTACCCTCAGTGTTGGTCTTGTAGCCCTCAATGGTGACCAAGTATTCCTTGTCTGCGAAGCAGCCCTTTAAATGCCACAACACCAGTGAAACAATATGCCGATGACCAATGCACTTGAAATGTAGAGAGATGTAAGTGCGTTAAAGAGGAAGGAAACAATAGCGGGTGAAAGTGTTGTAGAGGTAGAAAGAGAAGTATGTTTAAATCAAGATCAGAGTTAAATGGATGTTAAATGAGAGTCAGAAGAGAATCACAGTATGCAGAGGAAAGTGATGAAGGGGCAATAAACAGAAGATATTGAGGGAAAAACAAGAAGAAAAGAGAGCAAGAACACAGGCGCTGGAGGATGCATGTAAAAGAGAAAAATCTGACAAAGAAGAAATTGTGTGCTTCGCTGAAATTAAAATGTGCGGGTGCAGCCTCTTCATGCACAGTTTTAGAGCACTGTGATTACAGGTCAGCCACTTTTTTAAAATGGCAGAATATAGGGGCATATTACCAACAACTAGCGATAATTTTTGTCTCTAACTTGTTTAGAGACAAAAATTATCGCCGCACATCGGCGATTTTTATCACAGATAAACCTTGCTATTAGCAAGGTTTATCGCAAATGCGATAAAAAACGGCCGCAATGCATGAATATCGCTGAAAAGTCAGCGATATTCATGCATTATCGAGCAAATGCTCTTAGCCATGTTATCCACCTCCCATTGGATAACATGGCTAAGAACTGCTCAGGGCAGGTGTTAGCTTTTGGAGATATTCGCGCTTAGCGCGAATATCTCCAAAAGTTGGTAATAGGAGATAACGATGTTAGGGACTGTTTCCAGTCGCTAACATCTTGGCACGCCCACTTTGCATGTCATTAGTGATAAATATCACTGACATGCAAAGCGGGGCCCAAGATGGTCGCTATCTCCTATTAGCTGTCACTAACTGGTGTTAGCGACAGCTTGGTAATAGGGAGATAATTTTATCTCCGCTTTCTTGGCTTTTAAAGACAAAAAAGCGGAGATAAACCCCCTTGATATTATGCCCCATAGAGTTTAATAGTTGCCGATATATACATAATCTTTTAAACACATACGGAAGAATGATAGATCTCTATGACAGGGTTCAAATCTATAACATATTTCTGACTCAAATAAATATGCATTAGGTACAAACAGAATTGCCATATATGATGAAAAGTCGCCAATATTCCTGTATGGATTAGACACACTGAAGAAACATCAATCTACTAGCTGGGCAGACTACTTGGAGAATAGCTTTAAAGGGGATAGAGCAACAAGATGTGAAGGGAGGTGGGAAGAAATTTGAAGTGTGTGGAAGCAGTGAAACAACAGAGGGTGGGGTAGAAGGAACACCCAAGGGAGAGAGAGCAACACGGAGAACGATGGAGAAATACACAAAATTAAGAGCAAGAGAATCGCACAAGGGAGACAGCAACACAGAGCTCGGTGCGAGTTTTTTTAGCAAGGGTGCGAGGCACATAAGGGAGAGAACTGGAAAACACATGCACTCTCATAGATGCTTAACAAAAAGAAAAAAAAACCCTTAAAGTGAACAGTGGAAGGAAACAAATCTGCAAATAAAAATGGATGGTAAAGAAGCTGTGCTCAAGGGATGGGTCAACATAAGAGAAGGAAGAAAGTAAATGAGTGACAATAAAGCTGACCAATGGTGAGCAATGGGTAGGGTCTCAGCTCTCTGTAAGTTTTGGGAAATCCCACAGAAGGTCTTTTGCAACCAGGTATGTGAGACCTAAAAAGTAGGTGACAGTTAAACTACACAATATTCCTTAGCAAAAATGTTGAAGTAAAATCATCTCTGTGGGCTGGGGGAAAGTGACTAAGAGGGTGTCACATGATAATGTTCTCATATACCAGACTTGATGTGAAAGATGGTACAGCCTTGGTAGCCGGAGGTCCCACTGAGATCCGAATTGTCCGCTGGGTGACAGAAGCCAAAGCTAGTCTTAAAATGTGACAGGCAAAATGAGAAAGAACACTATCCCAGCAGTTTCTGAATTTAGGATGACAATTTGTGAGAAAGAGAATGAAGTAAAATGCCTCTTCATTGAAAAAGCAAACAGTTGAAAGCCATATAACTTAATGCATAGTAGAAGAAGCAAGCTTGAGGTCATCTTAAGAATTAAGTATGTCATCCTCTGGTCCGATGGGGGGCATTTCTGAGTAAGAAACGTTGGCTCATATCTACTAACAAATGTTGCATTTCTTAATGCTGTAAATCGCTTTTTCAGGCCATTAGGAAATGTAAAATAACCTTCGGTATGTATGAAAGCAAGGCATATGTGGTGTTACAAAATGCAATTTCTACCCAATCACAAAATGGGAAATCGCAAATAGGAATTTCCTATTCACGATTTGGTAACTGCATGTACGGAGGATTTCCTAATTGCGCCTAGTCACAAAATGGCTTTTTATGACATGCAATTACCATTGAATTAAATCTGGTGGTAACCAGGTGCAAACTTAAAATAGGCACACGAAATGCTTCAAATAAGGTCTAAACATTCACTCATTCTCTTCCTGCACTGCAGCTGGGCTCCTCGGATGTACATTCTCTTCAATTTAGCATAGAGTGCTGTGGTTATGAAAGTTTGTATTTCCTTTAGACTGAGTTTTTACACTTTGCACCTGGATTAACCATGATGCTAAATTGCACATGTTTATATGCTATTTTTGCACCTATTCACTATTTGCAAACATTTAGGGCCAGATGTACGACCATTCCGAATTGCGACTCGCAATTTGCGCTCAATCGCGACTCGCAATTTGCGCTCAATTGCGACTCGCAATTTGGAATGTACAACAGTGTTAGAGACACTGATTGTGATTCTCAATTAGGTCTCCAAATGCGAGGCTCATGAATATTAATGAGCCACTAGCAATTTGCGACCCCATTGGGAATGGCTCGCCCTCCCAGGGATGGTTGCCTGCTGGGCTCAACAGACCTCCATGTCTGAGACTGCTTTTCAATAAAGCAGTTCTTTTTTTTTAAATGCATCCTGTTTTCTTTAAAGGAAAACGGGATGCATTAAAAAAAATATGAATCGTTTTCCATTACTACCCTCTTGAAGAGGGCGGTAAATTGCAAGGGTTTTGCATGGTTTGCGAGTCGCTTTTAGGAAGGGAACGACCCTTCGTAATAGCGAGTAGCAAAACCTATTTAGCGAGTCTCAAATAAATTGCGACTCGCTAATAGGCTTTGTACAAGGCCCTGTAGGTTTTTGCATGGACAAACGGGTCATACATCTGGCCCTTGGTCCATACAAATGATGATTTGCTAATTTAAAACAGCACATTCAGAAATGTTTTAGAAATCGAAAATTAGGACATTGGTATTCGGTACGCTACATAATTTTACAGAACCTATGTTTAGCAACACAGTACATCAATGATCGCAAACCGCTTGGCGATCCCTTTGCCCTTCATGCCCTAGGTCCACTAGTTTACCTCTTCCTTTTCTAGAATATGAAAATGTACTCTGGGTCAGCCTGCCCCACAAACAGACTCCAAGCAGAAGTTGCAGCAGGGCCTTAAAAATCATGAACTTGTTGAAAACCTGCAAATATCCCTATGCTGACTCACATGAAAAACATATGAAGTAACGTAGAAGCATGCAGGTGGGTCCAACAGCCTGCCATGTCATTGGAAACCCTTTCCTCTACAATGTAGTATGAAGACTGCCCACTTTTGGCACGGTTGGAGTTCAAACCAAGGCTAAATATGGCCCAATTGGAACACAGACAAAACTGCCTTAAAGATCAATCAATCAATCAAAGCATTTATATAGCGCACTACTCACCCAGAGGGTCTCAAGGCGCTGCGGGAGGGGGGTCCGCTACTGCTCGAACAGCCAGGTCTTGAGTTGCTTCCTGAAGGCGAGGTGGTCCTGGGTCAGGTGGAGGTGGGTCGGGAGGGAGTTCCATGTCTTGGCGGCGAGGTAGGAGAAGGACCGTCCCCCTGTGGTGGCTCTTCGGATGCGGGGGACGGCGGCGAGGGCATGGCCGGTTGATCGAAGCTGGCGTTTGGGAGCGTAGAAGTTGAGGCGGCTGTTGAGGTATCCTGGGCCTTGGTTGTGTAGGGCTTTGTGTGCGTGGGTGAGGAGTCGGAAGGTGATTTTCTTGTTGATCGGGAGCCAGTGCAGGTCTCTCAGGTGTCCGGAGATGTGGCTGTGACGGGGATGTCCAGGATGAGTCGTGCTGAGGCGTTCTGGATCCGCTGAAGTCTCTTCGGGAGTTTGGCGGTGTAGAGGGAGTTGCCGTAGTCCAGACGGCTGGTGACGAGGGCCTGGGTGACCGTCTTCCTGGTCTCGGTGGGGATCCACCGGAAGATCTTACGTAGCATGCGCAGGATGTTGAAGCACGTCGAGGAGACGGCGTTGACTTGTCTGGTCATGGAGAGGGAGGAGTCCAGGATGAAGCCCAGGTTGTGTGCGTGGTCTGTTGGTTTGGGTGCGCTGCCTAGGGTGGGGGGCCACAAGATGAGAATCAGGAGACTTCTTTTAATGGGTGGATGGAAAAAGGGAACATCACTATCAAGCCTGATAAACACCTTTTACAGAGGCCCTTTTAATTCTGAGCCCACCATTGTGACAAATGGGCTGTCTTATTGAGGCATTAAGAAAAGCTTTCAGAACAAACCCCCAAAGCAGGTTTTTTTTAATCTCAATATGAAAAGTGGAAGGAGTTATTCCCTGCATGACTGGAGGGCTCTGCCATTGGAAACGTGGTGATTCCATCATCTCTGGGAGACACCTGCGTATTTGTTGGAGCAGGATCCATCTTGAATTACTGTAGGACTCCCACTGTGTCAAACTCCAAAGGACCCTGACAGTCTCCTTTAAATTATTCTGCCTGACATACAAATGCCAGTAAGTCACCGCTCTCAGGTAAGTAAAGGACACATTATAACACACATAGCAAACGCCAGATTAGAAGGTCACACGTTACTAAGCACTGCTAGGGAAACACTCCACTATCCCACCATATGTACTGCTGCATTCAACTTGCCACTAGGCCTTGATGACTTGTTTGGTGTCTCGGTGTAATCTTGCATAAAATTCCAAATTTCAGATTATGCAAACCACACCGCATTTTCACCACTTCGTGTAAGATTAACCTTTGTCTGAATAAAAAGTATATTGCTCAGATAATAGTAGAACTCCTTTACATAATAAGCATAAATCTGCAAACATTATGGGTATTTGACCTCATTTTTGGGGTATATTTTGCACATCTCTCCTTGCTGAAAATCTCTCCATGCAAGTCTAAGTAATCTGACCAAGATAACTTGTGCCAATGATAACCATACTACTGTAACTCACTACAACAATGTTAGAGTCTGCTTCACAATCCCTGACAACCTTATTCTGCAGTGCATCGATGAATATATATGAAAATAGTATATAACATTACCCAAGAACCACTCAAATAAGCCCATATGGCTGAGATACCCGCCACCCCCTCTCAACACGATCCCCAAAAGAAGGGAAACCGGAAACAGTTCTTCAAAGTTTTTGGATGTGGGAGGGAGTGACCCTCCCGCGGCCGTATTTATTAAAACAAAAAATTAAACATTAAACGTTTTCATATTATGTACAATTTCATTATCACATTTGCGATGTTTGGCTAATCTTAACATATTCTCTAATACAGAGGTTCTCCTAGCCGAACTAGCATCCTACAGAAACATTCTCTATAAACACTGAAATTGTACATCCTAACGTTTAAGGGCCAACGGCAAGGTCATAACCGGTGTCAAGATCCCTAACCAGACTTACCCCTCCCACTTGGGAAGGGCGACAGCACAGAGGCTTACCTCAAGTGCAACTACTAACAATTTCCCTTGACTTGTCGGGGGCACTTAAGACTCGACGCCATTTAAAGGTCGTTCGAATACTTGTGTGTGGTATCTAGAAGGTATCGTGGACCTCCCCCCACCCCACACAACTTACCGCATCTGCCGTCGCAGATGACCCTGGCCCCGGGAAATTCCTCAGGAGGGGGCTGTAACCCCTCCTACACAGGAAGGGGCCTTGACCGCCTTTCCTTAACTTCCGGCGACCCGCCCTTAGACGGGACCGCCTCCCCATTGAGGGGCCAATGGCCACCTCCCCCGAGCGCTCCCATCCGTGTTGGGTGACGCCCACTCATAGGGATCTACCAATTAGTGCTCACCGATCATGACCTTACCGCCTACCAAAAATAAATACGACAATTCGAACTTATGAAAACATTGGTCGCTACGACCGAAAGAGCATGCTCAAAAAGCAACACTACATCAAGTCCTTTTAATCGTAACAACCTAAATGATATTCACCATACTTTATTATGAAAAACAACAAAACTGATACTTTCACAACCTGTAAACGAAAAAGGAAGAACATACTTAGAAAAATCCACTTTATTGCACAACAACTTGCTGTCCTCAGGGGCTGGTGGGTGGGTCAAAATTGGCTCTTTGTTCTGTCCCGAGCTCACGTGTAGCGAGGAGGTGCAGCTTCGGAGCACAAGAACAAGAGGACGTCTTCTGGCCTTGCGTCTCCTTTTATCCGTCTTCAGGGCGGGCGTAAACCCGCCCCTGCCCGTCCCGAGGGCGTGGCTGGCTGCGTCAGTGTCTAGGCCAGCCCACTCTAGGGCGGGAACAGGCGCGCCCCGGCTACGCCGCTTCGGGCATACCAGCCGAGACGCGCCTCCCGCCCAAAAATGGCTTCCCGGGGGGATCGAGGCACTCCGCCATACGTTCGGGGGGACCGAGTGGTCGCCCCTTTCCATATGGCTGAGATACCCGCCACCCCCTCTCAACACGATCCCCAAAAGAAGGGAAACCGGAAACAGTTCTTCAAAGTTTTTGGATGTGGGAGGGAGTGACCCTCCCGCGGCCGTATTTATTAAAACAAAAAATTAAACATTAAACGTTTTCATATTATGTACAATTTCATTATCACATTTGCGATGTTTGGCTAATCTTAACATATTCTCTAATACAGAGGTTCTCCTAGCCGAACTAGCATCCTACAGAAACATTCTCTATAAACACTGAAATTGTACATCCTAACGTTTAAGGGCCAACGGCAAGGTCATAACCGGTGTCAAGATCCCTAACCAGACTTACCCCTCCCACTTGGGAAGGGCGACAGCACAGAGGCTTACCTCAAGTGCAACTACTAACAATTTCCCTTGACTTGTCGGGGGCACTTAAGACTCGACGCCATTTAAAGGTCGTTCGAATACTTGTGTGTGGTATCTAGAAGGTATCGTGGACCTCCCCCCACCCCACACAACTTACCGCATCTGCCGTCGCAGATGACCCTGGCCCCGGGAAATTCCTCAGGAGGGGGCTGTAACCCCTCCTACACAGGAAGGGGCCTTGACCGCCTTTCCTTAACTTCCGGCGACCCGCCCTTAGACGGGACCGCCTCCCCATTGAGGGGCCAATGGCCACCTCCCCCGAGCGCTCCCATCCGTGTTGGGTGACGCCCACTCATAGGGATCTACCAATTAGTGCTCACCGATCATGACCTTACCGCCACAGGTCCGGATAGTTGACCGGCTATCCGGACCCCCCACCAAACTCCTACCTAAAGGTCATGTTTTAACGATTTTAACCAAGCTAGGAAGTCACCTATGAGTAACTCATTGCCCACCCTCGACAAATGCACACCATCCCCCAAATACATACTGTCATCATTAATACAACTATGCGAGATCGAATGCAATGTCTTGGAACGGAACAACCGACTCACTTTGTTATTCAATTTTTTAACGGAATGATTCAAAGCAGGGATCGAGATAGCCCCCCGCCACACTTTTCGTGGGATCATATGAGACCACGCAATTGTACACCCCGGAACTCTCCTTGCTAACCAACTTACCGTGGAAAGCATAGCCTCCAGGAGAAGTCGTCTACCGGTGGTGACTAGATCATTGCCCCCCAAATGTACTATGACTATGGACGGCGGTGACCTCATCCGCTCTAACAAACCCTCAAAAAATGCCTGAAACTGGTCAATACAGAGACCGCCCCTTCCGTAGAAGGACACTCTGTACCCGTATTCCCCAGGTACGTGAATCATATCACCTGCTTTGAATACGTCTGCGGCCCGTCTCACGTATGAGTGGCCTACAACCCACACCTCCTTTCTCTCAGCCGGTGATGTGTGACCGCTGGCCTGGTGTTGGGTCAACTGCACAGTCCGCCCTGCCGCGTAGGCTTGCGCAACTGAAAACAAACAAAAGACAAGAAGCGTGAGTACATGATTACAGCTTCACAACATGTGCAATCGCACATACCTCTTATAACAATTGGAGGACCAACGCCCCACCCGTTTCACTTGTTCTACATTAAGACCCCTGGCTGTAGCTTCTGTGGCAGCCCCTATACGAAAGGAATGGGTCCCAAATTCACCCGGGTCCAAGCCCGCTGCGGCAATGGCCATTGCAAGCACCCGCTGAAACTGAAACCTCGTCAGCGGGGTGGCGTCTACATGCCTCAACAATGTCCCCCCCCATGATGCCACCCTTCGTGCTAGGTAATCTTCTAAGCACTGAACTGGACACATGGATGACTCGGGGATCCTGCGAATGATCGTGCAGTCCCCCCTCCCATCTTGGTCAGTCTTGGACCTGAGAAAGGAGACAATCATCGCATCACCCCTGATCTGAACCTGCTCCCTGCACAAGCCCCCCGTCACATCCCGTTTGTTCCTTGCAACTAGCTCACTAACTCTCATAGCCCCGTGAAATGCCAGCATAAATGCAGTCCGGAACAAACAGGTCTCGAACGGGGACGAGCATGTGTTAGGGAGTGCGGTCAGCAACTGGGACAACCTGTCTAGACCTATCGGTCGTCTTACGTCTACTCTGCGACCCTCCAGACGTTGCCACCCACGCAGCGCTTTCTGTACCGTAAAAGACGCTGTCGGGTCCAGGATGCCATGGGCCCTGGCAACAAAGGAAATGGCGGCACGATGCCTTTGGGCCGTGGCCACCGATTTCCCAGCCCTACGTAAGGACATCAGGAAAAGTACTACCAACTCCTCCTGCCCCCAAAGTCCCCCTCTCTCTGCCCCCAAAAAGGCTAAATAGGCCTGGAACGCCCCTTCGTATGCCTTCCTTGTCCTGGGTGCTAGACTCTCTCCCACGAGGTGACGAAGTTCGGGGCACCGAGAGACCAGAGAGCTTCGGGGAAGGGTGCCGGCTCCGGGTCCGCTGAAGGAAGGAAACCCGAGAAAGCCTGCATGTGAAAACGAGACAGTGCATCAGCGGCCTGATTCATCACCCCAGGGACATGTTTTGCTCTGAATACCACGTTCAGTTGCATACACAGTAAGACAATTTCTTTGAGCAGCCTCAAAATCAATTTACAACGGGCTGCCTGACTATTGATGCATTCTACCACGGTCATATTGTCGGACCAGAACACAACAGAATGATCTCTGAACCCTTCTGGCCAGGTTCTCAGGGCCACCAGAATGGGAAATAATTCGAGGAAAGCGATGTTACTTGTCAGCCCCTTCTCGTGCCACCATAGGGGCCACTTCTGTGCCGACCATTTTGTGCCGAAGATGGCGCCAAAACCTACGCTTCCTGCTGAATCTGTCCATAGCCCAAGCTCATCGGAGGACATGACTGGCTTGTTCCAGACAACTCGGCCATTGAAGTCCGCCAAGAATGCTAACCAAATCCGCATGTCCTGGCGGACCTCAGTCGATAACCTTGTGCGATGATGACCCTCCTTCAGGCCAACCATCGCTTGGGCAATTGAGCGGGAAAAGGGGCGAGCCATTGGTATCACTCTCAAGGCAAAGTTCAACTTTCCCACTAACTGTTGCAACTGATGCAGTGTAACCTTGGATGCAGTTAAACATACTTGGAGGGCTGCCCTGAATTTCGACACCTTGCTAGCTGGTAAACGGAAGCACCCCTCCCTTGAGTCCAACTCGATCCCCAGAAACTCGAGGCAAGTCGTGGGACCCATAGTTTTACCCGGTGCCAACGGCACGCCGAGATGACCCATTAACACACAGAATTCGTCTAAAGCCTGGGCACATTCGGGACTACCGGCGGGGCCAAGGAACAGAAAGTCGTCAAGGTAATGCATTACATTTCGGAAACCCGCTGTCTCAGTGAACACCCACTGCAGGAAAGTACTGAATTGCTCAAAGTAAGCACAAGAAATAGAGCAACCCATTGGCATACACCTATCCATGTAAAATGACCCCTGGAACCCGAATCCCAAAAGACGCTGATCGTCTGGGTGTACCGGGAGCAACCGGAACGCTGACTCGATATCAGATTTCGCCATCAACGTCCCGTGCCCCAGGCGATTCAAGATGGCTACTGCCTCATCAAAAGATGCGTATCGCACCGAACAAACTTCTGGATCAATTGCGTCGTTCACCGAAAGACCTCGTGGAGCAGACAGATTATGGATCAAACGGAACTCACCCGGGTCCTTCTTGGGGACCACCCCTAACGGAGAACAAACGAAACCTGGTACCGGGGGTTCACTAAACGGGCCGGCGACCCGTCCCCGGCTAACCTCTTTCTGAATTTTCTCTTGCACTACCGATGTATGTTGTAAAACGGAAAGTTGATTTTTGCACGTCCCTACACCCTGAAAGTCCCCTACCGGGATGCGGAAACCATGTGTAAAACCGTTCCGTAGCACCCCGGCAGAAGTACGATCCGGGTATTCGCTGAGCCAGGGAATCATTGCCAAGGTATCAATCGGGGTTGGTAAAGGCGCCCCTCGGCCTAGCTTAGACCTGTTTGGCGCCCCCCTTACCCCCATTCTCACCCGTTCTGGCTCTGCACGATGACTCAGGATGGGACGACCCACACGTACTACACTCATGTTTGAACTTACACGATCCCGGAGGCCTGGTACATTTCCCCTTGTTGAAATTAAAACAGAAACCCTTTTTCCCTGTATTGCCTGCGGGCCTTGACTGGTCGTCGGTGCTCGTACTTGGTCGAAAGGGCGTCCCCACATTTTGGCGGGAGTAATCAACAACATTGCTCCCGACCAATGGCATTCTTAACATTCCTGATTCTTTCATTTTGTCCCAAGTTAACGAATCGTAACAATCCCAAGTCAAACTCTTGTTATGTTCCTTTTCCTTTCTGAACAGATTGTCATAACAAAACCAATGGTTACCTTGATACGTTGTCGAGTAACCCATAATTCGTGATTGGTAAACGGGAAACTCAGGGAGCAACTCGGGCCTACGTTCCCCCAAAATCGATGTGAAAATACCCCATGCATTGCCCCAGTTGCCAATGTTCTCATTAACCTTAAAGGCGGCCATTTTTGCGCGCCAAACACTCGGATGCATCAAGTCCTTCTGACTTTTCACATGCTCCACATCATAATGATCAACAAGCAGGGAAAAAATATTCACGTACTCTCCCGCCCAGATCTTTTCTTTTATAGCTAACGGCACATGTTGTCCCAATCTCTCTCTACGAGAGGGTGCTGACTCGTCCCTCGCAATCGGCAATGGCCGCTTACCTGCACCGGACGCAGCTTCTGCCGCTTGCGGCTTGTCTATCCCCGCCACTCTAGCTGCCTCTTTCTTCTCACGAAGCCCTTTTATCAGCGCCTGTGCCTCGGCAGCCGTGGCGCCATCACCACTATCCCCCAACCACGCTGCTAGCTGTGCTGCCAGCTCGGGGGGCATGTCTTCCTTGGATGTCGGGGAGACGACCCCCGGGATTGGATTCCCCTCTATCGGTACTGGGGTCGGCGCCTCGAGAGGGGTAGAGGGAACCGGGACGTCCCCACCGGCTGGAACCTTTCTCGGCCTCTTAGGTCTCCCTCCAGCCGGCGAAGGGCCCGAACCCTCCTCCCCATCTCGCTCCGCCAACCGTTTCTTTATGTCGGACATATCTTTAAAGAGTGCCCGAACCATCTGGTCAGTCGTCATTCTCTTTTCGCCTTTCCTGGGCATCTTCTTCGACGAAGTATCTGGAAGACAAAGAAAAAGATCAAAACGCTCAAAATTGGCTCTTTGTTCTGTCCCGAGCTCACGTGTAGCGAGGAGGTGCAGCTTCGGAGCACAAGAACAAGAGGACGTCTTCTGGCCTTGCGTCTCCTTTTATCCGTCTTCAGGGCGGGCGTAAACCCGCCCCTGCCCGTCCCGAGGGCGTGGCTGGCTGCGTCAGTGTCTAGGCCAGCCCACTCTAGGGCGGGAACAGGCGCGCCCCGGCTACGCCGCTTCGGGCATACCAGCCGAGACGCGCCTCCCGCCCAAAAATGGCTTCCCGGGGGGATCGAGGCACTCCGCCATACGTTCGGGGGGACCGAGTGGTCGCCCCTTTCCATCAGTAAGGGGGGGAATGTCAAATGTGTGATTTGTGCACAGAAACAAAAATGTGATTATTTTGCCAAGTACAGATGTTGTCCAGTGATAAACTCAACTCCAAGAAAGGCTTATCACCAAATGCTACTTGAAGCTATGTGTTTGAGTGTTGCAACACCATTTAGGCCATAGCATTCATTTTGTGAGTTCCTATTACGAAATCACACTTTTGGGATTTCCTAATTTGCTATTTCCTAATAGCTAACATGAATCCATTTGAATCACTATTAGGAAATCGAAGGTTACATACATTCTGTTTTACGATTCCCAAATAATGATTTTTATGGATTCGCTATATGGGAATCGCAATTTCGGAATTAGTGCCCACATGCATCAAGGTAAATTGCATTCGCAAACGGTGCGAATCGCAAAATTCGGCCGTTTGCGAATGCAATTTCCTTTTTTGGGATATATCATGTTTTTTTATTTTTTCGCAATTTAAGGAATCGCAATTATGTTGCGATTTCTTAAATTGCGATTGTATTTAAGAAATCGCAATTTGTGAGTTCTTAAATGCAATGCATGAATATTTTTTTTTGCAAATTCGTAAATAGGAAGAGGTAAATTAAAATGAAGTTGAACTTCATGGTAATTTGCTAAAACTTTCAAAAATGCACAAAAGTGCATTTTTGAAAGTTTCATTTTACACACACACGTGCCCTTGGGGCATGTGTGTGTGAAAAATGTTCTTAAAGTCAAATTTCAGGGGTGCGGGGGGGTCCTTGGGACCCCCCCTGCACCCTTGCCTTAGAATTCTCATTTTGCGATTCCTTAATTGCGAATCGCAAAATGAGAATGGCTTCCCATTCATTCCTATGGGCCTCTAGGCCCTTAGGAATCAATGGGAAGGGATTCCTTAATTGCGATTCGCAAATTGTGAATCGCAATTAAGGAAAATTAAGGAATCGCAAAAAATATTGCGATTTCTTAATGCATAGCACTTTGCGATTTCTTAATTGTGATTCCTTAATTTTCGCAATTAAGAAATTGCAAAATGTAACAATGATGCATGTGGCTGTTTGTTTCTTATGGTCCTTTGTCTACAAAGGAGCCTTCCACAAATCTTCTGCATTAGGATGGAAGGGTAGCCAGTGGCTTCATAGACATGACTGGCTGGCAGGGATTAAAAAAAGTTGCATATGTTGCCCTTGCTATAGTAATAGGACATCTTGAGTATAAAATAGGAGGCGATCATTATGTTCTCCCAATTGGAGCAATTGTAATGTTTTTTCAAGATCAAGACAAGCCAGGCAGAACAACTCAGTGGTCTCCATCGCCCAAATAACTCATTTTTTGTGATTCCATTAATGAGAGCATTTGAATTGTTGAGTCTGGGAATGGCAACTCTGAGCATAGGCTAACAGAACGTTTTTTCAATGAAGGGCTACAGAAATAGATATGGTTATGGCAAGGCCTATAGAAGGCACTGTGAACCCCACATGAACCTTGGACTGTAATTTGTTTAGCTACAATGCCCTAGCACCTGTGTTTACTGTGCACTACGGTAATTAATGCCATCTGTGTTCATGCCTTGCAGGGTTCTGACTCTGTTCAGACAGGTTGTAGACAGGAAAGACACTGCAAATGTCACTACTTACTAACCAAACTTCTGAAATCAAAGAGATTAGGCGTCCTTTGCCCAACACCTCCCAAATTCAACAAAAGATATACGCAGGCACTCAAAATGTCTGCAGGCATATATAATTACATTCTAGGCTTAAAAGAAGGTCATTCAGAACCTTTATTGGTCAAGAAGAGCGAACTGCTTCAGGCAATTTTTTGTAACTAAGGGGAAAGAAAGGTTGACTGTGTTCATTTACTTTATTGAGAACAGTTTCAAGCTTTCACCTGACTCAAGGGAATAGGTTCATTAAATTTCTCTGGATTTAGTGGGGGCACAGACATCTTAGAGAGAGCAGAGCCAGGTGGCTGACTTGGCTTTAAGAGCCAAAGCAAGAGCCAAGTCCTCAAAAGATTACATCAGAGCCACACATATCATGAAAAAATATGATAATGACTTAAAATGATATAACAAATGTCCCACCAAGCATACGGCGGACTCTGACATGGGGTACCAGCCCAATTCGTAATCGGGTGGTCGGACCGCCAGTGGGCGGTGGATGGATCTGCCACCACCATGCCATGACAAGTCTGTCTGTTCTTGGATTGCCAGAATCGTAACAGTGTCCTGAGAGTCCAGAGACACCAACACATGTTTTCTATTGCCCGATTTTCCCAGTAGAACACTTTATCTGTAGTCTTGTTCCAAAGTCAAGACCTCCTCCTTTCTGTTAGGCCCCGTTATCCTCTGCACTTCTCCAAGGGTCCAATATTTTTTCAAACTTATTTTAGCTTCCCTTGCCTGATTTTCCAGATTTTCAACTCTCATGCACCAGTCCATGTTAGACTCACACTCCTGCAGGGCCGAGACCCTCATGCCTCAATGTCAGATTATATTACCTCTTGCCACCATCAAGGGAGTATTACAAAAGAGGAGCATATATTTGTTCAGGGTTTCTTCTGCCCAGATGCCTATTGCCACCAACTGAGGAGTGAGTTCCACAGACACGTCGATCACAGCAGATATCCTATGGCCCACCTTTCCCTAATCCCCCTGAACCCAGAGGCATTTTCAGATTATTTGCAGCAGTGTAGCCTTGTGTCGACATCCCTGTTGGACTTGGCCCTTTTTGCAGGATCATCCCTGAACTTTTTGCCTTCCTCCTGTATTTTTTTGGACCTGTTTTTGTTGGTTTTATAACTCTGGGCACTTTACCACTGCTGATCAGTGCTAAAGTGCATGTGCTCTCCCTATGTTAAATTGATGTATTGATTAGTGATTCCATGATTGAGTTATTTAATTTACCTGTCAGACCCTAGTACAGTGCACCATGTTTGCCCAGGGCTTATAAAACAAATGCTGCTGGTGGGCTAGCAGCACTGGTTGTGCCACCCAGAGAAGCAGCTTGTAAAGAGTGTCTCAGGCCTGCCATTGCAGAGCCTATGGGCAGTCCAGTACTGCCATGTCGACTTGGCCAGAGTCCCCATTTGCCAGTCCCTACACCTTCCCTTTCTTCATATCAGACACCCCTATGGTAGGCCCAAGGGCATGGTACATTGTAAGTATAAGGTAGGACATATCCTGGTGTGTGTGGCATGTCCTAATAGTGAATTACAGTCATTTTCGTTTTTCACTATTGCAAGGCTACCTGTTCCCCATAGGCCAGAATGGGCAGTTTGATTATTGCATCTCATAATCCTAACTGACTGGAACATGGTAGAAATTCGAGTTTAGTATGCCTGAACTCCGAATGATAAAATACATCTTTTAGTGAAGTTGGTTTTAACATTCTGTGTTTGAAAATACCACTGTTAGAAAGTAGGAATGTTCTTGCCTAACTATCCATGCCTGCCTCTGCTAGGTTGTGTATTGTGTGTCTGGTTCTGTGAGTGACAGGGGATGGGGGATTCCAGGAGACAGGGTGAGTCAGCACAGGACTGAATAGAGGGATCTACATGCAGATGGCTGGGAGGAGGTGCACCTGGGACCTGAATAAGGCTGTGCCTTCCCTCCACAATGCCGGCTCCACCTCCTGTGGTGTGTCTGATGTCCCTGGCCTTCACTGTGAAATGAAAGAAGGAGTCTTGTCAACAAAGTGATCCTGGACTGACCACAACTGGTTTGGACTAGGCAGATGTCTCTCTGCCTTCAGAGAACAAAGATAATTTGAGTATAAATATGGGGACCCAGACCCCAAGACCTTAGATCCCTTCTGGGAACAAGACAAATCTTTTGCCAAGGACAAGAACCAAGGATGCTGCAGGAGTTTCGACTGCCCCTCTGCCAGTGTGCTGTTTGCTGGGTTGGCCTGCAGTGGTTTCTTTATTACCAAGGAAAGGAGAAGGAACTTTGTGTGTACTTCATCATCTTGCAGAATATTTCTCCAAGGGCTTGAACTTGTGCTTGCCTCCTGCTGAAGTCTCAGGGACAAGAGACTTCACCACCAGCTCTCCTCTGAATTTCCTTGCTGGGAATTCTATCTGCAGAAGCCTGCATGTCATTGGGAGCTGGAAGTGTGACTCAACAAGAAGAAGCGTGTCGCCGCCGCAACTGTAGTCATCGCATAGCCAGAGAAGCGTGCTGCCGCATCTCCCCAGAAGTGTCTCTTCCTCGTAGCTGTCTGCTGTCGCATCACCGGAGAAGTGTGACGCCAGCGAGAGGGTCGCCATCGCATCATCAGAGAAGGGTATACAACGTTTACAACTGAATTTTTACAAAGCACTACCATTAGAACGCAGGCATTACCACGCATACCATTACAACGCTTTGCGCTGGGAGGCGCTCTAGGATAGGGAATAAGTATAATTTTATATCCAACACCTTCCCTACTACGGACTGGAGTTGGAATATAAAATTATACTTACCACTATCCAGCACCTCTAAGCGCTATGCATTGTAACGGTATTCGTCGTAAATACTGCGTTGTACAGGTATGCGTGGTAACAGTATGCGTTGTCACGTCATACATCCTCAGAGAAGTGTGTTGCAGGGCCTGTCGCGGCTCCAAAGTACAGAATCGTCGCAAGGCTGCCAGGGCGTGTATGCATCGTCTTCACATTGTCACATCAAGGGAGCCATCTTATCGCATCGCACTGGATTATCGCATTGCACCGAGGCACCATCTTGCACATTGCAACCAGGCCGCAGTTCGAGAATCTACGCATTACCTCCTCTCCCGTAAGGATCAAGACGCATTCCCTACTCTGCGCAAGCATTGAGGCATGACGCATCGTCTCCCCCAAAGCAAGGAACCGATGCATCTCCAACGCTGCAAGCCTTTTGTATATTTTGCCTTACGCATCCAGGTACTTTTGTGAGAACTGTGTCGCATTTATCACCAACTTGAACTAAGTAACTTCTACCATCTTTGAGTCAATTTTGAGTGCAGTATTGTGGATTTTTGTCGTTTGTGGTCTTGTGTTAAGTCTATATAAAGAATACTTATTTTTATAAAACCTGTGTGGTGTCCATCTGTAGTGTTTTCACTGTATTACTGTGTGTATTCACAAATGCTTAACATACTGCCTCTGAGATAAGCCTGTCTGCTCGTGCCAAGCTACCAAGGGGGTGAGCAGGGGTTATCCAGTAGTGTAATCTCCTTTCCCTGACATAGAAGCAAGGGTCACTATTTGGTCAAAGGTGTATAACATTGCCAACTAGAGACCCCTAGTTCTAACAATCCCTTTTAGCCATCCAGAAGAATCTGGCCCTGCGGAGTATCTTCAATTGGATCAGGCGAAATGCCACCTGTATATCCATGTCTCTTGGGTATGTGCAGGCTGTACCCCACCTGTCTTCTAACCGACCTAGGTCATCTTCCTACCGATCTCTTTGGCAATTCAGGAATGTGAGACTGTCTTTGAGAGGGTCTCCCATCACGCTATATTCCAATGGTGTCTCCTCAGCCATGTCTTGTAATAGGTCATCATGGTTCTGCAGAATATGCTACTGCCGTAGGTATTTGTGGTATTGACTCTCTGTCACCCAGCGAATTGTATCATCACATTATCTTGCCAGATGTTCTCCACCTTGGAAATGCATAATAAGTCCCATTTCTTATAACCATATACGACAAGCAACCACTTCAATGCATCCAACTCCACAGGGGAGTCTCAAGTGCCAGTTTGCCCTGCCACCACAGAATCTGTGTGGCCCTTCTCCATATCCTAACCACAGTAGATGTCAAGGGCAAGAAGGGGGCTGCCCCTCCCTCCTATCAAGTCAAAGGACATAGCCCTCTGGATTCATCACCCTTCAGTCTGGAGGTAGTGAGGGCTTTTGCCACGTGGGAAATGCCTAGTAATTTACCACCAATAGCTGGGCATCTCGGTAGTGGAGCTGCAGGTTAAGATGGACAATGCCTTCTTCCTGGGGCTTCGTAGAAATGCAGCTATTCTAGGTGCCCCCATTCCACAGAAACAATCACTGGCACTTTCCCTTCCTGTGGATTAGAACAATAGTTGCATGGCATAGATCATGGGGGAGAGTATTTTCATCATAGGTTAGAGGGTCCCACCATCTGAGATTTCACTCAGCTTCCTGATACTAAGGCATTGGATGTCATTGAAAAAGCCATCTAAATCTTCCACCTTGTTTGTGCTTGATTCCAAGAAAGGTCACCTAGATAAATAGTGGAGGCATTTGCTTTGATGACCGATGTCTCGGCTGCCACGCTATTCTCCATATAGACTGAGAGTATCCATCTCTGACCATCTCCTTTATTTGCGAAACAGGCCAGTAGTTTCACAACCTTGTTACCTGTGTCATATAACTTACCCTGACATGCTCTACATTATGCCCTCGCTTCTTGCAGGGTGAAGTACTGTAGTCGTCTCTTGCACTTTCTATGTGGTGTGCCTTTTCTGATAAAGGAGAGGCTGCATATTCCATCTCCCACTGCATCAAGCTAGTCTCCAACTCCCAGCTCTCCTCCCTCTCGCTCCTTTTTCGTGTCATATATGTGATTAAATGACCCCTTAATATTGCTTTACATGCCTCCCACAGATCTGCATTTGACTCCAAAGCTCCTGTTTGCTCTTTAAAATGGAGGTCTGCAGCCTCTGTAATTTACTTTCTTGTGTTCTGGTTAATCAGTTTCCATGGACCAAGCCCCCAACCTGCCCTACCCCATATGTGCTTGTCTGTATGGTTGTGAGTATGGGTAAATGATATGCTCTGCTGATGACATGACACCAGGAGAAAATCCATACAACACATTTAGAGCACTGAGTTGGAGAAGCAGGATTATTGCAGGATCCCAGAATGTTCCTCGCTCCAGAGGTCTGCCATCCCCATTGACTCAGTGAACGTGGCCAAATGTGTATCTGCTCTGGGTCCCCTTTCCAGAAGCTGTGACTCTTCCCAAATCACCACAGACGGTTACGTTAAAGTAGTTCCCAACTATGAGAGGTGCCCCAGGTATCACTGCTATCCATTCCCCCAACCTGTTGAGCTCACCTGACTCCAGAGCTGCTAGGTAGTACTATGGCACTATCAACAAGATGTATCTGTTCTTCTGCCACTCACCTCAGTCTGATATTCGGTTTTATCTGTCCAGGACTTTGTGACCTGCAGTGGGAGGGATTTGCGGATCAAGAACCCCACTCCTGTAGAGCCCAAATAGAAACCTGCATGGACTAGTTGCTTGTAGCTGTATCGGCTCAGGAACTCATAATTATTGCCCACTAAGTGTTTTTTTTGCAGCAAAATGATGTCTGGGTCATGTCTAAATGTATTTTCTACCAATCCCCTCTACAATTTGTTGACCATGCCATTAATATTCCCATAGAGTACCTTTAGTGTCATCCCTCCGGCTTCAGGTGTGTTGTTTGTTCCACCATATGTGGTGGTCATGGTCTTTGATCCAGCCTTTACTACACAGTGTTACCCAACACATGTAAAAATAAGCCTCAAACTGTAGCCCCCCTCACCCAAAATCCCTCTGAAAAATCTTGTGCGGGGTATCTAAAACTGCCTTCCTCTCCAAAGCTCACGGTGTCTGTCACCCCACCATATTAAACAATGAAATCACTTAGCAGTTGAAATAGCTTATGGATACCACTGTAGGGGCGTGGCCCCAGAGACAACCATTGAACGACGAGTAGAGGTGTTTTGTAGCGTTTTAGGATCCAAGCATAATTTACCGATTCATGCCCTTATATAGGTGTAATTCACCTTGCCCTTATATAGGCATAGAAATCATAACAATATTTAGACATAGCCCATCCAGTCCAAATACACACATGGCTACTTCCACTAGTTCCAAAAAGCCACAACGATTTCTTGGAAAACTCGGCTTCAGCAGTCAGGAACATCTCCTTTCTTGAATATTGATTTGTCCTAGAAATCATGGCGTTTTCAAAGAACTACCATTCCCTTGGGGTTCTTTGGTGACGTTATTATATCCGACTTTACGTCAAACCAGGCCCCTTCAAGGTATAAATATGCATACACTTGCCCTAGAAAACACACAGTGGTTGGGAGCAGCTTGACTATCTACTTGCCCAACGCAGCTCGCTACAGCAAGTGCCAAAGGAAGCTGACCCTCCCGCTGACGCACTGAAAGAGAGGCTGCCTTTCACTCGCTGAGAATCCAGCTTCAGCGTTTCCAAGCTCCCCCTGTGGGGTGTTGGGAAATCAAGTCAGAGACAGAGATACCAGACCTTTTTCATTCTAAAACCATGGTATGGAGCTTATTAGACCCTAAGAGAAATCTTGGATAGATTCTTGGCAAAGAAACTAAACCTATGCTACACCATACTTACTTCTTCCCTCGTACTAGACTTAGGTTAGGTACATTGGGGTAGACGTATTTTAAAAGCACCAGTTGAGTACTTTTAGTCTTTGTTATTTATGTATGTATTTTATGGCTTAGAAACCATACCATGCTTTTACAGTATTATTATGTAATACTCTCCTTGCTGTACGCATTATACTCTACAGCCAGTATTACGATTGTAGCAGTTCATTTCTTTTGCATGAGAAAGGAGACTGTTCAATAAATCCTTTTATTGAAAACGTCCATCTCTCTATTTCTCTGCACCTCTGATGAAATGAAGCATTCACGAATGACTGAGTAAAATATCTATCTATTGTTTCCACGACTCTGAAGATACATTTTTATCTTGGGGAAACAAAGTTGTCATGTTTATGCGGTTGTCAGAAACTAATCCCTTCTTGTGTATTCGAGAACGTTTCTAGTGACCTCTGAGCTCGCTGGCACTCACAATTAAATCTAATATATTCAATAGAGACCTAGTCGACCTAAGTCCTACGTCAAATTTATAGGATATGTTATTCCAATGCGTGGAGCCTATTGGGAATATAGGAACTACATTACATGGCGGCCAACATTTGGTAAGGAACCAATTTAACACTCGATACTAGAGTCACTCAGTTGTGCTTTTCACAGAGACTCCTTTTTCCCGGAAAATACTCCAAAAGACGTCTGGAGTGTGTTAAAGGATAAAATATCCGCCATAACTGAGCAGGACGAAAATCCTATGTATTCGTTTTTGGTTTGTTCAACGTTGAAGGATACAGTGTTTCAAAATATTGTGCACTTTATCTTTGTTTCCTTGAAACTTGCTCTGCAAACTTTCATTCAACAAAATGTCGGATAGCGACACCGAGAACGGTGGTCTGGCAGGCAAAAACGCAACCGGTGGAACTGCAGCTGCAGCCCGACCAGGTTTTAACATTATCGGTTTCCAAGAAACCGACCCGGATGCTAGAATCATCCCGGAAAATATAAGGAAAACCCTCACTATAAAGCTTATAACAAATGGTCTATCATCAAGAGGCGGTAGGGTAATTTTTGTCATAGAGACACATGAATATCGACAGACAGAGGTATTCTATTCATGGATTGTCTTCCCTGAAGCAAATCCAGTAACACATGTGTTCCACTTCTACAAAGTAGAGGAACCTCCAACGGAATACACTCCTTTCGAGGATGTTGAAATTCCATTAACATACCAAGAGCATGCTCTCTGGTTTAAAGGCGCCCTACAACATCAAAATCACATTACCAGGCTCGGTCCACTAGGTAGACCAGGAGCAACATGGCCGGTTTTAGCCAGCTATACACCACATCCTGCCGTTGAAGAAATGGCAGGTGCAGAACTATTAGTTCAACTAAAACAATTAATCAAAATCTATAGACAATTAGTTCAATATGTCATGCAGACTCTAATAGTCCAACCTCCTATAAGGATTCCACAGCAAACCCCTCACCAGGGGAACACAAATAAAATAACCACAGACTATACAATCAGTCATTGGTAAATTGCCCGCAAAAAGGGAACAAATTCCATTCTAGATAGCTCAGAAAATTACTCAAATCGAGGCAGTATTTCCAGATAGTACACCTCATGAGAAACACAGGATTCTAACAATCTGTTTACCAATGGGGATCGCACCACATTTGGAGGACTGCGACACTTGGCGTACAGTCTTTGCTGCAATCTACACAAAAACACATGGTATTTTGTCTATGGCGGTAATACCAGACGTCCTGAAACAGATTCAAAATGAATACGGGGCAGAGCCTGCTTTGAATCTAGGTATGAAATTACTGAAAGATTTCAAACAGGTCTCAGCTATAATATTAGCTAATATTGAAGGTGAGGCAGCATCCGTGGTGATCGGCCGAAAATTAAGAGAATTTGATGTGACTGAGCAACCATATGAACTGGCCAGAATAATTGAGAAAACCTATGAAGAACTAGGTTGAGATAGTTTGGATGGGAAACCAGTCAAGCCCCATCTAACAGAAAGTCCTGAAAAGGTCTTTATTAAAAACGCTCTCACTGCTCCTAAAAAGAAGTGGGAGAATACTTAACAGTCCCTCCTAAAGAGAAGCGTTCTCAATCCAGAGGTAGGTCTCCTCAAAAGGAACCCTCTGAAAAGAGGTATAACCTCAGGAACAGGGATAATTTGAGAAAACCTGATAGATATCAAGATATTGATACACGTTCCTCTCGTACCTTTCAGACAGAAATCGGAAAGACGAGGACAGTCAGAACACAAGGAAGAACGCGTGAAGTCCAAAGATGATCAACACGTTCCAAAAAACTAAGAAAACCCAATTCACTAAAAAGAAGGTAGTAGGTCTAAAAATCAGACGTGCCGAGGATCTTGAGGACACAACACAAGATCTTGAAGGATCATCTGGAGACAGTGGACTTGAATGAATACATTCAAGTTGAAACAGCCGATCCTAGGGTTAGTTTACCCCATAAGTTATATGAAGTAACACCCCGGATGGAGGGGACATAACTAGGAAAATAAGAGCACTCTTTTGGGAGAAGCTCTCTAAGGGTTGTGACATTCTTCTAGCTGAAAAAGACTGCCCACCAAAATTTGTCAGGGAGTGCCCACATGGTGAAGACATCATTATGCAAAAACCACAGTTGATGGACAGAATGCAGAACAATGTCATACATTCACCCCAGTACAGAGATCTGGGCCTAAACCCATCGTTTTTTTGCACTCCACACCACCCCAGTTCAGACATGGCCATCTGCAAATCAGCCTTGACCCTGTGTCTCATTTGAACAGTCCAGCCCGAACTGCCAAGCCATGTCTTTCCTGGTCTGGAATCAAGCATTCTAGGACCGGTTTCTGGCTATCAGCCGTCATCAGCCATGATAGCTTGACTCCAGTGGTGTGGAGAGCATGGGACTCATGTCTAAGCATACCCATCCCACTCTGGGTGACAAACGCAAAAACCACAGTTGATGGACAGAATGCAGAACAATTTCATACATTGACCCCAGTACAGGGATCTGGGCCTAAATCCATCGTTTTTTTGCACTCCACACAACCCCAGTTCAGACATGGCCATATGCAAATCAGCCTTGACCCTGTGCCTCATGGGAACAGTCCAGCCCGAACTGCCAAGACATGTCTTTCCTGGACCAGAATCAAGTATCCTAGGACCGGTTTCTGGCTATCAGAAGACATCATTATGCCAGCCTTCTCCAATCATATTCTGATTCACTTAAAATACACCTATGCCAGAAAATGGGCTGTAGCCCAAGCTCCAGCATTAGTTAAAAATCATGTAGGATGGGATGTGGATTCTCCTCACCATAAAATCCAGTTCAAAACTCAACCAACTGCACAGAGGCAGTACCCAGTTAAGGAAGAAGCTAAAAAACAGGTCAGGGAGATATTAGATCAACTTGAATACCAAGGGGTGATTGAAACATGCACCTCATCAATGAACAATCCTTTGTTTCTTGTCTCCAAACCAGACAATACATATTGTCTAGTTTTGGACTACAGACATTTAAACTCTTGTTGCAAAACATTTGCAGTACAAAATGAACACAGTGCAGCACTAATGAATAACATTGTGCGTAAAAAATATAAAACCACATTAGATATTTCTAATGGTTTCTTCTGTCAAAACATTGCTTCTGAAAGCAGGTACTTGACCGCTTTCTCAATATGGGGACACAGCATCACTTCTTTTGTCTCCCCCAGGGATTCAAGAATAGTCTGGGGTTATTTTCAGCCAGAGTAACAGAGTTACTACAAATGTATGATGATGAGGCATTATCTTATGTCGATGACATCTATCTAACAGACGATGACTTGGATAGGCACTTCAACAGAGTGAACTCCATTATACTTGGATTCGCCTCTGAAGGGTACAAATTCAATTTTAAAAAATCACAAATTGACCACCTCAACGTCCTATTCTTAGGATACGAGTTATGAAGTGAAGACAAAAGCCTGGCAGCCAACATTTTAGAAAAATGTGTGCTGCTACTACCTCCAAAAACTCTGAAAAACTTACAGTCAATTCTAGGTTTCCTGAATTTCGGAAGAACTTACATTCTAAACTACGCAGAAAGGGTAAAACCTCTCTACAAATTAATCAAACCTGATTTCAAAAGAACTAATTGAACTAAAAAACACACAGAAATGTTGCGTTCAGTGCAAACAGACATTTACAGACACGCCTAAACGTACCCTACCTTGTAATCAGAATAATCCCAGGAAGATGCAGATTCACGTACTTAACCTTCAATGAAGGAGAAAAAGTACTGATTGCTTACAAATCACACTTGTACACACAAGCTGAAACGAAATTCACTTCAACAGAAAAAATTCTGACAGCTGTTCAAACTGCAGTAGCAAAAGAGAGAGCTCTTCCACAGGGTAAACGCATAATGGTCGTTACTCCTGTACCTGCTTAGAAGCAGTAACAAAAGCAAGCATTCCAAATGCAAAGGCTTTACTTCTAAGATGGATACAATGGGATAACTCTCTTGCTGCAACAGACATTGAATACGTTTTTGACCCCTACTTGAAAACTCAAGAATTTCTACAATACGAACAAGAATGTCCTCTGCCCACTGAGATTCTGCCTCTAGAACAGTACAAATGTATAATCTATACAGACAGATCAGCACTGCCCGCAATTGGGGGTATACAAGTTTATAGTTCTGCGTGCGCGATCGTTAAAGGTCACTGGCGCGATGGTAAATTCCGACCTATGGTCACAAAAACTCAATGTCTCGGAGATTGTACAGCTCAGCGAGCTGAACTACAGGCTTTCACGATGGCACTTGAAAATACCGATCGCGAATTCCCCACTCTCATAATGTGTGATTTGTAGTACAGTGTTCAATCTTACAATGAATACTTGCAGAACTGGGTTCAAAACGGTTTCAAAGATGCAAAAGGTGGCACAATGAAGCATAAGTTGCTTTGGGAATGAGTAGTTCTATTACAGAAAGAACTACTAAAGACTCAAGTGATCCATACACTGAGTCATCAGCGTGATGGCGTTCACGTTGAAGGGTATTCATTGGCTGATGAAGCCGCAAAGGCAGCTGTGCAAACGGCTTCCATAGCTGCAATCACTCGTTCAAAAACAAAAATAGACAGCAAAATAATGCAGGGTGTCGCCGCTTCCAATAAAGGCAGGGGTAAAACGTTACCAAAAGGCTTTCCACTCAAATATTCATATGTAACTGATGCAAATAATGTTCCCTTTGCTTGAATCCCTGGAGTGGGGGATAGAGTAATTCCAAACATGGAACATAGATTAGGACTAATCTTAGCACAACATGGAGGGCTTGCCTCTGCCCATGCAGGTGTTTCCGCTACAGTGTCATTAATAAAACAAAGATACTGGTGGCCGGGAATGAGGAAACAAACCAGAAATTATGTTTTGGAATGTGGAATCTGCCAGAAAATGAAGGTTTCAACAGTGAAACGTCCTGCGCAGACGCCCATTCTAATTTCAAATGAACCATTAGCATGTGTTTACCTGGACCACTGTGGTCCCTTACAGAGGGATGGTAAATACAAATATATCATGGTAGTAGTGGATTCATGCTCAAGATTCATTTGGATGTGGCCTCAGCGTTCGGCTGACGCCAGAACTGTTATAAAAGATTTGCGAGTCTTTATCGGCACATACGCAATCGGCACACTACATTCTGACCAGGGTCCTGCGTTTAGCTCTCGAGCTTGCAAGGAGGCCATGGCCAATCTGGGTGTTGCATTGTGGTATTCAAGTCCATTCCATCCTGAGGGAAATTCTGAGGTGGAAAGAAAAAAGCGGGACATAAACAATCTATAACAGCTAGGGTATTAGGCTCGGGTGATGGGTGGGTCAAACATTTAATAAGTGTCCAACGTAGCTTAAATAATCTGCCAAGAAATTCTCTGGGTGGAATCACTCCATATGAAATACTTTTTGGTACTAGAATGCTTGTCCAGGAGCTCGATCCTCACACTTCAGTGGTATAACAAAAACCCTTTGATATCAAAGCCGGTTTGGCTGTTTTGCAGGACTTAAATGAAAAAAGAAGTCTAAGCAACACATTGCAGAAGCCAACAACCACTGAAAGGAAACCACCCATCCCAGCAAGGCCTGTCTGGATCCCAAAGATTGGGGATCTAGTCAGAGAAAAGATCGCGGATAAGAAGGTATTTGGGCCTTCTTACAGAAAACCAGTACCTGTGCTAGCAATCCACGGATCAAGAAGTGTTTCTGCCGCCCCTTGCTGGAAGAAAGGAGACCAGGTTTGTATCCATCGATCTGGTGAAACCACATCATGTGGCCGATAATAAGTAGTAGGCCCAGTGGACTCCAAAGATGTAGCAGAAGACCAAATCTTGCTACTATTCAAGAGGTTCAAACTGAGAGACTCATCACCTTTGAAGAATCTGCAGTAAGAAAAGGAGGACTATGCAACAAAGCCATGGAACTTGTGCCTCTTGAGACCCAAATAACAGTTTGTCAAGAAACTCCTGTCTATAATAATATAGCCTCTGACTATACTAATATGACAAGGTATCAAGCAGCTCCAGCGATTTCCAGTAATCCTGATGCAATACCAACAATTGACAGAACTGCCTCTGGCTATTTCATCCACTTTGATACGTTTTCTGAGGTTCCCAGTGGGCCCGAAACGGTGCCAACAAATAAAACTTTTAAAAAACAAGTAGCAGGACTTTTTCAGCAACTTGAAAAAACGTATCTGGTTTCACCATGGGTTGAATTTTGGATTGTGCTAGGCGTACTTTTTCTACTACTTTGGCTAATCCTAGTATTAAGTTTGGGAATGCGGACAAATGGAAGATATAGGAAAATGGACACAGCAAGTAAGAAAATCAACTTGCTCCTGAAGCCTCACAAATCATCTCATTGTGAACAAAGAGACTTGACATCATTGAACATCACAGCCTTTCCTATACCTGGTGGTATAGCATGGGACAGAACTGATTATACCTGGTGCTATAGCATGGGACAGAACTGATTATGACATTTATGGCCCTGCAGAGCTGTTAAAGATTCCATACCAATTCAAGGTTTCACCCAGCACATTTTCAGATGATTGGGACTTTGAGACTGCTAAAAATATGATGTCAGATTTGGAGATGTCTGCAAAATTTACAAGACATGAATATTTAGAAGGCTCATCAGATTATAAACAAATGTACTGTTATAATCACTATGATTTTCATTACTTGCACAAATCTGCAAGCCCTAAAAATGTTTATACTTTCAATCAATGGGAACATTGTCCATCGCCACCAAAAGGTAGCTCAAAAACATTCTATGATAAATTTCCATACTTCTCAGGTTTTAATGTCACAAATCCGGAAACGTTTTTCTTTAAAAATGGTAATAAGACAGGAATGAAAAGTATGTTGACGAATACTAAGCAAATTTATTCTGCGTTCTTTTATGCTCAGCTGTCTTCATTAGGTTTCGACTTTTGGAAAGACAACATTGAGACAAAAACTGTCTGGGGCACAAAAGACTGGCAGGTGCAGGGAATAGAAGCTTTATTTAGAGCCTGCATCATCCCTGAACAAATAATGTTTTTGAATGACACTGTGCAACAGACATCCTGTCTTGGCCTGGCCAAGATAAAAGATTTAAACAAACCGTCCATACCTACACCTACAACTGATAGTAAAAACACTTCAGAGGCGGTGGTTGACGTAAAATCACTTTTACTTAAAAACAGAACTGAACCTGATTGGAACAAAGGGTTAATCTGGCCCACAGACACGAATAACTGTCAAGATAGATTCCTGAATAAGACACACGGGTTTACAGTAACTAGGCCAGATCCAAGATATGTCCAGAGACAACATCCAGGGATAGTAACAACATACAGTGTAGGAAAACTGTGCCTTGAGTGGCTACAAAAATCTACACTTACAGAGGTTAAACAACACTTATCTTTACTTAAAGATGGAGTTGATTTAAGGGACTTCTTACAAGGTCCTGCAAAACAACGTCATAAACGTTTCATATACGCAGGTATATATGCCATTTATAATGAAGCTTGGAAAGCGACACCAGCAGAGACTGCAGAACGAATACGATAAATTGATTATATTAATTTAGAGAAAGCTCTCTCTGTAGTTGACAGTGAGTTCACAACTCTGTCATCCAGAATTTTAGCATTGTATCCTTTGCCATTGAAATAATGGAACAGGACTTGCTGATGCTACAGCATGGACAGTCACAAATGCATTCTATAATGCTTTTAGGCTGGACGTTCTGGATACGTGCCATGGCATCTAATCAACACCACATCATTGTTTTCTGTATTTAACCTTACAGATCACTCTGGCACAAAGAGGAGTGGACTAAACGGTGCTGAACATTGAAAAACTGGAAAGATTACCATTAACTGTTTCGGAAAAACCTGCAACGGAATCGATAATACATGGGACAATCACTCTGCCTGTCACGATTTTCCACTTTCAATATTGATTGAAACATATGCCAGCGGACGTGTATGAAAGGTTGGGTAAGGAATACATGAAGTCAACCTGGGAATTACTATACACACACAGATGTTGGAGTGGGGGAAAAGAGGTATTTCTTAGTGGTACAAACTGCAAAAGCACACTAAGCGGTACACTTCTAGGTCAGGGTATTAATTTGCACGGAGCCTGCGATGTTTCTTCGATCAACTTATCCTGCTACCTGCAAGGTTCTCCAGTAGCAGTGATAGATCCAATTTTTAGGCAGCTTTCCAATGGGAGCTACATAATGTTGAATGATCACAACTGTTGTGGAATGATGCCAGGAATAGCCTACCTCGTAACTGTGTCAGCCAGGGTCACTTGTTGTATGCAAGTATTGTTTTCTAAAGCTAAGACCGACGGGGAGTCGCCTTTATGGCCTTCACTGAACATCTCTTCTATTCGAATTGATACTTTAAGCAGAATGAAAGCCATTCATTTACAAAAAACTGTGCCACTGACCTCGTCCAAAGAGGCATATGATCTGCAAGTTGCAAGGTCCTCTGCAGAGATACATGCCCTTTTTTCCACAAACTGTCCAATACATTTTGCATAAATGCTAGGTCGTATCTTAAACATGTCTGATACCAGTGGTATTGTACTTGCATTTAAGAAAAAAAATGTGGGACTGTTAGCACATTTGAAGCAGTCCTAGGCATTTATCCAAACTTCCTGCACTCTGTGTTCGGCGGCCTGCCTCTCATTTTGAGACTCGTAGCAGGAATACTATTCTTGTTCCTTCTGCTCCGATATGGCAAGTCCAGTCACCAGCGACACCCAGATTACCATAGAGAACACTCCCCTGGCAATGAAGTGTCGTGAGCGCATGATACAGATCTTGGGCTTGGCTTCTTTGAGAGATCTGAATACCACATGGTTTCTATCATTCCGACCAATCTGGCAAGATTGCGACTTACCTGTTCTACGATGCCTGCTATGTGGAGAAGAATGCGTGTTGGACATCTGTCTAACACTTCCATCAGCACTGCCAACGGATGTTGATACTTTGCTTGGTTCTGTAACGGCTCATGCATTGTGTTGTCCCCAGAGGATACCAATCCTGATGATGCCATTCATTGAGGTCTCACAGACGCAATCGGCTGACGGTGAGATTCGTGGAACAACAGGCACACAGGTACCATCTACTGCGAACATTGCTAATGCGGCTGACGCTGATGGCGTTGCTTCTCATCTGTGTACGATTGATCTGCTTAACAAGGTAGTCCAAGTTTCACCTACTGTGGTAGACGATTTATTTGCCAGCTTAGAAGATTTTTTTATTTTTCAGTGTAAAAATGTCATTCATTATTCTGTATACTTTAATCTCAAAGGAACACAAATTGCAACAGTGACAACTTCTGGGAAGAGTGGACTCACCTGTCCAATAAGAGCAGGTTGGGGTCTATCCCAGAGATGCAGGGAACATTCAAGATGTTAGATCCAGCAGAAAAGGGAGGACAACACCGACCTACTGCGGTGTAAACTACCTCAGTATGTGGCAGTCATGGGCTCCATCTGCCCACATGCCACAACCAAGACTATTCCATGTTTTGTCTTCACGTCTGAGAATACCACTGGAGTAAAGCTATCCTGGCTGAAGACGGCTGATAGCCAGAAACCGGTCCTAGGATGCTTGATTCCGGTCCAGGAAAGACATGGCTTGGCAGTTCGGGCTGGACTGTTCCCATGAGGCACAGGGTCAAGGCTGATTTGCATATGGCCATGTCTGAACTGGGGTGGTGTGGAGAGCAAAAAAAGGATGGATTTAGGGCCAGATCTCTGTACTGGAGTGAATGTATGACATTGTTCTGCATTCAGTCTATCAACTGTTGTTTTTGCATTTGTCACCCCGAATGAGATGGGTATGCTCAGACGTGAGTCCCATGCTCTCCACACAACTGGAGTCAAGATATCCTGGCTGAAGATGGCTGATAGCCAGAAACTGGTCCTAGGATGCTTGATTCCGGTCCAGGAAAGACATGACTTGGCCGTTCGGGCTGGACTGTTCCCATGAGGCACAGGATCAAGGCTGATTTGCAAATGGCCATGTCTGAACTGGGGTGGTGTGGAGTTCAAAAAAATGATGGATTTAGGACCAGATCTCTGTACTGGGGTGAATGTATGACATTGTTCTGCATTCTGTCCATCAACTGTTGTTTTTGCATTTGTCACCCCGAATGGGATGGGTATGCTCAGACGTGAGTCCCATGCTCTCCACACCACTGGAGTCAAGCTATCCTGGCTGACGACGGCTGATAGCCAGAAACTGGTTCTAGGATGCTTGATTCTGGTCCAGGAAAGACATGGCTTGCCGTTCGGGCTGGACTGTTCCCAAGAGGCACAGGATCAAGGCTGATTTGCATATGGCATTGTCCGAACTGGGGTGGTGTGGAGTGCAAAAAAAGATGGATTTAGGCCCGGATCTCTATACTGGAGTGAATGTATGACATTGTTCTGCATTCAGTCTATCAACTGTTGTTTTTGCATTTGTTACCCCGAATGGGATGGGTATGCTCAGACGTGAGTCCCATGCTCTCCACACCACTGGAGTCAAGCTATCCTGGCTGAAGACAGCTGATAGCCAGAAATCGTTCCTAGGATGCTTGATTCCGTCCAGGAAAGACATGGCTTGGCAGTGCGGGCTGGACTGTTTCCATGAGGCACAGGGTCAAGGCTGATTTGCATATGGCCATGTCTGAAATGGGGTGGTGTGGAGTGCAAAAAACGATGGATTTAGGCCCAGATCTCTGTACTGGGGTGAATGTATGACATTGTTCTGCATTCTGTCCATCAACTGTTGTTTTTGCATTTGTCACCCCAAATGGGATGGGTATGTTCAGAAGTGAGTCCCACGCTCTCCACACCACTGGAGTCAAGCTATCCTGGCTGAAGACGGCTGATAGCCAGAAATCGGTCCTAGGAGGCTTGATTCCGGTCCAGGAAAGACATGGCTTGGCAGTTCGGGTTGGACTGTTCCCATGAGGCACAGGGTCAAGGCTGATTTGCATATGGCCATGTCTGAACTGGGTTGTTGTGAAGTGCAAAAAAACGATGGATTTAGGCCCGGATCTCTGTACTGGGGTGAATGTATGACATTGTTCTGCATACTGTCCATAAACTGTTGTTTTTGCATTTGTCACCCCGAATGGGATGGGTATGCTCAGACGTGAGGCCCATGCTCTCCACACCACTGGAGTCAAGCTATCCTGGCTGAAGACGGTTGATAGCCAGAAACCGGACGTAGGATGCTTGATTCCGGTCCAGGAAAGACATGGCTTAGCAGTTCGGGGTGGACTGTTCCCATGGGGCACAGGGTCAAGGCTGATTTGCAGATGCCATGTCTGAACTGGGGTGGTGTGGAGTGCAAAAAAATGATGGATTTAGGGCCAGATCTCTGTACTGGGGTGAATGTATGACATTGTTCTGAATTCTGTCCATCAACTGTTTTTTCATTTGTCACCCCGAAAGGGATGGGTATGCTCAGACCTGAGTCCCATGCTCTCCACACCACTGGAGTCAGGCTATCCTGGCTGAAGATGGCTGATAGACAGAAACCGGTCCTAGGATGCTTGATTCCGGTCCAGGAAAGACATGGCTTGGCATTTCGAGCTGGACTGTTCCCATGAGGCACAGGGTCAAGGCTGATTTGCATATGGCCATGTCTGAAATGGGGTGGTGTGGAGTGCAAAAAACGATGGATTTAGGCCCAGATCTCTGTACTGGGGTGAATGTATGACATTGTTCTGCATTCTGTCCATCAACTGTTGTTTTTGCATTTGTCACCCCAAATGGGATGGGTATGTTCAGAAGTGAGTCCCACGCTCTCCACACCACTGGAGTCAAGCTATCCTGGCTGAAGACGGCTGATAGCCAGAAATCGGTCCTAGGAGGCTTGATTCCGGTCCAGGAAAGACATGGCTTGGCAGTTCGGGTTGGACTGTTCCCATGAGGCACAGGGTCAAGGCTGATTTGCATATGGCCATGTCTGAACTGGGTTGTTGTGAAGTGCAAAAAAACGATGGATTTAGGCCCGGATCTCTGTACTGGGGTGAATGTATGACATTGTTCTGCATACTGTCCATAAACTGTTGTTTTTGCATTTGTCACCCCTAATGGGATGGGTATGCTCAGACGTGAGGCCCATGCTCTCCACACCACTGGAGTCAAGCTATCCTGGCTGAAGACGGTTGATAGCCAGAAACCGGACGTAGGATGCTTGATTCCGGTCCAGGAAAGACATGGCTTAGCAGTTCGGGGTGGACTGTTCCCATGGGGCACAGGGTCAAGGCTGATTTGCAGATGCCATGTCTGAACTGGGGTGGTGTGGAGTGCAAAAAAATGATGGATTTAGGGCCAGATCTCTGTACTGGGGTGAATGTATGACATTGTTCTGAATTCTGTCCATCAACTGTTTTTTCATTTGTCACCCCGAAAGGGATGGGTATGCTCAGACCTGAGTCCCATGCTCTCCACACCACTGGAGTCAGGCTATCCTGGCTGAAGATGGCTGATAGACAGAAACCGGTCCTAGGATGCTTGATTCCGGTCCAGGAAAGACATGGCTTGGCAGTTCGAGCTGGACTGTTCCCATGAGGCACAGGGTCAAGGCTGAATTGCATATGGCCATGTCTGAACTTGGGTGGGGTGAAGTGCAAAAAAACTGATGGATTTAGGCCCAGATCTCTGTACTGGGGTGAATGTATGACATTGTTCTGCATTCAGTCCATCAACTGTTGTTTTTGCATTTGTCACCCCGAATGGGATGGGTATGCTCAGACGTGAGTCCCCATGCTCTCCACACCACTGGAGTCATGCTATCCTGGCTGAAGACAGCTGATAGCCAGAAACCAGTCCTAGGATGCTTGATTCCGTCCAGGAAAGACATGGCTTGGCAGTGCGGGCTGGACTGTTTCCATGAGGCACAGGGTCAAGGCTGATTTGCATATGGCCATGTCTGAACTGGGTTGTTGTGAAGTGCAAAAAAACGATGGATTTAGGCCCGGATCTCTGTACTGGGGTGAATGTATGACATTGTTCTGCATTCTGTCCATAAACTGTTGTTTTTGCATTTGTCACCCCGAATGGGATGGGTATGCTCAGACGTGAATCCCATGCTCTCCAAACCACTGGAGTCAAGCTATCCTGGCTGAAAACGGCTGATAGCCACAAACCGGTTCTAGGATGCTTGATTCCGGTCCAGGAAAGACATGGCTTGGCAGTTCGGGCTTTACTGTTCCCATGAGGCACAGGGTCAAGGCTGATTTGCTTATGGCCATGTCTGAACTGGGATGGTGTGGAGTGCAAATAAATGATGAATTTAGGCCCAGATCTCTGTACTGGGGTGAATGTATGACATTGTTCTGCATTCTGTCCATCGACTGTTGTATTTTCATTTGTCACCCTGAATGGTATGGGTATGCTCAGACGTGAGTCCCATACTCTCCACACCACAGGAGTCAAGCTATCCTGGCTGAAGACGGTTGATAGCCAGAAACCGGGCGTAGGATGCTTGATTCCGGTCCAGGAAAGACATGGCTTGGCAGTTCGGGTGGACTGTTCCCATGAGGCACAGGGTCAAGCTGATTTGCATATGGCCATGTCTGAACTGGGGTGGGGTGGAGTGCAAAAAAACTGATGGATTTAGGCCCAGATCTCTGTACTGGGGTGAATGTTTGACATTGTTCTGGATTCTGTCCATCAACTGTTGTTTTTGCATTTGTCACCCCGAATGGGATGGGTATGCTCAGACGTGAGTCCCATGCTCTCCACACCACTGGAGTCAAGCTATCCTGGCTGAAAACGGCTGATAGCCAGAAACCGGTTCTAGGATGCTTGATTCCGGTCCAGGAAAGACATGGCTTGGCAGTTCGGGCTGTACTGTTCCCATGAGGCACAGGGTCAAGGCTGATTTGCATATGGCCATGTCTGAACTGGGGTGGGGTGGTGCAAAGAAACTGATGGATTTAGTCCCAGATCTCTGTACTGGGGTGAATGTTTGACATTGTTCTGCATTCTGTCCATCAACTGTTGTTTTTGCATTTGTCACCCTGAATGGGATGGGTATGCTCAGACGTGAGGCCCATGCTCTCCACACCACAGGAGCCAAGCTATCCTGGCTGAAGAAGGCTGATAGCCAGAAACTGGTTCTAGGATGCTTGATTCTGGTCCAGGAAAGACATGGCTTGGCCGTTCGGGCTGGACTGTTCCCAAGAGGCACAGGATCAAGGCTGATTTGCATATGGCAATGTCCGAACTGGGGTGGTGTGGAGTGCAAAAAACGATGGATTTAGGCCCGGATCTCTGTACTGGAGTGAATGTATGACATTGTTCTGCATTCAGTCTATCAACTGTTGTTTTTGCATTTGTCACCCCGAATGGGATGGGTATGCTCAGACGTGAGTCCCCATGCTCTCCACACCACTGGAGTCAAGCTATCCTGGCTGAAGACAGCTGATAGCCAGAAATCGGTCCTAGGATGCTTGATTCCGTCCAGGAAAGACATGGCTTGGCAGTGCGGGCTGGACTGTTTCCATGAGGCACAGGGTCAAGGCTGATTTGCATATGGCCATGTCTGAAATGGGGTGGTGTGGAGTGCACAAAACGATGGATTTAGGCCCAGATCTCTGTACTGGGGTGAATGTATGACATTGTTCTGCATTCTGTCCATCAACTGTTTTTTCATTTGTCACCCCGAATGGGATTTGTATGCTCAGACGTGAGTCCCATGCTCTCCACACCACTGGAGTCAAGCTATCCTGGCTGAAGACGGCTGATAGCCAGAAACTGCTTCTAGGATGCTTGATTCTGGTCCAGGAAAGACATGGCTTGGCAGTTCGGGCTGTACTGTTCCCATGAGGCACAGGGTCAAGACTGATTTGTATATGGCCATGTCTGAACTGGGGTGGTGTGGAGTGCAAAGAAATATGGATTTAGGCCCAGATCTCTGTACTGGGGTGAATGTATGACATTGTTCTGCATTCTGTACATCAACCGTTGTTTTTGCATTTGTCACCCCGAATAGGATGGGTATGCTCAGACGTGAGTCCCATGCTCTCCACACCACTGGAGTCAAACTATCCTCGCTGAAGATGGCTCATAGCCAGAAACCGGTCCTAGGATGCTTGATTTCGGTCTAGGAAAGACACGGCTTGGCAGTTCGGGCTGGACTGTTCCCATGAGGCACAGGGTCAAGGCTGATTTGCTTATGGCCATGTCTGAACTGGGATGGTGTGGAGTGCAAAAAATGATGAATTTATGCCCAGATCTCTGTACTGAGGTGAATGTATGACATTGTTCTGCATTCTGTCCATCGACTGTTGTATTTGCATTTGTCACCCCGAATGGGATGGGTATGCTCAGACGTGAGTCCCATACTCTCCACACCACTGGAGTCAAGCTATCCTGGCTGAAGACGGCTGATAGCCAGAAATCGGTCCTAGGATGCTTGATTCCGGTCCAGGAAAGACATGGCTTGGCAGTTCGGGCTGGACTGTTCCCATGAGGCACAGGGTCAAGGCTGATTTGCATATTGCCATGTCTGAACTGGGTTGTTGTGAAGTGCAAAAAAACGATGGATTTAGGCCCGGATCTCTGTACTGGGGTGAATGTATGACATTGTTCTGCATTCTGTCCATAAACTGTTGTTTTTGCATTTGTCACCCCGAATGGGATGGGTATGCTCAGACGTGAGGCCCATGCTCTCCACACCACTGGAGTCAAGCTATCCTGGTTGAAGACGGTTGATAGCCAGAAACCGGACGTAGGATGCTTGATTCCGGTCCAGGAAAGACATGGCTTAGCAGTTCGGGTGGACTGTTCCCATGGGGCACAGGGTCAAGGCTGATTTGCAGATGCCATGTCTGAACTGGGGTGGTGTGGAGTGCAAAAAAATGATGGATTTAGGCCCAGATCTCTGTACTGGGGTGAATGTATGACATTGTTCTGCATTCAGTCCATCAACTGTTGTTTTTGCATTTGTCACCCCGAATGGGATGGGTATGCTCAGGCGTGAGTCCCCATGCTCTCCACACCACTGGAGTCATGCTATCCTCGCTGAAGACGGCTGATAGCCAGAAACTGGTCCTAGGATGCTTGATTTCGGCCTAGGAAAGACACTGCTTGGCAGTTCGGGCTGGACTGTTCCCATGAGGCACAGGGTCAAGGCTGATTTGCTTATGGCCATGTCTGAAATGGGATGGTGTGGAGTGCAAAAAATTATGAATTTATGCCCAGATCTCTGTACTGAGGTGAATGTATGACATTGTTCTGCATTCTGTCCATCGACTGTTGTATTTGCATTTGTCACCCCGAATGGGATGGGTATGCTCAGACGTGAGTCCCATGCTCTCCACATCACTGGAGTCAAGCTATCCTGGCTGAAAACGGCTGATAGCCAGAAACCGGTTCTAGGATGCTTGATTCCGGTCCAGGAAAGACATGGCTTGGCAGTTCGGGCTGTACTGTTCCCATGAGGCACAGGGTCAAGGCTGATTTGCTTATGGCCATGTCTGAACTGGGATGGTGTGGAGTGCAAAAAAATGATGAATTTAGGCCCAGATCTCTGTACTGGGGTGAATGTATGACATTGTTCTGCATTCTGTCCATCGACTGTTGTATTTTCATTTGTCACCCTGAATGGGATGGGTATGCTCAGACGTGAGTCCCATACTCTCCACACCACAGGAGTCAAGCTATCCTGGCTGAAGACGGTTGATAGCCAGAAACCGGACGTAGGATGCTTGATTCCGGTCCAGGAAAGACATGGCTTGGCAGTTCGGGTGGACTGTTCCCATGAGGCACAGGGTCAAGCTGATTTGCATATGGCCATGTCTGAACTGGGGTGGGGTGGAGTGCAAAAAAACTGATGGATTTAGGCCCAGATCTCAGTACTGGGGTGAATGTTTGACATTGTTCTGGATTCTGTCCATCAACTGTTGTTTTTGCATTTGTCACCCCGAATGGGATGGGTATGCTCAGACATGAGTCCCATGCTCTCCACACCACTGGAGTCAAGCTATCCTGGCTGAAAACGGCTGATAGCCAGAAACCGGTTCTAGGATGCTTGATTCCGGTCCAGGAAAGACATGGCTTGGCAGTTCGGGCTGTACTGTTCCCATGAGGCACAGGGTCAAGGCTGATTTGCATATGGCCATGTCTGAACTGGGGTGGGGTGGTGCAAAGAAACTGATGGATTTAGTCCCAGATCTCTGTACTGGGGTGAATGTTTGACATTGTTCTGCATTCTGTCCATCAACTGTTGTTTTTGCATTTGTCACCCCGAATGGGATGGGTATGCTCAGACGTGAGGCCCATGCTCTCCACACCACAGGAGTCAAGCTATCCAGGCTGAAGAAGGCTGATAGCCAGAAACTGGTTCTAGGATGCTTGATTCTGGTCCAGGAAAGACATGGCTTGGCCGTTCGGGCTGGACTGTTCCCAAGAGGCACAGGATCAAGGCTGATTTGCATATGGCAATGTCCGAACTGGGGTGGTGTGGAGTGCAAAAATGATGGATTTAGGCCCGGATCTCTGTACTGGAGTGAATGTATGACATTGTTCTGCATTCAGTCTATCAACTGTTGTTTTTGCATTTGTCACCCCGAATGGGATGGGTATGCTCAGACGTGAGTCCCCATGCTCTCCACACCACTGGAGTCAAGCTATCCTGGCTGAAGACAGCTGATAGCCAGAAATCGGTCCTAGGATGCTTGATTCCGTCCAGGAAAGACATGGCTTGGCAGTTTGGGCAGACTGTTCCCATGAGGCACAGGGTCAAGGCTGATTTGCATATGGCCATGTCTGAACTGGGGTGGGGTGGTGCAAAAAAACTGATGGATTTAGTCCCAGATCTCTGTACTGGGGTGAATGTTTGACATTGTTCTGCATTCTGTCCATCAACTGTTGTTTTTGCATTTGTCACCCCAAATGGGATGGGTATGTTCAGAAGTGAGTCCCATGCTCTCCACACCACTGGAGTCAAGCTATCCGGGCTGAAGACGGTTGATAGCCAGAAACCGGACGTAGGATGCTTGATTCCGGTCCAGGAAAGACATGGCTTGGCAGTTCGGGTGGACTGTTCCCATGAGGCACAGGGTCAAGCTGATTTGCATATGGCCATGTCTGAACTGGGGTGGGGTGGATGCAAAAAAACTGATGGATTTAGGCCCAGATCTCTGTACTGGGGTGAATGTTTGACATTGTTCTGGATTCTGTCCATCAACTGTTGTTTTTGCATTTGTCACCCCGAATGGGATGGGTATGCTCAGACATGAGTCCCATGCTCTCCACACCACTGGAGTCAAGCTATCCTGGCTGAAAACGGCTGATAGCCAGAAACCGGTTCTAGGATGCTTGATTCCGGTCCAGGAAAGACATGGCTTGGCAGTTCGGGCTGTACTGTTCCCATGAGGCACAGGGTCAAGGCTGATTTGCATATGGCCATGTCTGAACTGGGGTGGGGTGGTGCAAAGAAACTGATGGATTTAGTCCCAGATCTCTGTACTGGGGTGAATGTTTGACATTGTTCTGCATTCTGTCCATCAACTGTTGTTTTTGCATTTGTCACCCCGAATGGGATGGGTATGCTCAGACGTGAGGCCCATGCTCTCCACACCACAGGAGTCAAGCTATCCTGGCTGAAGAAGGCTGATAGCCAGAAACTGGTTCTAGGATGCTTGATTCTGGTCCAGGAAAGACATGGCTTGGCCGTTCGGGCTGGACTGTTCCCAAGAGGCACAGGATCAAGGCTGATTTGCATATGGCAATGTCTGAACTGGGGTGGTGTGGAGTGCAAAAAACGATGGATTTAGGCCCGGATCTCTGTACTGGAGTGAATGTATGACATTGTTCTGCATTCAGTCTATCAACTGTTGTTTTTGCATTTGTCACCCCGAATGGGATGGGTATGCTCAGACGTGAGTCCCCATGCTCTCCACACCACTGGAGTCAAGCTATCCTGGCTGAAGACAGCTGATAGCCAGAAATCGGTCCTAGGATGCTTGATTCCGTCCAGGAAAGACATGGCTTGGCAGTGCGGGCTGGACTGTTTCCATGAGGCACAGGGTCAAGGCTGATTTGCATATGGCCATGTCTGAAATGGGGTGGTGTGGAGTGCACAAAACGATGGATTTAGGCCCAGATCTCTGTACTGGGGTGAATGTATGACATTGTTCTGCATTCTGTCCATCAACTGTTTTTTCATTTGTCACCCCGAATGGGATTTGTATGCTCAGACGTGAGTCCCATGCTCTCAACACCACTGGAGTCAAGCTATCCTGGCTGAAGACGGCTGATAGCCAGAAACCGGTCCTAGGATGCATTGATTCCAGTCCAGGAAAGACATGGCTTGGCAGTTTGGGCAGACTGTTCCCATGAGGCACAGGGTCAAGGCTGATTTGCATATGGCCATGTCTGAACTGGGGTGGGGTGGAGTGCAAAAAAATATGGATTTAGGCCCAGATCTCTGTACTGGGGTGAATGTATGACATTGTTCTGCATTCTGTGCATCAACCGTTGTTTTTGCATTTGTCACCCCGAATAGGATGGGTATGCTCAGTCGTGAGTCCCATGCTCTCCAGACCACTGGAGTCAAGCTATCCTAGCTGAAGACGGCTGATAGCCAGAAATCGGTCCTAGGATGCTTGATTCCGGTCCAGGAAAGACATGGCTTGGCAGTTCGGGCTGGACTGTTCCCATGAGGCACAGGGTCAAGGCTGATTTGCATATGTCCATGTCCGAACTGGGGTGGTGTGGAGTGAAAAAAACGATGGATTTAGGCCCGGATCTCTGTACTGGAGTGAATGTATGACATTGTTCTGCATTCAGTCTATCAACTGTTGTTTTTGCATTTGTCACCCCGAATGGGATGGGTATGCTCAGACGTGAGTCCCCATGCTCTCCACACCACTGGAGTCAAGCTATCCTGGCTGAAGACAGCTGATAGCTAGAAATCGGTACTAGGATGCTAGATTCCGTCCAGGAAAGACATGGCTTGGCAGTGCGGGCTGGACTGTTTCCATGAGGCACAGGGTCAAGGCTGATTTGCATATGGCCATGTCTGAAATGGGGTGGTGTGGAGTGCAAAAAATGATGGATTTAGGCCCAGATCTCTGTACTGGGGTGAATGTATGACATTGTTCTGCATTCTGTCCATCAACTGTTGTTTTTGCATTTGTCACCCCAAATGGGATGGGTATGTTCAGAAGTGAGTCCCATGCTCTCCACACCACTGGAGTCAAGCTATCCTGGCTGAAGACGGCTGATAGCCAGAAACCGGTCCTAGGATGCTTGATTCCAGTTCAGGAAAGACATGGCTTGGCAGTTCGGGCTGTACTGTTCCCATGAGGCACAGGGTCAAGACTGATTTGTATATGGCCATGTCTGAACTGGGGTGGTGTGGAGTGCAAAAAAATATGGATTTAGGCCCAGATCTCTGTACTGGGGTGAATGTATGACATTGTTCTGCATTCTGTGCATCAACCGTTGTTTTTGCATTTGTCACCCTGAATAGGATGGGTATGCTCAGTCGTGAGTCCCATGCTCTCCACACCACTGGAGTCAAACTATCCTCGCTGAAGACGGCTGATAGCCAGAAACCGGTCCTAGGATGCTTGATTTCGGTCTAGGAAAGACACGGCTTGGCAGTTCGGGCTGGACTGTTCCCATGAGGCACAGGGTCACGGCTGATTTGCTTATGGCCATGTCTGAACTGGGATGGTGTGGAGTGCAAAAAAATGATGAATTTAGGCCCAGATCTCTGTACTGGGGTGAATGTATGACATTGTTCTGCATTCTGTCCATCGACTGTTGTATTTGCATTTGTCACCCCGAATGGGATGGGTATGCTCAGACGTGAGTCCCATACTCTCCACACCACTGGAGTCAAGCTATCCTGGCTGAAGACGGCTGATAGCCAGAAATCGGTCCTAGGATGCTTGATTCCGGTCCAGGAAAGACATGGCTTGGCAGTTCGGGCTGGACTGTTCCCATGAGGCACAGGGTCAAGGCTGATTTGCATATGGCCATATCTGAACTGGGTTGTTGTGAAGTGCAAAAAAATGATGGATTTAGGCCCGGATCTCTGTACTGGGGTGAATGTATGACATTGTTCTGCATTCTGTCCATAAACTGTTGTTTTTGCATTTGTCACCCCGAATGGGATGGGTATGCTCAGACGTGAGTCCCATGCTCTCCACACCACTGGAGTCAAGCTATCCTGGCTGAAGACGGCTGATAGCCAGAAACCGGTCCTAGGATGCATTGATTCCAGTCCAGGAAAGACATGGCTTGGCAGTTTGGGCAGACTGTTCCCATGAGGCACAGGGTCAAGGCTGATTTGCATATGGCCATGTCTGAACTGGGGTGGGGTGGTGCAAAAAAACTGATGGATTCAGTCCCAGATCTCTGTACTGGGGTGAATGTTTGACATTGTTCTGCATTCTGTCCATCAACTGTTGTTTTTGCATTTGTCACCCTGAATGGGATGGGTATGCTCAGACGTGAGTCCCATACTCTCCACACCACTGGAGTCAAGCTATCTTGGCTGAAGACGGCTGATAGCCAGAAATCGGTCCTAGGATGCTTGATTCCGGTCCAGGAAAGACATGGCTTGGCAGTTCGGGCTGGACTGTTCCATTGAGGCACAGGGTCAAGGCTGATTTGCATATGGCCATGTCTGAACTGGGTTGTTGTGAAGTGCAAAAAAACGATGGATTTAGGCCCGGATCTCTGTACTGGGGTGAATGTATGACATTGTTCTGCATTCTGTCCATAAACTGTTGTTTTTGCATTTGTCACCCTGAATGGGATGGGTATGCTCAGACGTGAGGCCCATGCTCTCCACACCACTGGAGTCAAGCTATCCTGGCTGAAGACGGTTGATAGCCAGAAACCGGACGTAGGATGCTTGATTCCGGTCCAGGAAAGACATGGCTTAGCAGTTCGGGGTGGACTGTTCCCATGGGGCACAGGGTCAAGGCTGATTTGCAGATGGCCATGTCTGAACTGGGGTGGTGTGGAGTGCAAAAAAATGAAGGATTTAGGCCCAGATCTCTGTACTGGGGTGAATGTATGACATTGTTCTGAATTCTGTCCATCAACTGTTTTTTAATTTGTCACCCCGAATGGGATGGGTATGCTCAGACCTGAGTCCCATGCTCTCCACACCACTGGAGTCAGGCTATCCTGGCTGAAGATGGCTGATAGACAGAAACCGGTCCTAGGATGCTTGATTCCGGTCCAGGAAAGACATGGCTTGGCAGTTTAGGCAGACTGTTCCCATGAGGCACAGGGTCAAGGCTGATTTGCATATGGCCATGTCTGAACTGGGGTGGGGTGGTGCAAAAAACTGATGGATTTAGTCCCACATCTCTGTACTGGGGTGAATGTTTGACATTGTTCTGCATTCTGTCCATCAACTGTTGTTTTTGCATTTGTCACCCCGAATGGGATGGGTATGCTCAGACGTGAGTCCCATGCTCTCCACACCACTGGAGTCAAGCTATCCTGGCTGAAGAGGGCTGATAGCCAGAAACTGGTTCTAGGATGCTTGATTCTGGTCCAGGAAAGACATGGCTTGGCCGTTCGGGCTGGACTGATCCCAAGAGGCACAGGATCAAGGCTGATTTGCATATGGCCATGTCCGAACTGGGGTGGTGTGGAGTGCAAAAAAACGATGGATTTAGGCCCGGATCTCTGTACTGGAGTGAATGTATGACATTGTTCTGCATTCAGTCTATCAACTGTTGTTTTTGCATTTGTCACCCCGAATGGGATGGGTATGCTCAGACGTGAGTCCCCATGCTCTCCACACCACTGGAGTCAAGCTATCCTGGCTGAAGACAGCTGATAGCCAGAAATCGGTCCTAGGATGCTAGATTCCATCCAGGAAAGACATGGATTGGCTGTGCGGGCTGGACTGTTTCCATGAGGCACAGGGTCAAGGCTGATTTGCATATGGCCATGTCTGAAATGGAGTGGTGTGGAGTGCAAAAAACGATGTATTTAGGCCCAGATCTCTGTACTGGGGTGAATGTATGACATTGTTCTGCATTCTGTCCATCAACTGTTGTTTTTGCATTTGTCACCCCAAATGGGATGGGTATGTTCAGAAGTGAGTCCCATGCTCTCCACACCACTGGAGTCAAGCTATCCGGGCTGAAGACGGCTGATAGCCAGAAACCGGTCCTAGGATGCTTGATTCTAGTCCAGGAAAGACATGGCTTGGCAATTCGGGCTGTACTGTTCCCATGAGGCACAGGGTCAAGACTGATTTGTATATGGCCATGTCTGAACTGGGGTGGTGTGGAGTGCAAAAAAATATGGATTTAGGCCCAGATCTCTGTACTGGGGTGAATGTATGACATTGTTCTGCATTCTGTGCATCAACCGTTGTTTTTGCATTTGTCACCCCGAATAGGATGGGTATGCTCAGTCGTGAGTCCCATGCTCTCCAGACCACTGGAGTCAAGCTATCCTAGCTGAAGACGGCTGATAGCCAGAAATCGGTCCTAGGATGCTTGATTCCGGTCCAGGAAAGACATGGCTTGGCAGTTCGGGCTGGACTGTTCCCATGAGGCACAGGGTCAAGGCTGATTTGCATATGGCCATGTCTGAACTGGGTTGTTGTGAAGTGCAAAAAAACGATGGATTTAGGCCCGGATCTCTGTACTGGGGTGAATGTATGACATTGTTCTGCATTCTGTCTATAAACTGTTGTTTTTGCATTTGTCACCCCGAATGGGATGGGTATGCTCAGACGTGAGGCCCATGCTCTCCACACCACTGGAGTCAAGCTATCCTGGCTGAAGACGGTTGATAGCCAGAAACCGGACGTAGGATGCTTGATTCCGGTCCAGGAAAGACATGGCTTAGCAGTTCGGGGTGGACTGTTCCCATGGGGCACAGGGTCAAGGCTGATTTGCAGATGGCCATGTCTGAACTGGGGTGGTGTGGAGTGCAAAAAAATGATGGATTTAGGCCCAGGTCTCTGTACTGGGGTGAATGTATGACATTGTTCTGAATTCTGTCCATCAACTGTTTTCTAATTTGTCACCCCGAATGGGATGGGTATGCTCAGACCTGAGTCCCATGCTCTCCACACCACTGGAGTCAGGCTATCCTGGCTGAAGATGGCTGATAGACAGAAACCGGTCCTAGGATGCTTGATTCCGGTCCAGGAAAGACATGGCTTGGCAGTTCGGGATGGACTGTTCCCATGAGGCACAGGGTCAAGGCTGAATTGCATATGGCCATGTCTGAACTGGGGTGGGGTGAAGTGCAAAAAAACTGATGGATTTAGGCCCAGATCTCTGTACTGGGGTGAATGTATGACATTGTTCTGCATTCAGTCCATCAACTGTATTTTCATTTGTCACCCCGAATGGGATGGGTATGCTCAGACGTGAGTCCCATGCTCTCCACACCACTGGAGTCAAGCTATCCTGGCTGAAGACGGCTGAAAGCCAGAAACCGGTCCTAGGATGCTTGATTCCGGTCCAGGAAAGACATGGCTTGGCAGTTTGGGCAGACTGTTCCCATGAGGCACAGGGTCAAGCTGATTTGCATATGGCCATGTCTTAACTGGGGTGGGGTGGAGTGCAAAAAAACTGATGGATTTAGGCCCAGATCTCTGTACTGGGGTGAATGTTTGACATTGTTCTGCATTCTGTCCATCAACTGTTGTTTTTGCATTTGTCACCCCGAATGGGATGGGTATGCTCAGACGTGAGTCCCATGCTCTCCACACCACTGGAGTCAAGCTATCCTGGCTGAAAACGGCTGATAGCCAGAAACCGGTTCTAGGATGCTTGATTCCGGTCCAGGAAAGACATGGCTTGGCCGTTCGGGCTGGACTGTTCCCAAGAGGCACAGGATCAAGGCTGATTTGCATATTGCAATGTCCAAACTGGGGTGGTGTTGAGTGCAAAAAAACGATGGATTTAGGCCTGGATCTCTGTACTGGAGTGAATGTATGACATTGTTCTGCATTCAGTCTATCAACTGTTGTTTTTGCATTTGTCACCCCGAATGGGATGGGTATGCTCAGACGTGAGTCCCCATGCTCTCCACGCCACTGGAGTCAAGCTATCCTGGCTGAAGACAGCTGATAGCCAGAAATCGGTCCTAGGATGCTTGATTCCGTCCAGGAAAGACATGGCTTGGCAGTGCGGGCTGGACTGTTTCCATGAGGCACATGGTCAAGGCTGATTTGCATATGGCCATGTCTAAAATGGGGTGGTGTGGGGTGCAAAAAAATGATGGATTTAGGCCCAGATCTCTGTACTGGGGTGAATGTATGACATTGTTCTGCATTCTGTCCATCAACTGTTGTTTTTGCATTTGTCACCCCGAATGGGATGGTGGGTATGCTCAGAAGTGAGTCCCATGCTCTCCACACCACTGGAGTCAAGCTATCCTGGCTGAAGACGGCTGATAGCCAGAAACCGGTCCTAGGATGCTTGATTCCAGTCCAGGAAAGACATGGCTTGGCAGTTCGGGCTGTACTGTTCCCATGAGGCACAGGGTCAAGACTGATTTGTATATGGCCATGTCTGAACTGGGGTGGTGTGGAGTGCAAAAAAATTATGGATTTAGGACCATATCTCTGTTCTGGAGTGCATGTATGACATTGTTCTGCATTCTGTCCATCAACCGTTGTTTTAGCATTTGTCACCCCGAATAGGATGGGTATGCTCAGCCGTGAGTCCCATGCTCTCCACACCACTGGAGTCAAACTATCCTCACTGAAGACGGCTGATAGCCAGAAACCGGTCCTAGGATGCTCGATTTCGGTCTAGGAAAGACACGGCTTGGCAGTTTGGGCTGGACTGTTCCCATGAGGCACAGGGTCAAGGCTGATTTGCTTATGGCCATGTCCGAACTGGGATGGTGTGGAGTGCAAAAAAATGATGAATTTAGGCCCAGATCTCTGTACTAGGTTGAATGTATGACATTGTTCTGCATTCTGTCCATCGACTGTTGTATTTTCATTTGTCACCCTGAATGGGATGGGTATGCTCAGACGTGAGTCCCATACTCTCCACACCACAGGAGTCAAGCTATCCTGGCTGATGACGGTTGATAGCCAGAAACCGGACGTAGGATGCTTGATTCCGGTCCAGGAAAGACATGGGTTGGCAGTTCGGGTGGACTGTTCCCATGAGGCACAGGGTCAAGGCTGATTTGCAGAAGGCCATGTCTGAACTGGGGTGGTGTGGAGTGCAAAAAAATGATGGATTTAGGCCCAGAACTCTGTACTGGGGTGAATGTATGACATTGTTCTGCATTCTGTCCATCAACTGTTTTTTCATTTGTCACCCCGAATGGGATGGGTATGCTCAGACGTGAGTCCCATGCTCTCCACACCACTGGAGTCAAGCTATCCTGGCTGAAGATGGCTGATAGCCAGAAACTGGTCCTAGGATGCTTGATTCTGGTCCAGGAAAGACATGGCTTGGCAGTTCGGGCTGGACTGTTCCCATGAGGCACAGGGTCAAGGCTTATTTGCATATGGCCATGTCTGAACTGGGGTGGGGTGGTGCAAAAAAACTGATGGATTTAGTCCCAGATCTCTGTACTGGGGTGAATGTTTGACATTGTTCTGCATTCTGTCCATCAACTGTTGTTTTTACATTTGTCACCCCGAATGGGATGGGTATGCTCAGACGTGAGTCCCATGCTCTCCACACCACTGGAGTCAAGCTATCCTGGCTGAAGACGGCTGATAGCCAGAAACTGGTTCTAGGATGCTTGATTCTGGTCCAGGAAAGACATGGCTTGGCCGTTCGGGCTGGACTATTCCCAAGAGGCACAGGATCAAGGCTGATTTGCATATGGCAATGTCCGAACTGGGGTGGTGTGGAGTGCAAAAAAACAATGGATTTAGGCCTGGATCTCTGTACTTGAGTGAATGTATGACATTGTTCTGCATTCAGTCTATCAACTGTTGTTTTTGCATTTGTCAGCCCGAATGGGATGGGTATGCTCAGACGTGAGTCCCCATGCTCTCCACACCACTGGAGTCAAGCTATCCTGGCTGAAGACAGCTGATAGCTAGAAATCGGTCCTAGGATGCTTGATTCCATCCAGGAAAGACATGGCTTGGCAGTGCGGGCTGGACTGTTTCCATGAGGCACAGGGTCAAGGCTGATTTGCATATGGCCATGTCTGAAATGGGGTGGTGTGGAGTGCAAACAACGATGGATTTAGGCCCAGATCTCTGTACTGGGGTGAATGTATGACATTTTTCTGCATTCTGTCCATTAACTGTTGTTTTTGCATTTGTCACCCCAAATGGGATGGGTATGTTCAGAAGTGAGTCCCATGCTCTCCACACCACTGGAGTCAAGCTATCCTGGCTGAAGACGGCTGACAGCCAGAAACCGGTCCTAGGATGCTTGATTCCAGTCCAGGAAAGACATCGCTTGGCAGTTCGGGCTGTACTGTTCCCATGAGGCACAGGGTCAAGACTGATTTGTATATGGCCATGTCTGAACTGGGGTGGTGTGGAGTGCAAAAAAATATGGATTTAGGCCCAGATCTCTGTACGGGGGTGAATGTATGACATTGTTCTGCATTCTGTGCATCAACCGTTGTTTTTGCATTTGTCACCCCGAATAGGATGGGTATGCTCAGACGTGAGTCCCATGCTCTCCACACCACTGGAGTCAAGCTATCCGGGCTGAAGACGGCTGATAGCCAGAAACCGGTCCTAGGATGCTTGATTCTAGTCCAGGAAAGACATGGCTTGGCAATTCGGGCTGTACTGTTCCCATGAGGCACAGGGTCAAGACTGATTTGTATATGGCCATGTCTGAACTGGGGTGGTGTGGAGTGCAAAAAAATATGGATTTAGGCCCAGATCTCTGTACTGGGGTGAATGTATGACATTGTTCTGCATTCTGTGCATCAACCGTTGTTTTTGCATTTGTCACCCCGAATAGGATGGGTATGCTCAGTCGTGAGTCCCATGCTCTCCAGACCACTGGAGTCAAGCTATCCTAGCTGAAGACGGCTGATAGCCAGAAATCGGTCCTAGGATGCTTGATTCCGGTCAAGGAAAGACATGGCTTGGCAGTTCGGGCTGGACTGTTCCCATGAGGCACAGGGTCAAGGCTGATTTGCATATGGCCATGTCTGAACTGGGTTGTTGTGAAGTGCAAAAAAACGATGGATTTAGGCCCGGATCTCTGTACTGGGGTGAATGTATGACATTGTTCTGCATTCTGTCTATAAACTGTTGTTTTTGCATTTGTCACCCCGAATGGGATGGGTATGCTCAGACGTGAGGCCCATGCTCTCCACACCACTGGAGTCAAGCTATCCTGGCTGAAGACGGTTGATAGCCAGAAACCGGACGTAGGATGCTTGATTCCGGTCCAGGAAAGACATGGCTTAGCAGTTCGGGGTGGACTGTTCCCATGGGGCACAGGGTCAAGGCTGATTTGCAGATGGCCATGTCTGAACTGGGGTGGTGTGGAGTGCAAAAAAATGATGGATTTAGGCCCAGGTCTCTGTACTGGGGTGAATGTATGACATTGTTCTGAATTCTGTCCATCAACTGTTTTCTAATTTGTCACCCCGAATGGGATGGGTATGCTCAGACCTGAGTCCCATGCTCTCCACACCACTGGAGTCAGGCTATCCTGGCTGAAGATGGCTGATAGACAGAAACCGGTCCTAGGATGCTTGATTCCGGTCCAGGAAAGACATGGCTTGGCAGTTCGGGATGGACTGTTCCCATGAGGCACAGGGTCAAGGCTGAATTGCATATGGCCATGTCTGAACTGGGGTGGGGTGAAGTGCAAAAAAACTGATGGATTTAGGCCCAGATCTCTGTACTGGGGTGAATGTTTGACATTGTTCTGCATTCTGTCCATCAACTGTTGTTTTTGCATTTGTCACCCCGAATGGGATGGGTATGCTCAGACGTGAGTCCCATGCTCTCCACACCACTGGAGTCAAGCTATCCTGGCTGAAAACGGCTGATAGCCAGAAACCGGTTCTAGGATGCTTGATTCCGGTCCAGGAAAGACATGGCTTGGCCGTTCGGGCTGGACTGTTCCCAAGAGGCACAGGATCAAGGCTGATTTGCATATGGCAATGTCCAAACTGGGGTGGTGTTGAGTGCAAAAAAACGATGGATTTAGGCCTGGATCTCTGTACTGGAGTGAATGTATGACATTGTTCTGCATTCAGTCTATCAACTGTTGTTTTTGCATTTGTCACCCCGAATGGGATGGGTATGCTCAGACGTGAGTCCCCATGCTCTCCACGCCACTGGAGTCAAGCTATCCTGGCTGAAGACAGCTGATAGCCAGAAATCGGTCCTAGGATGCTTGATTCCGTCCAGGAAAGACATGGCTTGGCAGTGCGGGCTGGACTGTTTCCATGAGGCACATGGTCAAGGCTGATTTGCATATGGCCATGTCTAAAATGGGGTGGTGTGGGGTGCAAAAAAATGATGGATTTAGGCCCAGATCTCTGTACTGGGGTGAATGTATGACATTGTTCTGCATTCTGTCCATCAACTGTTGTTTTTGCATTTGTCACCCCGAATGGGATGGTGGGTATGCTCAGAAGTGAGTCCCATGCTCTCCACACCACTGGAGTCAAGCTATCCTGGCTGAAGACGGCTGATAGCCAGAAACCGGTCCTAGGATGCTTGATTCCAGTCCAGGAAAGACATGGCTTGGCAGTTCGGGCTGTACTGTTCCCATGAGGCACAGGGTCAAGACTGATTTGTATATGGCCATGTCTGAACTGGGGTGGTGTGGAGTGCAAAAAAATTATGGATTTAGGACCATATCTCTGTTCTGGAGTGCATGTATGACATTGTTCTGCATTCTGTCCATCAACCGTTGTTTTAGCATTTGTCACCCCGAATAGGATGGGTATGCTCAGCCGTGAGTCCCATGCTCTCCACACCACTGGAGTCAAACTATCCTCACTGAAGACGGCTGATAGCCAGAAACCGGTCCTAGGATGCTCGATTTCGGTCTAGGAAAGACACGGCTTGGCAGTTTGGGCTGGACTGTTCCCATGAGGCACAGGGTCAAGGCTGATTTGCTTATGGCCATGTCCGAACTGGGATGGTGTGGAGTGCAAAAAAATGATGAATTTAGGCCCAGATCTCTGTACTAGGTTGAATGTATGACATTGTTCTGCATTCTGTCCATCGACTGTTGTATTTTCATTTGTCACCCTGAATGGGATGGGTATGCTCAGACGTGAGTCCCATACTCTCCACACCACAGGAGTCAAGCTATCCTGGCTGATGACGGTTGATAGCCAGAAACCGGACGTAGGATGCTTGATTCCGGTCCAGGAAAGACATGGGTTGGCAGTTCGGGTGGACTGTTCCCATGAGGCACAGGGTCAAGGCTGATTTGCAGAAGGCCATGTCTGAACTGGGGTGGTGTGGAGTGCAAAAAAATGATGGATTTAGGCCCAGAACTCTGTACTGGGGTGAATGTATGACATTGTTCTGCATTCTGTCCATCAACTGTTTTTTCATTTGTCACCCCGAATGGGATGGGTATGCTCAGACGTGAGTCCCATGCTCTCCACACCACTGGAGTCAAGCTATCCTGGCTGAAGATGGCTGATAGCCAGAAACTGGTCCTAGGATGCTTGATTCTGGTCCAGGAAAGACATGGCTTGGCAGTTCGGGCTGGACTGTTCCCATGAGGCACAGGGTCAAGGCTTATTTGCATATGGCCATGTCTGAACTGGGGTGGGGTGGTGCAAAAAAACTGATGGATTTAGTCCCAGATCTCTGTACTGGGGTGAATGTTTGACATTGTTCTGCATTCTGTCCATCAACTGTTGTTTTTACATTTGTCACCCCGAATGGGATGGGTATGCTCAGACGTGAGTCCCATGCTCTCCACACCACTGGAGTCAAGCTATCCTGGCTGAAGACGGCTGATAGCCAGAAACTGGTTCTAGGATGCTTGATTCTGGTCCAGGAAAGACATGGCTTGGCCGTTCGGGCTGGACTATTCCCAAGAGGCACAGGATCAAGGCTGATTTGCATATGGCAATGTCCGAACTGGGGTGGTGTGGAGTGCAAAAAAACAATGGATTTAGGCCTGGATCTCTGTACTTGAGTGAATGTATGACATTGTTCTGCATTCAGTCTATCAACTGTTGTTTTTGCATTTGTCAGCCCGAATGGGATGGGTATGCTCAGACGTGAGTCCCCATGCTCTCCACACCACTGGAGTCAAGCTATCCTGGCTGAAGACAGCTGATAGCTAGAAATCGGTCCTAGGATGCTTGATTCCATCCAGGAAAGACATGGCTTGGCAGTGCGGGCTGGACTGTTTCCATGAGGCACAGGGTCAAGGCTGATTTGCATATGGCCATGTCTGAAATGGGGTGGTGTGGAGTGCAAACAACGATGGATTTAGGCCCAGATCTCTGTACTGGGGTGAATGTATGACATTTTTCTGCATTCTGTCCATTAACTGTTGTTTTTGCATTTGTCACCCCAAATGGGATGGGTATGTTCAGAAGTGAGTCCCATGCTCTCCACACCACTGGAGTCAAGCTATCCTGGCTGAAGACGGCTGACAGCCAGAAACCGGTCCTAGGATGCTTGATTCCAGTCCAGGAAAGACATCGCTTGGCAGTTCGGGCTGTACTGTTCCCATGAGGCACAGGGTCAAGACTGATTTGTATATGGCCATGTCTGAACTGGGGTGGTGTGGAGTGCAAAAAAATATGGATTTAGGCCCAGATCTCTGTACGGGGGTGAATGTATGACATTGTTCTGCATTCTGTGCATCAACCGTTGTTTTTGCATTTGTCACCCCGAATAGGATGGGTATGCTCAGACGTGAGTCCCATGCTCTCCACACCACTGGAGTCAAACTATCCTCGCTGAAGACGGCTGATAGCCAGAAACCGGTCCTAGGATGCTTGATTTCGGTCTAGGAAAGACACGGCTTGGCAGTTCGGGCTGGACTGTTCCCATGAGGCACAGGGTCAAGGCTGATTTGTTTATGGCCATGTCTGAACTGGGATGGTGTGGAGTGCAAAAAAATGATGAATTTAGGCCCAGATCTCTGTACTGAGGTGAATGTATGACATTGTTCTGCATTCTGTCCATCGACTGTTGTATTTGCATTTGTCACCCCGAATGGGATGGGTATGCTCAGACGTGAGGCCCATGCTCTCCACACCACTGGAGTCAGGCTATCCTGGCTGAAGATGGCTGATAGACAGAAACCGGTCCTAGGATGCTTGATTCCGGTCCAGGAAAGACATGGCTTGGCAGTTCGGGCTGGACTGTTCCCATGAGGCACAGGGTCAAGGCTGAATTGCATATGGCCATGTCTGAACTGGGGTGGGGTGAAGTGCAAAAAAACTGATGGATTTAGGCCCAGATCTCTGTACTGGGGTGAATGTTTGACATTGTTCTGCATTCTGTCCATCAACTGTTGTTTTTGCATTTGTCACCCCGAATGGGATGGGTATGCTCAGACGAGAGTCCTATGCTCTCCACACCACTGGAGTCAAGCTATCCTGGCTGAAGACGGCTGATAGCAAGAAACCGGTTCTAGGATGCTGAATTTCGGTCCAGAAAAGACATGGCTTGGCCGTTCGGGCTGGACTGTTCCCAAGAGGCACAGGATCAATGCTGATTTGCATATGGCAATGTCTGAACTGCGGTGGTGTGGAGTGGAAAACAACGATGGGTTTAGGCCCGGATCTCTGTACTGGGGTGAATGTATGACATTGTTCTGCATTCGGTCCATCAACTGTTGTTTCTGCATTTGTCACCCCGAATGGGATAGGTATGCTCAGACGTGAGTCCCCATGCTCTCCACACCACTGGAGTCAAGCTATCCTGGCTGAAGACAGCTGATAGCTAGAAATCGGTCCTAGGATGCTTGATTCCATCCAGGAAAGACATGGCTTGGCAGTGCGGGCTGGACTGTTTCCATGAGGCACAGGGTCAAGGCTGATTTGCATATGGCCATGTCTGAAATGGGGTGGTGTGGAGTGCAAAAAACGATGGATTTAGGCCCAGATCTCTGTACTGGGGTGAATGTATGACATTTTTCTGCATTCGTTCCATTAACTGTTGTTTTTGCATTTGTCACCCCAAATGGGATGGGTATGTTCAGAAGTGAGTCGCATGCTCTCCACACCACTGGAGTCAAGCTATCCTGGCTGAAGATGGCTGATAGCCAGAAACCGGTCCTAGGATGCTTGATTCCAGTCCAGGAAAGACATGGCTTGGCAGTTCGGGCTGTACTGTTCCCATGAGGCACAGGGTCAAGACTGATTTGTATATGGCCATGTCTGAACTGGGGTGGTGTGGAGTGCAAAAAAATATGGATTTAGGCCCAGATCTCTGTACGCGGGTAAATGTATGACATTGTTCTGCATTCTGTGCATCAACCGTTGTTTTTGCATTTGTCACCCCGAATAGGATGGGTATGCTCAGACGTGAGTCCCATGCTCTCCACACCACTGGAGTCAAACTATCCTCGCTGAAGACGGCTGATAGCCAGAAACCGGTCCTAGGATGCTTGATTTCGGTCTAGGAAAGACACGGCTTGGCAGTTCGGGCTGGACTGTTCCCATGAGGCACAGGGTCAAGGCTGATTTGTTTATGGCCATGTCTGAACTGGGATGGTGTGGAGTGCAAAAAAATGATGAATTTAGGCCCAGATCTCTGTACTGAGGTGAATGTATGACATTGTTCTGCATTCTGTCCATCGACTGTTGTATTTGCATTTGTCACCCCGAATGGGATGGGTATGCTCAGACGTGAGGCCCATGCTCTCCACACCACTGGAGTCAGGCTATCCTGGCTGAAGATGGCTGATAGACAGAAACTGGTCCTAGGATGCTTGATTCCGGTCCAGGAAAGACATGGCTTGGCAGTTCGGGCTGGACTGTTCCCATGAGGCACAGGGTCAAGGCTGAATTGCATATGGCCATGTCTGAACTGGGGTGGGGTGAAGTGCAAAAAAACTGATGGATTTAGGCCCAGATCTCTGTACTGGGGTGAATGTTTGACATTGTTCTGCATTCTGTCCATCAACTGTTGTTTTTGCATTTGTCACCCCGAATGGGATGGGTATGCTCAGACGAGAGTCCTATGCTCTCCACCCCACTGGAGTCAAGCTATCCTTGCTGAAGACGGCTGATAGCAAGAAACCGGTTCTAGGATGCTTGATTTCGGTCCAGGAAAGACATGGCTTGGCCGTTCGGGCTGGACTGTTCCCAAGAGGCACAGGATCAATGCTGATTTGCATATGGCAATGTCTGAACTGTGGTGGTGTGGAGTGGAAAACAACGATGGGTTTAGGCCCGGATCTCTGTACTGGGGTGAATGTATGACATTGTTCTGCATTCAGTCCATCAACTGTTGTTTTTGCATTTGTCACCCCGAATGGGATGGGTATGCTCAGACGTGAGTCCCCATGCTCTCCACACCACTGGAGTCAAGCTATCCTGGCTGAAGACAGCTGATAGCCAGAAACCAGTCCTAGGATGCTTGATTCCGTCCAGGAAAGACATGGCTTGGCAGTGCGGGCTGGACTGTTTCCATGAGGCACAGGGTCAAGGCTGATTTGCATATGGCCATGTCTGAAATGGGGTGGTGTGGAGTGCAAAAAAAGATGGATTTAGGCCCAGATCTCTGTACTGGGGTGAATGTATGACATTGTTCTGCATTATGTCCATCAACTGTATTTTCATTTGTCACCCCGAATGGGATGGGTATTCTCAAACGTGAGTCCCATGCTCTCCACACCACTGGAGTCAAGCTATCCTGGCTGAAGACGGCTGAAAGCCAGAAACCGGTCCTTGGATGCTTGATTCCGGTCCAGGAAAGACATGGCTTGGCAGTTTGAGCAGACTGTTCCCATGAGGCACAGGGTCAAGCTGATTTGCATATGGCCATGTCTGAACTGCGGTGGGGTGGAGTGCAAAAAAACTGATGGATTTAGGCCCAGATCTCTGTACTGGGGTGAATGTTTGACATTGTTCTGCATTCTGTCCATCAACTGTTGTTTTTGCATTTGTCACCCCGAATGGGATGGGTGTGCTCAGACGTGATTCCCATGCTCTCCACACCACTGGAGTCAAGCTATCCTGGCTGAAAACGGCTGATAGCCAGAAACCGGTTCTAGGATGCTTGATTCCGGTCCAGAAAAGACATGGCTTGGCCGTTCGGGCTGGACTGTTCCCAAGAGGCACAGGATCAAGGCTGATTTGCATATGGCAATGTCCAAACTGGGGTGGTGTTGAGTGCAAAAAAACGATGGATTTAGGCCTGGATCTCTGTACTGGAGTGAATGTATGACATTGTTCTGCATTCAGTCTATCAACTGTTGTTTTTGCATTTGTCACCCCGAATGGGATGGGTATGCTCAGACGTGAGTCCCCATGCTCTCCACACCACTGGAGTCAAGCTATCCTGGCTGAAGACAGCTGATAGCCAGAAATCGGTCCTAGGATGCTTGATTCAGTCCAGGAAAGACATGGCTTGGCAGTGCGGGCTGGACTGTATCCATGAGGCACAGGGTCAAGGCTGATTTGCATATGGCCATGTCTGAAATGGGGTGGTGTGGAGTGCAAAAAAATGATGGATTTAGGCCCAGATCTCTGTACTGGGGTGAATGTGTGACATTGTTCTGCATTCTGTCCATCAACTGTTGTTTTTGCATTTGTCACCCCGAATGGGATGGTGGGTATGCTCAGAAGTGAGTCCCATGCTCTCCACACCACTGGAGTCAAGCTATCCTGGCTGAAGACGGCTGATAGCCAGAAACCGGTCCTAGGATGCTTGATTCCAGTCCAGGAAAGACATGGCTTGGCAGTTCGGGCTGTACTGTTCCCATGAGGCACAGGGTCAAGACTGATTTGTATATGGCCATGTCTGAACTGGGGTGGTGTGGATGGCAAAAAAAATATGGATTTAGGACCATATCTCTGTTCTGGGGTGAATGTATGACATTGTTCTGCATTCTGTCCATCAACCGTTGTTTTTGCATTTGTCACCCCGAATAGGATGGGTATACTCAGACGTGAGTCCCATGCTCTCCACACCACTGGAGTCAAACTATCCTCGCTGAAGACGGCTGATAGCCCGAAACCGGTCCTAGGATGCTCGATTTCGGTCTAGGAAAGACACGGCTTGGCAGTTCGGACTGGACTGTTCCCATGAGGCACAAGGTCAAGGCTGATTTGCTTATGGCCATGTCTGAACTGGGATGGTGTGGAGTGCAAAAAAATGATGAATTTAGGTCCAGATCTCTGTACTGGGGTGAATGTATGACATTGTTCTGCATTCTGTCCATCGACTGTTTTTTCATTTGTCACCCCGAATGGGATGGGTATGCTCAGACGTGAGTCCCATGCTCTCCACACCACTGGAGTCAAGCTATCCTGGCTGAAGATGGCTGATAGCCAGAAACCGGTCCTAGGATGCTTGATTCTGGTCCAGGAAAGACATGGCTTTGCATTTCGGGCTGGACTGTTCCCATGAGGCACAGGGTCAAGGCTGATTTGCATATGGCCATGTCTGAACTGGGGTGGTGTGGAGTGCAAAAAAAATATGTATTTAGGCCCAGATCTCTGTACTGGGGTGAATGTATGACATTGTTCTGCATTATGTCCTCAAACTGTTGTTTTTGCATTTGTCACTCTGAATGGGATGGGTATGCTCAGACGTGAGTCCCATGCTCTCCACACCAATGGAGTCAAGCTTTCCTGGCTGACGACGGCTGATAGACTGAAACCGGTCCTAGGATGCTTGATTCCGGTCCAGGAAAGACATGGCTTGGCAGTTCGGGCTGGACTGTTCCCATGAGGCACAGGGTCAAGGCTGATTTGCATATGGCCATGTCTGAACTGGGGTGGTGTGGAGTGCAAAAAAACGATGGATTTAGGCCCAGATATCTGTACTGGGATGAATGTATGCCATTGTTCTGCATTCTGTCCATCATCTCTTGTTTTGGCATTTGTCACCCCGAATGGGATGGGTATGCTCAGACGTGAGTCCTGTGCTCTCCACACCACTGGAGTCAAGTTATCCTGGCTGAAGACGGCTGATAGCCAGAAACCGGTCCTAGGATGCTTGATTCCGGTCCAGGAAAGACATGGCTTGGCAGTTCGGGCTGGACTGTTCCCATGAGGCACAGGGTCAAGGCTGATTTGCATATGGCAATGTCTGAACTGGGGTGGTGTGGAGTGCAAAAAAACGATGGATTTAGGCCCAGATCTCTGTACTGGGGTGAATGTATGACATTGTTCTGCATTCTGTCCATCAACTGTTGTTTTTGCATTTGTCACCCCAAATGGGATAGGTATGCTCAGACGTGAGTCTCATGCTCTCCACACCACTGGAGTCAAGCTATCCTGGCTGAAGACGGCTGATAGCCAGAAACCGGTCCTAGGATGCTTGATTCCGGTCCAGGAAAGACATGGCTTGGCAGTTCGGGCTGAACTGTTCCCATGAGGCACAGGGTCAAGGCTGATTTGGACCACTTTCTGCCCCACTGTTTTTTAGGTTCTTGGACAGATAAAGACCTCCCAGTTACCCAGGTCAAAGGTATTAAGTAATGGTTTGTCCAGGGAAGGAGCAAGGGTGTTTTAGTGGTCAGGGTTTCGATGTTACTAAACACATGATCTAAGAGATGACCTTTATTATGTGTCGGAGAAAACCCTTTTTGTACCAAATCAATCGCTTGAAGGCTCAGCCGAAGATTGTTGGCTGAGAGATCAAGAGAGTTATCTAAGTGTAGATTTAAGTCGCCCAGCACAGTGAAGTTGGCCGAAGTAAGCGCTAAATTAGCAGCTAGGTCAGCAAGGTTCGAAATAAACTGACCTAAAGCTCCTGGCGGTCGATAAATAAAAGACCTGAGAGGGTATTTATCGAGGAGAATTCTAGCGACAAGGACATACTTTCACAGTCTAAGAGTGTGGTAGAGATAATGCGACACTTATATAGATCTTTGTCAATAATGGATAGACCGCCTCCTCCACCGATAGTACGGTCGGCTCTCTTTATTGTGTAGCCTTGGGGGACTGCCCACAGAATGGCCAGGTCAGCTTCCAATTGGAGCCAAGTCTCCGTTAGGAAAAGTACGTCTGGCTTAAGTTCTTCTATTAATAGAGCTATCTCAGTACAATGTTTAGGCAGTGATCTACAGCTAAGAAGGAACATCTTCCATAGACTGCAATTAGAGTGTCTTCCGATAGTGCTGGGTGACAACTTCCAATTGCAGTATGTGCAATGAGTTGTAGGTCAGTGAGGCGCATAGAATGTAAGCATTTCGGATTGACCGGAGGTATTACCTCACATAGGCGTGAGGAGTCATAGGTGTATAGGCTCCCGGCCCCATGACCAGGGTTTATGGCCCCTGGACCTGGCTGGGCGCGGACTGGCGCAGGCTGGCTTCCCTTAGGCGTGCCTTTCGGCGCGCCAGCGGTGCGCCCGCTGCGCTTGTCCGCTGCGCGATGGTGTCATATGCCCTTATGTAGATTGGGTTCCTAGAAAAGCTGGAGCGTCACCCTGCCAAGATGGCCACCCGCTAATGGCCCCACCAGGAAGTGCTATGCACTGTGATGTGCTATGCACTCATATCCCATCTTTTCTAACAGATGGTATTGTTTATCGCTTAGGGCAAGTTGATAGCAAACAATACAGAGCTGCTCGAGAAGGAAAAATTAAGTAGTCATTCTTGAAAACTGAGGGGCAAACAAGAAAAAGATGGCACTTCTAGCTCCCATTCTAACACTGATACAGGCCCAAGTTCAGGCTGTGCATCATTTGTACAGATCTCAAACAAATCATCTTCAAGATAAGTTCCAAGTAGTGCAGAGACCTCACACATTATTGGTGGATGGACACACATTGATGGGAAACCTCTATTTAGCAAGTTGAGAATCAGATCAAATGTTGTTAAGGCAGGTTTGGGGGTTGATAAGTCTGATTTATTCATATCTCTTTGGGAACGATGCATATAATTGAGATTTCAAAAACTGGTTATTAAGCAGAAGCTATCCTCTAACGGGTAAAAGAAAAAGACAACTTATGGGGACTTTTGCAGTGAGGAATTTAGGAGATGATGCCAATTCTTCCCCGAGATTCATCCTCTAGTGAGTGCTAATATTCTGAACATCAACTCAACACAGTTCCCCGTGTGTTGTATCGAATTCTCAAAGAGGACAAATATATTATAGAGAAGCATGAAGCAGCCTGGCAGCCATCAACCACGGAATATGAAGTCTTCATGTAAAATGTGCAAGTGTAATGGGCACATTATCTGAACTTGAACAAAAATTGTCTGACAGAAGAAACACATTTGAAAGTACAGTGAGCCCTGGCTTCCCTAAATGAAGACTTTAAATGGGTAAATAATAAGCAAGAGTTATTGGAAAGTCATATCAGAATATGTAATCTGTGCATAGTTGTGGTACTCGAGCACTGGAAAGATGGTGCCACTCCATTTCCAAGCTCTTGAGAGGGATCTCTATATTTGTCAACCTCATTGGGTCTTCTTTATTTAATCAGCTAACTATTGCATAAAAGAGAGGGTTGTTTCTTAAACCATTCAAGAATATCTGTTTATGGTCCACAATGGGTTTGATGCCAGGATTGTTTTTATATTATGACAGTGAATACCGCTAACAAATGCTGTAAATGCAGCTAACTAATCCCTCACTGTTAGTCTCTGGTGGCACCGGAGCCAAAAGGTTAATGCAGCAGAAACGTGGGGTAAACATATTGACCACACGCAATCAGTTTAATAACCACTAGACTTTTCTCTCATGTAACTAATGTTTTGCCCATACTTGTAACTGGGAGAACTCATAACCTTTTAAGAGTTGTCAGGGCCCGACAACTGTTAGGATGACTAATACACCTACATTTTAGTGTTCTTGAGAAGTTATGGAAAAAGAGTGCACCATTCAGACGGACTCTAGGTAGGATTTAATTTGATCAAGTACTGTGTATCGGAGGATAAGATTTATGAACTATTGTTGGACTCGCAATCTCTCTTTTTTTTTCTTCCTCACAATCATACTGATATATATATATATATATATATATATATATATATATATATATATATATTCTCTGAAAAAAACATAGGTTTCAGGCACGTTATAGTTAGAAATTAGCTTTTAAAAATCTTAGTAATTCACTGAAAAAAACATAAGTTTGAGAAATGTTATAGTTAGTTGGACATTTCACTAGCACAAAACCACAGAAACCCCCCTGTTATAGTTAGTTCAGCTGACTATAACTCGCGCCCCCGCAATGCGCTGCTGATGACGTCACATATTACATAATTCATGACATGATCAGTGACATCACTGATGACATCTCAAATGACAACATTGATGACATCACTGATGACATCATCCAGTGAATGTGTTTTATATATATATACCAAGCTGTATTGAAGGATGACTAGGTGTATAAGTGTCTGGATGGATGAAGGATTTAGTAAGTGCGTGACTGACTGTATAAGTGAGTGATTAAATGTGTCTTACTGAATGTTAAACCTTCATCCACAAGGTTCCTGTTGTTTCCTTCTTGGCGCTGCAAGCTCCCAACTCCCCTGAGAACTAACCAGCTAGCAAGGAGGAGTACACTTGACTGGACTGGTTATTCCCCAAGGGAAAGGGGAAATGGACAGGGAAAGGGGAAGTGGACAGAGAAAACAAACAAACACTGGATCTCTTCTGAGATGTCAGCCAGTTTTCTCTTGAAGTGTTCTGGGCTTCAGGATGATCAGATAAGTCCAACCACTAATACCTGTGCAAACCAGCACACTTGTAAATAGCGATAATTGACATCAAACTAATACTCATAATAGCTGATCATACTCTGTACATACCAGTTTTAGCTAAAGCCCATTCGCACACTTCTATTATTGCAAGACGTTGTGTTCTGATTTTGCCTCTTTTAAGAAAAAGGAAAAAATGCAAGATAAATCAACCCAAAACTTAAAACAGTTAAGATGAATCAACAGGTTAGTCGTTAGTTAGGATTATAGTAACTTTTCACGCCACACGTCTTAATCATACCTTGCAATGAGAAATCGTAGTCCGTAAAATGGGTTCTGTGGAGCAAAGAGAGAAACAAGAAAAGCCAACAGAACAAATTCTGCTCTAGCGTCTTTTGATCGCAAACGATATCCAGTGCTAATGTCCTGAATCAGTAGTTATAGTCACTACTGCTCAAACTAGAATCTTAGTTGTTCTAGGTTTTACATTAAATCACATTACTTGCACATGAACTAAATCATTAAACAATTGTAGCTATTACATTCACATTCAGGAATGACATTCATCAAAATCTTCCTATAAACCCCAAAAAGTCTTGCAGGAATAAACTCAATAAAAATTGTCTTTAGCAAGAGTTGTTTTCTTTTTAAAACATGGATCGGAGATTGTCTCTAACTAGTTTGTAGATTCTGTTGCTAGGCAACTAAGTCTTACTGTCTTTATCCTCCTGGAAACAGGATACGGAAGTCCTTGCAGGTTGCACCAACCGGAAACCGAAGGCGGAGAAACTGGAGTCCAGGAACAACTCCGAAGACCAGCAATAGCAGAAAGCAGGTAAGGAGGAGCGGGACGGAAAGGGAGGGAAAGGGGTGGCTTGCGTGGACTGAAGGCAGGATCAGGGAAGGTATCCGGCAAGAAGAGGAGCGGGCTGGCGGGAGAGGAAGCTGACAAAGCAGGAGACCTCGGAACCAAGACGGGGAATCTAGGTGGGGCAAGCGATGGGTCAGGAAGCTCGCGGTGATGCTCGAACACAAAGCGAAGCGTCACAGTGAATGAGAGCGCTGTTTAAATAGTCTCTCGCTTAGGGCGTCGGCTCAGGCCGTTGGCTCCTTCGCACGTGTGACTAGCAAGCAGTTTGCCGGCAGGTAGAACGTGCGTGGGATTCCAGCAAGCACTGCAAACTAAAATAGCCCATCTAGTAACATTAAGCGGAAACAAGCATTGCTACTCACAAGGATGTGGGAAAACAATGCAAACAATCATTGTCAGTTTACACAAAAACACATGTATATTATTAACAATGTTTGTACACTCTTTCACCCTGATTGTTTAACAAGGAATATTTTAACTTAAGGCAGCATGTGCACCATGTGCACCCATGACACTGAATGCATTGGTCAGTAACTAAATTGCCTGAATGTCTGTATCAGTATGTCTGTTTTTGTGTAAGCTGCTGCATTTGTTGGTCAGGTGCTACATGAGTGTCTATATGGGTTATTGATTGGTTGCCTGAGTATTTGTATGGAAGACTGAGTGTGTTTGGGAGGGTGGGAGGTGTGTGAGTCTGTGCATAGATATGTGAGTGTTTGATTCAATGGTGTATGAGTTTAAGACTGCATGTGGAAACAGCTGTATGGGTGGGTGAGTGTGTGTATGGATGTGGTGGTGAAGGTTATATGTCTTAGTGGTACATGTCCAAGTAACTATACTGTATGTGAGAGTTGGAGTATATAAATGACTATATGTGAGAGTCAGTGATAATGAGAGTGGCTGTATGGATGAGTGTATACTTGTATCAGTGATTATATAAGGAAGTTAGTATGCACTTCTATCTGTATGAATAAATGTGGTGGGGTGTGTATAACTATGTAGGTGAGTAAATGGAACTATGATTCATTCTTTCCATGTCTGACTACGATGAGTGCATGAGTGAGTAGGATGAATGATGGTGTGTCAGTGTCTGAATATCTGTATGAGTGCATATGAAAGTGTCTACATGTATGAATGGTTGTATGGGTGAATGAGTGCATGTGAGTGTAGACCTATGAATTAGTGAATGCGTTTATAGTAACTGGTTTTGGTGTCTCAATGGTTTTGAAAATGGAACTCTGTATTTTACAGGGGTTGTAGACCAAAGGTTATATTAGGGTGTGAGGAGGTGCATCAGATTGTCACGTGGATGATGGCACCAGTGATGTCATCAGTGATGTCATTTGAGATGTCATCAGAGATGTCACTAACAAAGTCATGAATGATGTAATATGTGGCATCATCAGTAGTGCATTGCGGGGGCACGAGTTATAGTTAGCTGAACTAACTATAACAGGGGAATTTCGATGGTTTTGTACGAGTGTAATGTCCAACTAACTATAACATGCCTCAAACCCATGGTTTTTTCAGTGAATTTTTAAGGTTTTTTAAATGCTAATTGCTAACTATAACGTGCCTGGAACCTACGGTTATTTCAGTGAATTTCAAAGAATTTTTAAATGTTAATTTTTATGTATAACGTGCCTGAAACCTATGTTTTTTTCAGTGAATTTTAATTTTGTTTTCATGCTAACTTCTAATTCTAATGTTTATTTAACCTATAGTTTTTTACGACACCCTAGAAGGACACAACACCCACTGCCACAACCCTCAGGACGTCCCCCCGTACCACCCCTCTCCCTACTACCACCAAGGCAGTGCAGAACATGTCAGCGAACCCTCCAAAAACGGCATGGTCCCTCAGCCATATAATAGTTCAATGTTGGGAAATGTGGCAATCGTTTTTTCAGTAAATTGGAATTTTTTTTAAATACTAGTTTATAACTTTAATGTTCCTGAGACCTATTTTTGTTGTGAATTTCAAAGGTTATTTAAATGCTAATTTCTAATTATAAAGTTTAAAAAAACTATTTTTTCTCAGTAATTTTGAAAAAAAATGTTATATTTTGTAACTTGAATAAACCTAAAAATATTTTTTTTAATTTTTGTTATTTATTATTTAAACTATATAAAGTCTTCTTCTTGTTGAAATATTAAACAACTACATACAGTATGAAAGGCAGCCCAGCCCAGAGCCACATCTGAAGACCAACACATGTCATTGACCTACTGATCAAGCAGCTCCAACACCCAAGAATGCCACAACACCCACCAACACCCCCAGGACTCCCCCTCCCTCTTCCACCGAGGCAGCGCAGAACAAGAAAGCAAACTTTCCAAAAACGGCATGGCCCCTCAGCCACACAATAGCTGAATATTGGGACAGGTGTGAACAAACAATATGTGAAGGAAGCAATTCACCCATGAATAACAATGCACACAATGCAAAGTGTAGCGGTGATGTGCTGGACACATCTCAGTATGCACAACACACTAAGGATGGGCGTAAAATCTGTTTCGCAGGCGAATTTGCGGATTTTCTGCGATTTCGCGATCCGCGAATCTAGCAAAATCGCGGTAAAATCCGCGAATCAGCGGGGACGAATTTTCAGCCAAGCAAGGGTTACAGCAGCAGGTGCAAAAGTTGAACCTATTTTCTTTGTAACCTTTTACAAAAGGGTTACAAACAAATTAACTTCAACTTGGACACCTGCTGCTAATTGCTCACTGGCGCCTCGTTGCCTACTTGCAACTATTCTCTGACCCTGCTCTGACCCTTGAAGCAGGGTCAGAGAATAGTTACAAGTAGGCAATGAGGCACCTGTCCAAGGAATTAAACCTCATCAGGAAGCACTTACAGATATAAAAAACAGGAAGAAGGGAGAGGATGGCAAATACACCCATTTTGAGTTGTCAGGAGGGGTTAAACTAAAAGAGACCTTTACAGCACAATTTTCATATGCATTTTGCTAAAAATGAAAAGCTGTAGGTTCTGTAGGGGCAACTCAGGAATCTGGCCCTTCAGAGATCCGGCCTCTCTTTCTTTCTCTTGTTCTCTCTCTCCCTCTCTCTTTCCCTATCTATCTATCTATCTATCTATCTATCTATCTATCTATCTATCTATCTATCTATCTATCTATCTATCTATCTATCTATCTATCTCTCTCTCCCTCTCCCATAAACGACTGCATGGGTAACTTCGCTATGCAAGCGGCTCGCGAAGATGCAAAAAGCCCCGCAAACACGCAAAAAACCCCACGAACACGCAAAAAAACAAAAATCCGCAAATTCACACAAATTCACGAATTTTGCGGATCCCTAATTCGCAAAATTCGCCCATGCTTACAACACACACACTGGTGCTTGTAGTGTTGTGGCGAGTTGACCCAACCATGTTACGTCAAACACTAGGGAAGATCTCAGTCATGTAGCTGTGTTGTCCCCCCTGTAAGCATAGGTGTAACCGGAGTGGGCTGGTCCGACGTATGCCACTTCCGCGTAAGAATGTGAATAAATAGGCCAGAGCTCTGGGTGTGGTTTACTTGTGGGAAAGCCAAAGCGTCTGCCAGGGCGGCGCCCCTCACCCTGCCACAAGGCCACCGTCGTGACCACCAGCCTCCTCAGCCGATCACTGGCTTCCGCCACACAGGCCCCCAGCGGCACAGCACTGCAAACTTATATCTGTACAAACTACTGCCTTCGACATACACTGCATACAGCAAGGCTCACAAATCAGATCGAGTTGCGATTCAAGATGACGCAGTTCAGTACGCAACAGACATTGCTTAAATCAATGACACATGCCTGTGGGCCCTTCCTCACCGCTGCCTCCTGCCTCCACTGCAGTGAGTAAGGCTCACAATTCAGAGCGACTCCCGATTGCAAATGACGCAGTCCAGTAGGCAATAGACATTATTACCAGTACGACCTGCCCGGATGACGCATGATCAGCACAGTAGATCCCACATGTGCAGCTGTGTCCTGAGTCCTGAATGGCTGTGACCCCAAGTCCGTGGCAGCGACCACAGCATCAGACTCCCTTCGGTCAGTGAGGCATATTTCCATATGCAAGGCTGGCGACACATGGTGCCACTAACCCTGTACAACACAAGGCGCGACACGTGGTGCCATTAACCCTGTTTAACACAAGCCGATCCCAAATGTGGAACTGTGTCCTGAGTCCTGAATGGCAGTGACCCCAAGTCTGTGGCAGCGAACACAGCACCAGACTCCCTTCGATCAGTGAGGCATATTTCCATTTGCAAGGCGGGTGACACATGGTGCCACTAACCCTGTACAACGCAAGGCGTGACACGTGGTGCCAGTAACCCTGTACAACACAAGGCGCAACACATGGTGCCAGTAACCCTGTTCATCACAAGTCGATCCCACATGTGAAACTGTTTCCTGAGTCCTAAATGGCAGTGACCCTAACTCCGTGGCAGCGACCACAGCACAAGACTCCCTTCGATCAGTGAGGCATATTCTCACTCGCAAATCGAATTGAGGCAGAATTCAATAGACAAAAGACATTGCTCCTAGTGCCCCCCGACCACGCATCAACGCAGGGTACCTACACGCTGAGCGCCAAAGGCACTACTAACTTACTGCACCATAAGTCATTGCCACGGAGCCGTATTGAAGCAGAATTCAATAGACAAAACATAGCTCCGAGTGCGGCCCCTTCGGACCTCGCATTATCGCAGGATACGTACACGCTCAGTGCCAATGGTACTACTAACTCAATGCACCATAAGTCATCGCCATGTGGCCTTATTAACGCAGAATTCAATAGACAAAAGACATTGCTCAGTGTGCGACCCCCCCCGGACCACGCATCATCTCAGGGTACGTACACGCTGAGCGCCAAAAATATTACTAACTCAGTGCACCATAAGTCATCGCAAGGAAGAGTGAACAGTTTTATGTCAGCAGTGAGGCATACTATCAATCGAAAATCACCCACAAATACTCATAATATAAAAAGAACAGAATAGTCGAAGTACATTAATGATTATAACGCGGTGATTTAAAAGAAGTGGATTGCAAATATGGAAACAATATGTTGCAGATAACTGAATTGCTGTTTCTCCATATGTCACATCATATATTACCAAGTCTGAGAAGACAGAATTGAAAGAGATTTGGGAAAACATTTCACCGGAGAAGACACTCAGCAAAAAATTGTACAGCTTCAGCTTAAAGATGCTTTCACATCACGAAATTAGATCCTACGAATGTTTGCGATGATAGACATCTGCAAGTTTATGTTCAAAGTCAAGAGGAATCATCTGGATAAGGTCTTGCTGTGGCACAAAATAGAGTTTTAATATAAATGACATAAAACAAGTTTGTGATGATATAGAGTTATGTTTCTTTGGTAGTCAAGAGAAGTGTACAGAAAATAACAGTTTGATAAGTGTACATGTTGAAGAAGAGATTAAAGATAACAGTGATGTGAAATTTCTTAAAGAAATAACAAAATTTAAAGTATTTTCTGGTGAAAATCCCAACTAAGTATAACTTCCCTCAAATCTACATAATATCCTTTTAGTATCCTTGCTTCAAGAACTTGTTTTATATCACGTAGTGCCACTGAACCAGAAGTATGCAAGCGATGGGGCCACTAACCTATGCATGAGGCTGTGGGCCCTTGCTCACCGCTACCTCTGGCCTACACTGCGGTTAGCGGGCCTCACAATTCAGATAGAGTCGCGATTGCAAATGTCGCAGTCCAGTAGACAAGAGACATTGCTCCAGTGAGCCCCATCCGCACCAAGCATCATCACAGGCTCATACAGTCTAAATGCTTCTTCGACAGTGTATTCTATACATATTTAATCTTTTCATGATACACCTACACTGCGGTCAGGAGGGCTCACAATTAAAACGAAGTCTTGACTTATTAATTACAGACTTCCCTAGGCAAGTAACTATCACAGGCCTAAAACCTACATAATATCCTTTTGGTATCCTTGCTTCAAGAACTTTTTTCATATCAGTTATAGCTTTAGTACAATTACCAAATTCATCTTCAAGTGCAAACGAACAATCAATACAAGTCTACACTGCGGGCAGCAGAGCTCGCAATTAGAATTTTGGACACATGGTGCAACTAACCCTGTTCAACACAAGCCGTGACACTTGGTGCCACTAACCCTGTTCAACACAAGCCGATCCCATATGTGGTACTGTGTCCTGAGTCCTAAATGGCAGTGACCCCAAGTCCATGGCAGCGACCACAGCACCAGACTCCCTTCGATCAGTGAGGCATATTTCCATATGCAAGGCCGGCGACACCTGGTGACACTAACCCTGTACAACACAAGGCACGACACGTGGTACCACTGGCCCTGTTCAACACAATCCAATCCCACATGTGGAACTGTGTCCTGAGTCCTGAATGGCAGTGACCTCAACTTCATGGGAGCGACCACAGCACCAGAGTCCCTTCGATTAGTGAGGCGTATTTGCATATTATGGAAGTCATTGATGTGTAAAGTATTGCCAACGGAAATATAAGGATACATTTTACACAAAATGTCGATTTGGCTTTCCACGTCCAGTAATTTAAAAAAAAAGAGTGAACAGTTTTATGTCAACAGTGAGGCATACCACCACTCGAAAATCCCCTAAAAATACTTTAATTGAACAGAAGAATCGAAGTACATTAATGATTACAATCCAGTGATTTTGAAGATGTGGAATGCAAATATGGACATACAATATGTTGCAGATAACTCAATTCCTGTTGCTCACTATGTCACGTCATATATTACCAACTCTGAGAAGACAGAATTGAAAAAAAATGTGGGAGGAAATTTCGCATGAGTGGACAAATTATCTCCAAATGTTGAACAAAGAGATTAATTAAGAAAGATCTATTGCAGCTGAAGTAGCTAGATAAAGTTCTCAAGATAGTCAAAGGTCACATGACCCACAATCTTATCTTGCTTTTTATCTAACAGGCTGTGAATCACAAATCAACGTTAATCCCCCAACACCACCGGAGCTGAACGCGCGAAAAATCTGCGATGATGCATGGCCATCCTGATAATTAATACCCAACCTGAATTGTGAGTTCATGTGGTCCGCGTGTTCGCAATGGCTGAGGTGGTTGCTTCGGCACGGGGTGGACCCTCTTACACACACAGCAGTAGCGGAAGGTGAGCAGAGAGACTTCTTTCCACAGCAGTGACCAGTCACCTCTGGGCGGTGGGAGTGGATAGTGTGCAGCAGTCTGTACCACAAGAGCGCACAGACACTTCCAAGCAGTGGGAATGGATGGGGTGGACCACCCTTATTGCGCATTACCTAAAATAGAATTACGCTTGTGCACTTGTATGTACTTTACAATTACTAATTGTATACTATCTTTCAGATCACTAAACTTGAGGGCTGCACGATCTCCTGGCATGTGGTTGGAAACACATCAGTGGCACAAAGGCGAGCTGCAAAGATTTTTTCCAGTCTCAACACTCCCTCTCCATCTCTTCCTTTCTCTCTCTCACACTTTCTCTTTTTCTCTGTCTCATTATTTCTTTCTCTCCTCCTCTTTCTAACTCTTTATCTCTCTCTCCTCCTCTCTCTCTCACTGTTTCTCTCTTTATCACTCTCTTCCTGTCTCTCACACTGTTTCTCTCATTGACTTCCTCTCTCTCACTCTTTCTCTCTTCCTCTCTTACTCTCTCTCTCTCTCTTTCTTCCTCTCTCTCACTCTTTCCCTCTCTCTTCTTTGTTTCTTACTCTTTCTCACTCTTTCTCTCGTTATCTTTCAGATCACTAAACCTGAGGTATGCACTGTCTACTGGCACGTGGTTGGAGACACAGCGGGGGCCCAAAGGTGAGCTGCAAAGATTTTTCCAGTCTCAAAACTTCCGTCTCCATCTCTTCCTTTCTCGCTCTCACAATTTCTCTTTTTCTCCGACTCATTCTTTCTTTCTTTCTTCCACTCTCTTACTCTTTCTCTTCCTATCTATCACGCTTTCTTTCTTCCTCTCTCACTCTTTGTCTCTCTCTCTTCCTCTCTCTTACTCTTTCTCTCTTCCTCTCCCACTCTTTCTCTCTTCCTCTCTCTCACTCTTTCTCTCTTCCTCTCTCTCACTCTTTCTCTCTTCCTCTCTCTCACTCTTTCGCTCTCTCTTCTGCTCTCTCACTCTTTCCCTCTCTCTTCCTCTCACTCACTCTTTCTCTCACTGTCGTCCTCACTCACACTGTTTCTCTTTCTCTCTTCCTTGTATCTTATTCTTTCTCTTTCACACTCTTTCTCTCTTTATCTTCCAGATCACTAAACCTGAGGTCTCCACTATCTCCGGGCACGTGGTTGGAGACACAGCGGAGGCACAAAGTTGAGCTGTAAAAGATTTTTCCAGTATCAACACTCCCTCTCCATCTGTTCCTTTCTCTCTCACACTTTATCTTTTTCGCTGTCTCATTCTTTCTTTCCCTCCTCCTCCCTCTCACTCTTTATCTCTCTCTTCCTCTTTCTTACACAGTTTCTTTCTCCCTGTCTCTCACACTGTTTCTCTCGTTGTCTTCCTCACTGTCTCACTTCTTCTCTTTTTGGCTAGTTTCCTCTCTCTCACTCTTTCTCTCTTCCTCTCTCACTCTTTCTCTCTCTTCCTCTCTCTCACACTGATTCTCTCTTTCTCTCTTCCTCGTATCTCATTCTTTCTCTCTTTGTCTCTCTTTGTCTATCTTCCTCTCTCTCAAACCTTTTCTTTCCTCCTTGTAGCTCATTCTTTCTCTCTTCTTCTCTTTCACTCTTTCTCTCTGTGTTCATCTCTCTCATGGTTTCCCTCCCTCTCTTCCTTGTATCTTACTCTTTCTCTCTCTTACTTTTTCTCTATTTCTCTATCTTTCTCTCTCTCACTCTTTCTCTCTTCTTCTCCCTCTCTCTGTCACTCTTTCTCTCTTCCTCTCTCACTCACTCTCTCTCTCATCTTCTCTCTCACTCTTTCTCTCTCTCTTCCCCTCTCTCACACTGATTCTCTCTTTCTCTCTTCCTCATATCTCATTCTTTCTCTCTTTGTCTCTCGTTAACTATCTTCCTCTCTCTCACACTTTCTCTCCTCCTTGTAGCTCACTCTTTCTCTCTTCTTCTCTTTCACTCTTTCTCTCTCTGTGTTCCTCTCTCTCACACTGTTCCCCTTCCTCTATTCCTTGTATCTCACTCTTTCTCTCTCTCACTCTTTCTCTCTTTATGTATCTACCTCTCTCTCACTCTTTCTCTCTTCTTCTCCCTCTCTCTCTATCTCTTTTCCTGGACGCATGACACACCATCTTATCTTTCTTTTTGTCTTGCAGGCTGTGATTCACAAATGGACCAGCGATAACACGCCACGGCTGTACATAGTTTTATTTGTTGTTGTTTTGTTTAAATAAAATGTTTAAATGTAAATCTATACATGACTACGGTTCTTGTTTGTCCAACCGCACAGGGACACTTCCAGGTCCAAAAAAGTTGTTAGGGGTATGCTGGTGATGTGGAAAGAAGGTGTGTTACCTGCTAATGTGGGAAGACGCAGCGTGAAAGGGGTATCTCTCAGAGAAATAACTCCAGTATGTTTTCCGAAAAGCCTCGGACAGATACCAGCTGATGGACTGAATCACAAAATGGCTTTTCAATGCTCATATAGTGTGACTTATGAACAGCCCGTGGGCTCGACTCACAGAGGGAGAACTACAGGCCGTCCGCTCCCAAAGGAACAGCAGCATGGTAACTCACAGAGGTAGAGGCACAGCAGTGTAGTAGCTCATAAAGGTACAAAACTGCGAACCAACGCACTGGTTTCTAAAGGCATACCTGCGAAGTGGTGATGTTGGCCAGAGAGAGCATAAAGGGGATATCTCACAAAGAGAGACCTGCAGTATACTACCAGTCTTGACTTCATAGATACAACTGCAGCCCAGAGAAGTCCCAACGGAACAGCTGCGAGCCCACCACTAGTTCGCAGAGGCAGACTTGCGGGCTCAATAAGGTTGTTGGGGGTATGCTGGTGATATGGGAACAGGGTGCGTTACCTACTGATGAGGAGAGAAACAGCATGAAAGGGGTATCTCTCACAGACAGAGCTCCGGTATGTTTTCAGAGTTGCCTCGCACAGATGCTAGCTGACAGACTCAATCACAAAATGGCTTTTCAATGCTCGTATAGTGTGACTTATCAACAGTTTGCACCCAGTCTCACAAAGGGACACCTGCACCCCACAGCAACGTACTAACTTGCAAACTTGCAAAAGTAGAGAGGTGGGAGCTGACGAACGGGCTTCTAAAGCCATAGCCGGGACCTAGTGATATCAGAAGAGGCAGCATGAAAGGCATACCTCACACAGAAGCCAGTTTTGCCTCACAGAGGTAAAACTGCGGACCCCATGGCTTCTACACGGTGACATGCGAGGTAACGGGATAAATCACAAAATGGCTGCCAACACTTCCTAGATTCAACAGTTTACAGCCAATGAGCCGCTCACTTGTGCTTGTAAGCCCTCAGCCAATCACATGTCAGAATTATCAAATATCAATATCTTCAAAATTTGATATTTCTTACAAAATACTGATCAGATTCACACCAGTTAAACAAAAGCATGCTTTCTGGGCCCTCACTGTTCTCCCTGCCAAATATGCCGTAATTCCGTTCAGCACTTTCACCTGTACTCTTCTGTAAAGGTTTGTGAATGAATGAAGCTTTATTTTCGATATAGAACATATCATAAAAGCAATACATTACATCAGTAAAAAACAATTCAACAATGCACAATATAAAATGTCCTACAGGATCAACAGTGAGATTAAAAAAAAAAGATGCATTATTAGGCAAATTATAAAAGACAGTACAGGCAGAGAGCACATTACTGGATCAACAAGTTCTTTGCAGTTCTTATTCGCCAAGCCCAGCCTAGGAATTTAGCCATACAGCAGGCAAAAAAGGGGCGGGCATCTGTACGCAATATGCGTAAGGCTTCCAAATGTGATCTCGTTCCCAAGCTCCTACATAAAGGCTTTAACCATCTCGATCTAGGGGCCGCATAAGCATTGCACTCCAACAACAGGTGGGCGACGGACTCAACCCTTGAGTCACAGAAGGGACAATATGGTACAGTTTGTAAAGGTGGTTTCCAGGTGGAAGTTAGCAGCCCTAAGGGGAGTACCCCCACCCTGAATTTGAAGTACAATGATCTGTCGCCCGAGTTATGGATTAAGTCCAGATAGGGTTCCCTATAGGGGAGCTCCTTAACTAACAGAAACTGGGCAACAGATTTACAATGATTTGGATTGCACATTCTCTCGTTGTCCACCCATGACCAATAAGCCTTCTTTAGCAGTTGTTTTGACGGTGCTGATTTATTGACCCAAGCGTCTCCTAACCCCAACTCATAGAGGAGCCGCTTAACCTCCCTTAGCCAGGTTACCTTATAACAGCCCGAAAGGGACAAAAGTTCACTTAGGGCATCTGCGTAACTACACAGTTCAGGGACATTCCATATCCTGGCCCATAATAAGAGGGGACGTAGTTTTGTTTGCTCACATATTGGGCGGGTGCCTGCATCTAGCAAGAGGGGGATTGTAGGGGTACTGTGGGGTAGCCTCATAAGATCTTTGTGGAAGTTATTTTCGAGGTGGGCCAAGGTGTCAACTCTCTGAATACCCCACAGTTCTGCGCCGTACAGTGCTGCACTCACAACCCTTGCCCTGTAAATGTCTAATAGTGCCCCAATTGGTTTTATAGATGAGGCACGTTGTTCTTTGAGCAGGGCACCTGCGACCCTCTTATGAGTCAGAAACACCTTTTGGTGGTGTGCCTTCCAGCTCATAGTGTCGCAGAGACTTATGCCCAGGTAGTCAAATTCTTTGACTCTTTCGAGTGGAACAGAGTCTAGAGCAGGAGGGGCAACAGATTTCTTGGGGGGGGTTAAGGACAAGGAATTTGGTCTTGCCTATATTTATAGCCAGGCCCTTAGTGTCACAAAAAGCCTTGAAACTAGAAAGCAATTTTTGGATGCCTGCTGGTGATTTTGAGATTAGAAGGGTGTCGTCCGCAAATAGGAGCGTCGGAACTTTCCTTCCAGCCAGGGAAGGTGCATCTGATGGATGTTGAAGGAGATGCTCCACCACTCCGTTAACGTAAAGAGAGAACAGAGTGGGGGCAAGCACACACCCCTGGCGGACGCCCCTATCTACAGGGATAAGAGATGTTTTTCCCCCCTGGACACCCTATCTAATCTGGGCAAAATTGTTTTCATGGAATTTTATAAACAAGGCCAGCAAATAAGGGGGTAAACCTAACCCATCGAGGACATTCCACAATAGGGCTCGTGGAACCAGGTCGAAGGCTGTTCGCAAGTCTATAAAGACTAGATACAAACTGCCCCCTCCCAGTACCACCACTTTGCAATATATCATTAGAAGGCGAAATGTCTGCTTGATGGTACCTGTCCCTGTTCTGAAACCTGCTTGAAAATCTGACAGGATCTGGTTTTCTTCTGCCCACTGCAAAATCCTACCCAGTACCACTTTGCCCGCAACCTTTTGGGTTGAGTCCAGCAAACTGATAGGGCGATAGTTGGCTGGGTCGTCCCTACAGCCTTTCTTAAAAATAGGGGCGACTTCACCACCCCTCCATGAGTCAGGGAGAGAACCTCCCAGCAAAACCTCATTTAAGAGTGAAGCAATTAATCTGCTCCACAACAATGGGTAGTTCTTCAGCAAGTCACCCGGAATCCCATCAGGGCCTGCAGCCTTATTGGATACAATACACCTGATTGCCCTTTCTACTTCCTGACTGGTGAAGGGGCCGTCGTTGAATGGAAGGTCAACTGTGGGACTGGGCAAAGGACCCAGACTTAGATAAGGTGCCCCCAGTGGAGCAGAATATAGCTTGGAGAAGTGGGCAAACCAAACGTCACCAGGGATATTACAAGTTATCTGTTGATCAAGAGGCTTGTCCCTGGCTCTCAGCAAATCCCAAAACCACTTGGAATCTTTCCTAGTACTTGCCTCTACTAGCTCCCACCAAAAATTGAATTCGTGAGCCTCCTTTGCCTCAGCCACAGTTTTTTTGTAGAGTTTCCTCGCGATTCCAATATTAACTGGGTCCTTGTTTTTTACTGCAGAGATAAGTTCCCCCTTAGCAGCTCGACATTTGGAGGAATACCACTTGTCTCTAGCCTTGGAGACACCTTTCGGTACAACCCTCGCACTGGATTGGGGAATGATAAACAATTCGCTCAGTGCCACTATAGTCTCTGTGAATAATGTTAAGATCTTTTTACTGGTGGGACTTAAGGCGTCAAGCCGAGGCTCCACCACTGACAAGATGGTCCCGGCTTGCGCCATCCTTGCTTCGTCCGCTGCTGCTTTTGCCCACTTTAGGCGCCTGCCACAGTTTGAGGGAGCAATTTCATGGGATGATTTCCACTTGTGGGCAGTCTTGTCTTGGTTCCCAACCTGCCAAGGAGGAGTCAGGGTTAAGGAAAGAGGATTATGGTCACTATCACAAGACACTATGACCTCCATGTCTTGATGGAATGACCAAAGATTGTAGTTCAGCATGATGAAGTCAATTCTGGAGGTGTGACCCGTCCTGTTATACGTATGCGCACCCATAGAATCCGATTTGGATCGACCATTTGTTGGTCTCAGGTTGTGTTCCATGCAAAGAGCATTGATGTCTATTGCACTTTGCGTCCATTTGGGAATCGGGTCTAGGGTCAGGATAGGGATACCTCTCCTTGTATCCTCAGCAAAGGTGTCCAAAATGTCTTCCCTAGCCAATGGCTCAAAACAGCAATTGAAGTCGCCTGCAAGAAGAACATAAGAATCGATGTTGCAAGCAGCTAGATCGCTGCTTAATCCTGTTGAGGTTAGACATGATGCCCCACCCCTGGCGCCCCTCAAATAAAGATTAAAAACTTCTAAGTTCCTTCCCCCTTGGCAGTGTATAGTTATCCTCTGGAGGTCAGGAGATTGAGTGGTCCTTTGACTTACACTTAAACCTAGTGCGATACTGACCCATATAAGAAGGCCGCCAGACGGGCGACCTTTGGATCCATGTTGTTGGGAAGCTGGGACAAAGTAGGTTGAAAAGCCTACTCTGTGCCTGGGTTCTTGGCACCAGGTTTCCTGTAGGAGGCAGATGTTATAGGGTTCTAAGAAAGCATTCCATTCAGGGTTTTCAAAGTTACGGGCAAGCCCTGCCACATTCCAGCTTAGAATCTTTAGCAAAGGTTCACCTGTAAAGGTTTGTATTCAAACTGCATGGAGAAAACACATTTTGGGACCCCCTTTTTTCTCACCCCTTCCTACACCATTCACCCACAAATTTTCATTATAGGACCAAATCAAAAAAAGAGAAACTTTTTGGATAATTTCATAAAGATTCATCAAACAACGCCAAAGTTATATGCACATACAGGCCTCAAGGAGGGGGCCGCGTAACCCCCCTCCCAACATGACTGAAGCCCCCGAGGCTGCGCAACCCCTACGAGCTCCCGCTATTATTTTTTTAAGAAATGCCCCCCGGAACCTACCCAACCCAGGAGCCTCAATAAATTAAAACGTGCGACCCCAGTGCAAATTCGCCAATTTTAAAAACAAAATAAAATACTTTTTTGGGCCCTGGGGGGTCGGGGTGTTTCTACCCTGCCCCCTTCCCTTGTTTTCTACCTTTGTTTCTCCATTTTCGGGTGACTCGCTTCTACCGAGCCTCAAGATGGCTGCCCACACTTCCTGGTTTGGAGAGCTAGCACCCAATCACAGTGAAGCACGCGCATACAACTTAGGCTCCGCCCAGATATCCAAACTTTTATTTTTCTAATTTCTCAGCAACTACCAAACGGATTACACCATTTCTTAAAAACGTTGCTTTCTGACCCAAGCACTACCTTTCTGCCAAATTTGGAGAAATTCCGTTCAGTAGTTTCGGCTGTAGCCTTGCACAAAGTTTCCTATGGGAAAATGATTTATTCACTCTTATTTTTTGAATTTCTCAAAAATTACTGAACAGATTTACACCATTTAAGAAAAGGTTGCTTTGTTTATATGTTTTATGTGCCATAAAATGTACAAAAGTGTGGATAACAGCTAAAGGTCCAAATCAACACAGTAGCACATTGGGAATTACAGCATCAGAGGTGCTGTTCACCCAGCACCAGGGATAAGTTTGGACAAAAACATTGAATTCCAAGGGGAAACGGCCATTACAACGAAGCCTTTACAACGAAATCGTTAACCACGCATGCAGTACAACGCATGCGTGGTTAACACGAAAGCCTTTACCACGCATACCTTTACTACGAGGTTTGTAGTAAAGGTATATGTGGTAAAGGTAAAAAGAAAAAAAAGGGGGTTTTGGGGGGTCTCCCCCCAAAAAAAGAAACTCACCTGAAGTCACGTCGGGTATCAGCGTCGTTTAAGAGAAAACGGAAAATAAACTTCCGCTTTCTCTTAACGACGTATGACGTCACCACGCTAGTAATTGTGGTAAATGTTATGCGTGGTAAACGAATTCCGTTGTAACGCATGCGTGGTAAAGGCATGCGTTGCAACGGAATTCGTTGTAACGTCATATATTCATTCCAAGATGTTACCACTCTAGATAAATTTGACCTTTGGGACTTAGCATGAAACTTCGCTCAATGAAGATTTGAAATTAATTTCACTGGTATAGTTGCTCAACAGAAAAATAACAACAGAGCATGCTCGAAGCAACACAAACAAAACATGACAGAAGACGTCACAACAAAATAGTGAAAACAAAACGCAGTACAACACAATAAATATCAAAATAATGCAGCCCAAAACACATCAGCATAAAACACAACAGAAAACATAACCACCACAACAGGGCTACACACAACAAATATGTACAAACACTTTTGTCACACAAAGCCACTTTCAGAGTTCTCTTTTAAAACAATGGTGGGGAAACGTGTTTGGTGCAAGCACTTGCTTAACCTACCCACAAGAACATAACATAGTGCCAGTCAAAAATGTTTTGGGATCTGGCTCCAGAACTCCTTCCAGTAATCAACAGGAACCTTTATTGTAAAATGTACCCCAATAGATAGATAATTGATTGTTGAGCAAAAATGGCTTACTGTGCTATTGGAAATAATTGAAGCCAATATAAAACAATCTCGGCCAACATTTTGTTGCCTCTCAGTAGGAGAGGGGATTCCATGAAAATGGCACAACAGGGACAGTTTTAAGTGATTTACTGTATAAAATGTTCACAGTAAGTGTTTTGTGTCAGTATCCGATTAAAGACTCCTACATAGGAAAAGCAGATTTGCCTAGGTAATCTTTTATTGACTTGGACCTTTCTTTTGCTGCAACCAAGGGATGATTTATGATAAAAAGTGATTGCAATTTTATTCTTGGCATAAAACTCGATGCTTCCAATCCTGTGAAATTACAGAACAAAACAAACACCCACAAGGAAAATATATGAAATATGATTTTGAGTTAACAGACTAATTTATAGTCATTCTGTGGTCGGGGACTATCCCAGCTTTTCTACTTGATATACAGTAGCAGTCAGAATGGATTACTTGCTCATATCACATAGTGTTATGCATAGTACTTTGTCCAAAATATTAAACAGCTTCTCTGATTATACTGCTGGCCAGTTAGATGTCGAGCTTCACCCCCAAAAGTGTTGTAAATATAGATGAACATTTGAAAAATTGTAGTTTTGCAAAATCTGGGTATTCACAACAAAAGAGTTTGCATCCATGTTTTTTAGTTGAATGATTATTTTGCTAATGAAGCTGTGATCTGGGATGCCTTCAAGGTAAGGAACATTGCCGAAATATCTCACAAACGTTTGTGCAGCATAAGAGCATGAAGATATGGTGATACGTTAGAAAAAGGAAACTCTCAAGCATTACAGTTATTTTTAAGGACTCAAAGAGAGAAATATGAAAATAGATGGATTACGGTGAAAAGAAAGCTTAAATCTGTCTATCACCAAACAGAAATGACCACAGCTAGACTCTATAAGCAATAGTGGTATGGGTGAGTGTGAGAATACAGGGAGGTTGCTTGGATCGACAGTATGTAAGTAGAAGTAAAATCAGACTATAATAGTGAAGCAGCAAATGCCCAATACCAGTTCAAACACAGATCACAGAGAATGGATCAGGGAGATCTTTCTCAAGTATTATCAGAAAATGTGCTGTTTAGAAATGTTTGATTCCTCGGTCATCACTATCTATCTCACTTCTGTTAACTTGAAGCATCTTGCACTGAGGATGCAGCACCCTTGATTTGTGACAACATAGATGATAATGTTATAGAGGTTTTAGTTGGTCTTCCTATTTGCAGGGTTTGTGGGAAGGATGGGGTTTCCTCAGAATCATATAACACATTCAGTAAAGTTTTGAAAGGCCCCCTACAAAATCTCTTTAATCACCTTTTGATGAGAAGGAAGATCCCAGACTCCTTCCAAAAAGGACTGTGCTTTATTCACAAAATGCATTTTGTGGTACGCAAAGTAGCACTACAGTAGTATCACTCATACTTCAAAGTGCAATTTGGAAACCTATGTCAGTACTCATGACATCTACCTCCTCTTTTCCTATCTTTTCAGTGTGGATACTTCCACTATGGTGGGATAGATCTGTGCACACTTAACTATACTACTTAGTAGTAAATGTGGGCTGGAGAGTAGTTAGAAACTGTGGAATAATTACTCACAAATAGGTTTCATTGAGGGAAAACCAGGAAGGAGGTTGGGAGGCACATCCTAATACAAAACATCCACCCACAGTAAATTAAAATAATTTCAATTCACAAAATAAAATTCTAAATTTACTACAGTGCTAAAAACGTCAAAACCAGCGCAAATGTCCTTCAGCCAAGTCTTGGAGTAAGTAAAGCACAAAGCATGCCACACCAACCCCGGTGCTGCAGCACACTCCAGTAGAAAATAGTGTAAGCAAGTAATTTAAATACCATCCCATAGGAACTAATGTTAGGGTAATTAAATTTGTTTGACATTCATGTTATGCACATGTACATTTTTAAGTGCTGAAAAGGTAAGTATAAATATGTATTGTTTAATTGTGTATTTTTAATTCCAATAATAAGCTTACTTAAAAAAAATTGTTTAACTTTTTTAAAAAGTATTTAAATTAATTAAATACCTAGCTTTTTATCAGGTTTGTGAAAAATAGAATGAAAATAAAATTGTGAGTGAGAACCTAATTTCATGTGTGCTGTAACCTTTTATCTTATTAGGTACCCTTTAACAATAATTATATAAAATGATTGTATATATATATATATACTGAAGATTTAAATATCATTCAGTATTCCTTTGCTTTTCCCCAGGGAAATCCCCACCCAAAGGTGGGTATCGCCACTAACAGGTGAAAAGTTCCTAATAGTAACTTTGCATTCTGTAATAAGTGGGTCCACCCCCTCAATTGAGGTGGTGAAGACATGCAAATCTACACCTTAGTGAAATCTCCTCATAGAAAAGAGTCTAGAGAGTGACACCAAGGTGTAGTAGTAGATCTAGATGAGTTTATAAATGCATAGAAATATACATGGTGGCCCATTATATTTAGGTAAATAAAGTAGGATAAACCCCTGATCTGCTAATTTCATGTAGGCCTTCTACTCATCTTAACTCTTAGTATAGACTGTTTAATAAAGTACTCGTGTTGCAGATGCCTACAGAAGTACAGAATGGCTTCATCTCAAAAGGCCATGTTATGGTCAACGCCCACTATTTTGATTGGGGCCATTGAGATAATATCTTAATGAAGATAACTTAGGCTATAATAAATCTGGAGGGCGAGAAGGCTTTAGGTATTACAAAGTGTGAGTGTTTGTTTTCCATCTTAGATATTCTATTTACCCAGAAGAAACATTTGGATCAAGGTCTTAATTGTAATGACCTAAATTTAATTCTCCTTCTGCAGAAAGTCGAGAAACTTTTTGAACTTTATGTAATATTTGCAGCATCAGTAAAATCAAAATGTAGATTTTCCCCCAGAATCTGTTCTTGTGTAATGCTACATTCAAGCCATGTTTTTAAATAGAATTATCTACATAATGTTCCACTTTTTATGGGATGGTCATGACCAGATGTTCTCTCCCCAAATGAAAGATTTATGGTTAAGTGCCCAATGCATATTATGTTAATTAATGTTTGCTTATGCTTATGCATTGTCATAGTTATGTCGATTCAATGTAGGACTATAAACTCCGGGCAGGAGAGTGAGCACATGTATCGGTTACTTGTCATAGTTTATCACAGTTACTTACCCCACTCCCATCCAACTTTGAGACAAGGCATTATTGGCCACCCCTTCACCCATTGCTCAGGGTATTAGCACTCAGGATGGCATCTGCACTGCCAAACAGAAGTCACCCTATCCAGGACTTTGGCTGTCACATGTGCTGCTCAGTTGTTGCAATTCTCAACACCAATCCTGCCTCTATTTTGAAAGTTCAAATGCTGTGACCATAAGCCCCATCTTAGTAGATCTGAGGAGTTCTTCAAAATTCAAGGATTCCCAGTCTCTAAAAGCCATGTCTACCCAATATGTGACCTGGTGCTTGATATAAGGATGTAGACATTATTTGTTTGCATGGTAGGTCCCTTGTTGGGCTCCTGCACTGTTCTCTGCACCTAAATACTGGGATTATTTCATGCTCTCAAAGTTGTGTCTCCGCAGTGTTACATGCAAATCCTTTGTAAACCTTTGCTTCTAATCAGTGCATCAAGTTGTGATGCATTAACACATACTATAGGATATAGGAGCAAGATAAATCTGATCATTCTTTTAGCTCTAAAAGGATAAGGGTACTGCGCCATTAATATGCTGAATGTCTACCAGTGCGTATCAGTTAACAAAGCAAATCATGTGTATGTCTCATTTTCTGTGGAATGTTACCATTGATGTGGAATAACTATAAATAAAAAAAAGGTGTGTATTTTGAATTGGCGATAGAGCTGAGATTAACAGTAATTTTGTATGCTGTGTAATAAAAGAAAGCTGCCACTTGTGAGAGTTGGAAAAAAATGCCAGAGAACCTGACGAGACAAGCTGTGTGACTACAAACCAACAACGTCTCTTGCATGCCTTCTCTTATTTCCTCATCCCATTTCCTTCACCTTCACCATGAGTGCTAAGATCAGTCTTGAATATGTTATCACTGTTAATCTGGAAAACAACTGATAGGTTCCACATCATTCCTGTTGCAACATTCGGACCTACATGGTAGAGCTGGTTTGAGTCTATCAATAGGAATATGCCCACGTTTCTAAATAAGGTGCATTATAAAGTTATATTGTGTGTGTGTCCATGAAGTGAACCTACAAAGTATTCATTTTAATATGAAATGGACAAAATATGCTAATGGCATATGATGTATTTCCAAAATTAGATGCCTACTGGATAAAAGTGTTTGAATACATTTCTCAGTGCACAGACTTGCAGCTAGAACCCTGTCCCTTATTCAGCCTCTTGTAGTCTACTTCCCACAAAAAAGGGACAAATAAAGGTGCATGTACATTTATTTTCGTTTTAGCTCTAATGCCCTGTTAATAATAACTCATCTACACTAGCACCTTAATTTGAAGCATGGCAAGTTAATATAAGGGACGTTCGGAATTATGAAAACGTATGCCCTGCACACTGGAGCTTATAGAAAATGAAAATGATTAAAAAAATACTGTGTCAGAGTATTTTCAATTCATGAGGAGTGTCATATTATATCTGTATGAATGGTTTGTGCATTATTTCTATTGCATGAATGTAGCTAAAGGCCAGGAGAGTGTTTTACATGCTAAATGTTCAGCATAAAGTCAACAAGTAATAGGAGAGGTAGATAGTTTGAGGGCTGTTATCGGAGTGTGATGTAATTTTCTTTAAAGAGGTAAATCTTCAACTCTTTTTTATATTTAAATCAGCATTGGGCATTCTTGATTGATACAGGATGTTGTTTCAGATCCTGGGTGCATGGATGGAAAACGGCGGCTCACTTGTTTTTTCTTTTTTTACACTTAAGGCCTCATCACGATGTCGGTCGGAAAGCATTCCGAACAAATCAGTCTCAGAATGGTTTCAAACCGAATAAGATTCAGGAAGTTTGACCGACCGATGCAATGGTTACGAACATTGTTTGGTCTGACTCCCATTGACTTCAATGGGAGAATGTGTTCCGACCAACTACACAGGCTCCCATTAAGAAATGGGTGGGTGGGGGAAATTGTGCACCCTGTGGCGGACACCCCATGTTGCCTGCCACACTGCACATGGTCTGAAAGAGGGGATCCATGGGTACCCCCACAGGCCCCATTTGTAAGGCCCCAGGTGCAGGGGATACAGACCCCCAAATTCAGATTCTGACAGCCGATCTTTGTCAGAACAACCAATTCGGAAAGGCTGTCCAAAACTCATATCTTAAATTGTCAGTCGGAAACACGGTCTGTAGACCTGTAAGGGCGGACTCTAAACGACTCAGTTTCTCTGAATGCCATTCGGATCCGAATCGGAAAGTTCGTACACTTTCCGACTATCATAATCGATGGAACGGAAGGCTTCCCGAAATTGGTTGGAAAGATGGGTTGGGCCAACCTGAATGTCAGTTGGAGCCTTCCTGACCGACATTGTAATCGGCCCCTTAGTCTGGAGTCTGGTGGTGTTCTGGCTGTGGGAGTGCAAAGGATGGACTGTTCTTAGGGTTATAAATCATTGTGATAGCAGGACATGAATCATGGCCCAACGACAGGGTTCCCAACTGAGTATATTTTTCAGTGGGTTTTAAGGAAGCAACTACTACCTCGTTTCCTGGAGTGGGAGACCAAGACATCCTATATAGAATGCACTGACTCAAAGCTGCTGATGAGGAATATATTCTACCCATGACAGTACCTCAGTGAATATCTCACTCTTTCCAGAGAGATACTGCTTGCATGGACTTTCAAGCCCAAAGCTTTTCAACAGTTTGTTCTACAGTGTAATGTTTGTCAACTAATAAAAACACTCCAATACCAAAGCCAACTTAGGTTCCTTTCACCAATGCAATGGTGGGCTTGATTCACAAACTGCACTTTGTAGTATGTTTTGTACTACTACAAAATGATTTGTAGAACTACAAATGCATTACAAATTGGAATCCACAAACAGTTTTAAGCTTTATTCGAGGATTAATCTCACAAAAGCACAAACATACATTTAAAATACATCAATAAACAGTTGTTTCCTCGTTAAATGCAACAGTTTAGAAAAGATTAAACAGACATACACAATTGATTAAAAGAAATAGATAAAAAACGTTGATACATAATTACACGTGTGCCAGAAGGGATGCTCCATTTGGTGTACTCTTGGGAACAGCCCTCCGTCTAATAGACCATGCCCAACCCAAATTCTTAGCTGTTGCTAAAACTACAGGCATGTAAGTAGAGGTACAAATGATTCGTAAGGCCTCTACACCCCTAGATGTCCCTAGATTTTTACAAACAGGGACTAGCCAAACTTTCCTCTGGGTGGCATAGGCTTTACAAGAGAATAAAAAGTGGCCTATACTTTCGTTTGATGCACCACAGGCTGGACAATATAGGGTGGAGGAGCTCTTCCACCTACTTGTCAATGATCTCAGTGGAAGGGCACCCGATCTTAACTGGAAGAAAAGCTTCCTGTCCCCAGGGTTGGTTATGCTATCCCAGTAAGGTTCCAAGACTGGATACAGTTTAGCTACCACAAAACGCCCCGTCATGGAATCAGATTTAGTTTTATTCCAAACTCTTGCAGCTACATGATCCCAATACAGGTCTTTAATCGCTTTTTTGCTTGGAAAAAGCTCCCCGGTTGGATTATCCCATAAATTTGAAAGACCAAGATCACATAAGGAAGACCTAAGATTTTTTAACCAATCTGTCCTATGAAAGATATTAGCCTTTATTATGGCTAAAAACCCCTCTGCGTAATGCAGGATCTCCGGGGTAGTCCAGAGGCGTCTCCAATAAAGAATCGGGCGCAACCTCACTAGATCACTAACTGCTCTCCTCCCCAGGTCAAGACCAAGGGGAATCTGTGGGGTGATCTGCGGAAGTCCTGTAATTCCCCTTAAAAACAGTTCTCGGAGGTCTGCAAGGGGAGAAGCTTCCCAAAGCCCCACAGCTCTGCCCCATATAGAGCAGACCCAAGAGCCTTGGCCTCATATACTGCAAAACAGGTTTTATTGGTTTAGACCTGTATTTTTTGTGCTCCACTCGAAGTGCCCCCGAAATTTGTTGGTGCCTCAAGACCGCCATTTCTATGTGCTGGGACCATCTCGAATCATTTGTTATCTGTATCCCAGGATAGGTGAATACAGTAACCACCTCTAGCAAACAATTGTTCAAGAATATTTTTGGCCTGGGTCTGCGTTTTGGTGCAAAGGTCATCAGCTTGGTCTTACCCACATTGACTTCCAGGCCATGTTCCCCACAAAAAGAATCGAAGATATTCAGTGTTCGCTGCAGACCGCCTGGAGTTTTGGATAGAATTAGCGTATCGTCGGCGAACATCAGGATCGGAAACCTGAGGCCCGCCAATGATGGCGCATCTACACTGGCGTCCAACATTCGGGCCACAATCCCATTTATGAATAATGAGAAAAGCAGGGGAGCCATTGCGCACCCCTGGCGCACTCCACGTTTAACCGGGAAGTCAGCAGAGGATTCATAATCGATGGAACGGAAGGCTTCCCGAAATTGGTTGGAAAGATGGGTTGGGCCAACCTGAATGTCAGTTGGAGCCTTCCTGACCGACATTGTAATCGGCCCCTTAGTCTGGAGTCTGGTGGTGTTCTGGCTGTGGGAGTGCAAAGGATGGACTGTTCTTAGGTTTATAAATCATTGTGATAGCAGGACATGAATCATGGCCCAACGACAGGGTTCCCAACTGAGTATATTTTTCAGTGGGTTTTAAGGAAGCAACTACTACCTCGTTTCCTGGAGTGGGAGACCAAGACATCCTATATAGAATGCACTGACTCAAAGCTGCTGATGAGGAATATATTCTACCCATGACAGTACCTCCATGAATATCCCACTCTTTCCAGAGAGATACTGCTGGCATGGACTTTCAAGCCCAAAGCTTTTCAACAGTTTGTTCTACAGTGTAATGTTTGTCAACTAATAAAACCACTCCAATACCAAAGCCAACTTAGGTTCCTCTCACCAATGCAATGGTGGGCTTGATTCACAAACTGCACTTTGTAGTATGTTTTGTACTACTACAAAATGATTTGTAGAACTACAAATGTATTACAAATTGGGATCCACAAACTACTTGTAGAGGTTAAGTCTGCACACTGTCTATACTTATCTCTGCTCGTTTTCAGTCATGACTACAGTATCTTCAGACATTTAAGTATACATTTTGGTAGTAAATGTGAGAGAGGCTGGAGGGAGTGGGTGGGAATAGGGGCATATTTACTAAGAAAGGGATGGGATTAGGGAGGTATTAGAGGGGTTTACTGAATGCAAGAGAGGGTATAAAGTGGAACGTCTCCACCTACATGAGAATAAGCTAGTTGCTATACTAAGGGCGTGGTAACATGTAACTTACACTTCTGTGAAAAATGTAAACTCGGAGTTTGTGAATACCAAAAAGTAGTAAACTTACTCCAAAGTGTAAATTACAAAAAAATATTAGGTTTCCATTGTGAATCACGCCCCCATTAACATTTGAGGTAATTTGTCTAGACCACATTGGTCCGCTCCACTGTCAAGTAATGCAAACGTGTATCAGTGACTGTTGATTTAGGTTCTTGCTTTATATGGATTTGGCTGGAATGTGAAGCAATGGTTTTCCAAGTCATAAAATACCTACTGTGATTTAAAGAAATCAGAGGAGTTTGTGCAATTCACTTTGCCTAAGGCTTGACTTTCACTACTGAAACTTTAGCCGAGCCTCCAGCCATAGTGAGAACGCAACAACAATTCCCCACTCCATTCAAATCTGAATCAAATATGTAGAATTGGCTAACACCTTGCTTAAACAGTACTTGACTTTGACGGTATTAAGCAGTAATGGGTCTGTTTTACATAACATGCACAATGCCGAAGGAGATTTAAATATTTTTCATAGAAACGTAGTACTAAGCCATACACTGTATGAAATGTTATATGACTTTCCCATACATGTTCTAGGCCTCCCAAAGAACTTAGTCTTGCCGGATTAAATATGTCTTTATCTGTTGCTGGATTTGTAAGACACTTTTCCAATGTTCCAGTGCCCTCCTGGTCTACTCTGAATCCACACCTACTGTCCGGATTCCAGAGGGCTGAGAAGTTGTACTTATCTATCAATAGAAGCCTTTAGCCCAGTCTTCTGCTCACTTGATAATCAATTTGGGTATAGGAAATGCAAAAAGTGATCTTCCCTCTATTGGCCATGTCCAAAATGAAATATCATCACACTTTTCAATATTGCAGAAATCCAAGGTGTGTCACTCGCAATGACCCTCCTTGATGAGGAAAATCGCCTTTGATAGAGTTTCCTGGGACCACTTATGAAGAGGTCTGATTAAAAAAGGTTATGGTGAAAGTGTATTAAATTTCTACAGACAATTTACATCAACCTTAGGGCCTGGCTGCAGTTAATGGGCCAGGGATCTAATGATAATATAATAGTTTGGGGTACGAGGCAGGAGTGTTCCGTTGTCCACTCCTGTTTACTCTTTATTTTGAGCCCTTCTTAAAGAAGTTGTTATTAAATGAGAAAATATAAGAACCCTTATATGCTGGTCAGTTAACTAGATTTATGGCATATGCAGATGATGTGGCAGTATTAGCTCTTAACCCAAGTGTGCCCAGAAATGAGGTTGAGGAGGAAGCAATGAAGTTTGGGACAGTATTGGTGTATCGCCTGAACTGTAGAAATAGGGCACTGCTGACTGATGATAGAAAGACTGCAGCTTCAACTTATTTAGGTGTCAAAATATCACCCAGTATAGAGCAAATGTTTTTACGGAACTCCGATCCGTTATTAGGTAAGATTGCAAGGGATTTTAAGTACTGGGATAAACTTAAGTTTATGATTATTGGGCGATGTCATATTATTAAGAAGTAATTTTTATCTAAGGTTATACCTACTTTGGGCCATTCCACTGGAAGTGGGTGCTAAGTGGTTTCAGAAGCTAGAGTTTGTTTGTAATAGCTTTATCTGGGGATATAGGTGGGCAAGAAGGGCTTGAGACATTCATGTGGTGGAGAATAATTAGCTTAACTGTTCCCTTTAAGGTGTGCGCGCACACCTATGTCACCTGAACGCGCATTATAATGTGTAAAGCTCTCACACGCAGCACCTTCAAGAGGACAGTCCGTGCTGCCACTTTTAAAATGCATGCAGCAAGACAAACTGTCACTTCCTTCTGCAGTAGGCAGAAGTAGAAACCACCCATGATTGCAAACGATTTGACCACATCTCCCCAGTCCTTAAATCCCTAAATTGGCTCCTCATTGAAGGAAGATGCTTTTACAAGAACAGCATGCATCACGCACAAACCTCTTCACCTAACAAACAAACTCAATAAGGCGGGCTGTAACAGACTGATGAGAAGCACCAATGCGTTCCCCCTCGTCCCCCCGCTTTTAAAAAACGAATCCACCCAATCTCGCTCCTTCTCCGGGAACACCCCGAACATCTGGAATGCTCTCCCGCAGGACCTGCGCTGTAACCCCTCCTACCTCAATTTAAAAAAAGACCTAAAACATCACCTTCTCAATCTATACTAGGGTCCTTAACCTCTGCTTTACGGGACTTTCCCTTTCCTCTGCATTGGTTATTCTTAATTCCTTTCCTACCCCTCTCCTCACTCTCCCTCTTTACATATCATCCTCGCTTCTCTGACCTTAACTGCTACACCCACGTATATTATTTATATGTTCATTACTTGCCAAGCACCTGGAATTTCTACCCCCTTTTCTTAATATTGAATTGTTCCAGTGTGTTTCGTTACCCTGACAATTTACCAAAGTTATTTTTGCCCACTTATAACTTTATATGAGATGTACTCGCTAGTTTTTTGTTTATTCCTGAACAACTGTTTTCCTTGACTTTTCCTGTTCATATAAAGCATTCCTGATACCCCCAGGTCTAGATAGCGCTGAATGTATGACATTACAACGCATGCCTTTACAGTGCAGTTTTTACACTGCAACATCCCTTAAAACCCATACATTTACATTGCATGCCAGTACAACACATTTTTTAAAACAACATTTACAACGCATTCCATTACATTGCATTATACCTTTACAACGCATACCATTACATTGCATTTAAGGTAAGTGCTGGATAGTGTAGGGGTAAAAATTACTATTCTAACTCCAGGGGGTGCAACAGTAGGGTAAGTGTTGGATAGTGTAGGTTTACTATAGGTTGTACTGACATGCAATGTAATGCCTGCATTGTAGTTTCATGCGTTGTAGTGTCATGCGTTGTAGTGACATGCAATGTAATGTTTGCTTGGAAGTGACATACGTTGTAAAGGATGTTGCGATGTAATGATGACTGCGTTGTAAATGTAGTGCGATGTGATGACTGCATTGTAAAGGTTGTTTCGTGTCAGGGCTATACAAAACCTTTCACATAAATAAATAAATGAAGAGAACACAAGCAGAAGGGAAGTTCTTCAGCAAGTGGTACTGCTGCATTTCTTTTGTTTAAAAGAACACTGCTGCGGGCAGATTGTGTGCCTTTTTTAAAGTAATCATTTTAATCGCAGCGGTTGTCATGCACTGCAATTTATTGAATACTTTCACAAAGGCACTAGATCTGCCTCTCAGCCGTGCCCTATTAACAAATGGAAAGCAGCAAGTCTAAAAATGGAAAGCAGCAAGTCTGAAAGCACACGTAATGCTTGTAGACTTGCTGCATTTGATTTGTTATTAGAGTGGGGCTGACTGTGTGCCGAGCTCTATAAGCAAAAGAAATGCAGCAAGTCTACATGCACAAAATGTGCTTTTAGAATCACCTGAAAGCACACTTTGTGCTCGTAGACTTCATCGAAGTTTAGGGCATGGCCAAAGTGAGCTCTCGTCCAGGGCCCCAGCCTTTCGGGGTAGCTCCTTGATAGTCTCTCCCTGATGATTCTGAATATTTACTAAACAGATTGTTTTGAATACCGTTTTCCTTTAATTTATTTTTAAAGTGAGTGACGTGTGAGAATCTATTATAGTATTTTGCAGAGAAATGTTGTATATATTTTTCATGCAACGCCCATAAAATGGTTTGTTTTAGATCACAGTAGGACCAAACATAGGAGAAATGGGATTGTGTCACAGATAATATTTGCAGTAATATTAATGAAATGCTGCTGTGTTACAATATTGATAACACACATCACTATTCCTGAACATTTGATGTAAACACATTTAGAATGTGGACACTTGCGACTGTCCACTATCAGTGACCTGCCCTAAAAGGGCATAAAAGAGCTGAAATTGAGTCATAAATTCAAACCTGTTATGAACAGGGGCCCCCAAAATTGGTTTGGCCTAGGACCCCCAAAATCCTTAAGATGTCCCTGGTAGACTTGCTGCATTTCTTTTGTTAATTGGGCGTGGCTGCCGGCCAGGGCCCGCTCTAGGAACAATGCGACCGGGGGCACTGCACCGGGTGCTGACTTCGGGTGTGGCGCCATGTTTGCAGGTACATTGTTGCTTTAAAAACACCTCCAGCAATTTTCAGTCAATAATAGATATGTCACGATAACTCTCACCGTTTTCTCTAGTGGAGGTTTTAAGGTAGCGCAAAGGGATAATATGCCTGCTGCAAATAACGTGCACCATGCAGATCACAAAGAGCATAGAATAAAAATAGGTTAGCGGATTACTACTGTTGTCAGAGATGTTGTTTTGTTACTTGCAGTTTATAGGTTAAAATCCTAATATAGAACAGTAACCTATTAACTGTCATCAAATAACTTCATGCATACTGGAAGGCATAGATTAGAGCATTATAATTTTTTCCCCAGCCTCTCATTATCCTAACGTTACAAAAAGGGTTTGTTTGGGTACAAAGCAATTCCTATTGAAGGGAACCCCCAACCATTGTGTTACATTTAAAATTCCAAGTTTGTGCTTCTCCAGACTAAGCACTCTTGAACTATACAGCCTACCAGTATGGATGACATGTCACTCCTAGACCTTGCTGTCCTCTGTCTTAGGTAACATTTCTTATAGACTGGTTTGCATACCTATGATTGATTCATTAATGTGTGTGCAATGTAAAGTGATCTGACACCCTACACTAGATTGAGTGGCTCTATAAAGTGAATTAAATGCATCTAAGAGAGAGTGGTAATGGAGACTTGAGGGTCACTGGCAAAGTGTGGTAGTGAGGAAATCTGTGGCAGAGGTGGTCATTGGAGGGGGGCAACAAACTTTTTCACACAGGGCACCACCCATGCTAAGGCCGGCCCTGTGAAGGGCAGATTGCGTGCCGCTGCAAAAGTATTCATGTTAATTGCAGCACATGACGGCCACTGCGATTAACATGAATAGTCACACAGTCTGCCCCACAGCCACACCCTATTAGCAAAAGGTATTGAAGGTACTGGCAATCCTCCACGTGCATCATGGGTTAAAAAACACGAGTGACCAATACAACAACCCCACGGGCTTGCTGGTTTTAGAGTTACTCAAATACATTTTAAATGGAAAAGCTTTGAGGGTACAGAGAATTTGCTTTTCAGCTACCTTTGCACTATATTAATATCTATACATAATGTTGCGAACTAACCTATATGCCACTGTTTTAATCAGAAGGTATGTGAGTATGATCCATAGTATGACTGTTACTTATAAGAAATGTCAGTAGGTTGTATGATGGAAATATGAAGAAAACATGCTATGTAATATTCCTCAGCACCTAATGCATTAACCAGCTTTCAATCATCCTTTCCATGCAGAACGTCTGTTGACAGATGCCTAATGTTTTTTTGCCCACTTGTTGTATGTCGTTTTAGATTCCGAATGAATTTCACGATTCATGCCCTTATATAGGTACAATTCACATTGCCCGTATATAGGCATAGAAAACGAGTCCTTATTTAGGCATAGCCCATGCTACCCAAGAACAGGCATGGCTACTTCCATCCGTTCATCTACATCACAACGATTTCTTGGAAAACCAGACTCTTAAGCTGTTAGGGACATCCCCTTACCTGGATATTGATTTCTCCAAGAACTAATTTATTATGCATGAACAAAGATTCCTTAGGGGTTCATTCATGGCGTTCACATGTCCGACCTTACGTCAAAGCTGGCATTCCTAAACACCTTCAAGGTATAAATATACCTTCACTTGCTATGGCAAAGAACGGTGTGGTTCGGTGCAGTTCGATTACCTACTTGCACTACGCAGCTCTCTACAGCAAGTGCCAAAGGAAGCCAACTCTCCAGCTGACGCACTGACCAAGAAGCTGACATCCTCCTGCAGAGAATCCAGCTCCAGTGCTTCTAAATACCCTTGCGGGGTGTTTGGAATTTGAGTCCCGAGACAGAGATACCAACCTCTCTCATTCTAAGGTATGGAGCTGATTAGAACCTAGAGAAACCTTTGGCAAGTCTTGGCAAAACTAAACTCAGCTAAAAGACAGCACCTACTTCTTCCCTGGTACTAGACCTAGGTTAGGTACATTGGGGTAGGCGTATTTTAGACGCACCAGTTGAGTATTATAGCCTGTGTTATTTATGTATGTATTTTTATGGATGTAATAGCAACAGATAATGCTATTACAGTATTATTTTATATTACTGTTTACGCGGAACGTATTATACTTCGCATTCTGTCTAATGATTGTAGCAGTTCATATCTCTTGCATGAGAAATAAGACCTTTCAATAAAACCCCTTTTTATTGAAAACGCCTGTCTCACTCTTTCTCTGCAACTCTGTAGAAACTAAGCATGCACGATTGACTGAGTAAAGTAGTTATCTATTGTTTCCACGACTCTGAAGATCTTGTTCCAGTCCTAGGGAAACAAAGTTGTCATGTTTATGCAGTTGTCAGAAACGGATCCCTTTTTGTTCATTCGAGAAAGTTTCTAGTGACCTCTGAGTTAGTCGGGACACTTAATTAAGTTTAATATACTCGATAGAGACATACTGACCTCAGTCCTATGTTAAAGCTAGTGTATATTATTCCAATGCCAGAGCCTATTGGGAATATAGGAACTACACTACAAGTGTACATCCCACTGTTGCTGCAATGCATTCTGTGTTCCTGCTGCTCTGTCTGCTATCCAAGAACTACTGCTAGTAGTTGCTGCTGGCAGGTTTGCTGCTCTTTCTACAAATGCTATGATTACCATGCTGACTTAGGGCCTTAATATGAGTTTGGCGGTGCAGGACCTCCCCGTTCCCACACCAACAAACCTGTGTGAGCACCGCCTGCCAGATTTGTACTTTTTTATCACTGGCAGGCGTTCCCACGGCGGTGCCTATAAAAAGAGCCCCACAATGGGTTATCAAAGCAAATTCCTGCAGTGCATGGACAGTTAAGTCGATGCCATGCAGGAACTGGGGGTGCATGCACCCATGGGGGCATAACATGTGCCCTTCCTGCATGTATCCCTAGGTATGCAATCTTGTATAGGCTCCCAACATTTCCCCTCCCTATGAAAAGTGCTCCAGTTGAAAATCTTTTGTAAAATCTTACAATGGTACCACCATTGGAGTCCTGTGCTTTTCTAAAGCCGAAATGTACTTGCCTGTGTAACCAATTCCTGTCATGGTGTATCTAAATTGCAAACCTGCTTTAAGACCCATCACGTGGCACTGTATTTGTGGAAATGCACAATTGTTTCACTTTTTATGAAAAAGTTTAGAGTGATTTTTGCACTATTATTTGTTGCTGCACCCACACACAAGCACATAGCCTTTGCTGCAGCATACAGAGACTTTACACTGCCACACACAGAGGAAAATAATTGGAGGGAACATTGATTAGCTCTCCTGATTTTAGGTATTATTATTTCGCTGCAGTGTTGCAACATATATTTACAATTGAACTACAGGACCCAACATGTAAGATCATGACTCTTATAGTCTTCCATCCATTTATGAGTATAGCTTGGGGAAAAAGTTTACCAGTTTCTTAATAAAATGTACAGAGCAGAGTCATTATAACAACGTAACATTTAAAACAGTAGTGATGGATATAAAAGTGTGGCAGAAAGTAGCTTCGCTGATTAAAGTATAAGCATCATACTCCCCTAAGAGAATCCCTTCTATTCCTGTCGATATTTAATGATATTTATTGTAAGAAATGAGAGAAAGCTGGTATAACAAAAAATGGGGATATCTTCATAGATGGTTAGCCTATGCTCTTTCAAATTTCTTCAAGGCTCCATACGATTTTCGTAAACAGGATTTTTCATGATATCTTCATTTTAGGCACTTTTTGCATATGATCAATCCAAATGAGATTAATGTGGCAGACATTTCCATAATGCTTTGAATGGCGTGAACAAAGGGGTTTACTGTCATTTGAGGCTGCTGATGTTGATTTACGATCAGTGAAATGGGCAGGTAAAAATAATAAAAATGGAGGGACAGTGTATTTTCAGGAGTCGTTAGCAATGAACAAAGTTTTGTGATCAGCCAGGCAAAAATTTAACAATTTACAACAATTTAAGGTTTGTACTACACCCAAACCAAATTGAATAGATGGAAAAAACGCCTTAATCCTGACTGTCTATGCTATGTCAGCACTGAGGCCGATGTTTACTACCTGTGCTGCTTTGACAACATTCTGGGCAAAGACTTGGGAGATTTGATCCACTATTACAGGGACATGACTTAATGTGACACCACATTTAATCTAGCTGGGGTTAACTAGTCAGAAAGCCTCAAGCCTGGCGATTAGCTTCACTCGGAGTGCGACTATGGCTACCGCTAGGAATTGTACAGCAAGAGAGTGGTTACATTCCAATCCTCCACTTTTCCATCAGTTGAGGGCAGTATATTTTTCATGTTACTTTACTGAAAACAGTCTGTTTGAGTGTAAAGCTGGAAAGGCCAGGATGACGGGTTTAAAAATCTTGAATCCTCCTGCGAACTGGCTGGCACAGCAGATTGGGAAAGGTCAAACTCATTTTCCACCTTGTGTTGGACAGGATTTGTGATTATATTCACCATGGAGCTGTCTAATATATAGAACCTAATTATATTGTTTTGGATTACTCAGGGAATTGTGTAGCAGGGACAAAGACACCATCAATACCTTCTTGATTTGTTTTATGGCATATTCTAATCAATGTTATTTGTATATTTGGTTTTCTGGTATGTACTGTATACACTCTGGGAAAATATTCAATAAAAAAAAAAGATATTCCAGCTTCCACTTTATTCTTTGTTATGAAATACATTACTTCCCCTCCTGCTTTTCTTTGATTTTGTTCACAAAAATCCTTGCCCCCACACCTGTTTTACTCCCTTTTTCTAAACCCTTTACACCCCCTCCAGCCTTACTTCCATTTTTTCAAACTCCTTGCTTCCCTTCCTGCTTTAATCCCATCGATTTTTCAAAACGGTTTATTCTTCCTCCTTTTTTCCTTACTCTTCCAAATCCTTTAATCTGTCTCTCAGTTTACTTCCTTTTTTTAAAAAAAACACATACTTCCTTTCCATTTTTAGTCCTATTTTTAAGAAAAATCTACATTCCCTCTCTCGCTTTACTCCCTTTTATTACAAAAACACTTTCTCCCTTGCTTGTGCTTTACATCCACTTATTTTTACAACCTCCTTACTCCCACTTGCTTTAGTCCTCTTTCTTTTTTTTACAAACCTCTTATTCTCCCTCTATGCTACCCCTGTCATTTATATCCATTAATTTTCCCTTCTTAACTGTGTTGCATGCTGTCCACTTCTTTCTCTATATTTGCCTTTTCCACAAAAAACATTATATTTTCAGTAAAAAAATATTTTTCTATTTTACCTTTTCCTTAAGTGAAGTTTTACCGACCTGTTTTTTTGTCAGGCTGACTTTCTTCATTTTAGCAATTTGTCAAAATAACAGATTACCATTATAGAGAATACAATACCCTTAACTATATGTAACACCATTTAAAAAATAATAGGTTTAGCAGATGTACAATGCAGGAACACGGTGACACACAGCAATAATGGCATCTTGGGACATACGGTATTCACAAATGAAAATAGACCAACAAATATAAAAGCATATTTAATCCAATGATAACTAACGTTTTAAATAAAGCGAATAAACAAGGTTTCATAACAACTTGGTCCGACGCTATAGTCATACCCATCTACAAAAAGGGCAAGAGGAATGACCCGACCTGCTACCGGCCAATCTCCTTGTTGGATGCTCTGGCAAAGGTGGAAGGCCGTATCATCCTAAATAGAATACAAACCTGGGGGGAGGAAAAACAAATTTTCTCTAACAGTATGGCTTTAGCTCAGGAAAAGGGACAACGGAACAATGCCTAAATTTGGCCTTTCTTATTGCTAAATACACTCAGGCTAAGAGCGGGAACCTTTTTATTTAATTTATAGATTTAAGTTCTGCCTTTGACTGTGTAGATCGCGAATTCCTATGGCTGACACTGAGCGACATGGGGATCGACAGTCATATTTTATTATACATTAAGGAACTTTACAGAGAGGCAGGTGCAAGGGTTAATTATGGCCCCAGGGGGTAATGCTCAGATAAATTCCCCATAGAAAGGGGTGTTAGGCAGGGGTGCATTTTGGCACCCCTGTTATTCACCCTATACATTAATTCAATCGGCCAATATCTCAGGAACTTTCAACACGACTATCCCACTATTGCAGGAACCCCCATCCGATTACAATTATACACCGACGATGCGGCATTAATGTCACGGACCAGACTCGGGCTTCAAAGAACTGTAGATAAATGTAATACCTATAAGAAGCTTCACGGCCTGAGAATAAATATTTCTAAGGCTTTTTCAATGGTCTGTGAGAAGGGTAGAAAAAGGGCACCCTGCCCAATTTTCCTGGACAACAAGAGAATTGAAAATACAGATACTTTCTCTTATTTAGGGGTACATTTTCATAGAGGGAGCTCTTGGCAAACAGCGGTTAATGCTAGGAAACTAGCATTTGTGTGCTCTATTGGTGCCTTGAGAAATGTTTTCACTAAATTGGGGGGGGGAAGCCAGTTAAAGACTCAATTTATATTTACAAAGCCAAGTGCGTTTCAACTGCTACCTACGGTGCTGCCATCTGGGGCATCGAACATGCACTGGGGATACAGAGTTGTGAAAACCAGTTCCTAGCCTATTTTTTGGGGTATCTAAAACTACATCCTCGTACATGCTGCACATAGAAGCGGGCCTTTCCCATATAACAGACTCCATAAGGATTTCCCCGATTCTTCTTTGGCACAAGGTCTGGGTTACCCCAGAAACCTCACTAAATAGGGATTTAATATCTGACTGCCTATCGCTTGACGGGGTGTCCAAAATCAAATGGTTATGTTATGTAAGAAACATGTTTAAGGAGTTAGGCTATCCGGAATATTTTGCAAAACCAAGTACGATGGAGAAGGTATCAAGAAGTCTGATCAAAAAGATGGCTCTGCACCACCTTGTTACTTCTAGGTGGAATGTAGAAAAAGAAAAACAAACCATCATTAGATACTAGCAAATTACCTCCCATGAAGGGCTACAAAAATATCTAATACTAGTGAACAGTCCTTATGCCCGCTCTCTGCTCACTCGTTTTAGGCTAGGCTTTTTCTTTCGACTTGTCACATTCCCCCAATGTAACACCTGGTACATGTCAAATCTTGTATGTCCCTGCGATGATACTTCGTATCAATCTGATATTCACTGTGTCCTATTTTGTAAATTTGTAAATGTTATCAGGCACCACGCTGGGCGTACCTATTACCCATTTTAAGGAGATGGGGGATTCGAACCTGTAAGTTAGCTTTTTTTAAATTGCAACGGTTGGAAGGAGATAATGTTATACATGCACTGAACTGCTTCCTAAAACTTGTAGTAAAATTCCGTAATTCAATGAATTGATCAAAAAAATGTTAACGCATTTATTCTGGGTAATATTAATCTCCTTATTTTTGGTAATGTTTTATATGTACGATGCTTTGTATTAATTATTTTTAACCTGTGTGCTTTTATGATTTGTATACTAAATTGAATAAAGCAAGTTTTGCTTTGATTTGATGATTTGATGATATTTAATCCAATGCACATCCAGGTACACATGTGCCTCTGCTAAATCGATAGAAAGATCAATGGACCCTAAGCAACAGTTATACATAATTAGTACAACGGCTTGAAAAATGAATGTGTATCAGCAGATCACATAATGATTTCCAGCAGGGAGCAAAACTGTTGTCCAAAAGAAGCAAAGGAATGCTCACTTGGCATTCTCCATGTGATGATAAACGTTATGGGTGAAAAATGTAATGTAATTGGTACACAGGCTGACCCGAAGTAGAGGACCGTATACCTGAACAACATACAAGCGCGGATCCCTAAGTATTAAAGGGACCGATAGCGATATTACCGCCCAACGTGATAAAAATCAGTCCGAGGGTGAACTACCAATAGAATCAAGCGGTCACTCTACTACACTCTTCGGTTCCATGTTAATGGAAAAATATAGAGAAGATCCAGGCATGAGACACTATCCGTCTTGAAATAGAAGTATACCGTGCTCATTGGACCCTCGCTATATCTAACAGGAAATATTTTGAAAAAAAGCATTTCTGCCAAATCTGGGCCTCTATTGATACTCCCGACTTAAAGATTACGAAAGAGTACAATTAAGTGAGTCTCCCTGATAGAAGCAGGTGTCTGCATAAAAATGTTTAACAAGATACAGAGTGCTTATACCCGAGTCTTGAGAAAGATGGATCTATAAGACTTTTTCCATCGAAACGCGTCGACGCTAGATCTTGATACACAATCCGCCCATTGGGCATTGGTGCTAAAAAGCTAATTATACATTGCTTGACTCCATGCCTTTAATATGACATTATGACGGATGTGTAAATCGTTAAGACTGAGTTTTGCTGTCTAGCTCTTGTTTTTCCACTCTTTTTATACTTTCATGCATATTGTGATAATTATTTTAATTGTATTGTGTTTTTATGAACTTTTGTAACATCAAATGTATTGATTGACGGGTCATTCTTGTGTTTTTTATGAGAAATTTTGCATTGTGAACAATAAATATATGTGATATATTTTTTTAATACAAAGTGTTACAGTGGTTTCCCCACTACATATGGTTTAATCTTGAAATGTGTGGATAGTGATGAATGAGAATAAGAGTGCTTTAGGGTGAATGTGAGTTGAAGATAGGTTTGATTCTTTTAAGAAATTTACCCATGGGGACCTTTCTTCTTTCACTTTGAAAAATGTAATATGCCTCAGTATGTAACACATTTACATTTCAACTAGACTGAAGAGAGAAGTAAAAGGAAGAATGTATTTGCTTGGTTGTCGAATTCCAGCCAGTGCATCAGATTACTGCCAACAGGCATAGACTGGTTACTTAAATTAAGATAACAATATTATTAATAGGTATTCAAGAAATTCATGAAATAGAACTCCATCTTAGAAAATGATTGTTATGTTGAAAAAATAGTGCCATCCCACAATAATGGTGTTCCTACAGCTTTCCAAGCCAAATCTCCTCACATGTAGGTTTATGCCTATGGTTGGGAATATGACCCTGCCTAAATTCAATTTAGTCTGGGAAGTGAACTTCATCTGGTTGTAGGCATATGTGATCTTGCCTTCTCACATGAGTGGGTAGGGGCATGCACCACTCAAACTACAAATGTACAGGTACAACTGATACCTTTATTAGGTTCTTTTAGGAATAAATCAGCAAATGGAGTTCTACATAGAATAAGGGGAGATTTATGTCTACACTATGTAAATCTTTAATTAAAATGTATAGGGAAACAAGCATTAGTTCAAGAAAATGACACATTAGATAATCAACACAAGTTGAACTACTAAAATACAGCCACACCATGGGCTCTGTCCTCTTTCCCTTGTGCGACAGATATCAGGAACCTAAGCAACACCTACAGTTATGTTGGGTGTCATTGTGTAAGTGTGCACACACCACATGTTTGGGACATGTAAAGTGTTATGATTCGCCTTTGAATTTGTGTAGATCACTATTAGACAGGCAATGAATCGTTTTTTAAACACATTTATTAACAAAGTATATGTTTGTAATTTTCTAAGTATGTTCATTTGTTATGTTGACATTGTTTGCATTTTTAGTTTTTTCAATTGTTTTAAATATTTTTACAATGTAGTTTTTACAGATGTTTGGAATGTCTGATGTAATACGCCAATTTAGTAAATGAATAACATGTCTCTTACTTTTATATTATTTAAACATTTTTACAATGTGATTTGAAGATTTGTCTGCAATTTCTTAAGTTATATTACCATTTCTAATGTCATTTTATTTCTTCAATTTTTTATGTTTCTCAATATTTGTACAACGTTATTCTGTATAGGTGTTTGCAATGTTAACTTATATAACCATTTTGTTTAGTTGTTTGTAAGTATAAATGTTTGTGCTTGTAGTGTTACACCATCCATCCATCATTTTCTAAGTGAGTCCCTTGTTCTATCTTTGAGTGGTGATGTGTGGTGTAGTTTTGGCTGTGGCGGAGTTGACCTACTTCTTTTCTAGTATACTGGAATATATGAGGGTGACAGTTTTCTAAAATCAACTGTACATGTGCATGTGCCTTTTTTAATTTCCTATTCATCCTACAACTTTGAAATTAATATTCCCCATTTTCAAACCACTCCCCTTTGCCACTACCAAATGTACATGTAAATGCTGAACTGCATAGGGTCAATGAGCAAAGGTAAATTTTCACTGCCTATGGACCCCAATTGACAAATGCAAATTTGCAAATTTACTCATGTTTAGATCTACTGCTATATCTGGAGTAACTCTCCGTGTTTCTGAGTGGAGAGTTATACTTAGATTTAGACTTACATGTCTCTGCTCCTTCTAATGAGGGAGTGGAACCAGCTATGAATCAATGTACAACCATAAACTAAAACTACATTTAACTTTATGATTGTATTTTACATTCTGATCGTTGGTGGACATGTCCTTTACCAGGACGGAAACCTCTACCATAGAGGTGGAGCACTCCACCTTTTGAAAAGAGATTTCTGAATGGAACAAACATGACTCAAATCATAAACCAACAGACACCTATTCAGTTAAAGCACATGAATAAAGCCTGCGCCTCACAATGTGCTCTCTTTTCCTTGGTCTAAGTGACTTCGCAGCCAATTGGAACCACACTCAGCATCTAGGATTTATGTCACAACTTCGACAGCAAAAGGAATTTCTCTGAGGAGGAGAGGGGCACTGCAGTCAAAACTGTGGTCAAACACTATATATAACTACATGATCTACTTTCATACAAAATCTTTGATGCACAGAAGAGGGCTTTGTGGCAGTTGACCACATACTCTGTCAATGTATTGGTAGAGGATTCTTGCACTGTGGGAGACATTAAAAAGAAATTATAGGACCAAAGGAGCCTATTGAAGACATTTTGTCTTTCGATGGCAAGAGCTATTCCTGGACGCACACCTGGATCCTACCTCCCTCTCACTTCCTTCAATAATTCTATATTTTCTATTGTGAACACTCTCCTTCTGTATGGCCTGCCTGTTATAGCCAACCCCAAAATAACACTAGGCAAGTATAATGACCCCTCCCTATCCTTAAATGTTGTCTTACAACCACTCACACAGCTCCACAACCCTAAACTGTTAAACAGACTTCACATACATGTGTATAGCTAGTTTCTAACAGATACACCCTTTAAATATGATTTTATTTATATTTGTTTCATTTTACTCTTCCTTACTCTCTCAGAAAGTCACAAGTAAAAGCAACTTGTTTGCTCTTGCTGAGGGAAAGGTACTTCCTATTGAGGCAGAGCAACACACAGGGCCTATCTAAAAATGCAACCCTACAACACACAAAGGTATACCACTATGCTAACCATATCACTAACACACTATACGGCATTTGCAACCTACATTTTTAATTTAGCTGTGCTTCACTTCAAAGCAACTGTATACAACAAAAACACAAAACATATACGATCATGTATTTAAAATACTAATGTTTTCATATGGTGCACAGATGTAATATTGTGTCATATATATTGTCTAACACAAGTATTATCAAAACATATTGTGGTGACAAGAATATTGTGCTACAAAATATTGCATATAGGAATTTTGTGTTTTTCAGTGTTAAATTGTTTAAAATATAGGTGTACCTACTATTAATTTTGTATTTTGTTAATGTTTTAAGATGCTGTGTATTTTAAATTATTATTATGTTATTAGTAATTGGTTGTAATGGTTTTATTAGTTGATTTATTGTTGTTAAAGTCTTGTTTCTCATTTTGTTTCCTTAATAATTTTTGGCCGGTTCTCTGGTTTGTAGGGGAGAGATTTTATTACTTATTTTAATTTGCAGGTACTTTTCTAAAATGTATTGCATTTAATTGGTTGATGGGATTAATAATTATGTAAAATATGTAATTGATAATTTTTTATTTACATTATATATATTTTCAGTTGTTATCTACATTTTTGATTGATTATCTATTTAAAAAAATGTAAATTCTTTTTTGATTTAGTCTAAGATTAATGTATTAATTATAAAATTATTTAATTGTTTAAATATTTTATTCAATTGATATTAATATGTTTTTTTAAAGACTTTCCATATTTGTGAATTTGTATTTTTGTTAATTTATTTACTTTCTTTTAGTATTGTTTCACTTTTTGGTGGGTTGTTGGGATAGTGATGGAGTAGGTGGGAGGTGTTTTCAGTGTACTGTTTTAGTGTTTAAGTTTTTTTTAAATTATTTAAGTACATTTGATTGCTTATAGATATTGATGCAAATTATTAAATTTATGAATATTTGATTTGATTTTTGTATATTTATTTTTTATATTGTGATCTTTTTAAACATATTTAATAATAATTATTAAATACTTTTCCAGTACTTTCACTACTGTTGCTTAGTTTTGAGTGGGAATATTAAATCCACACCTTCAAAGTCCTATGATTTCCATATTGTTAATTAAGTTGAATTGAGTATTGTATACGTGACCCCCACTCCTAATTTCAATGCTTTTCCTAGTGTTGCTTAGGTTGGAGTGGGAATATTAATTCTGACCCCACAAAGATCAAAACTTTCTCTACTGTTACTTAGATTGTAGTGTAAATAGCAAGTTTAACCCTTCAATGTTCAAACTGTACCCTACTGCTGCTTACGTTGGAGTGGGAATAATAAATCATACTCCAAAGTCCAATGCCTTCCCTACTGTTGCTTGGGAATCGTAAAGTTGACCTCTCTGAAGTCCAGTGCTTCCCCTTTTGTTGCTTACATTAGATTAGAAATAGTAAATCTGACCCCTTTAATATTCAATGCTTTCGGTACTGTTGGTTAGGTTGAGTGCACATCTGGTGACAGATGACAGGTTTACTACTGCATATTTTTTTAGGACTTCCTGCACAATTAGGTTGATGCAATGCACTAAGCATAGCACTCTGAAGTATCTTCCCTCAGTCATGGCTTTAATATTATTACAGCCATTGTCAGTAGCAATAAATTCAATGCTGAAACCTCCGGACTGAAACCATTAGTGAGTTTGGCATTACATTTTGTCAAGATGATGGAAGCTGTATGTGATTTATCAATGGAGAATATTGCAACTGTTGCATGCTCCTGAATGCCTTGAAAAGTATTCTCAATGGTGAGACTAGCCGCTAGTTTTTGTTTACCCCCCAGAGGAGAACCAGAGTGCTGCGTCTGTTGCTTGACAACTGATTCACATATATGTTGTGAGTTAGATGGGCTGAATAGCACTCTTCATCACTTCACTAACCAATTACAGCACTTGATGTTGCAGCACTAGCAGACTTGGACCCTTCTAATTTAGGCAAAGGGGACTCCACAAACCCCACAAACCCCTCTCCTTCTACCGAAGAAAAAGACACACAGTCAGTTGCTAGACTCCTTGATGAACATGTATTTGATAGGTGTGTGTTGTGACTGTTTTGTTTGTGAGGATAGCTCCTCAATTGACTTATGGGTAGCCGGTAAGCTGCTTCAATGCTTTGTAGTATCTCCCTCCTTATTTTCAGCCTTTATTTTGCTCAACCTATCTGCACCCTTTAATGCAGTAGATCAGTGTTTCCCAAACTGTGGTCCGCGGACCCCTAGGGGTCCCTGACACTTTGCCAGGGGGTCCGCAGGCAGCAGTTTAAAAAACCCTGCACTTGTATGATTAGCAGTTTTCTAGCAACAATAAAAGTGTCAAGATAAACCCAATGATTAAGGTCCCTGTTGGAGAGAGGTGAGAGTTTTGTCCTGTAGCAGCTTTGAGTTATCTAATGTAGCACAGAGGGTTAATATGCCTACTGCAAAGAACGTGTACCAGGCATTTTACATAACAGTATTTTATGTGCATAGGTGAGTGGGTCACTGCTTTTGTCCCAAAGATTATTTTTTTACTGTGCAGTACATAAGTGACAACCTTAATCTAGCAGAATGACCTATAAACTGTCATCAAAGAGCTGCTTGCAAACTGCATGGTGCAAGTTAGTAACGTATGGTTTTTCCCTGTCTTTTATTATCCAGATGCTGCTAAAAAGGTTTATTAGGGTGGAAATACATTTTTGTTGTTAAAGTCAATGCTAACCACTATCTTATGTTCTGAATCCCGAGTTCTTTGTGCTCCTCCAGACCAAGCACTCTTTAAAAATGCCTTACCGGTATAAATGACATGTGGATCCTACACCTTGAAGTCCTCTTGGCCTTATGGAACATTTTATATACACTGATTTACACTTATGATTAATTGTCTCTATAGGTGTTTGATGTAAAGTGCTCTTGCATCCTGCAATGGTATGAGAGATGCTATAAAACAAATTAAATACATGTGACAGAGGGGCAATGGAGAGAAGGGAGGCACTGTTGGAGGGTGATTATAAGGGAGTCATTGAAGAACCCCAACAAAGATTGTCGTATGCTGGTGCAAAGTAAGGTCTTCATTTACTATTGGTTAAAAGCTAACACAATTCAATATATAATTATCAATGTGTTGTCAACAGCACCATTGTTTCCTAAATTTCAAAGCCCCCTTTGTAGTGGTCAGGCACACTCACTGCATTTGGGGTGCACCACATGGGGACTGGTCTGAAAACATTTGCCAGGGCTACTTTGGATTTCCAGTCTGGCCCTAGCAGGAGTAGGAGCTTCATACTGCAAAATAAAAAAACATTTAAAAGTTAGTCACTTTGGTGACTAACTTTTAAATGGTTGGTTTTATTTTGCAGTACGAAGCTCCTACTCCTCACTAAGGTAGCAGGGAGAAAAATACAACCAGGCTTTGCGGGGCTAGCCACTGCATTTATGTTTACAGATTTAGACTCCAAGGGGGACAGGGACCTGATAGAACTTTTCCTCACCACAGCAGTCAAGACAATACTGCAGAAATGGAAAGATACGGGCAAGGCGACCTTCAAAGGTTGGGTCAACTGGATCACCTTCCTCAGAGGGGCGGACAACATAACGGCACTACACGCACCCAACCACACGGCAAGGGGCGAAATGTGGGCCTCGCTGGATAGACACCTGGGGACAAATAACACACCTCCTCTCTTTCTTCTTTCCTTTTAGTAGGGGTACAACATTGTGACCGAGAACAATTTACGCCAGCCAGCAATTCGAGAAATGTCGACTTAATTAAGCCATACGAGCCACTACGCCTAATGTAACCCCGAAGACGTCTGTACGCACCCTCTCGCACCACTACTACTGTACTGTATATATCTATATAATCTTCAATAAAATACTTTGAAATAAAAGTTAGTCACTGAGATGCAGCACCAACCTTCCCATTAACATGTTTGTTTTTTTCAAATTCTTTCAATATAAAATACTAAGGGGGATATTTACAAAAGAAGTGGCGGCGCGTGTCGTTAGCTTCTGTGGCTTAACGACATGCTGCGCCACTTCAGAAACGCAGGCCTGCACCATATTTGCAAGAATATGGTGCAGCCCTACATTTCGGCCTGTGCTGGTGCTACACTTAGCAGTGTAGCTCCAATGCAGGCACCCTTGCACCACAGTGCAAGGGTGTCTGCGTGAAGGGGAAGATTGTTTATGTAAAGGATGGTCCCCCTTTCTGCACATAAACAATCTTGAAATGCGTTTTGTCAATTGTATGTGTGCTGCTTAATGCAGCACACATGGAAGTTACAAAATGCATTAATAAAAAATCTTTTTATTAACAATGCTCATGAGACCATTCAGTACAAAACAATATCTAGATAGCATGTTAAGAAATAACACAAGGATTGACAAGAAAATAAACGTTGGGGAGCAGCAAGGACATTTTTTAAAGATTGTGTGCAGGAAGGGTCACCTTCCTGAAAATAAACAATCCAAGGCGTTATGCTTTATTCATGTGTGCTGCGCAAGGCAGCACACATGGAAAAAGCAAAAACGAGAAGAAATAAAGTATTTCTCCTCGTTTCGTCAAGTTAAGACCTGGTTTTCCCTGGCCTTAATTTTGGAGCTGCCTCCTATTTACGCTGCCCTTGTAAATAGGGACAGCATCAAAATCAATGGGTTTTGCGATGGAACGCCCACGGCAAAACACACTACCCACCCCTTTCACGCTAAGCATTGCGCGAAAGGGGGCCTTGTTTACAAGGCAGCGTTAAGGCATTTTAAGTGGCTTACCGCTGCCTTGTAAATAAGGTGAAGCCCCTATCGACCCACGAACATCGCAAAAAGTGATGTTTCCATGGTGTTAGGGGCTTGTACATATGCCACTAAAATCCTAAGTAATTTGAGTATTTGTTTTGTGTGCACACATGTGTTTTTTTAATTTTTTTATTACTGTTTTAACGTATGAAATTTAAATTGCTTGGGGGTTCCCTGCTCCCAGTTGTGACTCAATGGGGTCCTCAGGAGTCAAAAGTTTGGGAACCACTGCAGTAGATTATACATTTCTACATGTTCTGGTTGTGGGTATTGCAGACAAAGCACACAAATGACTTGCTGGATTCTTGGAGAACAGGATGCAGGCAATGCAACTACCCATGTTTCGGACTGAAGGTATTAGAGAGGTTTGTGGAGTACCACAGGGATCAGCCCTATCACCTCACCTTTTTAATATCTATATCCAGCCCTTAATAAAAGAGTTGACTAATCTTGGATGCTGGGTATTCAACTGCCTCGCAGATTCTATTATTTCTAGATGATAACATGCCCTTGCAAGTGAAATTCCAAGTTAGATGCTCTTCACCAGCAGATGGCTTGGGAAATCCATTTGAAATTAAATGCAGAGAAAACACAGATCGTAGTAATAAATAAAATTTGACACCCTGGTCCACGTGATGCGGACCTATAGAAATGGGAATGATCCTTGAACCTACGCCACTGGTAAACGTCTAGGAGTTTTAGTAGATTGCCAGCTTTCTTTGAGACTACAAATCAATGCTGTGGCCTCAAAAGGTAGTTCACAATGAAACTGCATTCATACCTTTCCTTAGATGCTTTAGAGATCATTTTGGCAGTAGTGATTGGAGCTAGACTCATTTATATTAACATTACATGTGTTGACCTTCCTAAATGAAATATAGCCTGATTGCAAATGGTTCAGTACGTGACAGCTAGACCCCACTTAGAATGCTTGCTACACCACTCCTGAAACAGCTCCACTGGCTTACCAATGCATTCAATTAAAAAAATATGTTTACTATTCAAAGCCCTTTATGGTCTAGCTCCACCATTTGTACCTAAATGAATATCCAGATATGTTCCTTCAAGAGTACGTTGATCCTTCTCAGCAAACCTGTCGGCTATTCCAAGATTCAGTAAATTAAAATCTGGAGGCCTCATTTACAAAAAAATTATGCAGCTCAGGTCCTCAACCCATTTTGCTGCACCAAACTGCATTTTGAAAGCACAGGGATGCATAGAATTGGCTGCCATGCACCAGTGCGGGCATCTTGTGTCATGTTGCAAGGGTGCCTGTGTTGTGTGGATGATAGTTTTTGTGCAGCAAGTAACACCTTCCTGCACAAAAGCAATCATTGATGGAATGTTCCTGTTTCTATGCATGCTGCAGAATGCAGCATGCATTGAGAGAGGATCAAACTTATAGAAATAAAAGTATTTCTCCCCATTGGGCTACTCCTACACCTCCCCTAGGCTGGCATAGAATTCTGAGGCATTCTCAGCTTTACAAAACTTTGTAAATCTGGGAATGTGTCAGGTTCCATGGATGTTGCGTGGGAACACCAACAGCAACACCCATGGAATGCCCCTTTCACGCAGAGTAATGCTTGATATGGGCCCATAATTACAAGGCTATGAAAAGTCATGCAGGGTGACTTTACGTGACCTTGTAAATATGAGCAGGCACACTGCAACCTGGCTCAATGGCCTTGTAAATGAGGCCCTTGGTGTGCAAGGTTATCTATGTTGGCACCTATCAAATGGAACATCTCTCTTCTGACTTAGCGTTTCCTACTAAATTTCAGGAAGGCTTTAAATACCAATGCTGTTTGGATAGCATGCAATTGATTTGGGATTCCTTCTCTTCTTGACCAGGCCTCCTTGGAGTAGTTCGCCTCCTGCAGCGGGCCCACAATGCAATAATTTGGACGATCAGTCTGGTGAGATACCTGTTGTTTAATTTCCTACAATACTCATCATTGTTGATTACAATTTCCCCTGGACAGGATAATTACCTACCCAGTGCCAAGACCCAGCATCTTGACCTAACTAGCAAAACCAAATTACATTTGTACTTCATTAAACTGAGCTGTCATCGTCTTGGGCGCAGTAATATCACATTTTAGTTCTGATGATGACTTCCTAAACTACAAACGGTTGAAATGCCATCACCCGCTAACTGATTGAAAAAGGCTTTTCAAATTATTTGGAACTCTGCACAGTCATTATCTTTAACATTTGCCATCTTAATGAATACGTGTTTAAAAAAAATGTATCCATGCTATTTTCGCCATCTTGTTTCTTTCATTTGTGATCCCTCTTACAATTCATTGAGCACTGCGGGTTCACTTAATACACTGAGCACCCACTGTATGTTTGTATGTTGCATATAACCATACAACTCTATAAAAAATTATTTTAATGTATTTCAGATCATATATTTTGTTTTCGACTTTATTCGCAAAGCAATATATTTTCAAAGAGATTTGTTTAAACGATTACTAATTTTCTTAAATGTTACCTACTATGATATTGTTGCATGAAAATAATATGGAAACGGTAACAGCCAACTGTGCTCCTCTGAACATGTCATCCATTTTCTATTTGTTCATTGCCCTTCTTCTCATAAGTGGAACAAACCTCTAAAGGAATTGTTAGACCTTATAGGTGTTACATACCTTTGACGCAAATGGTTTATTATTCTTGGTGATTTTAGTGTGTACATTAAAAAGAAAGCAGACCCATTTAGAGTGAGGACGAGGGAATACATAAATCTTTTAGTAAAAGCCAAGTAACTGGTTCTGCCACTCATGCTAAATGGTGTCTTTTAAATCACATCAGAACAGAGGACCTGCCAATCCATATAAGTGAGGTTTAGTCACTGCCCGGGTCAGTCATAAATTAATTAAATTAAATGTACGTTAATTACCATAAAGACTGCCCATTTTAACATATGGAAAATAATGTGTAGGATCTGAAGAAAAATGTCAAATCCACAAGATAAAAAAAAAATGTAAACACCTTTCCATAATTCCACTTCCCCTTGGATTATCACATGAGGAAGATACAACACTGTAGCTCACAAATTTACTTTGTATTTTAAAATAATGCATTATATGTAAGTACATTATTCATTATTTTATAATAATTATAATCTTAATTTTCTCCTCCCCTACCATTACAATGTCATGTGTATTTAATATTTTACAAACTTGGTTGCATGTTATGTTTCAGGGTTCATATTTTTATTGCATTTAATCTGTCATCATTTAAATTAAATATAAATTGGGATTTATTAGCTCAAAATAAAAATTTCTAATTTTTATTTCGCTTAAAAAATATTCATACATTGAAAACATTTCAAAATAAATGTTCATTAAAATGTAATTTATTTTATTTATTTAAAATGTGTATCTTTATATTGTTAGTGCTAGTGTTAGTCCCTCTATCCATTGATTTAAGTGGGAGTGTGATTATTCAGTGCTGGTAATTATTGGCTTTGTGTGGTGCTTGATCTTTTCTAAGGCTAGACTGCAGTATATTTACGCTAGCTTTCTTGGTATTTCTACTGCAGTACTTTGTGAATTTTGCGAACTAAAATGCTCTTACTAATTTATTGGTTTATGTTTTTTACTAGCATGTCTTTCCCTGAACCCCCTTTAATTTCCCTAACTTTAATAGTATTTATTGCCAATTTACCATATCACATAAGTAATGGGACTGATGTAGGAGCATATATTTGCCTGTACGTTGGGGAATTGCATGCATGAGTATGTGATGCACTACAAGAGGTATACTATTAAACATAATGCTAAATGTCTTTGTGAAATGCCCCTAAGCACTTAAATTAAACACCATGAAATCCCATTATGATAGTAGGGAGTACTAATCATTTTTTTCAAAATCTCTATTTAGCAGTATTTAGAAAATAACATTTTATAGCACTAAAATGGTAAAGCAATAAAAATCCCATTTATTATGCCACGTTCCTATAAAATATGCGTATTCACCACTTTATAATTAACAGTACAGCTTTGTATTGAAAACAAGACTCATTGTACCCGAGAGAGTAAAATTGTAACATTCAGAGTTTAATCATATCAAGTCTCAAAGGAAACATAGACCACATCTAAATTACCTTTCTTAATATTATTCTTCATACCTTCTTTTCTGAAAGCAACTTAATTGTTTCGGGAAATGAGGTTCACACTCACATTATTCATTTGTCTTCTAATTTGATTACTTCCGAGAGATCTAAATAGCCATGTTGTGGGTCCTCTGTGCAACTGTGGCTAGACCCATTCCTCATGGAACCTTTCCTTAACAGTTTTTACATCAACCAGTTTACAACTATTAGTCCAATAGCTGATGTTGAAGGAAGAAACATGGGCTAGAGCTCATTAAAGCAGGGTTAAAAAGCCATATAAAACTATGATAAAGAACATTTTAACAGCTCAATATTCCAAAAAGTATCATAACTCATAATTTACCAGGAACAGTTTTAGGCAATAGATATAGAGGGGCAGGTTTACAAGCAACTGACACATCTGCATAGATGCGTCAGTTTCCTTGCGTCACCTCCAATTGTCTTTGCGCCACCATGGATGTATTTACAATACAGTGCACCATGGCGCAAGGTTTTACAGATGTGTCAGAAATTCTGACGCATCTGATGGAGGAAAAGTGACTCATTTTTGGAGTTTGCGCAACTCCAACAATGCACCCGAAAACATAGGTAGGTCCCATGTAAAATGCCCTGCATCAATCCTTACGCCTGGTCTGAGCAGGCGTAGGGATTTTGACGCAGTGAAGGGGTAGAGTGACGCAGTGAAATCTTGTAAATTTCACTGCGCCAGTTCTACGTGGAGTTTTGCATGGGAACGCCCAACCTGGCGCAGGTATAATGTTACGCAGGGCTTTCCAACGTGACGCATCTCCCTAGATGCGTCACATTGCAAATGGGCCGCAACTTTGACAATGCTGCTGCGTCACAAAAGTGATGCAACGGTGGCGCAAAAGTGATGCAGGGGGCTTGTAAATCTGCCCCAAAATCTGTCTACTGTGAACTGTAAGGAGATTAAGAACATTGCACGTAAATAACTTTAAGTAGATAAGGCTGATGCAACATGATTTAAAAAATCATTCTACACATCATGTTTATACATCGAAGACACGAAAGGTTGAAAGTACAGGTTGCCCATTATGGACACAGTGAAACGATAAAGAGACAAGTGTAGTAGAAGCATAGTAAAAGCGTGCTTTAAAATGTGAGAAAACAAAACACATTTATAAGACAATGCTAACATATAAATGAGTTGTGATAATGAATTTTTAATGCATATGTTGGTTATTAACGTATATTGATGAGCATTTTAATGTTAAGTAAAGTGGCCATGAGTTTTTCATGCTTTTTACTGAGAATACACCTAACCTCACTCTCCCACTTCACTCTATCCCAAAGCTTCTGTTATTTACAAACACCTTCATTCACATGCACTCCCCAGACCCAAATCTAAGGTGGAGAAGCAATGGGAAAATGATTTATCCACATCATGGCCTATATCTCTTTGGGACAAGATTTGGACAAAAGTTCGCAAAACCTCTAGGGCGGCATCCTTGACGCAATCTATGTTTTTCATATATAACCAACTGCTTCAGACTCCTTCTACCCTCCACAAGCGAGTTCCTACCACCCCAGATGTATGTTGGTCTTGCTCCTCACCTAATGCTACTTTATTTCATATGTTGTTCCTATGCAATAATGTACATGCCTTTTGGTTACAGGTTTGGGCACAAATTAATGTTATCTTTCACACATGTATCCCCTTTTCTCCCACCCATATCTTTTTGGGAAGTCTCTCTCCTTGTTGGGATATGACTGATCTTTATGTTCGTATTGTTGATTTACTACTGGCTGTAGCATTTCAACAAATTACTATTAATTGGAAGTCCTCCTCTACCATTACTTTTCAAGCTTGGTGGTATAATGTCTGTCACAATCATAGGCTTGATACTGCTTTTGTTTTTCCTGCCCAGATGGCAGCTAAACGTACTGACTTATGGCTTCCTGTCACTACGTATTTAGATAATTGTACGACTCGCTCCTTTTGTTTACGACCTGCTCAACAAGAGGTTCCTAAACCTCCTTGATAGCCTTTTTCATCCCGCTTTCTTTGTTAACATAATTATTTGAATATCCTCATTTGCATTTACTTTTATTGTATTATTGGTGTATCTCTTCTTTTTATCCTTATTGCTCATGAAAAGTTTATTGTTATTTCTACATCCCCATACTGTACATTGCTTTTCCTTTTTATGCTCTCCCTTCCTTCCCTCCCCCTTTTTTTCCCCCATAATTTTTCTTTTTTCATTGTATTTGTATTTATGCTTCTTCTTATGATCAATAAACCTTCATTGAACTAAAAAAGAAAGGTTGGTCCAGAAATGTGTAGCAAGGAAGTACACGCTTGATTTTTGTAATATCATATTAGAGTCTCTATTTTCATGTAATAATATTTTGCGAAAGTTCTATATACATTCTTCATTTGAATTAATTTAATTTCATTATATTTGAGGATTTAACTTAGAGGACTTCTCGAAATGCTCTTTCTCTACTACTGGCCTTTCCCCCGATTTAATACAATGGATCGTTCTTTACAAGTGAAATGTTGCTTATTTGTCCTGTACATGTCTATACACTGACATTCCTGAATGTTTCTTCAATGTGTACTGTGAAATATACCTGTAAGAATAAAATTTTAGCTATGCCAATGGACAGACAACTTTGTATCTTTTTATTTGATACTTACTAGGCTTGTGTCTTCTAATGACTAACCTGAAAAACAATCTCATTCTTACAAATGATGTGATAGTCTTTTGATGGTGGTGTAATGCCAGGCCACTGAACATTGCTTAAACTCGATAAAAGAAGAAATCCCATAGGAAGGTACCATCCACCATTCCGATATTTCCTACTTAGGACCAGATGCTATGCTAATCATTCTTTTATTTTGGACTGTTTATTGATGCTACTATCTGATGTACTGAGACCTTCTTTGCCAAACCATTTCTATTTTCTGATTTTCCATTATATCTTCAGTTCTGAGCTAATGGACTCACCCTAATGGACTTTAAGTCTGAACCTTTCATCTTTTCAGTAGGATTTGAACTGTTAGAACCTTGAACCATCCTTCTGCAAGTGGAACTTCATAATCGCTTGATAAATGATGGCCTAAATGTTTTCTGCTTGAATGCAAGCTGCGATATTCTTGACCAAAGTCCATAGAAATTGTGTATTTTATTGAATTTTGATTATTTAATTCAATAACAAAATTGATATGAATCTGTCTGAGTCTATTATTGAGTCCTGTTGGTTCTTTCATTTAAACTGTGCTTTTGTACTGACATTTTAAATGTGTTAATATTCCACTACTCCCAAGTATACTAGTGATTCAATAGTGACCACCAAACGGACAATGCAGCATTCTTCATAGGTGTAATCTACTCTTTCTTATTGTCGCTGATCGATGCATTAAAGTTCTACACAAGCCTTTTTCCAGATCAAGAGGTTCTTACAAAATAAGTAAACAAATCATCATGAAAGTCAATCGTACAATTGCTTTACCAATTAGAATGGGACATTAAGTAACAATTCTAGTATTCCATCATAATAATGAATCAACAAAAACTGTTAATCCCAGATTCTAAATGTTTCTAGACTACAATTTCGAAAAAAAGATCAATCTTGCTACCCAATTTATACAAACGTAAAAATTGCATGAAAGCGGCAAGCATGCTAGCAATCCTAAAATATATGTTAAAAGACGGAAGTGATTTACAAAAAACATTGTTGTTGTGTGGAAAGGGGTAGTCTCAGCAAATGGGGTGTGTTCAGTATGATATACAATATGAGGAGAATACAAAAATGTTACCCAAGGGGGCATAAATATTTATAGTTGCCTCACGAATAACTTGTGAATATTGCAATTATAATAACCATGTGCACGTGAGGACATGTGGTTACTGCATGTTACAATCTCAGTGAAATAATGTGATTCATAATATAACATGTGGGGGAAAAGAGAATGTGTGATATGTAGCACACATCAAATATGGGAGTAAAGCCTACAATAAGTGGTATCTAATGTTGGTAGAGTGAGCTCAAAGGAATTTTATGTAGTCACTAATGAGAAAACCATGTGTTAAAAATTGAGTTACTGATTAGCAGGGGTGCAAGCCCTGGTCAAGCAGCAACCACCATCCAAGTCACCACACAAAAAGATCACACACCAGGTTAGAAACATTTAGTTTAACTTAATGAATAAAACAAGAACATAACAACACAAATCCAATCAGTAGAAATGGAAGTATCATTTTTAATGAATAAACTGCAATATAGCATCTAAAAGAATAAAGTGCCAACTGCAGCTATCTGGGCACCCTGGACCTGTTCAAATTCAAATGTTCAGGCCAAGAGTCATGTTTGCATTAGAGAGCATCCCGAGCAGTAGGAGAGTGTCGCGGATGGAGGTCGGCTTGGTGCAAAGAGCAGGCTGGGCATCATGGACTGGTGGGTTGGAGCTTTCTGTTGGCAGTCCCCCGTGAGCTGTCAGTGGTGCTGTGCAAAGAGACAGGCCGATGATGGCTTGTGTTGATTTTCAGTATGAGCTGTGCAGCGCCGGTGTAAATCTCAGATGTGAAGAGCCCAAAAGCTTGATTTAAGAGCCCGCTGAGCCACACCAGGGGTCCTGGGGGCCAGGAATTCACTGCAGAGAGGTCCAATAACTGTTGGGGAGCCTTTTGAGTACCCAAGGCTCAGTTAAGAGGTCAACAGACTAGCCCTTTGAGCCACAAACAATCAGTCATGTGAACTGTTGAGAGCCACTCACCTGAACTCAAGGCTGTTCTGATGGGCAATGTTACTCCCTGAATTCCAGTGGGACCTAACGTGGTAGCAATGATTAAGCACACTGAATCCTTGTGAATTCCCAAGGACCGGGGTTGGAATAAGAGACTAGGAGAGATACCAGCTCTCTGCCGGGCTCAGGACTAGGTGGAACCTTGATTCTTGATGCTAGTTGCAACCTCTAACCCTGCTCTCAGGCAGGTCGCCCCCCACGCTGCTGCACTGCTTCACCTGCCTGTGCCTGCCTCGCCGCACGCATTGTATTACTGTATCTGCCTAATTGTGTTGTTGTGTGCCTAACTGTTCTCTGTTGAGATCTGCTGTTCCTGCTTTGTTTCTGTGCCCATCTTTCCTTTCTGAGCCATCTGGTTTATGCCTTTTTCACCAAATTGGTGCCCCTCGCCTGTTTTCCAGCCGCTGATCCCTGCAACCCCACCCCCGCACTCCCATTTGCCCGCCCTGCTCCCGCCTCCCAGCTGCTCCTCCCTCCCACCTACCCTTATATGGAAGGCATGCAGCGGGCACACCAAAGGCGCGCCTAAGGCAAGCCCTTCTGCGCCTGTCCGTGCCTGGACCACGCCCAGCGCTAGAACCCTTGGCCCCGCAAACACCACAGCGCCCAACAGAGCTACGATGCCAGCATCCTCCACACACTCAACCTCGGACGAGAACACACCTGCTACCAGGCCACCCCAAAGCCACCCAAGGAACGTTCACCTGCCGGAACTGCAGCTTCACCAGCACTCTGCCCGCAAAACCACCAACCAAAGGACCTAACTACCTCAGATGCATACTCCTCAACACCGCTCCACCCACAAACACGCCTTCGGACTATGGGACCTTCTCGACTCTACCTCCCCAGACGTCGCCTTCCTGACGGACACCTGGCTGAACCCCACCTCAGCTCCCGACATCGCCATAGCCATCCCGGAAGGCTACAAGATCACCCGCAGGGACCGCACCAGCGGCCTAGGAGGAGGAATCGCCATCGTCCACAGGAACACCATAAGAGTCTCGACCAACACCGACGACACACTCAGCACCGCCGAACACATGCACTTCCAGATTCACACCGACCCCAACACCACCCTCAGAGGAACCCTTGGCTACAGACCCCCCCGGACCCTGACCACAGTTCAGTGACTCCATCGCCGACTTCATCAGCACACACGCTCTCGCCTCCACGGACTACATCCTCCTCGGGGACCTGAACTTCCACCTCGAGAACAACAACAACACCAACTCCACCACCCTAATCACCAACCTCGCCAACCTCGCCAACCACGGACTCAGACAGCTCGTGACAAGACCAACCCACGCCACCGGCCACACGCTCAACCCCATCTTGACCGCAAGCCCCCACGTCTCCTTCAACTACACCGCCGAACCCCACTGTACCAACCACCACTGCATCCACGTCACCTTCAGGAAACCCACCACACACCACCGCACCCATCAGAGGCCTCGACGCTGCTGGAGCAAGGTCACAGACGACCAGCTAACCACGACCCTCGCCCAAAGCCCACCCACCGACTCCATCGACCCCGACACTGCCGCCCACAACCTTAGAGAATGGATCAACGACTGCACCAAAGCTCTCGCCCCGCTCAAGACACCCTCGCCCAGCTCAAGACACCCTCCAACTGCCACACCAACAAGAAAGCCACCTGGTTCACCGAAGACCTCCAGGCCTACAAACAAACATGCCGAAAACTGGAGAAGAACTGGCTCTGCGAACGAACACCGGACAGCTACACAGCCCACAAAAACGCCACCCGCAGACACCATCAACTCGTCAGAGCTGATAAGAGGGTCTCATTCAAAGACTGCCTGGATAACAACGCACATAACAGCAAAGAGCTCTTCAACATCGTGAAGGAACTCTCCAACCCCAGCTCCAACACCAACGACATCCTGCCTTCGCAAGACCTGTGCGACGCGCTGGCCACCTTCTTCCACCGAAAGTTCGCCATCATCCATAACAGCTTCAATGCCACGACCGCCATGAACACCACCGCCCCCCACGACCACCACCTGCACCAACCGCCTCCTCTTCTGGACCAGCCTCAACGACGAGGACACCAGCGAGATCATGAACACCATACACTCCGGATCACCGTTGGATCCATGCCCTCATCCACATCTTCAAAAAAGCCAGCACAGCCATCGCACCCCACCTCCGGAAAGTAATCAACATCTCCTTCGAGACAGCAACCTTCCTGGAAAGGTGGAAGCACACCGAGAACAACGCTTTACTCAAGAAACCCAAGGCGGCCCCAAAGACCTCAAGAATTTCCAACCCATCTCCCTGCTCCCGTTCCCGGCGAAGGTCACAGAGAAAATAGTCAACAAAAACTGACCCGCTTTCTCGAGGAGAACAGCACCCTGGACCCGTCCCAGTCCGGATTCCGCAGCAACCACAGCCCCGAAACCGCCCTCATCACCGCCACTGATGACATCAGGACCCTGCTTGTCAACAGAGAAACAGCAGCCCTCATCCTTCTGGACCTGTCAGCCACCTTCAACGTGGACTGCCGGCGCACACTACGAACACGCCTACACGATGCCGGGATCCAAGAGAAGGCCCTGGACTGGACCACATCCTTTCTCTCCGGCAGAACTCAGAGCGTCCGCCTCCCCCCTTCCTCTCCATTGCCACTGAACTCATCTGCGGTGTACCCCAGGGCTCTTCCCTCAGCCCCACGTTGTTCAACATCTACATGGCACCTCTCACCAACGTCGCCCTACAGCACAACCTCAACATCATCTCCTATGCCGACGACACCCAGCTGATCATCTCTCTCACCAAAGACCCTCACACCGCCAAAACCAACTTCCACAAAGGAATGAAGGCCGTCGCCGAATGGATGATGAACAGCCGACTGAAGCTGAACTCGGACAAGCCGGAGGCACTCAATCCTCGGCTCCACCCCTTCAGCCTGGGATGACTCCTGGTGGCCGACAACACTAGGAACAGCCCGACACCCACCGACCATGCACGCAACCTAGTGGTCCTCCTCGACTCCACCCTCTCCATGACTAAGCAGGTCAATGCCGTCTCCTCATCCTGCTTCAACACCCTCCAAATGCTCCGCAGGATCTTCAAGTGGATCTGAGATGAGAAGAACAGTCACCCAGGCCCTTATCACCAGCAGGCTGGACAACGGAAACGCCCTCTACGCAGGAACGTCGGCCAAGCTCCTGAGATGATTGCAACGCATCCAGAATGCCTCGGCACATCTGATCCTCGACATCCCCCGCCGCAGCCACGTCACACCCCACCTGAGAGACCTGCACTGGCTCCCCGTCAACAAGAGGATAACCTTCAAACTCCTCATCCACGCACACAAAGCTCTTCACAAGACCAGACCAGCATACCTCAACACACAACTCAACTTCTACTCCCCCATCAACCAGCTCCGATCCGCCAGCCTCGCCCTCGCCACAGTCCCCCGCATCCAAAGAACGACCTACAGTGGCAGATCCTTCTCCCACCTCGCCGGCAAGACCTGGAACACCCTCCCCACCAACCTACGGCAGACCCAGTACCTGCTGGCCTTCAGAAGGATCCTCAAGACCTGGCTCTTTGATCACTAGCAGCATCCCCCCAGTGCCCTTTAGACCCTCACGGGTATATAGTGTGCTTTATAAATGTCATGATTGACTGATTAATTGATAGGACACCGAATCTGGATTAATTGTATTTGAGGGATGCCTTGTACTTTAACGAAAAGTGCTTTAATTAGCACTGCTTTTGTGACGAGAACATAGTGTACTAGTATTCATAAGTCTGTGACATACACAAGATACCCAGTGTAGTAAACATAACACCTATTTCTCAAAGAGGGGTTTCCAATAGGTTGAATGATAAGAACAACAATTGATTTGCAAGAGACCCAAGGGGAACAAAGCTCACAATACAATAAAGACTCCACTTCATACTCTTACAGTTTGAGGCTCGATGTCTCTTTCAAACGAACAAACACTCAGGGGCTCATTACGATGTCCGGCGGAGACGCCGTCTCAGATTCGGGCCCGACCAACTTGTGGTCAGCGGTTCTGACCGCTGAATTACGATGCAACCGAACACTATTTCCTACGGGAGCTCGTGTTACACTCGACAACCATCCATAACACATGCTCCTATGGGGAAAAGGGGTGTGTGCTGAAAACCCTGCAACTGTCGCCGGTACCCCACGGTGCCTGCCATACAGTGCAGGATTTTACAGGGGGGTCCCTTAGGTACCCCCTCGGCCGTCAACCGTAGGCCACGATTCTTAGGGGGCCCTGCCAAGGACCCCCAAAGTCATTTTACAACATCCTTTTCATGTCAGACAGGCTCACATGGAAAGGCTGTTGGAAATCGACATTGTGATCCCGAAGGCAGAAACGCTGTCCATAGGGGTGTATGATGCGGTTCCAGCAGACACCAATATTCTGCGAGTTAGTCGGAACCGATTCAGAATGACTACATGGTTTACCTTTCGACCGGGAACATCGTAATCGGGCAGTCAGAATGTAAACCGACCGAGTCGGTCGGAAGGGCTTTAACGCAGTCAAGGAGATTCCCACTGTTGGTGGAGGCTTTCCGCCAACATCTTGATGAGCCTCTTAGTCTCTTAATCCTGCAAATCGGTGACAGTTCAAAGTCTCAATTTTCCCATTTTCACAGGTGGAGCTATTGGAGGAAATGCGTCTTTCCTGGTTCTTGTGCACCCTGGCGTTTTACTATCACCACAGCTAGACATCACTGCTCAGCAAACGCATTAAATACATTTCGTGCTGCTTAAAAAATTAAGGGAAGCTCTTAAAATGCACTGTAAACTAAAACTGTTTTACCTTGTTTTTGGCTTTGTGAAGCATGTTTGCCTTAACTTGAGGAGCACGGATGAAATTCACCTTTCTTGTGTCTTTTCTTTTTTTAGGAAGTACGTAATTGCAGACGGCACAACACAAGCCATGGGCCTCATTTATGACTTTTTGCCGTAGGGAAGCGCAGCAGGCCTTCCTGCTGCGCTTCCCTACGGCAAAAGAAAAGGGCAGAAATGCGCCGTATCTATAAGATACGGCGCATTCCTGTCCTTTTCCCCTCCGCCGGCGCACAATGGGCTGCCTGCGCCAGTGCAGGCACCCTTGCACAATGGTGCATGGGTGCCTGCGTTGCGGGGAAGATTATTTTTGTACAGGAAGGGAAACCTTTCTGTACAAAAATAATCACAAGAGGCTTTTCCTCTTTCTATGTGTGCTGTAGAATGCAGCACACATAGAAAAAGGAAATACGAGGAGAAATAAAGACATTTCTCCCTGTTGCGCCTCCCTTACGCCTCCCCTGGGGAGGCGTAAGCTTTTGGCACTGCTTCAGAGTTACGATTTCTCGTAAATCTGGGGCAGTGTCAAAAGGCCATGGATGTTGCTGGGAACGCCCCCAGCAACACCCATTGCACGCCCCTTTAAAGCAGTACACTGCGTTAAAGGGACTGATATTTATCAGGCAGCAGTACGCCACAAAAACTGGCGTACTGCTGCCTAATAAATACCACGCTGGCTTCTGCGCCACGGAACTTCATGAAAAGTGAAGTTCCGATGGCGCAAGGGGCCTCATAAATGAGGCCCCAGGAGAGGAGCGCCATAACATGACTGGAACCCATCATTGCTGCAGAGGAATGAAGACGAAGGAGCAGAGGCCACCGTGGGACTCAGCTGGAGCCAGTTAAGCGCTTGTCAGGAATCCAACAAAGCCAAGCACTGCGTTCTTGTGCGGAGCGGCTTAAATAGTTGCGCGGTGAAATCAGTGCATGTTTCTGATTATCAGCAATTAGCACACTGGTGTAATTATTCACGTATCTTCCTGCAAGTGGTTTACAGATTTTACCGTTTGCACGGGGGAAAAGTACTTGACCCATGAAAAGCAGGTTGTAGATGTGCAGTGCTGAAGAGTTCCCATGCTTATTAGCATATACAACATTATTCACTCCAGAATAAACAACCGTTGGTACCTACCGTTGCCATCAAGGTGATAAAGAGTGCATAAAATGGATAATGCTGCGTTTCATGATAGGAATAAATAAACAATTGCGCCTACCACTGCCACCAGGGTTACAATATCAAAAACAAGTGGGGGGTTTTTGAAACTACTAAACAATGTTTACTACTCCTGCTGCCAGCAATATGGGGAACAATTATAGGGTATGTGACTGAGCAGTGGGCGGTACATAGTGATGTGGTGCAACACTCATTACAGACCTAGAGACAGGCGTGCAGGCACCAAATGGCTAAGACAGGAAAAAGGCAAACACACGAAGATGATGGACGGAGCACTGAAACGTTTCAGGCACTCACCCCCAGTCACAGATCTGGGTTGATTCCATCATCGTTCTTTAGCTCACTTCACCCCGATACAGACCCAGCTATTTGCAAATCAGTCTTGACCCTGGGCCTCATGGGAACAGCCCAGCCTGAACTGCCAAGCCAGGTCTTACCCTGGACCAGAACCAAGCATCCTTGGACCGGTTTTGGAGTAACACCCCTCATCAGGCTGAAGGCCATTTTAAAATATTAAAACTAATAAAGAAAACGTTTGGACTCATTTGGATGATTTTTGACTACTTTCCTAGTGCACCTTCCTTTCGTACAAGAATCTGTCTTTCTGGACTCCAGTAGAGCCAAACTGTGGCAGGCTCTGGAAGTGGATGCACACAACAGTAATTTGTTCAAGACAGGGATTGAGGTGCTGAACCTTGGGTCAGCCGCTGTTTCTGTTTTTTTCCCCTCATCAGCCGGCTAGCTTGAATCCAGTGGCAAAGTGAGCAAGGGGCCCACGTCTGGGCATACCCTGCCAACTTCGGGAGAACAAAGCAAGCACAAGGAGATGACAGACGGAGAGCTGAAACTTTTCAGACACTCACCCCAGTCACAGAATTAGGTTGAATCCATTATCATTCTTTAGCTTATTTCGCCACCCCAGGTCAGAACCAGTTATATGCAAATCAGTCTTGAATATGTGTCTCATGGGAACAGTTCAGCCCGAACTGCCAGTCAAGTCTTCCCTGAACCGGAAACAAGCATCCTGGGACAGGTTTCGGGGTAACACCCCTCATCAGCCAAGCAAAAAGAACAATTGATGGGCAGATGTAGAACAATGTCATACATTCATTACAGTACAGAGATCTGGGGCTAAATCAATTGTTATTTTGCTCACCATGCCATTTCATTATGGACCCAGCCATATGCAAATCAGTCTTGACCCTGCGCCCAATGGGAGCAGTCCTGCCCAAACTGCCAGGCCAGGTCCTCCCTGGACTGGAAAGAAGCATCCTAGGACAGGTTTCAGGGTTTCACCCATCATCAGCCAGGATAGCTTGACTCCAGTGGCATGGAGAGCACAAGACCCACGTCTGGGCCTACTCGTCCAACTCGGGGTGACAAATGCAAAATGAAAAATTGATGGACAGAATGCAGAACAATGTCATACATTCACCCCAGTACAGAGATTTGGGCCCAAATCCATTGTTTATGCTAACCATGCCATTCTAGTTTGGACCCAGCAGTATGCAAATCAGTCTTGACCCTGCGCCCAATGGGAACAGTCCAGCCCGAACTGCCCGGCCAGCTTCTACCTGAACTGGAAACAAGCATCTTAGGACCGGTTTTGGGGTTTTACCCCTCATCTGCCAGGAAAGTTTGACTCCAGTGGCATGGAGAGCACAGGACCCACGTCTGGGCATACCCGTCCCACAAGGGCTGACAAATGCAAGAAGAACAATTGATGGACAGAATGCAGAACAATGTCATACATTCAGAGATCTGGGCTTAAGTCTATCGTTTCTTTGCTCACCATGCCATTCCCAGGCTCACTGTGCTACTGTATTCAAGCAGTCGTGGTTGATGAGGGGTGAACCCCCAAAACTAAAGCACTCCCTCTTTCTTTAGAAGCCCTTCCCATTAATTCGAAGGAGCCTATCCCCATTTTCAATGTCAATGGAGGAGTTGCCTGAGCCAAGAAAATTGAATTAGGTATCAGTTGTAAATGTGCTCCCACTACTATGTCCTCGCCGTCTCACAGTAGACGTGTTCCTCCGTGCTTTAGTCACATTTAAGAGTGACCGACTAGCAAGTGGACTGGATCTTGTTTATCTCCTGATCGCTCCATTAATGTGTATGACCCTGTCCTGAAGAGGCCAATGAGGATAAGATTGAAACGTGGTCGCATCGACACTCAGTTGGAGTAATCTGCATAAATTATAAATACTTCGAATTGGTGTGTGCCACATTAGAGTTAGGTCTACTTATTGAATAGCCATATTAACCACATGGCTGCTAGGCGTTTTCCCGTCCTGCGCTGAAAAAATGAAAATCACATTAATCCATGACGAGCTGGCCTAGTCATCCGCGCACGGCAGGTAAGCGCCATGACGAGCCCAGCTCGTCATTAGCTTCGAAGGGGTTAAGGCACACTGGTCAGATTTCCTTAGAGTGGTCCTCCTGGACTTTATAAGGGGACACTCGCTTGTTTTTGTAGGTTAGGTTATGTGTTGGATTGTTTATTGGTCTTATGTATGTGTAAATAATTGTATTGTGTGGTCTTTTTCCACTGCTGATGGGCACTAGTGCCTTTGTGTATGTATAAGATATATTCATGATGAACAATAGTGATCTTTGAGTAAGTAATTAAATGTACTCGACTCATTTATAGTTTCCTGTATTATTTCCTTTGATACCATTTTTGTTTGTATAACAATTTGTTATTTACCCAAGTTTCAAAGGGTTATTTGGGTATGCCCCTGTTGTTTGTTCAGAAGCTGTATGTTCAACAAAACTTCCAGGTGTGCATAATACTGTGCTTTACTGTCCCAAATATGGGTGGGGTGTGTGATGTTCATATAATTTGTGCAGCTGTGTTTAGTCGAGGGAAACTAAAAAAGAATCAGCCTCGAGGTATTGATGGTATTTTTGCCATTAGTACATTTGTAAATATACGTGTTGGCATACCTCGAAGAATTCACACAGGCCACAAGTTGTTGGTGCACCTCTTTACGAATAGAGAGTCTTATTTTATAATCCCTAGAATTGTAATATGGAATTTCAATTTACAGGATTACCATTTTTCAGTTGCATTTGTGGCTGGTAATGATAATAGTCTGACACATTGATTGTCCCATATAGGTGCTGGAGACAAAATGTTGTGCATCGCAGGAAAAGTTAAACAGTGAAATGTGGGTGGCAGTGCTGTCAATGAACCATGTGATGAGGGCAGAAGATTAAAAGAAAGTGGGCTGGTTGATTATGAATTGGGTTTGGCCAAGGGTGATTCAGCAATGGGTGAGCTACTTCGAGTGAAGACATGTGTATAACTTGGTAACTGAGGTAATGGGGTTTGAACACTAACGATGATTAAGGGGTACACGTTTTGTTCTGATAGTGGTGTTGAGAAGATAGCTTAAGAACGTGATGGTCACTTGGATTGCAGTGCAGCAAGAGAATGTGATAGCATGGATAGATTTTAGATTGAAAGTTTAGTGAAAAGATGCAAGCCTAGAGGAATGGCCAGGTGCCTTCAACCTAGGGAGTCAATTTTCAGTACAGTACAATTCTCTTATGAGAAAATAGTGTTAGATGCTCAGAGCCCTTGGCAGGTGTTCGGGGAGAATACATTGTATCATTTCTAATTGATTGGAAATTGAAGAAGAGAAGTCACTATCAGTTAATTATTTAGGACGTTTTTATGGTGACCCTTAACCAGTTGAAAAGGTCATTGATATTGGGTTGGAGTTCTGCTTAAATAATAAAATAATTTATAGGTGTACCAACTTGCACAATTCTATGTCCTAAGAACATATTGAGAGGCCTACAGAATCATTTAAGTTTGATGTATTTTTGTGGTGGGAAAATGGGTAGTTGTATAGCATGGTGGTGTTTTTTTTAATGTTAGTGGTGTGCCATTTATAAGATTTGATCTCCTACAGAATGATATCTAAGCTTAATAGGATATACGATCTTGTCCATGTAGGAGACACGTGTGGTGTCTCCGATGTGGATCTAGGTCAGAGGAACTTTTTAAAGGGGACATGGACAGTTTGTTTTTAAGTGACAAGGTTTATGATTGAGAAGGGGAACTGACCCACAGAGATATTTACTCTGTTTGTGATGTTTGTGTTTACCTATAATATAGAGCGCTGCCTCATTACCCTGAGCAGATGCCAGGTGAAGTGAGGAGTACTCCCACATTAAGATGGGTGAGTGCAAATCTTTCTTTGGATTTACTAATGCTGTAATCAAGTGATAAATTGGACAATATTACCATTGCCAAAAGATGAGATATTGAGTGAGAGTGTTACTAGGTGTTCTGGGTCATTTTATGACAATTCACTAATATATACTGGGCCTCATTTATGTTGCTGTGCGTCACTTTTACGCCGCTGGTGCGTCACTTTTTGTGACGCACCAGTGGCCTAAAAAATGCGCCTTGTTGTGCCATATTTACAAAGTGACGCATCTAGGCAGATGCGTCACTTTGTAAACCCCTGCGCCACATTATATCTGCGCCAGGTATAATGTATGCAAGGGGGGCGTATTGACGCAAGGAAGGGTCGTATAAGTGACGCAGTGAAATCTATGAGATTTCAATGCGTCACTTTTAGGACGCTGTTGCGTCAAAATCTTGTGCCTGCCTCACAGCAGGCGTAAGACTGACGCAGGCCCTTTCACATGGGGCTTGCCCCATGTTAAAGGACGCATTGCTGGAGTTGCGTCACTTTTGTGACACACTCCAGCAATGCGTCACTTTTGCGCTTACAGATACGTCAGAAATACTGACTATCTGTAACTCCTTGCGACATGATGCATCATACATTAAATATGACGCATCAGGAATGTCGCAAGGAGTGCGCACTGAGAAGTGACGCATCACTGCTTTCACGCAGCAATGCGTCATTTCTCATAAATGAGGCCCACTGTTTTTTAGGATTGAACCCAAGCTTCCTGTGATATTCGACCACCATTTGGGACTCACAGGGCATGGTAGGGTATATCTCACCAACAATTTAAGTTGTTATATTTGCTTTTGCACAGTTTTCATATTATATTTTGCAGTAGCTTTGTTATAATGGTCATGACGAAAGCCTGGATTTAAGAAATCTATGTGGCTGAAACATGTAGACCTGCCATTTCATCGCCTATGATAGTTATTTTTTCAAACTGTCAGCACACTGTTTTTAGATTTGACACTAGGATAGTGTTAATTAAAGTTCTTGTAGTATCTTAGTAGTCAATTTTAGCAGTTGCACAATTTAATTTTTCACTTTTTTGCAGTGCAAATCTTCAGCACCACTGACTGAAACTAAGTGGTGGCTGTATCAATCACTGAGTTATGAAACAAGCATAGTTTTTCATCAACCATTGTTGGCTGCACTAGTCGTGCAACCAACAGTAAATCCCAGATGATGAAGTACTGCCACCAAGGTGGGCTGATGGGATTCTTTCTCATTTTGTGAATATGGTTTTTGTTTGACCCAGACACTCTAGTTTCTCTGCCCCACTGTTCATAGACCGGTAGTTTATTTTAGTTTTTTTAGTTTGCAGTATGGGGATAGAACACTGCCTGGTCTTTAATAATCCCTAGGACCCTCTATGTAGAGTATTTGTTTAGGGTGTTTTTTTTGCAATCATGATTGCTAGGATGGTGACCTTGTACTTGAATCCTAAATTGATGGGTTTAGGGGGTGCAATTGTAGTAAATGTATGTAAGAAATTGGGCCTTAGTTACCGGGGTAGGTGCCCACCTCAAGGAATAACTGCAATCCTTGCACACATCAATTTCATAGGCCAAGTCCACAGAAATTTACCAGGGAGACATTATACAGTAAACACCAGACCATGTGGATTTTGGTGGATTATGGTGTAATAAAGCCTCAAGACCAGCATGCAAGTCTCATTGTAAATGGGAAAGCTGGTAACAGGTGCCACGTATCGTGCCCAGAATGTCGACCCTTAGAGTATCAGAATTTACCATGTGTGATATATATATATTGACCCCCAAATATATTGCGAATTAGGCCCTTAGAAGTCGTTGTTTGTGTTTTTTTGTCAGGGACATGAAGAATCGCTTAAGCCTCCTACAGATTGTACGTCTGCAAGGTACCTTGACCCCCTAGATGCTCATTCAGCACTGGTTCTACCTTCGCATTGTATTTATTACTAGTTGTAAAGATCATATGTCGAGAGAAAAATCCAGAACTTGATGAGCTTCCCAAACTTGTCATGAGCAAATTAATCTGAGAGCCCTGTATTTTCTGTAGGGACAAAGGAAATCGATGTTTAAACAGAAAGAGTGTAAGTTCCCTGCTCCCTTGTGGCTCCTCTAATACTGCGAGCAACAGAGACGCGAGTGAAGGGAAAATAGCGCCGCAGGCAGCCTCTGACCTCGAAACCCATCTCCTTCCAGGAATAAAAACACCGTAAGAAGCATTCTCAGCTGCTGACAGCTTTTGGAGATGATGCTCAGCGCAGAATGTTAAGACTGTAGTCCAATCAAATGCAGGCAGAGCTTCCTGGGGTATCCAAAGGGGAATGGAAATAATGCGCAGGGAGGTTCCAACGTCTAGTATTGGGGGGGGGGGGGCTCCTTATATCTTTTGTGCAATTTTTCTAGGCTTGAGTTTATTCTTGCAGCAACAATTTAAGAGACAGAAGCATAAAGAAAAAAAGGGTGGCAAATAGTGACATGAAATGTAAATGCAAACATCCTGCCATTTTATTAAGCCTGGAATGAGTCGGCCTTTCATCTCATAGAATAACAGGCAGTAATGGGCTCGAAGCATTTAGCAATGATGCGGATGTCGAACAAGCACGGGTTTGTTCTCGCAGCTGATGCCCTGATGACAGAAAATTGGTTGCTGCATATCAGCACTCCCTGTCGCCATTATCTGGAAAAAAGTGAGCGTTCGGTAAAACCACTGGGCTATAAAGAAGCGTCCTTTAACATCTTGCTTTCATATTCATGGTAGCAGCACATTATTATGTTCCATCAAAAGGGCAAATATAACAGGATAATGGATCCATTTAAGGCTGACTGTTCAGCCCGCTAATCTACTTTGATTTTCTAATTTTCATGCTGATAGCCGCCACCCGTAAAATAGTGTGGCCCATCGCTTTACTGAGAATGATAAAAAATCACATTTGTCGAGCACATTCTGAGGCTTGAAGTTATATTGAATTATTCTTGTTTTGGAATGTGTGTACCCAGCAAACACATCCGACAAGATTGTAAATATGATCTGGATTTAAAAAGGGATTCATCAAGGTGGTCAGCGTGAATGGAAGGGAGGGGGGGGGGGAGATGCCAAGCCCTAAACTGATTCGAGGGAAGCATTACTTAAAACTCAGCTACATGAGTAAACCCATTGCTGAGGTCTGCCTGATCGACTCTCCAAAGAACCCCCTGAAGCCTGTAAACACAAGAGGGTGTTTTGGGCGTTTTATATAGCGCAAACTCGACCCGAAGATATAAGGTACTGGAGCGCTTTACATGAGCACCCACTTGGTAACAGATGGACACATTCATTCTTGTTACGCACAGGAAGATTAGGAGATTTGCCCAGAATCACAGGATGTTGAGTGTCCCTGCCAAGGGTCGAACCCAGTTCTGAAACTTCAACTCGACTGCTCTCGCTCTTAGGCTACGTGATGAGGCAATTGCCTGCATGACACAGTGTCAGAGATCACCCTGCTACTTCATTCGTGTAAATCGTGTAATCGTGTAAATCAGCAGCACGAAGATATGGGGCAGATTTACAATAAATGGCGCATCCCCAGGGATGCGCCAGTTATTGTGCGCCGCAGCTCCGCCACCCATGGTGCGCCGCATTTACAATGCGGCGCACCATGGGGAAAAAACGGCACAGATGCGTGATGCATCTGTGCCGCAAAGGCGGCGCATTTTTGGAGTTGCGTCGCCAGCACGACACAGCTTCAGCAAGGCTCGGGGGTGCCCTATCTGTCCAATGCTGCGTCAAGCCTTACGCCTGCTTCAAGCAGGCGCAGCGTTTTGACGCAGCATTGGACTAAAAGTGACTGAGTGAAATCTTGTAGATTTTACTCAGCCACTTTTAGGAGGCGTTCCTGCGCAGGAACGCCCCCCCCCCCCCTGCGCTGGAACACCTCCTATGGCGCAGGGCTTTACAACGTGACACATTTCCCAAATGCATCATGTTGTAAATACCCTGCACCATGGCGCATCTTTTGCGCCGCCTCTGCGTCACAAGAGTGACGCAACAGTGGCGCAAAAGAGGCGCAAGGGGCTTGTAAATCTGCCCCCAAAACTTTTTCAAAGTTGAACTAATGCCAAGAATTGGCAACAAAATAGCTACGACTTTTTATTTTATGAGAGAACAATTTTATGTGTCAATGGACTTGTAAGATGCTCATTAATTCCTCACTTATCTTCCTAGCCCAGTCATTACTGTTCGAGATAATTGCCTCTTGTAGGAAAGTGCTTCTTTTTGAAAGGTTAACCCCACTTTTTGCCTGATGTAATTTCTATCTGTAAATGCACTGGACCCCTGCTAACCAGGTCTCCAGTGCCAGATCTCTTTGCCAAAATACCGAACCATGGTTGCCACAACTTCAGCTACCCTGTAAGTCCCTAGTAAATGGTATCCCTGGTACCTAGGGCATGAGTACTGAAGAGGATACTCTGGGGCTGCAGGACTGTCGTTGCCACTCCAAGGCCATCTCAACAAGGCTATGCACTCTTCCATTGCAGGCTGCATGTCTGTATGCAAGGAAATCTGAAGAGTCGCTATGGCACACAAGATATAGGTAAGTCACCCTACTGCAGGCTTTAGCCTTAAGGCAGGGTGCACTATAGCCTATGTGTGGGAATATCAGCATAGGCAGATATGCCCCTACAATGTCCAGTACATTCTGTGGGGAAACATCCTTTACCACGCAACTTTTACTACGCAAACCATTACAACGCATTGCGCTGGGGGGCGCTCTAGGATAGGGAATAAGTTTAATTTACTATCCAACACCTTCCCTAGTGTCCACGGGGACTGGAGTTGGAATAGTAAATTAAACTATTCACTATACAGCACCCCAAAGCACTAAGCCTTGTAAAGGTTTTCGTTGTAAAAACCGCGTTGTAAAGGCATGCGTGGTAAAAGCATGTGTTGTAATGTCATACATTCCATTCTGTGTTGTAGTAAGTGAGCAAGTAAGCCATAAAGAGTACATTGGCAGGTTACTTGTCAACACAAATTTCCTGTCTCCTTGATGGCTTCACTGATTTCTAAGATGTTTGGTACCAAACACATTGTCTTAACAAATCCTCTCTAAGGCCATTGTTGTATTTATTGATAGCTTTACAGAGGAGACGATTTTAAAGGGTCATCTGAAAACCTAATAAACTCTAGTGGGGTCTCTGGACAGTTTTTGTCATTGTGCCACGACCAGACTTGTTTCTGACCTCAAGAGGGAGAGCCAGCGCTCTCAGAGGACAGAAGCAATACCAGCTCTGGGCGGGGGAGTGTCACACCTCCTTAAGGGCTGTATTTTTTTTGTGGGCAGGAAGCTTCAAAGGCAGTGGCGCCTTTGAAATCCAAACCAGGAGCCCCCAGATAGTGAAGGAGGCCAAGCCCCCTTTCCTGCTCCACTTTTGGTAGGAGGAAAGGCGGGAACATTATTTAGCTGAGGGGGAGATTCCCTCCTCAGCCTGCACCACCCCTAGAGTGCAGAAGGTAAGGTAAACACCTCCCCTGAAACTCCACCATCATGAGTTGGTGAGAAAACCTCCGATCAGGGCTAGAGTAATGCCCCTTCCCACAGAAAGTAGTCACTAGAGGGTCTAGACACCCAAAAGGTAAGTAGTCCATTGGCTACTACTTGTCTCCCCATGTAACGCTAAGTAGACATAATATCGAGTTTTTAATATCATTGTTCTATAATATCGAGTTTAAAATGTTGAAAGTCAAAAATATTGTTGTGTATAATATTGATGTCAAGAATATTGATGTAGTGTGTTGTACAAAATATAATTGTTAATAATATCATCGATTTAGTAAATATCGTTATTAAAAAATATCGATTTTGTAAATGTTGTGAAATTTTTATTGTAGTATATATTTGTAAATGTATTAATAACTTTTTAATACATTGTATATGTTTTATAGAAGAAAAAAATACGAGCTGGATGTCGGGTTTATAAGGGATAAGGGTGGGGAGCATTTTAAAAACTAAAATTTAAAAATCTTAAAGAAATTATTAAATTATATTGAAAAATATACTTTTTTTATTTATAGCAGGATGTTGGGGTTATAGGGGATAAGGGTAGATAGTGTTTTCACATTTTTTTAAAATGAAAAGTACATTTACATTTTAAAATAAATACATAAGCATTGTGATTTTAGGAGTGGGATGTTGGGGTTATAGGTGATGAAAGGTCAGTTTTTAAATAGGCGTTTTTTAAATTTAAATTATAAACAAATTAAAAAAATACTAATATATATACATGTTTTAAAACTAATTGTGAAATTTTCAGAACATTTTGTGGAGTCATGTTTAAATAAAAAGAAATTGTTAAACTATTAAATTAATAAAATAAAATACTGTGATTTTTGTTTTATTTTATGGTATTATAGTAGTGAAAATTAAAAATCCTAAATATAATAATTAATATTTAATGTAGAGTTGTTTTGGCTTGAGATGGTAATATTGATTTTTAAATAAATAACCTGGACTTAAATTAAAAAAATATATAACAATTTTATGGATGTTTAATCTTTGGTATTGAAAATAATAATGTTAAAACAGTGAAAATTAAATTTTTTAACAGTTTTTATTAATGTTTAAAACTTTTTTATAATGTATTTTTTAATTACTAGAAACTGTTTTAAAATATTTTAAAAAGTCTCATAATTTAAATTTAAATATTTCTTTTCAATTGGGAATAGGTTAATGTATATTTATAATGTGTACTATTTTATATGTGTTCATGTATTTTTATTTGCAATATAACATTGTATGTGTATATTGATTTTGCATTTTCCTTCAGTTAATATAGTTAGGGGTGGGAATAGTAAATTATATTTGTTTAATATAAAGGAACTTTCCTGAGATAATACAGTTTGGAGTGGGAATAGTAAATTATATCTGTTTAGTGTCCAGCACCTTCCCTGAGTTAATATAGTTTGGAGTAAGAATAGTAAATCATAAATGTTTAGTGTCCAGAACCTTCCCTGAAATTAATATAGTTTGGAGTGGTAATAATAAATTATATATGTTTAGTGTCCAGCAGGTTTCCTGAGTTAATATAGTGTGGCGTGGAAATGGTAAATGATATCTGTTCAGTGCTCAGCACCTTCCCTGAGTAAATATAGTTTGGAGTAAGAACAGTAAATTATATATATTTTAGTGTCCAACACCTTCCCTGATTTTTTCTTGTTTGGAGTGGGAATAGTAAATTATAAATGTTTAATGTCCAGCACCTTTACTGACTTTTTCTAGTTTGGAGCGGGAATAGTAACTTATATCTGTTTATTGTCCTGCACCTTCCCTGAGTTAACATAGGGACTCATTACGATACGATAGCGGACGGACTTCGGTCCGTCTGCCATTGTGCCAGGGATTGGGACCGTCCACCTGTAATGCAGCGGTCCCACACATGAGATTATGATGCGACCACCACCGTGGCAGTGGCATTGTGTATCTCTGACATTGCAGAGGGTGCTGCTGGCTGCAGCACCTGCCCCAATGTCCGAAATGCACTGTTTGCATTCCCCTGCACTACGTGGCAGGAACCACATGGTTCCTAGCACCTGGTGCAGGCAAATGAATGTATACCAACCTCCACTAACACAAGGGGGGCCCACTATGGGCCCCCAAATGCAATCCTCGCCAGCCTGTGAATGGCGGCTTCAGAGCCATACACCGGCTGGTGGGGAGTCAGCATCATAATATGGCGAACGGTGCCTGCTAGGCACTGCCACCATATTGTTGATGTAGGGTAGGTCCGCCAGGAAATCGTTGCCTGTGGCGGACCCGTGGTGGGCGGATTTGTGTCCGCCAGCACACTACCCGCCATTGTAATTGGCGGGCCGAGAAGTGCCATACGATGGAAGTGAAACATCCACTGGCAGGCTGCCGGTGGTGGTTTCACCGCCATCGTAATGACCCCCATAGTTTGGAGTAGGAATAGTACATTATATATGTTTAGTGTCCAGCAACTTCCCTGAGTTAATATAGTTTGGAGTGGGAATAGTAAATTATATATGTTAAGGGCCCCATTAGTATGGCGGTCAAACTTTGTCCGCCTGCCATACCCTCGGGAACCGGGACCGCCAACTGAGGGTGCAGGGGTCCTGCATTCCCCATTAGCATGAGCATCTGCAACATTGCAGTGGGCGGTGCAGAGAGCACCGCCCACCGCAATGCCACAGAGGCATGTTAAGCTTTTCAATGCACAATGTGACAGTCACTGCACGGTACCTGACACGTTGTTCATTGAAAGGGTACCCCCAAATGCATCCCCCACCCCCCGGAGTCCCTGGGGGCCCGCAACAGGCCCCCCAAACAGACTCTGCATGCCTTTCCGTGGCGGCAATGCCACCAGGGAAAGGCATTTCCAAGGCCACATAGTAATACGGCTGGTGGTGTCTTTAAGACACCGCTACCATATTGAACCCTTTTCTGCCCGGTCGACATGGCGACATGTTGACCGGAAAAGTGGCAGACGGTCTTTCCATCCGCCACGGACCCCTCAGCCATTGTAATATGGTGGGGGTAATTTCTGCAATATTTGCGGGCTGATCACCCCCACCGGGCCGGCGGTGACTACCGCTGGCCGGGCGGGGACGATCCGCCTGCCATCCTAATGGGGCCCTTAGTGTCCAGCAGTTTCCCTGAGTTGGTATAGTGTAGAGTGGGAATAGTAAAACATTAGTTCTTTATTTAGGAGTAAGGTTAATGATAAAAATGTATGTTTGACTGGTAATAGTATTTTATATATGTGTACTAAAAAATGAATTTATGTCTGACAATTATTTTAGGATGAACATTTTATTGTAAATACAGAAAAAAGAAATTAATAGAGAAATTAGATGCAAAACAATGTTTATATTTCATTTATGTCTTTATTTTCATTCAAAGACTCAGTCAAAGAAATAATATGCATTTACTTTTATTACCATTGTTTGATATATGTATTGTCATACAGAGAAATAATCAATTTTGGATTTTTGGATACATTGCATTTTTAGCACATATTTAACATAAACATATAATATTTAAGTAAAGTCAGCATGAAACATTTTTGTGTTTTTTAAAATGGAGAACTTGGTAAATGTGTACACTTTTTATTAATAAAAGATGTAGTAGTCTTATGGTGTTTGATAAATTATTTTAATACAGATATTTTTGGTAACAGTTATTGAATATGTAAATATGCAATACACAATTACATATAGGGGTCGATTCTGATTCGGGAAAAACCGCTCCGAATATCTGTTCAGAGCGTTTTTCCCATACGATTCGTACCCTGCCACGTCCTCCACATGTATGACGAAGTACGATTCATACTGGGAGCAGTACTCCGTACTAATCGTACAAAGACCATATGATTCAAATCTCTGCACGATTCTCCCTCGGAACCCGCTGTACGCGCCATCCATACGGTTTGCGGCTGGTTTTTCCGGCCCAGCAAGTACGATTTGTGTCGGGTACGCACCCTACGACCCTTTTCTTACGACAGCCGAAAACAGCCGTAAAAGCAGAGTTTGCCTCAAAACAGGTATGGAACGGCCCCCCTGGGTATTGTGCCTACCCCCCATGATGACAGGGGTACGGTGCGTACCCCTACGATCATGGGGGTACGCACGTACCCCGCGATCATGGTGCGTGCGGACCGTACCCCATGTTCGCAGGGTGTACGGTGCGTACACCCTGCGATCGCAGGGGTACGATGCCTACACCCGATGATCGCACCCCGCGATCAAAGGGCATACGGACCGTATGGTGTGTATGTGATTGTGTGCTTTTCCGTACAAATCGCCCTTACCTGACGTGGACCGTACGAATAGTGTCCTCATACCCCATTCCGGATCGTACTCGTTGGGTCGTACGGCATGTGTACGAGTCGTACGGTTCACGGTTTCAGCCTTGCAATACGTATGGATCACGATGATTCGGACGGATTCACGAAATACGGATGGATCGTACTACACGACTCGGACGGACGGGTACGATTCGTATGGAGAGGGCTCCGGATGCGAATCGTACGGATGTTTTTTCTCCCGAATCGGAATCAACCCCATAGTGTACATAGGGGCCGATTACGATGGTGGGCCTGACGCCACCGCCGGCAGTGAGGACCGCCGGCGTGGCAGTGGCAAGCCGCCTGCTATCAACATGAAAATTCTCACCGCCAAATTAGGATGGTGGTGGGAAAGTGAAAGTTACTGCGGCGGACGGAAAGACCGTCCGCCATGGTCCTGTAAGGCGGTCCTTTTCCACCCGCCTTGCGGGACCCGGTACAATAGGGGCATTTTTGCAGTGCCGTACAATCACTGCAGCGGCATTACGATGCCTGTCTTTTTCATCAGAGATCCCACTGCAAAAAGACAGATGGAGAATGTCTTTGGGTACCCGTTGAGGGCTCCCAGCATGGGTGGGGGGCTGCATGTGGGGGGTACCTATGGTACCCCCCTGCATTTGCATGTACAAGGTGGCAGGCACCGCACAGTGCCTGTCACGTTGTACATTCAAATGCACAACATGTACTTTTACATTGTGGCGGGTGCTGCTTGCAGCACTGCCTGCCGCAATGTAAAAATACGGGATGCGCCGGCCAGTGTGGTGGGCGCATCTTAATTTGTATAGCCGGACCGCCGCACCTATTGCGGGAGGTCCCTTTTGCCAATGCGGTTGTAATGGACCCCTTATTTATTTATTTACAATTTATTTTCATTGTATAACTTTTTTATGTTACTTGCATATTTTGTAATACATATTATAATTTTTATTCTATTATTTAAATTGTAAATACAAATATAATATCAAGGTAAGAAAGCATTTGGAAAAGATTTTTTTTAACATTAATACATTTTTTGCATTTTTAGCAAGCAATACACAATTTTCTAACACATTGGTGAGTTAACTTAATTTATTATAATCTATAATAATAAATATTATTAATGTTCTACTATTTACTATTATAATATAACATGTTTAAGCAGCAAATAAAAAATATGTTGTACATTAGTAAGTTCTTTCGATTACATTACATTCAAATGTACATTGAGTTTAATGTAAAGAAAAGTTTTTTATTATTTCAATCAGGTAGCCATTTTCTAAACTTTGTAAGCTATCATGTTGTTTCAGGTCATTTCTAAGGGGAGAAGCTTGCAGTTGGAAGCTGCGTTGCATCGGTTAAGGTAAGTTTAATTTAATTACTTTTAGGCTTAATTTAGGCGTAGGGCATAGGTAGTTAAGTAGTCTATAGTGAAGGTAATGTTTGTATTTTGATTTTTTTTGAGGTTTTTTTCATGGGTTTACCTATGCGAAATGCAGTTAGTGAGTTTATAGGTAGGTGTTTGGGTATTTTAAATAATTTTTAGAGTATGGTGCTATTAGTATGTTTGTGTGTGCTTATTAATGATTTTATTGTATATTTGTGCGGGAGGGATTGCGTTGTTTTTTCCACAGATGTTTATCATTTGACATTTGGAACAGTTTGCTTTTTTTTTTAAAGGAATTGTGTATTCATTTCTAGTAAACAAATCATTATTTTAGAGTTCCTTTATTTTTCAGGATTGTCATTTTTTATTCGGGTTTTCTTTTTAATGGATTCCAGTCTATGGATATGATGCAGGCGGATAATATTTTACACAGCTGTATTTGTACTTTTGTGGGGAGACTTTACACTAAGGCGCTGATTACGATTGCGGACAAAAAAGCATTCCTACCGCCTTGGTAGCAGAAAATATTCGCTCACATGTACAGCAGAATAACCAGCTGTCAGATTAGGATGCACTGCTAGGAAAATCCTACTGTGGCAGATGGATTCCACAAAACTCCGCCGGGGACATTCGGAAAAGCTGAAAATCTGTCCTTGGTGGTCGCAATTGCTGCGGGAATACCCCAAAATGCCGTTCGACCAGCGGAATGACCACAGGTGAAAATATGATACAATGGCGGTGCCAGCAGAACAATCAGTTGTTCCCGACCGCGCAAATAGATGAATGGTAGAGCCTTCGGAAGGACCATTGCATTCAGGTCACAGAGGTCATGTGGAAAGATGAATGGTGGTCGAAAGCAACCACACAACAAAGCTACCAAGTTTGGCTGACTGTCTGGCGCAGCCTCCAAAAACATCTGACACACCCCAATGGCACATCCCCATGGCAAGTAAAAAATACAAATCCCAGGTCAATCCAGAAAACACACCTGACATGAATACTTCATTTTGACCCACCCACATAGCTGAGTATAAAACCACCCCTTCCTTGCCCAGAATCCTTTGCACAACTCCAGCACTGAAGGGCCCAACCCCACAGCACAAAGGAGAGGCAAATCAGCACACATCACACCATCACAACTATCTACATACCACACACCACACACATCTCCACCACCTTCAAGCGTGTACTTTTTACTTATTTGCATATCACACAACACGGGACAGAAAATAATGCCAAAATTCACTGACAATAAGTTGTCAGTCATGGTAGAGGAGATAATCAGAGGAGAACCACATTTGCTTGGAAGCATGGCCCAACAGACACCAGTAGCCAGAAAAATGAAATGTGGGAAAGGACAGTAAAAAAACTCAAAGCAGTAGGGACCACCCGCTCACCCTGCATTACATCAGGAGGTGGTGGCATGACCTCAAGAGCAGGGTGAACAAGCATGCCAACATGAACCATGAGCTGGCTCAGAGGACTGGCAGTGGCCCTCCCATTCAACCACTAACATTTACCAAATGGGAGGAGAAGGTGCTTGCCATACTGTATCCAGAGAGTCTCCCAGGAATAGCCGGGGGAAGTGTAGGCTGGTAAGTACCAACAAATGTCTCTCATTACACTGTTATATACTGTTTGCACAACTATAAAGTTACACTTCCTAGACACAAAAGCCCTTATGCACAACACACTCTTCCCAACACGTGTCTCACATATTTAACATTTCCTTCCTTTGAATCACCTCAAAGGTACCTAGCAATAATTTCATGGGGGCATGTAGACAGACAGCCAGCAATTCAACTCCCGCCAGGTACCCTTGTCCCACAGCTAAGCAGGATAGAGCACTCCCCCACCAGAACCATGTGGCAGCCATTTCATTGCTCTCATCAGACTAACAGGTAGGTATCCATCTAAACAGGGCGGGTGGTTTGTGGGTAGGAAGACTGCACTACAACATCCAGCAGGCAACCTTGTCCCACAGCTGAGCAAGATGGATCCACCTACACCCAGAACCATGTGGCAGCCATTTCATTGCTCAAATCAAACTTACGGTAGCTAGCCATCTAAACACTGAGGGGGTTTGTGAGTAGGAAGCTAGCACTACAACACCCAGCAGGCACCCTTGTCCCACAGCTGAGCATGATACACCCCCCACCCAGAACAATGTCGCAGCCATTTCATTGCTCACATCAAACACACAGTTAAGTAGACATTTAAACAGGGAGGGGGGTTTGTGCAAATAACGGGGTTCGAAATTTAATGATAGGAAGTAATGGGAAATGCACTTGCACTTTAGGAACCACCTGTGATATGTCACATATTTTATTAGATTGTACGAGATTTTTAGACTTTCGAAAGGAGTTTTTATGTCCGATTTTTAAAAAATATAAGATTACGCACAGAATGCAAGCTGCCACTCTTTTGGTGGAAATGGAGACTTTAGATATAGCCTGCGCGAAATATATGAACAAAGTTAGGTGGTTCCTCAAATGCGCAGAAGAACATGTATAGTGTAGCCCTTATCCCTGAATAAAGGTAGATACTAAGGGACAATAGTAGTAAAAACTGCATTCTGAAGAAGGTATATATAGGAAATTTTAGCGATTTTAACAAACAAATGTTATAATACTCCGTTTTAAAAGGAACAAGAGAAGTTAATTTTCAAGTATCTTGAGGTGTAATTGTGGTTTTAATATTATCTTGTTATGCTGCTGCTCTTTTTCTTGTTGAATATTACCATGTTTTGCTGTTGTCCTTTCTCTTATCACGGAATGTGGAATGTACTTTTAAGGTTTTAACAAATCTAATAAAGTTTTGTTTGACTGACTGACTGACTGACTGAGTAGGAAGCCCACACTACAACTCCCAGTAGGCACCCTTGTCCCACAGCTGAGCAGGATGGAGCACTCCCCACACCCAGAAACAAGTGGCAGCCATTTCATTGCTCATATCAAACTTACAGGTAGGTAGCCATCTAAATAGGGAGGGTGGTTTGTGGGTAGGAAGTCAGCACTGCAACCCTGAGCAGGTACTAAGCATGAGCGGATTTTGCGGATTGGCAATCCGCGAATTTTGCGGATTTGCGGATTCGCAATCCGCAAAATCCGCGAATTCCCGCGAATTTGCGGATTTTTTTTTTTTTGTGTTCGCCCGTGTTTCTGCCAGTTCGCGAGGGTTTTTACAATTTCGCAATTTGCGAACTTACCTGTCGGGTCGCAAGTTTTGCGAACTTGTTGTTTCTACGTGTCCAGCCTGTTTGGGACACTCTTCTTCATCACTGCCACTCTCTGTCACCACTGCCACTCTCTGACTACTCATGCCACCCTCTGGCCCACCCATGCCACCCTCTGTTTCATCACCACACCCTCTGGTTGTCCAGTGTACATTATTTTCGGCAAAGCAAAGCACACCTTCCCTGCCTCAAGTGACCTGAATTAATTTGGGGCTGATTAATGTGTCACAGAATATTTTTTTAGCTGGCACCTGCTTCCTTAGTGCGCCCTGATTAGTGATCTTTTGCACTTGCTAAGTGCTTTCATTGTTGCAAAATTAGTTACAACACCTGCCCTGCCCCAACTGACAATAATGAATTAGGGGCTGATTAATGGATTTTAACTTCCAGCCTGGCTCCTGCTTGTCTCCCTTAGCTGTAATTCAGGACCTTTGTGGCATATGTGTAACTATTCTGAGGTTCAGAGCAGGGTCACATAATAGTTTCAACTGGCAACTGAACTCTGGAGGGGCCCCTCAGGAAGCACTACAGGAAATGGCTACTAATGATGTGCCTGAACTTTTGAACCTGGTAAGTAGTTACTTTCAGTTTTGCTAAGATCGTATTTCTGCAATTTTGCACTTATTCACGGGGCGCGAACTCACGCGAACAGTGCGAGCAGCGCGAGCAAAATCCGCTGCTCGCGGATTTGCGGATTTTGCGGGAAATTCGCAAATCTCGCGGATTGCGGATTTCCCGAAAATCCGCAAAATCCGCGAGCGTAACGGATTTTCCGCCCATGCTTAGCAGGTACCCTTGTCCCACAGCTGAGCAGGATTGAGCACTCCCCCACCAAGAACCATGTGGGAGCCATTTCATTGCTCACATCAAACTTACAAGTAGGTAGCCATCTTAACAGGAAGGGAGTTTTGTGGGTAGGAACCCAGCACTACAACCCCCAGCAGGCACCCTTGTCCCACAGCTGAGCAGGATGGAGTGCTCCCCCCACCCAGAACCATGTGGCAACCACATACCCCCACTGAGTCACCGAACAGGTAGGTAGTCAGTGCATGCACCTTCCCATCCTTCTCAAAATGCATGGAGCCATATCACCACACCAGCCCTCACATGTTGGGCAACTTAGCATAGATCCAAAAGCCACACACAGTGTGCAGATAGCTAAGCACATGCAACTGTCACATGAATAATACTATGACTCACCAAGTCTTGTGTGAAAGAAATTCATGGCCCAATCATACACAGCACAAAATGCAATGTGTAAGTGCCATGGTGTCAGCGCATGAACGCATATATGAACACAAAACATTCATGTTCAATCTGATAAGCAAAGTAAATTACATGATATGAAAAATGTATGTATAACATTCCACTGGAGAGTTCTTGCTTAGCTGTTATTGATTCCATGAAGATGAAACAAAAAAGACACATCATCAAAAGTTGATGTGCCGCAAGTTGGTAGATGATGACCTGTCCTTATACTCACACATTCAGTATGTGGCACCTGCTTTCAATATACATGTCACACCATCGACAATTTGTGTAGGTACCTCAGCATCAAGTCATGATGCTCATTATCTTTCATCCATACCAAGTTATTGCAATGTAAAGTGCTTGGTGTATCAAATGTAACATCCAAAAGTCTAACACCAAGCTTGTGGAGTGCATTTAAATGACCATTTAACCTCTGTTCAACAGGAGAGCCACAAGCAACTGCAGCAGAAAATACTGCCAACCTGCAGAGCCTTTCTACCCCCCTGGAACGTGAATTCTCTGAAGCAGACTCCCTACGTTTCTCAGATGAGGAGGACAATGAGACAGAAGCCCTGCCCACCATCGCAAGAGTCCTTGGGGTATATGAACTGAACAGAGACAGATGGACCAGGTTGTGGAAGAAGTGTGTGAGCTCTGCCTGCTGCTGAGGTCCATGGACACACATATGGGCCAACTTGTGGACCTCATGGGCCAGCTTGTGGGATTTCTGAGGGACAGACATGTGGCTCAAATGATGGCCCAACCCCCTCCAGTGGCCCGAATGCTGATACTCCCTCCACCTCACCTGTGGCCACAGAGAGAGGTGACCTGCAACAAAATTACTCCTCAGACACCACTGATCCTGCAGCAGAGGCCCTCCCTGCCAAACGCAGGAAGGGACATCCAAAAAACACCACAGGAGGATCAGGTGGCAAAGCACCAATCTAATTAAAGTCGCTGAGCCAGCCATGATGGCACTTGTGTTGCCATGACATTGACTTTGTTAACTATCCTTACCCACATTGCCATGTTGATGGCAGGAGTCTGTTGGACTGTGTGACTACATCAATGTGGCAACTACTTTATTTGTCTCATTTACCATCACTGACAATTCATAAATTCACTTTGCACAATTTTATAAACAATCACTTCTCGGGTATGACGGGGGTATCGCCCTCCCAGACATCAAGCGATATTTCTGGGCGTCTCAGTTGGGGGCCATTAATCATGGTATGTATGGTACCGAACTGAATCCTGCGTTTGCTATTAATAAATGGTTGCTGCCGGGGGACAATTACTATAGGGCACTGTACTCGAAATCAGTGGTCAGGTCATTGTCGGGGCCTACTAGGACGGCGGTTTGTGTATGGCATGATGCAACTGCTTCTATGGGTTGGAAGGAACGCTTGACTTTAGCGACCCTGCTTTTCGACTCAGATAGACTTGGTACTCTGTGGAAGACAAAAGGGTTCGATAGATGGGACCTCATTGGCATTAGCAAGGTGGGAGACCTATGGGTTAAGGGACAAGTGAAGTCGTTTGATATTTTAAGGAAGGAGTTTGAATTGGGGACCTCTGAGTATTTCCGCGATGTCCAGATCCGCCATACATTGATGTTGGTCTTTTTGACGGGGGAGGCGATACCCGAGTCGTCCCCACTTGAATATAGATTGCTAGATGGCCACGTTCCCGACAGTACAATCTCCCTTGTCTATAAAAAGCTGATTAATGATAGATCAGATCTTCTGTTGCCCTTGCATGATCTCTGGGACGGTCTTGAATTAGATGATGCGGACTGGCAGTCGGCGATCTCCTCTCCCAAGGAGGTTGCGATCCCAGCGAGACTTCGGCTGGTCCAGCTTAAGATCCTTCATAGGGTGTACATCACGGGCCCCCGTCTGGTTCACATGGGCTTTTCCGAGGAGGGTTTGTGTAAGCGGGGAGGTGGTCTGGTGGGGACATTTCTGCATATTATCTGGGAATGTCTTGACGTGGTGGCTTATTGGAATGGGGTGTACGATGTAATGGAAGAAGTTACAGGTGTTCCTCTCCTACCGGAGTCCATACGCTGCTTGCTAAATGTCTGGGAACCCATAGATTATCACGTGGCCCAGACCCAGTTGGCGACCCTGGGGGCCATGATCGCTAAACGTGATATCGCACAGCTGTGGGGGTCCCAAAGGGCACCTACAGTTGAGACGTGGAAGGAAAACATGGATTGGCGCATGTTTCGGGAAAAAACGGTGTATCTGGCCCGGGGGCCACCCCCGGAAATGGCATAAAATGTGGGGGCAGTGGAATAGGTTTCGAGGTGACATATGTACACCACCTGCAGTGGATAACATTGATATACCACTTTCCCCCTGACCCCACATTCAATGTTTGCAATACTGTCTGCTGTCATATGGTTATTACGTTTCCATAGGTTGTGTTAAGTTAGCATGTGCTTGTTAAAAGTTTAAACGCCATCTTTTCTTTCTGCTTCGGTTTGCACACGACACCTAATTGTTATTACAGCTTTTAACCTAGAAGAAAGGTGTGATTTACTTCAGAATAATATATTATTGTACTGGTATCAGTCGTGCCTGGAACACTTGGTACAACTGTCTGCACACTGAGAGCTGCACACTCTAACACAAGGTTATTGTAGGCCTGATCCTCGCACTACGTTAGTCATAACACAAATAATGTTTGTGCCAACTTTGGGCTTTACGTGAGTTCAAGATACAGTTACAGGGAATTGAAAAACACACTTGATGCTGGACATGCTGAGAGCTGGTAGCTGTTGATGTGATCTCCTACTACTGAGAATTTGAGGTATGGGTTCGCCCAGCTAAAGCCCAAATGAGACCTTCTTAGATATAATATAATATGCTAATTAGGGTGCGCGAAATATAGGTGATACAGAATTCTATAGATTTTGCATCATAATATGTTATCACAGTTTGCTTACTATGGATTAGTGACTATGCTGCTGACTCTGATTTTTATAATATGTATGTTGATATTATACAAGATACTGCGTTTGAGAATGTTGCATTGAAAAAATAAACATTTCAAACTTGCACGAGTTCTCATTTCCTCCCAGTTTCGGTTTGGAATGATAATATAACGAAAGAGTGTTCATGTGTTCCACGATACCTGAGGTATTCTAAGTTCATGTTCTGGATTGTCTAAGACATCGGGAAGTATTTACTGCCGATGAGATACTGTAGCTAGCCTGGTAAGGGGATTTCTGAAACATAGGTGAGTTTTGGGTCACCCTGACTCACCCAGGTTCTAGGTCTCTGAGCACAGTTCTGTGAGAGGACGGAAACCCTGCGACATGGCGCCCAACCGTTGGTTGGCCCTATAACATGACACTCGAGTAGTATATCATTCAAACCTTAACGCCTACATTCCCGTTTCCGGAAAACGGCAGTGTCGGAAAAACCTACCTATTTTTGAAATAGGTCATTTTCAAGCTTGAATCTATCTAAAACGGTTTCTTTGAATTACTACCCAGTTGTGCTACAAAGTATACTTTGTTTTTTCTACTTCCTGTGCTAACATGGCTCAGCCTGTGGACATCCCGCAGCATAGTCGCATTGCGGTGCGTGACCATTTGCGGATGTATGATGTTCCTTTGGATGGTTTGGCTGTGGTTCTGGTGGTGAGCGCGGAACATGCTTACCCGTACGAACTGTTTTATTCGTGGGTGACATTTCCGGCGGTGGACGCTAATTCTGGTGTGTTCCACACATACACTGCTTCGGTTATACCGGCGGCGTACGCTCCGTACAGAGCACTGGAGGTTCCTATTGACGCTTGGCAGCATGGAGTTTTGTTTGGTGGCGCCCTACCGCACGCTATGACCGCTCCGAGGTTAGGTCCTTTGTCCATTGCAGGCACTAGTTGGCCTGCTTTGGGTGGATTTACTCCTCACCCTAGACGTAACGCATGTAACGTAGGTGAACTGCGGCTGCTTCATGAAGTCGCGGTGGGAGTGATTAGAGCGCTTGTTCATTACATTGGACGTAATGTTCAAGAAGCGGCCCCTAGAGGCGCACAGCTTCGAGCAGAACATGCTGGTCTGAAAATCAACCCGGTCATGGTTAATTCCGTGATGGGTAAAAAGTCCTTAGAAAAGGACGATTTTCCGTTCTGGCTTGCTCAGAAATTCGGCCAGCTGGAGGCTGTGTTTCCTAATACGAGTCCGGGTGATAAGCACCGGATTCTTACACTGAGTTTACCGAAGGATCTGGCTCCTGACCTTGCTGACTGTGAAACCTGGGGAAAAACTTTTGCAGTGGTCTATTCGAGGTGCTATGGCTCCCCGTCTGTGACCAACCTAGGTGGGGTCCTTAAACGTGTTCAGGATGAACATGGACCGGAGGCGGCTGTTGAATTGGGCATGCACCTGTGTGGCTCCTTTGAAGTGGTTTGCGGTGTGATCCTTGCGAATGTCAAGGGGGATGCAGTGAACTTTCAAGTTGCTAACGCGTTAGCGTTGGTTCCCGAGCCCGATCGACCCCGACAGTTAGCAAAGATTATTGTGCATGCTTACGCGATGGTGGGCCGCAATTCCAAAGGGGTTAAAACTTTTCCTGATAAAGAGAAGAAACAGCCCCAGAGTCAGACATCGGAAACTGGTGGTCAACAAAAGTCCAAGAAACAAAATTGGCCTAAAAAACAGAATCAGGGTAAGCAACAACAACAACAAACACAGGTTTCTACTCCTGCGTCTCCATTGCCTGCGCAGTCGGATCGTGTTTATGATTTGCGCGACCGCGCGATGATTAAATCGCCTGAGAGGTTTCAGGCTTCTGAACAACGCTCTCCTCGTTCCTTTCAGGACTCATCGGCTCCGTCAACCGGTGGTGGAGGGGGCGGCAAGGGCCGGGGTGGCCAGCAAGGACGTGGTCAGCCCCGCCCGCGTTCCAGTGGAGATCAGCAGGAAGGCTCTACGCCCAAGAGACCTCAGTTTGCCACGAAGAAAGTCGCTGCCCTGACCGCGCATCGTTATGCCCCAGATAGTGAGAACGCGGCTTCGGAATCTGACGTGGGCTCTGACCTTGCTGGACAGCGCTGCAGAGATTACCATAGTGAGAGAGGCCCTCCGTCCACTGTTGAAGGTGACAGCGACTGAAACTTTTGTTGTGATTGAAATTGCAGATACGCATGTTGCTCCCCCTGAAAGACTTTTTGAAATTGTCCTGTTAATTGAAGGTGACATGCAGCGAACTGTAAAAGGGGTATTTTGGGAAAATCTCTCGTCTACGTATGACATTTTGCTTTCGGAGGCTGACTGGCCCCCACCTTTTGTTCTCGCAGCTCCGCGAGGGGAGGAGGTAATCCTGCCCAGCTTCGCGCACACTGTGCCGAGGGTGGAGGCGCTGCATTTTGCAGAAGAGTGGGCTCTGGCGCTTGCGCCGGCTGTGTGCCGCAATCAGTGTGGCTGGGATAAATTGTCACCAAGCCATGAGATACCTTTACGGTCACAGCCACAGCCTCAACCCCAATATCCCATACGGCGTGAAGCGAAAGCTTCAGTCGCAGCTATCCTTGAACAATTGGAATATCAAGGTGTAATTGAAACGTGTGTGTCACCGATGAATAACCCACTTTTTACTGTGAACAAACCAGACAGATCATATCGTTTGGTTTTGGATTATAGGCATTTGAACTCGCATTGCCGTAACTGTGCAGTGCAAAATACGCACGGCTCTGCGTTAGTGAATAGTCTTGAGCGTAAACGGTTCAAAACCACGCTTGACATTTCCAATGGTTTTTATGCACATAGATTAGATGGTCTAAGTTCCCAATGGACCAGTTTTACGTGCGCCGGAGTGCAAAAAATGTTTAAACGACTCCCAATGGGCTACAAGAACAGTCCGGGAGTTTTTTCCGCGCGCATAGTCTCTCTTTTGGAGAGCTTCGACCCAGTTGCTTGTTCGTATGTGGATGACATTTATCTCACAGACGACGATCTTTGGGAGCATCTGTGTCGAGTAAATAGCATAATTTGTAACTTTGCTGACGTAGGTTACAAGTTTAACTTTGCAAAGTCGCACATTGCAGAGTACACAGTGTTGTTTCTAGGTTACGAGCTTAACCATGAAGGGAAGGGTTTAGCACCCCATTTCCTGGAGAAATGTGCACAGTTGTGCTCTCCGACAACACTGAAAAAATTACAATCTCTTCTGGGTTTTCTGAATTTCGGGAGGACTTACATTCCGGAATATGCCCAGCGTATCAAGCCTTTGTATGCTTTGATACAACCATCTTTTTCCAAATCATGCTGGCTGCCTGAGCATTCGGCCATTCTGCAGTCTTTGCAGGCTGATTTGCTCGCTTCTGAATACTTACAGACTCGTGATAACCAGACCAACCTGGTGATGAGAATTATCCCTGGGGCGGTGGGTTTCACGTACCTGACTTTTAATGAAGGAGATACAGTACCTATTGCTTACAAGTCACACTTGTACACTTCGGCTGAATTGCGTTTTTCCACTGTGGAGAAAGTTTTAACGGCTGTGCAGATGGCAATTCTTAAGGAACGTGCCCTGTCACAAGGAAAGCGCATGTTGGTTGTTACCCCGTGCCCTGCCTTAGAGGCGGTTACGAAAGCCAGTGTACCAAATTCCAAAGCTTTGCACCCTCGGTGGATTTAATGGGCTGCGTCCTTGACGTCCCAGGATGTCACGTTTATTTTTGATGCCACCTTACGGTCCCAGGAGTATTTACAGTATGAGTTTGTTCATCCTGCTCCATTAGCAATGCGGCCGTTGGAGGATTTCCATTGCATCATTTACACTGATGGTTCGGCGCAGGTTGCGCATGGCTCTAAACATGCCTACGTTTCCGCTTGCGCCATTGTGGTCGGTGCCATGGTGAACGATGAGTTCAAGTCCAGTGTCGTGCACACGCAGACGCTTGGAGACTGCACCGCACAATTGGCAGAGCTTCGTGCTCTGATGCTTGCATTGGAGTACGCAGATCCTAGTGTGACGACTTTAATCGTAAGCGATTCTTACTACTGTGTCCAGTCTTACAATGAAAACTTGTTCTTTTGGATTCAGAATGATTTTCGTGACTCCAAAGGTAGCACAATAAAACATAAAACTATCTGGGTCCGAGTGGCGGAACTTAAGGAGAAGCTGCCACTCGTGTTTGTGATTCATACTCTCGGTCATCAGCGCGTGGGGGTCCACGCTGTTGGCAACTCGCTTGCTGATGAAGCAGCGAAGTCAGCGGTATCAAAATACTTAGTTGCAGCAGTCACGAGGTCCAAAAGCAAAATCGATGATGACATCTTGGCAGCTGTAGCTGCAACGGAGAAGGGAAGTAAATATCCTGCGGGATTCCCTTCTAAATACACATACCACTTAAGTCCCGATAAGGTTCCTTATGTGAAAATCCCTGACGTTGGCGAGCGTTTAGTTCCCAACTCGGATCGCAGAGCTGCTTTGATTACAGCGGCACATGAAGGTGTGGCGTCTGCGCATGCGGGCGTCTCGGCCACTGTAACTCAGCTACAACAGAGATTCTGGTGGCGGGGTCTGTACAAACAGACGCGTGAATATGTTCTTCAATGTAACATTTGCCAGCAGATTAAGCCTTCTACTGCTGCGCGTCCGCCTCAGACACAGTTGTACATCTCTAATAAACCGCTTGGTTGCGTTTATTTGGATCACTGCGGTCCTTTTTCTTCTGATACTGCGTTTAAATACATCTTAGTAGCAGTTGATTCATGCACACGCTTTGTATGGGTATGGCCGCATCGAAGCGCTGATTCACGGACTGTCATTAAGGATTTGCGTGTCTTTGTGGGAATTTTTGCCTGTGGTACTTTCCATTCGGACCAGGGTCCGGCTTTCGCCTCTAAGGCATACAAGGCTGCTATGGTTTCGTTGGGAGTCCAAGTCAAATTTTCAAGTCCCTACAGACCCGAGGGTAATAGTGTAGTAGAACGAATGAACCGCGACTTAAAGCAATCTTTGACAGCCCGAGTTATAGGCACTGGTAGAAACTGGCTAGCTCACCTCATAGGCGTGCAGCGTGCGCTTAATAATCTCCCTAGAAGGTCTCTGGGTGGGCGGACCCCATACGAAATGCTCTTTGGTATCAAGATGTATGTACCTGACCTTGATGGGCCGGACTACGAGGCCCAGGCCGGGGCCTTTGACGTAGATGAACATTGCAATGTTTTACAGAGTCTACAAAAGACCAGAGACAGTCTTGCAAAGGAACATTTGCCCTCCACATCGGATGATGCGTTGCAGATCCCGGTAGTTGGCTGGCTACCCCAAGTTGGAGAACTGGTTCGAGAGAAGATCGATAACAAGAAAGAGTTTGGTCCCTCATATCGAGCACCAGTCCGAGTCCTTGGAGTGAAGGGCACAAGAACAGTCATTTTACCACCACTTCCAGGTCGTAAGGAAAACAGATTTATTTCTATTGACAATGTCAAGACACACAGGGTGGCCGATTCTTCATAGCATGACACCGGCTGTATCCTGTCCTTCCATGGTGAGGCACTCTGTACTGGCTATTACATCTGGTGCAGAACAGGAGGTGTCCCTCGAGATGCCTGCCATATCCAGTCCTTTATTAAATACTATTCCTGATACTAACATTGATGAGCTAAACTACACTTATCCTGCTGATTTATCGATGCCTGATTTGCAGACCCGTTTGGCAGGCCAGTCCAGATTCTCTTTTGACTCTGTTTCGGAAACATCAAAGAAACCCACAAACATTGCAAGATATGCCACGTTGTTCAAAAAACATTTTTTAATTCCGCCTTGGACATACATTTGGTTGATCCTATTTTCATTCTATCTTTTTATGTCAATTGGTTTTGTGTTTTATTTTTTCCGCCTGATTGATGGTCACTACGTTAAAGAAAGAACAGGAATTCGGTACCTTAATGGAACATTGAACCCTCTCTCCTCTTCACATTCTGCGCACAGACAGAAACGAAACTTAAAGGCAGTTAACATTACAGCATGGCCTGTCCTTGATGGGATTGTGTGGGATGCGGTTAGGTTTCAGATACATGGGCCTACTGAAGTGATTAATGTTCCAAATGTGCTTAGAGTAAACATGGGAGATGTGATTAAACAAAATGTACGTTCTGATGATTGGGATATTCAGTCCGTAGAAGCATTATTCTCGGATTTGAAGTATTATGCTGCCTTCGATGCTGAGGATCTGTATACAGATTCTATTAATTATGGTGATTTGTTTTGTTTTCAACATTATGGTAATCATTTTTTACATAAGACGAATTCCAGGAGGGTTGCTGTAAATTATACACAATGGGAACATTGCCCTGCTCCATTCAGTGGCAGTTCCAATACATTTCTGAAAAAATATACATATTTTACAGACTTTGATCAGTCTAATCCCGAGTCATTTTATTTTAAAATGACACAAAAGCCCATTTCCAAAGTTAGACTTACCGATACAAAATTGCTGTATTCGAAGTCCTTTTTAGACAGGTTGGCTGTAGATGGCTACGAGTTCTGGAAGGGAACAATTGACCTTAAATCGGTTTGGGGTACCAAAGATTGGCAGGTACAAGGCACTGAGGCTTTGCACCGTGCATGTCTCATCCCGAATCACATGTTGTTTTTAAATTCAACCATTTTCCAGACAACATGCTTTGGATTGGCTACTTCTAAAAAATTAAATACACCGACCATCCCAGATTTAAATGAATATACAGGTTGGGGTAATTTCACTGATTCCTCCATTCAAGGGTTGCAAACTCTTTTACACAATTCGTCCTTTAACATTTCCAGTTTGGATTCCAAGGGTTGGCTGGTATGGCAAAAAAGTGCTGATTCTTGCCAGCGCCGTTTTATGGGTTTGGCTGAGGGATTCACAAAACTCAGGCCCGATCCACGTTTTGAGGGTGACTATTCTGTCACGACTTATTCTGTGGGGAAGCTATGTCAAAATTGGTTACAGCATTCTACTTTAGCTGCAGTTAAACTACATTTGTCTCAATTACATGATAATGTGGATTTAAACGATTTTATAAAAGGCCCTGCTAAAGGTAGATCTAAACGTTTCCTGTATGCAATTTACAATGAAATTTGGAAAGTTAACCAGGTTGAGGCTGCTAAACGCCTAAGGGCTATTGATCAAGCTAATTTGGAAAAAGTGCTTGCAGTGGTTGATAACAGCATTAACACGCTTTCTTCCCGAATTTACACTTTAAATAATATTGTGTCTTCTGTTGTCGACATAATACATGATGAAGTATCCGTGTTGTATCATGGTCAAAATCAATTGCGTTCTGTGATGCAGTTTGCATGGACACTACAGACTCTTAAGTCTGGTTGAGTGCCATGGACTTTTTTGAACATATCATCATTATTTGCCCCGTTTAATTTGACTGAAAAACAGCGCATGTTGTCGATGAGAGATGCTACATTTTCTATGTTACATATTGAAAAATTAGAATCCCTGCCATTTTCGGTGGCTGAAGTAACTGCAGCAACATGGCTTATTCATGGTGTTATAACGTTACCTTTTGCTTTGTATAAATTTACAAATTGTATGAAATATATTGCCATTGGGCGATATGAACCATTAGGCAGCGCTTTCCTCCATGAGACATGGTCTTTACCATACACTTACAGATGCCTTAAGGATGGGAATGAAGTGAATCTGAATGGTGAAGAATGTACACAGTCCCCTGACCGCTCACTTATTTGCAGACACATCCAGTTGCATGGTTCTTGTAATCAGGACAAACCGAATTTGGCCTGTGTTTTGAAAGGGACCCCAGTTCCTGCAATAGTTCCCACGTTCACGTTGTTGTCCAACGGTAGTTATTTACTTTTAAATAACGAGTTTTGTTGTGGGTTAGAGGCTGGAATCGGATATGTGGTTACCGTGTCTGAAAGGGTCGTTTGCTGCAAGAATGTGTTGTATCCACCCACGCATGGGAATTCAGAAGTTTTAATTTGGCCGAGAATACCAACCTTGAGAGCTGAATTCAATGGTTTAGGCCGTATAAGAGCCCTTTTGTCTCAAAAACAGGTGGCCCTGAGCTCTGCCCGTGAAATTTATGTCCTTCACATAGCAAACACACGCACAGAAGTGCAAGCTCTTTTAAGTACTGATTTGCCGTTTCATTTTTGCGAGCTGGTTCATCAAATCTTTAATGCCTCCTCCACATCCAACCTCGCTCATTTTTTTAAAATGGTTAGCAGTGGTCTTGTGACTACATTTGAAAAAGTATTTGGTATTATCCCTGCGTTCTTTCATTCTATATTCGCTAGTCTGTTTGGCGGATTTCCTGTTTTGCTGGCTTTGGCTGCAGGCGTTCTGGTGATATTTTATTTCATAAAACATGGATGCCCATCCTGCGCAAGGAAACGCACAGCACCTACTGATGCAGTTTCGCAACTGGATGCTTGATTATTATGGATCCCTGCCGCTTGCGACTTTAAGCACGGCTTTTGGATTATCTTTCAGATTTTCCTATTTCACCTGTGTCCAGCCTGTGTTTCATTGCCTGAGCTGTGATTTCGACTGGGCCATTGATTTGTGTCTCTGTTTACCGACTTCTCCTGACGTCGACTTTGATCAGCTGATGTCCCCCGTAGTGGCTCATGAGTTGGTCTGTTCTGGCGAAAGGGTTATGGCTGTGGCAGCGATGCATGGACTAATGGGTCAGTGGGACGTATTCGCAGCAGCGCATGACTTTCTGGCACACAGCGTTCTCGAGAACCCACTGAGTTGTCCTCTGATGATGCTAGAGGATTCAGTACTGGAGGAGCACGTATGTTCTTTCCCATTGCTTAATTGGATGGCTGAACTGTTTTCGGATGATGACAGTGATTTCATGTTGGAAGCTGTTGCTACATATTTTGCCTATTCATTCAACGAGGAATGACTCTGAATACTTCCATCTATATGGCACGTGACTTTTTAGTAATTCTGAATGGTGCCAATTTCGATACGAACATTCGATTTTTTCATATGTTCAAGGCCTGTTTATTATATTTAGGCCTCAAGTTCGACTTTTTATATTTTGTGTGGCCACTATAGGCATTCATACATAGTTTTTGTATTTTTTTAATTTTACATACATTACATTCATTTAGCTTGGCTCAATATCATTGAACTCTGCTTTCAAGTCTTGCCTCTCATAGAGTATTGGCTTATATATTTGTCTCTTGACCGTCCTCGGACCATTGGGGGGGTGTCATAGGTTGTGTTAAGTTAGCATGTGCTTGTTAAAAGTTTAAACGCCATCTTTTCTTTCTGCTTCGGTTTGCACACGACACCTAATTGTTATTACAGCTTTTAACCTAGAAGAAAGATGTGATTTACTTCAGAATAATATATTATTGTACTGGTATCAGTCGTGCCTGGAACACTTGGTACAACTGTCTGCACACTGAGAGCTGCACACTCTAACACAAGGTTATTGTAGGCCTGATCCTCGCACTACGTTAGTCATAACACAAATAATGTTTGTGCCAACTTTGGGCTTTACGTGAGTTCAAGATACAGTTACAGGGAATTGAAAAACACACTTGATGCTGGACATGCTGAGAGCTGGTAGCTGTTGATGTGATCTCCTACTACTGAGAATTTAAGGTATGGGTTCGCCCAGCTAAAGCCCAAATGAGACCTTCTTAGATATAATATAATATGCTAATTAGGGTGCGCGAAATATAGGTGATACAGAATTCTATAGATTTTGCATCATAATATGTTATCACAGTTTGCTTACTATGGATTAGTGACTATGCTGCTGACTCTGATTTTTATAATATGTATGTTGATATTATACAAGATACTGCGTTTGAGAATGTTGCATTGAAAAAATAAACATTTCAAACTTGCACGTGTTCTCATTTCCTCCCAGTTTTGGTTTGGAATGATAATATAACGAAAGAGTGTTCATGTGTTCCACGATACCTGAGGTATTCTAAGTTCATGTTCTGGATTGTCTAAGACATCGGGAAGTATTTACTGCTGATGAGATACTGTAGCTAGCCTGGTAAGGGGATTTCTGAAACATAGGTGAGTTTTGGGTCACCCTGACTCACCCAGGTTCTAGGTCTCTGAGCACAGTTCTGTGAGAGGACGGAAACCCTGCGACACTGCTTGTTGTCTTCCCCTGTGCCCCTCCTTCCCTACAATGATTGCTTATTATTTGAAGTACTGTTTACCTGACCTCATGTGAACGAAGAGCTATGTATACTGTTTTTGACTTGCTTGTTATACTTAATAAAAATAAATATAAAAAAACAATCACTTCTCTTCCACAAAACGTATAGAAAATAAACAGTCTTTACACACCTATGTCTTTGTGTCAGTTCCATGTTTATCACAGTGTGTACAATGTCAACTCCGACTCCAATGTACCACAAGCTCTGATTGTGACGAGGCATTGATAGGGTGAAGGAACCTAGAAAGACACAAGAGAATTACATTTACTTGTCAGGTGATGCCATAACAGCTAACACACACCACTAGTCATCAAATTAAAAAAAAAACAGCACACATAACAATAAGAAATATAATCAACATAGACATGAGGTACGGGAAGAACAATACCCTGTGCCACACACATCAGCCACTAGCACAGAGCCAATAACAGCCAGCAGTCCAAAAGCTTATCTATTCCTTGCCACTACCATCAAAGCCAACAGACAATGTCACTGTTGTACAATGTCACTTACACTCAAGGGAAGTAGTTGTCGATGAGTGGTTGACTCAGGTAAACACCTTCCTCTTCTCCACTTTCATCGTCAATGGGCATGTGATGTGTATATTTGCAAGGAGTGGCATCTGCTGCTCATCATCATCCAGGAGCTGGGGGATCTCTGCGCAAAGTTAGGTAGTGGGGCATGCAGCTTGCAACTATGACCTGACACACCCTTTGGGGAGAGTAAAGTAGTACCCCTCAGCTCTTGTCCAGACACAGGAATCTAGACTTCAGAAGCCCAAAAGCACGCTCCATTGAACAACATGTCCTTCCATGTGTATCATTGTAGCGGACTTCACCCGGGGTCCTTGGATTCCTCAGTGTGCTCAGCAACCAAGGCCGGTTAGGATAAGCAGTCACCTAGGTGTGAAATACACAGACCAATTTTGTAATATAAACAGTAGCTGAAAACAGCATGTCACACATACAGCACACTACTTGACTCAGTGTACTCACCAAGAAGCCACACATGCTCTGGATGCAGATTTGCCATCAATTGTGGGGTGATGCTGCTGAGTAGTATGTAGGAGTCATGTGCAGAACTGGGAAATTTGGCACAGACATGGGAGATAATCATATCTGCTTGGCATACCACTTGCACATTAATGGACTGGAAATGCTTCCTGTTACAGTAGAAATGCTCACGTGCCTGTGGTTGAACTAGGCCAACATGTATGCAGTTAATGGCTCCAACCACATTAGGTATGTGTCCAAGATCATAAAATCACCCATCACATCTGCCAATTTATGTCTCCTTGGAAAGTGGAGGTAGCGGTCCTTGTAGATCAACAATGCAGACAGGACATCATGTAGCACCATGCTGAACACAGCTTGAGACATCCCACCGGTGATGGACACTGTGTACTGAAACGAACCAGTGGCAAAGAAATGCAGGGCCGCCATCACCTTAACTGTTGGTGTCAAAGCAGTCGGATGGGTTCTGTGAGGCCTCTGATTGGGCTCCAACTGACCACATAGGTTTTGAAGGGTAAGACAATCCAGACAGAATTTCCTTATGATGTCCTCATCCTCCATTTTCGCCAGCTATGGGAACGGCCGATGCACATTTGGTTGGCTCCTACATAATATGAAAGAGGACACATGTAAATGTTATTCCACAATGAGATGTGTCTAACATCTTTCATATTGACTGACACAGTGCATACATTTACTGGATTGTAATAACAGTTTAATGCACAATTTACATGCAGAGACACATTGATCTGATATAGTCGTACATGTGGTCAGTATGTACAGTATGTACATACTGACTATTTCCAAAACAGAATATGACTATTTGAGCGGAAATGGTATACCTATACTGCTTTGTCACCGGAGCAGCGCTGAGGGGAATAGGACTTATCGTCTCCTGTAAAATCATTGCTGAATTCAGCATAAGAAAACCCCCAACAAAGTGCAAAAGCTCATGAGGCAATGTCATCAAACACAGAAAGTCTTCATTAAAACGCCAATGGGGCGATAAGACCACGTGTTCGAGTTACCAATTAGGAACATACACACTTATAGTTCACTTATTTTTGTATAATACACTTTAATATATACATTCTTTCATGTGATTAAGGTGGGATATACTTGTGTGAATCCTGTCCTGAAGAAGGAGTCCTGAACTCTGAAACATGACTCATGTCGATGCACTTTAGAGGTTATTGTACGTAATACTACAACTTTAACCTCACACTGCACCCCTTTTAACAATACCAGCCGGGGCCTAATTAAAAGGTTTTTTCTGCCCACGTGCCAGGTATTCTTTTTAACTATCACCATCACCACTCCACCACTCACATATCATACTTCACACACTTTAGCACATAGTTCACAGGAAGTGCTCCCACGTAGCCGTAGGTCGCAGCACGCCGCATCCTGTAGAGGGGTGCGAAGACCCCAATGATGAAGCATGACACCAAGGGGACTGTTGGTGTGTGAGGGGGGTATTCACACAACACGGTGTGCCCCCCACCACAGTAGGGACCACCACTAACCCCGAGTGGATTCCAATATGCTTATTTGTATCTCGAGAGCAACATCAGGCAAAGGATTGGAAACCGGGGCCGAAACAGAATTTCTCAAAATCGAAGGGCATCAGACTGCTGGTGTCATACTAAGAAAAACAGGCCACTCTGTGTATCTTGACATTGTCAATGGAGATATACCTGTTCTCCTTACGACCTGGAAGTGGTGGTAAAATGATTACTCTTGTGCCCTTCACTCCAAGCACTGGAACCGGAGCTCGATAAGAGGGACCAACTTCTTTCTTGTTTTCGATCTTCTCACGAACCAGTTCTCCAGCTTGGGGTAGCCAGACAACTACCGGGATCTGCAACGCATCATCGGCGGTGGAGGGCAAATGTTCCTTTGCAAGACTGTCTCTTGTCTTTTGTAGATCCTGTAAAACATTGCAATGTTCATCTACATCAAAGGAGAAAGCTAGAGCCACTGAGTCTAGACCGTCAAGGTCCGGGACATACATCTTGATACCAAAGAGCATCTCGTATGGGGTCCGCCCACCCAGAGAGCTTCTAGGGAGATTATTAAGAGCACGCTGCATGCTATTGAAGTGGGACAGCCAGTTCCTGCCAGTGCCTATAACTCGAGCTGTCCAAGACTGCTTTAAATCTCGGTTCATCAGTTCCACAACAGTATTACCCTCAAGTCTGTATGGAGACGAAAACTTGACTTGTACCCCAACAAAGTAATGGCATCCTTATATGCCTTAGAGGCGAAAGCCGGACCCTGATCCGAATGAAAGGTACCACAGGCAAAAATCCCTACACAGACACGCAAGTCTCTTATGACAGTCCGTGAATCAGCGCTGCGGTGTGGCCAGACCCACACAAAGCGTGTGCATGAATCCACTGCTACTAAGATGTACTTATACACAGTATCAGAAGAAAAAGGACCGCAGTGATCTAAATAAACACACCCAAGAGATTTATTAGAAATGTACAACTGTGTCTAGGGAGATGCACAGCAGTCGAAGGCTTAATCTGCTGGCAAATGTCACATTGAAGGACATAATCACACGTCTGTTTGTACAGCCCCCGCCACAAGAACCGTTGTTGTAACTGAGCTGCTGGAGCCAAAATGCCTGCATGCGCAGACGCAACACCTTCATGGGCTGCGGTAATCAGTGTGGGCCTGTGGGCCGCGTTGGAAATTAACCTCTCACCAACGTCAGGAATTTTCACATCAGGAACTTTATCAGGACTTAAGTGGTATGAATACTTCGAAGGGAATCCTTTAGGATACTTACTTCCCTTCTCAGTTGCAGCAACAGCTGCCAAGATATCATCATCAATCTTACTTTTGGAACGTGTAACTGCTGCAACCAAATATGTCGATACTGCTGATTTTGCTGCCTCATCGGCAAGCGAATTGCCAGCAGTGTGGACTCCTATGCGCTGATGACCGAGAGTGTGAATCACAAACACGAGGGGCAACTGCTCATTAAGCTCAGCCAATCGGACCTTGATCATTTTATGTTTTTTTTTTTTTTTTTTTATCCTCATTTGCCTGGCCACCTCTTATTTAGCCTCCAACTGCCAACCACTCTATCCAGGTGCAGGGTTTCCTCTGCATCCTATGTTGTGTTAGGTGGAATTAGGCAATAGATGGCCCGAAGAGTATCGTGGAAAAAGACTCCAAACTTGAAGATTTATTCAGTTGAACTAGCCATTCTGAGCCGACTGGGGGGGGGCCTAGTTCTTGGAGTTTCAAGGCATAATCATAGGACCGGGGGAAAAAAAAAAAAACCCCGGTTATTGTCTCCAACGAACCAGAACGTCCCAAAAGATACGACTACGCTCACCGCCTGATCTCCTCAAGTCAGTTTTAGAGGTTGCGTAGAGAGACGACAGCCAGCTTGCATGGGTTGGTGCTGAATTTTCAATCCAGACCTTGCATATCTCTCTTCTTGCAAGCAGTATGGCGAAGAACAGAAATGTCCTAGCGTGGCCCTTTATATTGTTGTCCCATCCAAATATAATCATTTTATGTTTTATTGTGCTACCCTTGGAATCACGAAAATCATTCTGAATCCAAAAGAACAGGTATTCATTGTAAGACAGAACACAGCAGTAAGAATCACTCACAATAAGAGTTGTCACGCTAGGATCAGCATACTCCAATGCAAGCATCAGAGCATGAAGCTCTGCCAATTGTGCGGTGCAGTCCCCTAGGGTCTGCATGTGCACGACTCTCGACTTGAACTCATCATTCACCATGGCACCTACCACAATAGCGCAAGTGGAAACGTATGGGTGCTTAGACTCCCATCAACCTGCGCTGAACCATCAGTGCATATGATGCAATGGAAATCCTCCATAGGCCGCATAGCCAAAGGCGCAGGATGAACAAACTCCTACTGCAAAAACTCCTGCGACTGTAAGGAGGCAAACAAAATAAACGTGACATCCGGAGATGTCAATTATGCTGCCCATTGTATCCACCGTGGGTGCAAAGCTTTAGAATTTGGTACACTGGCTTTCAACACTGCCTCTAATGCAGGAAACGGGGTAACAACCAACATGCGTTCTCCCTGCGACAGTGCACGTTCCTTAAGAATCGCCATTTGCATGCTGTCAAACCTTTTTCCACAGAGGAAAACCGCATTTCAGCTGAAGTGTACAAGTGTGACTTGTAAGCAATAGGTACTGTGTGTCCTTCATTAAAAGTAAGGTACGTAAAACCCACCGCACCAGGGATGATTCTTATCACCAGGTTGGTGTGGTTGTCACGAGTCAGTAAGAATTTAGATTCTAGAAGATCAGCCTGCAAAGACTGCAAAATAGCTGAATGTTCTGGCAGCCAGCAAGATTTGGTGAAAGTAGGTTGTATCAAAGCATACAAAGGTTTGATACGCTGGGCATATTCAGGAATATTTGTACTCCCAAAATTCAAAAATCCCAGCAAGGACTGTAATTTTTTCAGAGTTGTTGGAGCGCGCAGTTGTGCGCATTTCTCCAAGAAGTGAGGAGCCAATCCTTGACCTTCATTGTTAAGCTCATAGCACAGGAACAACACTGGGTATTCTGCAATGTGAGACTTTGCAAAGTTGAACTTGTAACCAAAGTCCACAAAGTTGCAAATTATGCGGTCAAGGAGACACAGATGCGCCCAAAGCTCGTCGTCTGTGAGATAAATGTCATCCACATACGAACACGCATCCGTGTCTATCCTCTCTAAGAGAGAGACAATGCGGGCAGCAAACACGCCTGGACTATTATTATAGCCCATCGCTAAGCGTTTAAATTGGCGTTATTTGCCGCCACAGGTAAAACTGGTCCATTGGGAACTCAGTCCATCCAAATTGTGGGCAAAAAAAACGTTGGAAATGTCAGGTGTGGTTTTAAACCGGTTTCGCACAAGACCATCCACAAGAGCAGAGCTGTGGGTATTCTGTACTGCACAGGTACAGCAATGCGAGTTCAAATGCCGATAATCCAATACCAAACGGTACGAACCGTCAGGCTTGGTCACAGTAAAAAGAGGGTTATTCATCGGTGACACACGAGTTTCAATTACACATTGATATTCCAATTGTTCAAGGATCTCCGCGACGGAAGCCTTAGCTTCACGTTGGATGGAATATTGAGGTTGAGGCTGTGGCATAGACCGCAAAGGAATTTCGTGGTGTGGGGAAAATTTATCCCAACCACACTGTGTACGGTACAGAGCCGGCGCAAGAGCCTTAGACCACTCTTTCGCAAAATTCAGCGCATGCTCTTTCGAGACTGTGCGCGCGAAACTAGGGAGGATTACCTCCTCCCCTCTCGGAGCTGCGAGCACAAAAGGTGGGGGCCAGTCAGCCTCCGCTAACAAAATGTCATAGGTAGTCGTAAGATTTTCCCAAAATACCCCTTTGATTGTACGTTCTATGTCACCTTCAATTAAAATGACTATGTTATAAAGTCTATCAGGGGGAACTACTCTAGTATCAGCTGTCTCCACAACAACATATTGGTCAGTCGCTGTCAGCTTCAGCAGCGGACGCAGGGCCTCTCGCACTATGGTAATCTCCGCTGCGCTGTCCAGCAAGGTCAGAGCCCATGTCTGATTCCGAAGCTGCGTTCTCACTATCTGTGGCATATCTCGCTGTTAAAGCAGCAACTTTCTTTTTATGAAACTGGGATCTTTTCGGTGTCGAATCATCCTGCTTGCCTATACTGTCTTTCGGGCCTCTGCCGCCTCCTCCACCACTGGTGGATGAGGCTGATGAGTCCTGAAAAGAACGAGAAGAGCGTTGTTCAGAAACCTAAAAAACGATCAGGTGATTTTATTGTCACACGATCGTGCAAGTCATAAACACGTTCTGTAGACGCAGGCACTGGAGATGCAGGATGAGACTCCTGTTTCTGCTGTTGTTACTTACCCTGTTTTTGTTTTTTCGGACAATTTTGCTATTTAGCCTTGGGCTGTTTGTCAGTCTCTGACTTCCGCCCTTGGGGTTGCTTTTTGTCTTTAGTGGAAAATGGCTTGAATCCCAAACTATTGTGGCCCAGGGTCTTATAAGCCGCCACAAAAATTCTCTGTAACTGTCGGGGTTTATCGGCATCGGGTACAGCCTGCAAAGCATTAGACACCTGAAAACTCACTGCATCTCCCTTAACATTTGCAAGTAGAAGATCGGAAACTACGTCAAAACTGCCGCATAAGCGCCTACCAAATTCTACGGCTGCCTCAGGTCCGTGCTCATCTTGAACACGCTTAACGACCATCGGAAGGACAGTCATTGACGGTGTGCTGAAGCACCTCGTATACACTGCCGCAAAGATCTTACCCCATGACTCACAGTCACCAGCTTCTGGGATCAAGTCTTTAGGCATGCTAATAGTCAGAATCCTGTGTTTTTCACCAGGACTCGTGTTAAGAAATACCGCTTCCAGGTGGTCAAACTTTTCGGCAAGCCAGAAAGGAAAATCATCCTTTTTCTGGGGGCACTTGCCCATCACAGCGTTTACCATCACAGGACTAAGCTTCATTCCGCCCTGTCTGGCTGGAAATGCCGCAACACCTGGGTCCCCGCCCGGGAGATTGCGGGTAATGTATTGTACTAACGACCTAATCACGCTAATTCCAACTACATGTAGTCATCTTATATCAGCAAGGGGACACGCCCTGTGTTGAGGATGAGGTGTAAATCCAGCCAAAACAGGCCAAGTCGCACCTGGAATGGACAACGGACCTAACCTCGCTGCTGTCAAAGAGTGGAGTAGGACGCCATTAAACCAAACTCGGTGCTGCCAAGCGTTAATCGGAACTTCCTGTGTCCTATACGGAGCATAGTCCTGTGGCACGACAGTGGGAGTGTACGTGTCAAACACAGTAGTATTTGCATTCATAGCCGGGAAGGTCACCCACGAGTAAAAAATTTCATATGGGTAAGCCACCTCGGCAGTCACTACCATAATTACAGCCATGCCATCCATGTGGACATTATAATTCTGCAAGTGATTGCGCACCGCAATGCAACTATGTTGCGAAAATGTCCACCGCGGCCATAGTGACACTGAAAGGAAAAGATACAATAAAAACTATGTAGCACAACTGGGTAGTAATTCAAGGAAACAGTTTTGAAAGAATCAAGCTTGAAAAGACTTATGTAAGTATAGGTAGGTTTGTCCGACACCACTGTCTTCCAGAAACAATAGTGAAGGGTGTTAAGGACCGATACAAGAACTACTCAAGTGTCATGTAATAAGAACACCAACGGTTGGGCGCCATGTCGCAGGCATCCTGCTCCTACACAGAACTGTGCATAGAGACTTGGAACCTCAGTGAATTAGGGTGTGCCAAAACTCACCTTGATATCCAAAATCCCCTACCAGACTAGCAATCAGTGTCTCATTGGTTCTTACAAACCCCCAATGGTTAGACAACCCAGAACATGGACTTAGAACACCTCAGGTAACGTGGAACACATGAACACTCTTTCATTATACTAACATATCAGTCCAGAACGAGGAGTAAATAATGACACGTGCAAGTTTGAAATATTTATTTCTAATGCAGTGTTCTCAAGCGCAGTATCTTAGCTAATACAAGCAAACATATTATAAGGAACAAGGTCAGCAGCATAGTTACTATTCCATAAAATACAAAGGGCGAAAGCATGTTAAAATGCTAAAGGGAAAAGGTCTAAATAGAACGTCAGTTTACCCTCCCTTGCTAGTATAGTATATTATATCTATAGAAGGTCTCTTTGGGTTTAGAAGGGCGGGCCCATACATCTGGTCTTAGCAGAAATGGATCACATCATCTCCTGCATCAACTGTCTGCATGCAAATGTTCATCAAGTGTGTAGTTCATGCTCTGTCCAGTGTATTATTAATCACGCCTAAAACCCAGAGTTGGCCACAGCTGCATATGTATTATGTCTAGACCGTGCGCTGATCAACCCTAACAACAAGCGCTGTGTTGAAATAACCTTGAAGGCCTCGGCACTCACTGTACAGACATAGATAACCAAGAAAGGCTGATATTATAAGTAAACATATTATTCTTGTGTGAAGCAAAATATTCTACTAGGCGAAAAGCTTTAATAACAAAATGTGTCATGTTCAGAGGCTGCTCATGCTAACATAACCCAGTGCGAAGGCACAACCAATCTACATGACAGTAGTGCAGTACAATTTTGAAAACTGTGGTAGGCGTGCTCCGCTACCACGGTTCCGGGTATTGGATACAATTGAAAAATGCAAATCAGACAGACCAGTTGCAGCTGCAGAGTACCAGTGAAACAGCCCCAGGGGCCTATAAATGTCTGTGAGAGAGCCGCACATGCCACTTGCATTCAGACACTGCTGCCTGCCATTCATAAACACCAACTGCTGCTGTTCCTATATTCTGGACCCAGTGATGGCAAGAACTGAGAACATCAGGGCCCGTCCCTTCACCACAGAGGAGCTGGAGGTACTGGTGGACGAGGTCCTTGTGCAGTATGGGAGGCTATATGGTGCCCCAGTATCATGGTGAGCCTCATCTAGGCCTACCAGTGCTAGGTGTTCACCCTTCTTTGCACAAAGTCCTCAGACCTATAGGAAGAAGTTGGCACGGAAACTGCAATACAAAACAGAGCGCTTTTATTAACCTCAAGAGGTGGAACTACATTCACACAACACCCTTCGGTAGTGTATGAAGAAGCACACTGAACAGAAGGAACATGCTCCTTTCGTTCCCACACAGGGGCTCAAAAGAAGCCAGTACAAGTACAGAACAGAATGTTTACATACATAAAAGGTCATGTAGAAATGAAGAATCAACAATAGGGAGGAGCTTAGCAGTATATTAATTATGGTAAAAATACCCTGACAGTTACAGACTAAAACATATGTGAACAGTTACAGTCTCCTCTGCGCATGTGCAGAGTTGCAGATCCTAAATATAGAGTGTCTCTAGGCAGAGTACAAAAGCAGACAGAAAGGTAGGACAAGATGGCTGCCGAATCCAAGATGGCTTCAGCTAAATGCTAACAACAATCGCTGCCAAATTACAACACCAGATGTACTGGGAAGTGTTGAGTAAAAGTTTGAGAGTGTTCAGAATGCTCACATGATGTTACTGTGCAGTAGTATGTGCCTATGAGTGCAAGCCAATGTGCATGCATCAATATTTTGGCTATAGCATGCTCGATACATCATGGCCTATTAAGAATTGCCTTTGAATATGTGGGGAGGGTGGCAACATGGACACTTTTACAGCTCTTCTTAAGGCAAAACAAACACACGTTGGGTCTGAGACTGGGTAAGGTAAATGTGCGAGACACTGAATAGCATGCTGACTTCATGTCAATGGGGTGTGTAGCCCTATTTCCACAAATCATTGACTGCATTGAAGGATGGGAGTCAGATACTGTGGTTTTGCAGCCATACAGTTACACTACTGGTTTGAGACACTCGAAGTCTAAACAAACATTGCCTGTGCTATGTGATACCATAGTCCATTAAGTCTTCATATGCTCATATGTGACACTGCAAATGGAGGTTGGCCAGAGGGTACTGAATAATGTGTGTAAATGTTTTAAATTGACCCTATTTTGATGTGTCCAGTATGCACAGGAGTACAATGCCTGAGTGCAACTCTCATGGTGGTAATTCACCTATGACACCCATCCTCACATGACACACCAGATAAATGTGAGTTGGAGATGTCATCCTTCAATTGATTCCATGATGTGTTCAGTCTTGCATGTGTAGGCACTGGATATCCTCTCATATTGTACATGCATGTGATTTCTCTGATGGCCCAATTTAACCTCAGTGTGAGGCCTTCTGGCCTGCACGGAAACTGCCCAATGTTACACTAAAAGGACTGAGTGGAACATATGTTCTACACCTTGTGAGAAGAGTGTGAGAATGTAAGATGATGGTCCTAAATGTGACCACCATGACACATGTGACCATGCACTGGTCAAGGAGATTGAGAGTGTGCAGTGTTGGACACAGTGAGTCTGCCACAATTCATCATTTCCAAGGTATTTTATGTCATGCTCACTCACATACTGCGATTTACAAAAGGGGGTGGTGATGAACAGAGTGTCTGAATTGAGCAGACCACTCTTACCCAGTCCAAAGATCAGGGCTTGATCCATCACCGTTATTTATCTCACTGCCCCATCCCAGCTCAGAACCTGGCTATATACAAATCAGTCTGTCCCTGGCCCAGTGCATCATGGGAACAGGGCAGACTAAACTACCAAGCCAATTCTTTACCAGAAAGGAGCCAAGCTACCGGGGACCGGTTTCTGGCATTTCAGCCTCTTCGGCCCGGCTTGCTTGAATCCTGATGGAGCAGTGAGAAAGGGACTCATGTCTGAGTATACCCTGCCACACCTATAGTGGCCAAAATCGATTTACAAAAGGGGGTGGTGATGAACAGAGTGTCTGAATTGAGCAGACCACTCTTACCCAGTCCAAAGATCAGGGCTTGATCCATCACCGTTATTTATCTCACTGCCCCATCCCAGCTCAGAACCTGGCTATATGCAAATCAGTCTGTCCCTGGCCCAGTGCATCATGGGAACAGGGCAGACTAAACTACCAAGCCAATTCTTTACCAGAAAGGAGACAAGCTATCGGGGACCGGTTTCTGGCATTTCAGCCGTCTTGCTCATTGCACCATCAGGATTCAAGCAAACCGGGCCGAAGACGGCTGCAATGCCAGAAACCGGTCCCCGGGAGCTTGTTTCCTTCCCAGTGTAAGAATTGGCTTTTGTAGTTTGGTTTGCCCTGTTCCCATCATGCACTGGGACAGGAACAGACTAATTTGCATACAGCCATGTTCTGAAACTGGGATGGTGCAGTGAGCTAAAAAACGGTGTTGGATCTAGCCCTGATCTCTTGACTGGGTGAGAGCTTTCTGCTTAAATTCAGAGACTCTGTCCATCACCACCCCTTGTTGTAAATATTTTTGTCCACCCGAAGCGTGGAAGGGTATTCTCAGATGTGAGCCTTTGCTCATTGCACCATCAGGATTCAAGCAAACCGGGCCGAAGATGGCTGCAATGCCAGAAACCGGTCCCCGGGAGCTTGTTTCCTTCCCAGTGTAAGAATTGGCTTTTGTAGTTTGGTTTGCCCTGTTCCCATCATGCACTGGGACAGGAACAGACTAATTTGCATACAGCCAGGTTCTGAAACTGGGATGGTGCAGTGAGCTAAAAAACGGTGTTGGATCTAGCCCTGATCTCTTGACTGGGTGAGAGCTTTCTGCTTAATTCAGAGACTCTGTCCCTCACCACCCCTTGTTGTAAATATTTTTGTCCACCCTAAGCGTGGAAGGGTATTCTCAGATGTGAGACCCTTGCTCATTGCACCATCAGGATTCAAGCAAACCGGGCCGAAGACGGCTGTAATGCCAGAAACCGGTCCCCGGGAGCTTGTTTCCTTCCCAGTGTAAGAATTGGCTTTTGTAGTTTGGTTTGTCCTGTTCCCATCATGCACTGGGACAGGAACAGACTAATTTGCATACAGCCAGGTTCTGAAACTGGGATGGTGCAGTGAGCTAAAAAAACGGTGTTGGATCTAGCCCTGATCTCTTGACTGGGTGAGAGCTTTCTGCTTAATTCAGAGACTCTGTCCCTCACCACCCCTTGTTGTAAATATTTTTGTCCACCCTAAGCGTGGAAGGGTATTCTCAGATGTGAGACCCTTGCTCATTGCACCATCAGGATTCAAGCAAACCGGGCCGAAGACGGCTGTAATGCCAGAAACCGGTCCCCGGGAGCTTGTTTCCTTCCCAGTGTAAGAATTGGCTTTTGTAGTTTGGTTTGTCCTGTTCCCATCATGCACTGGGACAGGAACAGACTAATTTGCATACAGCCAGGTTCTGAAACTGGGATGGTGCAGTGAGCTAAAAAACGGTGTTGGATCTAGCCCTGATCTCTTGACTGGGTGAGAGCTTTCTGCTTAATTCAGAGACTCTGTCCCTCACCACCCCTTGTTGTAAATATTTTTGTCCACCCTAAGCGTGGAAGGGTATTCTCAGATGTGAGACCCTTGCTCATTGCACCATCAGGATTCAAGCAAACCGGGCCGAAGACGGCTGTAATGCCAGAAACCGGTCCCCGGGAGCTTGTTTCCTTCCCAGTGTAAGAATTGGCTTTTGTAGTTTGGTTTGTCCTGTTCCCATCATGCACTGGGACAGGAACAGACTAATTTGCATACAGCCAGGTTCTGAAACTGGGATGGTGCAGTGAGCTAAAAAACGGTGTTGGATCTAGCCCTGATCTCTTGACTGGGTGAGAGCTTTCTGCTTAATTCAGAGACTCTGTCCCTCACCACCCCTTGTTGTAAACACTCACATACTGCATCACAGATGAGGGCCATTTTCACATTGGTTGATATGCTGGCACTCTGCATGTGTATGATATGGCCATGTAGTGTGTCCATCAGCATACATGTATACATTTCTATGAGACTATTTGATCCAAGAGTACTCTATGTCATGCTGTGTGGCCTCAGCTCAGCATATATGTATTAGTGTGATATGTATTTTAATGTTCCTGTACTGACACAAAGTGGTACACAACACAGTGTCAATGAAATTTCCTCTTCTTGTCTCCTATGCCTGCAGCTTAAGGCACATCAGGGTAAGGCTATATGGAGGGCCGTTGCATGCAAGGTGCGGGCTCTGGGTGTCTCCAACCGATGGCATACACACTGCTACAAGAGGTGGGATGACATCTGCCGGCTGTGCAGAAACGCTGGGAGTGCTCCCTCAGAGTGGCAGGCTGACGCGCCGGAGCATTACACCACTAATGGCCTGCATCTTGGAAGTGACACAGCCAGAGCTAGGTGGACGCTTGAGGGCCCATCAGCAGCAAGCTGGGGGTGAGTATTGTGCAAAGTGTGACTTTGGGTGTGAGTGACTGCAGCCCTGAGCCAGTGCAGAGGTCTGCGATGTCTCCAGTGTGAAACAATGGCTTCTAAGTGGCTTCTGTGTTGAGTGCAGCTGTTCTGCATTTGTACAACACTTTGTTTCTTATGTGTTTAAACCCATGACCCTTGTCACATAGCAACAGCTTGGCTTTTTTTATCTCACATTGTATATATGTTGTCAGAACTGAGACCTTCCAAAACATGAGGCCTATCCATTGTGTGAAGTGAGTAGCCCAGTACACTTGTCAGACTTGTGTGCGCTGTGTAGCCAGATCAATAGTGTTCTCATGTGATGATGTGTCAGTGGCTACTGACATGCACAGATGTGGACTCAGGGAGCAGTGAGTTGGTAAGGATCACACCTGTACCATGGGTTCCTTTTTTCACAATCTTTTAGAGGACATCACCATTGTGAAGTATAGTAGCCCAATACCAGCAGCATGGCATAACATGGTGTACTTACTTGCCATAGTGACAACAAGTGCACACCGAGTGATGCATTGGCTAATTTACCTTTGCCATTTGTGCACATGGCAACATGACTGGGATGGTTAGACTCTGTGTTTCAAATGCAATGTAGCAAAACCTCGCTATTGCGAAATAGTTTTTGCACTATGGAGTGTCAGTCCTCAGTATGTGTCCATTTTGGAGGGTTGTTCTTGTGCATCAGTGCATGGTGAAGTTGTGGCTAATGCTTTTACTCAGTGTGTGACATAATGGCACATTGATATGTGCTCAATGTTATCGGTCAGCACAACATATGGATGCCACATGCCAGGCCCTAGGTATTGTCACACATTAGCTGTCCTTATGGAGTCCACTAACTTCATAATCAACAACAGACACAATCCTGCCTTGGATCAATGAGAGACTGTCAGGGACTTGTGGACATGTTGGTATGTGACATGTCACAACCTATGAAGGCATTGAATTCACTTCACATTCTCATGCTTAGCCCCTTCGCTGCTAGGCCTTTTTCCCCCCTGTTCTAAGCCTTTTTTTGGCTATTTGGGGTAGTGCGCGCTTAGGCCCCTGTAACTTTTCGACCACATAAGGTATCCATGCCAAATTTGTGTCCTTTTCTTACAACATCATGGGGACTCTAAAGGTAACCAGGGTTTGTAGATTCGTATTTGTAAATTAGACAAAATACAGCAAAATGTTTTCTTTTTAAAAAAAAAATGGGAAAAACGAGCCTTAAATGAAAGCGTCTGGGTTTTTCCCTGCAAATGGTATCAATAAAGGGTTTGGGGGGCTAAAATCACCATTTTCCCAGATTTTAGGGAATGACAGACTTATGTCAGAAAACCAACATTTTTTACACAGTTTTGGCATTTTTCTGGGACTTCGCCTATTATTGCTAATTTTTATGCTTACACCCTCCTTCCAGTTAATGGTAGAAATGGATATTAAAGCAATAATGGATCCTGGATAGCTATACATTTTAGACAAAATTCTGAATTCAGCAAGGTGTCATTTGTGTAGATCCATCAAGGTTTCTTTATAGAAACTAACAGTTGAATATAGGAAAAATGGAAAATTAGTTGAAAAAACAGCCTTTTGTGTCAATGTTTTATTATGTACCGGGTATATACCAATTATTGTGGAAAAATGTATACATGGAAAAATCGGTATGAAAGACACCTATGTATTTCTGAAATGTGAACAAATTATAGAGTTTAGAAACAGTACATATTTGCACATTTTTGAAATTGGGAATACTTATACTACCATGAGAATTAGAAGGCAGAAATGCATAAAAAATCAATAGGTAATAACAGTTGCTTTACAAATCTGAATTTATTTTTTTAAAAAATTTTTTATAGAGCGCGTAGTCACCCTGAGGCATCCCAGTGCTAAAGATCCCTACACCTGTGGGGTCGGGGGTGAAAAGAGGGGGGGGGGGACAGCAATTTAAACAGAAGTGGTTAAAAATTAAGGGAACAAGTGAGTTTTGAGTCGTTTCCTGAATCGCAGGTAGTTCGGTTCTTTCCTCAGGTCTCGGGGGAGAGCTTTCCAGAGGCGCGCTGTGTGGATCGAGAAACGTCTTCCACCCGTGCGGGCTTTCTTGAATCTAGGCAAGATGATGAGGGACTCCTTGTCCGATCGGAGGGATCTAGGGGCTTTATAAGGTTGTATAAATTACCTCAGAATGAGGGGGCCCTGATTCTGCAGTAGCCTATGGGCCAGGCTTAAGGCTTTGAATATTACTCGTTCCCTCACTGGGAGCCAGTGAAGGAGCTTCAGAGCAGGTTTGGCTGAGGCTCTGGCAGGGGTGTGCGTGAGGATCCGGGCGGCAGCATTTTGGATTTTCTCTAGTTTGTTTAGGGTTGCTTCGGGTGCGCCCAGGTATATAGCGTTGCTATAATCAAGCCTGGACAGTATGAGGCCTTGGATGAGAAGTCTTTGCGATGTGGGTGGAAGAAGGGGCAGGATCTTTCTCATTGACTTGAGTAACCCGAAGCAGGTGCCTGCTACTTTTATGGCCTGCGTGGTGAATGAAAGGTCTGTTTCAATCCATACTCCCTGGCTTTTTACTTCCTGTTTAGGGGCAGGGGGGGGGTCCCAAACAGGGTGGCCAGATGTTCAAAGGGAAGGTGATTCCTTTCTGACCCAGAAGGAGAATGTCAGTTTTAGAACCATTCAGCTTTAAGGCTGAGTTATTCATCCACCTTTGGATATGCGTCAAGCAATTGAATAGGTCTGCAGGCTGTTGACTAGGGTGGGAAAGGGAGACAACTAGTTGTGTGTCATCCGCATAACTGACAATGCTCACTCCGAACGGGATGACGACCTCCTCCAATGGGGACAGATAGATGTTAAACAATGTGGGGCTCAGGGAGGAGCCCTGAGGCACGCCACATTGGAGGGGTGTGTCAGAGGAGCGGGTGTTATTCTCCCAGATCTGGAAGGAGCGTTGGGTCAGAAAGGAGGAAAGCCAGGATAGAGCGGTGCCTTCTACTCCTACCTTCTTGAGCCGTTTGACCAGGAGTTGGTGGTTGACGGTGTCGAAGGCCGCGCAAGTCTCCCAATAAAAATGGTACCTCACTTGTGTGGGTAGGCATAGTGTCCACAACAGGAAACAGCGCAAAAGGCAACATGGCTACACCTCAATTTCGCAGTGAAAAATGACCCTAGTTTGGCAAAGTGCCTAGCTGTCGTTTTTGAACCCTAGCTCTGCCGGCACCTAGGGAAACCTAGCAAACCAGTACAATTTTAAAAACTAGACACCCTGGGAAAATTCAGGATGGGGTGACTTGACAGCCTACCGCCAGTTTCTGTTACCCAGAATTCTTTGCAAACCTAAAGAATTGTCCAAAAAAACAGATTTTCCCCACATTTCTGTGGTGGAAAGTTCTGGAATCTGTGTGGATCCACAATTTTCTACTCAACCCGCGTTCCCCAAAGTCGTACGAGAAAATTGGTACCTCACTTGTGTGGGTCGGCCTAGTGCCCGCAACAGGAATCGCCGCAAAACGCAACACGGTCACCCCTCAATTTTGCAGTTAAAATGACCCTATTTTTGCAAAGTGCCGAGCTGTAGTTTTTTAATCCTAGCTCTGCCGGCACCTAGGGAAACCTAGCAAACCTATACATTTTTTAAATCTAGACACCTAGAGGAATCCAAAATAGGGAGACTTGACTGCCTCCCACCAGGTTCTGTTACACAGAATCCCTTGCAAACCTAAATAATTGTCCAAAAAAACACATTTTGCCCACATATCTGTGGTGGAAATTCTGGAATCTGCATGGATCCACACATTTCCGCACACCCCTGTGGTGAAGTTCCTATATTCCCAATAGGCTCTGCGCATTGGAATAATATATCCTATAGATGTGACATAGGACTTAGGTCGACTAGGTCTCTATCGAATATATTAGACTTAATTGTGAGTGCCAGCTTGCTCAGAGGTCACTAGAAACTTTCTTGAATAAACAAGAAGAGGTTAGTTTCTGACAACCGCATAAACATGACAACTTTGTTTCCCCAAGATAATATGGCCAGGATGCCTGTCACCCCCTCCCAACACAATCCCCAAGGATGGGAAGACGGACGCAGTTCTGAACTTTTGGAAGGCGGGAGGGAGTCACCCTCCCGGCCGTATTTATTAAAATATGAAACAAAATTAAAACATTAAATAAAAGTTTCATATCATGTACAATTTTCATTTATTACATTTCGATGAAGACATGTTCATTGGCTAGCCTTAACAAATCTCTAATACAAAGGATTCCTAGCCGAGTCCAACATCCTGCAAATGCATACATTCTAAATTATAATTGTACATCCTAGCATTAAGGGCCAACGGCAAGGTCGCAACCGGTGTCAGAGCCCTACTACCAAAACTCTCGCCCTCACGGTGTGAGTGGCGGCCGCGCAGAGGACTGTACCCTCCGTGCCAACTCTAATTTCCCTTGTCTTGTTGGGGGCCCCCATTTCCGCTCGACACCATCTTAAAGGTCGTCCGAGCACCCGTGTGAGGTATCTGTAGGAAGGACAGCGTGGACTCCCCCCCCACCCCACACTCTCTATCACATCCGCCGTCGCGGATATCCGGGCCCCGGGAAATTCGTAGGAGGGGCATATAGCCGCCTACTCCCCTGGAAGGGGCCTATGGCCGTCTCCCCCTAGGCGACCCATCCTTAGTGGGTGCCGCCTCCCAGTGGGAGGGGCCAATGGCCGCCTCCCCCCGGGCGCTCCCATCCATAGTGGGTGGCGCCCCCCTCTAGGGACCTTGAAATTACTGCTCACCGATCATGACCTTACCGCCACAGGCCGGATAGTTGACCGGCTATCCGGCCCCCCACAAACTCCTCCTAAAGGTCATGCTTCCTCAAACCCTTTAGCCATGCTATGAAGTCTCCTATGAGTAAGACATTCCCCTCCCGGGACAGGTGAACCCCATCATTCATATACATGTGATCGCCCCGAATACACCCATGCGGAATGCTATGCAACTGCGCAGAGCAAAACAATCTACCAATTTTGTTGTTAACCTTCTTCACCGAATGGTTCAGTGCTGACACTGAATGGCCCCCCCGCCATACTTTCCTGGGAATCATGTGGGACCAGGCAATCGTGCACCCCGGGATTCTTTTTGCCAACCAGCTAACGGCAGACAAAACCTGCTCGAGTAATACTCGCCTACCCATCGTCACCAAGTCATTGCCCCCCAGGTGTACTATGATTACAGATGGCGGTGACCTCTGCCGCCCTAAGAGACCCTTAACAAAAGATTTGAACTGGTCAATACAGAGCCCGCCCCTTCCGTGGAAGGCCACTCTGTACCCGTATTCCCCAGCTGCGTGAGTCGCGTCACCTACTTTGAATACGTCCCCGGCCCGCCTCACGTATGAGTGGCCCACGACCCAAACCACTCTCTCCTCAGCAGGTGATCCATGACCGCTGTTCCCCTGGTACTGGGTCGACTGCAAATTCCGCCCCGCATGACATGCTCGCGAAACTGTAAATCAAACAGAAGACAAGAAGCGTGAGTGCATGTAACTTGACTTCACAACATGTGCAATCGCACATACCTTTTAAAACAATTCGAGGACCATCGTCCTAACTGTTTCACCTCTTCCGCACTCTGACCCCTGGCTGTAGCCTCAGTAGCAGCCCCTATCCTAAAGGAGTGGGTCCCGAAATCGCACGGGTCCATGCCCGCCGCCGCGATTGTCAGTGCTAGCACCCTCTGGAACTGAAACTTCGTCAGTGTGGTGGCATCGATGTGCCTCAGCAAACTCCCCCCCCATGTATCCGCCCTCAGTGCCAAATATTCCTCCATGCACCTTATCGGGCACGTGGGAGACCCTCGCATGCGCTGGATAACAAAACTGCTTCCCATCGCTCCCTGGTCAGTTTTGGACCTAGCTATCGTGACCATCATCGAATCACCCCTAATTAGGATGTGATCCCTGCACAAGCCTCCCTCCACATCTTTCTTATTCCTTGCAACCAGTTCGCTCACCCGCATAGCCCCATGGAACGCTAATGCGAAAGCTGCCCGGAACAGAACTGCTTCGAATTGGGAGGAGCATGTTGTCACCAGTTTTGCCATGAGTAGGGACAACCTTTCCAAGCCAATCGGGCGTCTCTCGTCATGCCTGCGACCCTCGAGGCGTTGCCAGCCGCGAAGGGCTTTTTTAGCCAAAAAGGAACCTGTTGGGTCTTTGATGCCATGCACCTGCGCCATGAATGAGATGGCCGCCCTGTGTCTATTGGCCGTTGCCGCTGATCGGCCTTCTCTGTGCAGTGCTACCAGGAACCCCAGGAAGGACTCCTCCTGCCCCCAGCTCTGACTCCCTGTTGGACCCAAAACTGCACAATAGGAACGAAACGCTCCTTCGTATGCCTTCCTCGTCCTGGGGGCTAAGCTTGCTGCCACGAGGTCTTGTAATCCGGGGCACCGATTAGCCAGAGTGCTTCGGGGAACGGTGCCGCCACTAAGTCCGCTGTAGGTAGATAACCCCTGAACGCCTGCATATGTGAACGAGAGAGTGAATCAGCCGCATGATTCAATACACCCGGCACATGTTTCGCCCTGAACTGTACATTTAGTCCCATGCAAAGTAGCACAATTTCCTTCAGCAATCTCAAAATCCATTTGCAGCGTGCTGCCTGATTGTTAATGCATTCTACAACAGTCATATTATTATCAGACCAAAATACAACTGAGCAGTCTCGGAACTCGTCCGGCCACGCCCTCAGAGCGACAAAAATTGGGAATAGCTCAAGGAACCCTATGTTACCTGTGAGACCGTTGGCGTGCCACCACGTCGGCCATGTTTGCGCCGACCATCGATTACCGAAGATGGCACCAAATCCCACGCTCCCAGCCGAGTCGGTCCATAAACCCAGTTCGTCCGAAGACGCTGGCGGCTTGTTCCACACTATTCGACCGTTGAAGTCCGCCAAGAATGCCAACCAAATGCGCATGTCCTGGCGAACCTCTGCAGACAGTCTCGTGCGGTGATGCCCTTCTTTGAGACCAACCATAGCTTGTGCAATAGAGCGTGAAAAGGGGCGAGCCATTGGCATCACCCTCAATGCAAAGTTAAGCTGACCCACAACTTGCTGTAACTGGTGCAGGGTCACTTTCATCCTACCAAGGCAAAGCTCCAAGGAAGCCCTAAATTTCGATACCTTATCCACTGGCAGGCGGAAACACCCCTCCACAGAATCGAGCTCAATTCCCAGAAACTCCAGTGAAGTAGATGGTCCCACCGTCTTACCTGGTGCCAATGGTACCCCAAACTCCTCCATGAGGCTGCAAAAATCCTGTAGCGCCTGCTCCCAAGAACAGAAAGTCATCTAGGTAATGCATAACATGCCTATGCCCTGTGGCCTCGGTGAATGCCCACTCTAAAAAGCAGCTGACTTTTTCAAAATAAGCACAGGAAATGGAGCAACCCATCGGCATGCATTTATCCATGTAGTAACGTCCTTGGAACGCAAAGCCTAGCAGACGCTGATCCTGTGGGTGTACCGGGAGCAACCGGAACGCTGACTCGATATCTGATTTCGCCATCAGCGCCCCGGGGCCCAGGCGATTCAACATGGTGACGGCATCATCGAAGGATGCGTACCGCACCGAACAGACTCCTGGGTCAATCGCATCGTTCACTGAGAAACCCCTTGGAGCCGACAGATTATGGATCAGACTAAATTCCCCCGGGTCTTTTTTGGGGACCACCCCTAATGGGGAACAGATGAAATTCGCTACTGGCGGGTGCTGAAAAGGGCCAGCGACTCGGCCTAGGTTCACCTCTTTAGCGATTTTCCTCTCCACCACACCTGGATTGTGCTGTGCCGAAAGCTGTTTTTTACAAAAAGGTTCCCCACGAAAATCCCCCGCCGGGATGTGGAAGCCATATAAGAATCCCTTCCTCAACACCCCAGCAGAGAGGTAATCAGGGTATTTGTTTAACCAGGGGGTCATAGCCATGATATCGACGGGGGTAGGCAATTGTACACAACAATCCCCCTCAGTCTTGTTTGGACCCTCCTCTACCTCCCGACCCGCTATTTCTTGACCTGCATGAACTCTCCGGGTGAGAGGAATTCCCGCAACCCGCACACGCATGTTTGAACTTGCGTGCCCCTTGCGGTCTGGTACAGTTGCCTCTATTGAAGCCCCAACAGACCCCCCGCTTTCCACCATTCCCGCCGGTTCTCGGCTGGTGATCGAAAGGGCACCGCGGGCTGCTGGCGGGAAAACCCCGACCCATTCCCACCTGGTGAGGACGTCCTCGCCGCGCCAGGCAGGAGCTGCTTCTGCCAAGAAATCGAGTCGAGGCAATCCCATGTCAGAGAGGAATCATACTCTTTTGCTTTACGGAATTTCATGTCATAACCCATCCATTCATTCCCCTCATATGTTTCATAAAAATCCATTATACGTGCCTGATAACAAGATAGCTCGGGCAATACCTCGGGCTTACGTTCGCCAATAATCGCAGTAAACTTTGCAAAGGCCTTGGCCCAATTTGTTATCGTCTCATCAACCCTGAATCCCGCCATTTTGGCTCGCCAGACACTCGGTGCCACAAATCTTTCTGTGTCTTAGCATACTCCATCCCGCGATGGTCAGTCAACAATGAAAACATATTAACATACTTGTCTGCCCATATCAATTCTTTCGTGGCCAACGGAAAATGTTGAACCACCCTCTCCCGTCTTGAGGGCAATGAGCCCTCCCCCGCCACTGGCAAAGCGTGCTTACCCTGTTCGGTCATTTTCTCTGCTGTTTTCCCAAGACCAGCTGCCGGACCTTCCGGAGTCACCTGTGGGGAACAAGAGGGAGATTTGCCTTCGCGGCATCGAGTGACTGCCGCAACTGCTGGATTAGTAACTTGGCCTCTTCGGCCGTGTCTCCGGGCGCCGTAGCACCCCCTGCCTTTTTGTTGAGCCATGCGGCCAACTGGGTGGCCAATTCGGGAGGCATATCCTTGTCGTTGGCGGGCGTAATCACAACCGGAATCAGTTGACCCTCGTCTGGGGTTGGTACCGGGCCATCGGCTGGTATGGCAGGGAGAACAGGAGGTACCTCAGGGACCGGAACCTCCCCTGCCCCCGCCCTCCTTTTGACCCGCTTTCCTCTACCCTCGGGGACGACTCCCGGCAATGCCGGGCCTATTACCTTTTTCGGGTTACCCGGCTTGTTCATTGCGGCCAGTTGCTTCTTGATGCCCGCCATATCCCGACCAAGCGCTGGGACTTGTCCGATGCTTCGTTCCATTCTCGTCATTCTGTTTACCAACATGTGAAGCACTTTGTCTGTCTCGGAACCCTTTCCTGCCTTCTTGCCAGACATCGTTTTGAATATTCGCTCCGAGTCGATCAACACGGTCCTGGATCCTTCGCCTCGAAGTCACTGAAAGAGAAACACAAGAATTACAAGTTCTCAAAATTGGTCCTTGTTCCGTCGAGGGCTCACGTGCAACGAGTGGGTGCAGCTTCCAAGCACAGGAACAAGAGGACGCTTCTTCGGATTCCCGCTCTCTTTATTCCTCTTCGGGAGGGCGTGAACCCTCCGCCGGTACGCCTACTGGGCGTGGCCATCGGTGTAGGTGTCTAGGACAACCCCTCTTGGGCGGGAAAAGGCGTGCCCCGGCTACGCCGCTTCGGGCATACCAGCCGAGACACGCCCCCCGCCCAAAATGGTTTCCCGGGAGGATCGGGGCACCCAACCATACGTTCGGGGGGACCGAGTGGTCGCCCCTTTCCAAACTGATCTTCAGAGTAGAGGAAAAAATATATAGATATTTTACTAAGTCAATCGTGCATGCTTCGTTTCACCAGAGGTGCAGAGAAATAGAGAGACGGACGTTTTCAATAAAAGGATTTATTGAACAGTCTTCTTTCTCATGCAGATGAAATGGGCTGCTACAATCGTAATACTGGCTGTAAAGTATAATGCGTACAGCAAGAAGAGTATTATAAAATAATACTGTGAAAGCATGGTATGGTAAGCCATAAATTACATACATAAATAACAATGACTAAAAGTACTCAACTGGTGCTTCCAAAATACGCCTACTCCAATGTACCTAACCCAAGTCTAGTACGAGGGAAGAAGTTAGTATGGTGTAGCATAGGATTAGGGGCCCGATGTAGGTAAATGGGTTTTTCCGATTTCAAAATACCGAGGCGGGCCGAATCGGTATTCTGAAATCGGAAAACGAGATGTAGGAAAAAAACACCGAAGAAATACCGAATCGGTCGGCATCAGTATTGTGATTCGATACGTTCCGATTCGGCACGGACCGAATCGGAAAGTACCGAATCGGCTACCACCGATTCGGAAATTACCGATTCGGCTACCACCGAATCGGCAATTACCGAATCGGAGGTCGGAATACACCCCCATGGCCAAAATGCCCATAGGAATGCATTGAACAATCCGAATCGGTTAAATCCGATTCGGTAAAATCCGATTCGGTAAAATCCGAAACAGCCAATGAGGTGTATCCACCCTCCCCCACCCAAGCAGGGAGTGGCAACCCAGGCAGGTGCAGCTCATTAAGAACTTTCTGGAGAGCCAGCCTGAGCTGAACACTCACAGTGAGCAGCAGTGGGAGCAGGAGGCAGAGAACTGTGGATAGCAAGATGGCAAGCACCAGTGAGAGCCAGAAGGGTGGCCAGAAGAGAAAGCCAAAGTTTAGTAGCACAGAGCTGCAGGTGTTGGTGGAGGAGGTGGTGAGGGTGCACAGGCAGCTCTTCGGGAGGCTGTCCCTCACTGTGCCGGACAGCACGAAGAGGAGGCTCTGGAGTGAGATAGGTGAGAAGGTCAACGCTGTAGGTGTCACCCCCAGGACCCTAGATGACCTTAAAAAACGTTTCTACGACATCCGCAGCCTGACGAAACGCAAGATGGCTGAGCTGCAGAGGCAAGCTGG